>NC_134536.1:58925757-60175757 GCF_050624435.1 Tenrec ecaudatus | reverse complement strand
AGAGCGTGACTGTCTACAGGAACAGAAACCTGCCTTTCTCCCAAGAAGCTGCTGGTGGTTTCCAACTTCGGACCTTCCGGATTGCAGCCTAACTCACAACCACTATGCCTCCAGGGCTCCTCCTACCAGCGAATATGGGGCTCAGAGTTCAAGAATTACAACTGCAAAAAGGCATCCTGAGCTAAGTGGTTTGGTCTAATGAAGAAAGGAACAAACTAAACAGAAGAGAGGAAGATGTGTCCTAATAAGAATCATGGACAGGCCTCGAGTGGCTACCCCTGAAATCTGGTGTGATAACGACTTAATCAGTGCTAAAGCCTAGCTTTAATGCTTCCCGCCATTTGCTCGCTCTCTCTTTCTTTCCCTCTCTCGACCCCACTTCTACCTTACAAACCTGATTAGACTGGACATGCAACCTGGTACAGATAAGAGCTCTCGACACAGGTATGGAATACGGACAGATAACCCCTCAGGAGCAATATTTGGAGTATCCTTATGGTAGGGGGAAAGTGGGGAGAGAAAGGAGAGACAGGAGGAACCAATCGCAATGATCAATGCATCATTGTGCCCCCCGAGGGGATGAACAAGAGAAACATGGGTGAAGGGAGACAGCGGTTGGTGTAAGATATGAAAATAATACTAATTTATTATTTACCAAGGGGTCATGAAGGTGGGAGGGTGGAGAGGGAGGGAAAAAGAGGAGCTGATACCAAGGGCTCAAGTAGAAAGAAAATGTTTTGAAAATGATGATAGCAACATGTATACAAATATGCTTGGTACAATTGGTGTATGGATTGTTATAAGAGCTGTAAGAGCCCCCAATAAAATGATTTAGTAAAAAAAGAATTAGGGAGTATTGGGCAAAGTTTAACAGCAGAGATCTGAGAAGCTATTTATATCTCCACCCCCACCTCCCCCAGCACCACAAACGACTGTCCATTAACAGGATTGTTGTTACCATGGTGGGTGTATAAGCAAGATGCTTCCTAATCTATTTTCTTGTGAACAGGTGCAGTAACTAGTCTGTATGTTTCTTCTACCTAAAAAACACTATAACTTAGTGCTGCATTCTTTGGATGATCTTCTGGAAAATGCTTTCTGGACATGCTTGCTTTAGGAATCAAGGGGGTCTGGAAAAGAGACCAGAAGCTGAGAAGATATAGCCATACTAATGCCTCCAATTCACACCGTGCTTTACAGTTCGAGGATGAATTTCACACTCTGTTGCCATGCTGCCCAGATAGCGTGTGAGAAACTGATCTGCTTCTAAAAGAGAACGTGAGCATGCTAGGACCCTGAGAAGAGGAATTGACAGTTATAGGCCATCAATTCCATAGGGGGCCCATGTCCCCTGAATATCCAACATGCTAAATATTATTATTCAACTTCCATTCATTCAGCAAACATGTATTGAGTGTATGATTTACAATAGGCACTTTCCTAGACTCTGGGAAAACAGCACAGAAAAAAAAAAACCCCAATACAAATTCTTGTCTTCATGGGAATGACTTTGAAATTGAGGCAAGGCTAGGGATGACAAGTGATCTGATCAACGGTCAGACAAGAGAAATATATAGTCTGTCAGATGGCAAGTGCTAACGAGAAAAATAAGCAGGGCAAGGGGATAGAGAAGAGAGGAATGTGAGATTAAAGACATTTTAAATTAGGCCACCAGGGAGGTCTCACTGACATGACAATGTCTGGGCAGAGTCCAGAATGGGTCAAGGGGGGACGCAAGGCGGCGCTCCCAGTGCAGCAGGCCAGAGAGAGGGAACATAAAGAAAGCAGCAGGGCAGGAGGAATTTCTTTGAGAAGGATCTGTACAAGGCTGGTCCCGATGATGCAGAGGCTAAAGATATCCCAAAGGTCTAACTTTCCCAAACGGCTGGACCAGGCCACCATTTCTCTCCCTTCTCTCCTCAGGACTCGCCCTTTGCTTTGAGGGTACAGCAACTCCCAGAACTTAACAAACCATTGCAGCAAGCGTCCACGTGGCTGTGGAGGTTGGCAAAGCCATGGGTCCGTGGGGACAATTCTCCTGACTCATGTAGTTACAGAGGCTGACCAGATCAACAGGTCGGACAACAGGCCGCTGGCCCACCCATGGGGCCGTGGGAGCTGGAGCGTCCCCAAGCCTGCAGCTCAGATGTGGATACAAGCGCAAGCTATAGGGTCAGAGGACAGAAAGCCAGATGCAAGGAGATCATTTTTGCAGAGCATTCATGGGAGGGGCTTCCAAAGGCTCATGCAAACCTGCAATGGTAAGATAATGGCGTGTCCCTGGAACTTTTCAAGCTCCCTGATAGATTGGATGCAGACCACTTCCTCAAGGACACTAAGGTAGGTGACAGGAGTCATGATACATTCCGCTCTAATCCTGCCTCATTAGCATAACAGATAACGATTAGCATAACAGATAACGCTCTCCAAAATGAGACCATAGCCACTGGCAAGAAGGCTACACTTTAAATACGCCACAAAGCCAGTGTCCCCGCATCACAGCAAGGAAAGAAGGCATGTGCCTGCTTGAAGGAGGCAGTAAAACGGACATACTGTACTGGACTTGGACACACAGACGTCAGGGGTTGTGCAGGGAGGGGGTTTGTCTCCAGATCCTGGGTGGGTGAGGGATTGACCACACTCTTATCTACCAGGAGGGAGAGGGGTATAGAAGGAGGGATGGGCACTCATGCTTTCCTGGTGGCCAGGGTGATTATCTGGTCTCTGAGTCGATTGAATCTTACTTGCAATAGCTCAAAAAGAGCCCTGGTGGTGCAGTGGTGTTGGGTTGCAATCTGAATGGTTGGTAGTTCAAAACCACTAGCAGTTTGCAGGAGCAAGACTGGATTTTCTACTCCCCCAACAGTTATAGTCTCAGAATCCCACAAGGGGTTGCTTTGTGTCCTCATTGACTCAATGGCAGTGAGCTTGTTTTTTTAAGGTCAGGCTAGCTGACAGTTCTCTTAACTGCCATCTCTCTTTCTGCTTTTATTCAACTTCTACTCTCTCTATTCAATCTAATTATCTTTCTTTTCTTCTGAAGCTCGGGATACGAAGAGCATATGTATTTGTTTTCTTTGGATTTCTGTGCCTGCGTTGTAGAGAGATTAAGTAGCATGTCTGCCTAGTTAGCCACATTGCTGGAAATTTCCATGGCATTTTTCTTACTTCAGGAGACTGCCTCCTGGGAAACCTCTAGGGCATTTTTTAACCTAATTGTAAGATAAGTGATGGTCAGCAGAGAACTGGGGACTGGAGACCTTGTACTCTCATTGCAGACCCCGCTCCTCACCAGCTCAGGGCTTTGAGCTGGTCTCTTAGCTCCCTAGTCTTCGGTGTTTCCCTCTGTAAAATGGAAAGTGAGACACCATTTAACTCTCGGATGCTGATGCTACAGGATCAAAGTGAGCCCCAGTCACTCATCATGCTTTGGCCGATGGTTTAGAAAGCGAGCAACACTCAGAGGAATAGCCCAAGGCCTTTCTTCCCTGGTGGAATAATTAAGGTGAGGGTCTGGCAATTTGTGTCCCAAGCTACATTTTACTTGCCTCAGGAAAGCCCGAGGACAGCCGGGGGACAGTCCATGTTGAAAACCGATGCAACTTGGGAAGAGAAATGAGTTATTATTTTAAACTCTGCCCAGTTTCAGAACCATAGGCCACAAAAGACATGATGCTTCTGGAGACCACAAAAGGAAAGGAATTTGGAAATTTGTCTCTTGTCCCCAATTCACCCCTGTATTATACAGCCCTTTACTGGCCCTCTGGCGAGTGCTTATTAAAACAATAGGCCACTAAATTAAGCAGTGCTGGAGATGGAAAAAGAGCAGGCAAATGACACAAACCATTGCTATGGGAAAGTGTGACCGTATGTGCAGAAAAGGGTCATTGGCCTTGGCGGCTGTTCACGTGCAGAATTGCATTATTTCAGTGAAGCTGAATTTCATCTCCAAATTTGGCTCCAGTTTTCCTTTGTTGTTCACTGTTTTATTTGTGAAGACTCCAAATGATACTTACAAATTGCACATAGAACGGGGGTAACGATGTCAAAATATATGTGAAGTCCACAAGCTCAAGGCCAATGGTAGACACGACCCTAGGGCAGTTGGGTGTTCTTGTGAAGTGGCATAGAGTTCAGCATGCTGGGGTCTCAGAATCAGAAAACAAAGATTATCTGCTTGGGTGCAGGAATCTGAGAAATATGAGATTTAATGTGCACGTAATTTCCGCTGCCAACTCCTTGTTTACTTACCAATATTAGGTAACCTCCTGAGACTAGCTGGAACTCAATCTCTCCCCTAATAAAATGATTAAAATAAATAAATAAAGGGGAAAAAAAGAACTCAATCTCTCATGGAAAATGATATCCAATCTGACAAAACATTTAATCTGACAAAACGTAGGACACACACCAACTCCAGCCTTCTGGTCTGTGTGTGAAATAGACATGAGAATAAACCACAAAAGGAAAAAGAAATATAAAAACGTACCCAAACTCCAAAGCCAGTGCATTAAAGCACAAAGCAATCATAGAGATCAGTAGAACATTGTCTGTACCTTCTACCTGCCTGTCTCCACGCTTTCAGTAACTTAAACAGTTGCCTGTGATCGTTTCCTGTGATGGTGGGCAGTAGCCTTTGCCGTGGTCCACCCGCCACCCTGACAATTCCATTCCTGCATCATGACTGGATCGATAATAGCTTTAGACTAAGGATCCCATTGGATCTGGACAGAAGCATAATACTAACCAGGTCCTCAACTGGCTGCTGGAACAAAGCTGGTGGAATGGCTCAACCTCTATTGGGTGGACCGAAAACACTGTCAAGACATCTTAGCCTCAGTCAGCTGCTGTTTGCTGAAAGACTGTGCTATCAGACAAGCCTGCTAGAACAGGAAGTCAGAACTCACCCAGGGGATGCTGGGAACTTGCTGACTTTTGATTTGCTGACGTGGTTTGAAGCTTCACTAAAGCAATGGATACTAGTTTTACAGCCAGAGCAACACAGCTGTGCACTAAGTGGTCACCGGGCTAGCACAGCTATGATCCTTTGGATGAGCGTGGAGTAGCGCACTGGCCCATCATTCGCTGCATTAATCAGCCAGTCTAACAACCAGTCAATCTGCCAGTTATCAGTGTAACAGCATTCTCCCTGTTTTCAGGGTTTCCTTAAGCCCAGAATTTTTATTAACTGACAAGTTCTGGTTCCCCTTCCTGCCATTATTATTGTGTTATTAATTTTTCCTTCTCAGAACTCATCATTCCTGTCCCCCCTCATGATCTTTACCATATCCCACTGACTTGCCTCTGTTCCTATTCACAGGCTGCCCGGCATTGCCACCAGTGGTATAAAATAATGCAGACGCTTAATGCCACAATTCCTTGGTCTTATCAAGGCTCTCACTAAGTCCTGGCTGTCCATTGGTTTATATGTGCTGTATTTCTTAATTTACTGTGTTTTTCTTCTTTAACCTAATTCCCCATCCATTGCCAAGTTAGTGGAGTCTACTAGACAGTATTTCACAAGTCAGTATCTTACAGAATAACTATTTAAACAAAGATAAAGAGGTTTTCAACTCTAATGCTTTCCAGAGCTTTGCATTGTCAATTTCTTAAAACGGCCAAGTTCATCCATATCATGCTGACTCAGATAAGTCACTAACAAAAATAAAAATGTTGTATAATTACTAATATGAAATATGTAGAATAGAGAAGAGTATATATATATAGGGTTATTATTTATTATTATTTATTTATTATTGACCAGGGGGAAAGTAAGATTCTGTGTTTGGAGGAAACTCAGCTTTTCTTAAAGGTTATCATATACTTTGGGAATAGTTAAGGGTAATAATTGAACAACACTAAGATATTTAAGGATTTGTGCCAACTTCACAGGCCAGATTTTAAGTGGTTTGGCTAAGACTTGGTGACTTCCCTGTGACGTGATTCAAGTACTCATTTCCATGGAATCCGATATAAGCAGCTAATGAGTTGTCAGAAGGTTAGGGTAGGACACAATATCCTTACTCAGGATATGACCCTGATAAAATCACTGGAAAGGAAGCTTTCTTGGGAGTATACTGGGCTTCCTGTGTAACTGGACAATGTGGAAAAGCTTGCTTGCTTTTTGTCAGGTTTTGATCCTGCATCCAGCTTACTGACCTCATCTAGCCAACTGCCTACTGAGCCTAGGATTCAGCAGCAGCCTGAGAGATGACCTAGCAACCTTGGATTCATTTACCTCTGCAGCCACAAACTCGATCTGTTTACCTTGGAGTAATTCAGTTCTGCAAGTACCAGCCTGTCTTATTCCTACCAATGTGGGTTCATCAGCCTCTGTAGCCACACAACTCAGGGGAAGCCTCCTTTTTAACATCTGACCCACACGTGGAACCTGCCCAGACCTGGACTTGCCTACTTCCACAGCAGTGTGAGCCATTTCCTTCATAAGCGTCACTGATTTTATTTCTCCAGAAAAGTTAGCCTAAGACAACACACATGCATAGTTGATGTCACTGAACTTTGAATCTAAAGACAATCAGTGAGCGGAACGAATGTACAAATGTGTTTTATACAATGTATGTATGTATGTATGTAGGTAGGTATTGTGATAAGAGTTGTATGAGCCTTCTAAAAATGATTAAAAAAAGATGACCAAATGTTTTGCTACATTTATATATTTAATACAACAATAATAAGATAAAACAGTTCCTATTCATTTTTCCCACTTATTAGACCAATGAGTTCTTTTTTTAGAGAAAATGATTGACATTTTTCTGGAAGTAGAGGAATATTTTTTTTTCCTCATAAACACACTCAGGACAAAAAGTCATTCTCTAGTAAAAGCATTTTGATATATCATTTTTCTGAATTTTTTCAAAAGTAAGCCATCAAAGAGGGTGAAATTTGGCGAGACCTACCCAAAATGGGCAGTGGACTACGTGCGTAATGCTGTATCTGGTTCCCAAAAGCAAGCATTTGTGAAATTTATCACAGGGAAATTCCATAATCAGTGTGAGAATGCTCACAGATGCATAGGAATTTAAAAATGAGAAAAAAACAACTTCAGACTTACTCAAGATCACCTTGGTGCAAAATTCTTCTCAGTGATCACCAAACATCTCACTCTTCTACTTTTGTCCTACTTGAACTTCCCAAAGAACTCTTCTGGGCTTCTTTTTTGAGAATTTTATTATGATTTGGGTGAAAATTTACAGAGACTTTTTTTTATAACACCATTTGTACACATTTTATGTTATGACATGAATTGCAATTCCCCTTAATGTCACAGCATTATATTCACTTCCTCCCTGGGCTCCCTGTTTCCACTGGTCCTTTCCCTTCCTCCATTCACACTTTGGTTTTGTAAAAACGCTGCCCTTTTGGTCGTGCATGGTTGATTATTCAGAGAAGCTGAGGGTGTGCACTTTAGAAATAACAACAAAACCTCACTGGCATCAAGCTGATCTTTGACTCCGAATGTCTCCATAGGACAAAGTAGAACTGTTTCAGAGATGGTACATCTTTCCAGGACTAAGAAGCCTCTTCTTTTTTCCGTGGAGCAGGTGGTGACTTCAATTAGCAGCTCAACACCTACCCACACCCCTACACCACCATGGCTCCATAGGCCTATCTTTTGTTTGATTGAAAGGCAATCTTTGGAGGAGGGGTGAGCTCCAGGTTTTTTTTTGTTTTTTTTTTATGAGCTCCAGGTTTTAAGGGTGTCAAAGGGCTAACTAAACTCTTAGTCAGAGGCCACCAGTCTCTGTGTTTTTCTTAGGAAGTCTGTTTTTTGTTTGTTTAAATGCTTTTGAATATTGTTTTACATTTTCCCTCCCTCACTGTTTTCTTGTGATTCTTCATGAGATCAGAGTCATCTACAGTGGTAGCCAGGCACTATCTTGTTCTGGTCTCAATCTAGCAGATGCTGTGGTTTGTGTATCCACCAGTCCTTTGAACCAATTATTTCTTTGAGATTTTGATTTTTAAAATTTTTCTTTGCTCTATACAGGATGGACAGACAGTTGCATCTCAGATGCTCAAAAGATTTCAAGATCCCAGTAGGATGTATCACATTGTGTTTGTAGAATATGTTATACCTACTGACCTCGGTGTCCCAGAGACTGTGGTTCTGTGTCCACAAGCCCAGAGCCTCAGTCTCTTAAGATGTTTGAATATGGATACGAAATTTTCATGACTCTGTCCCCTTTATGCTGTACCTTCGTGCTGAACATGGATATATTTTCCCACATACAAATTGCATTTGTAGAAACATCCTTTGCCAAAGATATATATATATATATATGTGGGTATGCTCACCACCTTACACCTACTTAGCTTGCATGTCTCTCTATGAATCCATTTATAGATTATTGTTTGTTGTTACTGTTATTTCAAGAATATGTATGAAATAGCATTTATCATTGTTCCTTTTTACTCTTGTGTACCTCCTAGTGTCTACTTTCACCATGTTATGCTGACTTCCTCCTATTATATATTGCCGTCACATGAACACAAGTTAATATATGTCTACTTGTGTTAGTCTGGGTACTTTAGAGAAACAAATCCACAGAAACTCATGTAAAAGAGCGAGTTTTATATAAAGGTTAAGTGAGCATCAAGAAAACATCCCAACCCAGTGCTGCCCAAGCCCACAAGTCCAGCATTAGCCCATTAACCCATATGACCAACACCAATCCACAAAGTCCTCCTGCATCTCCCAAAGCAGAGGCAATGCGTAAGTATCTCAGCACTGGCAGGGGTCTCCATACGGCTGCTCCAGCACCCAGGGCTGCATCGGGGTAGGTCCACGTGGCTTCTCCTTGGGGGTGTCTTGCAGGAAGTAACCCTTGCCAGCTGAAGCAGGGAACTGCTAAGGCAGCTTCACCCTGGTCTGACCATCAGAAAGCAAGGGACCCTAGAACTAGAAAGGCGAGGTTCACTGAGCCATTTATCCCTCCGCCCTTCAATTATCCCCACGTGTGTTTATCGGCCAGGTTGGCACAGTAAACTGACCACCTCACTATAGTGATTTTAACTCCTTCTCTTGTAACCATCCATGTGCAAACTTTTCTTGATTTTTTTAAATAGGAGTGGTGTCAAACAATGTTTTTTTCCCTTTTGTGTTTGTTTTATTTCACACGGCACAATACTCTGCAGTTCATCCATGTAATGAGATGTCCTGTTGATTCATTGTTATTCTTTAATGGTACAGATTTTTCTACTGTGCACATGTACCATGGTTTGTTTTTCCATTCACCTACTCATGGGCACTTAGGTTGTTTCTATCTTTTTGATATTATGAGTAATGGTGGGATGAACATGGGAATACATATATGTGTGTGACACAGCTTTTACTTATCTAGGTTATTATATGAGGGGATACAAAAAACCCCCTGAAAGGTAATTTTTTCAAAGCTATGCATTTACATTTTTTTTTTTACAAAACACCCTTATCACCTTCAAAGTACTCTTCATTACACTGAATGCATTTGTCAACTTTGTGATTCCATTCTTGGAAACATTTTTCAAACTCATTGTTTACATGGCTGACAGAACTTCCCTCGTTTTTCCCTTACCTCATCTACATCATCAAATTGCTGTCCTTTCTCATCCCTCTTCATTCAAGCAAACAAAAAGAAGTTTCACGGAGTGAGGTCAGGTGAATAAGGCGCATGGGGTAAGAGAGGCACGCTGTTTTTTTTTTGTGCCAAAACTGAAGTCCTGAGATGGCTGTGTGAGCAAGTGCATTATCATGGTGGCAAAACCAGTCCCCCATTTGCTAAAATCAGGCCTTTTTTGTTGCACATGGTTACATAATATTTCCAGAAAGCTTAATTAACAGTCTGACTTGGTGGAAGGAACTCCAAATGCACTACCTCCCTCACATAAAAAAAAAACCAAATAAGCATTGTCTTAATCTTTGGTTTCATTTGATGACCTTTTGGGGTGGGAGGCGATGATGGCATCTTCCACCGGCTCGATTGAGGCTTGCTTTCAGATCTTAAGACAAGCACCATGTCTGGTCACCAGGAATGACCTTGGAGAAAATGTCTGGTTTGCTTCAGAACTCTTCTTTCAAAGCAGGGCATGTTTCCACTCAATGCTCGTTTTCCTGGTCAGTCAGGACCCGAGGCACAAATTTTACATTTTTCTCATTCCCAAATCTTCCATTGCAATTCACTGAACCAGCTCAAAGGGAGTCCAGATAATTTCCCCATCACTTCAGTGGTCTGTTGTCAGTCTTTTTGCACAAGTGTATGAATTTTGTTGACATTTTTGCCAATCTGGGAAGTTGATGGGTGTCCAGAAGGAGGTTTGTGATCAATTGACATTTCACATTATTTGCAGTGAGAAAACCACTTGCACACTTCAGTTTTTCCCCTAGCACTGTCTATGTAAGCTGTGTTCAACATCATCACAACAGTTTCAGTGGCGTTTTTCCCAAACAGGAAACAAAATTTCATAGCCACACACTGTTCTTTCATAGGCCATCACATAAAAATGAGGTTCAAGCAAACTTCTTTTTAAAAAATTCACTGTGGCCAGAGAGAACCTTCCCAACTGATGCCACTGCATGCACTGACTCAGAGTGAGTTGCTGGATGTTTGCTTAGCAGGAAAATTCATTCTACAAAAGCTCCACCCAGGGGAGCTTTTTTCTGGTTTTCTCGGGGTACTCCCTCCTTTACTTAGTCCTGGTATCACAGGATCATACACTGTGTTAGTCTGGGTTGACTAGAGAAACAAATTCATATGCATAAGGGAGAGCTTTAAGATGGACATTGGGCCTCTACTCAAGTATTCCCTCAATGCAAAAACACTTTGTTCTATTAACCTGGCATTCTGTGATGCTCACCTTCCTGACACAATCACTAAAGACTAAGCAGGTGCATAAGCAAATGTGGTGAAGAAAGTTGATAGTGCCCGGCTATCAAAAGGTATAGCATCTGGGGTCTTAAAGACTTGAAGGTAAAACAACGGCCATCTAGCTGAGAAGCAACAAAGCCCACATGGAAGAAGCACACCAGCCTGTGTGATCATGAGGTGTTGTGAGGATCAGGTATCAGGCATCAAAGATCCAGAACAAAAAGTCATATCATTGTGAATGAGGGGGAATGTGGAGTGGTGACCCAAAGCCCATCTATAGGCAACTGGACATCCCCTTACAGAAGGGTTGTGGAGAGGAGATGAGCCAGTCAGGGTGCAGTACAGCACTGATGAAACATACAACTTTCCTTTAGTTCTTTAAAACTTACTGCCCCCTACTATCACGATCCAAATTCTACCTAAAAATCATGGCTAGACCAGAGCATATACACTGGTACAGAGAAGAGCTTGCAACACAGGGAATCCAGGACAGATAAACCCCTCAGGACCAATACTGAGAGTAGCCATACCAGGAGGATAAGGGAATGGTCGGGGGAGGTAGGGGTAACCAATCACAATGATTTACATATAACCCCCTCCCAGGGGGATGGACAACAAGAGTAGGTGAATGGAGACATTGGTCAGTATAAGATATACCAAAATAATAATAATTTATAAATTATAAAGGGTTCATGAGGATGCGGGAAGGAGGGGAAAATGAGGGCTCAAGTAGAAACAAAATGTTCTGAGAATGATGATGGCAACAAATGTACAAATGTGCTTGACACGATGTATGTATGTATGGATTGTGATGAGTTGTACGAGCCCCCTTAAAATGATTAAAAAGAAAGGAAGAACTTTATATACAAGAGCAATTGAATATTGAGAAAACATCCCAGCCCAGTCCAATCAAGTTCAAGTCCATCAGACCAATATTAATCCATATGTCTGATACCAATCTGTAAATTCCACTTCAGACTCACAAAACACATGCAATGATGCTGAATGCAAGAAAATCACAGCCAGTGGGTGGAAAGTATTGTGGATCCAGTGGCAGTGGAAGCAGCTAAACACTGGCAGGGGTCTCCGCACAGTTCCTTCAGTTCCAGGGCTCTAGCGTACCTCCATGTGTCTTCTCAACAGGAATGCCTCACAGGGAGTGTGTGTGTGTGTGTGTGTGTGTGTGTGTGTGTGTGTGTCCGGCCTCCAGCCAGCTATTTATATCCTTAGCGCCTTCAAATGAGGTCATCAAGTTGCAACCTGATTAACAGGCTAAACTCCACCCCTTCACTCTTAAGTCCCAAATTGACAACAGATTATGTAACTACAACATACATTATTTCTATTTCTATCTTTCAATTAAAAATTTTTTAAAAATTGTTTTATTAGGGGCTTACACAACTCTTATCACAATCCACATAGACATCAATTGTATAAAGCGCATTTGTACATTCATTGCCCTCATCATTCTCAAAACATTTGCTCTCCACCTAAGCCCCTGGCATCAGCTCCTCATTTTTCCCATCCCTCCCTGCTGCCCGCTCCCAAATGAAACCTTGATAATTTATAAATTATTATTTTGTCATATCTTGCACTGTCCAGTCTCCCTTCACCCACTTTTCTGTTGTCCGTCCTCAAGGGAAGAGGTCACATGTAGAACCCTGTAATCGATTCCCCCTTTCCATTCCACTCTCCCTCCTTCCTCCTGGTATTGCCACTCTCACCACTGGTCATCCGGCCCTGGATCACCCACCCTGGATTCCCTGTGTTTCCAGTTCCAGTGTACAACCTCTGGTCTAGCTAGATTTATAAGGTAGAATTGGGATCATGATAGTGAGGGGTTGGAAGCATTTAGGAACTAAAAGAAAGTTGTATGTTTCATCATTGCTACATCGCACCCTGACTGGCTCATTTGCTCCTTGTGACCCTTCTGCAAGGGCCTACAAATGGGCTAAAAATGGGCTTTGATTGGCCTACAAATGGGCTTTGGGTCTCCACTCCATACTTCCCCCCCTCATTCACTATGATAAGATTTTTTGTTCTGATGGTGCCTGATACCTTACCCCTTTGACACCTCGTGTTTTCACAGGCTGGTGTGCTTCTTCCATGTGGGCTTTGTTGCTTCTCAGCTAGATGGCTGCTTGTTTACCTTCAAGCCTTTAAGACCCCAGATGTTATATCTTTTGATAGCCATGCACCATCAGCTTTCTTTACCACATTTGCTTATGTACCCATTTGTCTTCAGTGATTGTTTCTGGAAGGTGAGCACACAATGATATGATTTTTTGTTCTTTGATGCCTGATAACTGATCCCTTCGACACCTCGTGATCGCACAGGCTGGTGTGCTTCTTCCATGTGGGCTTTGTTGCTTCTGAGCTAGATGGCTGCTTGTTTATCTTCAAGCTTTTAAGACCCCAGATACTATATCTTTTGATAGCCGGGGACCATCAGCTCTCTTCATACATTTGCTTATCCACCTGCATTGTCTTTAGCGGTTGTGTCAGGAAGGTGAGGATCATAGAATGCCAATTTAATAGAAGAACGTATTCTTTCGTTGAGACAGTACTTGAGTGGAGGCCCAATGTCCTTCTGCTACCTTAATAATAAACCCATAAATACACACACATAGAGCTATTTCCCCATCATCATATATAAATATACTTGTATACGTACATGCCTTTGTTTAGACCTCTATAAACGCCCTTTGCCTCCCAGTTCTTTCCTCTATTTCCTTTGCTTTTCCTCTTGTCTCACTATCATGCCCAATCTTCATTTTGGTTTCAGTAATTCCTCTTGGTTACATTACCCTTGATCACGCCCTACCAGACCTCCTACACCATCCTCACCACCGATTAGGAACACTTTTTGTTCCCTTGTCCCTGGGTTTGTTAACACCACTACCTTTCCCCACACCTCCCCCTCTCCCATGTCCCTCCGGAACTGTCCCATTGTTTCCTCTTTCAGATTGTTCATCCAATCTATCTTATTTAGACTGACCTGCAGAGATTAAACAAGAACAAAAACCAGACAGCAAAACCAAGAAACAATAAACAAAAAAATAACAACAACAAACCAATGACAACAAAACAACACAACAAGAAAGAAAAGCTTGTAGTTAGTTCGACTGTTTGTTGGCCTTCAGGAGTGCTTTCCAGTCCAGTCTGTTGGGGCACCATGCCCTGGCCCCAAAGTCCACCTTCAGCATTCCCTGTGGACCTCGCTGCTCCGTTCCCTTGCTGTTCTGTTGCACCCCTTTAGTGTTTTGCCTCAGGGTGTCGGGATCAGATTGGGTGCAATTTCCACACTGTGTCTCTGGTGTTGTCCCCTGTAGGGCTATGGGTCAGTGAGGGACATCATGTCTCATAGTGGGGCTGGCCATGTGGTCCTCTCTGTGGACTGGCTGCTCTAATTACGAATATCATCCTCAAGTCCTGGTGGACCAGGATGTGCTCCACTCTCTCCTCCTCTCCCTTCATCTGCTCCAGTGTGCTCAGATCAGATATGTCTCTCTCCTGGAGCTGCAGATTCAATGCCGTCCTTTGAAATAAATTCTTCTGGGGGAGTTTTTCTATCTTTTTAAGGGAAGCATCATGCTGTTTTTCATTTTACACCTGCACCCGTGGTTCCAATTCCTCCATAAGCTTAATTTTTTTCTCTTTTTAATTTTGATGAAGCTGAAATCTCATTGTAGTTTTGATTTACTGCTCTCTAATGGTCAGTGGTCATGGACAGTCCTTTCTGAGGTTCTTTTGGCGACTTGAATGTTTTCTTGTACAAACTAGTTGTTCATGTCCTCTGACTATTTTATAACTGGATTGCTTGTCTTTCTGTTGTTGAGGTGCTGACTTTTAAAATAAAATTTAGAGATTATTCCTCTGTCGGATACGTTGCTGTCAGTATTTTCTCTCCAGTCTGTAAGTTCTCCTCTTTTTCTTTTGGAGGTGTCTTTTGTATATGATGGGAAGATTCAGTTCATTTTTCTGCAAATGGACATTCAAGTTTCCCTCATTTGTTAAAGAGACAGATATATTTCATTTAAAGTGTTCTGCCCTTTGTCCAATGTTACTTGTTCGTATGTGGATTGATCTGCTTCTGGTAATCAAGTTACCTTTTGGTCTATGTGTTTGTTTTGCACCAGGGCCCAGGTGTGTTTGATTACTTTAGAAAAGGTTCTGATATTGGAAGTATGAGGCCTTCTGGTTTGTTCTTTTTGTTCAGCAATTCTGCTTATCAAAGATCACTTTCCTTTTCATATAAAGTAGTGATTAATTTCTCCATACCTTTCAAGAGTAATGTTGGAAATCTGGACCTAGCTTGCATTATAATAGTAGACTGGTTTGAATAGTGTTGATATTTTCACAATACCTTTCTCTCTATGAGCATGGTTTATTCTTCCATTTATGAAGGTCTCTGGTTTCTTAGCATAGTGTTTTGTAGTTTTACATATGCATATCTATAACTCTTTTGTATTTCTAGTTATAGGTTTATTCCTAAGTATTTTTTTTTTTAGTGGCAACTGTAAGTGATAATGGCTTCATGATGTCATTTCCAGACTTCTTTTGATTAATGCAGAGAAAGTCAACTGGTTTTTTGTAAGTTGATCTTATATCCTGTCAGCTATTCCTTCCTTGTCAGTTCCAGAAGGTTTTCTGCTGAGTCTCTGGATGCTCTATGTGCAGGATCACATCGCCTGAAAACATGAATACATTATTGTGTCTTGTCTACTTGCATGTCTTTTATTGGTCTGACTATGACTTTCAATACAATATTACGTAAGAAAGATAAAGGGTATCTTTATTGGACTCCTGTTTGCACGGGAAATGTTTTCAGTCTTTCTGCATGGAGGATAATTTGGACATTGGTTTTGTGTAAAGCCCCTTAAATATGTTGACGATCCCCCACCCCAATTCCTATTATTGAAAGAAGTGTTTTTGAAGTATATCTACTAATGTCCACTGGAAACATTACATTTATTTCTTCTTACAACTAATGGAAAAATATACTCCAAGATGGTCCAAGAACAAGATAAGTTCAATTTCTATAACAAGTTAACTATGAACTAGTAGAGATGAACAGATATATTACACTTTACATACCAGAACTGAGATTGATCACATCAACCCTAGCCTGTATGTGGTTTAGATATTATGTCCCTGAATCAATATTCACAACTATTCTAGTATTATTTCAAGGTGTTTTACACATCAAAGTATATTTCCATGGACAAGGGAACAATAAGTGATCCAAATCGATGGGAAAGAGGGTATAGGAAGCCTGGTAGGGTGTGATCAAGGGCAATGTAACCAAGAGGAAGTACTGAAACCCAAATGAAGGCTAAGCATGTAGTGGGACAAGAGGAAAGTCAAAGGAAATAGAGGAAAGAGTTAGGAGGCAAAGGACATTTATAGAGGTTTATAAAGGCATGTACATATGTAAATATAGTTATATATGAGTATGGGGAAATAGCTCTATGTGCATATATTTATAGATTTAGTATTAAGGTAGCAGATGTACATTGGGCCCCCACTCAAGTATTCCCTTAATGCAAGAATACTTTCTTCTATTAAACTGGCATTCCATGATGCTCACCTTCCTGACATGATCGTGGAAGACAAAGCAGTTGAATAAGCAAATGTGGTGAAGAAAGCTGATGGTGCCTAGCTATCAAAAGATATGTCTAGGGTCTTAAAGACTTAAAGGTAAACAAATGGCCAGTTAGCTCAGAAGCAACAAAGCCCACATAGAAGAAGCACACCAGCCTGTGTGACCATGAGGTGCCGAAGAGATCAGTTATCAGGCATCAAAGAACAAAAAATCGCTGAAGACAAAGGGGTGCATAAGCAAATGCGGCGAAGAAAGCTGATGGTGCCTGGCTATCAAAAGATATAATGTAAGGCTTGAAGATAAACAAGTGGCCATCTAGCTCAGAAGCAATAAAGCCCACATGGAAGAAGCACACCAACTTGTGTGATCACAAGGTGTCAAAGGACCAGGTAGCAGGCATCAAAGAACAAAAATCATATCATTGTGAATGAGGGTGAATGTGGAGTAGGGGCCCAAAGTTCATCTGTAGGCACCTTGAGATCCCCTTACAGAAGGATTCCGGGGGAGGAGATGAGCCAGTCAGGGTACAGGGTAGCAATGCTGAAACATATAACTCTCCTCTAGTTCCTTAATGCTCTCTACCCCCCACTATCATGATCCCAATTCTGCCTTACAAATCTGGCTAGACCAGAGGATATACACTGGCACTGGAAACACATGGAATCCAGGGCAGATGATCCCTTAGGATCAGTGGTGAGAGTGGTGATACTAGAAGGGTGGAGGGAGGGTGAAGTGGAAAGGGGGCAACGATTACATGGATCTACATGTGACCTCCTTCCTGGGGGATGGACAATAGAAAATAGAAAGGGAGACATGGGACAGTGTAAGATATGAAAAATAATAATTTATAAATTATCAAGGGTTCATGAGGGAGAGGCGAGCAGGGAGGGAGGGGGAAAATGAGCTGATGCCAGGGGCTTAGGTGGAGAGCAAATGTTTTGAGAATGATGAGGGCAACAAATGTACAAATGCGCTTTACATAATTGATATATGTATGGATTTTGATAAGAGTTGTATGAGCCCCAATAAAATGATTAAAAAGTAACGTCATCATTTACAAAAAAAAAAGTATATTTCCATGGCGGACTATAAATATTTTTACCTATTATGTATTTCTCTTGAAAAATTGTGTTAGTCTGGGTAGACTTGAGAGACAAATTCATAGACATGTGTATAAGAAAGAACTTTATATAAAGAGTAATTGTACATTAAGAACACATCCCAGCCTGGTCGATATCCAGTCCATAAGTCCAATATTAGCCCATATGTCTGATGCCAATCTAAAAAGTCCTCTTCAGACTAACGAAACACATGCAATGATGCTGAGTGCAGGAAGAACACAGGTCAGTGGGTGAGAAGTCTTATGGGTCCAATGGCGGTGGAAGTATCTATGAGCTGGCAGGGCTCTCTACATGGCTCCAGCTCCAGCTCAGGACACTAGCATAGCTCTATATGTCTTGTCACAATGTCTCCCAGTAAGTGAGCCTGCGTCCTGACTCCAGTGAGCTATTTATCTCCTTAGCACCTCCAAATGAGGTCATCAAGCTCCCACCTGATTGACAGGCTAAACTTCACCCTTAATCCTCTCAAATTGACAACAGATTATGTTGATAATTACCACAAAAATATACACATTTCATGTGACTGTTAAATGTTTACTGAAAGTGGCAAATTTTTGGCTGGTAGTTGGCATTTCTGCTGCATCAGGAGTGAGTGCTCAAGGAAAGGAAATGTATCAGTAAAATGCAAGAAACATAAAACTCCTGCTTAAACTGGCACACTCATTTGGGAAATTAAGAAATTGCAATAACAAAAGATCGGAAGTGGGGTCCCAGGTGCTAGCTGGCGGGAGCTCCAGCACTGCTTTCATTCCCGTCTCTGGGCTCTTCTTTCCTCCAAATGTTGCTTTCATCCATCCTCAGGCTCATGGCAAGATGGATGCAGCAGGTTCAGGTTTCATAGTTAGACCTCAAAATATCTACAAGTGGAAAGAATCCAGGTCCCCAAAAGATCGCCCTCAGATTTTATTGGCCAGATCCAGTCAAATACCAACTACTTTCTAGTAAATGGCAATTGATCAGTTATAACTTGCAGATCATTGGCTTAGACAACAGCGATGAATGGCAAGGTTTAAGTTGATAACAGCTTAGGCCTAGGGAGAATCTTGGGTCATGCTCTTACCCCCTCTGAATCACTTAAACAAACTGGCCCTTTCCTAGTACAGAAGAAAAGGTCTCTCCTTCACCTGGTGGCTAGTCTGGGCTTATGTACATGGAAGAGACATGTTCTAAGAACAGGAGGGTAAATTGCGATGTTGTTAGGTGTTAGTTGGCTCAGACCCATAATGATCTTAAACACAACAAAATACCCCAGCACCATAAATTAAGTGGATTCCTGCCCCTCCCCCGAAAAGAATTTTTTCCAAAGGACGACATTGACTCTGCAGCTCTGGGAGATGGACATATTTGATCAGAGCACACGGGAGCAGATGAAGGGGCAGGAGGAGAGAGTGGAGCACAGCCTGGCCCACCAGGCCGTGATGATGATGTTCCTGAGTAGAGCAGCCAGTCCACAGAGAGAACAACATGGCTGGCCCCACTATGAGACATGATGCCCCTCAGTGACTAAGGGCGATACAGGGGACAGCACCGGAGACACAGTGTGGGAATTGCACCTGACCTGATCCCACCACACCGAGGCAAATCACTGGGGGACTGCAGCGGAACAGCAAGGGAATGGAGTGGCAAGGTCCCCAGGGAATGCTGAAAGTGGACTTCGGGGCCAGGGCGTGGTGCCCCAACAGACTGGACTGGAAAACGCTCCTAAGGGCCAGCAAACGATCCCTGAACTAACTACAAGCTTTTCTCTTGTGAACTGTTTTATTCTGTTCTTTGTCAGTGGTTTGTTTTTGTTGTTTTGTTGTCTGGTTGTATACTGTTGCTTTGTTTTCCTCTGTCTAGTTTTCGTGCATGTTAGTGACTCCACAGGTCTGTCTGAATAGGACAGGCTGGATGAACTATCTGGAGGAAAAACAACGGGACCGACAGTTTTGGGGGGACTTGGGGTGGGGGGGTAGGGGGGGGCAAGGAAGTGGTGTTAACAAACCCAGGGACAAGGGAAAAACATGGGACCCCAAATGGTAGAGAAGTGGGAGTGGCAGGCCTGGTGGGAAATGATCAAGGGTAAGGTTGCTTAGAGAAGAGGTATACTCTAGCCCAGGTGGCGATGAAGCATGGTAGTAGGGCAGGAGGAAAGTCAAGGGAGATGGAGGAAAGAGCTAGGAGTCAAAGGGCATTCATGGAGGTCTAGACAAAGACATGTACATGCAAATATATATAGGAGGATGGGGAAATAGATCTATGTGTCTATATTTATAGGTCAAGTATTAAGGTGGCGGAAGGACCTTGGGCCTCTACTCAAACACTCCCTCAATGCATGAATACCTTCTTTTATTAAATTGGAACTCTATGATGCTCACTCTCCCGACACAACGGCTGGAGCCAAAGTGGGTGAACAAGTAAATGTGGTGAAGAAAGCTGATGGTGCCCGGCTATCAAAAGAGATAGTGACTGGGGTCTTAAAGGCTTGAAGATAAACAAGCGGCCATCTAGCTCAGAAGCAACAAAGTCCACATGGAAGAACACACCAGCCTGAGTGAGCGAGTGGTCCCAAAGGGATCAGTTACCAGGCATCAAAGAACAAAAAATCATATCATTGACTGCACACCTCCATGATAGGATCGCTGAAGACAAATGGGTGCATAAGCAAATGTGGTGAAGAAAGCTGATGGTGCCCGGCTATCAAAAGAGATAGTGTCTGGGGTCTTAAAGGCTTGAAGGTGAACAAGCGGCCATCTAGCTCAGAAGCAAAAAAGCCCACATGGAAGAAGCACACCGGCCAGTGCGATCACGAGGTGCCCAAGGGACCAGGTATAAGGCATCATGCAAAAAAAAAAAAGATATAAGGGTGTGTATGTATGTGTATATGTATATATGTATGTATATATATATCATATTAAATGAAGGGGGAAGTGCAGAGTGGAGACCCAAGGCCCAAGTGTCGACCAATGGAGATCCCCTCATAGAGGTGTTTAGGAGAGGAGATGGGTTAATTAGGGTGTGAGGTAGTATCGATGAAGAACACAGCTTTCCCCCGGATCCTGGATGCTTCCTCCCCCCAACTACCATGATCCGAATTCTACCTTACAGGGCTGGATAGGACAGAGGCTGTACACTGGTGCATATGAGGGTTGGAGGTACAGGGAATCCAGGGTGGATGATACCTTCAGGACCAAGGGTGTGAGGGACGATGCTGGGAGAGTGGAGGGTGAGTGGGTTGGAAAGGGGGAACTGATTACAAGGATCCACATGTGACCTCTTCCCTGGGAGAGGGACAGCAGAGAAGGGGGGAAGGGAGACTCCGGATAGGGCAAGATATGACAAAACAACGATGTATAAATTACCAAGGGCATATGAGGGAGGGGGGAAGGGGGAGGGAGGAGGGGAAAAAAAAGAGGACCTGATGCAAGGGGCTTAAGTGGAGAGCAAATGCCTTGAGAATGATTGGGGCAGGGAATGTATGGATGTGCTTTATACAATTGATGTATGTATATGTATGGATTGTGGTAAGAGTTGTATGAGTCCCTAATAAAATGTAAAAGAAGAAAAGAGAAAAAAATGAATAGGGCAAAGACTGTACAGATGTGCTTTATACAATTGATGTATGTATATATATGAACTGTGAAAAGAATTGTATGAGCCCCAATAAATTGTTAAAATTAAAAAAAAAACACAACAAAATGAAATCGTACAAGGTCCTGAGTCATCCTCACACGTGTTCCTCTGCCTGAGCCCATCGAGGCCGCCACTGTGTCAGTCCACCTCACTGTAGGCCCTCTCTGTCATCATCTTTCCACTTTACCTAACATGATGTGCTTCTCCAGGGACAGGTCTCTGCTGATGCTATGTCTAAAGTATGTAAGGTGAAGATGACAATTTGATGCATAGCTTTGAAGCAAATTACAATGAGCAAGTGTAATTATGGTCTCTAGTATACCAATTTCCTAATGTCAAACTTGCCAAAGTGAAATTCATGGCCATCCAGATGCAAGGGAAGCAAAACAACTTACACTTCTTGAAAGAAGGGGATGGGTGGTGAGCTTATGGCCATATTTGCAATATATGCATTGAGTTTATAATCATCTGCTTTTAACTGAAGATTATTGGGAGAAAATGTACGTATCTCTTTGCCTTTTTCCTTAACTTCACCAGCTTCAACCTAGTAACAATTGTGAGGCTAGCAGTGTTTCATTTTGTTGTTCATAGGATCACTGTAAGTCTGAAGAGACGCAGCGGCACCAAACAACAACCTAACTGCTTTGTGTAATAGCATAGGCAAAAGAAAATGAGGTAGCTGACATCTTTGGTTTTTCTTTTTAACCATAAAAACATCTGTCCTAGATGTTAGCATGATATTTTTGCACCAGTTGGAATATTTGCTAGGAAATCTCAGCTTATTGGTCTTTAGCCTAACGGAATACCTAGAAACTTGGGACACATTTCTACAGATTTCTAAGGAGTGGTCTACATATCTCAGGGATTCATAACTTGTTAAGGTATTGTTTTATGGGGCAGGAAGCCTTTCCAGTAGCAGAGTGAGGTACCTGTAAGAATTAATTCTTTCAAACCTTCAGAGAGGTGGACATTTTCATTCTGGAGTTTCATTAACTAAGAGTCTTAAAGGATGATTCGGGGGGCAGTGGGGAGGGAGGGGAAAAAAAAGAGGACCTGATGCAAAGGGCTTAAGTGGAGAGCAAATTCTTTGAGAATGATTGGGGCAAGGAATGTGCGGATGTTCTTTATACAATTGATGTATGTATATGTCTGGATTGTGATAAGAGCTGTATGAGCCCCTAATAAAATGTTCAACAACAACAAAAAAGGATGATTCGTTTGTTGATAAAACATTGCATTTTCACAGTGGACTTAAAAATCACAAAAATTAAATGTGATCTGATTACTCTGCCCAATTATGTTAAATAGAATTGGACTCTTTAGTAAACTTTCTCATCTCCCACACAATTGAGAATACATAAAGCAATAAATAAATTAAGTCAGCAAGAAAGGTCTTCGCCCTTAAAAATCATTATGAAGTCTGTGAAGTTCACTTTATTGCCTCAGACTGTCTTTGAAAGTCCATTTTCTCTTAATCCACACACAATTCTAACAGGTCTGATATTTGAGGGTATAGTGGATTACACAAGGGTATTTTATAAGAGGAGTTATGTACAATTATAAGAGAAAGTAAAGCAATAGTTGATAACTTGGCAGAATAAAGAAAAAACTAAGAAAATTAAATTTATGGATTAACATTATATAGCAGTTGGATCCTAAATTAAAAGTATCAGCAGTTATTTCTAGTTATTTAAGTGGCATAAAGAGGCATCATTGTAACCATGGTCCATGTGTCATGTGTCACAGTCACATAGCACATAAGACAACATTTGCAAACAACAGAACTTAACTTTGGGTACCTATGTTAGTCTGGGTAGACTAGAGAAACACAATCGTAGACATGCATATGTGTATAAGAAAGGGGTTTATATACAAGAGCAATTGAATATTGAGAAAATATCCCAGCCCAATCAGGTCAAGTCCATAAGTCCGATATTAGCCCATATGTCCGACATTTCTCTGTATTTGTTAGTGACTCCAGCCTACAGTCTCCCCCAGTTAAGTATCAGTCAGAACAACATTTAGAGAAGCTCCTTTATCTGGAGATTTATAAAGCAATAACAATTTTTTAAGAATGACGGAGTCTGCACACAATGTAAAGGACTACACGGATGCTTTGTCCGCGATATGGTTAGCTGACATTTTGTGTTTATAACAATAGAACAAATGTATGACATGACTATTTTGCACATTTAATGATGTACTTCTGGCAGCCACTCACTCCGAGATGAGAGCAGTTCTGGCTGTGCCGGTGAAGGGTACGTGTCAACTGGGCTGGACCATGGTTCTCAGGGGGTTGGCAGTTCTAATTTCATTTGGCGTAGTGTTTCATAATTTAAGGAAAAGCCTTTTTGTGCAGTGCAGTCCAGAATAAAGAAGATGAAACACCTTTAAATAGCCTATTTGGACAGTTTGTGGCAGGTGAGACGTGACAGCTAGAGCAGAGCTCTGGCCATCTAGAGAGATAAGTGTTTACTAAAATGAGGAGGAAAGGACTACAGAATAAAACCAGCCACGAACATGCAATGAGCTGCAAGGCTCGCTGTCATCTTGTCTCTTCCCTGCCCACGCCCTGTGCTGCTCTGTCCCCGGAGAGCCCAGCCAGTAAGGAAAGCTCAGCCTATTGCCTTGCAGCTGTTTTTCTTTTACAGCACACTTGACTTACAGTATTTGGGAGGAACGCTGTATCTTTTCCTCTCTCCACCCAAATGAAATCATTTCCTTTTTACCACCCTTCAGTTTCGTTCTACTGGAAGAGAAGAATCAGGATTGTAAGGGAGACAGAAAGGGGAGGGCAGTGAACCCAGAGCAGCCAACTAATAAATAGACTGGAGTTTAATATGGAACTTGAGAGAAACGGTACCCCAAATGTGGACTTTGTCACATTTGGGAGGATCACTTCTCCATGCCCCCCTTGAAAGAAACCCTTGCTAATTAGTTATACTTTGATTTTACTTTTTATAAGATGGCTAGGGCTTTACAGTGTTGAAATTCTAGTGGAATTTAGCAGACAATTTTCAAAATTATGTGAAATCACCGGATGAAGAAAGTGTTCTCTAATCCTCATAAATTTTGCCAAAATGGAAAATGGCAAGCTTGGTCTTTAATCCACTGCTCATGAAATTTGGAAAAAATGCATAAATAAAGACCCAAACCCTCTCTCCGGCCCATAATGACACAGCATTTTGGAGGAGGAATATAGATGCCCTAACATATGTTGCCAGATATTTCAATAAAGCAACGCTTGCATAATATGGTCTTATTTCTTCAAGCTGCATACAATATTTTTGGAAAGTGGAAAGAGCAAGACATTTTTAGGCCAGATGAGCTTGAAGGGGAGGGAAAGAAGGAAGAAAGAAATGTAGCCTGACATTTCACGTTCCTCTCAGTTATCTTAATAGACTTCATTCTATCTTGGGAAGAGATACAAGAACTAGGAATTTGGAAGAAGACCAGTTGACTCAAGACTGGCAGAACTTGGAGGACACTATTTATTTATTCTCATACTGCGTGATCTATTCGCCAATAGACAAAGTTGGCTGAGTATAAACTGATAGTAGAAGACCCTCCCACTGCTGCAGGGTCTTCAGGGACGAGCCAGCATCCCTGTATCACAGGGTCTGCCTTTCACAGAATTGCCTCTGGATTGGAACAATCAGGAAGGAAAGGAATTGGTGGCAGCAATAGATGATCCAATAAGCAAAGTAAGCATGGGTTTCCTTGTGCTTACTTATTAATCTGTAGAGGACCATTTCACATTTTTTTCAAAGATTCTGCTTCTAGGTATGGGTGACATCTGTCTGTCTTCCAATTCCTTCCTGAGGAATAAAAGCCTCTTTTCAAATTTGTAATCCCTGACAGAGATGAAATACTCAGCAAGCAAGATAAAAGTGGCCTTACTTACTAAGATAGTGAACGTGATAAAACTCATTTTAAATCGTTCCCTGCAGATTAATAAATATGCACAGGTAAACCCAGGCTTACCTTGCTTTTTGGGTAGTCAGCTCTTGCTTAAGATAGTTAATGCCTCATGATCACACAGGCTGGTGTGCTTCTTCCATGTGGGCTTTATTGCTTCTGGGCGGAACACAGGGTGGGGACTAGACATCCCTTTGCAGAGGGGTATGTCCCATCTGTAGGCAACTGGACATCCCTTTGCAGAGAGGTAGCGGGGAGGAGACAAGTCACTCAGGGTGTAGTGTAGCATCGATGAAGTGTACAACTTTCCTCTAGTTCTTAAATGCTGCCCCCCACCCACCCTCATTATCATGATCCCTATTCTATCTTACAAACCTGGCTAGACCAGAGGTTGTACACTGGTACAGATAGGAACTGGAAACACAGGGAATCCAGGACAGATGAACCCCTCAGGACCAGAGGTGAGAGTGGCAATACCTGGAGGATAAGGGAAGGTGGGGTAGAAAAGGGGAACCAATTATAAGGATCTACATATAACCTCCTCCCTGGGGGACGGACAACATATGGGTGAAAGGAGACGTTGGGCAGTATAAGATATAATAAAATAATAATAATTTATAAATGATCAGGAGTTCATGAAGGAGAGGGGGTGGGGAGGGAGGGGAAAAATGAGGAGCTGATGCCAATGGCCCAGTGGAAAGCAAATGTTTTGAGAATGATGGGGGCAACAAATGTACAATTGTGCCTGACACAATGGATGGATGGATGCATTGTGATAAGAGTTGTAGGAGCCCCCAAGAAATTTCTTAAATAAATAAATAAGATAGTTAATGCCAAAATGGTAGAATCTTTTGTGATTTAGTACATTAATACTTCACTACTTGTCCCCAACACACACACACACACACACACACACACACACACACACACGACACACCCCTCTTCAATGTGGTTAAGAGAGAGATCATGTTTTTGTTTTGTTATAAAAGTGTATCATGGCAAATGTGAGTAGCTTGCAGAATGAGCTCCTGGAGCCTTGTTCAAGTCCTTTTCCATGAAAATGTCTGAGCCCTCCCAGTCTCTCCAACTATTGACCGTGAGATTGTCAATGAAGGAGACTATGAATGCTCAGTCATGTGTATTATGTCTCCATGCCTACGTGTCTTAGATTGTAAGACAACTGTGAAGAGCGACAGTGCCTTAACATTTCTGAGATTGCCTCGAAGCTCAGTTCTAAGGTCTTCAAATTGACCAGAAGAGCTGCCCCATAGTCACTCTGCCTACAGAGCCTGGCTCTCAGAATGGTTTGCAGTGAGGCGCTGTATAGAACAGAGAACTTCCATGGCATGTCATGAATTTATGTAAATGATATAAAATGTATATATTTAATGATGACCCTAAGTGGTTTTGATATACTGAAATTTATTGGGGTGTTGGCATTAGCTATATGAACAGATTATTCTCAGGAAATGATCTTCAGGCCCTAAATTTAGCCAAAATATGAATTAGACTTCAATGTCCCAAAGTGAACTTAAAACTGTTCTGGAACAACAAAGCTGCCCAGTGAGATGAAACTTGCAGTTTTTTATTTTTTAGTTCAATGTTGAAATTCAGTTTTACTTTATTCCTTTCCATTTTGAAATAAATTTTATAATGAATCACTGAAAGTTTGCATAGAAGATCATCAATTTTAAACTTAACAATTCATACACATTTTATTTCAGCTTTATCTATTGAAATCCCCTCAATATTCCTTCACTTATCCCACATCCTCCCTGTGTTTCCTGTTTCCATTCCTTCATTGTTCTTAAGCCTCTGAACCTTGTCCCTGGGTTACTGTTGCCTTCTTATCTTCAATGCACGACTCCTCTGAGACAGGTGGGAGTTCAATTCCAGACCTGAAGGGTGACTAAGGGCCATGGTCTTGGTGGCTCCTCCAGTCTTAGGCGACCAGTCAGCCTGGATTCTTTTATGATTTGAGTTTTGTTCTACATTTTCTTCCACTCTCCCCGGGACTTTCTAGAGTGATCCCTTTCAGAGAAGTTGAAAGTGGCAGCTGGTTACTAGCCCATGCTGGCCTCAGGGTTGTAGACATTTATGCTTATATGACTCATTGGCCCATTGGACTAATTGTTTCTGTATGTCTTTCAAGTTTCATCACTCCTACCAGTTGCTACTTAGGTCATGAGCTAGATCAGGAGTTTTTAAGACCCTATTCAGTACTCACCCAAGTAGGACACAGAACATAATCTTTGTGAATTATGTTGTGCCAATTGACCTTGGTGTCCCTTGAAACTATTGTCCTGAGCCACCGGGCCCAGCAACTTATTTCCTCAAGGGTTGGTTACACCTGACGTTTCATAACATTGCATGTGATATATTTCACCATGTTTATGGATATAGTTGCAGCAAAGGTAAATAGATATATGCATATATATATTCTCTATAAAATCTATATATATGCAGACACAGTGTGCGAATTACACCTGACCTGATCCCACCACACCGAGGCAAAGCACTGGGGGAGTGCAGCGGAACAGCAAGGGAATGGAGCGGCAAGGTCCCCAGGGAATGCTGAAAGTGGACTTTGGGGCCAGGGCGTGGTGCCCCAACCAACTGGACTGGAAAACACTCCTAAAGCCCAACAAACGATCCTTGAACTAACTACAAAATATATATCTATATATATGCATGAATATAATCCTATGCTTCCTCCAACACCTGTTCATCCTTTGTGCCTATAACTCATTTGCTGGTAGATCATAGTTACCGTATGATTGCGTATAAAACAATACTTGCCTCAGTTACCTTTAACGCTTGCAAACTTTCTAGCATCTGTGGATTCCCGTGGACTAGTAAAACAATGGTAGCAGTGTAAAGTGCCGGTCTGTACTTTCTGGTCTACCTATAGACACACAGGAGGAGGCCTGGTAGCTTAGTGGTTACGCATTGGACCACTAGCCACCATTTCCTCATTCAGAGATGAACACTGCTAACCACAAGTAATGCACAATTCCTTTCTTATACATATATATCAGTGTCTCCGGTTTTGTTTCTCTAGCCAACCTGGCCTAACACAGGCTGGTATATGCACACACATATGCGCTCACCCACACTCCATGAAAAGACATTTTCTTAGAGCTCCTGACTCAGCTAAATGACATCTGCTGTAGGTTCTGGGCAGCAGGGCTGACTTGTAGTTGAAGAGTGAAATGTTCGTGTCATTTAAGGAGTGGAGCCCTCTCCTCCACTTGCGTTGAAAGAATACTTAGTTCTCACAAAACTTAGTACCCCAAACAAATCCGTTGACCCTGCAGTTGACACTAACTACTGCCAGCGAGGGTCTGAAATTTGGAGGTGAGAAGTTAATAGAGTTTAATGGAGTGAAGGCTATTTCCAGTGGAGACATCAAAAGCTCTCCAATCTCCAATCAGCACGTAGTGTTTGCTTAAGAAAAAGGATCTTACCCACCTAAGCCATTGATCCTTATTTACTCATATTACTATATTAGAAATATGAAATGTAATACAATTAAAACGTTTATTTATCTTCAAGCCTTTAAAACCCAGACACTATATCTTTTGATAGCTGGGCACCATCAGCTTTCTTCACCACATTTCCTTATGCACACATTTTGTGTTCAGTGATTGTGTTGGGTAGGTGAACATCACAGGATGCCGGATTGTTAGAACAAAGTGTTCTTGCATTGAGAGAGTACTTGAATGAAGGCTCAATGTCCACCTGCTGCCTTAACCCTTAACAAATAAATATTTGTACATGGTCTAGTTCCCTATTGTTATATGTAAATATATTTACATATGCACATGCCTGTATCTGTAAAGGTCCTTGACTCCTAGTTCTTTCCTCTATGTCCTTTTCCTTTCGTCTTGTCCCACCATCATGTTCAGCCTTCATCTGGGTTTTGGTGATTCCTCTCGGCTACATTGCCCTTGATCAAGCCCTGCTGGGCATCCTACGACCTCCTTATCATCAATTTTAGATCACTTATTGTTCCCTTGTCCCTGGTAAAGTAAGGTTCTTAAAATTTTTTTAAAAGGTCATGTATTTTTATTGCTACCTTTTAAATATGCTGTTTTCTTTTTTAGGAAAACTTTCCTCCCCTGTCTCTCTTTGCCTGGATCATGTTTACTTATCCCTCAGGCTCTAGTTAGATCTAGCTTCCCATGCTGGATGAGGTATTATTCCTATGTACACTTATGGTGCAAACCCTATACCATGCCACGTTTGTCAATCTTTTATCTGCCTCCCAATTGGACCATAAGACAAAATAAAGATATAAGGCATAAATAAACAAATCGCTTTCAAACATTACTGTGCATCAAAACCTTCTCAGGTTCTGACTGCAAGTATTTAGCATGAGACTTGATGGTGTCTATGGTTGGTTGCAAGTGCAGCAACCCCCCAGGTTGAGAACATCCATTTCTGGACAACTCCTATCTTCCCATTAGTGTTAGGTAAATTTTCTCTAACTAGGAAATGCTTGAACTAACTGGAAAACAAACTCATCTTTACTATCACCTTTACTTGCGGCACCTGCAGCTTTTAAATAGTTCAAAAAGCTTTGAGCCATTTCTTGCACAACTAAAGGAAGGATAAATAAGAACTGCATACGCCTGTTCCAACTACCTACACGTTTGACTCAAAGGCATATTAGCAATGGCTCTTGTTCATAACCTGGGAACAAACTGTAATTCATAACTACTGTAATGTAAAATATGAGGCAGAAACTGGAGATAAGAGAGATAAGACCTGAAGGAATAGGCAGGGAGCAAGGTTGGGAGGGGCAGTTGAGGGAGCTTGGGTTTTAATCTATAGTACAGTTTATGGGAGGCCAGAAAAGGATTTTAGGTGTGATGAGATTCCTCCTGGCTGTGTAGAAATTGGGTCTGTGTGGGAAACTGAGGACTGGGAGGTGATTGTATGCGGTCAGATTCTCTACGTACATAATTAGGAATCTGGGAGGCAGACTCTGATGGAGGGAGGCTTTCACATTTGTGAGTTGGACATGAATCCCAGTCACACTCTCCTGACTAAAAATATTCCCTATAATATCCCCCCTTAAAAGTGATACTTAAAGATGCTTCTAAGGCACATGTCTGCTCTTTCATATGCCCCAGAGTCTATCTGCCATCAAGAGCAATCAGACCCTATTGTCCACCCTCCACCCCACACCCAGGTGCAGCCAACTCCCCTCTGATAAGGATCATAGATTGTTCCCTTGGAAAAAGGCTCAGGGACACTTGAGGTCAAGTCAGCTCAGGGATGGCCAATGTTAAGTCACCATTCTAGGATCTGCCCACCTTGCTATGTTTATTCCTTCTTGTCACATGTATGCCCCTAGTACCTCCCTTTCCTATTACATGTATGTCTCTAGCAAATTCCCTTCCTGTTATGCACACGCTTACCAGGATTTGCTAGTCTAAGATTGGATAAGCATATAGGAGCTCTCACTCTGCTTCCTGTCTCCATGAAAGAGGTAGGCTCTCGCATGCCTTATCTGATGTTTCTTTAATTTACAATTATACAACTTCAATGACACAACTGCCCCTCAGGACCTGTTCAATTGTGGAGGATGGTCCTTCACAGCTATGCTCTAGTTCTCAATCTTGGCTGCGTATTAGAATTATCTGGAAAACTTTAACCATCATGCTGGATTCTGGCTTGCTTTATTGGACATGGGCATAGTCTGAGTTTTGAGATGTCTGTAAAGCATCTTGGTGATTCTCATTAAATGCCACAATTGAGCACTACTAGAATAAAACTGAAAAATTGTCCACACTTCTTGGCATTTGCCCTTTTATGGCATCTCTTAATAGGTCCATATTAGAGAAATGCAAGTTAAAACCATAATTACACATCCCATCTCTCTATCAGATGGGCTGAAGTGAAAATCAGCAGTAACACACAATCCCAGGGAGCACGTGAAGACGTCGAATTTCTCAATATCGCTGGTGAGGTTGTATGGGGGTTTCCTAGAAAGGGCAAAATGTAAGTTCCATGCATCTACCAATTATACTTGTGAGCCTTTATCACCAAGAAATAGAAAATCAGATTGACAAAAAGTCTGTACACAAACGTACATAGCAGTTTTATTCGTAACAGCCCCAAACTTGAATGGATAAATAGATGGTCCAACAGACTGATCTGTCAATGTCATGAAATACTACTCAACAGGAAAAGCACACAAATTACTGACACATGCAACCTGCTGGATATAGCTCAATGGTGTTGGTGAAAAGAGCCAAAATCAATGATTATTCATTGTATAATTCTATTTATGTAGCATTCTTTTAAAAAGAATTATTTTATTTATTGTGAAAAGAGACATAATAGGACATTCATCAAACCATTTCTACATGTACAATTTAATGACATTAATCACAAAATGTTACTATTCTTTCTCTCCATATTGTTGTACTACCTTGTATTATGTTCGTTGCCCCATAAACTATTTATGCTTTGGAGCTACCGTGATCAATTTGATCTGATATGGGCACAGGAGCCCCGGTGATGCAGTGGGTTACTGACTGCATTCATAACCACAATGTCAGCAGGTTGAACTCACCAGCTGAGCAAGAGGAAGATGATGCTATCGCCGGCCCTGAAGGCTTACAGGCATAGAAATCCTGTACGGTCACAGTGAGTCAAAGTTGGCAGTATTTTTTTTAATTTAGTTTTCATTTTGTTTGTTTTTAAAATATTGGTCACTGCTCTGGAAAACACTCCTTTTTGTCATGATCATTTTATTAGGGGCTCCTACAACTCATCACAATCCATACACACATCAACTGTGTAAAGCACATTTGTACGTTCATTGCTCTCATCATTCTCAAAACATTGCTCTCCACTTAAGCCCTTAGCATCAGGTCCTCATTTTCCCCTCCCTCCATGCTCCCCTCTCCCTCATGAGTCCTTGATAATTTATAAATTATTATTTTGTCATATCTTTCCCTGTCCTACGTCTCCCTTCACCCACTTTTCGGTGGAAAACACTCCTAAAGGCCAAAAAAAAAAAAAAACACACACACCAAAAAACAGTCCTTGAACTAATGACAAGCTTTTTTTCTTGTTGTGTTTTGTTTTTGTTTTGTCATTGGTTTGTAGTGGTGGTGGTTTTGTTGTATATTGTTGCTTGGTTTTGCTCTGCCTTGTTTTTGTGCATGTTATTATCTCCACAGGTCTGTCTAAATAAGATAGGCTGGATGAATAATCTGGAGGAGAAAACATGGGACCGACAGTTCCGAGGGGACATGGGAGAGGGCGAGGTGAGGGGAAAGGTAGTGGTGTTAACAAACCCAGGGACAAGGGAACAACAAGTGATCCAAATCAGTGATGAGGAGGGTACAGGAGGCCTGATAGGGTGTGATCAAGGGTAATGTAACCAAGAGGAATTACTGAAACCCTGGTGGGGACTGAGCTCGATAGTGGGACAGGAGGAAAGACAAAGGAAATAGAGGAAAGAGCTGGGAGGCAAAGGGCATTTATAGAGGTCTAGATAAAGGTATGTACATGCACATATATAAATATATATATTTGTGGATAGGGAAATAGATGTATGTGTGCATATTTATGGGTTTAGTATTAAGGAAGCAGATGGGCATTGGGCCTCCACTCAAGTACTCCCTCAGTGCAAGAATACCTTGTTCTACTAAATTGACATTCTATGATGCTCACCTTCTACACAATCACTGAAGACAAAGCAGGTGAATAAGCAAATGTGAAGAAAGCTGATGGCGTCCAGCCATCAGAAGATATAGCGTCTGGGGTCTTAAAGGCTTGAAGGTTAACAAGTGGCCATCTAGTTCAGAAGCAACAAAGCCCACAGGGTAGAAGCACACCCACCTGCATGATCACGAGGTGCCGGGTGGGGGGATCAGTTATCAGGCATCAAAGAACAAAAAATTCATATCATTGTGTGCTCACCTCCCTGACATGATCGCTGAAGACGGGTGCATAAGCAAATGTGGTGAAGAAAGCTGATGATGCCCAGCTATCAAAAGACATAGCGTCTGGGGTCTTAAAGGCTTGAAGGTAGACAAGCGGCCATCTAGCTCAGAAGCAACAAAGCCCGCATGGAAGAAGCACACCAGCCTGTGCGATCACGAGGGGTCAAAGGGATGAGGTATCAGGCATCATCAGAACTAAAACTCATATCATTGTGAATGAGGGGGCAGTGCGGAATGGAGACCCAAAGCCCATTTGTAGGCCACTGGCATCCCCTTACAGAAGGGGCTCTGGGAGGAGACGAACCAGTCTGGGTGCAATGGAGCAATGATGAAACATACAACTTTCCTCTAGTTCCTAAATGCTTTCTCCCCTCCACTATCATGATCCTACCTTACAAATCTGGCTAGACCAGAGGATGTACACTGGTACAGATAGGAACTGGAAGCACAGGGAATCCAGGGTGGATGATCCCTTCAGGACCAGTGGTGTGAATGGCAAAAAAATATAGGTTACTGGTTTTTAAAAAAACTCAATGCTCAAAGCAAAAAATTTTTTTTTTTTTTTTTACTAATTCAGCCATATTGTTTAGTTGAAGATGAGTTTGGAAGATTCAGTTCAAGATTCAAAAATATTCACAGGATAACAGATTTGGGTTCCTCAAATCTCAATGGGTTCACTAAGTCTACGTTCTGTTTTTTTCTTTTAAAAATCATTTTATTGGGGGCTCTTACAGCTCTTATCACAATCCATAGATACATCCATTGTGTCCAGCACAGTTTTACATATATTACCATTATCATTTTCAAAATATTTTCTTTCTATTTGAGTCCTTGTTATCAGCTCAGTTTCCCCCTCCTCGCCCTCCTCCCTCCTGTCATAATCTATATTTAAAAATTCATGTTACACTGACCAATGTCTCCCTTCACCCACTTTTCTGTTGTCTGGCCCACTGGGAGAGGGTCATATGTAGATCACTGTGATCTGTTGCCCCTTCCTACCCTCACCTTCTCCTTCTCCTCCTGGCATAGTTACTCTCATTATTAGTCTTGAGGGGTTTGTATGTCCTGGATTCCTTATGTTGTGGCTCTTGTCTGTACCAGTGTATATGCTCTGATCTAGCTGGATTGGAAGGTAGAATTGGGGTCATGATATGGGGTGGGGGTACATTAAAGAACTAGAGGAACGTTGTATGGTTCATCAGTATTATACTGCACCTTGACTGGCTCCTCTCTTCCTGTGTCCTTTCTGTAAGGGGATGTCCAATTGTCTACAGATGGGCTTTGGGTTTCCACTCCACACACCCCCTCACTCACATCAATATTATCTTTTGTTCTGGGTCTTTGATGCCTGATACCTGATCCCTTTGACACTTCATGATCACACAGACTGGTGTGCTTCTTCTATGTGAACTTTGTTGCTTCTCAGCTACATGGCCGCTTGTTTATGTTTAAGCCTTTAAGACCGCCGATGCTATATTTTTTGATAGCCGGGCACTATCATCTTTCTTCACCACATTTACTGATGCACCAATTTTGTCATCAGTGATCATGTCAGGGAAGGTGAGTATCGCAGAATGCTGAATTATTAAAACAAAGTGATTTTTCATTGAGGGAGTACTTGAATGAAGGCCCAATGTCCATCTGCTACCTTAATACTTAACAAATAAATATATGTACATAAATCTATTCCCTACCATTATATATTCACATATGTACATGCCTGTTTCTAGACCTTTATAAATGTCCTTTGCCTCCTCATTCTTTCCTCTACTTCCTTTTACTTTCCTCTTGTCCCACTATCATGTTTGGCCTTCATTTAAGTTTCAGTAATTCCTCTCAGCTACATTGCCCTTGATCAAGCCCTGCTAGGCATTCTATGACCTCCTAGCCATCGATTTTAAATCACTTGTTGTTCCCTTGTCCTTGGGTTTGTTGGCACCCTCCTTCTTTCCTTTCCCTCCCCTCCCCCTGTCCCATGTCCCCCCAGAGTCATCGGTCCCATTGTTTCCTTTCCCGGAGTGTTTATCCAGTCTATCTGATGTATATAGCCATGCAGAAACAATAATTAGCACATGACAAAGCAAAACACAACAACAAAAGAAAACAAAAATATAAAACAAAACAACAACAACAAAAGACTAAGGACAAAACAAGAAAAACCTATAAGTAGTTCCAGGTCTGTTTGTTAATATTTATGCTTGTTTTCCAGTTGAGTCTGATGGGGTGCCATACCCTGCCCCCAAAGTGTGTTTTCGGTATTCCTCCAGGACTTCCTTGCTTTGCTCCCTTTGCTGCTCTGTTGCACAACCTTAGCGTTTCTCTCTGGTGTGGTGGGGTCAGATTGGGCACAATTCCTACACTGTATCTCCAGTGTTGTCCCTGTAGCACTATGGGTCAATGAGGAACATTGTGTCTCGTGGTGGGGCTGGCCTTATGGTCCTCTCTGTGCATTGGCTGTTCTGAGCCAGAGTATGGTCCTCAGATTTGGTGGGCCAGGAAGTGTTCCACTCTCTCTCCTTCCCTCTTCATTTGCTCCTGATCAGAAGGGCCCTTCTTCCTGAACTGCAGCTTCAGAGCTGTCCTCTGAAGTGCATTCTGCTGTGGGGTGGGAGACTCCATGTAGTTGGAATTGGGGCCAGCCCCACATAAGTCTATATTCTATATGAATTTGACATTCTGGCAATTTTGACCAGGGCACAGCTCCTGAATTCTTGACCAAAACTTTCAGTAATGGTAGCCAGTTCTGATCTCAGGGCAACAGGAGGCAGGCATTCAAGGAGAAACTAGACCTACAAAGTACTTCCTTCTCCAGTTCCTGTATCTCCTTCTTTCTCTGCTGCTCTGAGCAAACAGAGACCGCTTGTGACACTCTCGATCATCACACCCAGTCTCTAAGATCCCAGGCACTATTCTTTGAACTGCACGCAGGAGCGGAACTCGAAAGGCAGTGTTATGTCATTTGGATCGACAATCTATGAAGCCATGATCAAAGTCCATCTTCATTTTTTGTTATTTTCATAAAATTACATAAAACACATCATTGGCTGTTTCACTCTTTTTTGGTGCACAATTTAGTGATATCAATTACTTTAGTTGTCTCGCTAGTACTCTAGTTGATGTCAATTATCCCATCAGCACAGACAAAAGCTCACTCCTTTGCGGAAATGATGCCCTCTTCCATCCTTACCTCAAGTTAACCACTAATAGCTATTAGTCTCTCTATATTTATCTCTTTTTATCATTTCCTATAAATTAGGTCATATAGTGTTCTTTTCGTGATTGACTTATTATTATTTTTTTAATTTTAACAATTTATTGGGGCTCATACAATTCTTTTCACAGTTCATATATATACATACATCAATTGTATAAAGCACATCTGTACAGTCTTTGCCCTAATCATTTTTTTCTCTTTTCTTCTTTTACATTTTATTAGGGACTCATACAACTCTTACCACAATCCATACATATACATACATCAATTGTATAAAGCACATCCATACATTCCCTGCCCCAATCATTCTCAAGGCATTTGCTCTCCACTTAAGCCCCTTGCATCAGGTCCTCTTTTTTTTCCCCTCCTCCCTCCCCATTCCCCCCTCCCTCATATGCCCTTGGTAATTTATACATCGTTGTTTTGTCATATCTTGCCCTATCCGGAGTCTGATTGACTTATTTTATACAGCATAGTTTCTTTGAGGTTCATCAAAACTGGAACATGTTTCAGAAATTTATTTTCCTTTGTGGCTGAGTACAATTCCGTTGCATCTATGCACCATATTTTGTTAATCTATTCATCTGTCAGTAGGCATGTAGCTGTTCCCAGCATTTTGCTATTGTGAATAGAGCTGCTATAAACAGGTGTAGCTAAACATAAAGTGGGCTTCTAGTGATGGATGTGGGGTTTTTCTTTGTACTCTTAAGCTTATATTGCTCATCCAGCCTATCATAGTGACACGGTCCAATAAGACCTCAAAAATGTTATTATTTGATCGGCCAATTTTCTTATGATGCTATCTTACAGATCCTTTAAGGCTATGCATGTTGCAAATTTCAAGTTGTTTTCTTTTTTTGAAAAAAAAATCACACATTTATGAGGAGACTTCAGAAGGTTTGTGAGAAAAAAACCCATAATCTTTTAATTTCATTTTCCATGAACATTTTGAATCATTTACATATGTTACAAATACACATTAGATTAAATTAAAATTAATTTTCAAATTAATTCCTATTACTTGGATTTTACTCTTAAAGGGTTAATGAAACTATTTATATGCTCCACATAATTATTCAATCCAAGAATGTGTTTTAATGTATCGTTTTACATCAAAGAGTGCTGTAGGCACAATGGTTAAGCACTCAGCTGCTAACTCAAAGGTCAGTGGCTTGAACCCACCAGCTGCTCCTCTGGAAAAAGCTTTGGAAACCTGATGGGGCAGTTCAAGTTTGTCCTACAATGTTTCTCTGAGTCAGAATTGACTTGACGGCAATGGGTATTTCACATCAAAATGAATATTAAGGATATCCAGTCTTACGCTGAAATTAATCCATGACAGTTAAGCCTATCCTGCCCTTCTTTCTTCTCCTTACACTATAATCACTGAAGTTAAATTTATGGGGAGGAGGGCAATTTTCTTAATGTTTTCTACTTGGTTCAACATTCCCAGACAGCAATTACAAACCAAATATCATTTTAGTAAATGAGAAATTCTTGTTTTCATGTGCTGATTGACTTTATTACACACTAAGGTTAATTGGGAGACTCCTCAGGCTGATCTGGATAATGATGAACAGCTGCAGTAGACAGGAGACTGCATCTCTACCCAACCCCCAGTCAGTTTACCAGAGCCCCACCCAACCCACACCATACGATGTGAGCATCACTAAACTTCCCTATAAACCCTGGAAGAAATTGTACCAGGGATAACAACACAAAACATCAAAAGAAAACAGAACAACAACAACAACAAAGACAAGAAAAACTTCAAATCAACAGTGGTGGCAACCCTAGAGAAATGCAGCTATAGGATTTGGTTACAGAAGCCCCAGCATACTGTACTTGACTAGACAGTTCTTTATCCGGCAATAATAAACAATGCTACCAATGGCAAAAAAAAGTCCTTTACTAACATAAAGGCCCCCAAATCAATCAGAGTTTAAAAACGATGTCAGTTTGTCATACTGTGGTGACTTGGACATTGCTGTGATGCTGGAAGCTATATCATCAATATTCCAAATACCAGCAGTATCGCACAAGGTGAACAGGTTCCAGCAGAGCTTCCAGGCTAGAGGACAGCCTAAGAAGAAGGAAGAGACTGTTCACTTCAGAGGGATTAGCCACTGAGAACCTCATGAATAGCACTGACCATTGTCAGATATATAGAAACCTTATGAGTAGTGATGGAACATTCTTAGATGGATTGCCAGAAGAGGCACTCCTCGAATTCGGAGGCAATCAATGTTTGACTGAGGAAGAGCTATCTTCTAACAGCTGGGTTGATCATGATGACATGGATTGAGTAAAGCTTTTGAGACCTTCTTTTGTGGATGGAGCCTGACTCCAGATGAGGAGAAACAAATGCAAACATTCATGATCAAAATGTGAATTGTATGATGTAGGCATCCAGGAAAATTGGAAGTAATCAAAAATGGAATGTAATACATAAAGATCAGTATCCTAGGTGCCAGTGATCTGAAATGGACTGGTATCGGCCATTTTGAATAAATCTACCATATGGCCTACAGAGGTAGGAATGTCAAATTAGATGGATGGCACTGTTTTCACCCAAAGAACATTTCAGTTATTCTCATTATGCTTCTGCTCCTCCTGGCCTGCACTTCTGGGAGACCCAACAGAAAACAATAAAAACCAAAATTGCACTAAGGTGGTAAGGATAAAATCATAATAGTATAAAGGCAAACATATAAAGAATGCAAAGAAGGAAAAGAGCCCCATCAACATTCAAACTGCCAGGGAGGAAATTTCTGTCATGGAACAAGTAAGAGATGCTTGCACCCAGTACAAATTCAGGTCATGTCTATAGGGAGGACCACTGGCCAAGTATTGCGTTTGATCCAGCAGCATCATGATTACAGTGATCTCTGCTGTTTGTAAGACTGTTTGAGACTTATCTTTGGCTAGAACTGATCTGCCAGTGACTCGGTCTATAGGGAGCGCAGGAGTGGGAGGTGGGTGATAAGGAAGGAAAGGGGATTTCGGGAGTGCCTAATGAAGGAGGAGAGGGAGCACTAGAATGGATTGTGATGGCTCAACTCATTTTAAAGGCGATTTAACCTTGCAGGGGGTGGGGGTGCTCTAAGATTGATGTGGTAGTGATTATATAATTCTCCTTGATATGATTGGAAGTCCAGCTAATACAACTATGATTAAAATTTATGGAACAGCTACTAAAAGTAGTATGCAAGAAACTAAAGAATTCCAACAAAGTCTTTAGTCTGAAACTGACAAAACATGGAATAAAGATGCATTAATGCTTATTGCCAAATGGAATGCTAAAGTTGGAAATGAAGAGGAAAGAAAAGTAGTTGGAAAATATAGAAATGATGCTGGAGAGTGCATGATAGAATTTTGCAAGACCAATGATTTCTTCATTGCAAATACCTTTATGTTTTCAACAACGTAAATGTGATTCTACCCATGGGCCTCCCCAGAGGGAATGCACAGAAATCAAAGTGACTAGATTTGTTGAAGAAGTCTATGGAGAAACTCAACACAATTAGTCAAAATGATCATCAATTGCTCATGTGTAAGTTCAGGTTGAAGAAAATTAAGGCAAATCCAAGAGATCCAATATAAAATCTTGAGTATATCTCACTTGACTTTGGAAGAAGTGTGGCCATAGCCCTCTTTGGAAAGGTGGATGAGGGGATTTTGTCTCACCTACTTTGGACATGTATTTAGGAAAGATCGGTTTTTGGAAAAGACCATCACATTGGGTGAAGTTGAGGTTTGGCAAAAAAAAGAAGAAAGAGGAAGACTGTCAAGGAGCTGGATTAACACTGACTACAACAATGGGCTCAATATTACAATAACTGGGAGGGTGGTGCCGGACCAGGCAGCATTTCATTCTTTTGTACATAGGGTCGCTACCCATTGAGACAGACTCAATGGCTCCTAACAGTAGCATTAAAGTATAACTCAGGGCGACGCCACTTGGTGACGCTATTCGCTGTGGAAGAAAATGCTGTATGTTAGACCCAGTTGACTAGAGAAACAAATCCAGAGATAACCATATGTGTGTGAGAGAAAAACACCGAGTAAAACATTTCAACTGAGCAATTGTATATTGAGAGAAACATCCCAGCCAAGTCCAGATCAAGCCCAAAAGTCTGATATTAGTCCATAAATTCCTTTTTAGGCTCACGCAGCATATGTAATGATTCCAAATACAGGAAGATCACACACTGATGGGTGAAAAGTCTTGTGGATCCAAATGGCAGTAGAAGCATTCCCAGGACTCTGACTGCCATCAGTGTGGTTCCACATGGCTTGTCAACAGGAAGGAAAAGCAGAGGGAGAGAGGGATAGATAGATAGATAGATAGATAGATAGAGAGAGAGAGAGAGAGAGAGAGAGAGAGAGAGAGAGAGAGAGGCCCTCCTCTTCTTTTTTAAAAAAAACATTTTATTAGGGACTCATACAACTCTTATCACCATCCATACATACATCAATTGTGTAAAGCACATCTGTACATTCTTTGCCTTCATCATTTTCAAAGCATTTGCTCTCCACTTAAGCCCTTTGCATTAGGTCCTCTTTTTTCCCCTCCCTCCCCGCTCACCCCTCTCTCATAAACCCTTGATAATTTATGAATTATTATTTTGTCATATCTTGCCCTGTCTGGTATTTCCCTTCACCCACTTTTCTGTTGTCTGTCCCCCAGGGAGGAGGTCACATGTGGATCCTTTTAATCAGTTCCCCCTTTCCAACCCACTCACCCTCTATTCTCCCAGTATCGCCTCTCATACCCCTGGTCCTGAAGGAATCATCCACCCTGGATTCCCTGTGCCTCCAGCTCCTATATGCACCAGTGTACAACCTCTGCTCTATCCAGACTTGCAAGGTAGAATTCGGATCATGGTGGGGAGGAAGCATTTAGGAATTGGAGGAAAGCTGTATTCTTCATTGGTGCTACATCGCACCCTGACTGACTCATCTCCTCCCCTATACCCCTCTGTGAGGGGATCTCCAGTGGCCGACAAATGGGCCTTGGGTCTCCACTCTGCACTTCCCCCTTCATTCACCATGGTAAGATTTTTTTTTTTTTTTTTTTGGTGATACCTTATACCTGATCCCTTCGACACCTCGTGATTGCACAGGCCGGTGTGCTTCTTTCATGTGGGCTTTGTTGCTTCTGGGCTAGATGGCCGCTTGTTTACCTTCAAGCCTTTAAGACCGCAGATGTTATCTCTTTTGATAGCTGGGCACCATCAGCTTTCTTCACCACATTTGCTTGTTCACCTGCTTTGGCTCAGCAGTTGTGTCTGGAGGGTGAGCATCACAGAATGCCAATTTAATAAAAGAAAGTATTCATGCATTGAGGGAGTACTTGAGTGGAGGCCCAACGTCCTTCCGCCACCTTAATATTACACCTATAAATATAGGAAAACAAAGCAACAGTATACAACAAAACAACAAACCACTGACAAAGAACAAAATAAAACACAACAAGAAAGAAAAGCTTGTAGTTAGTTCAAGGATCATTTGTTGGTTTTTAGGAGTGTTTTCCAGTCCAGTTGGTTGGGGCACCACACCCTGGCCCCAAAGTCCACTTTCAGCATTCCCTGGGGACCTTGCCACTCCCTTCCCTTGCTGTTCTGCTGCACTCCCCAGTGCTTTGTCTTGGTGTGGTGGGATCAGGTCGGGCGCAATTCCCACAAGGTCCTCCTTTTCTGACAGCGAATCGAGAGAGAGAGAGAGAGAGAGAGAGAGAGAGAGAGAGAGAGAGAGAGAGAGAGAGAGAGAGAATTCCTAGAATCCTCATGAGAAGGCCATGCCCACCAGGAGGGATCATCAGGCTGTGACCTGATTGACAAGCTAGACTCCACCCCTTCATTCTTTTATCAAGTTGACATGAAACTGTGTAACTACCACAGTCCATAATTATGAAACTGCTCCAGGATCATCGAGACTGTGGGTATTACAGCCCAGACTTGAGTCCAGAACAGCCTTTTCCCATAGACACACTCTTTTTTTAAAACATTTTATTAGGGGCTAATACAACTCTTATCACAATCCATACATATACATACATCAATTGTATAAAGCACATCTGTACATTCTTTGCCCTAATCATTTTCTTTCTTTTCTTTTCTTTTTTTACATTTTATTAGGGGTTCATACAACTCTTATCACAATCCATACATATACATATACATACATCAATTGTATAAAGCACATCCATACATTCCCTGCCCCAATCATTTTCAAAGCATTTGCTCTCCACTTAAGCCCTCTGCATCAGGTCCTCTTTGTTTTCCCCTCCCTCCCCACTCACCTCTCCCTCATGAGCCCTTGATAATCCACAGATTGTTATTTTGTCATATCTTGCCCTATCCGGAGTCTCCCTTCCCCCCCTTCTCTGCCATCCATCTCCCAGGGAGGAGGTCACATGTGGATCCTTGTAATCAGTTCCCCCTTTCCAACCCACTCACCCTCCACTCTCCCAGTATCGCCCCTCACACCCTTGGTCCTGAAGGTATCATCCACCCTGGATTCCCTGTGCCTCCAGTCCTCATATGCACCAGGACACACTCTTATTCCAATGAGTGAATTAACAGAGAACACCGCATGGAAACTCAGTAGGGAAAGACTGCCTGGTGGAATAGTTGCTAGGGGAGCACATATTGTTCTAGTTCAGTCACCAATTTCCAGGTCCCAAAGTGGATAACCAGTTCCCTCTCCGTTTATTTGCAGGCATATTTGAGATTGCCTGCCTTCTGTACAGTATTGTTATATTTTAGTATTGGGTGTGGAGTTGAAGTTTTAGATAAAAGAAACTTGCTTCTGCATGAAGAGAGAGTTTGTTATCACGTCTCAGATGAAAGATGGATCTGTGTTATTGGTCAGCTCTTGCTTGCTTCTCCTCATCCAAAGACTTCCCTTCTCCTGCAACCCCCCTTTGGCCTTGTTGACCCACTTTTGTTCAAGTAGTTCTCTTCATTTGCATTTGGAAGGACTTAATAACCTCTCTCCTTCTACCATCTGTGCTTCTAAATGGTCTCTTTTACCTCTCTTGTCTTCTGAATGCAAGATAAGAAAGTGGAAAATGAGCTTAAGAAAGCAAATTTGGAATTCAGACAGACAGACAGACAGACAGACATGGGTTCAAAGTCCAGGATAAGCACTTGTTAACACACACACACACACACACACACACACACACACACACACACACACACACACTTTGGTCAAGTCACTGGATTTTCCCGTGTCTGTTTCTACCTCTGCACAATGGGAATGGCAATGCGCACATTTACTGGATTGCTGTGAGCACGGGTGACGTTGTGCACGCAGAGCCCCATTCCTTGTACAAAATGCTCAAATATTCTTAGATTATTACCAACAACCATTTATTCTCACTTGTTTTTAACCCACTATATCTGCATTGCTCATAATCTGGACCTTCCCCCTTCCTTCGCTAATCTGAGTCTCTCTCACCTCAATAGCGTCTGTGGAACCTGGAAATGTTGAAAACTTCCTTTTCCTGTATTCTAGTTGCCATGCTTTGTACTAAGCCCAGCTTTCTTCATTTTCTTCTCCTGGTATGTGGCTTAGCACCTGCATAAATCTGTGCAGCTGTGCTCAGCTATGTATAAAAGTTTGCTTATGTACATCTGTTACGTTTATTTATGACTCTGGGCTTAAGCAATGGTTCTATTAAGTAACAAGCTCCTCAAAGACCAGGATCACACTCCCAGATGTCCTGCAGAGAACAGATGTCAAAAAGTCAAAATTTTAAACAGACAGTACTCATGTTTAAACATCCAGTGATTTATGATTTTAATGACAAGTTTTCAAAATTTCTGTTGCTATATAGTACATTGTTTCTTAAAGCAATCACGATTGTCAGCGTTCGATAGAACTGCACATCTGTGAGACCTGCAGCAGGAAACTTGCATTTAAAAAACTGTAAGAACAAGTAGAAAACCCAAACTAAACACACTGTTATCCAGTCACCTCTGACTCACAGGGACCCCCTAGGACAGAGTAAAACCACTCCCCTGGGCTTCCAAGGCCATACGTCTTTACAGACGCACCCACTGGTGGGCCGCCTCATGGGCTGGAACTGCCACCTTTTGGTTAGCATCCGCAAACTTCACCACTGCACCCAGGGATTCCAATACGTCAAAAATAAAGAAAAGGAGAAAATGGTTTGGTAATTGGCACTTTCAAGAAAAGTTGGCTTTGATCAGTTATGGTATTCATAAAACCTCACTGACATTGAGTTAATTATGACAGTATAGACCTGTCCCGTGGGTTTCTCGGACGGCTGCTCTTTACGGAAGTAGAAGGCTTCAGTTTTGAACTCATAACCTCATGGCTAGCAACTGAGTCTTGGAAACTCACAGGGGCAGTTCCACCTTGTCCTCGAGGGTTGCTAAGAGTCAGCAGTGACTCAATGACAGTGGATTTGAGAGTAACTCTTTACAGGGGAAGAGGGCCTTGTGCTTCTCCTCTGGAGTCCTGGGGGCTCAAATCGCCGACCTCCAGGTTAACAGCCCAGTGTGTAACTACCACGCCACCAGTGTCATCAGGTAATCGTTAGGCAGAATGAAAATATACTATCATGCATAACAGTAACAAAAATAACCTTGCTTTTAGATTACTTGGAAAGTGCTGGCATCATCGTAGGGGCTCGTTAGCTTATCTCATTCAGTCTTCCCAGAACTCCCACGAATTCTTAGCTTGCTTATCCCCATTTTTCAGACAAGGAAACTGAAGTTAATCAAGGTTTATCCGTGATCCAGGGTGCAGCTAAAAAGCAGAAGCTATGCCAAACTTGCAAAGCCCCCGAGTCACGGAGTTATGCTGCCTCCCCGCAAAGAGAAGGGAATTTTAGAGATAGGATAATTCTGGTGTTCGTTTTCCCTTCTTCTTTCACAATAATCTCTACCAAAGTGTGTGTGTGTGGAGGGGGAGGGGAGGAAGCTCCATTATTATACATAGTCACAAATAAGCTTGCTTAGTGTCGATTAATAATGCCCACTGCAGACAGTTTGCATGGCTTACAAGAAAACACTTTTTAAAAAAGGAAAATCAAAACCTCCCATTGGGAGTTTGTCTACATGTGTTCCTGTTCTCCCAAGGCCTGTGTTTCCGTTCCTTTCCAAGCCGGGAAGTCCTTATGGGACTTGCCTATCAGAGTGCAGCCCTTAGGGACAATGCCTCATTGCCTTTGGAGAGGACAGACAGGAAGCATGTTTTCCTTGACTTCTCTTCTGACTCTGTCTTCTCCATTTTTCCCTCCCTAGTCATATTCTGTTGGAATTTTTAAAAAGGCGAACTTCATCCAAGCATTTGGTAACTTGAGTCCTCCCAGAGTACTGTTGGGGAAAGCTGGCTCTAAACACACACACCACATGCAGCTGCTCGGGGCCCCTGCTCCCTGGCAGCCTCGCACATCCCGGCTGCTCCTCCTGGATCTGGGGCCCAGCCATGACAGAGCTGGCCTCCGGGGCTGCACGTATAGCATGCTTCCATAATAAAAACATCGAGCTGGTCTCTTCCAATGCTGCACAATTTGTATGTCTCTCAACTCTGGGTTGTGGAGGATCCAAGAACCTCTCGGTGGAGTCAGAACTGGGCTGTAGCCAACATGCAGAAGAATTCTGTTTGTTCTGTTTGACCATGAGAGCAAGAGCCCTCCCAAGTCAGAGCCACACGTTCCGTTCCAGAGTGTGGCGGGGATACAGGACAGCTCATGATTTCTAAGCTCCAGGCTCCTCAGATGCCTGGATTCTGGCGGGGGTCCTGCTGCATTTGCAATTCATAATTCATCGTCCCCTTTGTAAGTGGCCTCCCAAGTGGTCTAATCCTCAGATTACTTACATCATGGATCTGCTCTTGGCTGAGTAACTTTGGAGTGGCTGTTTAATTTACAGCAGATTGGACTTACCCATACCCATGTGTAAGAAGTTCAAGTATTTGAAGGTTAAATATGAAATAGCTGGTGCAAATTATATGAAAAGCTTCATTTTTTTGAGTCTTAACATGTAGTAAGCACCATTTTAAGCATTTTTCTTGAACGCATTAAACATACAACATGAAGCAGTAAGGTCTATTATTAGCCCATTTTTAGGACGGAGCTACTGCCACTGCATTGATTCTGACTCAGAGTGACTCTGTAGCACAGGGTAGACTTACCCTTGTAGGTTTCTGAGAATGTAACTCTTCATAGCATTAGATAGCCTTATTTCCCCCCATGGAGCAGCTGGTGGTTTCAAACTGCTGACCTTGCAATTAGCAGCCCAGCGACTATGCACTAAGCTACCAGAGCTCCTCAGGGTAAAGATACTAAGGTTATAAGCAGGCCCCAGATCCCAGCTTGTCAGTGCTGGGGGTCGCATTTGAACACACACCGTCTGACTTCTGAATCTCTGCTGTTAGCCATTAGGTTGTGCTGGTGTGAACTGTGAGGTCCTGTCTCTGGACACTGTTGTTCTTCGTCTTCAGTAAGTCCATGCACCACTTTTTATCTCTGTCTTCCCATCAGAAGATGGTATACCTCTGCTTCCCAGAGATGAGGATGGGTTTATACATGCTTAAGACATTGGAATCAGCAACTTCTCAAAACGTATTTCAACAAAACCCCGGACACCTATGTGACTCGCTGCTTGGCAACACAACTGGGACTGGGTGTCAAGACTTGTGAAGCCCAGGTCAGCCTCCCCATCACACCTCCCCATGCAGACTCTTCTACAGTTTGTACACCCTTGTCCTAGGCAGTACAAAGCATAGTATAGTGCAGAAAGTATGGATAAAAGAGGCGAATTTCTACATCTATCCAGTCATATGAAAATCTGCAGATATATTTATTTCTTTATATTTTACCTAGAAGCCTGCTAGTGCAATGGTTAGTGTGTTCAGCTGCTAACTGGAAGGCAGACTGTTGACCCTTCCACGGAGCCACTAGATGTGAAAGTCTGCTTCTGAAAAGAGCTACAGCCTTGGGAAAACCCCGGGGGGGGGGGGGCAGTTCTGCTCTGTTCTGTAGTGTCACTGGGAGTCAGAGTCACCTAGAAGGGAGTTAGGTTTTTATAATTTTTATTTTAGTTGTAAATAATTATGTTTTTTTTTCACATCAAAAGAAATTCTAGGTTGTATTACAAGACAGTAAACTTTCAGGACTCACATGATTAAAAAGGCATTCAAAAAATAAACAGCCCCTATTTCAGTTCTAAGTTGTTTATGTTTTCAATACATTCTTGGATGGCTCTAGCATAAATAAAGAAGTTGGAGTTCTTTGTTCAGAGGAGTCTAAAATATTGACTCCCACACGAGCAGTACCATGTGGGTGTTTCTTTTGATGCTGAGATGATTCTCATGGCTGGCTGGCTGGCGTTCCATCCATCCTCAAGGTCAGTACAGCTCTGAAGCGCCCCGGAAACACATTGTAGTATTCTGATGGAAACACTGCAGTCTTATAGGTGGACAGACTTCAAAACCAGCATGCGAGGAAAGCACACATTTTTGTTGTGATGACTTTCTCGAACGACTCCCAGATTTTTTATTAGCTGCAACTTGAATTGCGTATAACAGCTTTCTCAAATACCAGATAGTTCTCGCAAATGACCCTCGACATGGCTTCTTGTATTCCCCTTGTGTAAACTGTGATGGCTCCCTCCCCACGCCCCCTTTTATCCCTGCCAGCCCTGCCCTCACCCAACCCGCACAGAGCATGCCTGTCCCTTCCCATTCCCCAGGGAACTTTCATCAAGCCATTGGCCTGTGCAGGTAAGGTAGCCAACGGGTACGTGAGCCCGCTGTCCCATCTGCCTGTTGTATCCCTTCAGGCTCCCGGATCCCGACGAGGAGAGAGGAAACAGCTGTTTTTCCCACCTGTCTTCTGCCCAAGATACCACACTCTGTTCCTGCCTATTTTCACCTTGGGATTCTCAGAAGGAAAGCTGGCGCGTGTCACCTCCGGGTCCCCGCCTTTTTCAGCTCCTGGAAAGGTGGCATCTTCGGAGACGGCAGCAGGCCTTGATGGACCGCTCCTTCTCTGGACACGCGCTATCCACTGCCAGCCGCCTCCCTTTCTCGCCCCCAGGACACATTTCCTGTCACTTTGCTGGTTTCTTTCCCCCCACCAAAAGCCGAACCGCCATCGCCATCTCCACCTGTATTTGGCCTTCTTTATAAGTCACCCCAAAGATCACACCTGATCACTCAGCGGGGCCTCGCATCGGGTCTGCCTCCCGCCCCATCCCAGTATCTGAGGACCGGGCACAAACGTCCCGCTGACAGGTGAAGCACCACACACTCAGCACAGCTCAACATCAAACCCTTACCTTCTCTGAAGGCCTCTCTCCGCTGCTTCACGTTTCCAAGGGACGTTGGTAAATGTGATCACCGTGTACAGACTTAGTATCCAGGCCCTTCAATTTCTCCCTCTCCCTGATGTCAAACCATTCACCCAAACCTGCCTAATTCTGTCGTGAAATGCCTCTCAAACCCACTCATTCGCCTGCCTTCCGACTGGAACTATTTCATATCAGACACACATCTCTTAAACTAGATGCTTCTACTCTCTGCCCAAGAGTGTTTCTGCTTACAGCATGTCAGTCCTCCCCGCCACCTCCATCACATTCTCCACATGCCTCCAGCGCGCTTTGAAAAATTAGATCCTTTCCAGGGGAACTTTTGCTTATAAATAGTTCCTCCAGATGCAGTGTCAGGTGAAAAAAATCATACACAGAGTATCTGGAATCATGTCAATATTAATAAAAATTAAACAGATACACATTATCATATTAAAATATAAGTTTTGTCGTGAAGTCATAGTATTGGGGATGAGTTTTATTTTTTCTTTGTACTTGCTAATTTTAAACATAGGACATCTATTACTACTTGGGTAACAAGGCACAAAGATTATTTAAAAGCAAATCTTTTATGTTATAAGGAGCTGACCTAAGTAGTTTAAGAAAACCATGTTTTGGACCAATAATGAGAGTAGCAATACCAGGAAGGGAAGGGGAGGTGGCAGTAGAAGGGGGAACTGATCACAGTGATCTACATATAACCCTCTCCCTGGGGGTGAAAAATAGACAAGTGGGTAAAGGGAGACTTCAGACAGTGTAAGATATGATAAAATAATAAAATTTGATAAGTTATCAAGGGTTCGTGAGGGGTGGGGGCAGGGAGGGAGGGGAAACAGGAGCTGATACCAAGGCCTCAAGCCGAAAGCAAATGTTTTGAGAATGACGAGGGCAGCAAATGTACAAATGTGCTTGATACAATGGATGGATGGATGGATTGTGATGAGTTGTTCGAGTCCCCAATAAAATGATTTAAAAAAAACAAAGTTTTGAACAACAAAAAAGAAAACCATGTTTTGACTAGATTTCATGACGTAAAAGACAAAACCAAAGCCAAACCAACTGTAGTTGGTGTCCGGTGCCACTGAGTCAGCTCTGATGCACAGTAGCCTCAGGCCCGACAGAGCGACGGACTGCCCAATCCATAGCTAAACGGAATGCTCTCAAACTCAACTTAATTACAGATGAAATACGTTTATTGCTCACAAGGTTACTGGTTAGCATTTTTTAAATGAACTTAAAAGTGTATTGGGGTTAAATATGTAAATAAGTAATGGTGAGAAGGCTTCAGGGATTACTCATTGCCATCCAGTCCAATGGACTCAGAGGACAGAGGCAAGCTGCCCCGAAACAGTTTCAGAGACTCTAAGTCTCAGGCTAGAAGGAGTAGAGTGCTTCATTTTCCTCCTATGGAGAGGCTGGTGGCTTGAACTGGCAACCTTGTGGTTAGCAGCCCAACTAGTAACTCACTCCACTAGATGCTACAATTAGAGTTGGAGACATCAGCAAACATTTATATTTGCTGATATAAATATATATATATATATATATATACACACACACACACACACAGGTAGACATAGACCTAGGAATAATTATATAAATGATGTATACATGAGTTAGTAGTTCCAACTCTGTCCACTGAGAGGCCCTAATGGCAATGATACCTCAGTAGCAAGGAACACATGTCTAGACTTGATTGTTAAATGCCATTCTCTAATAAAAGGAACCAATAGAAATAACCGACTTTCAAGAATGGACTAGAGAAAATATAAGATAAACTTAGAGTACCTTCTTTTTCCAAGAAAGTAAGAAAATACTTTTTAAAAAATGAGGGAATGGGCAAAGGACACAGGAGTCAACTCAAAAGAGCTTGAATGATTAAAGCTGAAATTTTTTGAGCAATAAAAAATGATAGTATTGATGTATCAACTGTCTAAGCTATAGCTAATAAATAAAATAAATCTATCCCATTTGAATATAAGTGATGATTAAATACACAAATGGGGAGGAAAAGAAATCTTCCTTACAGAATATCTATAAAATAATATATAGACATTTTCCCTTCTCCCAAAGGTGGAGCTCAATTCTCCTCTGTGGGGGACAGATTTAGTGACTTTCATTAAATATTTGTTTGTCTGATTTTTTGGTTTGAAGAGGAGAAAATTTATTCCATCCAAGGGACACACCTGGCAACAGCATCTTAGACACTTGATCAAGAACAATTACCAACAGTGATGTCACTTTGACGTCATGTAGCCCCCAGGTAGGATGCACTGAGAAGAGCACTTCACCTTGGCAGTTATTTTCAAAAGCCTTGACCCAGGCTTAAGCAGACAGCAGGAAATCATTGGCTGTCCGGCACCAGACCTGACCTCATTCACTTGCTGCCAGAGAATCTACTACGACTCCGAGCGACCCTAGTGGACAGAAGGGACTGCTCTGTGGGCTTTGGGGATTTAACTCTTTTTGGGAGTTGTGAGCCTCCTCTCTCTCCTAAGGAGCTGGTGGTTTTGAACTGCTGACCCTGGTGTAACCCACGATGACACAGGAGTTCCAATATCTTTGGATGCCAGTGCACTTTAAAAGGGTCAAGATACTGAAAAGCAAGACTGTGAAGCTTGTGTAGATTAGAGGAGACTAAGGAGAGATATGACTAACTGTAAATCTCTGGATTGGACTCTGGGCCCAAATAAAGGGCATTAATGAAAAAGTTGGGGAAATCCAAATGAAATTTGCAGTGTCATCTCTGGTAATGTTCTGATGTTACCTTCTCATGTCTCATGGGTGAGTAAGATGTTAAAGCAAAAGGAGCCAGAGGAAGACTATACAGGAGACATACCTGGGAGGTCTAGCTTAGTAGCTTTTCTGTACATTTAATAGCATTACAAGATAAAAGCTAGGAAAAATAATAACAACCCTGGCGTCTCATGTTCTGTACATTGCTTTTTAACTTGTCTTGAAGGACGTATCTCAAATTTAAAAAATGCAGATTTCTGGGTCTTACCTGTGACTTTATGATTCAATAGGACTTTCATTGAATGGGAGACGCTGCATAAGGACAAACGGTCACACAAGAGTCTCATCTACTCCACGAATTGTCTATAAGATAAACAGAGATTGCATATGACATTTTTCATAGCAAACAAAGGCTCAGAGGCTAAATGTAGTCAAAATTACCCTGTTACTGTTACTATTTCTCTTGCTTCCACCTTGGCATTCATTATTGCCAGATGCACATCATTAATGCACAAACAAAACAGTAAGGTAGATTGTTTTACTATTGTCATAAACGCAAACTGTTGGACATGAGAGTTAAAAAGTGAGGAGTAGGTGTATATGGAATATAGTTGACATGTGGACTAGATTTTGAAACAAAGAATTGTGCACCTTATTGCAAAATATGGCAGATTGTGAGTTTGGCAGTTGACTGAAAGGCTTGTTAAATACTGATGGACAGGGAATTATTTCTACATCTTCATTTTGCACTTCATTTGCTTTGAAGTGAAGTGAATATTTACATGTGATATACTTCCAGCAGGATTTTCATAAGACTGTCCTATGCTTGCAAGGTTCTTGTGAAGCTGAAACTCTCTAAGGTTATTTCAATCAAGAGAAATTAAAACTTGCGAAGATATAAAAGAAATCTAAGAAAAAATGCACTGGTGGCACAGAGTGAAATCAGAGCTGCTGCCTCAATGAAGTCTGGAGCGCTGTGTATATACCTCTGTGAGGGTACGTGTGCATGCTGCCACTTACTGACACCCAGAATTACACAGTCAGAATTACACAGTGCCCCACCCTGCCGAGCTCCTTACAATAGAGACAACCTTCCTTAAGTCCTGTTATCTTTACAAAAACCCCAAAATGCTTTTTAAGGTACATTAAACATGGCGCTCACAGTCTAAAAGAACTAGACACACACATCTAGGGGGTTATTAGAAGAAAAATAATTTAACTAAAAGAAAAATTTCAATATACATCTAAGTTACTTTTATTATTAGAAATGATCAAAAGTAATCTGTGTAAGAATAATCCCATGATGTAGTTAATAATAACACAGTTAAATGTGACAATATAATCCAAGGACAAATACCTCAAAGCATACTCATTGCCTTCATGTTGATTCTGACTCACAGTGATCCAATAGGACAGAGTGGACCTGCCTCTTTGGGCTTCTGAGGCTGCAAATCTTTAGAGTTCAGAAAACCTAATTTTTCTCTGGCAGAGCAGTTGGTGGTTTTGAACTGCTGACCCTGCGGTTAGCAGCCTGATGCATAAACCACTTATAGGAAAACTCAGAAAAATCTTTAAGGACCAATGTTTAAAAAAGGAAAGAAAAAAATGTTTCAGTGGCACATACATTTTAGTTGAGAAAGTATAAATTTATGTCTGAAAATGACCGGAGGTTAATATGTGTAAAAATACTTCACTGGCATTGTTAGAGAGCATCATGGTTATGCATTGGGCTGCTAACTGCAAGGTCAGCAGTTCAAAACACCAGCACTACTCTCCTGAAGAGTTCCAGTTTTGGAAACTCACAGGGGCAGTTCTACTCTGTCCTATAGGGTCACTTCGAGTCGGCATTGATTCATTGGCAGTGGTTTTGGCTTTTTTGGTTTTGGTATTGTTAGAGTGAAAAGTGATGTTCTCGTGCATAGAATGAGACTGGCTCTTTGAAAGAAAAGTTGTCCTCAAAGAGAGAAATGAGACAGATGAATTATCCCAATTAAACTTGAGAATGGAGTTCTTCAACTGGACTCCTTCATGGCATACGTTCACACTTCTGGCCAGTTTCCTCCCTGAGGACCTCCACAGGCTTCGTGGCAGCTGTCTGCTTTCATGAGGATTTGAAACCTCAGAAACCCTGTGCAGGGTTTGAGTTGTGATTAATTAAATGGCAGCGGGTTTGGTTTTGATTAAATCTGCTTGATTAAATTGAACTCAGGTTTTGCTGAATTAGATTGTTCTTTCTATCTGCCTGCCTGCCTGCAATCCTGACGAGTTCCTATTATCTGGGTCTGTTACAGAACTGAGAGGATAGTTTCCCTCTCTGGTTAAGTTTGCTGTGAAGAAAATATACGCTAAGGAAAATAATATTCACATGGGTGTCTTTTGTAGAAAGTAAGCCAAAGGGATATTGTGGCAGTTACATAATCTGGTGTCAATTTGGGACTTGAGAGGATTAAGAGTGAAGGGGTGGAGTCTAGTCTGTCAATGAGGCTTCTTTGTGGGCATGGCCTTCTCCTAAGAATTCTGGCAACTCCTGTATTTTCCTCCCTTGGAGACTCTACTGACAAGACTCACTCCCTTGGAGATGCTCTACTGACAAGACACATGGCACTATGTTGATGGACCCCATGCCCTGGGAACTGGAGAAGCCACATGGAAACCCCTGCCAGCTCTGAGATGCTTACAATGCCACTGGATCCAAAGACTTTCTACCCACTGGCCCTTGATCTTCTTGCATTTCGCATCATTGCATGTGTTTCATGAATCTGATCGAGAGGACTTTATACATTGGTATTGGACATATGGGCTAATATTGGACTTATGGGCTTGGAGTGGACTGGGTTGGGATGCTTTCTTAATGTATAATTACCCTTTACATAAAACTCTGTCTTATACACATATGAGTTTCTATGGATTTGTTTCTCTAGTGTATCCGGATTAACACAGATATTTCTTCATGTCAAGAATGGAACAAAAACATTTCTTGAAATGCCTCAGCCTATAGGCAAATAAACTTAAACAAAGGACCTAGAAATGTCCACTGGGAGAAAGACAGCCTCTTCAACAAATGGTGTTGGACAAACTGGATTTCCATATGCAGAAGTATGAAACAAGACCCATACATAACCCCATATAAAAAAATGAACTCAAGGTGGATTAAAGACCTAAATGTAAAACCCAAAGCTATCAGCATCCTCGAGGAGAAAGTTGAAAGAAGCTTAAGGGCTCTAGTGCAGGGCATACACAGACTACCAAGTATACTGCAGGAGACACACAGAGCAGAAGATAAGATGGATGACTGGGACATGTTGAAATTACATCATTTATGTATATCAGAAGACTTCATCAGGAGAGTAAAATGATAACCCATAGACTGGGGAAGTTTTTTTTACCAATGATACACCAGACAAAGGTTTAATTACCAAAATATATAGAACTCTACAACACCTGAAGAAGAAAATGACAAATGATCCAATTAAGAAATGGGAAAAAGACATGAAAAGACAGTCACCTAAAATGAAATACAAATGGCCAACAAACACATGAAAAATGTTCATGATCACTAGCCATCAAGGAGATGGAAATTAAAACCACAATGAGATACTACTTTACACCCACAATGCTAGCCCAATGAAAAACAACAACAACAACAGTGTACAACAAATGCTGGAGAGGATGTGGAGAGATTGGAACCCATATACATTGTTGGTGGACTCGTAATTGCATACAACCACCGTGGAAACTGGGACCTGAAATCCCCTAAGATCCAGCAATGCCACTATTAGGCACACACCCTGAGGAAAATAAGAGACAAACATGAGTGGAGGTATGCTGTCCCATGTTCATAGCAGTACAGTTTACCATAGCAGGAAACTGCGAGCAGCCCAAATGAACCAACGGTAGAAGAAAACATAGAGAAACTGTGGTTCATGCACACGGCGCAGCACTGCATCCCTCCAAAACGGTGATGGAAGCGCCCACCGCTGCTCGATGTGTAAGGATCAGGAACCCATGATTCTGAGTGAAGTCAGTCAATCACAACAAGACAGACGAGTCCACTGCTATAAGGAGAAGCACCAATTAAACACACCTAGGGACCAATTCCTGAACAAAGAGTTAAAGGGCTGCATACCAGCCATAAACCACAAATCACTTCCTCTATGAGTACCGCATATACTCGAATTTACGCCAGCCCGAATATCAGCTGTGGCCTAATTTTACCACACAACCTGCATTAAAAATGTGCTGAGAAACGGCTTATACAGGAGTCTATGCGGCACTTTACAAGACCTCACACTGGCTGGGGTCATGTCTTCAAAAGTGAGAAAAAGGCAGAAGACCATGCACTTGATGTTCTACACCAGTGAGGCAAGGCTGTGACAAATCAGCTGGCCCTCCACAGGAATGGAAGAAGAATCTTGCTGGAAAATTAGCTTAAGAGCAGGGGCGGGGAGCATCTACATTTTGGAGGAGACATGCATATTTCTGTTGGTTGGTGGGTGAATGCGGGAGTGGGGCAGGGGGGAATGGGAAGACAAACACACCAGGAGAGGATGCTAAATAGTGATTGCAGGGAACCTAAGGGGACAATAGAACAGATTGTTTCTAGTAAACACTCCGAATGTTTGTACCCAACCCTCAGTGAACGCTGCCATGGACTAAGCACCCTGATGACCTTGGACACTGGCCTTTTCAGACAGCATGGTACCCCCAGGGCCACACCAGAGGGACTCTGCATAGAGGTTCTACACAGAATGAACTGAGGCCTGCCTCAGAGCTGCCTGTATCCATGGACTGAGGACTGGGATACTCTGATGGGAGAGGAAGCAGAAAGGAGCTGCCTAGAGGCTGTGGAAGTGGTGGCCACTGGACCTTGGGTGGAACCCCTGGCTTTGGGGGTGTCTAATGGGAAGGGACCGAGAATCACCATATGTTTAGTACCTTGATGCTCCCCTTGACTGATATGACAGGTTTTGAGCTGTTGCGAACTGAACTTGAGAGAATTGATGAAGTTTTCCCCTGGCACCAATCCCCGTGTTCAGTGTCAACAAAGCTCAATCCATTGGGAGCTCTGACAGGCAGGGCAACAGCTCATGGGCGTGGCTCTCGGTGGAACTGCACTCCCATAGACTACAGATGCCGACAGTGGCTTGAGTTCTGTGTCACTGGGGAAATTGTTGATGCTATTTGCAATTGGCTTATACCCCAGGGGGATGGTTGACAATGTTATTAACTTTTGTTTCTGTGGGGTTTTGTTTTTCTGCCCTCCACCCCCCCACACACACTTTGTTTGCTGGTTTGTTGGTCTTGTGAGGTTTTGTTTTTGTCATAATAGGACCACCGAAGAAAACCAGAGTCCTGCATAACCCATGGACAAGCAGATGAATTCTGAGCTCCCACTTAACCCAAGCCCCAATCCAAGGAGAGTTAGTTCTGATAACATGGCCCTGCTGTCGACTCACCTTCATGAAGCAGTGGTTCTCAACCTTCCTAATGCATGACCCTTTAATACAGTTCCTCATGGTGTATTGGCCCCCAACCATAAAATCATTTTTGTTGCTATCTCATAACTGTAATTTTGCTACTGTTATGAATTGGGTGGCCCATATAAAAGGGTCATTTGACTCCCAAAGGGGTAGCGACCCTCAGGTTGAGAACCACTGAAAAGGATCACTGAAGATAAGAGAACGATGGCAAAGTGTGGTAGACAGCAAATGGTGCCTAGCTATTGGAATTGTGTCTGTGGTCTTAAAGGCTTGTATTTAAACAAGCAGCCATCTAGTGAGGCGTCAGGTAAGTTTACATAGAAGGAGCAAACCAGCCTGTGTGATCCAAAGATGACAATAACAAAATCCCAATTAGGGAGAACTATCAGAGCTTAAATTGTGAACACCCAATTTGTAGAAGGCTGTGGGGGAAAGTGGGAACCCCAAATCCATCTTCAGAGTATTCAATTAGATGAAGCCTCTGGCAGATAGATCCCTTCAAGTCACAGGCAAGGGACTCACTCAGCTTTACTATCAGACAGATGGCTGTAAACTTAATGATGGTGCATTGAACATGGCATAATTTGGCACCTGGTCCATTGACCTCCATCTTGACCCAACTGAATTTGATCTAGGCTCATGTATTTCGTACTTGTTCCATGACAAAAATTTCTCCCCTGTGATTGTTTTTCCTTTCTTACTCTTTATCTGTATTTTATATTATGATTATTTTGTTCTTGAAATTTTATCTTGTTTTTGTTTTTTATTGTTACTGCTGGGTTCCTCAGGTTGTGAAGCACAGAAGGAGTAGATGAATAGAGATAATAACTGATGTAATTGGGTTTATTGGGTCAGTGGTGGGTTTGGGATGGGAGATAGGGAGGTTGAAGGGATTTGGAGATCAAACACGGAATCTGGGAAAGGGAGAAGAGCATTAAAACTGATTGTGATTATGTATATACAACTCATTTAAAAAAAGATTTAAACATGGAGGTGTATGATTTGTGAATACTATGTCAAGAAAGACACACACACACACACACACACACACACAAAGGGATATTATATAATGTGAACAATGTAGTCAATGTCTTTGAACAATATGTATAGAAATTGTTTAATGGGGGAGGGAGGGGAAAAAAAAAGAGGACCTGATGCAAGGGGCTTAAGTGGGGAGCAAATGCTTTGAGAATGATTAGGGCAAAGACTGTACAGATTGTGCTTTATACAATTGATGTATGTATATGTATGAACTGTGATAAGAGTTGTATGAGCCCCAATAAAATTGTTAAAAAAAAGAAAAGAAATTGTTTAATGGGATCCTAATTTGCTATGTAAACTCTCACCAAAACACAACAAAATATATTTAAAAAGTTGTGAAATAACTTTTCTTGAAAAGTTCTTGAAGTTAGCTGGCCTAACTTGAGCTTTCCTAGACTGTTTAAAAGTTTTAATAGGTTGTTTGTGAGGAAAGAGACCTAAGTATCATGACAGAGACACACTCATTTTTTTTAAGTTACATTTTTGGGGGGTTCATACAGCAATTATCATAATCCATGCACCCATCCACTGTGTCAAGCACATTTGTACATATGTTGCCATCATCATTCTCAAAACATTTTCTTTCTACTTGAGCACTTGGTATCAGCTCTCATTTCCCCACCTCCCTCCCTCAGGAACCCTTGATAATTTATAAATTTTTTTTTCATGTCTTAGGGTGACCGATGTCTCCCCTCGTCCACTTTTCTGTTGTCTGTCTTCCAGGGAGGGGGTTATATGTAGATCATTGTGATCGGTTCCCCCTTTCTCCCTCCACCTTTCCCTTCCCCTCCTGGTATCACTAGTCCCATTATTGGTCCTGAGGGGTTTATCTGTCTTGGATTCCCCGTGTTTCCTGCTCTTATCTGTACCTATGTACATGCTCCTGTCTAGCCGGATTTGTAAGGTAGAATTGAGGTCAAGATAGTGGGGGCAGGAAGCATTAAAGAACTGGAGGAAAGTTGTATGTTTCATCATTGCTACACTGCACCCTGACTGGCGAGTCACACACTTTTGAGATACCTGACCAAAACTGTGTAAACTTCCACCAGTGAAGTGCTGTGATCCCACCTAAAAATTCTAAAACTATGATTTGGAACCACTATAATGAGTCCTAAAGCAACTGTTGCAACTTTTATAGCCAATCATCGGCTAGAAGATACTTTATATAAGTGAGGTCAGATAATATTTAACCTTTTCTGTCTGCTATTCCCTTCGGTGTAATGTTTTCAACATTTATCAATGTTGTAGTTTGGGGTAGAACTTTATTCTCTTTACAGAAAAAATATTACTCCATTGTATGTGTATATCACAATTTTGTTTATCCATTTAATTGTTTGTGGGCACCTCAAAAGCTTTTTATTTTGTATATTATATATCTGCATCTTAATGATATTAGAGATTAAAACAAAAATTCTAAGACTCATTTTATTAGTTTAAAACAACAAATATTTCATGAAAAAGTACTTATTTTCCAAAGCCAAAAAAGAGTGATAAGAATGTCATTGTTTTGCATATTTCCAAACTTCCTAATTTCTACCTTACTGGAAGACAACTAGATTCTCATGTCTGCTTCTGCTCAACCCGCTACCATATGCTATTTTCGTTGAAGTATGGGAAGAAAATGTGGCTTCCCAGGGATATTTAGTTGCAAAAGGGATAACTTTGCAGATCCCCTAATAGTGTTTCAGACACCCAGGTCCCCTTTGGCCACTAGACCATTTCTCTACAACAGGCAGCACCAGTGGTTGGGGACTCCATGAATGATGGACACACTGGTGGCCCAAACCCACAGACCTGCTGAGGTAGCCTTCTGAGATCACAGCCTTGAAAGCCTTATGGGCCCCACTTCTTTGAACACATGGGTTCTCCATGAGTTCCAGTCAAAAGCGATAGATATTTTGGAGGGGTTGTTTGCTTTGCAATCAATTCCAGGAGCTTGAACACCAAACGTTGCTCAACAACAGCTTCTCATTTTGATATTTGCTTAATAGTTTTCTCCGATTTTGTAGCAACACTTTTTGACTCATACACACTTGAAGTGCTTGTGGAAACCCAAATGAAAAGATAAGGAATTTTTTTCCCACAGAATTTTGAACTGACTGTATAGGTTTGTATGTTTGTGTGTGTGTATATATTTATAGTTACTATTGAGTCAACTCTAACTCATTCGGAAAGGCTGGAGGTTCTAATCCACCATGAGTCAACTACCATAAACATTTATAGCTTTTGAAATCCTATGCAAGATTCCTATAGAGTCCTTATGAGTCAGAACTAACTCAACAACTGTGGATTTAGTCTTTGGGAGTGACAGCAGGGAACCTTCATTTCTTGCCATCAGAAGACCCTAACACATCCAACCATTTGTCTTTTTATGGACATCTACTAACTAATTCACATAAAGTAGTTATATAGGAAATTTTTTGTTCTCTTTCCCAATATTGACAAGGTTTTTTTTATCCTTTCCATTCATTTGATGTGTGGGACTAGCCTCCGCAATCAAATGGGTCCAAGGGTTGGTTATGTAATTGAAGGGTAAACTAAAGAGACAATAGGGTAAACTAAAGAGACAATAGGGTAAATTGAAGGGTAAACTAAAGAGACAATGCAAGGACTCACCTCTTCCGATGGCAGGATCAGAACCAAGAGAGAGCAAATGTATTCTCTCACAGGCTTGTATAATCACTGGCACGCCAACCACGTCAGACACATATGTAAAAGGAAAGGGATTTGTTAAAGGCATACATATAACAGGAAACAGACATGCCTAGACACATACAAGTAACAGGAAAGTACATATATTACAAGATGGGCAAGTTCTAGAGTTAAGATGATGGATTAACCTTGGTCATCTCTGAGCTGGCTTGACCTTAAGTGTCCCTGAGTTCTCCAGGGGAGCAATCTATGATCCTTATCAGAAGGGAGTGGGCCATACTTATGGTGAAGTGGTCTGATCACTCTTGATGGTAGACAACCTTCAGGCAAATAACCTTGAAGCAGTTAACCTTCAAGGGTATAAGGGCAACCACGTGCTTGCAAGCAGCATCTTAAACTTGGCATTAGTATGGGGGAGCACAGTGGGGAATAACATTACTTAGGAGAATGTGACCTGGATTTGTTAGGTCTCTCTCTCCAGGACTAGATTTCAGCCTCGGTCCTGGGCTCCGCACGAGAAAGATTTCACGCCAAAGCCGGGCTCGTGATCCAAGTGAATTTAATGAGAGTTCAAAGAAGTTTCCGGTTTTACGCGGCACCCATAGGATTCCTTTGATCATGCGGCCTGGCAGAGACTGCCCCAGGTCACGCAAGGATCTCTCTCCTCCCATGAAGACAACCAGACTACCCAAGCAAGACCCTCTCCCTCTCGGTTCCTGCCTTCTTAAGGGTTGTCAGGGGAGGCGTGGTGAACAACCCCAGGTCGATCCCATTGGCTGAATTGCAGTCACCTGGCCCAGGTGGGCTGCTCCAGGTGTAACGCCCATCTGCGCCCACCCGCGGGAAAATCCAGCTTTGTCCTTTGCTGGCTCTCCTGGGCATGCGTAAATGGACTTCCCAATTACCTAGGCTAAGCCACCTAACAGATTCATCTACTTCACGAATGTGAAGGCCTCCCTCCACCAGTCTCAGCCACCTAGACTCCTTAAATATGAGTGTAGAGAATTCATCCGCCTACCTGCTCTTTCTGGTTCTCAATTTCCCACAAATTTACTAATTTTTTTGGATTGATCTTTATCACTACTTAGCACCTGGTACCCCCTCAAAAGGTGTTAAAATGATAAAAAAAATTTTGTGTTAATTTGTCTTTTAATTATCAGCTAACTCTGAGATTTGGTTGAAAATACACTGCTTCAGGCTGCAAAGCCTTTGACAGGAGAAATATTTCTGTTCCAAAAATATTCTGTTGAAGTACCAAATTGTTCATTAGTTTAGTATTGTTGACATCAGAAGTAAATGTCTTTTTGATCAACTACTGGAAATATTAGTCACTTATCTGCGATATCCCTTAGATCTCTCTGGAGCTAGAGTTATACCTCAGTCCTTGGCCCTTGCAAGAGAAAGAATTCACGCCGAAGCCTGGTTCGTGATCCAAGTGAGTTTTATGAGAGTTAAAAGAAGTCTCAGGTTTACACCGCACCCATAGGACTCCTTCCGACCACGCAGCCTGGCAGAAGCTGCTCAGCGTCATGCAGACCAAGTCTGTCTCCACTCTGGGTTCCTGCCTTTTCAAGGATTCCACAGTGAGGCGTGGTGGACGACCCCTGATTGACTCCATTGGCTGAATTGAATTCACCTGGCCCAGGTAGGCCAATCCAGGTGGCCTAGGTGGGCCAATCCAGGGTTTAACGCCCATCCATGCCTACCGACGGGAAACCTGAACCTCTGAGCATGTGCAGCACGCCACTCCTTGTTCTGTGTTTGGCTCTCTGGGTATGCGTTAACGGACATTCCCCATCCCTACGCTAGAGCTACCTAACATATCTTAATTTCAAATATTTTAATAAAATCAACATATCTAATGTACATAAAGCATATTTTAAATTTTCAAATCATTTTAAATTAACATTAAACATTGCTTCCTCAAATTCAGATTAAATCCAGAATTAAGTTTGATTGCATAGTTTCTGGATTCAAAAAAAGAAAAGAAATAGATTTTCTCATGTCAGTTAGATAAGATGCAACCATGAGGGGATGAGGAGATAAGATGCAACCATGAGGGGATGAGGAGGAAGACATAATCACAGCTCTCCCTGTTCCTCCTTTGAGTGCTTTCCAATCGGAGGACTAATCCTCTAGCAAGATATCTGACAACTTTCTGCTGCTATGCTTAAGGCTTTAAGGGACTAATTCCTTTGAAGTAGATAGCATATAACTTCTTTGTCTGCAAGCTCTTCGTCTGGAAACCTGTTCACTTTCAGGGACCCTGCTGATGACATAGAGGTCCAGCATCACTGCCACATGCAAGCCACCACGCTATGACAAATTGCTCCTCGCTGGTTGCCCGGTACACCTAAAGAGGAATCATCCATTTATCCATTTGGGTAAATGGCAGACAGCTGTCTGAATTATGAATGCTATCGAAGCCAACATAAGGAGCTCGCTCTTTCTTCCTCAAAAGGAATCATCTTTGCAGCCTGGCAAGTTCCATGAAGAGAAGTTGTTTTTCATTTTCTTTAAAGGAATGTGTTGAATAAAAAAAATTCACTGAAAATTAGATTCTATGGTATATATATTTATATATTCTTTATTCTTATTAATAAATCCCTGACCTATAAATAAGCCTTCTTCCTTCTTTTTGGAATTGTTTATGGTGAAAAATGTTGATTAAAAGCATTAAACATTTCTGTTCTATACCCAAGATGGTTTCATATCCTTAAAAACACTGGCAACAGATTTTCTTCTCTGTAACAAATTATCTAAGAAAGTGATGAGAAATAGCCCAAATCTTCAAGTGACTAAGTCATGCTCAGTGGCTCCAAGAGACCCAGCCTTCCTCTGCTCTCGAGATCTCACAGCCAGAGCAGAGGTCAGGGCAGGGCAGCATGAATCCAAGTGAGTCACAAGTTTGTGGAAGCAAGAACATGCACATGATCCTGACAGTGGGGGAATATGGTTCTGTGATTTCCAGAGCAAAAAAAAATTTAAGTGCTTCCAGATTAACTGTCTTTGCTGGCTTAGGACTTTAAAATGATTTATTTAAGTATGCTAATTAAGGTTTTCTTGTCAATTTAGCTGAGCCAGTACTCTCAGTGGCTTGGTTGTTAAGGCCTAGTAACCCTCTATGAGATAACACAATGTAATCCCCTCCCTAGTGAGATGTGCTAGGGGTAACTAATCAGTTGTAACAATTATGGTAGGACACAACACTCCCATGAAGGTTACAGCCCTGATGAACTCAATTGGAAGAACACATCCATGGGGTCTACCCTACTTTCAATATAAACGGATACTGAGGGCAAACTTGCTTACTTTTGGCTAAATCTGGAGCCAGCATTGGGCTCATCAACCTCTGGTTCTCTCAACTTGAGTCAATGACCTGCCATATTTCCTGTAACCCTGGAAGCTGTCAGTGTCCTGCCATCTGACCTGCTGACCTTTGCTTATCTCTGGAGCCACAAACCTGGCCTGCTGACTTTGGATTCGTTCACCTCTGCAGCCACCAGCCTGTGGTCTCAGCTCATCGTGCTCCATAGCTACTGAGTCAGAAGAAGCCTCTAGTCTATAATGTCTGACCCATCGACTTGGAACCTGCCAGGATTTGGACTTGTCTGTTTGTACAATTATCTGAGCCATTTTCTTCATGCAAATGTCGCTCTGTATACAGAAACTCAGGGGAGCAGGCCCACCCAGTCCTAAAATGTTGCTGAGTCAGCGTTGGCCCCATGACAGTGAGTCTGGATTTGTTTTTATATATACACATATAAGCTTCGCTTCTTTTGCTTTCCTAGAGAGCAAAACACATTTGGAAAGTAAATTGGTTTCAGGGAAACAAAACCTTAAGGATAAGTTTTCCAAATTGATGCCCAATTTGACTAGTTTTCAAGGCACTGACAACTCTCCCTCTATATGGGTGGCAATGTTAATAAGCAAAATATCACCATCAATAGATGAAGTTTTGATGACAAGCAAGGCTCTGGGTCATCTTTTGTTTCTGTAGTGTTCTTAGGATAAAAAGTATAGGGAAGCTTGTAGTTGGTATGACTTAAAACAGAAAAGTGGGTGAAGGGAGCTGTTGGATAGTGTAAGATATGACAAAATAATAATTTATAAATTATCAAGGGTTCATGAGGGAGCGGGGAGAAGGGAAGGAGGGGGAAAAATGAGTCACTGATGCCAGGGGCTTACGTGGAAAGCAAATGTTTTGAGAATGATGAGGGTAATGAATATACAAATGTGCTTTACACAATTGATGTATGTATGGATTATTATAAGAGTTGTATGAGCCCCCCAAAAATGATTTTAAAAAGAGAAAACAAACACACACACAAATAGACAAGATGATACAAAAAAGAGGTGAGCTCACAGTTTCGGAATCACAGTTCAAGTGCAACATAAAAGTCATCTAAATATCCGCTTGTCCCTTGGAAGAAAGCTTTATTTCTTGAATATCTATATTGCTGAAACAAAACCCAGAGCCTTGTCTTCAGAATCGCTGAGTTACAATGGTACCTGAACCCCCAACTTTGAATGGTCTCTGATGTTAAAGTGAAGCTGGTTATTTCTTGAGAAGAAATGGGATGCTGGAATTTGTTGGGATGAGGCTAGATGTGGAGATAATCAAGGAGGCAGGTCAATTGGACCCACTAAATTCCATTGACTTACTTCAGGCAAGACCACAACCACCTGCATCTGAAGAGACTGCTCCACCTTTGCCTGCGAATCCACTACCAGTGAAGCCATTATCCAGTGCACACATTTTGAGGAGATTAACTTAACCGTGCTTGCTGCTATAGCAACGAAGGAGTTGTCTGGAACATCTCCTGAGGTCGATGCCCTATAAGATATTGCTGAGTCTCCCCAGGAAACACCTTACCACCTATTACTGCTTCTAACTCTATAACTAGGCTTAAGTTCCAGCAAACCCCCAAATGAAGTATCACTCTTGAGTCCAGAAGACATGTGCTACAATAACCCAAGAGGAAGCACCAGACCTACCTTGGTATAAAGCAGAAGAAAGTATCCCAAGATTTGGGAAAGTTGGCATGTTAGAGTAGCTTAATCAGGGCATACCCACACATGAAGTCCCTTGGAGACGCAGTTTTAGTGACAACAGCAAGGGACTAGTTTGGGAAGGGAGCCCAGCATCTGCGAAGACAGCTGTGATGGCAATGTTAGGTGAGTCTGATGCCATAGTTGAATCAAGACTCCTAACTACAATGGGACTGATTTGGCCCTGGCGTCACAAGAGCCAGTGGCAGCACTTAATCGAGAGAGACAAGGTGGGAGTGGTTACCAAGTGTAACGGAGGGTGCAATTGACCACAGAGTCAGGGTAGTCAGAATCGTCTGACCTGTGCAGAATCACATTGTTGGTCTGAGGTGCCTTACAGTCAGTTGCAACCCATACCCACCCTAGGCACAGTGGAACAGAACACTGCCTGGCCCTGCACCAGCCTCACAATTGTGATGTCTGAGCCTATTTTTGCACCCACGGCGTCATTCCATCTTGCTGAGGGCCTGCCCATCTTTCGCTGCCCCTCGACCTTATTGAGCATGATGCCGTTCCTCGGGGACTGGTCTCTCCTGACATGTACAAAATACGTAAGATGAAGTCTCACCATCCTTGCTTCCAAGAAACGCTTTGGCCACACTTCTGAGACAGGTTTATTTGTCCTGTTAGTAGTCCATGATACTTTTAATATTCTTTGCCAGCACCATAATTAAAATGTCTGAGCAGAGCAGAGACCCAGGTCCTCATGGTTGAGAGACCGAAACGTAGAGCAAGGTGTGTCTGCCAGCATGGTGCAGGGGAGATACTACAGACAAAAGAATTGTATCCTTAGCATTTCTGATGATGCATTGTAACCTTTTCAACTTCCCTGAAAACTCCCCAACCTTAATAGTGAGTGCTGTCTTTGAGTTCTGAGTGTCCATTGCAGTACATTGGTGCACCCAGCGGAGAAAGCTTATTGTGGGAGAAACAGCTGGTTTCCAGAGACGGGAAGGATGGTGGGAGGATGGAGACATGTCTGATATTGCCCCATAGGAATCAACGTTAGGCTGATGTGGTTTGACTGATTCACCATTATGAAGTAAAAAGAGGTCTCACATGCTGCCTCTTTGCCATTCTTACAGTATCAAAGAAGCTCTTTCCATTAAGCAATGTTTATTTGCTAGTTTCTCTTGAACAGGATTGGAGGCAAAGCTTCAGCTTAAGAAGTACCGTGATAACTTACTGTCGTACAAAGGGCAGTTGGCGTGTGCTACACATGTCTGTTTAATACATAAATAAAGATGATGCTCCTTTAGAACTCAGTATATGTGGAGGTCAATTTCAGGGCCTCAGTCTCTTAGCAAGTGGTCTAACTGGAGGTAACCCATAGCAACGGCACAAACCACTCCCAGATGACTCACTAGAGAGCTTCTGAGTGGAAAATCAGTGGAAATGTTGCAGTCCGACTCATCTTGACCTCGGAGGTCCAACTCCACCTAACATGCCAGAGTTTTCCTCCTTTGTATCCTTTGAATTTCCGGAAGCAAACATTCATGTTTAGCTTGCATGTGTCTTACCATTTACTTATCAGGTTCATTTAGGTGTGCCTCGCTCTTTGAAATTACTGACGGTTTTTCTCTGACCTTCTTTGAGGTTCCTCACAATACTGGACCTTCAGGGAGGAACAATAATCTCAGCAAGGCAGCTGTGGGATGTGAGGGCTTTCAGAGAGACAGGCTTTTATATGGAGAATCCATTTGAAAATGATTTCACTTATTTTCATTAACTCTCTGGTCTATATCTAGAATTTACAAACACAGTACTTGTAAAAATATTTTGTGTGTATGCATGGATAAAGGAGTTGGGGATATTTAAAAGTAGCAGGAGCAAAACAATCCATGATGGTGACATTTTTTATGTGAGGTAAGTAAAAAATGTATTCCTGCTAGGGTTCCAATTCATACATGCAAGGTTTATTCCAGGCAAAATGTGCTTACACACATCTCTGTGATAGTGGAGAGCTGGTCTTTCAGCTATACACCTGCCTTAGTCTTATTACGGTATCTGAATGGGCCAGTACATTCAAGGCTAGAGACTCCCTCCCTGGGAGACATTGCAACTGATAAGACACATGGAACCATGTTAGTACCCAGAGCTGGAGAGACCCCTGCCAGCGCTGAGATGCTTACAATGCCACTGGATTAACAAGACTTCCCACCCACTGGCCTGTGATCATCCTGCGCTTGGTGTCATTGCATGTGTTTCATGAGTCTGAAGAGGACCTTATAGATTGGTATCAGACAAATGGGCTAATGTCAGACTTATGGACTTGATCTGGACTGGGCTGGGATGTTTGCTTAAGCTACAATTACTCTTACTCTTTATACAAAGCTCTTTCTTACACAGACACACACACACACACACAAGGCTAAAAGGACAGCTTATAGGTTTATGGCCACTTGTGTGTCTGTGTGTGTGTTTTAATTCCAGAAAGATAATTTTCACAGAGTTTCTCAAAGAACACAGGAAGATCACGGAGGCTTATTATGAAAGCATTTTTTAAAAATGGAAACTACACTGGTGTGACAAAGGCATGAAAGGTGCACGCAAGGATATTTTCCTTTCGTGACAATGCACCTGCTCATTCTTTGAGAACAGCAAGAACTGTCCTTTGAGAACTTGATTGAAAAACTTTGCCATATCCACCCTACAGCTGTGATCTTGCTCTATCAGACTTCGTTTTGCTCCCCAAACTCAAAGAACATGAGAAAGGAACCCTGTTTGAGTGCCCCAGGAACGCCCAAACTGCCATTTTGGAGTGATGTCAGCTGAAGGCTACGGCATGCTTTCAGGAAGGATCAGAGACGTGGACACACTGCCTCCAGGATTGTATAGAAGTAGACAGTTTGTTATTTTTATTTTTGTTTAATAAAGGTTTTTATGATTTTGTAACAACACTTTTTGACTCATATACTTAAATATGAAAGAGATTTAAATAGTTTGTGGAAAATGACATGAAAAAGAATGAATGTTTTCTCCAGAATTCTGAAGCCCTATGCATATGTTTGTCTGTCTGTCTGTGTTTAGATAGTGGCCGTTGAGTCAACTCTGAGTCAAATGACCTCACTTGTATGAGAGTAGAATTTTGGGTTTCTCAATTGCTGACATTTTGGAAGTAGAGTGGCGGACATTTCTTGTTGGAGTCTCTGCCTCCAATCTCTTGTACAGTAACTGAGCAAGTCGACGCTTTTGGTTTGTTTGTTTTTAACCTTCTATGCTTCGTATACCTTTGGCGATTCTGCCTCAGAGCAAGACTGTCTACTGCAGAGCACAGCACTGCCGAGACCTGCGCCATCTTTGCCACTGCTGTGTTGGAGCCCACTATATCCACTGTATCCACCCATCTTCTTCACGGTCTCCTCTTACTCCCTAACCCTCCACGTTACCCCCAGAAAATATGTTCAAAGAACACGAGGTGAAGTCTCATCATTCTCACTCCTAAGGAGTACTCTGGTTGTACTTCTTCCAAGACAGTACATTTTCCCCATTCTTTTGGCTGCTTATGCTATATTCAATATTTACTCCACACCATAATGAAAGGGCATCAGTTCTTCTTTCGTCTCCCCTCATGCATGGTCTAGCTCTCGTAGGTGTGGGAGGTGACGGCAAACAGCATGAGCTGGCACACTGTAGTCCTCAAAGTGATGTCTTTGCTCTTTGAAGAGGTCATTTGTAGTAGTTTTGTCTCGAGTAATTTGATTGCTTGACTACTGCTTCCATGAGCATTAATTATGGATAAAACAAAACAAGTAATTAATTCCCTTCCACCACCACCAGGGGGACAAACAACAGAAAAGTGGATGAAGGGAGACCGTGGATGATGTACGATATGAAAATAATAGTAATTTATAAATTATTAAGGGTTCATACGGGAGGGAGAGCTGGGGAGGGAGGAAAAAAATGAGGAGCTGATACCAAAGGCTCAAGTAGAAAGCGAATGTTTTGAAAATGATGATGACAACATATGTGCAAAAGTGCTTGACACAATGGATGTATGTATGAATTGTGATAAGAGCTGTAAGAGCCCCTAATAAAATGCTTTAAACCAACAACAAAACTCAGACAAAACCAAAAGCCAAATATATAATACAAACATAGGAAACTTACTTTACAATATAAATGGGTCAAGAATTAGGGAATGTCTTATGTGAGCCTCCATTCAGGGTCTCAAAGGCTGTAATCAAGGAACTGGATAGACTTTCTGGAGCTGTGGCAGTTACATAATCTCATGTCAACTTGCAGTCTAGTCTGTCAATAAGGTCACGCTTGATGACCACATTTGCAGGCACAAAGGCAATAGCTCACTGGAGACCAGACACTTGTCCCCATGGCAAACATTACTGAGGACAAACCAGATGGAGCTACGATGGTGGAATCAGAGCCCTGGAGCTGGAGGAGACACGTGGAGAGTCATGCCAGTGCTGAGATGCTTCTACCACAAGACTTTACACCCACTGGCCTGTGATCTTCCTGCAGCTGGTGTCATGAAATGTGTTGCGTGAGTCTGAAGAGGAACTTATAGACTGGTATGGGACATATGGACTAATATCTAACTTGTGGACTTGATCTGGACTGGGATGGGATGTTTTCTTAATATAGAATTATTCTGTCATATAAAGCTCTTTCTCTAGTACAGTGGTTCTCAACCTTCCTATTGCCATGACCCTTTAATACAGTTCCTCATGTTGTGGTGACCCCTCCTCAACCATAAAATTATTTTCCTTGCTACTTCATAACTGTAATTTTGCTACTGTTATGAATTGGGTGACCCCTATTAAAGGGTCGTTTGACCCCCAAAGGGGTTGCGACCCACAGGTTGAAAACAACTGCCTAGTCAACCCAGACTAACATCAGAGCTCATGAGGGTATTTGAAGCGCATGTGTATTTTTGGTAAAATTCAAGTCTTTGTGGTTGTAAGATGATGTCTCCCTTTTCTCGCTGTAGTACTGTAAGGGAGCACCTGTACTTCCTTGATGTGAGGACTGCTACCATAACCTTTTACAACGTGGCAGCTTGCTTTTCCAAAAGCAGAAGGAACATCTCTCAATTCAGACTGAAGCTAGTACTTGCTGCTGAAGGTCAAAGAATAACACCTTTAGTCTAGATTGCACTCAGTGTACAGAAAACGACAATTTCACAGCAGGGTCGGTAGACAACATGATGGCAGGTGGAGAAAATAAATGACGGAATTCATTTTAATTGGATCCAAAATCAACAGTCATGGAAGCAGGAGTCAAGCAATCACACGATGATGTATCGGGCGTGTCTGCTGTACAAGACCTCTTAGCAGTGTTAACGAACAAAGAAGTCGCTTTGAGGACTACAGTGAGCCTGACCCAAGTCATGGCATTTTCCGTTGCCTCCTATACATGCGAACACTGGACAATCAGGAAGACCACTGAAGAATCGATGCGTTTGAATTGTGGTATAGGCAAAGAATGTTCCAAGTGCCAGGAGAACAAATCCATCCAGAAGGAAGTGTCGCTGGAATGTTCCTTAGCAACAACGATGGAGGATTTCATCGAGATCAAAGGCTTTCTGCTTTGCACATTATCAGGAGAGACGCGTCCCTGGGAAAGGACATCGTGCTTGGTAGAAGAGAAGGTCTACAGAAAAAAGGAAGATTCACAGAAGATGGACTGATGAAGTACCTCTAACAATGGACTCACTCATAATAATAGAAAGGATGCACAGAACCAGGCAGTGTCTTGTTCTGCTGGGCAGAAGCAGCTCTATTGTACTATCACTTTGCTGTGTTCTACTGCTATGAAGCAAATCCGAGTGTCTGCCCACCCTCAAGGTGAAGGGTTTGTATAGGAGTAGCAGGACTCACTAAAGACCACTTGAGGATGTGCCCACTATATGTCCCACGGGGTCCTAGGACAAGAGAAAATATCCAGTCTTGGGCTGATCCACTGTGGAAGAGGAGTGAAATCTCTCCTAAGGCAGCCAGAGCTCTTTCTTTTCTCACTACCAAAGAAGCCCAATGGCCTTGTTTCTTGTGGATTAGGGAATCCTGGGTAGAAGTTAGGTGTCTATTTATTGTGTTTCCATTGCAGTGGCCACATGTGAATCATTCTGAGGATGACTTTGGTACCCACAGACTCTAGAAGAAAGAAGTTCATTGCATGTCTTCCCTTTGGGCAGAAAAAGGTTGGTTGTGGCAGCATCAACTTCTCCAAAGAATGCTTCTCAAATCTTCTTTTTTTTTCATAGTCTAAACTTTGTTAAAATTTTATTTTTATGGTAAGCTTAAAAATCAGTAAGAACAAAAAGTCAGTAAATTAATAAGAATTCATAAGAATTAAATGGATTACTGTGAAAATCCATAAACGAAGACATCAGAGCATAGATAGAATCATTTTGAAAATCTAGAAAGAAATACTAGAAGAAATAGCTAAAAGAGTTGGAAGTAGATGCCACTAGAGAGAAGACTAAGTCTGGCAAAAGGTGGGCCAGGTCATTGGGATGCTTTTTAAAGTCCTTGTAGCATTAAAAATCTAAAGATATTTATGTAACTTACATTTACAAAATGATATACTCATACAACTTACTATTAAAGAGTCTACTACTTGCATTTGAACTTTGTTCTCTCTTAGTCTTATTTTAGTGTTGGGCAAAAGAATTTTTACTTTTCAGCTTACTTATCTGTTCTGTAAGCACAGTCATACTTTAAATATCATGGAAAAAAAAGTCACTGGTAAAATGTTTGTGTTCCTTTGAGGAAATAAATTTAAAAGTATTAGCTGTTTAAAATCAGGGAAGGTGTGCTTCAGGGTTGCATCTCTTTATCATACTCACTTCATCTGCATGCAGAGCAAACGACTCAAGAAGCTAGATGATACAAAGATGGGGGTGGGGAGAAGAAGCACTTGGGATCCATGCTCATTTTAGTGAACTATATTATTTCTAAAACATGCACTAATCTTCCTCTTATACCAATCTCTCACATTGAGATTGTAGTCAGATTGAGCATATAAATATGCAGGATAAGAAACTAAAGCTAATATGGTAATATTGCTAGAGTCAGGAAGCATAGCTGGAAATCTGGTGGTCAAGGAACAGGAAGCAGCCTATTCCAGAGGGATTGTGAGGTTAGCCCAAAGCCACAGTCTTGGAATCGGCAGCTAGAAATTCAATACACAGGCTGGATGAAGTGGCTGTCCAGGAGACTTTGCTGGGAGCTGTCTTTTTCAACACCACAAGGCAAGTAAGGAGACAGTGGCAGCTTCACTTAATAAGCTATATTGTTTCTCTATCAAGAACAAACCCAGGCCAATATGGAAAACTCTTCGGATATTTGTGGTAGCTAATAGCAAAGTCCAACTAGTTTAAGGTAGGTGAGTATTAGCTTCTCTTTCACCAACTCACTATCAGGTGGTGTTGAAAACAAGCCTCAAGCACAATTTTGAATCATATACAAACATTTGTTCACATTTATTCAGTCGGGCAAGTTCTGATAGCCTGCTCTTTATGCTGTGGGAGGTCTCTATCTTTAGGTGATGCGACCACAGTCCCCAGAGGTGGTGGTGGTGGTTAGATGCTCTTGAACAGGTTCCAACCCATCAGGATTCTGTGCAGATCAGAAGGCAACTCTACCTGGTCCTGCACCAGCGTCACAGTGATTCCTGCACCTGAGCCCATTGTTGCAGCGACTGCATCACTCCATCTAGCTGAGGTAAGATTCTATTGCTCTGGGGGTTAGCATGAGGTATCTGCTGTGCAGAGCTAGAAACAGCTATGTAGCATTTGTCTGATCATGGCAGAGGCCAAGAGGCCTAGAGGCTGAGGGCCAGAAAGAAGTGTCCCTTGGGCCGCTACTGAGAAGAGGCTCCTCTGATTGAATGATCCTGAATGGTAACCTCTTATTTCCCTAATAAACCCTGTAACAGAGAATGTTGTCTGTGAGTTCTGTGTGGCCACTGCCACAAATGATTGAAGCCAACAGAGAAGTACACTAGGGTTCTTTGGGAGGGGCACTTTTTATCAAAATTGCTAAAAAGTTAGGAAGATGGAGTCCTAGCTCACCTCCACCTCATAGGAGTTAGCCTTGGTCCCCATCTCCTCTTGCGAAGCTTGAGAAGGTCGGATGCATCCACAAGCATCCAGGAACTTTCTGACGTTTCTGCTGGATATAGGATACAGGGCTATTCCAGGTGGCATAGGACGCAAGCCTGGTTAGATTCTTATTTATCTTACGGCGAGGAGTGTCTCCAAATGATTTTATTTGAGCTCATTCGTATGTCTGGAAAAAAAAGCAAAACAAAACCTGTTGCCATCAAGCTGATTCAGACTCACAGTGACCTCATGTGTGATGAAGTAGAACTGTTGGTGCTTCTTTGGACATAATTTTAATAATTGCATTGGGAGCTCTTATAGCTATCATGACATTTCATAGTTCAATCACATCAAACATTACTGTGCAATTGCTATGACAATCAATTTAAAAACATTTTCATTCTTCTTGATCTCCTCCATATCAGCTCCCATTTATAACTCCTTCTCCCAATCTACCCCACTAGAACCCTTATCTATTTATTTTACTGTATCTTATACCATCCAATATATCCAGTCACATACAAGTCTATTGTTCACTCCCTTCCAGTGGGGTTATTCAGTCCTCAATGCTATCAGCTCTCCCATCTTCCCCCAGCCCCCTCCCGTACCCCCAGGGAACCATTACTCCTGTTGCTGTTTCTGAAGGGTTATCTATTTTGGCTTTTATGTATCAAATGATCTCAATTATATGGATGGACATAATCTTTATGGAAGCATATCCTCAGGCCATCTTCTGTGGTGCCATTAGGTGTGCTTGAAACTACCAGCCTTGAATTTATTAGCCGGGAGTAAACTGTTTGCACTATTCAAGGAGCTTTATCCACAAGTCACAGGATATCCATGTATGTAGGGTGCTGTTAATGTCATCAGGGAGAGCTCTTTTCTATTATTTTATGCTAATTTCCTAAACCTCTGGTACTGATAGAGGCGAGAATAATGGACGACTGGAAGGTGCTTTGGAGTTTGGATCTCCTGGTTAACTGCTACCAAATTGGCCAGCTACTGACTGAGTAATGAGCTCTACTTAGGACCGTAGCCTGTAGCTCGGGGTTTATGGAAACTAACACACCGGGCAGTTTATATCAAATAGTTTTTTTTTATCAAATAGTTTTAAGACAAAACACAGACACCATAGCAATGCCCATTAGTTGGTTTATATACTGTTGCATGTTCCATGAAATATCAGTTCTTCTGTGGCAGGAAAACCTATATCTAAAACCAGGAAATGATACTACATTAGTCTTTCACACTAGAGTTGTTGATGTTCCAGTTGTAGGTCAAGGGGGAACATCAATTTCTGTTATTTTATTTAAATCTTTTTCCAGTTCTAAAATAAATGTGGCCTATTCACTACTGAGCTGGCCTTATTAATCCTTTTGATTGTGGGCTCTTACAAATCTTATAACAATCCATCATTCAATAGTATTAAGCACACTTGTATATATGTTGCCATCAATATTTCCCAAATACTTTCTTTTTACTTGAACCTTTGGTATCGGCTCTTTTCCTCCCCTCCCTCCTGCACCCTCACACCATCATCAAACCTTGATCAATTATACATTATTATTGTTATTTTGTATCTTGCACTGTCCATTGTCTCTCTTCACCCACATTTCTGTTATATGTTCCCCTGGAGGCTGGGCTATATATCCAACTTTGTGATCCAACCTTTCTCCCCCTCCCTGCCCCTCCCCTCCCCCTCCCCTCATGATATTGCTACTCCCACTACTGTTCCTGAGGGGTTTATCTGTCCTAAATTCCATGAGAGCTCTTATCTATACCAATATTTCTTCACCTTTCTTCAGTGGCATTAGTAAAAACCGATTTCACCCCAGTGCAGCAAAAGAAAACAGAGAACATTTGTTTGAATGCAATGCCACCCTGAAAGCAGAGGGACACTCTTTATTTTATGACTCTGGACTTCCAGACTGGGCGGGAGAAATTAATTTCTCTCTCTCTCTCTCTCTCTCTCTCTCTCTCTCCCTATGTCTCTTTCCCTTCTTCCTTCCTGCTCCTCCTCCCCCCCTCCCACCCCCCACCCGGGCTCTCCCCTTCCCTCTTACAGTTCCTGCATTGTGTGTGGTTGTTGTTGCCAGGTGCTACAGAGTTGGTCCTGGCCCGTGGCAATCCTATATAGCCTAGAAGGACATACTGCCCAGCCGTCCTCACCAGCGTCCCTACGCTCGAGCCCATTATTGCCGCCACTGTTTCGTTCACCTTGCTGAAGGCCTTCCTCCTTTTCAATGCCTCCTCCCCTTTACCAAGTATGATGTCCCTCTCCAGGGACTGGTCTCTCCTGGACACATACATAAGAAGCAGCCTTGCCATCCATGCACGATGGCCATATGTCTCCCGAGACAGGTCAGTTTATCCTAGCAGTGCATAGTCTGTTTGATATTCTTCTCCAGCACCACAATTCAAAGGCATTGGTACCTCTTTGGCTTTTCTTAATCAATGTCCAACTTTAGTATGGATGTAAGGCATTATAACATTATAGCAGCTTCTAAATATATATATGTAAAGCAGGACCTAACTATTTCTGAAACGATAGCTTGTTAATTGTCTGGTTCTAGTGACAGGAGAGACTCATAGGAACGGTACCTTCACCCCGAGTGCTGGGCTACAGCTACAGTGCCTCACCCAGGCCCGGCCCTGTCACACTAATTTGAATATCTGAAACCTTCAGAGCGCCCTGCATCCACAGCCTCATGTCTGCGTTCTCAGCACGCACCTGCTGATGGGCATACAGTTTTTTGCCTGGTGCCTTTAAAAAAATTATTAGTTCTTTTGAATAGGCACTTAACATTCAGGTTGCCTCTGGATACCTGTTTATCCTTTCTTGTATAAAATATTACTGACCAATTCTGGTTAAAAAGAAAAAGATTGACACATGAGTAAGTAAAATCTATCATCTACATAGAATGACATGCCTTTGACAGTTCTTAAACATTTCTTTGAAGTTCCTTCCCTACAGAATCCAGCATTTCTAAGCATATTAATATCAGTTCAAAATGCTGTGGGCTAAGACTATAACCCTAATTATTGAATTTACCAAAGTTTCATCAGAGCGAAGAACTTGAAACAAGGCAAATGTGGTAAGTGTAAGAACAGGCAAGAACAATCAGTGAGAAACTAGCCAAGCCACCATAATCTCTCCAGTTCATCTCTTTTAAAAATGAAAAGAAAATGTCCTTTGGCTCATAGAGACACTACATTGAGCAATGAAGTACAATATTTGCAAATTGGTGGCCCAGAACAGGTGCGAGTTAAGTACTTGTTTGTTGAAGGAATATTTGTCTTAAACTGCCTCCCAGCTATCTTTGCAGGATCCAGTGTTCTTGTTGAACCTCATGAACACAGTTCCCAGGCAGCTTTCTTGAGGTAGTGTCTCCATAGTCAAGTCTTCTAATTGCCAGTGAAATGAATATATATTCAATACCCTTGACATTTTAAATGTTCAGTGTCCTACCTTGAACACATGAAGGAAGGATCTTGATTGTTTCTGGGCTCTCAACTGGCTTATTCTGGTTTTACCCCCTGCTGAGAACTGGCATTCTACCCCACGTATGCTGAACCAGAATCTATATTTTCACAAGATCGATAGGCAAGAATCACCTAGGGATCTTGGTAAAATGTAGTAGAGGTCAAACTAGAATGAACTGACTTGAAGCTCTGCTTTGCTCTTAGGCGAGGAAAATCAAGAACTTTAGCAAATTGTGGAACATCCCTCTCCTTTTGCTTATATATACCTGGCCTAGCTTACAAATAAATATTTGCTTTAAGAAGATCTCCACTTTAGCTGTGGTAAGGGCACAGGAAGTTGCAGTAAGGGTGTCTTTTCAGGCGCTGAGTTGGAAAGTCTTGAAGTAGATTGTACAGTGTTCCCTAAGAAAGTCTTTCACCATTCTCTGGTAAGGTTGATGTTCCTCATGGTCCAGCAAGTTAAAAATCTGTGGAGTCATAAATGCGTTGGGTAATGGGGGATGGATTTTAAGTTTTATCTTAAATCAACATAATCCACTGAGATACTTACAGTTGGTGAGTGAATTAAGGTCTGCTTCAGCATCATGATTAATCACACCAATTTAAAAACCATGCAGGTTGTCCTTCTAGATAAGATAGGTGAGATAAACAATCCAGGGAGGAAACAATGGGAGCAATGGTTCTGGGGGGACATGGGCGAGGGGGAGGCAGGGGAAGGAAGAAGGGTGCCAAACAAACCCAGAGACAAAGGACCAACAAGTGATCTAAAATCAATGGTGACGAGGACGTAGAATGCATGGTGGGGCTTGATCAAGTGAAATGTAGCAGAGATAAATTACTGAAAGCTGAAAGAAGGTTGAAGATAATAGCGGGACAAGAGTAAAGTAAAAGGAAATAGAGGAATGAACTAGGAGGCAAAGGACACTTATAGAGGTCTAAATACAGGCATGTACATATGTAAACATATTTATATATAATGATAGGGAAATAGATCTATGTACATTTATTGATATGTTAAATATTAAGGTAGCAGACGGCCATTGGGCCTCTACTCAAGTACTCCCTCCATGCAAGAACACTTTGTTCTAATAGCATGGCATTCTGTGATGATCCAACACAATCGTTGAAGACAAATGGGTCCATAAGCAAATGTGGAGAAGAAAGCTGATGGTGCCCGGCTATCAAAAGATATAGCATCTGGGGTCTTAGAGGCTTGAAGATAAACAAGTGGCCATCTAGCTGAGAAGCAACCAAGCCCACATGGAAGAAGCACATTAGCCTGTGTGATCATGAGATGTTGATGGGATCAGGTATCAGGCATCAAAGGCCCAGAACAAAAAATTATACCAATGTGAATGAAAAAAGGACGGAGTGGAGACCCAAAGCCCAACTGTATAAATTGGACATCCCCCTACACAATGGTCATAAGGAAGAGACGAGCCAGTCAGGGTGCAGTATAGCACTGATGAAACATACACTTTTCCTCTAGTTCTTTAATGCTTCCTCTCTCCCCATCCCCAATTCTACCTTACAAATCTGGCTAGACCAGAGCATGTGCACTGGTACAGATAAGAGCTTGGAACACAGGAATCCAGGACAGATAGACCCCTCAGGACCAACAGTGAGAGTAGGGGCACTAGGAGGGGCAGGGGAAGGTGAGGGGTGGGGCAGAAAGAGGGAACCGATCACAATGATCTATCTATAATCCCCTCCCAGGGGAACGTTCAACAAACAAGTGGGTAAAGGGAGATGTTGGTCAGTGTAGGACATGAAAAAAAAAAGATCAATGGTTCAAGAGGGAGGGAGGGTGGGGGAGGGGGAAATGAGCACTGACACCTAAAGCTCAAGTAGAAAGAAAATGTTTTGAAAATGACGTTGGCAACATATGGACAAACGTATGCACGGATTGTGATAAACCCTCTATGAGCTCCCAATCAAACAATAAAAACAAAGATAAAAACCAAGCTGGCGTGGCTCCAGACTCCAGTGGTGGTTGCGCTGTGTTTGCATTTTTATGGAGTCCTCTGCTGCCTGTCTGCGTCCGTCTCATCAAGTTAGCGCCACACTTCCAGGCTGTAGCTACACAACTTGACTTGTAAAGAACCAGTGAAGAGAACATGGGTTTGATATGTAAACTTTACCTCTCATTTTATTAGTAAATATGGGAAGATGTTGAGAACTAATTTTTTTCTTTTTTTACATTTTATTAGGGGCTCATACAACTCTTATCACAATCCATACATATATATGCATTAATTGTATAAAGCACATCTGTACATTCTTTGCCCTAATCATTTTCAAAGCATTTGCTCTCCAGAGCTTCTCTTTCTTCCCCCCTCCCCCTTTATTTATTTATTTAAAACATTTTATTAGGGGCGCATACAACTCTTATCACAACCCATACATATACATACATTAATTGTATAAAGCACATCTGTACATTCTTTGCCCTAATCATTTTCTTTTTTTTCTCTTCTTTTTTTAACATTTTATTAGGGGCTCATACAACTCTTACCACAATCCATACCTATACATACATCAATTGTATAAAGCACATCAGCACATTCCCTGCCCCAATCATTCTCAAAGCATTTGTTCTCCACTTAAGCTCTTTGCATCAGGTGAGAACTAATTTTTTTAACCTCAGATTTAGTGTGATAGAAAGGGATGAGAGGTTTCCCCCGACGTCTGAAAATGCTCACGCGGGGCATTGTCTAGAACCCATCATACCTTTTTGTGCCAATGAACCACACCCTGGTTCAGGTCCGCATTTAGTCTTATCTCATCAGGGTTGCCAGATATTTCCCAGAAACAACTGACTGAGCGCCTGCTCAGCCATGGGAAGCCATGTGCTCTGCCATAGGCTGCTTCTGCCAGTATCAGCCTGGAGGAAGGAACACCTGCCTCCAAATTACACAATAACTGTTGGTTCTCCAAGGATGCATCCATCAATCCCCGTCTGCCCAGGAGTAGCAGCATTTCCCAAATCGCATGGTGATCCTGCAATTTTTGATCCTTCCCTTACCCTTCTGGCCCCACTCGGTCTTCCCGTATTTCAAATTATCCTGTACCTGGCTGACAGAGAAAATTATTTATTTCTAAGTCAGGAAAATATTTTTGCACATAATACCCATTACTAACTTTTATTTCTTGAGTACTATCGGAGGAGGTGACCTGGTGACATAGTGGGTCAAGCATTGGGCTACTAACCATAAAGGTTGGTGGTTCAAACCTAGTAGGAGCCCCTAAAGTAACACTAAACAGTATGGATCCAGTCATTGGCTCATAGCAGCACCTTTCCTCAGTCAGCTGTCCAGTTTCTCTCTGATCGCCAGCCTCTCAGCTACATGGTTTCTTGGATTTTGCTTCCAAGGGCAGGAAGCCTGCCTGTTGCTCTGCCTCTGAGTTCCCATACTCTTGGCACTGCTGCTCCGCTCTGTCTCATGATCTCCTTGCCTCCACCACTTCAGGCAGGGATTTTGAATGTGTTTTCCTGATAGCAATTCTTCCATGAGGGTCCTGGGAATTCTCTCTCTGCTTTGCTGGAGGTGGGATTTTTGTCTTTCAGCAGACGGTATTTCAGCAAGGAATGGTTAGTTGGTTTATAGCCTCTAGTATTGCGGAGATTCAAAAATATGTCCAACCTTAATCCAGTCCATTGAGTGTAATCTACTCAACCCTCTCTACCTAGGTGCCAGGAGACTGAACAACTGACCTGTAGTCAATCTGAGAAGCATTATTTTATTATACGTGGGGCCTTACGGACCGAGACAGAAAGTACTTCTTTCAGTAAACATGAGCTGGACAGAAACATTTTGCTGAGGGGGTGGTCTTTATAGTGATAGTGAGCAGGACCAGGAGTGGGTCACTACTGAGACCCATTTAAGCCAAGCACATTATGATGCTAACATGTCTAAGAAGAGTCTGAATCTCAAACCAAGGGGAGGGAGCAGGAAGCATCACCATGTCTCTGGCCTTGCTGTGCTGGCCTGGCTCTCTGCCGGGAAGAGTATATTCCAGGTGGACCTAAGGACACATGGGAGTGCCTGCTTAGCTGCAGCTGCTCTTTCTGGAGTACTGACCGGTGTTCCTACAAGGAGCCTACCAGGTAACTTGCTTCAAAACGGGAGTAGAGCCATAAACATAGAGGATAGATTTTATGACAGGGTCATATTAATCCATGCATCCCAGGTCACTATGTTTCCATGCTTTCCATGGGGTTTTCAGTGGCAAGTTCCTTTGAGATGGACAGCCTATTCCTTCTTTATAGTCTGGTCTTAGTCTGGGAGTTCTGCTGGAACCTGCTCACTTTGGGTGACTCTGATGGGATTTGAAATATCAGTGACATAGCTTTCAGCATGATAGCAACACCCAAGCTACTACAGCACTACATAGTGGAGATCATCCCAATATTGCAGAAACACACGGACGACCAGGCATATCTAGAGATTCAAGCAGGATTCAGAAGAGGATGTGGAACAAAGGATATCACTGCTGATGTCAGATGAATCTTGGCTTACAGTAGAGAATACCAGGAAGATGTTTACGTGTGCTTCTATGCAAATCATTTGACTGTGTGGATCATAACAAACTATAAATAGTCTTAGAAGAATGGGAATTCCAGGACACTTCATTGTGCTCCTGCAGAACCTGTGCATAGCTCAAGAGGCAGCTGTACAAACAGAACAATGGGATACTTCATAGTTTAAAATTGAGAAAGGTGTGCGTCAGGGTTGTATCCTTTGATCATGTATTAATCTGCGTGCTGAGCAAATCATCAGAGAAGCTGGATTATACAAAGAACTGGGCAGCAGGTTTGCAGAATGGCTTATAAACAACCTGGATTATGCAGATGACACAATCTTCCTTTCGACAAGTGAGGACTTGAAGCACTTGCTGATAAAGAGCCAGGATTGCAGCCTTCGGTATGGAATACAACTCAATGTAAAGAAAACCAAAATCTTCACAACTGGACCAACAGATGAGTGATAAACAGTGAAAATATTCAAGTTGGCAAGGATTTCATCTTCCTTGGTGTGTTAGTCCGGGTTGACTAGTGAAACAAATTCATAGACACTCATATGTGTATATGGAAGAGCTTCATATCAAAGAGCAATTGTGTATTGAGAAAACATCTCGGCCCAGTCCAGATCCAGTCCATAAGTCTGATATTAGCCCATATGTCCGATACCAGCCTATATATTCCTCTTCAGACTCACACAACACATGCAATAATGCCGAATGTAGGAAGATCACAGGCCAGTGGGTGGAGAGTCTTGAGGATCCAGTGGGGGTGGAAGCATCTCAGTGCCGGTGTGGGTCTCCACGTGGCTCCTCCAGCTCGAGGGCTCTGGCTCCATCAGTGTAGTTCCATATGGCTCATCAACAGGAATGTTTCTCAGGGAGATAAGCAGATGATATGGGGCCTCCAGTGAGTTATTTATCTCCTTTGCACCTCCAAATGAGGTCATCAAGTTGTGACCTGATAGACAGGCTAGACTCCACCCTTTCACAAGGTGACAGTTGATTATGTAACTGCCACATTTGGATCCACATTAAATGCTCCTGGAAGTAGCAGGCAAGAGCTCCAAGGACGCATTGCATACGGTAAGTCTGCTGCACAAGACCTCTTTAAGATGTTGAAAGGCAAAGATGTTACTTTGCGGACTAAGATGTTCCTGATCCAAAGCCATGGTATTTGTAATGACCTCATAGGCAGGTGAAAATTAGACATTGAATAAGGAAGACCAAAGAAAAATCTAGACATTTGCTGGAGACAAATATTGAAAATGCCAACAGAACAAATATCTGCCTTGAATCAAGTACAATCACAATGTTCCTTGGAGGCAAGGATGGCAAGGCTTGGTCTCATGCATTTTGGACATGTTACCAGGAGAGACCAGTTCCTGGATCAGGACATGATTCTTGGTCAAGTGAAGGGACAGTGTAAGACGGAAGCCCTTGGTGGGATGGATGGACACAGTGACATAAGAACAGCTTTGCGGATGGCACAGGGCTGAGCGCTGTTGTGTTTCATTGTTCACTGGGTTGCTATGGATGAGAGGCAACTCGACAGCACCCAGCAACAACCACTATGAGTTGGGACTGTCTTGAGCTAGCACCTGACAGCAACAAAATTACATAGATCAAGGAAATGGCTCATGTGGTGGTAGAGGTTGGTTGGCACATTTCAAGGGCATTTGAAGTCAGGCTGGAGGGTTCTCCCGACTCACATAGCGACAGGTGCTCATGAACCTAACGCCCACAGGTAGTAAGCTGCTGGCTCATCTTGAATGAACTGAAGGTCAGATGATGGCAGGTAGATGCAGCATCCAGATCTATCAAAAGGCAGGAGAACTTTGCCAAAATGTCGAGATTTATCTATCTGCAGCGGGCCACATCACTGAGGAAGATCCCTTTTAATTGATTGATTAAGTATTCGGCTGCTCATAGCAGACCTCATCCCGGAGATGAATATATCAGATCTCATCATGGGCCATAACTACATCATAACTGCAACACTACTGAGGTTCACAGCTCAGCAATGTGACACACAACCTTAACCACAACTTTCTAGCACAAAGCTTCCCAAAGTGTAATGTGGACACATGTCTCTCGAAGATCTTGTAAAAATGTAGATCTGATTCGGTGGGTCTAGTTTTCTAACCAGCACCTAGTGAAGCTAATCTTCCTAGTCCAAGGACCACACTTTAAGTAGAAAACATTTCCCCCCAACCTTACAAAGTTCTCTATGAAACAGGTGTTACTTTCTCCAACTTTACGAATCTGGAGATTGGCTGTTAAGGTGATTAAGTTGTAGTTAAAAGTCACAGATCATGTCATAGTGGAGCAGGGACTCCAACTCAGGTCTGTGTGACTCAAAGCCTCTTTCAAATGTCTACAGTACATTGCCTCTAGGATGATCAGAGAGAAAGGAAGCACGTAAGTGCTCAGTAAAATGGCACATTTGGTGATGGTTGGAAGGAAGACTTAGCTAAAAGTTGGATAGATTGGGTTTTCTAAATTGCTAAATCACTGTTGCCCAAACTTTTCTACAGATTAAATCACCTGGGGATCATTAAAAAATTTAAATCCCAGGTTACATCCAGACCAATCCGATCGATATCTCTGTTATTAGGACACAAATGACCCCGGTTTTGAAGCTATCCAGGTAATTCTAAAGGGCAGGCAATTTTGAAGACCATTCCTATAGAGTATTTGCTATGAAAGCTAAAGGGGCAAATGATTAATGATTTACAAGGAACCCGTGGAAACTAAATATGAAATGGCTTAGTCCAGGGGCAGCACCCTTTCTCTGTGTAAAGCAAGAGCGCAAACATTTTAGGCTTTGCATGTTTAGGAGCAAAATTGGGGATGGCGTTTACATATTGACAAAATGAGAGAAGAAAATCCCAGTTGGTTTAGTTGTTAATATTCGAAACTTTATCGATGCTTAATTTTAAATTTCATGTAACTTTAAATAATTTGAAATGCTGTTGCCCCGATTGTGATCGCACCACTCCCATTACGGGCAGTTTGACCACGGGGGAGGGGTGTCCTCTAAAATCGATGTGGTGAGAGAATTGTACAATTCTCCTTGATCCGACTGAACTACCGAACTACTGAATCGTGTGTGATATAAAACTGCTAAAACATTACACGAAAGTGTGAAAAAAAAGGAATGCTGATTTGGATGCCCATCCCAACTAGTTAAAAAATGTAAAAATCATTCTTCGCTGCTGAGTCGTATGCAGAGGTGGGCTGCGTTAGACCGCTGGCTGTCCAGTTTGCTGAGGACCAGTATCCGTAACGGTGTCCTTGGATGACCGCGCCGAGGAAGTTAGCAGCAGGTCACGTGGCGGGGCAGGCTCTGGAACACGGGAGGGGGGCGGTGGTCAGCAGACCCGCGGGGAGGGGCGGGGGCGCTCCAGTCCTGGGAAGGGGCTCGCCTCCGCCCAGCGTCGCGAAGGCCTAGTGGCCAGTGGCCTGGCCATGGCCTGCCAGTCGCAGGGCATCCAGCAGCTGCTGCAGGCGGAGAAGCGCGCCGCGGAGAGAGTGGCCGAGGCCCGCAAGCGCAAGGCCCGGCGGCTGAAGCAGGCCAAGGAAGAGGCCCAGGCGGAGATCGAACAGTACCGGCTGCAACGCGAGAAGGAGTTCAAGGCCAAGGAGGCGGCCGCGCTGGGCTCCCACGGCAGTTGCAGCACCGAAATGGAGCGAGAGACCCGGGAGAAGATGACTGTCCTCAAGAGCTTCTTCCTGCACTACAGGGAAGAAGTTCTGGACACTCTCCTGGCCTTCGTTTGCGACATCCGGCCGGAAATCCATGAAAACTATCGCCTAAGCGGATAGGGAAGACCCTTCTGGTGGGCGGCCTGGCAGTTTCGATGACGTCATGTGCCCGATGAAGCAAACCGAGAGCTGCACTCTTGTGATAAGGCATTAAACGATTTATGTGTATTATATAGTGAGCCCTTTCGTGTGCCTTTTATTAGTAGTAGTATTTTGAGAATAACAAACTTAATTTCTCTGTATAAGCTTAGAACGTATCTTGTATTTATTATAAAAACAGTGGGCAGACACTGTTTCCATTCTATGCATTTTAAATCAAGTAACATGTATAAGATACTTAAAAAAAGATCTGGTACAAAGCTCCTCATAATGTTTAGAAGAAAGCAGTGGTTGAACGCGACCACCACCAACAAAAATCCCCCCTTAAAAGCTTTCTTGCAAGTCAGGAGGTTGGTGGAGAGAAAGCATCATGTAGGTAATGGTAACTGTGAAACAGCAGGTGGTAAAACCCTCTGTGGCGAAGGGTGAGCGCAGGGACGACGACTTTGGTGGTTTGGGCTGTTTGTCGTTTCTAAATGGTCACAGAGACCAAACACACACTCCACAGGGTGGAACTCAAGAACATGCTATCTACACGGCCGTAGGTTCCTACTGCCGCTGTAACACAAACACAAGTGGGTGCTTTTAAAGAAGAGAAATTTGTGTCCTCGCAGCTTTGAAGGCTGAAAGTCCAACCAGCGTCTCTGCCTTGTCCACGCTTTATCTATAGCTCCAGGAGTTCTCTGATTCTTCTCAACCTCCTGTTGAGTGCTATGTCTCCATGTCTAATCTGCTCTTTTTCTAACTCAGAAGTGATTCAATGTAGAACACACCCAGTTCAGGATGATCAAATTAACAATCGAAACTCTGTTTTCACACAGGTACATACAAGAGCCTGACGTTGTTTTGTGAGTCCGTTCAGACTTGTGTGTGACAGGTGGAAGCAGTGCTGGGACCCACACATGCTCACAATTGTTGTTTGTTCAGGCTCATTATCACAACCACGGTGTCAGTCTGTCTCCTAGATGGCCTTCCTCTCCCCCTCATCCCCCTCAATTCAATCCACTATGTAGGAATGTGTCTTAACGTACTGGTACCCACTTAAAGGCTTTGTCAAGGGGATGAAAATCTATTTAAATGAAAACAATTTAGTATTTTATGAGTCTCCTAACTTGATTAACTATAAAACTGGCTTTAAAAATATAATTGTGCTTTCTAAGGATAGTATGCGAATGAAATCTATATTTTGAGGCAAAGCCTACTGAATTTCATCCCATTGTTTTTCATCACAAATTCAAAGTAGCTAGCTGCAAATACATTACTTACCTGGTGCAGGGGGTCTGGAAATGGTTTAAAATGTTTTAAAAACATCTTGGTGTTGAGCAACATGTCAGTGTCCCCAGGCTCCAAATTTAAATTTAAACTCCTGGTTTGCATAGGGCATCCCTTTATTTTTTTTTCTATTTTGTGTTCCTCAATACAGAGTTAAACATAAAAAAACACCCCTTCCCCCCTGCAGTTTTGTGGAGTGACTGTTTTCATCAATTGGATAGTCTGGAATACTTTAGAGAAGTTATAAACCTTAGTCTACACTCGAGGCATGCTGCACTTTGACCACCTGAATTATTTCATAAATAATTGAGATAAAGTGTTTCACTAGGAAAAAGCACACTGGACAAGGTACGTTTTTGGAGAAACTCAGGAGCTTTACGGTCTGAAGATCTAAATATTGCACTCGTAATTCACACACAAATGTATGTATGTTTGTTTGTTTTTAATTCTTCCCATAAGTTATTAAAATGTCAAACGCACCACCATTTGGAGCGTTTCTGTCTGGAGTCTTTGCCAGACATTGAAGGGAGCCCTCTGCCGTTAGTTTTATTTATTACAGCAAAATGTGATTCAGACTCTTTTGTGCCCTTCCTTGAACTTCTGAGCTGTTTAACGTTGCTGCTCTGATGGTACGTGTTGTCTAACAAAGAAACCATCGATGGTGTGCGAACAGCTGGCTCCGTTAATGATCCGGCAGTTCTGCCCTTTTTGAAGTGTACCTTCGTGTGGGAACATCTGGCGATTTCCAATTTCCCTCTTGGAGTGGGGTTTTGACCTCTATTTCACTTTCAAATGGGTCTCTTCGGTAGAATAACTCTGCTTTCCCAATTAACTTTCCCTCCCACACCTTTTACAGTCAATAAGAGGCATTAAGCCTAATACTTTCAAAGGGAATTGTGCAGTTTCCAGAGGAAACTCTCCCCAGCTCCTGAATCTCCTCTGTTAGTCTCCTAGCTGTAACCGTGAAGCCCACTCCTAGGAGGACTGAAAACTAAAGCAAACCATCCCAGAACACCACTACAGTTTTTGTATCTGAGAATGACTCATTTACCTTTCAATCCTAGTGGTCAAGGCTACATGAATAACCGCTCCAGCTCTGCTATTTCCAGCTAAAACTCTGGCCCGGCCTTACCCAGTGGGTGCGAGCCTCTGGAGGGGAAGCAGGGAAGTCTAAATGAATAACACCCCAACTCGGGAGTGTCCAGCTAAATCCTCTGGTCTAGTCCTACCCAGTAGGTCCAGGGCTCTGGAGGGGAAGCAGGGTCACGCAGTTATTGTGTGGCTGCTACATGCATGTGTGGCGGTAGATATACTTACTTTCATCTTTGCCTCCATCGTGTTTTCCCCAGATCATCCATGTCCCTCTTCCACCGGCCTTGGTCATCTTCTTTCTCCAGTGAGCCTCACACTCTGCCTTTCCCCTTTCGCTGGCATCACAGTATCTACACGCAACCAGGCTCAGCGCTGGGGAAGAAGTGTCTTCCATCTCAGATTCTACGCTTACCCTTCTGTTGTTCTAGCCCCCAGACCACCACTGGTTCTCGCTTTACAGCTAAACGGCTGTTTGAGTGCTTTTACTATTTTCTGCTTTCGGCATCTTTCCTTCTAATTGTTGACCACGTTCCCATCACATCAACCTCCCAAGGATGCTCCTTTCATCAGTGCTCAAACCTTTGACAATACCGGCAGTGCGTCTCCACTGCTCAGCATGGTTTCTTATTAAACTGCGATGAACAGGAAAATGGTAACTTAGATGTTATGGACAGCAGTTACACTTTATAACAATGAAATTCTGTACACACAGCCCTGATACAATAATGGCGTGTGCAGAAAAGTCGTTGCAAATAATGAAGTGGTAACTACATTAGTAATCTTCATGTGAGTACCTGCCATGCAATAATCTTGGGATATTTTTAACTGAGAAGAAATAAAGATTTGAAGGAGAAGGTCAGAGACTTTCATTGACACCAGAGATGATTTTTTTCCAGGTGTCTTCAGGTCCTTTCTGACTCCTAGCCACCTCATGGACGATCGAGCAAGCGCTGCCCTGACCTGCCCCGTCCTCACATTGCGTCAGCTACGGCGGTGGCAGCCCACCTCTCGGAGGGTCTTTCTCGTTTTCACTGCCCTTCTACTTGACCCAGCAGGAACTGCCCTCTTCTGATCTGTGTCCAAAGTGCACGACAAAGTCTTCCCGTCCTCGCTCCTAAGGAGCACTCTGGTGGTATTTCTTTCAAGACAGATGTGTTTGCTCTGGCTGTGCAAGGTACTTACAGTATTCTACGCCAACACCATAATTCCAGTGCGTCAGTTTTTTGGTCTTCTCAAAGTGGTTTATGTTAAGAATTGTACCCAGATAGTCCAAGTCCTTCACACTTGACTTTCCCTTTCTAACCCAATGTGCTGTTCGCCAGGGCGACCTGCCCCCGGCCTTCCTCTTCATTTCCACAGCAGAGCGCCTATTTCAGCCAGCACGCTTTTTCCTTCTGTGCCTGAACCGTGTCGTGTCTCCCTGTTTGTGAAGACCAACTCCCACTTGGAATACTAATATCTCCATTGATTCTCTTGTTGTATGGCTAGCGCTGAGGCGAGAACTTCTTGGCTACCTGTTGGCACTTGTACCAGGGATTGCAGTATATTATTATATTGAATATGAGTCTGGTGTGTATTCTCCTAGTGATTCTTTGACTATGGCTTGTCTCACAAGCGTACGTGCTTCTGAGGAGAGAGATATAGAATGACATTTCACACTGGAGTACGGTAGACTAAGTGAAAAGATAGCAAGTCTTAGCGACTTAAATTTGCTGACATTCTTTTTCTTCTTCTTTAGGAAGTTGCTCATGTTACCTATTTCATTTTGACACCTGAGGCTAAAATGAAGTACTATGAAAAAGTGCTTCCAAGCTTTCAAGCTCATTAGTTACCATTATTATAATGATTCTCTCTGCGCTATCAGCAAAGAGAGTCACTGCCACAAGGAGGAAAGGAAACAGTCTCTTTGAAGGTACATATCATTGGCAGATGGGCATTGAAGTCAACATCCTCGGCTCAGTTCTGCACCTCTCCCAGCCACCGTGTTCATCTCCGATCCCGCAAAGCCCCTCGCAGTCGTCGTCTGTTTTTATCCTCTGCACGCTGGCAGATAAAAGATGTCCTAATTGTTTAAACCAATAGCTAGTTCTTAGTCCTCATTCTCTTTGGCCTCCTCTATAGCATGAGAGAAGTAAGAGCTGTGTAATAAGTCTTAAGAAAGAGGAAAAAATGTTTCAACGGGAGAGATCACAAAAGAAAAGGCAGATTGCACAACATTATAATGGAAGGCATTGGGACATCAACAAAGCCCGTAAGACTGAAAGGCAAACAAACACTGGAGAGATATTTACTACGTCTTTACATTAATTTTATTATTTCCAGTACTAAATATTCTAAATAACCTAGAGATAGTTAAACACCATAATAAAACAATGGGCAAATGTCTCAGATGAGACCACATAATAAATAAAGGTGACAGACATATAAAACAATGCTTTCTTTTTATAAAAAACTAGGTGCCATGAGTCAATACCAACTCGTTGCAATCCTGAGGCTCAGAGTAGACTTGTGCTCCAGAGGGCTTCCAAGGAGTGATGTGGGTAGGGGTGGGAGGTTGAGGATGGGGTGGGAGCAGTAGGTCAGTAGGAATTTTTCCTGAGCGGCCTTTAAATAAATCCTCCAACTGTTCAATAAACGTTCACCATTTGCACTATCAACTAGCATACAATTATTTGAAAGTCTCTTCTGACCTCACAAACCAGAAACCGCTCAGTGAATCCACTCAGGCCCTTTATACACACCATTCCATTTAACTTTGTGACATCTTCACAGGATAGGATAGGCACTTTTCACAGCACACACTGGAGAGCATGCACCTCAGACAAAATAAACAACTTACTGACGTTCACATAGCTACTAAGAGGCTTGCCTGGAATTTGAACTTAAGTTGGTGACTCAAGAGCCAATGCTTTTTTTCCCTTTCAGTTTGGTCATATTTTGTGTCTTTCAGTCTGATCATATTTTGCGATCCAACTTTGTACCCTTCACGCCGTGTTCATGGTAAAATTAACACAAGGCTTATCTTGCTCCTTTAGTCTCTAAGCTAGAGATTAGAATTCTGTGTTTCTGGTACATTCTATCTTATATCTAAAGGTTTTTAAAATTATAATAAGAATCGTTTAATATATTCTACCAATTATCCAAAGAGGTGTTTCCATGTCTTTAAAACATTTTTTTAATAAATCATTTTATTGGGGGCTTTTACAGTTCTTATTGAGCCCTTGGTATCAGCTCCTTATTTTCTCCCCTCTCTCCTTCCTTCCCTCCCTCCCTCCATTCTTTTCTCCCTCCCTCATGAACCCTTGATAATTTATAAATTATTATTTTTACATGTCTTGCACTGTCCAATGTCTCCCTTTACCCCCTTATCTGTTGTCCATCCCCCTGGGAAGGGGTTATAGGTAGGTCATTGTGATCAGGTCTCCCTTTCTACCCCCACCTTCCCTTACCCTCCTAGTATGGATTATAATTCAATGGAAAGAAAAACCAAATCCTCACCACTGGACCAATAGGTAGCATCATGTTTAAGGAGAAAAGATTGAAGTTCTCTAGGATCTTGTCTTACTTGCACTCACAATCAATGGCCATGGCAAGAGCTCTCAAGAAACCAGACAACATATTTCATGGCACAAATCTGCTGCACAAGCCCTCTGTAATATATTGAGGAGTAAGCATGTTATTTGAGGACGAAGACATACCTGACTCAATCCACAGTATTGTCAATCCCCTCATATGCACGTGAAGATTGGACACTGAATAAACAAGACCAAAGAGCAACTGATGCATTTGAATTATGGTGCTGGCAAAAACTTTTGTAAGTACCATTGACTTCCAGAAGAACAAAGACATCTCTTTTGGAGGAAATAAAACCAGGATGCTCTTTGGAGACTTTGTCTCCTGCACTTTGACCGTGTTATCAAGAAAAGGACATCCTCCTTGGTAAAGTCAGGGGGCAACAAGGAAGAGTAGGAGCCATGAGGAAATGGACTGACACAGGGATGGCAGCAATTGGCTTAAACATAACAATTGTGAGGATCATGAAAGCCTGAACAGTGTTTTGTTCTGTTGTAAACAGGGTCTTTATGGGTTGCCACTGAGTTGACAGTAACTAATAGCAACAAAAAACAAGTCGAGAGCAGATAACAAGAACAATACAATACTAAATAACAATAAAGTTCTTACTATAAGGCATGCACAAACTCCATTGGATAAGAGCTGGGTTTCTAATCTCACATTTGGCAGTTCAAAACCCACCAGCTGCTCTGAAGGGACAAGATGAGGTTCTCTGGTTCTGTAAAGATTCACAGTCTCAGAACTCCTATATTGGGTTGCCATGAGTTGGAATTGACTCAGTGGCAGTGGGTTGATATTACAGGTGAATTAATAATTGTAGCTAGATTAGATATAGTAAGAAAACTATGTAGACAAACTGCCAAAATACATTAAGAAGGCATTCTTCACTATAGTCAGCCTGCAGTGTAGTGTATTGTGGGAACCATCAGAAGCTGCTGTTACTTCAGGTCACCTGGATTATAGGGCTCCACTGATGTCAGCTATCAAGCTTTTTCACCACCACTCTAGAGAGTGGATGAAACTGGATTCAACCAAGATGATTGAAAATGGTAAAATTCCAAAGCCTCCAATTTCTGGCAGACAAAGAGGAAATTTGTGACATACATTGTTGGATATAAATGGTTCTATTTCATAGTCTACTGACTCCCGTCTCTTCTCGCTTTCTTATCCGACAATGGGACACTGTGTGTGGTGCTTTCTTGTCATCTTTTAGTATCTGGTTGGCTGTTTACTGTTAAGGACACTGCCCCCTTTCTATATTTGCAGAGTGCATTTGAGCAAGCCAATGCCTTTGTATGATTTCCTAAGTGTGCAATTTACTTATGGGAAGAAAATCATGAAGTGTTATAGATGTATCCTGAATCTTATTGTATACACTGATGTAGTAACTTAATTCCCTTTTAGCACATCGAAGAACTTGAATATCTAAAGTAAGACACATCCTATCCTCCCCTATCTTATTCTATCCTGTCCTCTCCTCGCTTCCCCTGTTTGGGGTGTGCCTAGGTATACCAACTTACTCAAGCAACTCAGTTATTTTTGGGTTCTTTTATTGTTCAAGATTTCTTCTGATCAAAGAAAAGCCCAAAGGACTGTCTGTAATTAGGGACCTACTGGGGATAAGAGAAGCAGAGAACACAACAGCCTGCTTCTTTCTCTGATTTAAATAAAGACAATCAATCAACCAACCAAACAACAAAAGCAAGCCTGCAGAGGTGATTCTCGCACTCATAGTGACTACACAAGTGTTCAAGTTGAGTCTTCCTGTGAATTGAAGTCCATGGCAAGGCTGTAGCAAGGACCTTATCTAATTTGTTCACCACTCATTCAACAAATGTTTATTATATAAGCGGGTACCATCTCACCAAAACAACAACAACAACAACCGAAATTGTGCTGGGCAGAGTGGAGCTTTCACAGTAAGCCTTTTTCCTGCTAGGAGAGCATCTAGCAACATGCTCTGAATTAGTGCACCCAGTGGTGTCACCTGGGAAGGTTCTCTCAGGTCACAGTGCATTTTTTTCTTAAAAGTAGTTTCCCTCAAACCTTGTTTTTTGTGGTGGCCTCTTCAAGAGAACAGCGTGCGGTTGTGAAATTTTGTTTCCTGCTTAGAAAAATTGCCACAGAAACTGTTGTGATGTTGAACACAACTTACAAGGACAGTGCTATGGAATAAATTCACGTACGAGTAGTTTTCTTGTTTCAAAAAGGTGAAGTGTCGATTGATGACAAACCTTGTTCTGGATGCCCGTCAACTTCCCAAACAGATGGAAATGTTGACTCATTGTGCATTTGGAGTTCATTCCACCAGGTCAGACTGTTAATCAAACGTTCTATTGAGAGGTTTTGAAAAGATTGCAGAACTGTCCAGCAAAAAAGGCCTGATTTGTGGCAGACGGGTGACTGGCTTTGCCACCATGACAATGCACCTGCTCACGCAGGCTTTTGGCAGAATAACAGCATGCCTCTCTTGCCCACGCACCTAGCTTATTCGACCTCGCTTTGTGTGACTTGTTTTTGTTTTTTGAATGCAGTGGGACATGAAAGGATAGCGATTTTGACGATGTAGGAGTGGTGAAGGAAAAAATGAGGGATGTGCTGTCACGCATCCACACAGAGGAGTTTGAAAATGCTCCCAAGTATGCAATCACAGCGTTGACAAATATATTAAGTGTCATGGAGAGTACCTTGAAGGTTGTTTTGTGAAAACAAAAATTAAATACAAATCTTTGAAAAGTATTCAATTAGGGGGGGAGACCCCCTTGTATCCATGAAGACTGGGGGTACCAATGGAAGGAAAGCAATTTTTTTTAACAATTTATTGGGGTTCATACAATTCTTATCACAGTTCATACATATACATACATCAATTGTATAAAGCATTTCTGTACAGTCTTTGCCCTAATCATTTTTTTCTCCTCTTTTCTTTTTTCACATTTTATTAGGGACTCATACAACTCTTATCACCATCCATACATATACATACATCAATTGTATAAAGCACATCCATACATTCCCTGCCCCAATCATTCTCAAGGCATTTGCTCTCCACTTAAGCCCCTCGCATCAGGTCCTTTTTTTTTTTCCCCTCCCTCCCCTTTCCCCCCCTCCCTCATGTGCCCTTGGTAATTTATACATCATTATTTTGTCATATCTTGCCCTATCCGGAGTCTCCCTTCCCCCCTTCTCTGCTGTCCCTCTCCCAGGGAAGAGGTCACATGTGGCTCCTTGTAATCAGTTCCCCCTTTCCAACCCACTCACCCTCCACTCTCCCAGCATCGTCCCTCACACCCTTGGTCCTGAAGGCATCATCCACCCTGGATTCCCTGTACCTCCAGCCCTCATATGTACCAGTGTACAGCCTCTGTCCTATCCAGGCCTGCAAGGTAGAATTCAGATCATGGTAGTTGGGGGGAGGAAGCATCCAGGATCTGGGGGAAAGCTGTGTTCTTCATTAGTACTACCTCGCACCCTAATTAACCCATCTCCTCTCCTAAACCCCTCTATGAGGGGATCTCCATTGGCCGACACTTGGGCCTTGGGTCTCCACTCTGCACTTCCCCCTTCATTTAATATGGTATATATATACATATACATATACACACTTATATCATTTTTTGTTTTTTTTTTTTGCATGATGCCTTATACCTGGTCCCTTGGCACCTCGTGATCGCACTGGCCGGTGTGCTTCTTCCATGTGGGCTTTTTTGCTTCTGTGCTAGATGGCCGCTTGTTCACCTTCAAGCCTTTAAGACCCCAGACACTATCTCTTTTGATAGCCGGGCACCATCAGCTTTCTTCACCACATTTGCTTATGCACCCATTTGTCTTCAGCAATCCTATCATGGAGGTGTGCAGTCAATGATATGATGTTTTGTTCTTTGATGCCTGGTAACTGATCCCTTTGGGACCACTCGATCACATAGGCTGGTGTGTTCTTCCATGTGGACTTTGTTGCTTCTGAGCTAGATGGCCGCTTGTTTATCTTCAAGCCTTTAAGACCCCAGTCACTATCTCTTTTGATAGCCGGGCACCATCAGCAGAAAGCAATTTTCATCCGTGAGGTGTTCACAATGCATCGTGGAAGACACACAAGGGTCCATAGTGACCCAGGGCATCGCAGACGGCAACTGCTGAGGATGAAGAGCCTGGGGCAAGATGAGGGGGCACTTCACATTTCCAGATCCTAGAAACAGAGAGGCAGCCAAATTCAGGGAGCCCTATTACCAGCATTGGGTAGTTAAAATGCAAATGCACCATCTTCAACTTTCACTTTAGCAGCTGGCGGTGAGGGGCTCTGGTGCCATGCCGGCTATGATTTGGGCTGCTTGTCTTGAGGTCAGCGGTCCGAAACCACCAGCCGTGCTGCCTGAGAGAGAGGAAGCTTTGTACTCCATACAGAGCTAAAGCCCAGAGACCCAGAGAGGCAGCTCGACCGACCCTGCCGTATGAGACCGCTGTGAGTTGGTATTGACTCGGGGGCAGGGAGCGTGGAGTTGGGTACATGGAGGACTCATCATAGTGAGTCTCAAATATCAAGTTCAGAGGCCAAGTTTTCCCGCTACTTTGAAGGAAGCTGACTCTTAGTTTTGCATCTTTTGAACGGAGAAGTAATTATTATTTGTCTTATTGTAGAAATGCTAAGGTGTGTGATAATAGCAATAACAATTAAAAAATATTCCCTATTTTGTGGAGTCTGTGAAAGTATTTGGCATATAATTTCATAAACTTCTGATTAAATAGTATTATTTCACCTATTGCAGATAAGAACATGGAGGTAGAGTGAGGTCAAGTTAATAATTTACTCAGAAAGAAGGTGTTATACTCTCTAAATTACTGCTTTTAATGATTCCAAATCACAAAAATCATAATCTCTCACAAGATTCTGAACAATTTATTAGTCTCTGCAAAAACTTCCTGAGCAACGCCTTTGGCTGATTTTCAAAATGCTTGAAAAAAAATGCTGAACATTTTTTAAGAATAAGATTTAAATCAACAATTTTTTTTTAAAAGCTCAAAGGAAACAACACCTTACATTCTGATTTGATAGATACCGTTATACAAGGAGAAGATTAGATTCTACTCTAGAAGGCGGATATAAAATAGATTACCTCCCTGGACTGCAGCTTCCTTTTCTGGAAAGCTGGAGTCAGTTCGTCCGAGTCAGCTCGTAGGGGTCCTGGGTAACACGGGATGAAACACCGCGCAGTGTGCACCATCTTTGCTCTGCGCCAGCCGTTTGCCACGTCACAGTCCACCCTCTGCTCTACTGCCCACCCTTTACCAAGTAGGCTGCTCTTCTCCAGGGCCTGATCCCCCTTCGTAATACGTGCATCAGAGATGGCGAAAGTAATCTCACCATTCGCACTTCTAACGAGCATCTGGCTGTATGTCTTCCAAGAGAGATGTTTGTCTTTGACCATCTGGTACATCCACCATTCTTTACCAGCATCCTAGTTCAACGGCATCGATTCTCTCACCATTCTTTACCAGCATCCTAGTTCAACGGCATCGATTCTCTCACCATTCTTTACCAGCATCCTAGTTCAACGGCATCGATTCTCTCACCATTCTTTACCAGCATCCTAGTTCAACGGCATCGATTCTCTCACCATTCTTTACCAGCATCCTAGTTCAACGGCATCGATTCTCCAGCCTTTCTCATTGATTCCCCAGCCTCAGGTTGATGGAAAACAACAGACTTCGGGTCAGAAAATTGAATAGGTGATTAACATGATCTCTAACTTCTTTTCTAGTATATGGATTTACATTTTGTAAAAACAGTGTAAGCAGGAAAATGTGACACTTCCGTTACTGATTTGTAAATCAAGAGATGACTTTACTGTCTTGATATGGTGGTCAAAACTGGCCACCTCCTCTGCTGTGAGGGGACATTCCTTTCTTTTACCGGCCACCCTACTGATACTTGTTTGCATTTAGAGGCCTATTGACCTATTTCCTCCCAGTGTGTGGAGAAGTTTAGTTCCCATCTTTTGGTTTCTGTTGCTTTGCTGTTAAGAATCTGACTTAAAAGTTCATTTCCTTGCACACCAGGAGCAGTGTTGTAGGTCAAGCTCCCACCCCGTGCCCCATTTGAACTCTCTAGGAGATGTCCTGGGTATGTGATTTAACTTCCTGCACACTTGCTTTTGAATGAGGGCCTTGTGAAATCTGGACAGGAAGAGGAAACATCTTACCAACAATTGGGTTGAGAACCGGATTTCTTTCTGGCTTGAGTGGCATATATATTTGAGAATTTAATGATTCTTGCCAATTATTGTACTTCTCGATTACTACAGCCTTTCATCACATCTGAATGGTTTGTTCTGGTACCTTTTAAAACCATGTTTAGCTTTAAATGTCGCGGTTTATACTCACGGCTGTTACTTCCTTTTCTCTTGGACCTTGATGTCTGGTGCTGATAGAATTCTGTTTTCTTCCTGCTTCCCAGACACTCATCAATTTTCTTGATTGGTGAAGAGCCATTTACTGTTTGGGTAGATTGAGGGTAACTGAGGAGCTGATTAGTAATTTCTGCCGAAAGCAGAAGACATATCAACACAGCAAACTGTTTGAAGGTTGGAACTTGTATGAGGTAGCAACCTGTCAGCAAGCGGAAACTCAAGTATTTTCACTACATCCAGTGGGAATTCTGCAGCTACTCTAGGTGGAAAAACAAGATAGCCCTGTTGTGCTCTGGCTCTTGTACATTTCATAATGCAGCCTCAACAGTGTGTCACACACTATTTTACCTTATTTGGTTCCTTTATGACTATTTGACTTCTATAAATTCTTGACATGTTAATTTATATGCTTTTTATTGAACATTATCCTTATAAACCCAACTTCACGTTGGCTTACTGAGTTATGGGTGGAATGTAGATTTTTAATTCTAATTATTTAGTGACATATACATTTACAAATCATATTATTTAATGAAGTGTAAGTCTAAAGAAAAGAAAGTAAGCTTAAACTTACTTGTTAACCACGAGGTCAGTAGTTTAAGCCCGCCATTCTGCTCTGCGTGAGAAAGATGGGGCTGTCTGCTCAGGTAAAGATTTAAAGTCGTGGACGGCCACAGGAGCAGTTTATTCCGCTCTATGGGCCTCCATGAGTTTGAAGAAACTTTATGGCAGTGTTTTGGGGCTTGTTTTGGCTTTTCTTTTGAGGTTTATAAAAAGAAGTTGTTCTTTCAAGTTGGTTGACATAAGACTGTCACCAGAAGAAACCCCTCCCCCAACTGTCTCTGTTGGTGCGCCTAAAAGCTTGGCTCGGTGGAGTTGTAGACTTTGGGTTGGTTATTATTCTCAGTGGAAGGAGAACCAGCAAGGGGCAAGATGATTTGTTTTAACTAATTTTAGAAGTAAACATCATAAAGCAACTCATGAAAAGGACCGTATCATATTGATCCAAAGCTATATATGTTCTTGCAAATTTATGTGAGATTTATGTGAGATTGAATTCAGTAACTAGTCTATATTGTTTCCATTTAGCTGATTCCGAGGTCAGCTTAAAACCATAGCAAGTGGATTGGCCAAAGCCCTCCCCCTTTAGGTACACACATTTTAGGATTTTTAGGCTTCTTTGGGGTGGCCAGGTGTGCCAGTTTGTTTGCTTTGAGCGGGACTTTTCCTATTTTAGTACCGAACACCGCTTTTCCGGTAAAACGTCTCTATCCCTGGAAAACTTGGGTAGTTGGCGTGGCTAAGTCCACCCTACCTAGTTCACAGTAAAGAGTGTGTTTCAGCGTGTGCCTTTAATGTTTGTCAGGTGCTGCCGCGTCAGCTCTGACACATGTGATGCTGTGTGCACAGCAGGAAACTCTGGCCAGTCCTGCACCGCCCTCAATATTGTTGGTGCGTTTGAGCCCATTGTTGCAGCCACTGGGTCCATCATTTCATGAAGGATCTTTCTTTTCTGCAGACCTTTACTTAAGAAGTTCGTTATCCTTTCCCCGGGACGGCCTCTGCTGATGACCTGTCCAAAGCAGCTGGGATGAAGTCTCACCATCCTTGCTTCCTAAGAAGTAGGAAGTCTATCTGCACTTTTAAGGCCAATCTCTTTGTTCTCATGAAGGTCTGTGGTCCTTTGAGCAGCCTTGACCAACACCATAAATCAAACGCAGGAGTTCTTTAGCCTTCCTTCGTCAATGTCCAGTTTTCACATGCCTGTGAGGTGATTGAAAATCCCTTGGGTCAGGCGCCTTAACCTCAAAATTTGATCTTTACCACTTTTAAGTTTTTTTTGTTGTTGCAGTAAATTCACACTGATATGTTATCTGATTTTTTGACTTCCATGAATGTTGCAGTAAATTCACACGTTTAGGTTATCTGATTCATGCTGCTTCCATGAATGTTGCAGTAAATTCACACGTTTAGGTTATCTGATTCATGCTGCTTCCATGAATGTTGCAGTAAATTCACACGTTTAGGTTATCTGATTCATGCTGCTTCCATGAATGTTGGTGGTGTATCCAAGTAAAATGAAACTCTTGAGAACTTCAATCCTTGGTTCACTTATCATTATGTTGTCTATTGGTCTAGTTATGAAAGTTTTTTGTTTTGTTTTACATTGAGCTGTAATCCACATTGAAGGCTGTAGTCTTTGATCTTCATCAGTAATTCTTTAAATATTTTTCATTTCAGCAAGCATGAAGTAGTTGCATAGCAGAAGTAGTTAATGAACCTATTTCCATTCCAATTCCATCCCAAAATATATTCTTCTACATATTTCCCAGCTTCTCAGATTATTTGCTCAACAGACAGATAAAATAAGAATGGTGAAAGATACAACTCTCATGCATACTTTTCTGTTCTGATTGAACAACTGTCCTTGGATTATGTACAGGTTCCAAATGAAAACAATGAAGTGTTGGAATCTCCCCTATCCCTTTCAATGTTTCCCAAGGTTTGTTCTGATACACATAGTCTACAGTCTGATGCTCTTGCATAGTCATTAAAGCACACGTAAATGTCTTTCTTGTTTTCTATGTTTTTTTTTTTAACAAAGATCTACCTAACATAAGCAAAGATATTCCTCATTCAATAACCGATTCAGAATTTGGCTTGACTTTCTAGCAACTCCCAAGAGATTCTGAACTACTTCAGCAAGCCTTTACTTATATGTGATATTACTGATATTGCTCAATACTTTGCACATTCTGCGAAGTCATTGTTCTTTGGATTGGGCAAAAACATGCATGTCTTCCAGTTGGTTAGTCAGGTAGGTTCCCCCCCCTCCAAATTACATGACACAGACTAGTGAGCGATCCATCAGTTTGTTGAGACATTTCAGTTATTATTATGTCAGGTCTTAGAGCCTTGTTTTTCATGATTGCCTTGCATGCAGCTTAAATTCCCTTCCTTTGATGCCATGAGTTCTTGTCATACGCTACTTCTTACAATGGCTAAATGTTGACACGTTCATTTGGCTACAGTTACTCTGCATGTTCCTTTCATCTTTTTCGGATCATTCCTGAGTCACCTCATATTTTGCTCATCTGTGGTAGTTACATAATTTCATGTTAACTTGAAGATACATAAAAGTGTAGGGGTGGAGTTTAGCCTCTCACATCAGGTCACAGCCTCTTGGTGATTCCTTGGAGCATGGCGTTCTCATAAGGCCAATCCTGGGAACCTCCTCTTCTCTCTCTGCCTTCACCTTCCTGCTGGCTGACCTTGATTGCTGCCAGAGCCACCGCCATTGGATCCACATGACTCGGCACCTACCGACCTGTGATCGCCCTGCATTCTGCATCATTGCATGTGGCTGTGGGAGTCTGAAGAGGGACTTATGGACTAATATCAGTCTTTTTTTAAAAAAAACATTTTATTAGGGGCTCATACAACTCTTATCACAATCCATACATACATCAATTGTGTAAAGCACATCTGTACATTCTTTGCCCTCATCATTCTCAAAGCATTTGCTCTCCACTTAAGCCCTTTGCATCAGCTCCTCTTTTATTCCTCCCCCCCGTCCCCACTCCCCCTCCCTCATGAATCCTTGATAATTTATAAATTATTATTTTGTCATGTCTTGCCCTGTCCGACGTCTTAATATCAGTCTTATGGACTGGTATCAGACTTATGCACTTGAGTAGGATTGGGCTGGGATGTTTTCTCTCTATATAATCAATTCTTGAAATGAAGCTCTTTATTATACATATATGAATGTCACTGGGGTCTGTTTCTCTAGTCAACCTGGCCTGACACACCATTCAAACTCAAACTCCCTAATTTCAAGTTACTTAAGACAGAGTAGAACTTCCCCTGTAGGTTTCTGAGGTTGTAAATCTTTATGGCAGCAGAAAGGCTTATCTTTCTCCGTTGGAGCCACTAGCGGGTTAGTACTGCTGACTTTTCAGTGAGCAGCTCAGCGCATCGCCCATGATGCCACCAGGGGTCCTGCTTTTGTCCACAGAACCCTTTCCTATTGAGCTCAAGACTTGAATATTGTCTTCGGTTCTTTAAGCTTGAGACATGCTGAGACTGTTCTTCTCTTTGGGTTTCTACCTCGAGGTCTTTGCACATCTCATCATAATTCTTTTATCGTCTTGAACATCCTTGGAAATGTTCTGTTCAGGTCTTTTACTTTGATCATTTCTTCCATTGGCTTTCACTGCTCTACAGTGAAGTGCAAGCTTTAGTGTTTCTTCTCGCACCCATTTTGTCTTTTTAGTGCCCCTTTGCTTTCTCCATGTATGAGATTTTGGACATCATTCCAAATTCATATGGTCTTCAGTCACTATTGTTCAATGTGTCAAATCTGTTCGTGAGATGGTTTCTAAGTTCAGGTATATTGTACTGAAGGTCATATTTTGGCTCTTGTGGACTTGTTTGAATTTTCTTCAGCTTCAACCTGAACTTGCTTAAGAGTAATTGCTGATCTGCTCAAGAGTCTTAGCCTGGCCATGCTTTCACGGACGATGCTGAGCTTCTCCATGAGCTCTTCTCACCGATGCAATTAATTTTATTCCTTAGCATTAGAATGATTAAGGAGGACCTTCTTAAATAGAAAGGGTTACTCTTGTAAACAGTTACAGTCTTGGAAGCCCAAAGGGGTCACTATGATTCAGCACTGCCTTGATTGCCGTGAGTTTGAGTGTGTTTTCAACATGATTTTACGTTATAAAGGAGCCCAAGCCAGATTTCTTTGTATGCTTTATTTCATGTGTACCTTCCTGAATGTTAGAAGCAAAATTTTAGATGAAAAATTTGGTCAAATTGGTTCTATTCATGAAGCATCTGATACCTGCAGATTCCTTGTCTATATCAAGAGCACTTTCACTTTTAAAATTGATTCAGTGTTTAGAAATAAGGTTTCCGATTACAGACTGAGTTTCTTTTCATCTGTTAATATGGGGCTATATGGAGATCAGAGTAGATTCAACTCTGCTATTTATGGAAGAACGTAGTCATATTTTTGGTTTATTCCATTTACAGCTTATCGACCAAAGGAAGGTGTGTCTCTTACTCCCCCTATGGGAAAAGATGGAAAATGACATCAATTTTTTATGGAAACCAATGCCAAGAAGGCACGATGAAAACTGGCAGCAAGTGGCAGGACAGTTTAGTGACTTCTCCTTTGCCATGTCTGCTTTGCAGTGCAATTGAAGGTGGATGAATGGTTCCCTCTGGGATCCAGGCCAGCAAACAGGGACCCACGAAAATTATTCTCACACCCACGCTTGATGTGCACACATACACGCATACACACACACACACACTCCAAACTCTCTTTCCTGCCCTGCAGCCCCCGGATTAAATCCTTCTCCTCTCGGAAGCAGCAGGTCCTTTCATCCCTGTCTCTGGGCTACAGGAATCAAAGAGCAAAATGGATGTTTTCCTCTGAGAGCTGGCACTGAGCAGAAGGAAGGAAATGACAGCTCCAATTCAAGTATGTTTCAATCTCCAGAGAAGTGGGTACCGGGCAGGGGCAAGATTGGCTAAGGAATCTGTGGGGAAGTTAGACGTTTTGTCTCTTATCCCAGCAACTGAGATTCTTCTCTTAGAGTGATGCCCACTCCTTTTTCTTTGAAAAATATTTGGATAATGAACAATCACTTTATACATTCTCAATCAAAATCACAGTGGTGGAAGAAAAGGGAGTTTTTGAGTAAATCTCTAAAGACTCCATGAATCATTTGAAAACATGCTCAGAAATGCCAAGATTCACACACATCTCATAAATACACCACCCTAATCTAATCAGAAGAATCTGGCACCCAAGCAAAAAAAATTCTGTGAACTATCTCTTTTGCAATACTTCTAATAGTTTACAAGATATTGTATTTGTTTCTTGTTTCTTTTTTCAGTTCCCTTTTATAAACTGTCTCTCATGCAAAGACACAGAGAAGCAATAAACAAAATTGTGGTCCACTTAAAAAAAATCGGTTCCAGTTTGACCTGAACTGAATCAAGAGAACAAAAATCAAACAAATCTAAATGCTGGAACGGTCTAGAAGTCAACTTACTTGTGAGGACTAAAAGGTCATTGTTCTGAAAAACTAAAAATTAAAGAAAAAGTGGTCTAGTTCTAAGACAAAGGATATTTAAGAGAGATGATCAGCAAATAGAAAGTAAATTCTTTGCAGCCCGATTCTTAATTGTATTATAGTTACGGCATTCTTTTTATTTTTTAGCATTTTATTAGGGGCTCATACAACTCTTATCACAGTGCATGCATATACATACATCAACTGTATAAAGCACATCTGTACATTCTTTGCCCTAATCATTTTCTTTCTTTTTTTACATTTTATTAGGGGCTCATACAACTCTTATCTCAATCCACACATATAGATACATGAGTTACGGTATTCTTAAGAGTATTGTATAAAGAAGAATGCCCTTATCCTAGGGACTCCGTGCTAAAGCATTTAGAGGTGAAGTATTTTGATGCCTGCACCTCAAATGTGTAGGCGGGGTAGGGCGGAGGGAGAGATTAAGCAAACTCTGTCCTAAAGATTGATTTAGAGCTCATAGTGCAAACATTCCTTCCATCTCATTGCTCAAGGAGCCCTGGTGGTGCTGTGGAATATCGCACTGCTCATGGAAGAATTGGTTGTTCAAATCCACCAATTTCTCCAGAAGGGAAAGATGAAGCGGTCTGCTCATTTAACGGTTTCTGTTACAGTCTCAGATAGAGCGTTGCTATATGTCCGATTCCTCTCCATGGCAGTGAGTTTAATTTGACTTTTGGCTCTTGTTCAAGGTCAGACAAGTTCACAGAATCAACCCAGTTCTTCTGACACGTCCCAGGCCTTTGGCCTGGCTTCTCTTCAGGCTTAGTTATCAGGAAGAGCAAAACCCTCTGGAGGAGGGTGCTGGAACAGAAGAATTTCGTCTTACGTCTGCCCGTTAGACAGGCAGTCTCAACCTGCTTCTTTCAGTTACTTCTCCAATCTACTTCCACACCCACTTGATTATATTTTTAATTTAATTTGCAAGTAAAATGGCATTTGCATTTTCTTGAGTAACTGTCCCTCCTGTTGCCTACTCTTCCCATCTCTAGAATTTCAATTATGTTATAAGATGTGCCACAATAATTGCATTGTATAATTGCAATGATAATAGGGAGGCTATTCATGGGAAAAAAATCCCCTCACTGCCCGTTCACATTGAAGGCTTCATTCATAAGATGGAAAGAAACCCCCATGATGTTAGAAGAGAACCTTTGTGTTTAGTAGGTCAAATAGCCCAGGGAAGCAGGCATGTTCATAAATGGTAGGTTTTTTAAAACACAATTTTTAAACACGCTGTTGAGATTCCTTACTTTTAAAATATCAAAAGTAGCTTGATAGAAATTGACCCTTTTTTGGTTGTTGTTTCTTTAAAGAGTATTTAATCACTAACTTGACCACCCTATTGTTTTGTTGGGTCATTATTTTTAGCACGGACTTGTATAGATGGATTTTCAGTACTTCACTGACAAAAATGAATAATTTCAAAATTTTATTTGATCAGTTCTTTGATACCCTTGAAGAACTCAATGCTCTGCCCATTAGTCATAATTTTGGTTCATTTATTTTGGGGGTATCAATATGTTGTTTACCCAAATCATATTGTAATGCAAGCTTGTTCAATTAGAGTTTTCATAATAATCTGCTAAACACTGTGGTGTGTAAAATAGGGAAGAGAGAGTGTGCACGTGTATGTGTGTGCGCGTGCGTGCACGCATTTTGTGCCATCTGCTGATGCTGACTCAGGGACCGTACAGGAGAGGTTAGAACTGCCCCTGTGAGTTTCTCGGCCTGTAACTCTTAGGGAGAGTAGACAGCCATATTTCTCCCACATAGGGGTAGCAGCTTGAGTATAATGTCTTCCTGGCTTATGTGGAACACACAAACCTTCAAGGAATATAAGACAGACAATTCTTCTCATGTTATGTCTCAGAAACTCAAAAGTTACTGCCATCGGGTCTATTCTGACTCATGGAGATCCTATAAGACAGGGTGGAACTCTCTGTGGGTTTCCAAGACTGTCACTCTTTACAGGAGTAGAAAGCTCATCTTTCCCCCAGGGAGCAACTGGTGGTTTCAAACTACTAACCTCGAGTTTAGAAGCTCAACTTGTAACCACCACACCACCAGGGTGTGACATAATCCAAATAGGACTGATAAACGAAGTGTGATTCTGGTTTCTTCTCCCACAACTCCTGTGAAATTAGAAGCTCCTTCTTCATAACTCTCCTCCCCTCATACATGACTACACGTGGTATCATGATTAGGCGGATTATCAGCTTACATTGTGAGTTTTCTAGTTCAAGACAAAGACAATTGTTTTGGACCTTCAGCATCTAACAAGATGTGTGGTGTAGAGTACAGCCTTGGAAATTATTGTTAGGTAAAATAAATGGATGGATGGTCATCACAAAAACCTGGGCATATCTAGATCCGTCTGTCATTAGACTTATATAAGCATTAGGGCTTGCAGCTCTTCAGTTCAATCTACTCCAGTAGAACCCAGACCTCGACCCAATCCTGCCTGGAAGGAGCGCCCAGATGCGATGCAGTCGAGTTCCAAATCAGTTTTCCTGATAAGAAATAACTGAAGACAGATGAATCCATTCTCGACCACCAAGTTTACCCTAATGTTGCCCTTTTTATACAAAACATTACACAGAAATTTCAAAGTAAATAAGTTCAGAGTTAAATAATATAATTTAAATAAGAAACACAAGATTTAAAAAGTTCTGAACAACTATAGTCTGGCCCATACCTTGAGACGGATGAGGATCTGGATCTGTGGATCCGGATGTGCAGAGGAGGGATGGAGCGAGAGTCCTTGTTTGGAAGGGAATCGCCTTCCATAAAATTGACTGGTAGCTGATATTCAGGAGGGTTTTCCCCTGTCTTTGCCTTTTTTCACTAGGACCTGGCTGGCTTTCTCTACAAAAATCTGTCTAATGTGGTATGCTGTTGGCATTTCCTTCACCATTTTCTGAAAGGGTTTATTAAATTATCAACAACAATATTGATAACACGGTAAACCAGTTCCTTATCATGATGATTCTGTTCAAAAAACTCTTTCTTAGGATCCATGGTTTATCTAAAACAGTACAAAAAGCCACAACTAAGAAAATTACTAGCACAACCCTTGGAACACAGCCGCCAAAGTTTTAAACAACACAGACTAACAACGCCAATGAACGCTGAGTAATTGAAACACGAATTGCTCTCGTTTACACAAATCATGTGAGTCAGGTCGGATTCCGGTGTTTTGTTTGAGCTCCTATGGAGAATTTCCTCACATTTCAAGTCGAAATCAGAGTCCAATTCTGATGCGGTCCAGTCACGGGGCTCTGCAGTACTATTGATAGCAAATCCAGGGATAAAAGCATCCTGGTGAAGGGAATGAAAGAGAATTCAATGATGCCATTTGTCCTTTTTACTGAAACTTCTTATTTTTTGTCATAATTGGAAAAATACTAGGATGTCTCCTCATCCCCATCACCATGGCCTTAGAAATGATCGCCCCTCCCTGTTCAATTTGTGACCCAGCTTTACAGGCTTTGCATCCATTCCCCAGGGAAAGCCGGTCTCAGCCAGTCATTCAGTTCTGAGGCCACAGAGCACCTCACACGCCCCGTTGGTTCAGAGGAGACTCATTACTAAGTGGAATAAAATGTTCAAAGTGTCACCCGTTTCCCAGTGCTATGAAGGACTCTTTGAAGTGTCTTTAGAACATAAAGAATTAAAATCCATCTTTCCGCTTGGACAGAATGTGGAAGGATTAACTCACTTTCAAACTACTTGGGTTAATGGTAACATTATTTATGTAATACAAAGTCAACTCAAATTGAATATCAAAAGGTTAAAGCTATTAAATGATCTATAAATCCTGGTACTCAGAACAAAGAGTGAATGATAGAGAGTACAAGAAAAACATACATTTTAAATTAAGTAAATGTTAAGTAAGTGGTCATAAATATATAGACATCACCGGAGACTCCTGCCTCTTCCGCATGTAACCTTTGCGGTGACTTGAAGGATGCTGAAGAAAGTGTCTGAGACTGTAAGATGAGGTGTCTGTGAACGGAGGACAGACACCAAGCAGAACTTCCTATTGTATGAGAGTTTCCGTTCTAAAGCACTGGTTTGCGGGAGGTTATGGCTTACAAGGAAAGCACTAACTACGTTTTGTTTTGTGACATAAAATCAGCCCTCCTCCCTATTGAGCTCTTTCTGATCAATAACTGCTAACATAGAAAGCTTTGCCCTCAGACAGAATGCATTCAAAAATAGGTGATAACTCCCCTGGCCAGTCCCATTGGTGTAGCGGGTTACCCATAGGCTAACAGTTTGAACCCGCCAATTGCTCTGCAGGGCCAAGAGGAGGCTGTCTGTTACCATAAAGATGTAAAGTCTCAGACACCCAAAGAGCAGTTCTACTTTGTCCTATAAAGTTGCTATGAATTGAAATGGACTCTATGGTAATCGGTGTAATCCTTTGGTTTACCCAGTCCATTTGGGGCCCCGGTGATGCTGTTGGGTGGGCATTGCCGTAGACAAAGGTGATGCTATCTGCTGCTGTAAGGATTTAAGTCAATGTCAGACATCGATGGTGTGACTTTCTAAAGTTCACGCAGAAAGTTGTTTTCATGAAAGAGATAGATGTGGGTTTGGTTCTCTGGATCGCCTTCTTAGTTATGGCCCAGGGTAAGTTATGTAGCATCTCTCAGAGTCAGTTTACTCATTAGGCAACGAAGATTACTATCACTGAGCTTATAGTGCGGTGAAGATTAGATGTGATGTGTGTAAAGCACAGATTTTTCTGGCATGTAGTTGCCTCTGCAAAAAGACAAAGTCAGTTTTTCACAAAATTTTGGTTAGTTTATTTGAACAGAACAATTCCTGAATCAGGTAATGTCGAAACTGAAAGTGTCCGGTAGCTCCGAAATAAAGATTTTATGTAGACTTTTATTAAACCAATGCCAAAGCAAAGAAAACCCAAGACGCCATGGGTTGGAGCTGAGTATTTTACCTAATTTGAATTTGTGTCCAAGGCCTGTTTCCAAACAAGCAGCCATCTAGGTGAGACGTCAACTAAACCCTCATGGAAAAAGCGTGCATCAGTGACTGAAGGACTGTAAATCAGACAGTCCAAAGCCGGTGAAGGGAATAGTATCAGCGCCCAACGTGGGAGCATCTGGTTTGCAGAAGGCTATGGATGACAGTGGGAGCCCAAGTACATTTGTGGGAACTTCATAGGAACTAAGGCTCTGCTGGTTTCCCTCTATCCATAATGGAGGGGTGACTGTAAGAGATCAAAATGATAACCTGACCTGAACGGCTAAAACCTTCTCAGTTGATCCCCCCTCTCATACACATTGCATCTAACCTGGTTTTCAACATTTTCTGGTTTCCCACCACTTTTTCTCATATTGGGGTTTATCTCTGATGGGTTTTGTCAGTAGGGTAGCCCTTCTGAAGTTTTGCTATTATTGTTTTTGTACATTCAAACCAGGATTGATGAACTTTTAGAGATAGCCAGTAGATAAGGGATTCTGGGGGTACACTGTGGGAGGGCGGTAAAGGGGCGCTAATATCAAGGAGTTCAAGAAGGAAGAGAATGTTCTGAAATGGACTGTGGTAGCCATTGTACAACACTGCTTGATGTGACTGAACTATGGAGTGACATGATATCTGTATTCCCTCCAAACACAATGGTTTTTTGGGGGAAAAAATGGCTTCTTAGAGGATTTGCTGGGATAGTTATTCAAAGTAGAGATGTCAATTCAGAAGGTGATAGTCATTATTGGGGGATTCCCAAGGGACAGTCTTGACAGATTTTTTCCAAAGAAAACAGTTCTATCATAGGGACTTATTATGAAGAAATTTTAAGGAAACTTAAAACTATGTTGGTGAGAAAAAGTTCAGGAAAGCTGAACTGTTGCATTTCCCTCCCCACCCCCAATGCATTAATGCACCTGTGCATTCTTCAAGGGTAACAAGGGCTCTTCTAAGAGAATCTGAGACATCTTATTGTATCCACCTTTTCAGACGTTTTTTTTCCCCCAAGCCCAAGAATATTTTTAAGGGACATAATTTGAGCTAATGATGCCCGAACTGCCATTTTGACTAGGTGTGAATCAAAGAGCGCAGCATTCTTTGGTGGGAGGAAAGGGGTAAAGAGTTGGAATCACTACCTTTAAGAAACCATAGCTTCACATTTGATATTTTTATTCAATAAATTTCATGGAGTTAATCTTACGTGGACTCACAATTGACACTGATGGTAGCGGCAATCAAGGAAAGGAAGTTCAAGCAACAGGAGGGTGTGCTTGCCCAGTGCTCATGATACATTTGTCACCCCCTTGTCTGCGTATTTTAAAAACCACTTTGACAGAGGAGGCCTCAACTCAACAGGAGTCAGTCTCTCATGCAGGGGGGAGAGGGAGAAGACCAATCAGTCCCTGTCGTGCAGCTTTGTTCCATGGTTACCCCCAAATCAACAGACACTCCTACAAGGGTGCTCCATGAACCCTGGTAGGAAATCAAGTCCAGTATGTATGTGTTTGGGGCAACCTGCCTGTGGTAATGTTACATAATCTGGTTCCAGTTTGAGACCATTAGAGTGAACTGGTGGAGTTTAGCCTGTCAATCAGGTCACTGCTTGATCACCTCTTTTGGAGACACTACGGAGATAAATAGCTTGCTGGAGGAGGAACACGCTCACTCCCTGCTTCATCTTTCCTACTGCCAAGACACATGCAGCTACTCTAGAGGAGCCGCGTGGAGACCCACACCAGTGTTAAGATGCTTCCACCACCACTGGACCCAGAAGACATTCACTCACTGGCCTGTGATCTTCCTGCATTTGGTGTCATTGCCTGGCTGCATGGGTCTAAAGAGGAATTTATCGACTTGTATCGATATATGGGGTAATATCACATTTATGGACTTGATCTGGACTGGGCTTGGATGTTTTCTTAATGCACAATTGCTCTTTGGGGGGCTTCCTTCTCCCTGTGGCACCAGCCTTCAAGGAAAGCACTGACTTAGCTCTCCTCACCCTTTTTAAGCAGGGCTGCCTCACACATACACCCGAAAATCCCACCAAGCCCCACTCATACAGGATGGGCACGCTTCGGCTTCTCTACTCCTGGTGTACTGGACTTTTGCTTGTCTGTTGTTTTTCTGGTCATCCAAGATCCTGGGCTGTATTGTCAGATGACAGACTTCCAGAGGACAGATGACCAGATCAAAGTGTAGGGCAAGCGCTGGGTCTATCCAAAGTCTAGCAAGTAGAGGCTGCTCCTTCGAGGGTGAACAAGGGCAAAAGAGGGGGGGGGCACAGCAAGAAGCAGGGATGAGAAGAAGGAAGTGGCTGACAGGCTGGAATGGGAGGCCAGACTCTGGATGCCCACTGTGGGCAGGCTCCAGTGGCCGGACACAGGTGGAAGGGTGGGGAATGGCTTGGCAGAGCTCTGAGTGCTTTACCATGAATGAATGCCTGGGCTGCCCCATCTCCGACTCTGGCTGTTCTCTTGGCTGCTCTGGAAGCTATTTTCGGCTGAAAGCAGCCCCTCCCTAGCCTCCTCTTCCAAGGTTTAATTCCATGACCCCAGATATAAAGTTCTCTCTTACACACATATGAGTCTTCCCGGATTTGTTTCTCTAGTGTATCCGGATTAACACACTATTGTTGGAGAAAAAAACACTTACCATTATGAATATAGACCACTTAATGGGAGAATATAAAAAGTATTATGTTCCTAACTGGACACTTTTGACCTACTTTCTATCTAGCCCTTGGTGACCCAGGCTGTGTGTTATAAACTGGGACTTTAGACTTTGTCATTTCAAGGTGCACTACATTCTTCATAGGTAGGTCGCACAAGAAGGATCCACTTTGGATTCCACTAAGTGAACTAGACTTTACCTTAAACACACCAGTAGCAGATTAAAGGAACTGAAATACTATTTTAGACTTAATGGTGAAATGCCCTAGTGTAGGGAGAAGCAAATGACTACTATCCTAAGGTTAGGAATTTGGAAGACATTGGATGTTGACTCAAACCTGTTGTTTAAAAGCAGTACTTCTCAACCTTCCTAATGCCATGACCCTTTCAAACAGTTCCTCATGGTGTGGTGACCCCCGACCATAAAATTATTTTTGTTGCTACTTCATAACTGTCATTTTGCTACTGTTATGAATCGTCATGTAAATATCTGATATGCAGGATGTATTTTCATTGTTACAAATTGAACATAATTAAAGCATAGCGATTAATCACAAAACAATATGTAGTTATATATTGTGAAATATTTATTTCTAATTACAAATAAATGAAATTTTGTCAAAGCATGGTGTAACATGGGTAACAGTCTTCCCACCAGGTACTTGCATGTGGGTGTATCTGTATGTGGGCGGACCCACCTGGAGACGGATAGAGGAGCGGTGTCTCGGTTCCTAAGACCACCGGAAATATGTGTTTTCTGATGGTCTTAGGTGACCCCTGTGAAAGAGTTGTTCAACCCCCGAAAGGGTCATGACCCACAGGTTGACAACTGCTGTTTTAAGGGTTCCCAATAAGTGGAAATTTAGGAGTAATATTTACTTGATATTTTCATACTCTGCTTTTTTATGACATGTCTTAGTCAAGCAGGTGTAGTTTTGCTTTAGTGAATGATTGTTATTGAAAGTTTTACTTATCTCCAACTCTAATTGTTTGCATATTCAGTCACTTAAATTTTTGATCGTTATGATTCAACAACCCATGTATTTTGGTTTAAAAAGTTGTCCTATACATGTATACTTTACTTCTCTTAACAGTATTTCAAATTCCATACCACTGGCTCAGTTATGATACTATCAATAGAATATGAGATAAGACTATATGCCTTATGTTCTACAGGGTTCTCTAGAGAAACAAAACCAGAACACTAATAATTATATATATATATATATTTATACAGATAGATATATAACATAAGAAATAAACAGTTAATCAATCTATAAAGAAGTACAAATGACTCAGTGCAACTCACTCCCGTGAGACACTGTCAGTCCTTCAAGTCTTGAGGGCTGCTCTGTAGAGCAATTCAGGCTATCTGGACACAGGCAGCAAACAGCAAGGCAGTCACCAACCGTTAGCCAGATGACAGGGTCCGATAGTCCCCAGCTCAAGAGATGTAAATTCCAATTGTGTGGCAAAGCAGATCTTGAAGGAACCTCAAATTACAGTGACACAGTCTACGGGTTAGGTGTCCCACAAGTAATGTTGCTTGCAAATGGAGGCACAGAAAAAGCAAGGCAGGTACAATGAGGCACAGAACAAGCACACTGGTCCAATGATCAAAAAGCAAGAGACAAGAGAGGTGAGGCTCGCCTAGCCATTTATTTCTCCACACTTCAATTAATCCCAATGTGTTCCTTGGCCATGTTGGCACAATAAATGTTAACTATCTCATGCCTCATGGAGATGCCTTATGATACTCCCCCAAATAAAATGATAACATCTCTCAAATGGACCAGCAATATATCTATATATAATAGTTATATGAAAGGATTTTGAGTATGCACTTAATTATATCCCTAATCTAAGAATAATTAGCTATGACCCTAATCCATACTTGTCCTCCTGAGGAAATCACTGAAGATATGGGTGCTATAGCAAATGTGGGAAGAAATCAGATGGAGCCAAGCTATGATAAATAATCTGAGGTCTTAATGGCAGTCTTAAATCCAAAAGCCATATAAATGGGGTGTCAGCTAAGTCCACGTGGAAGAGGTACACCAGTTTGTGTGATCCAAAGATTGTAAATCATAAAATTCAAAACCCAAGGAGAGAACTGTATTAGAGCTTACATTCTGCGCTTCCAGTTTACACAGGCTATGGATGACATTGAAAGCCCCAAATCAATTTGCATGGTCCCCAGAGGTATTTGGATTGGGCCTCTGGCAAATTCCCTCTAACCATGGACCAGGGATGTAAATAGTCTTGTTATCAGACAGCGTGCATTGGAAAGTGGATTAATGCAGATGTAGTAAGGTTAAACTTTAGCACCTTATCATTTGTTCTCCCTTTTGACCCATTTAAAATTCTATATTTTCTGATTTTCTGATTGATTTTTGTGTTAGTCTGGGCTGACTAGAGAAACAAATTCATAGATATTCATGAGTATAAGAAAGAGCAATTGTATATTGAGAAAACATCCCAGCTGTGGGATACAGAAGGATTTCTCCCAAGCTGTCTCCCCTAAATATATGCCAGACAGCTGCTTGGGAATGACTATACTTGGAGGTCATCAGAAGTAGGTCAGGGGTTATTCCTCCTGAGAGCTATCAGCCATCTAGAGCAAGTAGTCACCACTGTTTATCCCACAACAAATAGGGCCCACTCCCATCTGATAAGAATAGTAGTTGTCTGTTTCCTTATAGGAGACCCCAGAGAGGTCAAACCCGCCCAAGGATGATTAAGGCTAGGCTGCCATCTTGAATCTAGGGTCCGCCCATCTTGTCACATGTATATCCCCAATCCCTCCTCTTCCTATTGTGTGTGTGTCCCTAGGCCACCCCCCTCTTATTTACTGTATTACCCATAGGACAGCCCCTTCCAGTGATGTATCTCCTCACCTGTAATTAGGGGGCTTGTATGTCCCCAGAGAATATAAAAAGCCTGGGCTAGCATTAAATTGCTCTCTCTCCCTCCACGTGGACCATCTAGCGAGGCAGAGGTGAGCATGCTACCATGAAACGTGTCTGACTCCATTTATTTCAATACTTCACTTCTATCTCTCATGCTCTTTATAACTTTACTATGATCTTTACTTATTATCGCTGTACAATTGCGCCTACTGGACCCGTAATGATGTGTTAGGGGCTGGCTTCCCCTGACTCCCAGCCTAGTCCTGATCAAGTCCATAAGTCTGATATTAACTCTTATGTCCGATACTAGCTGTAAATTCCTCTTTAGACTCATGTAGCACATGATGCCAAATGCCGGAAGATCACAGACTAGTGACTAGAATGTCCTGTGGATCCAGTTGCCGTGGAAGCATCTCAATGCTGGTGCAGGTCTCCACCTGTCTCCTCCAACTTTCTCAGTGTCTCCAGAGGAGGAAGGGAAGGCAGAGAGAGTGGGTCTGGCCTCCAGCGAGCTATTTATCTCAGACACACCTCCAAATGAGGTCATCAATCTGCGACCTGATTGAAAAGCTAGACTCCACCCCTTTGCTCAAGTCAACAGATGATGCAACGCCATGCTCTTGGATGGAGATTTGTCTGTGTTTCATTTTGTTTTGGGCTGCTGTTTTCGAAGGGGTGGGGGAGAGGGTGTTGGTATGTTTTTCTTGATATGAAATCCAGGATAGTTAACTCTATAGAGACAGTAACTAGATGAAGAGTTTCTTAGGGTTATGGCAGAGAATGTTGGGGGACGTGGGGCTAATAATAATAATGAGCTCGGAAAAGAAGAATATGTTCTAAAATTGATTGCGGTGATGATTACATACCTCTTTAGTAAGTTTAAATCAAGAAAGGATTGAAATGAAGTATTCCATTAGGCAACGTTGATGTAAAAGGCTTCTTTAAAATGTTACAGTGCAAAGGGTTCACTTTCAGCACTAAAATGAACCCTTTTCGCGACCATGGTTATGTTTGATCGGCTGTTGTAACTGCTGTGTCACCCCTTTCTTATCGAGGGCTTCCCACATTTTCATTGACCGGGAGATCGGTCTTTTCCAATCCTGTGTCCTATAATAGGCTGATCCATCATCATCTCTGGTTCAAACAGCTACAATGGTTTCCTAATGGGTGGCCCTGTCCCCACTTCATCCTCATTCCAGTCTTGTTGCTCAGACCTGATACTCCCTGCCCGGTGGCAAAAGCTCATCAATGAATTTCCATTGTTCTAAAGATAAAAGTCAAAACCCCGAGCAGAACTTGTAAGACTGTATTTCCCAGCGTCTGGGCACTATCTGCCAACTTTGGCTTTATTTTCCACCGGTCTTTTATTCTTCATACACAATCCTTCTCTTAATTCTGTGATGTACTATGTCCCTCACTAGAGAGGCATGTATGTAACCAATGTAATGCTCTTTTGGTTTGAAAGCTTCCTTTCTCCACCAACAAAATTATTTCTCCTCCCATGCCTTCATCTGGAAAACATCCTCTGGCCCAGACCCAGATAACACTCCTTTTAGGAACTACCACAGAGAACTGATTTCTTTCCTTTGGAGCATTTATTTTCATATTTATTAATATTGTGTTCTTATTATTATCAAGCAACCAAATTATTTAATGTAATTACTTGTTTATCATCTGTCTTTCCTAATGGCCCAGAGTTCCTTGTGGGCATGGACAGTTTCTTTTTACTGTTCCTAAGCTCCTGGCCAGAGCAAGTTTCACAGGAAGTGATCGGTGCAGTCACAAAGGACCCATGCTCAGATGGGCTCCATGCTTGACTTACCACTCTGTGATCACTCTCTGCACATTCTTAATCATTTTTGTAAGTGGCCCTCCGTTTTCATTTTGAATTGTGTCCTTGGAATTATGTACTTTATCCTATAACTAACGTAGTGATTGACACACTACAAGCGCACAAGAGCTATATTTTCAATAAGTAATTAATGAATGCAAAAATAATAAACAAAAGCCAATCTTAGAAAATGCATAACCCTTTGAATTTCATATGCAATAGTAGGACACTTCAAATATGTCTGTCTCCTTCCAGCTTACATTTGAGACAGAAGCAAATAATTTTATTGGCATTTAGAGAGCAGCTAAAATTTGCACCCTTTATGTATGTATTTACCATATATACTCAAGTATAAGCTGAGTTTTACAGCACATTTTAAGTGCAGTTTTTGTAGTAAAATTAGGTGCCTCCGTGGATATTCGGGTCGGCTTATACTTGAGTATATACGGTAGTAAGTGAAAAAGTATTGTTACAAAATCATGTTTTTGCTGTTGTTGTTAAATACCATTGAGTCTGCCCCAAGTCAAAGTAACCTCATGTATAACAGGACAAAAGACTGCTCAGTCCTGCACCATCCTCAACATTGTTTATGATTGAGCTCATCACTACAGCCACTGTCTCAATCCATTTCAATGAGGGTCTTTATCTCTTTCACTGAACCTCTATTATACCAAGCATAATGTCCATTCCAAAGGAATGGTCCCTTTCCAAACTCTTCCCTAGCACCACCATTCAACTGATCTATTATTTTCTAGTCTAGTCACTGAGAAGCGTTCACACACACACACACACACACACAGTGATTAAAAGTACCATAGTTCGAGTCAGGCTAATCTTAGACCTCAAAGTGATGTTTTTGTTCTTTAACATTTTAAGGAAGTCTTTGGCTTCAAATTTACCCAATGCAATATTTAACTTAATTTCTTTTCCTTTTTTTGGCTTTAATCTTTAAACAAATTAAACAATTTATTGACATATTCACACAACATACAATTTAGTCACATAAATATATTAAAAAGAGTTGTGCATTTATTATCACAATCAATTTTGGAACATTTTCTTCTTTCTTGTGCGCATTTTTATTAGATACCTCCCCCCACTCCCACCCCAACATCCCCTGCCATAATCTTAAAACCAAAAAAACGCACAAGAAACCACAAACTCACTGCCATTGAGTCAATGCTGACTCCTAGTGGTTTCTTTTGGGCTTTTGAGACTTTAATTGCTTATGGGAGTAGAAAGCCCAGTCTTTCTCCTGCAGAGATGCTGGATTCAAACTGCTGACTGTGAGGATTGCAGCCCAATGAATAACCACTACACCAGGACCATCATAACCCTAAGGAACTATTAATCAAGTGACTGTCTCTATAGATTTTCTATAGAAAAACACACCACCCCAAAACACCAAACAAATAACCCCCCAAATCATTATGAAATAAAACAGAAAAATCTCAATCCAAAAGAAAGGAGAAAATCATAAAACTAGCACAAATATTTTGATATTTTAAATATAGAGTGTCCATAAATTGGAGTTGACTCAATGGCAAGGTATTACAACAAGGAACTTGAGATTATGACTCAGAGAATGGGGCACTTTGGATAGCTGTGATGCGTATAATTTCTTGGGGAAAAACATACAGAGTGAGAGAAAGCTTATAGGATTTCTGGCTATGGAAATGACATAGAGTGTGTTAAGCCAGGTTGACTAGAGAAACAAATCCAGAGACACTCATATACGTGTTAGAAAGAGCTTTATATCAAGAAGTAATTGTATGTGGAGAAAACATCGTAGCCCAGTCCCCTTCAAGTCCATAAGTCTGATACTAGTCCACAAGTCCCTCTTCAGACTCATGCAGCCACATGCGATGATGCAGAACGCTGGAAGATCACTGGCCGGTGGGTGCAAAGTCTTGTGGCTCATATGGCAGTGGAAGCATCACAGGCATCACACAGGTCTCAGCTTGGCTCTTTAACAAGAAAGTGAAGGGGGAGAGAGAGAGAAAGAGAGAGAGAGAGAGAGAGAGAGAGAGAGAGAGAGAGAGAGAGAGAGAGAGAGAGAGAGAGAGAGAGAGAGAGAGAAAGTTCCTGGGATCATTATGAGAGAGAAGGCCACACCCACCAGGTGTTCCATCAGTCTGTGAGCTGATTGACGACTCCACCACTACACTTTCATATCTTCACGTTGACACGAAATTATGTAACTACCACACAGGAAACCCTTAAAATTGGACTCAAGAAGCATTTTGCTTGACCTTGTGCTTCCTATGAATTATTCAGAATGCTGAGGTAAATTTATTCTTCAAAGAAACATTTTCCTCTTCTACAAACACAGATTCTCTGGGGCAGAGAGAGATTGGCGACTTTGTCTGGTGACTTGAACAGTGAGAACTGTGGATTGCCACAGCTCTTAGCGTTGGCAGGCCACTCTTGAGATGTTGGATATGGCCTGTGGGGAAATGAATGACTGGAAAAGTTGGAACACAGAATTTTTGTTGTGTTCTCCCTTACCTAAGCAACAAATTATGCCTTTGCAACTGGTAGCTTACATTGAACTGAGGAAAATCTCCTAGAAAATCTTTTTTTCTAGGAGATTTATGGTGATTTTGAAGACTAAGAAGTAGTCTAATAACCGCCTGTTCTAAAAACAAACAAGAACAAACACCATTTTCTTTGACATAATGAATTGGAAAAAAAATATCATAGTGAACTCTCCTTATCCATGTGAATGGAGAATCCAGAGAGTTAAAACCAGCAAAGCAAATCAACAGAGTTTTCTATGACCTCTTGTTCATTTCCCTAATCTCTTCCACTCTATGTCGCTGAGAATCTTACTTCTTTTCAGATGCTTCTATTTTCTAGGCACTGATTTCTTACTTATTTGCCTAAGGTATCACCTTAAGCCAATAGTCTTGGCAGAGAAATGCTTACAAGGCTATGTCTATTATAACAGAGAAAATATATTTAGAATTTTAGCAGTGCAAGCTTTCTGCAGATGCACAGTGACTCCTGAAAAAACAGGCCTCACAAGGTTTCACTAGTGTTAAATAATAATTGTGTGTCAACCAGATACTCAGCACAGATTATAAATCACTATTAAATGGAAACCCACCCACCATGTAGTCGTTACTGGTATTGGCTGTTCGGGGGTCATCTTGGTGATTTAAATCATAAGGAGGCCATATTTGAGTGTCAACATTTCTTCTCTCACTGGCCCATCAGAATTACTGAACAGCTCAGCTAGCAAATCAGAGTGACACGTCATCTCTTCTCCTTTGGCCTCACAATTGCAGAGAAATGGCTGCAAGCTCGGTTGCAGGATTCAAAATAGAAGAGGATGTACCAAAGGTAGACTGTTGATCTTTGAACAGTTGATTGAGGTACTAGAAGGCAAATAAAAGAGACTTGCATGCATCTTTTGTTATATCCACAGATATGGGATACAATCATATTAATTAGAGTCACCGGTTTTAGAATTTGACCAGAAAACCAGAATGAAATTTTTGGGGGTCTCTTCTATGATGTCCAGAAAAGTGATCCCATTTTTTATAACTGGATTTCCTCCCGTTGAGTTAATATTTTAGACAATCGTACCCCTAGTTCCTAAAAGAAACTTACTTCATTAGGGTGCATCTCTCATTTGCATCCTTTCGTAGAATGCATAACTCTCCTATATGCTCACTCACTGCTTGATTTCCTGCTCGCATTGCATGCTAGGACCAGAGTGAAGTCTGGGCCCCACTTCCTACAGAGCCACAGTAGATGGCAGTGTGCAACACAGATTCCCCTTGTCTGGGCCTTGCAGCAGGGCAGGTGGCAACTGACAGGGGACAGATTGTCTCTGGGCAAGGGTGTCATTTTCCTTAGCTCAGTCAGAGGAAATACTTCTCTCCCATCAACTTGGTTTTGCTGATTCAGTAAACTGCGATTGTTTGAACTACTTGGGCACCAGAGAACACGAAGCTTCCTCTATGTAAACCTGACAAGTCTGTACTTAACTCTTTCTCAATAAGCGTTCAGTCAGATGATGTGCTGACCACTCTATGATTCATATTCTATTAATCCCTTGCATAAGATTTCCCTGGACAACCCACAGATTAGTGTCTTAAACATTTCATAAGCACATGCTGGATACACCAAGGCCTTGTGATTTGCTTTTTCAGCGTCATAGGTAGATGTAGGCCACATTGTAACTCTCAAACACTTCATTAGGTGATTTTGTTTATTGCTTATTTTAAACAATGCATATATATTTTTGGAATACCATTTCACAAATAATTATTGATCATTCTTTAATAGTCCTGAAAGGGATATAACACTAGTTAAATTTTTTATTATAGAAGAGATAGGGATATGAATATACAGCACTACTGCTGGAGATGTTAAAACGATGACTGCTTCCTTAATAAGAGAAGAAACAACTTCTAATATCATGGTCACCATTGCATACTCACAGAAGAGTTCTTGCTCAGCACCAGATCTTTATAAAGAGCATTTCCTTAGACTGGGATTTAAACCAGAGATAATGCATGTAAAATGTGTATAGTACTTAATTTACACCGAGACGTAATCATTTAAAATGATACACACCCACACTCACCCTTTCTCACTTGTTTGAATTTGTATCCTCACGTTTCAGGCTTTTCTTTAACTTTTGTTTTACTGTGTATGTGTGTGTGTGGGGGGGTGTATGTGTTTTCTGTCCTTTCTCCCTTGAGTTAATATTATACATTATATGGTTTTTCTAGATATCTATCCATTAAGATTTAAGTACTCTGTTCAATTCTGCTATCTCCTAAAAATTTTTATTCTTGGCTTTTCATGACTTGACTCACTCTAGTGCAGTGGTTCTCAACCTGTGGGTTGTGGCTCTTTTGGTAGTTGAATGACCCTTTCACAGGGGTCGTCTAAGACCATTGGAAAACACATATTTCCCATGGTCCTAGGAACCGAAACACAGCTCCTCTCTCTGTCTCCAGGCAGGTCCACCCACATGCAGATAAGCCTACATATGTCAATCCCAACACATACATCCGTACAAATACAGGTGTAGGTGACAGGGTTGGCGCCATAATATACTTACATGGACCAGTCACACATGTGTAGAGAGTGGTTACTGTGTAGAAAGCAGCTGCTGTGTTGAAAGCAGCTACTCTGAAAAAGGAGTTCCTGTGTTGAAAACAGCAGTATTGGAGGTAAAACAACACTTCGTGAATTATTACTGTTTACATGTTGTGGAATATGATCTTTGTTGTGCTCCAAGAATTTCTGATCTGGTGAGAAAGAAGCTATTTCAACCTTTGCACTGATGTTGGCTTTTTATGCATAATCTGTCTCAAAATGTAGCAATATACTGTACTGTTGTTACATTAAGAATATTATCCATGCTTTAAGACAAAATTTGATGTATTTGTAATTAGAAATAAATATTTCACAATATATGATTACATATTGTTTTTGTGATTAATCACTATGTTTTAATTAGATTCAATTTGTAACAATGAAAATACATCCTGCATATCAGGTGTTTACATTATGATTCATAACAGTAGCAAAATTACAGTTATGAAGTAGTAACAAAAATAATTTTATGATTGGGGTCACCACAACATGAGGAACTGTATTAAACAGTCACAGCATTAGGAAAGTCGAGAACCACTGACCTAGTGGCATTCCAGACTCAGTTATGCTAAGCCACTGTCCATCCTCATTTCTATTGGATTAGATGTCTTTGAAGTTAAATTTTGTGTTGTGATCGCAGCATCCGCCCTCTGCTGACCCAACACCAGTCTCGGTGTCTGCAGCCTCCTCTACTTCCTTCCTGGGCGACGAGAACCAGCGACCAGAAATCCATCATGTCTATCCTCAAGGTTCACGCCAGAGAGATCTTTGACTCCTGTGGAAATCCCACCGTTGAGGTCGATCTTTACACCGCCAAAGGGCTCTTCGGAGCTGCGGTGCCCAGTGGAGCCTCGACTGGGATCTATGGAGCCCTGGAACTCCGGGACAATGACAAGACCCGGTATCTGGGCAAAGGTGTCTCAGAGGCTGTTGAGCACATCAATAAAACAATTGCGCCTGCCCTGTTTAGCAAGAAGCTGAACATTACGGAACAGGAAAAGATCGACAAGCTGATGATTGAGATGGATGGAACTGAGAATAAATCAAAATTTGGTGCAAATGCCATTCTGGGCGTGTCCCTCGCTGTGTGCAAGGCCGGAGCTGTTGAGAAGGGAGTCCCCCTATACCGTCACTTTGCTGACTTGGCTGGCAATTCCGAAGTTATCCTGCCCGTTCCTGCTTTCAATGTGATCAACGGTGGCTCCCACACCGGCAATAAGCTGGCCATGCAGGAGTTCATGATCCTCCCCGTCGGAGTAGCCAACTTCAAGGAGGCCATGCGCATCGGGGCCGAGGTGTACCACAACCTGAAGAACGTCATCAAGGAGAAGTACGGCAAGGATGCCACCAATGTTGGCGATGAAGGCGGATTTGCCCCCAACATCTTGGAGAACAAAGAAGCCCTGGAGCTGCTGAAGAACGCTATTGGGAAAGCTGGTTACACCGACAAGGTGGTGATTGGCATGGACGTTGCTGCCTCCGAGTTCTTCAGGTCTGGGAAATACAACCTAGAGTTCAAGTCTCCTGATGACCCCAGCAGGTATATCTCACCTGACCCACTGGCAGACCTGTACAAGTCCTTCATCACGAACTACCCAGTGGTGTCTATCGAAGACCCCTTCGACCAGGATGACTGGGACGCTTGGGCAAAGTTCACTGCCAGTTCTGGGATCCAGGTGGTAGGGGACGATCTCACAGTGACCAACCCGAAGCGAATCGCCAAGACCGTGGACGAGAAGTCGTGCAACTGCCTCCTGCTCAAAGTGAACCACATCGGCTCCGTGACCAAGTCTCTGGAGGCGTGCAAGCTGGCCCAGTCCAATGGGTGGGGCGTCATGGTGTCTCATCGTTCTGGAGAGACCGAGGATACTTTCATTGCTGACCTGGTGGTGGGACTCCACACTGGACAGATCAAGACTGGTGCGCCGTGCCGATCTGAGCGCCTGGCCAAGTACAACCAGATCCTCAGAATTGAAGAGGAACTGGGCAGCAAGGCCAAGTTTGCTGGCCAGAAGTTCAGAAATCCCCTCGCCAAATAAGCTGGGCAGGCAGACCTCTGGTAGCCCCTCCCTGAGCTTGTCGGCGTTCTCTCCGATTCACTAGAGCTGCCCTGCAGCCAAGCCAGACCAGCTGACACCTGTTGGAACCCCAGCTTTGTGACCCTGTGACTCAACTCCTCGCCCTTCTTGAGAGCTTCCCACCAAGTGTCCCAATGTCATCCCGAGGTGTCAACAGGCAACATCCCCAGTGGTTTTGTTTGCAAAATAAACATCAGTGACCCCTAGGGAAAAAAAATTTGTGTTGTGAGTGTAGTGGCCTCTACTCAGCACCAGTAGTCCCTTTGGAGAGTGCCTTTCTCTTTCCTTTCAATGCTGGTGTCTCTCAGTGCTCTCCTCAAGGTCCCACTTTCTTACTGCGTGCACCTTTTATGGGCAGTATCAACTGCTACTCTGACACCCAATATCCATTCCCATTTCAGTCACTTTCAAGTTCATGTCTGTAGCTCAGTCAACTCTTGAGCTTTAGCTTCTGTCATATCTATCAGGGCAATTTGATGCTTCACTGACACCTCCACGTGATGAAAATCTCAAGTATCATTTTCCTCACCTATTTTTTCTCCTTATTCAGCTAATCTCTGTGACTGATAACAACAGTCTAAGGAAATGCTCTTTATAAAGATCTGGTGCTGAGCAAGAACTCTTTGTTGAGTATGCAATGGTGACCGTCATATTAGAAGTTGTTTCTTCTCTTATTAAGGAAGCAGTCATCGTTTTAACATCTCCAGCAGTAGTGCTGTATATTCATATTCCTATCTCTTCTGTAATAAAAAAATTAACTAGTGTTATATCCCTTTCAGGGCTATTAGAGAATGATCAATAATTAAAAAAAATTAATGCATTCCTTAAAAAATTCTTTTAAAAAAGTTTTTTAAAAAACATTTTATTAGGGGCTCATACAACTCTTATCACAATCCATACATATACATACATCAATTGTATAAAGCACATCTGTACATTCTTTGCCCTAATCATTTTCAGAGCATTTGCTCTCCACTTAAGCCCTTTGCATCAGGTCCTCTTTTTTATCCTCCCTCCCTGCTCTCCCCTCCCTCATGTGCCCTTGATAATTTATAAATTATTATTTTGTCATATCTTGCCCTATCTGGCGTCTCTCTTCACCCCCTTTATTGACATATAATTCACAATTCATTTGTCATACCATCCAGTGATTTAGATATGTTAAAGATTAATACATTAATTACCAGAGTCAACTTTAGAACATTTTCTTCATTTTTGAAATTAATAAATTAAAAATAATTAAATTAATTTATTTCTAAAAATAAAATTTAATTAATATTAACATTGTTTCAAGTTCACATTAAATCAGGGATTAAGCTTGTTTCCATAGTTGCCTGACCAAAAAGAAATCAGCTTTCACACATGCCAGTTAGATAAGACATAAGACGCAGTCACTGAAGGAGTGGGGAGGAAGAAATAATCCAGCCCTCTCAGAAGCCTAAGATCTCCACCAGGGGATGGTGTTCACTGGGAACTCCATTTGCATGTTTCAAATGACAGAGGCTATCAGGGAGCAGCATTTCATGATTAACTTTCATCTAGGCTACAACACAAGGTTGTCTGCAATCTCTTCTCTCCAACCTCGGTCCTCTCCTCCTCTCTGCTTCCCTGTTGTATATACAAGGAGACTATTCTGTGGATCTGAAAGAAAACGCAGGACCAGTCTCTGAATTCCTCAGGCCATCAAAGTCCACTAGTGGAGCTCTCACACTTCTTTGGAATGAGCTTTTGTGGGACTTGGCAAATTCCATGAAGATAACATTTTGGAATGAAGAATGTGTAAAATTTTCCACATATTTTAGCAAAATGACTAACCCCCCCAAAAAAAACCCCAAAGTCACTGATAATGACTCCATGATGTATTTTTGGTACTATGTGCATGTATACACATACATATAGAGAGAGCGATTAATATTGAAATGGCTCAGCTAATGAGAGCTTGGATGGAGTCTTCTCACAGCTGCAGGGGCTGATGAACCCAAGATCAGCAGAAGAGCAACAGCTAGTGGCAGCAGAGGGAAAGGAATCCAACATCAGCACCTGAGCTTTGTGGCTGTAGAACTGAATGAATTCAAGGTCAGCAAATCAGATGGCAAGCTACTGACAACTCCAGGATTGCCACTGACTCAAGTTCAAAGAACCAATGAGCTAGATTGAAGATCTAGATCAAGCAAAAAGCAAACAAGATTTTCCAAATTGTCCACTTATATTGGAAGCTAACTGCAGGAAACTTCCCGTCAATTAATTACATCATGGATAGGATCTGAGTGTGTTGCATCCTCCCCCAATCTTCTTACAATGGATTGCTTTCTCATAACAGATCCCGTGATATAGGTGATTGCATTGTGTTAGGTCACATCATAGGAGATTACGAGGTCTCAGCTGCCCAGAAAAATTGACACCAAACCTCAACTATCATAGTTTATTTTTGTCAATTTGGCAACTGCACACAACTCCTAAATCTCTAAACAATAATAAACAATCTCTAAATTGTCAGATTGTTGTACTTTGATGGCTTGTGGGTTACTGGGATGTTGGAAGCTGTGACACTGGTGTTTCAAGTGCCATCAGGTCATTCCAAGTGAACAGACTTCAGGCTCTGGCAGGGGTCCTCCAACTTTTTAAACAGGGGTCAGTTCACTGTCTCTCAGACCTGTTGGAGGGCCGGATTATAGTTAAAAAAAACTATGAACAAAATTCTATACACACTGCACATATCTTATTTTGAAGTAAAAAACAAAATGGGGCAAAAACACCCAGTGGCCTGGATAAATATCCTCGGTGGGCCGCATGTGGCCCACGGGCTGTAGTTTGAGGACCCCTGCTAGACAAAGAACAGATTATGAAGATGGAATCAGCTGCCTACTTTGAAGGAAGTAGCCACTGAAGTCCTTTTGCTTAGCATGGAAAAATTGTCAGATACTGAAGGCCTACTGAATGGAGGCAGAACATTGTCAGAGATAGTGCCAAGTATGACGCTCTTCTCCAGGAACTGGTCTTTTCTTTTCACATTTCCAAAGTATGTAATATTTGTCATCCTTGACTAACACTAATTGACCACTTGAGAGCAAAGGACTTGAACAGAAATTTCAGAGGCGCAGAAATCCAATGGTCAACAAACACACGAGAAAATGTTTCTGATCCATAGCCATAAGAGAAATGTAAATTAAAACAACAAAGAGGTACCACCTAACACCTTCAAAGGTAGCCCAATTCAAAAAATCAGAAAACAACAAGTGTTGAAGGGGCTGTGGGGAGACAGGAACTCTCATCCACTGCTGGTGGACCTGTAAGTATGCACAGCCACTATGGAAATTGATCTGGAGCTAGCTAAAACAGATGGAAATCGAGTTACATTGGACCCAGCAATCCCCCTACTGGGCACATACCCAGAAGAGGCAAGAAACAAACCAAGGCCAGACATCTGTGCTCCAATTTTCATTGCGGCACAGTTCACAATTGCAAGGAGTTGGAAGCAGCCCAAAATTCCATCAACAGATGATTGTATTATACACTGTGGTAGATACATACAATGGAGTACTATGCATCACTAAAAAGCAGTGATGAACGTATGAAGCACATCGCTGCATGGGAAGAACTGGAGGAAATCATGCTAAGCGAAGTAAGTCAGGCACAAAAAGATAAGTACAACATAAGTTTGCTGGGGTAAGAGTTAAAAAATGCAAAAGGGGCATAGGGAAAAAGCTACTGTATATAAACATTCTTGGGGTGAGGACCGTGGAGTATGGCAGAGACCAGATCAAACCCAGGGATGCAAATGGTAGACAACTGGGGAGGAGGGGGGAGAAGAAAAGAAATGACACTAAGGAAGAAATGGGTAGCGGGAGCACGGGGTGCTAACCCACCAAAGGGGAGGATATTGTTTATCTCCACAGGGAAACAGAGAGCAGATTACAACCCAGTTCCCCAAGGTGTGAATGCAGTATTCCAGCGTGGAGTAGGGAACCAGTGGAGAGGTCTGGGGGGCTGGCCCCAGTCCCAAATACTAAGTAGACGACTGCCCCTCCGCCCAGAAGAATTTATTTCAAAGAACCAGCATTGAATCTGCAGCTCCAGGAGAGGGACTAATCTGATCAGAGCACACAGGGGCCGATGAAGTGGGAGTAGGAGAGAGTGGAGCACATCCTGGCCCACCAGGACTTGAGGATGATGATCCCAATTAGAGAAGCCAGTCCACAGAAAGCACCACATGACCAGCCCCACTATGAGACATGATGCCCCTCACTGACCCATGACCCTATGGGGGGCAGCACCGGAGACATAGTGTGGGAATTGCGCCTTTCTCCACAGGTCTGTCTAAATAAGATAGGCTGGATGAACAATCTGAAGGAGAAAACAATGAAACCGACAGTTCTGGGGGACATGGGATAGGGGGAGGTGGGGGGAAATGAAGTGATGTTAACAAACCCAGGGACAAGGGAATAACAAGTGATCCAAATTGGTGGTGAGGTGGGTGTGGGAGGCCTGGTAGGGCATGTTCAAGGGTCATGTAACCAAGAAGAATTGCTGACCCAAAGCCCATTTGTCGGCCACTGGAGATCCCCTTGCAAAGGGTCCTAGGGGAGGAGATGAGCCAGTCAAGGTGCGATGCAGCAACTATGGAAAATACAACTTTCCTCTAGTTCCTAAATGCTTTCCCCCAACCCCACTATCATGATCCGAATTCTACCTTGCAAGTCTGGCTAGACCAGAGGATGTACACTGCTACAGATAGAAACTGGAAACACAGGGAATCCAGGGTGGATGATCCCTTCAGGACCAGCGGTGTGAGTGGCGATACTGGGAGGGTAGAGGGAGAGTGGCTTGGAAAGAGGGAACAAGGATCTACATGTGACCTCCTCCCTGGGGGACAGACAACAGAAAAGGGGGTGAAGGGAGATGTCAGACAGGACAAGATATGACAAAACAATAATTTATAAATTATCAAGGGCTCATGAAGGAGGGGGAGTGGGGAGGGAGGGGAAAAATGAGGACCTGATGCCAGGGGCTTAAGTGGAGAGCCAATGTTTTGAGAATGATGAGGGCAATGAATGTACAGATGTGCTTTACACAACTGATGTATGTATGGATTGTGATAAGAGTGATATGAGGCCCTAATAAAATGATTAATAAAAGAGAAAGAAAAAGATTTTCATTTACATCTTTCTGGGCCAGTTTTTTCATAATAGGGAGCACTGGGGAAAATGGTGAAATGTTATACTTCATATAAGGTTACCAATTGCTTGGGGATTCTTCCAGGATCTCCTGTGTATGCATATATATATTTCACCTAAATGTTAATTCTGTATGTCCATTGTTTGCACCTTGCTTTTTCACAGGAGAATATTCAGAAAGGTTGATTTTTAATGGTCTTTTCCCAGGACTCAGTTAATGAGGATTGCCTACATTTCATCTATCAACTCAATCAGTCAATTTTGTAGAACCATTCTCAATTGGATTGCTAAGTAGAACTTTAAGTCTTTCCAGGAAATCATTAGCACTTTTCACTGCAAAATGCATAACACAATTCTTGAGTGCCATACAAAAGTGCCAGAATATCTAATTACTATAAAATAGCAAGAAAACCAGACCCCTCTTATGCTCCAAGCCTTCCAATAATAAGTTCAGTTTTCAAATCTGGGTTGTTACATATAATGAAAATGGGGTTTTGGTAAAAATTTAGCTTTGAGAAGTTTAAACTTCTGGATTTATTAAAAAACTTTGACTATGATGTTAGGTTCTTGGGAGATGTTAATGGGGGGTGGGAAGGTAAATAGAAAACTGGTCATGGTTTTGGAAGAAAACAAGGTCCTCACACTCTGTTTTAACAGGCTCTGAGAGTGCAGTTGTGGCCACCTGAGGACCATCATTATGGAGCGAGATGTAGTTTCATCAACTAGGGTTGCTATGGGAGCAAGGGAAGCAAGTTTATCATAAATGCTGTCAGTAGTTTTAAAACTTGGGTGTACAAAAGAAGGCACACGAGAAGATGGTTTGGAGTTTATGAATAATTAGCACCAGCCTAGATATCCAAGACAGCCTGGAGAGAGGAACTTTTTTTCCCCCCAGTTCTTTATTTTTTAAAAAATATTTTAAAAAATCATTTTTGGGGGGACTCATGCAACTCTTATCACAATCCATACATACATCAGTTGTATAAAGCACATCTGTACACTTGTTACTCTCATCATTCTCAAAACATTTGCTCTCCACGTAAGCCCCTGGCATCAGCTCCACATTTGTCCCCCTCCCTCCCCACTCTCCCCTCCCTCATGAACCCTTGATAATTTATAAATTATTACTTTTTCATATCTTACCCTGTCTGATGTCTCCTTTCACACACTTTTCTGTTGTCCACCCCCAGGGAAGAGTTTATATGTAGATCCTTGTAATCGGTTCCCCATTTCTACCTCACCCTACCTCCACCCTCTCGGTATCACCACTCTCACCATTGGTCCTGAATGGATCATCTGTCCTAGATTCCTTGTGTTTCTAATTCCTATCTGTACCAGTGTACATCCTCCGGTCTAGCCAGATTTGTAAGGTAGAATAGGGATCATAATAGTGGGGAGAGGGGGGAGGAAGCATTTAGGAATTAGAGGAAAGTTGTATTTTTCATCGTTGCTATAATGCACCTTGACTGGCTCATCTCCTCCCTGCAATCCTTCCGCAAGGGGATGTCCAGTTGCCTACAGATGGGCTTTTATCCCCATTACGCACTCCCCCTTATTCACAATGATATGATTTTTTGTTCTTTGATGCCTGATACCTCATCCCTTCGACACCTCGTGAAACACACTGGCTGGTGTGCTTCTTCCATGTGGGCTTTGTTGCTACCGAGCTAGATGGCCACTTGTTTACCTTCAAGCCTTTAAGACCCCAGATGCTATATCTTTTGATAGCCAGGAACCATCAGCTTCTTCACCACATTTGCTTATGCACCCATTTGTCTTCAGCAATCGATTGGGGAGGTGAGCACACAATGATATGATTTTTTGTTCTTTGATACCTGATAATTGATCCCTTCGGCACCTCGTGATCACACAGGCTGGTGTGCTTTTTTCATGTGGGCTTTGTTGCTTTTGAGCTAAATGGCCACTTGTTTACCTTCAAGTCTTTAAGACCCTAGATGCTATATCCCTCAATGCAAGAATACGTTGTTTTATTAAACTGGCATGCTATGATGCTCACTTTCCCAACACAATCACTGAAGACAAAGTGATTGCATAAGCAAATGTGGTGAAGAAAGCCGATGGAGCCTGGCTATCAAGAGAGGAACTTTTAATAAACTTTCAAACAAGTTTCAATCAAGTAATACATAATCTGGCTTGGCTGGAAGAAGGAAGCAGCACAGACACAGGACAGTGCAGCAGAGCTCCCCTTTCCTAATGTCTTTCACCATTGAGTATCCATTTATCTTACTCACCGACCTCTGTGAGCATCTGAATTGATTATTGACAATCTCCTCCCTCCAGGTGCCCTATTTCAGCCCTATAGCTATGTTCCAGATGGGTGTTTCAGAAGCTTCAGGACTTGTGGACATGGGCTAGTTTCCTGAGTTGCTGAGTTGATCTTAAAAACTGCTTTCTTGTGCTGGTGACTTGCTTGAGCTGAGAATCCCAAAGACAAAGCATCTGAATATACCAAAGGCAGCACCTGAAGTGAATAACTCACCTACAAGGCTGTACACTCACCCCCCCCCCAAAAAAAAACCCAGAATGTTTTTCAAAGCTATGTATTTAAATGTTTTTACAAAACAACCTTATTATTTTCAAATACTCTCCGTTACACTCAATACATTTGTCAAATCTTTGATTCCATTCTTGGAAACATTTTTTCAAACTCATCTGTTTGGATGGCTGACAGCACCTCCCTCATTTTTTTGTCTTCACCTCTTCTATGTCATAAAATCACTGTCCTTTCATATCCCTCTTAAGTCATGGAAACAGAAAGATGTTACTTGGGGAAAGGTCAGGTGAGTTAGGTGCATGGGGCAAGAGACGCATGCTGTTTTTTGTCCCAAACTGGCACACTGAGAAGACTGCATGAGAAGGTGCATTGTCTTGGTGACCGAACCAGTACCCGTCTGCCACAAATCAGGTCTTGTTTTGTCACACACTGTTTTGTGTTCTTTTCAGAACCTCTAAATAGAAAGCTTGATTAACAGTCTGACCTGGTTGAATGAACTCCAAATGCACTATCCCCCTCACATCACATCCGGATTTTTTTGGGTACCACTTCCTATGCAAAGTTTTTCAGAAGATCCAGATAGAGTCCAAAAATGTTTAAATGATGCTAATAAAGAAACTTTCACATGATGAGTGTAATACCATCCCTGACATTAATAATTCAGGTGTGAGACCTATGGGGTACACAGCTGAGACCAACCTCTTTTCACCTTTGACTTTTTTTTTACTGTTTGGAAATGCTCAGGATTTCAGCCTCTGGTTAAAATTTCCAATTTATACCATTGAAAATGTGGCAATGCATTCTGACTCCTGTAGATTCTTGTCAGGAAATAGCAGGTTCTCCTCTCATCACCTTCCTTGATTAAAAATGTTAAGGGTGTTGTGCATTAGAATAACCTTCACAAATTAAGACCTTTTGATATGAAGTAATTTGTACTAGCTTAACTTATAAAAAAGGATACTCTTTATGAAAGAAAAATGGTTGTCTGCAGCTATGTCTGAAGTAACATATGTAACTATAATCAGCATGTGTAGTATGTAGAAAAAATTTATTATATATATATGGTTTTAAAATTTAGGAATAAAGTCAAAGAAAAGGTAAAACCCATGCTTACATTGGTCAGCCCTCCAGGTAATGTAACATCAGTGAAACTAATGGACTTCAATTTATTGAATTACTTCCTTCTTAAGTGAGACTGAGTACCAAGAAAGATTTTTCTCTCAAGAATATGCTAGTAAAATTTTCAGTTGTGATTGAGAATATAGGAGACATTAACTAGAAACAAATATATTTTGACTCTATGTATCTTTGTTGGCTCACTGTAGCTTTCTGCCATTTTATGGGACTCATTTCTGGGTGGCCAAAGGCTACTATCAAATATCCTGAACCTGTGTATGTGGTTAAACAGGGCTGTTGCAATTGTCACACGTTCTATCTGGGCATTTCTCTGAGATTCAGCTCTACTGTGATTATCTGTGTCCCATCCTGTCACACCAATTGGTGAATACAATTACCCCACATACTCATAGAGCTGAACTACTACTGATTTTTAGTTTCTACTCTTGGGTTACTAAACTCACTTACACAGTTTCTAATATTAGCATATTGCCAGGGATTGTGTGGAGGTATAAAATGTAGCCTAGGATTTAGATTTTAAAAGTTTGTATTATCTTTCCCTAAAGTAATCCAGTCTTCTTTGAGAGAAGCTACTGCTAAATTGGGGGCAAGAAAAGCAAGATTGATCTAGAACATCTTAGCTGAAAGGCTGGAGATGTGAGCTACTCAGGGACACTTGGAAAAAAATGGCCTGGAGACCTATTAAAAACATCAGCCATAGAAACCCCTACAGAACAGAATTACACCCCACCACTCATGGGATCCCCATGAGTTGGAATCAACTGATATTAAGAGGCTGAAAAGAAGCCAGAAAGGTGGTAAAGTGGTGGCAAACAAAAGTCAACTACTACCGAAAAGTGAAACAGGTTGAGTTTGAAGGGGAAATTTGGTCTCTTAAAACTAAAAAAAAAATTCATTGCTATTAACTCACAGAACTGTCCCTGGGGTTTTCTGAGCTGTAAATTTTATGGTAACAGTCTTTTAAAATTATAGTTAAGTCACTTTAAAAAGAGTTGTATATACATCATCACAATCCATACTAGTGTTTCCTGCCCCCTCTTGCATTCATTGCTTGCTCTCAAATTCTCCTCCCCTTCTCTACCCTTGTTCCCATAAAGTATTGCATCAGTTATTACTATCTCTATGCATCCACTCCTTTTGTGCGTCATAAACTGGGAAACCTAGCATAAACAATAAAGAGCAAAACCAAAATGAAACAGAAAATAATAATAATACTATAAAGATTAAAAAAACGAGTAAGAAAAGACCACCAACAATATTTAAAAGCCAGAGAAGAAATTTCTGTTGTGGAATAAACCAGAAATATTTAAGCTCGAGCATATTCAGATTGAGTCAAGAGGGAGATCAACTGACTAAGTTGTACTGTGATTCGATCCACCATAATTAATTTTTAAAATAGTCTCTATCTGATAGTAAAGCTGTTCGAGTCCCTTGCCTATGGCCAGCGGGGATTTGCCAGAGGTTTAACTGGACTAGATACCCTGTAGATAGAGTTGGGGCTCCCACGGTCCTCCTCAGTCTTCTGCAAGTTGGTGTTGTCAATTTATACTTTGATGCTATTCCCCTCATCAAATTGGGATTTTGTTATCATCATCTTTGTTTTACACAGGCTGGTAGGCTTCTTTGATGTGGACTTAGTTGATACCTCACTTAGATAACTGCTTCCTTGGGTACAAGCCTTTAAGACACCAGACACTAGTCCAGTTGATGGCTGGGCACCATCTGTTTCTTCACCACACTTCACTGCAGTACACTTGCCTTCAGGGATCTCTTCATTCAGGTGAGTATCGAGCAGGACCTTATTATCAGAACTAACCCTTCTTGGATTGAGTGGGAGTCCAGAATTCCATAGGTTATGAACAACTCTGGTTTACTTTGATGGTTATATTATGACCCAAATCCAAACCAAAACCAAGAACAACAAACAAAAAACAAACAAAACCAGAAATGACCTCACTCCCAACAAAAGAAAGAGGAAAAGGAAAAACATTGTCAATCACGCTTGTGGGGAATAAGGTGATTGCCTTGATAGCATAAATAATTTATCCAACGTCATAGAATTTTAGGCACTGTTGGTATGAGATTATATGAGTACAGTCCAACATCACGCTGCAATCCATGAGCTGTTGATTTGTACAGATGTATTTCCTATCGATTGAGCTCTGTTTACAATGAACATGAAAATTGGTGCTAGGGAAAATTTTACTGTAACATTTTTTACAAGGGCAGCTCCTTGCCTATCAAATTAATACTTGTCATATTAATGCAAGGAGAGCGTTGAGATACAAAATATAGATAACTGAAAGCCTTATGGGCCATGGCTACTATAAAAAAGACTGGGCTCCTATGATCAAATTGGGCTATTGAAATTCTTATATCTGTTTTCCCTAGGTATTCACTAACTTTCCCTAAGAACCTTGCCAAAAGGGGGAATGTGTGTGTGTATTTTTAGTTGCTGTTGATTCAGTTCTAATTTATGGTGCCTTTATGTAACAGGACACAACATTGTCTAGTTCACACAAAACCTTCTTGATTGTTGGTATGAAAAACAGTCTCTTCGTAGCTCTTGTGTTAAGCCATCTCATGAAGAGTTTCCTTACTTTTCCCCAACCCTCTACTTACTTTACCAAACATTGTATCTTTCTCTGGTGACTAGTTTTTCCTAATAGTATGTGACAGAAAAATCTTGGTAATTACAGTGCCAGCTACATTTATCCTGAGGTAGAGAATTTCCAGACTGAGAAATTATCCTGAAGTTGGTCTAATGGAAGTTGCTCTTACTTCTTTGTGTGTCAAATAGACCCCTTAGATAGGTCTCTCTGTTTCTCTGTAATCTCTGATATGTGATGCTCAAATTAGATAGATCACTTGGATATGTTAGGAGGGCTGGAATAGATTGATTTTAACATTAATATGCTACATAGGAGACATTTTTAATAAACTGGAAAGAAGTAGTACATACTCTCTTGGGCTTTTAAAGAACTGGCATAGTGTTTGTAGCTATGTATGTAACAAATCATATAGGTATTTGGTAAATTTATGGACAACTTTGAAATTATTGTCTTCCTTTTATCTGTTGTGCTTACCGTCTACGTGGTTATAAAAGGATGTGGAAGACTAACTCCAGGACCAAAAGGGGACAACAGCTGGTAGAGGGTGTGTGTGTAATGTATTGTGGAATGCGTGGTGTTTCTCTATACTGACCTATGGAAAATTATTCTGCAAAGAGTATGTGTCTGAGATAAATATAAACTATAGTCATGAGAGAAAAATTATGATGGAGAAGTTAGAAAGTCTTTTAATTTTCTTTTTCTTAGCAGTTTTTAGTGAAATTTCATCCATGTAGGATACAACTCAATAATGCAATCATATCAAGAGTTGTACAATCATCACCACAATCACTTTTAGAACATTTTCTGACTTGTACTCATTATTTGTGCAATTATTTTTTATTTAAAAATTTTAATAAATCAGTTTATTGGAGGCTCTTACAGCTCTTATAATAATCCATATAAAAGAGCAATTAAGAATTGAGAAAATGTCACAGTCCAGTCCAGATCAAGTTCATAAGTCTGATATCAGCCCATATGTCCGATACCAATCTATAAAGTTCTCTTCAGACTCAGGGACATCTGCAATGATGCTGAATGCAGGAAGATCACGTGCCAGTGGGTGGGAAGTTGTAAACATCTCAGCATTGGCAGGTCCTCCAAGTGACTCCTCCAGCTCCGGGCACTAGTGTAGCTCGATGTGTCTTGTCAGCTGCAATGTCTCCCAGGGAGTGAGCATGTGTCCTGCTTCCAAGTAGCTATTTTATCTCCTTAGCACCTCCAAATTAGATCATCAAGCTGCGACCTAGTTGACAGGTTAAACTCCACCCCTTCACTCTTAATCCTCTCAAATTAACAACAGATTATATAACTACCACACACACCATTGATCAAATTTGGTTTCTTTTTTATCTGTTTTCTTGATATAGTGTTCACATATCATACACTTCCATAGTTAAATCACTTTTAAAAAGAGTTATATATGCATCATCACAATTGGTTCTAATGCTCCTCTTCACCCTCTCCTGCATTCAGAGTAAAATCACCTGGCACACAGATAATTGATCAAGATTTGAAAAACAGGCAGGATTTGCACACTTGAAGACTGTGACTGTCTCCACAAGCTCTGCTCTCTGATAACTCCAGAAGGCTGAGGAACGTGATAAGATTTCCACGAAGTGTGATGAAGAAAGCTGGTGGTATGACGCTACAATGCAGCACAATCAGAGGCCGATCCCTTTTTACCTACTAATTTGGTAATAATTGATTTTATTTTGAAAATATGTCCATATCACAGTATCATTTTTAAAAAAAGATGTGGTACATGGATTAATTATAATAAGTTAGATAAAAAGAAGAAAAAGTAGTGTTCCAAGGTTATGAAAATGAATATCATCCGTTAGAAATGCTATTTCCAACATCCATAATTGAACTGCTTATCTAGAAATGCACCTTCGTGTTTTAACATTAGGACATGATTTTCATTGTGCCTGTTTAAAATTTCAGATGGCCCTGCAAACAATTCTGAAGAAAACTTGAAGCCAGAAAACTCATGGTTACTTCCTCTAAGCCTGCAAACCAAACTTGATGTGAGTTTGGTTAATGAAGAAACTTTTGGTCATATGATTTATCTGGTTTGCTCTTGAAATAAAATGCAAGATTAAAATGGATTCTGTTATAATGTCAAACATGTATTATAATTGGAGTATATTTTAAGCTGCTAGGTTCTTTAAATAAATCAGAGCTAATTATCTTCGAAAGAACTTTAGTTTGATTTTGCTAGGGAGGAACTGGCAGTGGGCAGCTGGGCAGCAGGGCAGAGGGCACTGGACACTCAATGTGCTCAGAAAATGAGACTGAGAGGGAGGTGGTGTATCTTTTTAACTTGAGACTTAACCTTCAATTCCAGGGACACAAAGAGAAATGAAAATCTTGTTAGATCATTTTTTAAATTGGCCCCTGTGTCTTCTGTGGAGACGTCTAGTGGGATACGCTGAGGACTGAGGGATGGCTGGTAAATTTGATACAGTTTCAAATGGGATTGGAAAATATTGGACCTTTGAAATAAGAAATAGAAATGTAATCATGTATTTTGGTTTTGTTTGGCATTTCCTCATTGAAAATTGCTTTTCACTTTGAATAGGCTCTTGATTTGTGGGGGTGTATTTGAATATTACTGTGAAATTTTACATACTTGCCAGCAAGCAGCAGCCTCAGCAGCCACAGAAGGCTGAATTCGGGATGCTGGCATGGAGGTTTTGCTGAGTGATCCTCAGTGTGCAAACATCTTACATGGGGAGACGGTAAAATTTGTAGGCAGCAAGCGAGTAAGTGAATCAGCTTCAGTATTTCTATGGGGTGAGAGAATGGGAATGTACCATTTTAAGCAAGAACCCTGTGACTCAGAAGTAGTCATGGGTGGAACCATTTATAAAAGCTAATTGATGATCATTTTAAATTGTGGGGTATATATTTGTGTATTTGCATCTCTGTGTGTGCTTTGGAGAAGTTAGGAGGGGAACCAAAGATGCCTTCAAGGTAATTTCATTAGTGGTATGAAAATTCAATTGCAAGGTAAAATGTAAGTTTTACAAGGGCATCTGCTAGGCCCAGGGTGGAATTCCTCAGACTCATTCGGCATGTTCACGTCAGGGCTTCCATCCTTGCGCTCTGTCTACTGAGAAGGAGTGTGCATCTCTTGCTCTGGCTGGTGTGTTCTCATCACACCAGTCTGCGGTGACATTGCCTCTTCAGGGGCTCCTAGTCACCCCCGGTTTCCAGCAGGTCCTCCCCCATTACTCCTTTCCCCCTTCTTCATGGCACTTCTTATAACTTGCTGAAATCATGTTATTAGTTTGTCTACCTTTTGAAAACCTTCTTGCATGTAAACTCTGTAATTTAAGAGATTGGTTTTTTTCAGAGCGATATTTCTGCCACCTAGAACTTGGCCATTGATACATATTTGTTGACGTAAGAAATGGTTTCCAGCCAGAATTTATTTAGGGTTTTGATCTGTTTTGTAGAGATTTATTCCTCACTGTGGAAGAATTCCCTGAAATTGTCCACTTTGAATTTGAGATTGGTCATAGACACTGAGTACCAGGGCATTGCTCACTGTTTTCAGTTTAATGATTAATGAATGGATATGGGATGTGTTTGTGTTTGCCGGTGGTATGATCTAAGATGGTAGAAAATGAATGGGAGCAGGAAAGTACCATATATACTCATGACTTGTGTATAAGCTGAGTCTTCCACACATCTTGAATGCATTTTTTGTGGTAAAATTAGGCGCGTTGGCTGATATTCGGGTCAGCTTACACTTGGATATATGCGGTATACTTGCCAATGTTCAATTAGGAAAACAGTTCTCATGCCAAGAAGTTTAAGAAAGTGGATCCAATATGGGGAATGAGTTACATGGTGATGGAATAACTGAAGTGGCATAAAGAGGGCAACCACATTATTAGCTATAGCACTGACCTGTCTGTTTGCAATACTGTGGCGGCTGGTGTGTTGCTGTGATACTAGAAGTTATGCCATCTGTGTTAGGCCGGGTTGACTAGAGGAACAAGTGCAAGAACACTCCTATATGTATAAGTAAACACTTTATATCAACACGTATTTGTATATTAAGAAAACATCCCAGCCCAGTCCAGATCAAGTCCATGATGCCAATATTAGCCAATACTAGTCCATACATCCTTCTTTAGACTTATGCAGCACAACACAGGCAATGATTCAAATTGCAGGCAGATCACAGGCTGGTGAGTGCAAAATGTTGTGGATCCAGTGGTGGTGGAAGCATCTCCAGGGCAGGGCCTCTGCAATTCTCCATGTGGCTTGTCAACTGGAAGAAGAAGGCAGAAGGAGAGAGGAAGTACCCTGAATCATTATGAGAATGCTACACCCACAAGAGAAGGCTAAACTCCACCCCTTCATTCTTTTAAAAAAACCAACATTTTATTGGGGGCTCTTACAGCTCTTATCACAATTTATCCATCCATCCATTGGTTCAAGCACATTTGTACATATGTTGCCATAATCATTTTCAAAACATTTTCTTTTTATTTGCACTCTTGGTATCAGCTCCTCATTTCCCCCCCTCCCTCATAAACCCTTGATATTTCATAAATTATTAATTTTTCATGTCTTACCCCAGCTACTATTTCCCTTCACCCATGTTTATCTTGTTCAATCCTCATGGTGGGGGTGGGGTTATATGTCAATCATTAAAATCGGTTCCCCCTTTCTCCCTGTACCTTTTCCCTACCCTCTTGGTATTACTACTCACATTATTGGTTCTGAGGGGTTTATCTGTCCTGGATTCCCTGTGTTGCATGCTCTTAGCTACACCAGTGTGCATACTCTGGTCTAGCCTGATTTGTAAGGTAGATTTGGGGTCATGTTAGCTGGGGGTAAGAAGGATTAAAGAACTAGAGGAAAGTTGTATGTTTCATCGGTGCTATACTGCACCCTGACAGACTTGTCTCTTCCTGTGATCTTTCTGTGAGGAGATATCCAATTGTCTACAGATGGGCTGCAGGTCTCCACTCCACCCTCCTCATTCACATAGATATGATTTTTTTTAATTTTGGTCTTTGATACCAGATACTTGATCCCATCTACACCTCATGATCACACAGGCTGGTGTGTGTCTTCCATGTGGGCTTTGTTTCTTTTCAGTTAGATGGCCACTTGTTTATCCACAAGCCTTTAAGACCCTAAATACTATAGCTTTTGATAGCTAGGCACCATCAGCTTTCTTCACCACATTTGCTTATGCATTCTTTTTGTCTTCAGTGATTGTGTCGGGAAGGTGAGCATCACAGAATCCGGGGTTATTAGAGCAAAGTGTTCTTGGAATGAGGGAGTACTTGGGTAGAGACCCAATGTTTGTTGCTACCTTAATACTTAATATATAAATATATGTACATAGATCTAATTCCATATTGTTATATATAAATATATTTAAACATGTGGATGCCTATATTTAGACCTCTATAAATGTCCTTTTGCCTCCTACTTATTTCATCTATTTTCTTTTACTTTCCTCGTGTCCCACTATCATGTTTGGCCTTCATTTGGCTTTCATTAATTGATTGCATTATAGTTTATCAAGCCCCACCAGGTATCCTATGACCTTCTCACCATTTATTTTAGATCACTTGCTGTTCCCTTGTCCCTGGATTTGTTGGTTCCCACTTATCTTTCCCTTTGCCTCCTCCTCTCCCATCAATCCCATTGTTTTCCCCTCTGGATTGTTTATCCCACTTATCTTATCTAGATAGACATGAAAAAACAATAATAAATAAAACAAAACAATGTAAAACAAGCAGCAGGAAAACAATACAAAACAGAAAAACAACACAAAAGGAAAGCCTTGGAATAGTTCCAGGTCTGTTTGTTGACCTCTATGAGTGTTTTTAAATGGAGTCTGATGTGGTGCCAGGCCTTGCCCTGAAGTCTATTTTTGGAATTCTTCAGGGACTTTATTGCTTTACTCCCCTTGCTGCTCTGTTGCATGCCCTTAGTGTATCACCCTGGTGTGGTGGGACCAGATCGGGCACAATTCCCACACTGTGTTTCCAGTGTTGACCCCTATAGTGCTATGAATCAGTGACGGCCTTCATATCTCCTGGTGGGGCCAGTCCTATGGTCCTCTCTGAATTGGCTGCTCTGAGCAGGAATATTGTCCTTAGGGCATAGTGGGTCAAGATGTGTTACACTCTTTCTTTCTCTCTCCTTACATCTTCGTTTGCTCTTCTGTGCTCTGATCAGATGTGTCTCTCTCTCTCTGAACTATCAATTTGATATTGTCTTCAGTAGTGCATTCTTCTGGGGTGGGATGGGGTGGTGTGGTTCATTCACATAGCTGGGATTGGGGACAACCCCGCCCTTCATTCTTAATACTCTCAAGTTTACATGAGAATATATGTCTATCACACTATTATCATTTCTAATAACAACAAGGTCATCCATGGTGAACAGGTTTCAGAAGAGCTTTCAGAGTAAGAATAGACTGGGAAAAAGAAATATACAATCTGCTTTTAAAGGACAAGCCACTGAAAAGTATACACACACAGTTAAATAATAAAAAGAGAGTATTTATAGTATCTTTAGTCAGTGAAGAGCTGCAACAATTTCTCATTGGGATGCATTTAAAGAAAAGGTCTGAGGTGATCTGATGGGTCAGTTCAAGTCAAGGTAGAGAGCTCAGCTCTGAAGGTTATGGTGTGATGGTTCCCAGCTAGTAAAAGATATAACATCAACATACCAGAGGAACTCTGCAGAATTCAGCCCAAAAGAGTTGCTTAGAGGGAAATTCAATGCTGCCAGAACTCAGGAGGAGTATCATGAAGATAAGTAGGCACAGACCCATGGGATTTTGAGGGGTTGGGGACTTTTGGCTTACCTCAGGTAAGCTGGCTGGGGCTTGACCTTGGCCCGCCACTGTCTCTGCTGGAGCAAGGACCATTTGGAGCTCGTAGCGGGGCTTGGGCTCAACACAGTCACAGTTTGCCCCCGCCTAGCACAGGGCAGGGACAGGTTCCTTGTAGCTCCATGGCAGGGATCCGGGTTCAGCTACATTGTTGCTTTTATTTCTATCTCTTCTCTCTGTCCCCCCACAGTCCTGGAGGTCTGCACAGGGGCTTTTTCTCAGCACAGCCACACCTTGCCACCACCTCCTTGAGGCATGGACTACACCCTTGCAGCTCTGGGGTCAGGGATTGGGGTTCAGCTACATTGTTCCTTTTGTTTTCATCTTTCCTCTCTGTCCCCCCACTGTCTTGGAGGACTGAGAAGGGGCTTTTTCTCAGCTCAGCCTTGGCGAAGCCGTCTTCTTGGGGCAGGGATTAAACCCTTGCAACTTCACAGTCAGGGATTGGGACTCAGCTACATTGTTGCTTTTGTACCCCTCTTCTTAAATCCCTGCACAGTCTAAGAAGCCGAATTTTTAAATTTTTTCCCTCCTGTTTGTCTTTCCTGTTCTCTCACACTCCAATGCTGACCTCCAGACCACTGCCCTTAACCTAAGGTATTTATGCCTGCACCACACCCAGCTAGGTGAGCTCCATCCTGTGTAGCTAGCCCTAGGCTTGGAAAAGCCCTGCCTTTCCTCCAGAGGATACTGTGCCCAACTTCTTACCGAGGAATTCCTTCCTGTGTACCTTTGGGCATAAGGCAGCTCGGCCAACACTAGTCAACATTCCAAGCAATTCAGGAACCTCTGCCCAACCTCCACCACACCAAAGCAGATAACCCACCAGCGTTCTGGGGCATTCCCCTGATAGGGAACCCACAGGAGGATAAAAAGGTAGGTTAACTCCATAATGAAATTAGCTTTAAACAGTTCAAAGAAGCATTCCTAGAAGCATCCCAGAGAGAGAGAGCCAGTGCTCCTCTACTCCCTGGAAAATGGCACCTGGCTCCTCTAAAACAGCGGAACACAAACAGCCATCAGCCCCAATGACGTCAACGAAACACAGGAGGGGAAAAAAGGCAATGGCAGAAGATGTCCCAAAGATAACAACATGCATAGAAGAAGCAGACATTGAGCTGCTACAGAAAGAAATTTCCAGAATGCTGCTTGGAGTCATACAGGATATGAGGGAAACAATACAGAAAAGGGATGAAATAATAGAGGAGATAAAGGCCACACACCAAAGGGAAATACAGGAACTTAGGGGGGAGATAACAAAAACAGGGATACACATGGTAGACAACTAAAAAGGAGGTGGGGAAAGTTAAAGCACTAAAAATAATAAAAAACAAATGGGTAGCGGGAGCACAGGGAACTAACTCACTCAAGGGGAGGGTATTGTTTATATCTGCACAGGGAAAGAGGGACCAGACTTAAACCCAGTTCTCCAAGATGTGAATGCAACCTGGATACATGGATTAGGGAACCAGTGGAGAGGTCTGGGGGCGGTCCCAATCCCAACTACTAAGTAGACACCTGGTCGTCCCCCAGAATAATTTATTTAGAAAGACGGCATTGAATCTTCAGCTCCAGGCAAGGGACATATCTGATTGGAGCACACGGGGCAGATGAAAGGGGAGGAGGAGAGAGAGAGTGGAGCACATCCTGGCCCACCAGGCCTTGAGGACAATGATCCAATTAGAGCAGCCAATACACAGAGAACACCACATGGCCAGCGCCACTATGAGACATGATGCCCCTCACTGACCCATAGCCCTACAGGGGACAACATCAGAGACACAGTGTGAGAACTGCACCCGATCTGATTCCACCACACGGAGGCAAAACACTAAGAGGGTGCAACGGAACAGCAAGGGAATGCAGCGGTGATGTCCCCAGGGAATGCTGAAGGTGGGCTTTGGGGCCAGGGCATGGTGCTCCAACAGATTGGATTGGAAAACACTCCTAAAGGCCAACAAATGATCCCTTAACTAACTACAAGCTTTTCTTTCTGGTTTTTGCTTTTTTTTTTTTGTCATTGGTTTGTTGTTATTTTGTTTTATATTGTTCCTTGGTTTTGCTCTGTCTTGTTTTTGTGCATGTTATTATCTCCACAGGTCAGTCTAAATAAGATAGACTGGATGAACAATCTGGAGGAGAAAACAATGGGACTGACAGTTCTGGGGGGACATGGGAGAAGGGGAGGTGTGGGGAAAGGTAGTGGTGTTAACAAACCCAGGGACAAGGGAACAAGTGATTCAAATTGTTGGTGAGGAGGTTATGGGAGGCCTGGCATGGCATGATCAAGGGTAATGCAACTAAGAGGAATTGCTGAAACCCTGGTGTGGTCTGAGCATGATAGTGGGACAGGAGGAAAGTTCAGGGAAATAGAGGAAAGAGCTGGGAGGTAAAGGGCATTTATAGAGGTCTACATAAAGACATGTACATATGCAAATATATTTATATATGAGGATGGGGAAATAGATCTACATGCCTATATTTATAGGTTTAGTCTTAAGGTAGCAGAAGGACATTGGGCCTCTACTCAAGTACCCCTTCAATGCAAGAATACTTTCTTCAATTAAATTGGCATTCTATGATACTCACCTTCCCAACACAATCGCTAAAGACAAAGCGGGTGAATAAGCAAATGTGTTGAAGAAAGCTGATGGTTCCTGGCTATCAAAAGATATATCATCTGGGGTCTTAAAAGCTTGAAGGTAAACAAGTGGCCATCTAGCTCAGAAGCAACAAAGCCCACATGGAAGAACATATCAGCTTGTGTGATCACGAGGTGCTGAAGGGATCAGTTATCAGGCATCAAAGAACAAAAAATCATCACTGTGTGTTCACCTCCATGATATGATCACTGAAGACAAATGGGTGTATAAGCAAACGTGGTGAAGAAAGCTGAATGTGCCTGGCTATCAAAAGGTATAGCATCTGGGTTCTTAAAGACTTGAAGGTAAACAAGCGGCCATCTAGCTCAGAAGCAACAAAACTCACATGGAAGAAGCACACCAGCCTGTGTGATCACGAGGTGTCAAAGGAATCAAGTATAAGGCAGCATCCAAAAAAAAAAATCTTACCATAGTGAATGAGTGGGGGGCGAGTGCAGCGTGGAGACCCCAGGCCCATTTGTCGGCCACTGGAGGTCCCCTTGCAGAGGGTTCTAGGGGAGGAGACGAGCCAGCCAGGGTGCGATGTAGCAGTGATGAATAATACAACTTTCCTCTAGGTCCTAAATGCTTCCTCCCCACCTTCCCCCACTATAATGATCCGAAATCTCCCTTGCAAGTCTGGCTAGACCAGAGGTTCTACACTGGTACAGATAGGACCTGGAAACACAGGGAATCCAGGGCAGATGATTCCTTTAGGACCAGTTGTGTGAGTGGTGATACTGGGAGCCTAAAGGGAGGGTGGGTTGGAAAGGGGGAACTGATTACAAAGATTTTCATGTGATCTCCTCCATGGGGTATAGACTACAAGAAAGTGGGTGAAGGCAGATGTCGGATAGGGCAAGATATCACAAAATAATAATTTATGAATCATAAAGGGTTCATGAGGGAGGGGGAGCAGGGAGGGGAGGGGAAAATGAGGACCTGATACCAGGGGCTTAAGTGGAGAGCAAATGTTTTGAGAATGATGAGAGCAATGAATGTGCAAATGTGCTTTACACAATTAATGTATGTATGATTGTGATAAGAGTTGTATGAGCCCCTAAAAAAACGATTTAAATACAAAAAGAAGGTTATGGTGCTTGCAGCCCATTATGGGTAGTAGCCAGCTCCATGGTAATGCATATAAATTACATGAAAAAGTGAACATATTAATGAAAAGGGCCTATAGAACTGTGTGTGGTACCTATGATGGTTAAAGTTGTGTGTAACTTTGCTGAGCCATGATGTTCAGTCATTTGGCAGATAAGCAAAGATATAATTTGGTGGTTATGTAAGGACATAATTGTCCTCCAATTTTGAGACTTGCTATAATTAGCCTCCCTTTTGTGATGTGTTACAAATCATAGCCACTAATACCTATGATTTTGGTCCTCTTTGAGAGTAAGTTGTTTATTTTGGTAATGAGGTAGGAGGAACCTGGGGTGTATCTTTCAGATGTATCTCAAATCTTTCACTCTTTCCATCTTTAATCAGATCAGATACTTGTAGTAGCTTTTCCAAGTAGGGCGAGTTTTTGAAGGTATGGTCAACGCTCAATATCTCTGAGTAGGGCTCTGGTAAAGTTCTCTGTTTTGCTCTGGATCCCACATCATCTGACCACTGGTTTGGGGAACTAGAATCAACATCCTATCATCTCACCTGCTTCAGCAGTTTCCACTGAATCATGAGCTAGCAGCATGTCATCTGTTCTCCTAACTGAGGTTCAGTTTCTTTCTGAGCTAATTGAGTTGGGAGAAGCTTCCAGCTTGATATTTGACCCACGGATTTGGGACTTCTCTGCATCCACAATTGTATGAACCACTTCCTTGAAGACTATGAGTTCTTTGAGACATTGTAGTAAATTGTGAAACCCAGAGACAGGAGAAAGTATTAAAGGGAACAAAGAGTAATTGATGCTAGAGATGATGGAATGGTGTTGCAGTTTGGGACGAGTTGTATATTGTGTCCATCTTTAACCTGCACTTTGTAAGGAGCAAGCTTTCTGCTGATCATTCTAAAATAAACGATCCTATTAGTAAAACAGTGTAACCTGCTTTATCAGTTTCAATACTATAAAATCCCAGGGAAATGCTTTAGCCCAGCTTCAACAAAGTATCGATTCCTGATCAATTGTGGTCAAGGGGTGTAATCAGGTAGGAACTGGGGATCTGTTGGATGGGGTAGTAGGACAGTCACATGTCCCTAGAAATGTGAGTAAGATATTACCTTAGATTTTTACACACATTAACTTGAAATTTTGGAGCAATTTTCTTTTAGCTCAAAATACATATATTACAATATTTCTTATCCATATGAGTTTCAATTTTTTAAAAGCACAGGGAACATATTTCCTGTTGCTATTTAAAAACTTTTACTCTTTTTATTCTCCTAAAATAAGATGACAACAACTAGGCTGATAAAATACTTTTTTTAAGTGGCGACTGCACTCTCTGACTTATACTTTTTTAACAGAAAAATTATCTTGCATTATTAATCATAAAATTATAAGCAAGGAAGTAAAGAATATTAGAATGAGTGATACCTTTGCCATAATACCCTTCTATGACATTTGTCACCTGAAATACAGAAAACAAAACAAAAATCAACTACTAACTAAATATTTTGGAGCTTGGTGATATTGAAAAATTGATCTGAAATGAGAATAGTTTTGATGCATGAGATGTAGTTGTCAAAAAGGCACTGTTGTGAATTTTCACAGTCCGGTGTGTACACCCCCAAACCAAACACTGCCATTGAGTTGCTGCCAACTCATCGCAACCCTGTCATTCTTCCCGCCCCCCGCCCCCTGTCATTCTTTTCTGGAATAGAAAGCCCTGTCTCTCTCCAGTGGAGTGACTGGTGTTTTTGAAGTGGTAACCTTGTGGATTGAATCCTGGTGTATAACCACCACTCCACCAGGGCTCCTCCCAGTACATATCGGATAGATAACATAATAAATTACATAATTTGGGAGGGAGCATGGGCAGCATCTCAGCTTTACATGTACAGTCTATCAGAACTGTTCAGTGATGCCTTTCAAAGCACTTGACCCAGTGTTGAATTTTAATTATTAGGTGGATCTGTTCCTTGCTCCTCAGTGACTTTTATATTCTGATTGTTTAAAAATACAAGGATTACAAGTTACACTTGGCAGCATGTTTTCATTGAAATCTCATAACTGATTATAGTATATGATACTGCAATCTGAATATAATATATGATTATTTTCTTTGTGTATCTATTTGCACAGATGCTATGAGACCGATTGATTGTTGGTATGAAATTCAATGCATAGATTAGCACTTTGAATAGTCAAATCTGTAAAAATCCTAGAAATTATTTCTAGTCTCCTGAGAACTGCTATCTGTTTTTGAAAAGCAAAAAGGATACTTTAGGTTTGTTATTTCACAATATTAATGTAGAATTATTCAGACGGGTCCCTTAGCTATACTTTTCTCTGCTTTAAGATTTCAGAAATTCTATGACCCCAGATATAGATGATTTCAGATAATTTCACCTATGTGGATAGTATGATAACTAGTTGCATATTTAGGTAGAGTATTCCTAAAGATCTCTTTGGGGATGTTCTGTTTAGCATTGCATTTAGCATACTGATTGTAAGGATGCATGAATATTTATGTAAATTGGATTATGTACTTGTCTAATATAAATGGAGATGATAGAGTTATTAGGGTCGTATTCTTTTCAACTCATATTAAAATCACTGTAATTAAAAATACTCAGAGGCTAGATGAAGGTGTGGGAAGAGAACATAATGAGGCCATACCTTCTCTTTTACCTGTTGCAACTTGAACTTTACCAGCTCTGCAGCACCCAGGGAACCCAGAGAGAGAGAGAGAGAGAGAGAGAGAGAGAGAGAGAGAGAGAGAGAGAGAGAGAGAGAGAGAGAGAGAGAGAGAGAGTGAGTAAAGAGACACCATGTGCGAGGAGTATGAATAAGATGTGAGCTGTGGTAAAGTGCAGACATTTCAAATAAAGTCACAACTCACCAGTCTAGAGTGGTAGAATTCCAGAAGGACTGGCTTGAGTGAGAGAAGTAATTTCAGTGTTATAATAAACTGTATCCGTTTTTCAGAGCCCACATGCTTCCCCAGTTTTGAAAGCACAAAGGAAACAGGGCAAATAAGGCTGCGGAGAGATGCGCTGAGTTAATAACCGCATGCAAGTAATGCCCGTGTTAGTTCTTCGAGTGTATGAAGCTGCTGCTAGGTGCCGTCCAGTCTGGCTGGACTCAACATCACCTATAGACAACAGAACAAAACACTACCCTGTATGTCACCAGGCTCACAATTGTCTATATGTGAGCCCATTGTTGCAGCTCCCGTTTCAATCCATCTGCTTCCTTTTTGGCTGCCCTTCTACTTTACCAAGCATGATCTCTTTGGCCAGGGACTGCTCCTTGATGATAACATATCCGAAGCATAGAAAGCAAAGTCTCAGCATCCTCGCAGCTACGGAGCATTCTCAGAGTTCTTCCTCTAAGGCAGGCTAGGGTACTTTCAATATTTTTGCCAACAACAGGCTTCCAGCGCCCCAGTGCTCTGCTGTCTTCCTTACTAACTGTCCAGCTTTCACGAGAGGCAGTTGTAATATCATGGCTTGGGTTAGGGACGCCTCAGTCCTTTTTGGACATCTCTCCTCTCTAACACTTCTAAAAATGTCTTTTGTAGCAACTCTTCCTTTGGTCGTCCAATGTAAGACTATGTTTGATTTCTTGATTTCTGCCTCCATGAGCAGTACTCGTGGATCCAAGTAAAACAAAATCTTCGACCACTTCACTCTTTCCTCCATTTGCCGTGACCTTGCCTGTTGGTTCGGTTGTAATGACTTTTGTTTTCTTTCTTTTGTTGTGAGCATGAACCATTGACTTTTATTTTTTAAATCATTTTATTAGGGGCTCATACAACTCTTATCACAACCCATATATACATCAATTGTGTAAAGCACATTTGTACATTCATTGCTCTCATCATTCTCAAAACATTTGCTCTCAAATTTTACCCTCCCTCAAATTTTGCAAGCTCCTCAAATTTTACCCTACCCTCCTTGCTCCTCCCTCCCTCATGAACCCTTGATAATTTATAAATTTTATTTAGTCTTATCTTGCCCTGTCCAACATCTTCCTTCACCCACTTTTCTGTTGTCCGTCCCCCAGTGAGGAGATCAAATATAGATCATTGTAATCGGTTCTCCTTTCCAACCCACCCTTTTTCTACCCTCCAAGTATCGCCACTCACACCACTTGTCCTGAAGTGATCATGCGCCATGGATTCCCTGTGTTTCCAGTTCCTATCTGTACCAGTGTACATCCTCTGGTCTAGCCAGACTTGCAAGGTAGAATTGTGATCATGATAGTGGGTTTGGAGGAAGCATTTAGGAACTAGAGGAAAGTTATATTTTTCATCGTTGCTACATATGATGATGGGGAAATAGATCTCTATGCATATATTTATAGGTTTGGTAGTAAGGTGTCGAAGGGACCAAGTATCAGGCATCATCAGAACAAAAAATCATACATATTCTTGTGAATAAGGGGAGTGCGGAGTGGAGACCCAAAGCCTATGTGTAGGCCATTGGACATCCCCTTATGGAAGGGTTGTGGAGAGTCTATGAGTCAGTCAGGGTGCAGTGTAGCAATGATGAAACATACAACATACAACTTTCCTCTAGTTTCTAAATGTTTCTGCTCCCAGCCCCCTCTATCATGATCTCAATTCTACCTTACACATCTAGCTATACCAGAGGATATACACTGGTACAGATAGGAACTGGAAACACAGGGAATATAGACGGATGATCCCTTCAGCACCAGTGGTGAGAGTGGCGATACCAGAAGGGAGGAGGGAGGGTGCGGTGGAAAGGGGGAACTGACTACAAGGATCAACATGTGACCTCCTCCTTGGGGGACAGATAATAGAAAAGTGGGAGAAGGGAGATGTCGGACAATGTAAGATGACAAAATAATAATTTATGAATTATGAAGGGTTTATGAAGGAGGGGGTAGCAGGGAGGGAGGGGGAAAATGAGGAGTTGATACCAGGGGCTTAAGTGGAGAGCAAATGTTTTGAGAAAGATGAGGGCAGTGAATGTGCTTTACACAATTGGTGTTTGTATGGATTGTGATAAGAGTTGTTTGAATCCCTAATAAAATGATTAAAAAAGAAAAAGAAAAAAATTCAGTGTTCTGTGAAAATGGAGAATAACCACATTATATAACAAAATTGAAGATAACTACATCACATAACTGCCAAATTACTGAGCATGCTGACCCAGCTAAGTTGACCTTAACTGTCACACACAGACTACTTTGAACTCACAACCGTGTTTGCAAGTGTCACACATACACCATTAATGTGCAAAATAATTGTATAGTAGGTTTTTTATTATGGTGTAAGTTCAAAATATTAGGTAACAGATACTCAGTGAGGAGAGCATGTGTATGTAACTATTTTTTTCTTTCACAGCTTCTTCAGTCTTTTGCCTTTGAATTCTACTCATACTATAGTTTCCACATTTCCTAGCTCTAGCCATAACCTCCCTTGTATAGTTCAGATTCATGGATCTAATATTGATACTCTTTGCCTCAATGTCTAGCAAATGATGAAATATTAAGTGGAATTCTTTCTCTCTGGACTCCTACTGCTCTTTCTCCTCCCCTCCCCTGCTCCTCCTTGTAATACCCCGCTGTAGCATCGCCGATTGCCTGGACGCATGGATCATGAACCCCAGAACTGAAGGGAATCAAGTCACTGCATTTTACATGGGAAAATAGTTTAATTGGTGAAAGTGTAGCTGTGTATATTTTCACCGCAATCACTTTACTCCTCTATTCCTCAATAGAACTTTACCTGGTTCTACTTTGAATATATAGATATGAATTTTACCAACTCCATGTACCTCTCCGACACCAGTAAGTCATCTTCTTCCATGGCTGCTTCTCTAGAAGCCACTCTCTGTTTCTCTCCTACTAAAAACCTTTATTGGCTTCCAACCTTACTCAGAATAAGAACTCAAAGCCCCAAATTAGATAAGGCCTAAGAGGGCCCAAGCTTCTCCCATGGTGCAATCGTCTATCGCTCTGCCCTCATTTCCTCCTACCCTGGCAGGATAGTTTGGATGTCAGTTTTCCTGTAGCTAAAGTTTCGCAGTTTTTTTTTTTCTATTTTCTGTTAAATTTTCCTCAAGGAGGGATTTTATTACCTTCCTAAATAGACTATCCACCCTGCATTCATTAGCATCACTTGTTTTAATTCATAGGGATTATCACTGCTTATTTATTTGCTTAAATGGTTTATTTAAATTTTTATAAAGCTTCAATAAAATGCATATTTTCCCTCATAGAATATATGCTACATGATGACAGGGGTCTTGTCAGTTGCGTTGCTGTTATGGGTTGACTCATGTCTTCCAAAAAGCTGCATTGAAGCTTTGGCCAAAGTACCTGAAATGTGTTCTTATTTGGAAATGAGGTCTTTGAAATTATTAATGCGTTATCATGACATAATTCTGGAGAAGGTGGTGGGCTAAACTTATATGATTAAAATCCTTATAAAAGAGGAAAAGGTTCACAGAGACCGACTCAGGCAGAGGGGAGATCATCATGTGAATATCTAGCAATAAGACAGAGATAGCCCAGAAATTCATAGAAAGAAATGCCTTCTTTCATGGAGGAAAAGCTGGGAGAGATCATTAAGGCTCTCACCCGAGAGCTGCCGTGCAAGGAGGGCTGTGCGGATGTCCTGAATTGGACTGCGAGGCTGCAGCTTTTTGATACAATATGTATATTTTTATAAGTCACCCAACTGAGGCCGGCCAAAGGCCTAGGAAACTCAATACAGCATGTCCCCCAGTGGTTATTATATTGTTTGGAGCATAAGAGGGACTCAATGAGTGTTTATTGCTTGAGTGAATAAAAAATAAATACAGTGCATTTTCCAGCGAGGGCGTCATGGAGTCTATCCAGTGAGAGACTGGGATGATGAAAATGTATCAGTACTTATAGATGTAAAACCATTTATTTTCATTTCATCTTTGGGAAAGACCTCTGCTTGACTCATTGATCTTTTCTTTATTTATTGAAAGGGTCTTGATTCTTGTTTTAAATGAACTTTCTTGTGTTTATCTAAATTGTCTTTGTGTGCTGCTTTACAGGCTGCAGTTTTTATCTACTCTTGAAGGAGCGCACTATTGTTTTTTAAAGACCGTTGTGCATACCCAGCCCCCCCCCAAATAGTGTAACACACATCATTCATATGAGGCTATTTGCTTCCCTTATAGGGTTCCTAGTGTTGATACATATAAATCCTAAGTGCTGTAATTCCAAGGCTCACTTTCCTGCTTCACATTCCATCCAGTAACTTTTATCATCAAAAAGCATGCTCATTTTCCCCCCTTGACCTTTTCTTTTTCACACTCAATGGCTCTTGTTTGTGTAGAACTACTTCATGTGGCTGGTCACCAAAGGACCAAATTCTCTGACCTGTCGCATTGAACAAGCTTTACATTTTCAGAGTTGATAAAAGTATTTCCTGAAATAGTTATCACCAAATCATAATTGGTCACTAATTTTTGTTTTATCCAATTTTCCAATGCTGAACTAGATAAGAGAAATTTAAGAGCATAGGGTTTTGAGGTTGGCCAGTTTGGGATCAAGTATCAGTGAAGGAACGGCAGCAGGGCCACACCTGACTTCCACTATTGAGGCAAGGTGGGGAAAGGAATCGACTCCATTCCACCCAAGACTGGTTCCCATAAGGCAGATGTCAAGCACGACCCACTCCTCCGGCCTTCTTTCACCCGATTCTGACTCCAACTCACAAACTCGACTTTTCTATTGGGTTTAATAAGTTGTTGCAGGACCCACGGAACTCATGATTATGGGAAATATTAGGGAAGTTAACAGGATCAGAAAACATTAAGGACATCGTCTTCTCCATGACAGCATCTCTTTTCAGGCATGCTGGCAGGTGTTTATCTGTTGAGTGGTCCATCTCCCTCTGGTATGTCGCCTCTCAACTACATGACCCCTGTCCTCTGCTTGCTGGGCCAAGTGTTACAAAGCACTGTTGGTGCTGACAGTGACTGCGTGTCAGTCTCCGTCCTGAAGGCATTGAACTGTACTGATGTTGTGGGTTGCAATGCTGACCGCGGTGCCACTGACTCTGCCTCATGGACTTGGCCCTGCTCCTGTGCTCCATCTCGTGGTCTCAGTGCTGGAACCTCTAGTACCTCTGTCACCTAAGGCAGGGGTCTCATTGGTGCTCTGCTAGTGGGTCTTCTTAATGAAGGTCATGCGGTTCTTTGTTCTTTCTTCTGAAGGGCTCACTTTTGTACCCAGTGGAATGGCAAAACTGGCCCTTCAGCCCCTGGGTAGGAGTTACAAAGACATGGATAGACTAGCCATGCCAAGTAACTTTACTGCAGTCAGCTTGGCCAATATGTCTATCATTCTCCCTGGGTTAGCAACACCTATGAACTTTAGTTTCTTCTCTTGTGCAAAGGTGTATGTGGGTACATGGGTTTTATTTTATGAACACAAGCAATTATGAGTGGAAAGTCATCAACAAACTCTAGCTGGTAAGCATGTACTAGATAGATGACATAGTTGCTCTACTATTAATCTAGAAGGTCTCACTTTATAACTGGGGGGATTTCTTTGTTTCTTTCCTGTGCGCAAGTGTGAATGAGACAGTTCAAGGTACACAGTTTTTGGGGAGGCCAGCAATGAATACCGCCCCCTACCACCACCCAAAGGGACGAACAACAGAAACATGGGTGAAAGGAGACAGCAGATGGTGCAAGATATGAAAATAATAATAATTTATAATTTAACAAGAGTTCATGAGAGTGGGTGAGATGGGGAGGGAGGCAAAAATAAGGAGTTGATATCAAGGATTCAAGTAGAAAGGGAATGTTTTGAAAAGGATGATGGCAACATATGTAGAAATTTGTTTGACACAATAGATGCATGGAATGTTATAAGAGCTGTAAGAGTCCCCAATAAAATGATAAAAAAAAATTACCTGAGAAGACAATACATCAAATGTTAGCAGTGGTTATTGATGAGTAGTGAGATTCCGTGGGTATATTGTATTTTCTTTGTACCTTTTTCAAGTTTTCAAATATTCTACAGGAGTGTATGTTACTTTTATAAGCAGAAAAATACTTGTACACACAATTTAAAAACGTTTTCACACGGATCTTAGTGCGTAACTAATAGGTACACCCTGTGCTTCTGGGGGAGCTGTGTTATTGTTATTGCTAGCTTCTGCTCAGGCACCCCTGTCCTATGGAAGGAGAAGCCTGGCTGTGCATTGGTTGTGGCTCACACCATTGGGATCCATGTGGTTTGCATGGGTTGCCTGTGGGAGTTGATCACGATGTGATTTCCGCCTGTAAACTGCTGAAACTTACTCAGCCCCACAGGTGTGCCTCCCCTGACAGGTGGTGCGTGCCCATGAGGTGTGTTGACTCTAATGGGAGCTGGATTTTCTTGGAAAGTTAGAGTTTCTTTTGTTTTTATTTTATATCATTTATTGGGTTTCATACAACTCTTATCACAATTTGCCATCATCATTCTCAAAGCATTTTCTTTCTACTTGAGCCCTTGGTATCAGCTCGTCATTTTTCCCCCTCCCTCTCCCACCCTCCGGTCCTCACAAACCCTTGAAAATTATAAATTATTATGATTTTTCATGTCTTACACTGTACAATGTCTCCCTTCACCCATTTTTCTGTTGTCTGTCCCCCAGGGAGGGGGTTATATGTAGATCCTTGTGATCAGTTCCCCCTTTATCTCCCCACTTTCCCATTACCCTCCTGGTATCACTACTCTCATTATTGGTTCTGAGGGGTTCATCTGTCCTGGATTCCCTGTGTTTCCAATTCCTATCTGTACCAGTGCACATCCTCTGGTCTAGCCGGATTTGTAAGGTAGAATTGGGATCATGATAGTTGGGGGCGGGGACTTTCCTGATTTTCAACCATGAAATATTCCCTTGTTCTGTTTGAACAAGTGACTCTTGGTCCATGTTCAGATTCTGCATGAGCACAATGAAGTATTCGGGAATTCCCACTGGTGTAATGTTATCTATAGCTTGTTATGATCTATAATGTCAAATGTTGCCTTCAGCCACAATCTTTCTCATGGCAGTAATGACATGCATTTCTCCATAAACTCTTCTGAATCCAGCTTGGGTCTCTGGCATTTTCCTGGTGATGTCCTGGTGCTTTAAAATTTGGTTCAGCAAATGTTTGCTTGCATGTGATATTAATGATTTTAGATTATTTCCACAGTCTTTGGGGTAACCTTTTTTGGGGGGAATGGGCACCATTAAAGATCACACCAGCCACTACAGTACAACAAATTCACAGGTGAGGATTTGCTTGCTCCAAAGAGGAAGGGGGGAGTGGGACAATGGGATATCATCTGTTGTCGCCCCAGATGGCGGCTGCAGGTGAGTCTCATTAGTTATCTATTCCAAAAGCACATTCCACCAAAGAGAGCAGTTTAATTTTCTGTTATCAAAGAATTGTCTGCTCCTATATGAGGACAGGGCATTTCTGATTCGTGTAATTTAAACTCTCCCTTTGTGAAATGATAATCCCAGATTGGTGGAGCTGAGGAGAACGAGAGGCATTCCGGACCTTGCCTTGCGTTATGACTCTGTACTTTCTGTAGGCGACTGCTATCCATGTGGCATGGCTGGTCCCTGCTCCCGACGGACTTCTTCCTGATGCCTTGGAGAGAGGGACACTTGTATAGAGCACTGATTCACTCTCCTCTGGCTTGTGTAACAATAAAGTTAGTTAAGCACTCGACTGCTGACTGCACGGTTGTCTATTCAAAGTATTCTGAGGAAGGAGGATGAGGACCACCAGATTCTACAAAGATTTACCCAGCCTCAGAAACCCTATATAGGGCCCCTCTGACCTGGAATTGACTGGATTTTGTGGTTCTGTAAAAAATGACCACACATTTAGTGTTGACAACCACACAGATTCATTACTGTCCAGTTCCGTAGTTCAGAAAGGAGCCCTGGCAGCATAGTGGTGAGGAGTTGGGCCGCTAACCACAAGGTCATCAGTTTGAAACTACCAGTTGCTCATCAGGAGAATGCCAAGGATTTCTACCCCCATAAAGGCTCATCGTCATGCAAACCCACAGGGCCAGTTCTAGCCTGTCCCACAGGGTGGCTCAGAGTCGGCGTCTACTCCATGGCTGGGAGTTGAGGCTGGTTTTCAGTGGTTCAGAAGCCTAACACATCTCACTGGGCTACAGTCAAGATGTTGGAAGTGTGGTCTTCTTTCTGATGGCTCAAGGGCATATTCTAGCTTACAGGCTCATGCTTCTTGGTTTGCCGTGCCCTCCCATCTCTAACGTGCCTGGCTCAGTGGAGTCTCTCTCGAGCATCCTTCTGACTCTTCTCTGGTTCCCTTCGCCATCTTTTTAGTATTCCTCTGGTTATATTGGGTCCCTTGACTAATTCAGGATACTTTCTATATTTTAAGTTCAGCTGATTAACAGCCTTATTCAGATGATGAATGAAAAGCATGATTCTCATTCTTGGTGGAATAAAATGTCTTATACATAATCCCCTAGAAAGAATGAGAAGTCTGTGTACTTTGTTTTATATTTTCTCTAACCATTTATAATACTAGACAAATCAATGAAGTATTGTGACTAAAAAGTTGAGTAGAAAAGCATATAAATGAAAGCAGTCTCATAAAAAATAACTTTATCACCCATCAAAATTGATCTTCAACTTTAGGAGTGGGCAATTGGGTGGAGCTCTGAATCAAGGGCTATTTAAAATTAGAAACATGGTATGTATTATCTAAGATGACTTCAATAACCCTGAAAACTGTGATGTTATAAATTATCTTAAAGAGAAGAATCTTATTTGAATATATCTATGAGAATAGACACACATATTGAAATACCTATAAAATTAGTGTCCTTCAGATCTGAGGTGGAACTCCCACCAAGTGAACTGCACTTTACCTTAAACACACTGTAAGCAAGTTAAAAGAACTGAAATTCTCTCATGGACCCAAGCTGAAAGGAGAAGACGCAGGTGATTTCAGTTCAAAGTACTTGGTTTGAAGGAGCCCAATAAGTGGCGATTCAAGACTACCGCACATGCGCTATTTTCATACTCCCATGACTTTTTATGACAAGCACAGGCCACTTCTGCCTTTGTGAAGGAGAAGTAGTGACAGTCTCGCCATATCTCTAACCTTCATTGTTAGTGTTATAATGTCCAGTCACCTAATTTGTTAATCTGTACAAAGCAACAATCCATGGTCTTAAAAACGGTCCTATAAATGTAAACTTTATTTTTCTCAACAGTATTTTAAATTCTACACCACTGACTAAACTAATGGTAATATCAATAGAAATACTATATGCCCCATGGGGATAATGTATAATGTCCTTCAACAAAATGCTAATGATAGCTGTAAAGTGAACCAGGGACATATGTAAACCATCGATATCTGAATGGATTTTGGTCTTGCACTTAATCATTGGCCCAATCTAAGAATTATTAGTTCTTATGACATGATCCTGCTCGATACCTACCCCGATGAGCTGATTACTGAAGATGTGCTACAGCGGTGTGATGAAGAAAGCATATGATACTCAGTTTTCAGGAAGAATAGCAGTTGGGGTCTTAAAAGCTTGTCTTAAAATAAGTAGTGGTGTCAGCTAAGTCCACACGGAAAAGGCACACTAGCCTGTGTGACACAAGAATTGTAAACAATAAAATCCAAACCCGAAGGAGGGAATGCTGTTAGAATTAAATTCTGAACACTTGGTTTGCAGAAGGCTGCAGATGACAGACAGTGCAATCCCATCATAGGTTTCCCTAAGAGGATCAGGCCTCTGGGAATCCCCTCTGACTATGACGCAGAGATGGGAGAGGCCTGGCTCTCAGACAGAGCACATTGCAGAGTGGGCTGATTGCGGCAGTTGTGGACGTGTCAAAATGTGACGTGTTGTCATGGAGCCCCTTTTGGCTCAAGATATAATTGCTCCAGTTTTTAACACTGTATGCTTGTTTACAATTGAAGTTTGTTTTTTTTTTGGTTTCACTCTATCATTGTTTTGGGGCTGTTTGTTTCTATTCTGTGTTGATTTTGTATGCTTTTCTGTATGTGAAACTCAGATTAAGTAAACCTATAGAGTCAACAACTGGATTAATAGACTGAAAGGGACATGAAGGGCAAGCCGTCAGGAAATGGGGAGCTAATAACAGAGCTCACTATTTATTTTAGGTCTTTGGTTGTTCCCTGGTCCCTGGGTTTGTTGGCTCCGCCATCCCTTTACCCCACCCTCCCCTCTTCCCTGTCCCTCTAGAACTAACGGTCCTGTTTTCTCCTTAGGATTGTTTATTTGCCTATCTTATAGAGATAGACATGAAAAAGAAGAAAGAGAATAAGAAAAAGGTCTACAAATTTTTCCAGGTTTGTCTGTTGACCCTTATGTTTTCTGATCGAGTCTGATGAGACTGAGTAAGTCTATTTTCGGGGTTCCTCGGGGACTTCCTTGACTTGCTCCCTTTGCTGCTCTTTTGCTCTCCCTTTTTGTGTTTTGCCCCAGTGGGTGTGGGGGTGGGGTGGGGTGGGGGTAAGGGGCGGTCAGATAGGGCGTAATTCCTACACTGTGTCTCCAGTGCTGTCCCCTACAGCGCTGTGGGTCAGTGAGGAGACATCAAGTCTCCTGGTGGGTCAGCCCTATTGCCCTCTCTGTGCCTTGGCTGCTCAGATCAGGAGTTTTCTCTTGGAACTTGGTGGGCCAGGATGTGGTTCTCTCTCTCTCTCTCTCTCTCTCTCTCTTTCCCTTTTAGTTTTCTCCCCTGTGGTCCAGAAGACCCACCACTGCCCCTGGGCTGTATCTTCAGTGCTGCCGTCTGTAGTGCAGTCTTCTGGGGAGGGCGTCAATGTCGCTGGGATTGGATCGGCCCTGCAGTCCTCTCTGTTAGTTTGCTGTTTCATGCTGGTATGTTGCCCTCAAGGTTTGGCATATCAGGTTCATGATATTCTTACTTTTGGGGAAAGTGAAATGAGTTCTTGAGGTTGAATTGTAAGGATGATTCCCTGTAGTCCAATATTTGTGGGAAAAGTGAAATTATTCAGATTTTTGAATTTTGGCATTAGCCAGTCAACTTATTGTCATTAAGTTCATAATAATTCCTTTCCTTTTACAGCAGATTTGTCATACGTAAGGTTTCAGTGACTAACTTTTCTTTCTTTTAAATCATTTTATTGGGGGCCCATACAACTCTTATCACAATCCATATATCTATCCATTATGTCATGCACATTTGTACATTTGTTGCTATCATCATTCTCAAATCATTTGCTTTCTACTTGAGCCCTTGATATCAGCTCCTCATTTTCCCCTCCCTCCCTCCCCAACCCTCCCTCCCCAACCCTTCCTCCTTCATGAACCCTTGATAATTTATAAATTATTATTTTTCATGTCTTACACTGTCCAATGTTTCCCTTTACTCATTTTTCTGTGATCGGTTCCCCCTTTCTACCCCATCTTCCCCTTACCCTCCTGGTATCGCTACTCTCATTATTGGTCCCGAGGGATTTATCGGTCCTGGATTCCCTGCGCTTCCAGTTCTGATCTGTAGCAGTGTACATCAAAAGGATATCATCAGATTTTTCCTGTGAAATGTCTCTGGGGAGCCTCAACCCCCCTACCTTTCCTATCAGCAGCCAAGTATATTAACTATTTGCACCACTTAGGGGCTCCCTATCAGCTTAGAACTTAAGACCTCCTGAACTTAATATGTGTCATAGGCCATAAATGCAAGCTATTTTACTTAATTGATTTATACACTGTTGAAGGAAGCCTATTAGATGCTGAAACCTAGAGACAAAAACCCCAGTGTACCTCATTTTAAAAAGTACCTGTGGTGATTCTTTTGAAGTATGGTTATTATTTAATTGAAGATCCTCTTAACTTTTTATGGATTTTTCAAATGGTTTATCAGCCCTATTCATGAGTTGCTCCAGATGTTACTTTCCAGGTTATAATTTTTATTAACCTATTTTATAGGTCAAAGAGCTGGAAGCCAAAGTGACTAGTTATGCCTTAAGTCTGGAGAGGTGATTCTTAATTATTCAGGGGGCAAGGGAGCCATGGAATGACCATTTGAAACTTTACATTTTAATGAGCATGTGAGCTATAAATAGAGTTGACTATAGGCTCAGGTCTCCTATGAACTGGAATATTGCCTTAATAGCCGTTTACATCCCCCCCCCTCTCTCTCTCTCTCACACACACACACACACACACACACACACACCACCCCACAAAGAGGGTAGGCAGAAGAGTATAGCTAGTGGGGCTCCAGCTCATATATGCACGGCTTTATTCCAGAGGACACATGGTTTAGGATATCCCTGAAATCAACAGTAGGCTGCAGACAGTTCTTTGTACAATACATTTGTCCTACTCGTGTTATTGTGCCTTGAAAACAAAGATCCAATCAAACGAGTAAGTTCCTAGTTAAGCTCAAGGCAAAGGTTCAGCTCAGAAGGCTGTGACTACTGGAATTCCAAAGGCGTAATCTTGGGAGAGCTTCTTCAAGGACAGAAGACAATCAAAGGGGCTCATTATATAGAAATTGCAAGAACACCGAAAATTGCATTGTGGGAAAAAGTCCAAGAAGGTTTCATTGAGATATTTGCCCTTCCCGCCCCCAGGCCCATCATGACAGTGTCTCTGCACATTCTTCTAGAGTAGCAAGCATTATCCTAGCAGAATTTCATTTAGAAACTTTACCCATCCACCCTACAGCCTTGATCATGTGCCTTCAAACCATCCCCCATCCCCGCCCCAAGCTCAAAGAACATGGAAAAGCAATGCAGTCTGAGTTCCCCGGGCTGCTCAAACTGCCTTTTTGATGTGGTGTTAATCAAAGACAGCAGAATCCTTCTGCGCAGGCATTCAGACGTGTACAGTTCTAGATGGAGGATATGTTGAGAAATAATAGCTTCACATTTTGATGCTTGTGTTCAATGAAAGTTTCTAGGGTACTGTCGCAGTAGGTGGTAAGCAGTTTGTTTTTTTACCAGGAGGTGGGAGGCAGTTCTGATCATTTATTTTTTTAACGCTTGAATCCAATTCTTTTTTTTTAATCGTTTTATTAGGGGCTCATACAACTCTTATCACAATCCATACATACATCAATTTGTAAAGCACATTTGTACATTCATTGCCCTCATCATTCTTAAAACATTTGCTCTCCACTTAAGCCCCTGGCATCAGGTCCTCATTTTCCCCCTCCTTCCCTGCTACCCCCTCCCTCATGAACCCTTGATAATTTATAAATTTTTATTTTGTCATATCGTGCCCTGTCCGACATCTCCCTTCACCCACTTTTCTGTTGTCCATACGCCAGGGAGAAGGTCACATGTAGATCCTTGGAATCGGTCCCCCCTTTCCAACCCACCCTCCCTTTACGTTCCCAGTAGCGTCACTCACACCACTGGTCTGACAATTTAAGGAAACTCCAGCGACGGCACTACTGCATTGTACATTCTGCCATGTCCCGCCGTGTCTTATTCCACCCTGATGCTCCGGCTTTAAGGGACAGGGACGAGATCGTGATCATCAGGGCAGCAGAGACAGCTTCTTAAAAAAACAAGAATAAAACAGACTGATGGATTCTGCTTGAATCACTTCATTAATGAATTCATCCAACAGGCATCAATGGAGCATTCACAGGGTACTGTGGGCACGCAAAGATGCCCGGGGCACAGCCCTACCCTTCAGTAGCTAACAATTCCTTTATTTGAAGTTAAGGGAGAATGTGACAGGGACCACAATGAAGGGAAAGAAAACAGAGCAGAGAAGCGCTCAGGAAAGTGAGTCGGGCATTCAAAGGCTTCTCTGCATTAGCCCATCCACTCTAAAGGCAGTTCTGCCTGGAGAGGTTAAAAGCATGGGCTGTGGAGTAAGATGGACCTGGAAACTGCCCATGTCTATGACCTTGGTAGGTGTGTCACCTCCTTAACTGTTTATTCCTGGACATAATGATGATGACTTCATAGGTTTCTGGTGGGAATCAATTATGCAATTGTAAAGAACATCACCGCCCAGCTTATAGAGTGATTACCAAGAGGCAGCCGCTATCCTTTTCATGGTTGTGACTGAGTACAGACAAGAGAACTCATCGAAAGCTACCCCTCCCCCCACTGATGTACTAGATCTGGGTCACACCTACTAGCTTGAGTGAGCCATGGTGACCGATTTCCAAACAATTACAAGCTTGTTGTTCAACACGGCCCACCTTGAAATTGGCTTTGGTTGGAATGTTTTCATGAAGAAAACTGGCAAACACTACAAATCAGACGCCTGGCTGCTCACTTGACTTATCAGCACTTCACGGCAAGCACATTTCAATCCTAGTGTACCTATAAGGCTCTTGGGGGGTGGGGGTGGGGGGTGCCATACAGTTTGAGTTTTTTAAAGTACTGTCTTGAGGGAACGGAACCAGGGCTGAAGGTGATGCCAGAGTGGGAGGGGAGACGTCGAGAGCACGCTCTCTCTTAACTTAGAAACATTTTGTCTGAGGTTTTGGAAGCACTTTTAAAATGTTAGATTTACTGTTACATTTTGGAGTTGAAAATCACAGCCCCAGAATGGTCCAAATGTGTGTTGCATGAAAGCAGCTGTTTTTAATATAACTGGGAAAAGTGGAACACACATGTAGTAATAATATTTACAAACACATTTTCTTCTTTGCTGGCCAGGTCTCCTGCTGAGAACAATAGTGCTCAGGATGCCCATGTCCCACATGGGTCAGCCTCCTTCCTGCTGATTTTCCGAGCTGTAACAGAGCTTCCTCCATGGTTTCGAGGTATTGCAGCCTGGTCCTCATTATGGAGAAGGAATTGTTTTTCTCATGTCCAAGCCGATCACTGTTGCTTGAATTGAATCTCATTTTTTCACTCTATTCCTGAAACCAAAATTTAAAATTTTAAAAATTGAAGTTCCTTCATGCCCCAATATTAAAGTTCCCTTAAGCCCAGGCTACTTTCAGTCACTTAAAAGGTCTATGTTTAGCACGATAGGACGGCTGTGTATTGGACTCAGATAGATCGCAGTGAGAATGCTTAGTATTATTTTTAGACAGTATGGCTAATGGCTTGATGACTTTAGTATGCTTTTGGCTTTATCAATTATCCAGGGTTTCCACCTATGTTTCTCTTCCTTGCTGATTTCTTCCAGGGACACAGTCTCTGTGTGCGGTTCCAACTAGAAAAGCATTCTTTATTCCACGGCATGATCGCCGCTCGCCTGGTGAAGTAGTAGGGGCCCTGGCACCGTGGTCAGTGATCGTCCCCTGCTTTATCCGTCTCCTTCTAGAGAGCCCACGGAGTTCCAGGAGGGAGTCCTCGTGCCTCTGAGGTTGGACGTTAGGCGGTTTATCTATAGCTGCTCTATTTCATGGGCCTGCTCAGTTTGCAGCTTGCAGCTCGTAAGGTTCCAAACGTTAGAGGCCAGTGATGTGTGAAGTTATCAAAATCTCTTATTTTCTCCCTGAGTAGATCTGGCACTCGAAAGTTTAGCAGTATTAATGGTTCTTTTGTAAATTATTAAACAGTACTTGCTGGGCTCCGAGAGCCCTTTTATTTGGAAAGTAGGGTAGGGGGGTGGGCGGAGTAGACATGCCGTTAACATTTCAGGGACTGAGATTTCTACCAGTTAGCTGAACGCTGAGTGGCAATGGAGTTGGATTTAAGTGGAAAATTTCCAAAGATAGTTTTTCCTATCTGGGCCTCAGGATAGCTTACTCCTCTGCCTAATGGAATACGGAGGACTTGGGCTTCACTGCCAGGGGCAGTGAGTTAATTTTTGCCCTATATTTACCCTGCAAATGTAGGTAAGTATTTAGTCATCTCTGATACTTAATGTTCTTGTTTACAGGCCTGGATAATAATATTTACTCCATAGGGTTGTAAGAGCAATAATATAATAACATATAAAGATCATAAATAGCATAATTTATCTTCTAAACCAAGACACTTTAAAAGTCACGGGTCAATTTATGAAGATCTATGCCAGGAAAAGTGGTGAAGCGTTAAATGACCTAGGCAAACTGGAATTACAGTTGTATACTTACTGCAGTCACTGTAACTTTAGTTATTATAACTTACAGTTATAGCAATTGTGACTTCTTCACGTACCAATACTGTGATATAGTGAACTGAATCCTGGTTTAGAATAGGAATTGAATAAATACTACTCAATTAATGGAGATTTTATGGCTTTATTTTCTTTAATCTCATCTGCATTTCCGCCGTGGATAGTAGGTCTCCAGAAAAGCATGCCTGTGCCTGGGAAACGTGGAGGCCGGAGGATCCTGGGAAAGGATCTCTGCCTTTGGAACCGCAGGCTGTGTTTGAGAGAGCGCTTGAGGGCAACGATGATGAAACGTCACTGGTTTAGGACTCCAGGAGCAGAAAGGATAGCAATTGTAGGTGTAGCCCACGTTTCTAATGTTGCTGTAGCAAAAAAAAAACCCCAAACAAACCAAAAGTCGATGGCTTGAAGTAAAAGAGCAGGTATTTATATTGTCTCAGTCTTGACAGCGAGGCATCTACATTCAAGGTGATGGCAGAGTTATGCTCTGTCCTCCCAGGAGGATATTACTTCTCTTCTCTTTCAGCTGCTGGCGTCCCTGGGTCTCTTGGCTTGTAGATCACTCTGTGTTCATCTCTCCATGCATGTGTTCTCTATCCATAAGACACCACTCAGAAATGACTATGCTCACGACTCAACGTACTCTACTATGATTCCATTAACACAACACAAGAAATCTCGATTTGTAAATCATAGGGTCACACTCATAGGTACAGTGGCTAGGACCTCAATATAACTTCTTGGATCACACAATTAACTCTCTAACACTGGAAGGCAGGAAGAGCCCACAAAACTTCCACGTCCAGCAGTAGGTTGGAAAGAAGAAACGTTTGCATGTGTTTTCTTCATCGGTGTTGTACATAGGGCTTTTCTGCACTCAAAATATGGCTCATCTGAACTGAGATATGCTGTAAGTACAAAAGAAGAGCCCTGGTGGTGCATCAGTGAAGCGCTCAGTTGCTACTTGAGAGGTTGGTAGTTTGAGCTTTCTTCTATAGAAGAGGCGGTAGGGTGCTTCCATGCACATGACAGCCTTGGGGCAAGTCGACTCTGTCCTACCGAATGGATGACCAAGAGTTGAAATCAACTGTACAGCAGTGGGTTTGGTTTGCTCCAAGTGTAAAATTCACACTGGATTTTGTAACATTAACACACAAAAAAGAATGTACAAGATACCATAAAATGGCAATATATTGGACATATCAGATAAAAGAAGATATGGTATTACAATTAGTATCAACTGCTTTATGTTATTTTATAAATGTACCTAGGAGATTTTAAATCGCATTGGCGCTTGCCATGGTGGTTCCAGTGTATTTCTGTCAGAGAGTGTAGAGTGTAACTGCATAGATAAATAGGGTGAGAGAGTTTCTATGAGATATGTACACCCTAGTCTTGTAAAGGGGAAGCAGGATGATTCCCATTTTCCTAAGAGGGGCTCTGCTGAGCCTGCGAGAGCCAGCAGACCTGAGGTTGTGGATTAGAGAAGAGGCAACAGGGGTCTGATGGCACCAAAAGCCAGTAACCACCTGGACCACTGTGAGGATGCCGTCACGCTTGCCGTCAGAAAGAAGACAAAATGAACAGCAAGATTGTTCCCTAGTGCTCCTCGGGGCATCCTGTCCAATGCATTCGTGCTACTCCGGCTTCCTCAAGGGAATCCTTGGAATGACTGACATTGTTTCCACCATTTCATAGACTGGGTAGTCAAACTAAAATCAAGTTTAAATGAAGACAAAACAAATTAACTGAAGAAACAAGTAAAAATTGCTGGAGATTCTCAGGACTGGTTGGTAATGTTGAGGGTACCATAAGAGGGAAATGGGTCTGAACAGATCATAAAGCATTTAAATATTATGTTTGTGCTGGTGCAGGCCTGCTTAAAAATATATAAGCAATGCTAAATTTCTTGGTCATCTAATTTTGTGAATCAATTGATATACAATGGGGCTTCAGAAAGTTCATGGAAGATTGGATATTTTCCATGGACTTTTGGAGTCCCTCATCTCATGCTGAAAGTAAACGGAATAAACGTTCCTTGAGCATGCATATTCACCACTTCATCTTTTTTCTCCACTGCTAAGGCTGCTAACTACAAGCAGTTTCATCAGTTTGCAATCACCAGCTGCTCCAAGGGAGAAAGACAAAGACCAGACTTTCTACTCCCCTAAAGAGAGACAGTCTCAGAAACTCACAGGCGCAGTTCTACCCTGTCCTGTCGGGTCACCGTGAGTTGGCATCAACTTGATGGCAGTGAGCTTGAGCACTGCTTCGTATTTTATCTCCAAGTTACAGCATGGATGCAACCACATACATATGCACAAGAATACAACCCATCTCTTTTATTATAATGAGCTCCAGAGACAATTCAATCTTGGTATCATCAAATATCTGTATCACTGAGCACATTATTCCTAACTTAAGTAAGTAAAATTATTTGTTAAAAGACATGGTCAGAAGTAACACTTAGGCATTTTGTTAAAATATGTTTGGCTGTTTGAAAAGAGACCAAATGATGGTGTTTAAATAAAATAAAGGCATATTTCATTCGCATATTGACAGGATAGAGTATTTCTATGCACAGTAGGATGTAGGGATTCAAATCCCTTCTATCTTGTTGCTCTGCCATCTCCTAAAACGTTGCTCTTGTCTCCATGAGTCCACACAGCTCGCCACCGTAATGCCCGCGTTGCAGTCGATTCCTTAGTAATAAAGAGGAAGTGAGGGCAAGTGATGCCTTGACAGGGGAAGAAAGACCCGGAAATATCCCATTGGCCAGACCTTAGCCACGGGCTCTATGCAGCCTCATATCCCATTGGTCAGAGTTTAGCCATGGGCTCTATGCAGCCTCATTTCCCATTGGCCAGACCTTAGCCACGGGCTCTACGCAGCGGCCTGGGAGGCTTTAGTTTGACAGCCAGCTACATTTCAGGTGACTTGAGCTAACTAGGGTAGCAAGCAGCAGCCTCTGCCATATTTATGACAACCAATTTATTAGCGTCGTCCATTGCTGAAGGAGATGCACACAATGCAATACATTATATCTTGAAAACTCAAACCAAACCCTCTGCTATCAAGTAATTCTGACTAATTGAGGCCCCAAGGGACAGACCACAATTGCTCTATAGGGTGTCGGAGCCTCACCATTCTCCCAAAAAGCGGCTGCTCGCTTCAGATCGACCACTTTTCAGGCAGCAGCTGAACCAAGGAGACACCAGGTTTCTGGCAAGTGGAGGAGTGGTGACACAACAGGTTAAGCATTGAGCGGTTACCCTAAAGGTTGGTGGTTTGAAGCTACCAGCCGCTCTATGGGGAAAAGATGGGGCAGTCTACTGTGAGCATTAACGCCGCAGAAGCCACGAAGCAGACTTACTCTGCGTAGATGCCGGGAGTCAGAAGGGGCTCAGTGGCTCAATGGCAGGACCTTGTTTTTGTTGTTTCTGTGAATTTAGTGCTTTGACATAGTCCCCTTTGCTCCCTTCACATTGCTCCATATGGTCCTACTATTTTAAAAAAGTGTTACTACTAAATCCTAATCACCTACAACAACATCTCAAGAATTCAATCAATCTGAAAATAGGCCATTTTATTTATTTGTTTTGTTTCCTTTTTATGTTTATATTCTTTTTTCAATTTTTTTCTGTAAAAAATCATTTTATTAGGGGCTCATACAACTCTTTTTCAATTTTTGAACACAACTTCATGTGACTTTAATGACTTCTTTTCTCTCTCTTTTTTGGTCTTTTTTGTGAAATCTCACATTTCATGCCTCCTCTCCTTTTCCTATTTATCTGCTTATTGATCTTTCCAGGACTCGTGAGTAATAATCTTGAGTTAGCATCCTTAATCTCATAAGGATGCCCGAGACGTTGTTCCGTTCTTTCCTCTACTCTTTTAAGGACTTCAGGTAGAATCTTCAGCTTTTAATCCACAAATCCGGTCTCATTTTTGATAGTAGAAGCACTCTTTTTCCTTTTCCATTTTAAATAATAGCATATATTTACCTTTATTCAATTCCTAAAACTTCTTCCTACTTTTTTCCTTCTGAACAGATTCCAAATTCGTGATCTTTACGAGACGTCTTCCTAAGACTCCGGCTTCCTGTCTGTGCCTTCATTCCCTTTTGCATCTTGTTTCTAGAAACGCTTTGGGGCTTCAATCTAAAATACAGTAGGATCCGAGTGGCCCCTGCTTTACTTAAGACTGGCTGTTTCGAGTTTTCATGGGATTTTCAAAGAAGGCCCATTTCACGCTATCCAAGGTGGTCTGTCTTAGAGATGGACATCCCCATTTTTGCTCAGTATCTGTCATTATTCATAGCTCTTGTTTTAATCTTTATCTTAGGAATTGTATTTTATATGTGACTTTCAATGAAGCCCATGTTGCCAGAATGAGACCCGATATTGAAAACCAAATGAGAATCAGTGTCATGAAGAGTCTCTTTAATTTTCTTTTTCAGAAACCTCAATGGCTGACATATGCTTGAGAGATTTAAAATCAGAAAGATTTTCAAATATTTTCTTTACCTTATTACCAACTCCAATTCTGCTTCTCCTTATTCTTTTTTTCCCCCTTTCTAATTCTTCCTTCTTGCTGCTTGTAACTCATGCTATCTTTATCTGTAAAGCATAATTAAGATAGGATTTTGTGTCACAGCCAGAGATGAATTTGTTTTTTATTTTGAATTTTTTAGTGAATGTTCTAAGGTTATTAAGTTTCTTTTAAAAAATCGTTTTATTGGGGGCTCATATAGCTCTTAACAAAATCCATACATCCATCCATGTGTCAAGCACATATGTATATATATTGTCATCACCGTTTTCAAAACATTTCTTTCAACTTGAGCCCTTGGTATCAGCTCATTCCCTGCCTCCCCCACCCTCCCTCATGAACCCTTGATAATTTATAAAGCTTATTTTTCATGTCTTACACCAACTGCTCTCTCCCTTCACCCATTTTTCTTTTGTCCATCCCCCTGGGAGGGTTTTACATGTAGATCATTGTGATCGATTCCCCCTTTCTCCCCACACCTTCCCTTCCCCCTCCTGGCATTGCTACTTTCATTATTTGTTCTGAAGGGTTTATCTGTCCTGGATTCTCCGTGTTTCCAGCTGTTATATGTCCCCATGTACATGCTCTGGCCTAACTGGATTTGTAAGGTAGAATTGGGGTAAGGATAGTGGCGGGGAGGAAACATTAAAGAGCTAGAGGAGAGTTGTATGTTTTAATGGTGCTATACTGCACCCTGACTGGCTTATCTCTTCTTTATTACCCCTCTGTAAGGGGATGTCTAATTGTCTACAGATGGCCTGCGGGTCTCCACTCTGCATTCCCACTCTTTTGCATTAATATAATTTCTTTGTTCTGGTCTGGGTCTTTGATGACTGATACGTCATCCCATCAACACCTCATGATCACACAGGCTGGTGTGCTTCTTCCATGTGGGCTTTGTTGCTTCTCAGCTAGATGGCTGCTTATTTATCCTCAAATCTTTAAGATATCCTATATCCCTTGATAACCTGGCACCATCAGCTTTCTTCACCACATTTGCTTATGCACCCATTTTGTCTTCAGCAATTGTGTCAGAAAGGTGAGCATCACAGAATTCTGGGTTATTAGAACAAAGTGTTCTTGTGTTGAAGGAGTACTTGAGTAGAGGCTAAATGTCCATTTGCTACCTTAATACTTAACATGTAAATATATGTACATAGATCAATTTCCCTATTGTTATATATAAATATATTTACATATGTGCATGTGTAGATTTAGACCTATATAATTGTCCTTTGTCTCCTAGTTCTTTCCTCTATTTCCTTTGAGTTTCCTCTTGTCCCTGCCCTTGATGAAGCATTGCTCCTGATGCACCAGGCATCCTATGCCCGCCTCACCCTCAATTTGAGGGATGGGGTTTATAATGAAAGCATCTCACAGTTCACCTGCTCAGCAAAGTTTAACTAACAAATCCCAAGGACCAATGCTGTGTTTCTTGTGTACAGAATTATCAATAGGCAGGAAAAATGTGCTTCAGAATGTTTGTTGGCACATTCTGATATACCAATTCTTCTGCCTTTGGAAGAAGACCTCCAGTTGTATTATATTTGGGACAATTTATTTGTGGAAATTCTTTGCTTCTTTAAGGTAATGTACCTTTAAGACCCATGAGATGCAGTAGTAGAAAGCCTTATCTTTCCCCAGTGGAGCCACTGATGTAGTGTAACTGTTGGCTTAGTGGTTAGCAGCCCAATATGTAACTCACTACAGCACTTAAGTCAAAATTATTTAGGTTCCCTATGAAATGAAACTAAATGCAAGTTCTCATTTACACACTGACTTAAAGAGTTATGAAGAGTGAGTTTTTAAATGCATACAAATTGTGTTATTCCACTTTAAGCACACACAAAATAAGCTTGACCAATGTTAAGCTACCGTTATCTCCATATATTATAATGGTGAAGTATTCTTTTCTATTGATCAAGCAGGAGAATTGTTGTTTTCCTCTCATTTGTAATTTCATTTAAATATTCTTTTTCATCTTAGCATACCAATTCAGGGTTCTTCAAATACCTTGCCTATTTAGAGATAATTTCTTGTGGTGATTATCATAATCAACCTGTATTTGAAATAAAGTTAGGACATAGGCATTTTGTAATCCACGAATGGTGAATTATCTGAGGCTGAATTATTGTTCTGAGGGCTAGAGGATTTCTAAAGTTATGAAGCGATGGTCAAGTGTGCTATATGAATTCTAAATGCACACCACATGTTTTGCATACATGTAAGCTCAAGAAAATTAAGTACAAATGGGAAGCAGTGTTTGAAAACATGAGTGCACTGTTTTAAAAATATGATATGAAATAAGATGATAACATATACATAGATGGACCAATGTTATTGAATCTTTGTTCTATAATGAAAAACCAATATACATATGCTTACATTAACTAGCATGCTTGGACTCCCAAATCAGAGTACTCTTTCAAATAGCTCACAAAATATTTGTTAGTCATAAGTCAAAATTTGCTTTTTTACTCATGATTTCTAGCAATATGTTACCAATGTCCTGAAACATTACATCTATCTCACAGGGTAATTTTCTTTTCTTCATGTTCTTTTCCAGAGCCTGTTTGAGTGACTAAGAAGTTCCACGTATGTACTATGGTGGAGTGCGATTCTGACTGTTCTGACTGATTGTCCAGTGGGGTTTCTCTCTCCTCTCCAGTATTTTATTATTCAAATCTTTGAAACACAGAAATATCACACTAATGTTCAATCCCAGGAATCTGACAATGCATTCCATACCACACAACACATTCAAATGTTCATATAATGAAATTTACAACCAAGCTGATAAAGTATAAGGTAAAACACACAGCTCCTGACTTCTCTGAAAGGGTTTGGCCCTCCACAAATTAATCTCTCTACTTATTGCACTAATGTTATGAGGTAGGCGTGACTATTCCATCTTATTATAGGTTAGAGACCTGTATCAATCAGGATTTCATCAGGAGACAGATTGCACATTAAAATCAGGATAAATCAAGGATGGCTTAACAAAAATACAATTCACAGTAGTCTTTCTCTGGATGAGGAAACCATAGTGCAATTTCCCAAGCTTGGTCACTGCAGAGCTTCTTTCCAGACCAAGGCTAAATGGAAAAGGGGAGGGTGGGAAAGGTGATGCTAGAATAGGATGCCTTGAAAGACTGTGTGGCTTTTAATCAAGTGATAGAGATGGCTAGAGGTTTTGTTCAAGAAAGCTTCAAAAATAACAATAGAAAACAAACTCACTGCCATTGAGTCAATGCCAATTCCTAGTAACCCTATAGGACAGGGGAGAGCTGCCCATGTGGGTTGCCAAGATTATAAGGCATTGTGGGAATAGAAAGCTTCATTTGTCTCCATGGAGCCATTGGTGGTTTCAAACTGCTGACCTTGCAATTCACAGCCCAACACATAACCACTCTACCATCAAAGCTCCCCAGCCAAACAAACTTTGGCCGTGTAAATGCCTCTAGCTTCTTTGCCCTCTCTTCAGTTCCATGCCAGACTCCTCAGAGCTGAACTTGATGAGAAGCCGGAGGACAAAGATCCTTGTTGATGTGGGCCTTGCAGTTCAGCCTCTTGAATGGAGCCAGCAGAATGGATAAGGGTAGACTGTACACCTGGGGCAAGAGGTGGAGGCATATAGAAGGTATTCAGCACAGTAACAAATGCTCAGAAAGGTCAGGCTCTCTACTGGATGTCTGACAGCTAGGGAATTGTTGGCTCTTGATAGGAATTCAAATCTGATCCTCAAAAGACCCGGTTCTGGACCAGAGACTTGTAATCTCTTCTTTAGTCATCATGTTTCTCATCAGACAATGATTGGGAGTTTTTATATGCCCACCTGAATTCATCTATTAATAAAAATATCACAAGAAGAGAACAGTACAAAAGGCCACGGTCTATATTGTGACACATACACTCCATGTAAGCAGAGAAAGGATGAGCTTTCCGTGGGCAGAGTGCCATTTTAAAACTCACTGCCACGCTGCCATTGCCGACTCATAGCGGACCCCTGTGGTTTTCTCAGACGAACCTGTTTTTTTATGTGTATAAGAAAGAGGTTTATTTACAAGAGCAATTGGATATTGAGAAAACATCCCAGCCCAGTCCTGGTAAAATCCATAAATCCGGTAGTAGTCCATATGTCCGATAACCATCTAGGAAGTGCTCTTCAGACTCACGAAACACATATAATGATGCCGAAGGCAGGAAGATCACAGGCCAGTGGGTGGGAAGTCAGTGGTGGTAGAAGCATCTCAGCACTGGCAGGGGTCCCCATGTGGCTCCTCCAGTTCCCAGGGCTACATCAGGGTATGTCCATGTGGCTTCTCCTTAGGATGTCTCACAGGAGTTCAGCCGTGCCAGTATAGAGTCTCCAAGGGAGTGAGCCAAAAAACCCAGACGAACTTTTACAGGAGTAGCAAGCCGCGTTTTTTGTCCATGGAGCTGCTGGTGGTTTCGAACTTCTGACTATGCGAATCACTACCCAATGCTTAACCATTGTGCCACTAATGCCACAGGTAAAAGTAGAATTATGGTTCATTTCTTCAGTCTCTTATTTGATTTTTCTTGTTTACATGACAAATGATTGTTGTCCTAGGTGTCATCAGGTAGATTAGAACTTCAGCAACCTGTGTACAACAGAATGATGCTGCCCGGATCGATGCCATCCTCATAACTGTTCTGAGGCTGGCCCGTTTTTGTAGCCATAGTATCAATTCACCCTGTAGAAGGTCTCCTTTACCCCCCCGACCCTCTACCAAGCATGGTATCCTTGGTCTTTCCTGAGAACATGTGCGACGCACTTGAGACAAAACCTCACTATCTTAGCTCGTAAGGGGCATTCTGGCTGTACTTCTGCACAGACAGCCTTATTTGTTCTTCAGGTAGTGCACAATATGTTCAATATTATTTTCCAGCACCACACTTCAAATGCATCTATTATATAGTCTTCCTTATTTACTATCCTCCTTTCATCGACAATGCCGCGGCCTGGATCAGGGCACTTTACTCTTCCAAGTGACGCTCTTGCTCTCCCACACTTTAAAGAGGTTTTGTGCAACAGATTCAGCAATAGTTCAATCATTTTTCCCTCCTTCAGTGTCCAGATTTTACATGCACATGAGATGATTGGGTCATGGCTGGGGTTTTTGGCACATGTCAGTCCTCGAAGTGATTCTTCAACATTTAAAAATATGCTGTTTCGTTTCTTGACTACTGCTGCTATGAGCCTTGTGGATCCCAACAAAATGTTATATTTTCTCCATTTATCATGATGTTGTCTAATGGTCTAGATGTGAACATTTTGGCTCTCTTTCCATTGAGTTTCAATCTATACTGAAGCCTGAAATCTTTGAGTATCATTAAATTCCAGGTAGAATTACAAGTGGCTTCTCCAAAGGAAACTGTTTATTATTAGCTTTTTAAGATCCCAACCCTAAATACAAAATCTATTTTTTACATCTTGAAAAATTGCTTCAAATGGCCTGAGAGAAAAATCAACATAACAACAAGTAACTCAAAGCCAGGAAATTGTTTTTTCCTTTTTATGAGCACCAATCATTGCCAGTAATAACTGTAAAAATAAAGTGGAAATACAATGGCATTTGCAGGGATGATTGAAAAATTAATATTATTTTCAATAGATTTGGACCAGATATAAAAGATTGTTCCTGAAACACGACCAGAACCACAGCTAGAAACATAAGAATACAATCATGAGTCTATTTTCCTAGTGGGTTTTACTTTAATTAATAGCGATTGGGATGCAGGAGATGATTTTATTGGATAATTACCTAAATGAATCATTTATTTTCTCAATAGAATCACCATTTCCCCCAGTTTGTCATCTATAATTTATTCTTTTTAGAGACTTATTTAATACAGTGAGAATGTAAATATAAAGACCAATTATTTAAGTTAAAAGTTATAGCTACCATTTAAATTAGGCTAATCTTAAATTCTCTTTCTTAGTCAATAGAATGAATGAAAATTAGTTCTATAAAGCATGAGAATATTTTTGACAATATTGTGAGGTATTCTATGTGATACAAAATGTGTTAACTGTTGCCATTCTGCAATCGTGTCTATTTTATTCAAGGAATTCAGCGAATGTTTATCCAAAGATCTAGTTAACTATTGCTGATTCAAAATTAAGTGTTTATTTATGTATCAATTTTAAATATTAAGTGAGAGATAAATTACCAACACAATTTATGTAGATAAATAAATTGAGCATTGTATTCAATATTTTATATTTTCATTTTATTAGCATTTGCTAAAAAAGAAGTAAATGTGCTTGTTTCTCCTGACCAAGACATTGCAGTTATTTTTATCTACCAAATATTAAGAGTGAATAAAGCAGAATGTTTGCAATACAGATGCCTTGGTTGAAATACCAGTACGACTACTTTCTAGCTGTTATATGTAAAAGGGGAATAGTTATAAATCTTATTCCAAAGGGTTATGTGAATAGTGAGCCAATTCATTTGCATGAAGCTCTTAGAACAGCCTTCAACGACATTCGCAATTACATGGTTCTGCTCTGTCCTGTAGGGGGCGCTGAGTAGAAATTGACTCCACCAAAACAAACCAAGCAAACCAAACCTCACTGCCATCGACTCAAAATTGACTCATAGCCACTATGTAGGACAGGGTAGAACTGCCCCTCTGCGTTTCTGAGAATAACATTTTATGGGAGTAGAAAGTCCTCTCTTTTTCTCTCGGAGCAGCTGGTGGTTTTGAACTGCTGATCTTCTGGTTAGTAGCCCAGTGAGCAACCCAGTACACCACCAGGTCTGCTCATCGACTCTATAGCAGGGGGTGGGTTATGTTTGATTAATGCATTCTGCTACCCATATTGTGCTGTGAGTCATGTTCACTTATTGGCTAGCCATTCTTTTATATAATTGTTTATATGGTATTTGTATTAAGAATTATATAAAAGTTTATATCCATAAGTTATCACACAGAAATTATGGTGATTTTAAATTTGCAAGTTTCATAGTGCTATTATGAGACACTTCAGAATGTTCATGCAAATTTTCCATTATTTTTTCATTTAATTTTTGTTCAATGAATTTAGGGAAGGCCCCTTGTATTCCCAGAATAAAATGAGAGCCATCACAAGGTTTTCAAAAGAGTGATGGAAGGGACATACGATGAGACACTCTTTTATTCTGACTCCCATCATTATTGAACTGTATCATCGTCAGGGAAGCCACTCACTCTCAGGTCTCCATTTATTTAGGTATGAATGGGTGTAACAGTACCGCTGGGAGAATGAATATTCACATCCACCATGTTTTCTTAAGGAGGGCCTTTAAATCTCATTTTCCATGAACAAACCAAGTGCTTGAGAACTTTCATTCTTTTCTGAAACTCTGGCTGGAGTTACTTCCTGCTGACTTTCCGCCCCTGGGGTCGAGCTGGGAGCTAGGAAGGGGAGCAAGAGAAGGAGCCCTTTCAGAGCAGCTGGAGAAGTGTCCACTTATTCAGCTATCTGACACTGGGCGTTCCCCGTCAGGCCCAGCAATCGCAGAGGCAGTAAACACTTCATTCACCCTGATGGCCTAGTCATTGCTCACTTCATTAGCTCACGGTTCATTCCAGTGTGGGAATCCCACGCCAGGAACACAGTTCATTCCACATCTAACTCAAACCACCTGGTCGCTTTTGGCCAGAGGCCTCATCCTGGGGATGGCTCATCTGTGGGAGAAAGCCTGGGTTTACCTTGCCTTCGCTCCACCAGCAACCACATCTCAAGGAAAGATTAATTTTAGTGGAATGTGGCCAAGAAAAACAAACCTGGGAGAATTTAAAATTTTAAAAACCGATTAGCTGAGATAATGGGAAACCCACATTGGCCCCGAAGTAGCTTCATTAAGGAAGCAAGTCCTGTTAGACCCACTCTGCAAGGTACTGGGAGTGAGGCCAAGGCACTTTGCAAGGGTCACATGATCACATACAATTGTAGGCCGATAAGATGGTCCTGGGCCACCAGAGCTCATTAAGGTTAACATCGCATAGTTGGTGTGCAGCTCCACACAGCGGAAGTTGACTGGCTTTTTAGAAAAAGAAAAAGGAATCTGTGACCATGGGTGCTTAGCTGGGTAAAGGAGAATGTCAATTCTGTGTCGGCCTGACACTCTGCTATTGCATCTGGTCTGTGACTGTGCTGATCAGCTACATAGCCCAGTTCTTAGAGTGTCAGCCATATCCACAGGGCTGTGGCATGGTGCACTGTTAACGTTTGTACGTACATAGACAAGAGCACACATTCTGGAGACCCCAATGCAAACCGGACCCTGTGCGTGGAGTCAATTCCAAATCAGCGTGACCCTAGACAGTGTTTCTGAGGCTGTGCCTCGTTATGAAAGTGGACAGCCTCATCTTTCTCCCATGGAATGGCTGGTGGATTTGAACTGCCACACCGCAGTGACACCAGGGATCTTTCTTGAGTGCTTTCAAACCGGGGCAGCTTCCTTTGTGGGACACACACACACACACACACACACACACACACACACACACACACACCGTAACACCGTATATACTCATGTATAAGCCGAGTTTTTCAGCATAAAAAAATGTGCTGAAAAACTGAGGTTCGGCTTATACACAAGTCAGTGGTACCCCAGCAAGCTGTAACATCTCACTCTGCATTGGGATATGGATGATGATGAGGAATCCAGTTTTGAAGGATTTTAACTCTTTACATTTTAGCTTGGTTGCTGATTTAGCTGAGGGAATAGTACTCTTCAGGTATTATTGTTGATACCATATTGTTTTTGTTGAACCTATTTTCCACTTACTGTTCTGGTTTACTAATGTTAAATGATTTGTTGTCCTTTTATTTATGTTTTTTACTTAAAATAAATATTTAAATACATTACCCCACTGATGTCTCAATTTTTAATAATTTTATTTTCATTTGTTTTAATTATTGAAACTCACCAATTGCTTCTGAACTTTCCACCCTAGGCTTATACTCGAGTCAATCAGTTTTTCTGATTTCCCAGGTAATAATTAGGTACCTCGGCTTATACTCGGGTCGACTTATATTCGAGTATGCATGATATAGATAATGTAACTGGTATGTCTGGTACAGCATGAAGATATTCTAGTTGGGACTTTGTTAGCTCATCACCAACATCCTCATGATTGCCCCTTCTGCCTATCTCCATTAACAAGTGTTCTTGAGCCCCCGCCCCCCACCCATTTCACAAAAGATGGCATGCCAATAACATCTTTGCTTCACAATTTTCAAACACAAGTTCACTTCAACTCAACGAATTTTCTTAAGCTATCCTTGATCAATCCCTTTTCGGTCATGGCTCTTGGTAGTGCAGAAATAAAAGAGTCTTTATTTTAGCTGACTACACCCAAAGATTTCTTCACAACTCAGTGCTGACCTCCATGCTTGTCATAGCCTCTGTCCTCACACAAGACGACTGAGTGATTCTTTCTCATTTGTGTTAGCCTTTCTCCATCACACCAAACTTTCTACAAGGCTCTGATATAATTATAATCTAGTAATACTGAGGATTACAGGCAAGAAAATTTGACAGAAGAGCATCCAACAGTGGTTGCAGACGTACATGGACAGGGAATTGCCAGACATTCAAGCAAGTTTAGAGGGGGATGTGGAACAAGGGATATCATTACTGCTGTCAGACGGATCTTGACTGAAAGCAGACAATTCTAGAAAGATATTGTTATATTGTCTATGCAAAGACATTTGTCTACATGGATCATATCAAACTATGGGTAGCTTTGAGAAGAATGGGAATTCCAGAAGACTTTATTGTGCTGATGTGGAACCTGGACCTGGATCAAGAGGCAGTTGTGTGAACAAAACTAGAAACTACTGCATGGGTTAAAATCAGACAAGGTATAGGTCAGGTTGTATCCTTTTACCACATATATATATTTTCCCCCAGTAGTTTTATTGGGGAAATATAATTTACATATCATGCAATCCAGTAGTTCAATCATTCAATCGTATCAAGGAGAATTGCACAATCATTACCACACCAATTTTCGAACATTCCAACTGGCCATGGTTAAATTGCCTTTACAATGAGTTGTGCAGTTACAATCAGTTCTACTGCTCCCTGCCCCCTCCCACCTTCATTATTTACTCCGGAAATCCCTCTTTGCCTCCCTATCACCCACTCTCCACCCTTGAATCCCCTATAAACCCATGCACCAGTTATTATCACTATGCATCCACACCTCTGGTGATCCACAAACTGGGAAACCCAACAGAAACAATAAAAACAATATTGAAATTGTAAGGTAGTTGAGAGGCACCAGAGACCAAATCAGTCAAATTAGAACAAACAGTCTTCATTGGGGAGAAAAACCCAGCCTGGGTGAAGTCCCATGGTCCACAGTGTCTGGGCTGGGGGAGTTGCGCCCCAGGCTACCAGGGTGGTGCTTATATGGCCAGAGAACATGTGACTGGGCTGTTTTGAGTCCATATAAAGTAAAGTAGTCAGGGATTGGGAGACACAGCTATGTCCGGGTTTCTGGAATGTAAGGTGTCTTCCTAGTTCTGGGTGTATTCGTGCTGGGTGCAGAGCAGCATGCCGAGAACAAAGTAGGCACTGAGCCAAACGGGCCATGAACAAAACGGGCCATGAGCAAAACAGGCTGTGAGTAAAAGAAAGAAAAAAACTTGCAAAGCTGCTGACAAGCTACATAGCCAGCTCTGGTCAGCTCCGCAGGTGTGTGTGGGAGATTCATGACAACTTGCTGCTAGTTGTTTCAACCAGCTCTGGTCCGCTCCGCACAGGTGGGGGAGATTCAAGGTCACTTGTTATATCTTTTGATAGCCTGACACCATCTGCTCTCTTCACCACATTTACTTATGCACCCATTTTGTCTTTAGTGATTGTGTCAGGAGGGTGAGTATCAGAGTGCCAGGTTATCAGAACAAAGTGTTCTTGTGTTAAGGGAGACCTTGAGTAGAGGCCAAAAGTCCATGTGCTCTCTTAATATTTAACATATAAATATATGCACATTGGTCTCTATTATAAATTAATTCATTATAAATTAATACATTTAATATATACATCCCTATAGCTATACCTCTATAAATAGCTTTGCCTCCTATTTCTTTCCTCTATTTTCTTTCACCTTCTTCCTATCCCACTCTCATGCTCACCAACCATTTGGCTCTCAGTATTTCTTCTCAGATACATTAATCTTGATCAAACTCCACCTGGCATTATACGCCCTCCCCACCAACAATTTTAGATCTCTTATTGCTCCCTTAACTCTGAGTTTGTTGGCTCCCTACTCCCCCTGTCCCCTCCTCTCCCATGTCCGTCCAGAACCGTCAGTCCCACTGTTTTCTCCTCAGGACTGTTCTGCCTATCTTATATAGATAGATACAGGGTGAAAGAAAAGGAAAAACAAAACATAATAAAGCAAACAAATAAATACAACAGATTAGGAAAAAAAAGATAGTTCCATGTCTGTCTGCTGATCCTTATATATGTTTTCAGAACAGGTCTGATGAGGTGCCAAACCCTGTCCCCCAAGTCCAAAGTCTATTTTCAAGATTCCTTGGGGACTTGGTTATTTTGCTTCTGTTGGTGCCCAGTTGCACCACTACAGCTGTATAGTGTGTTAAAGTCAGGTAAAGCAAACCCTCCTACTTTGTCCTTCTTGAGGAGTTCTCTGCTAATTCTGGGCTTCTTCCCTCTCCATATGATGTTGGTGGTCAGTTTTTCCAATTCCTTGAAAAAAGATAATGGTATTTGTATCAGAATAGTGTTAGATTTATATAGTGCTTGGATACTATATTGAGTCTTCTGATCTATGGGCATGGGATATCTTCCATTTGTTGAGCTCACTCTTGGTTTCTTATAATAGGGTTGTATAGTTCTCCTCGTACAAATCTTTTGTTTTTTTTTCAGTGGGAATGTTTTTGTTTTTTCTCCATTCACTACTACATTGGCTGTTGGTTTTTCATATATGGCTTTTATTATATTGAGGAATTTTCCTTCCATTCCTATCTTCTTGAGTGTCTTAAACAGGAATGGGTGTTGAATGTTTTTTCTGCATCTATTGATATTATCATGTGGTTCTTATTTTTTTTCCTTTTGTCAATGTGGTGAATAATGATGGACTTTTGGATATCGAACCATCCCTGTATCCCTGGAATGAATCCCACTTGGTCATGATGAATTATTCATTTTATATACCTTTGTGTTCTATTGGCCAATATTTTGTTAAGGATTTTTGCATTGGTGTTCATTAAAGATATTGGGCTATAGTTCTCAATGTTTGTGGGATCTTTGCCTATTTTAGGTTATCAGAATAATCTAGGTAGGCATTGTTTTTCCAGGTATTTGTCCATGTCTTCCAAGTTGTTAAATTCATTGGAGAACAGGCCTTCATAGTACTGTGTAATTAACCTCTTAATTTCATTAGGGTCCATTGTAATGTCCCCCATTTCATTCCTCTTCCTGGCAATTGATGTTTGTTCCTTCCTGTCTTTGGTTAGATTTGTCAATGTTCTATCAACTCTGTTAATCCTTTCAAAGAATTGGCCTTTTTTGCTGCGTTTATTTTTTTGCATCATTTTCTTGTTTTTCCACTCATTTATCTCTGCCTTGATTTTTATTATTTATTTTCTCTTGCTATTGGTAACATTATTCTGTTGCCTCTGCTTTAATTGCTGGAGGCTTTGTGCACATGTGTGCATTTATTGCTATTAAGCTTCCTCTGATAACTGCTTTTGCTATATCCCAAAGGTTTTGGTATGTTATATTCTTATTTGTTTTTAAAAACTTCCTAATTTTATCTCTGATCTCGACTAGTCCCCATTTATTTTGCAGTAGTTATTCATCCTCTAATTATTTGCCCTTTTTTTCTTAACTATCCTTTTGTTGATTTGCAACCTTATTGCACAGTGGTCCGAGAGGGAAGTTTGAGAGATGTCTATGTGTTTGAATTAACTCAGGCTCAACTTGTGCCCCAACATGTGGCCTATATTCAAGTATGTGCCATGTACACTTGAAAAGAATGTGAGTTTTCTTTCTTTTTTTTTTTTTTTGCATTCGGGTGAAGAACTCTAAAAATGTCTATTAGGTCAAGTTGCCTAATTGTAGAATTTAGTTCTGTAGCTTCATTGTTAAGCTTCTTTCCCTGTAATCTATCTTTCTTAAAGAGTGGTGTATTAAAGTCACCTACCATGATTGCTGAGCCTGTTCACCATTGATTTTAGATCTTTTGTTGTTCCCTTGTCTCTTGGTTTGTTGGCTCCCCCTGTCCCTTTCCTATACCCCCTCTTACCCATTGTCCCCCTTTAATTCTCAGTCCCACTGATTTCTCCTTGGGATTGTTCGTCCTTCCTATCTTATATTGATAGACATGGAAACAAAAGAAAAACAAAACAATAAAACATAAAATAGCCTATGAATAGTTTCAGATTTGTCTGCTGACCCTTATGAATGTTTTCTGATCGAGTCTGATGCAGTGTCAAGACCTGCTGCCCAAATCTGAAGCTTATTTTCAGAATTCCTCAGTCACCTTGTTGCTTTGCTCTCCTTGCTGCTTTGTTGCACACTCCCTTCATGTTACACCCTGGTGCATGTGGGTTAGATGGCACAGTTCCTGCATTGAGCCTCCAGTGTTGAGGGGGGCTACAGTTAAGTAGTATCCTAGACTCCACCTGCTTGTCCATAGGATTTTCACATCACAACTTTACTTTGGCTGTTGTAATATGACAAAATCATAATTGTATAAAAAAACTGCCTCAACAGCAGCCATCAACCAACCAGTAACCAAACAAATAGAACACATGCCCACACACAAAAGAAAGACAAGAGAGAGAGAGAGAGAGAGAGAGAGAGAGAGAGAGAGAGAGAGAGAGAGAGAAAGCTACAAGCAGGAAAGCAAAATCCCATATAAACAATGAAGGATAGCATTGCCAATCACTCCCCTGGGACATAAGTCAATTGCACGATTTTCATCATCAATTTTCCCAATGACCCAGCACTCCTGATTATATTTGTTTAATTAGTGTGCTGTGATAATAAAGTAGCTGGATTATATGAAGAAAAATGTGGCATCAGAATGGGAAGAAGGCTTAGTAACAACCTACTATATTCAGATGACATAAGCTTGCTTGATGAAAATAAGGAGGACTTGAAGCACTTGTTGATGAAGTTCAAGAATTTTAGCCCTCGGTATGGATTACAACAACTCAATATAAATAAACTCAAATCTTCACAACTGATCCAACAGGTAAAATCATGTTAAACAGACAAAATCTTGGTTGTCAAGGATTTTGCCTTGCTTGGATGCACAATCGATTCTCATGGAACCAGCAGTCAAGAGATCAAACAATGTATTGCTTTGGCTAAATCTCGTGCACAAGACCTCTTTAAAGTGTTGAAAATCAAGCCTGTGTTATTTTGAGGACTCAGATGTGCTTGACTCAGTCCATGATATTTTCAATTGCTTCATATACATGTGAAAGTTGGACATTGTATAAAGAAAACTTAAGGAGAATCGATGCATTTGAATTACAGTGTTGTAAGGAATGTTGAAAGTACCATGGACTGCCAAAAGAACACACAGATCTGTCTTGGAAGTGTAGTGGGAGTGCTCCTTAAAGGCAAGATTTTGTCTCGTGTACTTTGGACATGTTATCAGGAGAGACAACTCCCTGGAGATGGACATCATTCTTGGTAAAGTAGAGGGGTAACACAAAAGCAGAAGGCCATAGAGAAGATGTATTAGCACCGTGCCTGAAACAATGGGCTCTAACTTAGGAACAATTGTGAGGATGGTGCCGAACTGGGTAATGTTTCCTTCCATTGTACATAGGGCTGCTATGAGTTAGAACTGATTCGATGGCACCAAACAACAACATTACTGATGCTACGGAAGCCTGGTTGCATAGTGGGTTAAGCATTGAGTTAGCACAGGATCAGCACACAGGATCAGTAGTTCAAACCTACCTATGGCACCTGAGAGGAACCATGAGATTTTCTACGCCCATAAAAATGTACATTTTTGGAAACCCATGGAGGCAGTTCTATTCCATCCTATATGGTCCAATGAGCCAGACTTGACTTATCTCCAGGACAGAGTGTAGAAGATAGAAACAGAGGATCCACGGTGGAGCACTGAGGAGAGGAAAATAATTCCTAAACTATTTTCTGGCATGGGTGGTCGACTTGGCACTTTGCACAGTGTGACAAGGGTTCTGGTGGCACAGTGAGTTACAAGTTTGAATGCTAACTGAAATTTAATAGTTTGAACCTATATGTTGCTCCAAGAGAAACAAGAGTATTTATCCTTCCATAAGATCTATAGCCTTAGAAGCCCTACAAGGGCTCCTGTGAGTCTAATCAATTCAAGGGCCACCATGAGTTGGAATTGACTGAGCCCTGGTGCTGCTGACTGATAAGCATTTGACTGCTAACTAAATTGGCAAGTGAAACCCAGCAGCCGTTCCTTATGAGAAAGATGAACCAATCAGCACCTGGGAAGATTCTCAGCCTTGGGACCCACCATTGGATGCTATGAGTCAGAATTCGACTTTTCTTTGTTTGGAGTTGTTTTATATAAGTCAACAATTGATAGGGTCACTTTTGCCAGAAAGAAATTAGAACACTTTCCAGGAGGCCACTATTCTCCTGTTTTATAGTGTGACGCACAGTATCTTGTCCAGGACACAAATCAACTAACAAAAGAGGTATCCAAAACATTGGTTTTAAAACATGCTTTTGTTTTGATGATGTTGGGTGCTACTGAGTCGCTCTCCCTTGCGGTGACCTAATGCTTCAGAACAGAGCAGCATAATGGTGACCTTTGACTGTCATCTTTATGGAAACAAATTGTCATGTCTTTTTCCCATAGAGCCACTGGGTGAATTTGAACTCATCAACAACCTCTCAGCTATCACCTGACTGCTCAACTGTTGTTCTAACACGGCTCCTACAGCTGTAATCTAGCTGAGCGGAATTACAGAGAGGCAATCGAGGAGTGAGCATGATACTGGGAGCAGGAGGAAGGTAAAAGGAAATAGAGGAAAGAACCAGGACTCAAAACCAAGTATGGAGGTATAAACATGGATGTTTGCATGTGTAAATATATTAACACATAAAATAGGGGTATTGACCTATGTACACATATTTATGTGGCAATACATTGAGGCAGTGGATGGACTCTGGGCCTCTACTTAAGTATTCCCTGAACACAGGAACACTTTGTTCTAATGATGTGGCACTGGGCAATGCCCACCTCCCTGACACGATCTCTGAAGACAAACTGGGTGTATAATCAAATGCGGTGAAGAAAGTAGAGGGTGTCCAGCTATTAAAAGATACAGCATCTGGAGTCTTGAAAGCTTGAAGTCAAATAAGTGGCCATCTAATAGGGAATCAACAAAGGCCACATGGAAGAAGAATAACAGCCTGTGTGATCATGAGGTGTCCACCGGAACAGGCATCAGAAGTGCAAAAATAAACAATCTCATGGAGGTGAAGGAGTGGGGTAGAAGCAGAGACCGGGAGCCCATCCGTGGATAATCGGACATTCTCTCATAGAGGGCCCACATGGAGGAGAAGACACATCCTGGGGAAGTTTAGCACTGAAGGAGCACACCACAGCCTCAGTTCTTTAACTTCCTAACCCCCCCCCCCCCCTATTATGATCTCAGTCCTACCTCGCAAATCCTGCTAGACCGATATACATAACACTTGTACAGATGAGAGCTTTCAATATATGGAATGCAGGATAGACAACCACCTCTTAGAAACAGCAATGAGAGTCATGATTTCAGGAGGGTCAGGAAAGGGAAGGGGAGAGTGGATAGCAATGATGGCAGAATAACTCCCCTTGAGGGGAGCGAATACCAGGATAGTGGGTGAAGGGACAGAATGGGTGGTGTAAGATATGTATAAATAATAATAACAGTACATAATATATAAGGTATTCCCAGAGGTGCTAGAGTGGGGAGGGAGGGAATAAAAAGGAGCTGATATCAAAGGGCTCAAGAAGAAAGATAATATTTTGAACTTGTTGATGCCAATATTTGTACATGTCCCCTTGATATGATGGTTGTATGGATTGTTATAATATTTGTAAGAGACCCCATAAAATGATTTATTAATTAAAAAACAAAAACAAAAAACAAGGGTCTTAAAGTATCCTATTGATTTAGGTCTGATACGTTTCAGGTTCTCTTCGCTGATGTTCTTTAGCAGATCAATATGATCAGACAAGAGGAGAGTTCACAAATAGGAGGGCCCGAAAGCCAGAAAAATACTCACTGCCATTGAGTCAATTCTGACTCACAGTGACCTAAAGGACAGAGTCGAATGGCTTTTGTGGGTTTCTAAGACAGTAAATCTTTATGGGAGTGAAAAGTCTTATCGTTCTCTCATGGAGTGGCTAGTGGTTTTGAAGTGCTGACCTTCCAGTTACCAACCCAACGCAGAAGCCGCTATACTACCAGGGTTCCTACTTGGAACCAGTCAGAAATAACTGCCACCAAAAATCTGCTGAATATGTTCTTCTATTCAGCCTTCTAACAACGTTTCAGAGATGTTCTTCTAACTTTTCAGGACCTGGCAACTGAAGGTCAAATGTCTGACTTTCTGGGTACTTCAAGTACTTGGCCCAATTTACCAACATTAGCTTCTCTAGTGACTGGTTTGTTTCTGGGCCATCCTAGATGCTATTTCTTTTGAGTATCTCCACGATCATGCTATTTGACACTTGTGAGAAACCAGTGTCAAGGTATTTCAATAGCTTGCTGAAGGGGCAAAGACAATAGGAGGCAGAGATAAATGCATATGACTCCCAGCATTTCTCCCTTGTCACACTGCTTCTCTTGGAAGTAGTATCAAAGTCACAGTTACTTAAAGCATGTCGAAGACCACTCGGTTCCCCTCCATCAGCTTTATTTATTCCTTACTATGTAGCACCTTAAGGCGCTCTGGAGGGGTAGTGGGTTGTTAAACACAAGGTCAGCAGTTTGAAATCCCCAGCTGCTCCACCAGAGAAAGATGAGGACTTTTACTCCCATGAAGATTTCTGCTAATCAATGGATGACTAACCACAAGGTCAGCTGTTAAACCCACCAGCCTGTCTGCTGGAAAAAAAAGATGGGACTATCTGCTCCCATAAAGAGTTAAAGTCTACATAGCATCTCTGTGACTGAAATCAGCTCCTCTTAACCTTTCCCCGGAGGATTTAACTGGTGCTTCTTTGTAAGTGTGAGTTGGAAGGGACTCGATGGCCATGGGCCTTTACAGATGTAGCTATCTTGGGAATAAGAGGCTGAAAAAGCCAGGGCACCATTGAGAGGAAACAAATCCACAGTCCCCATAACAAATGTACGGGGACTTTACTACCAAGGATGTGCATTTATGTAAAAGCATATTTACAAAATTTGTGTAATAGCAAACATCTGGTAATTGACATGTGCCCATCAATAGGGAATGATTAAACTGTGTTAAAGGATCACTAGAGTAAAATATTAGGCAGCTCTTTAAAAAGGGGTGGATAGATCCATATGGGTGCTATTTTGAAAAAGTACCCAAGAAAAAAGGAAATAAAGCAGAAAAAAATGTGTAACATTTTCGCACCAGTAATGAAGACAAAAGAATGGAGCAAAAGGGGAGGCAATTGAGCAGCAAAGGGAAAAGTGGGACTTGTTCCCGAGGGACCAAATACCCTGAAAGAGCCATATGCACATGAGAACCAGATTAGGGCTCAGGATTCTGCCAGGAATAATATTTCTAACTCAGTGATTACATAAATGCAGGCCTGGTGGGGTAGGCTATTTATATTCTACCATAATGAGACACAAGCACACACACATTAGATATACTATGCATGCCAAGAATTTGCTAGGAGATGATGGAATTGGAAGACTAGTATACTACACTGGTGGAAATATAAAATGATCCAGTATCTTTAGTGAACACTTCAGTTGTCTCTTAAACACTAAACCTACCCAAGAAAAATGAATGCATACATTCATAGAAAGACTTGTACAGACATGTTTATAATAGGTTAATTTCAAATAGTCAAAATCTGGAAAGAAACCAAATATCCAGAAATAGGTGAACAGATAAACAAATTGTTATATACCCATATAAAAGAAGAAGCTTGGCAATAAAAAGGGCTCATCAATAATAATATACCATGTTTTGAGGGGATCCAGTTCGTACATGGTATCAGACTTTCAAGGGGTGATTGGACATGCCAATTTGAAGTTCAGAAGAGAACTGCATTCTGAAAAATAATAATAATAAAATTGAATTAATATGGAGCTGGCATTTAAAGTCATTGACGAGGTGAGAACATTAAGAAAGCAGATATGGATAGAGCAGAGAAACATCTAAAGAATTAGACCTGAGTAGGTAGAAGAAAAATAATGGAGAAAGAATAATAAATATAACACACATGAGTAATTCTAGAACTGAGTATCCACTATTACTATCAACCATACTGAATTGTATTGAGCTGAAAATAGTATGAATGAATGAAATCATGTCTGGAAATAGATTTGCAGGACTGGAGATAGGTGTAACTAGACACTTTAGAAAGTCAATATAGATTTCTGGACCTTAAGGCTAGGAATAGAAACAAGAATTTATTCAAGTAATATAACTTTTCAGTGTCTAATGCATTCCTGGCAGGATTCAAATTAACATTTAAAGCATGCCATTCAGACCTAATTTTTATTCCCACAGAACTGGAAGAAATGTAACAAATACTTTCCATTACTGTGACAATAAGCACCAATTATCCTCACAATGGCATTTGCTGGTTCAGTTAGAGTTAGTACAGAGCTTTGAAAACATGCCAAGCAGGGTTATGAGTCATTTGTACACATTAACTCTTTCACTCCCATCACCACTCTGAGATAATAGACAGTATTCACAGATAGTTTACGAACATTGCCCAACCACCCCGCCATGAGACATATGCTATGGGGGACCCATAGCACTATGGGGGACCGCACTGGAGACACTGTGCAGAAATTGTGCCTGGTCTCCCCCCCACACAGCGGGGCGAAACACGAAAGGAGTGCAACTGGGCAGCAAGGGGAACAAAGCAACTAAGTCCCCTAGGAATCCTGAAAATAGAATTCTGACTCAGGGGGCAGGGCTTCGCATCTCATCAGACTTGATCAGAAAACATACATAAGGATCAGCAGACAGACCTGTAACTATTGTTTTTCTTTCATGTTATGTCTATCTATATAAGACAGGCAGGATGAACAATCTCTAGGAGAAAACAAAGGGACTGGTGGCTCCAGGAGGACATGGGAGAAGAGGGGGCAGGGAGTGGGAGTGGGGACCAACAAACTCAGGGATAAGGGAACAACAAGAGATCTAAAATTGATGGCATGGAGGGCAGAAAATGCCTGGTGGGCGTTGATCAAGTGCAGTGTATCTGAGAGGAATTACTAAGAGCTGAATGGAGGGTGAACGTGATAGAGGGGTAGTAGGAAGGTGAAAGGAAAAAGAGGAAAGAAGTAGGAAATAGAGGAAAGAAACTATAGGTATGTATATATGTAAATATATTAATTTATATTGAAAGGGATAGAGGTCAATATACATGTACTTATATGTTAAGCATTCAGATAGCAGATGGACTTTGGGCCTATACTCAAGGCCTCCCTTAACACAAGAACACTTTGTTCTGATAACCTGGCTCTCTTTGATACTCATCTTCCCCACATGATCACTGAAGACAAAATGGGTGTTTAAGAAAATGTGGTGAATTAAGTGGATGGTGCCTGTCTATCAAAAGATGCAACATCTGGGGTCTTAAAGGCTTGAAGTTGAACAAGCAGCCATCTAGCAGGGAAGTAAATAAGCCCACATGGAAAAAGCACACGAGTCTGTGTGATCATGAGGTATCAATGGGAGCAGGGATCAGTTATCAAAATATCCCAAACAAACAATTATTTCAATGTGAAAGAGGGGGATTGGAGTTGAGACCCCAAGCCCATGTGTAGATGACTGGAAATCCCTTCACAGAAGTGTTACAAGGAAGGGACAATTCAATCAGGGTGCAGTATAGCACTGACAAAACATACATCATTCCTTTGCTTCCTGAATGCCCCGCCCCCCCCCATGACTCAGTTTTACCTTACAAATCTGGCTAGACTGAGTACAGATAAGAGTTCTCAGCACATGGAATTCAGGAATGAAAACCCCCTCAGGATCAGTAGTGGGAGTGGTGATGTCATGAGGGGAGGGGGCAGCGAGAAGGGGTGGAAAGGGGGAACCCATCACAGGATTGGATATATAGCCTTCCCCCTCACCCCAGGGGGACAAGTAACAGAAAAGTGGGTGAAGGGAGACAACGGAGAGTGTAAGACATGAAATAACAATAATAATGTATAATTGATTAAGGATTTATGAGATTGGGCCAGAGGGGGAACAAAGAGGAAGTTGATCAAGTAGAAAGAAATTGTTTTGGAAATGTTGATGGCAATATATGCACAAGTGTGCTTAATACTATTAAATTATGGATTGTTACAAGATTTGTAAGAGCTCCCTAATAAAATGATTAAAAAAAAAACAAAGAGAGAGAGAGAGAGAGAGAGAACATTGTCCAAGGTCACACAGCTCCAAGGGATAGAATTGGATTTGATTCTAGAATCAAAATCAGCATTTTAGTTCTAGAACCCAGGCAAAATCTCTTAGGATAAGCACTTATTCCTGAGCATTAATGCTGTAAGAAGTTCCTAAAGTATATCTATTTCTGCAGTGGTAATATGAAACAAACCACTAACAGCACCGCTAGGACTGAGGTAGGATAACTCAAGTTTATGCTCTCTCTCTATCTATATCTATATCTATATCTATATCTATATCTATATCTATATCTATATCTATATCTATATCTATATCTATATCTATATCTATATCTATATCTATATCTATATCTATATCTATATCTATATCTATATCTATATCTATATCTATATCTATATCTATATCTATATCTATATCTATATCTATATCTATATCTATATCTATATCTATATCTATATCTATATCTATATCTATATCTATATCTATATCTATATCTATATCTATATCTATATCTATATTCATCTGCCCCTCGGCTAAAATCTAACAGCCTCAAGCCCACTTGCTCCTATGTTAGCATGGATGGCAGACGATAGCACCTCCTTTAAACAAACTGCGACACTTTGGAACATGCACCTCATGAGTCTCATAACATTTGTCTGAATGATGTTTATGGCCCCATAAGGTTGTAAAAGAGTTTAGAAATTCGGATTGAAGAATGGGATCGGGCAAACTCAATGCCTCCCCCTACACAGCAGTGCATATCATGTGTCTTGGATGCAAAGTGGTTTTGCTGTCAGGCCTATAAAAGCATAGTTCGTACATAACTTATATTTGAGTGCTTTTCCGTCTGGGCCTTTCTACACTGCGATCCTTCAATTCTGCTCTTACTTTCTTTTTATTAAAATAGTTCTCGAGAAAAAGAGGAAAACAGTGAACAAAAGAGCGGAAGGGAACTTTCACCAGTGAGGAGATCCGCATGGCCAATAAACACAGGAGAAAATGCTCCTGATTATTAGCCACAGGAAAAATGCAAATAAAAAAACAACAATCATTAGATGCCACATAAAACCCTTGAGAATAGCCCAAATCAGAAAATCAGAGAGCAACAAATTTTGGAGGGGATGTGGCGAGATAGGAACTCTCCTCCACTGCTGGTGGTCATATAGATACATACAGCCTTGTGGAAAGAAATATGACGATATTTAAAAGAAATGGAAATTGAGCTACCTTATGAACCAGGTATCCTCTACTGGGCATATACCTGGAAGAGGTAAGAAATAAACTACGACCAGTCATCTGTGCTCCAATGTTTATTGCAGTGCAATTCAGAATCGCAAAGAATTGGAAACAACCTACATTTCCATCAATAGATGAGTGGATTAGTAAACTCTGGCACATACACACCATGGAGTACTGCACATCACTAAAAATCACTGATGATCACATGAAGCGTGGTGTTTCATGGGAAGAGTTGGAAGAAATAATGCTAAGTGAAATTAGCCAATAACGAAAGGACAAGTACAACATGAGTCCCCTGAGGTAAGCATAATCAGTATAGTAGATATAGAAGAAAAGCCACTTGTCTCACACTATATGGGTCAAGGGACAGGAAATTGGGAGGAGGTTGGTTCGAACCCAAGGAGGTACATGTTATTCCAACACAAAGAAGGGGAAAGGGGGGAAGGGAGAGGGAAAAGAGGGGGGTGGTATAAAAGGGAGATGATGACACAGGGGAGTAAGGCACTAACCAATCTGGGGGAGAATATTGTCTATGTCTCCGCAGAATTGGGAGTGCACAAGCAGACCCCACCACGGTGCACCAAACCTCGACGGCAAGGTAACCATGTGGAGAAATTCATGAAAAAATTGAGCTACAGGGCTGGCCTCAATCAGAACCAAAATGACTCCCCTCCCTAGAAGCATGTGCTATAGAGAATGACACTAAACCTACAGGTTGGGGAGAGGGGCCAGCATGCCACACCCACATGAAAACAAACCAAGAAGAAACAAGAGAAAGGATGCTCTATTGCACACCAGCACTGAGCTGATAAGACCTGCAACAACTCGAGACACGATGTTCCCCACTGGGGCATCCTGCGACAGAGGACAATACTGGGGACACATGGTTGATCAGCAAATGGAGCAAAACCAAGTTACAAAGGCCCTGAAGTGTCCCCCAAGTAGACTTCAGGCTAGGAGGGCAGCTCCTGTAATTCCCCAAGGACTAGTGGGGAGACAGTCAAAAAGGAGAGAGAGAGAGGGACCAGATCTCAACCCAGTGCACCAAGACGTGAATGCAACATACCGACATGAAGCAGCCAACCATAGAGAGGTCTGCAGGACCGGCCCCAATCCCAGCAATGTGGACCTCCTCCCCATGCTCCCCACCTTCCCCCAGAAGAATGCAATACAGAAGCTACAGTTCAGGGAGAGGGTCGCATCTGATCAGAGCACCAGGAGCAAACTAAGAGGGAAGGAGAAAGATAAAGAGAAAGAGAGAAAGAGAGAGTGGAACACATCCTGGCCCACCAAACCCTGAGGACTATATTCCTGCTCAGAACGAGACAAGACATCTGTGGTAGTCACTTAATCTGGTGTGAATTAAGGGTGTAGGGGTGGAGTTGGGCTCTCAAACTGGAGATAGTCAATGAAACTTCTGTGTGGGCATGGCCTTCTCCTGAGAATTCTGGGAAATCTGGTACTCGGAGAAATCTCCCTTCTTGGAGGCAGGGAAGACACCTCTCTCTGCTACTCCTGCAGAAGACAAGCATCATGGAGGCAACCAGACCTTGGAAGCCGGAGAAGCCACAGAGAGACCCCTGCCAGCGCTGATGTTTCCAATGACACAGGATCCAAAGACTTCCTACCCACTGCCCTGTGATTTTCCTGCACTTGGCATCATTGCATGTATTTTGTGAGTCTGAAAAGGACTTTATAGATTGCTGTTGGGCATTTGGGTAATGTTGGATTTATGGACTTGATCTGGACTGGGCTGAGATCAATTGCTCTTGTATATAAATCTCTCCCATTTATACATATGTGTGTCCATGGATTTATTTCTCTAGTGTACCCAGACTGACACAATATCCCTCACTGGCCCATAGTACTACTGGGGTCAACACTGGAGACACAATGTGGGAATTGTTCCCAATCTGGTTCCACCACACTGGGAGAAATACTAAGGGTGTGCAACAGAGCAGCAAGGGGAGCAAAGCAACAAAGTGTCAAGGGAATGCAAAAATAGACTTTGGGGTCAGGGAATTGCACCCCTTCAGACTCAACCAGAAAACACTTCTAAATATCAACAAACAGACCTTGAATTATTTATAGGTTTTTCTTTTTTGCTGTTGTTTTGTTTTTGTGTTTATTACCATTTTTGCATGCCTATCTAGATAAGATAGGCGGGATAAACAATCTGGAGGAGAAAACAATGGGACCAATGGTTCTTGGGGGACACGGGAGAGGGTAAGACAAGGTAAAGGAAGGAAGGAACGAGTGATCTAAAATCGATGGTGAGGAGGGAGTAGAATGCCTGGTGAGACTTGATCAAGTGCAATGTAGTTGAGAGGAATTAATGAAAGCTGAATGAAGGCCGAATATGATAGCTCAAGGAAAGTGGAAAAGAAACCCAAATGAAGGCTGAGCATGATAGTGGGACAAGAGGAAAGTAAATAACTAGGAGGCAAAAGACATTTATAGAGGTCTAAATATAGGCATGCACAGATGTCAGTATATTTATATATAACAATAGGGAAATTGAGCTATGTACATATATTTATATGTTAAGTACTAAGGTAGCAGATGGACATTGGGCCTCTACTCAAGTCCTCCCTCAACATAAGAATATTTTGTTCTAATAACCCAGCATGCTGTGGTGCTCACCTTCCTGACACGATTGCTGAAGACAAAATGGTTGCTTAAGCAAATGTGGTGAAGAAAGCTGATGGTGCCTGGTTATCAAAAGATATAGCAGCTAGTGTCTTAAAGGTTTGAGGATAAATTAGTGGCCATCTAGCTGAGAAGCAACAATGCCCACATGGAAGAAGCACACCAGCCTATATGATCATGAGGTGTTGATGGGTTTAGGTATCTGGCATCAAAGACCCAGAACATAAAATCATATTGATGTGAATGAGGGGGGAGGGCAGAGGTCCAAAGCCCATCTATAGACAATTGGACAGTCCCTCACAGAATGGTCACAAGGAAAAGATGAGTTAGTCAGGGTTCAGTATAGCACCAATGAAACTTACAACTTTCTTCTAGTTCTTTAATGCTTCCTCTTCTCCACTATCATGACCCCAATTCTACCTTACTGTGAGGTGCCAGCCCCCACAATTGAATGAGTCCAAGGGGTGGTTGTGTAATTGAGAGGTAAAATTAAAGAGACATCAGGCAAGATAAAGCATGCAATTGTTCACCTTCAGGACAGCCATGATCTCAGCAGCCAGGTCTGTTATGTTTCTCTCTGGGCTAAATTTCAGCCTCGGTCCTTGGCTCCACAAGAGAAAGATTTCACGCCGAAGCCGGGCTCGTGATCCAAGTGAATTTAATGAAAGTTCAAAGAAGCATCAGGTTTTATGCGGCACCCATAGGATTCCTTTGACCATGCGGTCTGGCAGAGACTGCCCCAGGTCACGCAAGGATCTCTCTCCTCCCACGAAGACCACCAGACCACACAAGCAAGACAAGACCCCTCTCCCTCTCGGTCCCTGCCTTTTCAAGGGTTCCCGGGGGAGACGTGGTGAACGACCCCAGGTTGATCCCATTGGCTGAATTGCAATCACCTGGCCCAGGTGGGCTGCTCCAGGTGTAATGCCCATCTGGGCCCACCGGCGGGAAAATCCAGCTTTGTCCTTTGCTGGCTCTCCTGGGCATGCGTAAATGGACTTCCCAATTCCCTAGGCTAAGCTACCTAACAGGTCCACATACAGAGTGTGAACATATTCCCAACAAAGGCTTATATACCCTTAGGGGGTGTGCAGGCCCCCTAATGACAGGTAACCACATACGTAACAGGAAGGGATTGTACAATAAGCATACGTGCGACAGGAAGGGGATGAGCTAGGGGTGTACACGCAATAGGAAGGGGAGGCGCTAGGAGTACACACATGACAAGATGGGCTCTAAAGTCAAGCTGGAAGCCTAACCTTGATCCTCCTTGAGTTGTCTTGACCTTGTCTTTGAGCTCTCCTTCAGGGGAATAATCTATTATCCTTATCAGCAGGGCGTGGGCTCCACCTAAGGCGGAACAGATAATAGGGTGTGACTGCTCTAGGTGTCTCATAGTGAGGATGTGTTAGCTAGCAGCATCTAACCGGCTAGACCAGAGCATGTACACTGATGATAAGAGATTGCAACACAGGGAATCCAGGACAGATAAACCCCTCAGGACCAATAATGACTTAACCATACCAGGAGGGCAGGGGAAAGGTAGGGGAAAAGGGGGGAATCAATCATAATGATCGACATTTACCCTCCCCCCGAGGTGGACAGACAATAGAAAAGTGGGGTGAAGGGAGATAGTGGATGATGTAATAAGATATGAAAATAATAATAATGATTTTAATTTATCAAGGGTTCATGAGGGAGGGAGGGTGAGGAACAGAGGGGAAAATGAGGTGATACTAAGGGTTCAAGTAGAAAGCAAATGTTTTCAGAATGATGATGGCAACAAATGTACAAATGTGCGTGACACTTGGATGGACGTATGGATTGTGATAAGGGCTGTAAGAGCCCTCAATAAAGTGATTTTAGAAAATAAAATAGCTCCGTCTTTTTCACTTTGTAAGCCCCATCTCACCCGTGCATGAGACTCCCTGACCACACAGTCTGTCATGGTTTTGTCCTATTACCAACTCCTAGAGTGATTGTGCTGCACATGTAGCATCGGGATTCAATACTCTGCTTTATTTTTCCTTTATTGGTGAAATTTTCAGGAGAATTGCTATCTCTACTTCTAAGTTCTACAGGCCTGGCGATGTGGCAGGTTACCCATTAGGCTAGGAACCTGCAAGTTCTGCATCCACCACCTCCTCTGAGCGAGAGAGAGGAGGCTTTCTGCTCGCACAAATATTTACAGCTTTGGAAACCCAAACCCAACCCAAAGTTGGGCTCAATGGCCTCAATGCCAGTGAGTTTGGCTTAGTCTTGGGTCACTACTAAATTGCGAAGGGTCAATGCTGCGTTGCCGTTATTACTAGCAGGTCTCATTTCAGTTCACCGTTAAAATCTTTAAAAATTCTTGCCACCTTAAGAGAGACTACAGTAAATAATAGAAATATAATGGTCTATTAGATAATGCATTTCTTGCCCCGAAGCAGCTGATTTTCAGACTACTAAGAAAAAAGCAAAGACATTGCAATTAAATTAGTCAGTGCCTTGGTTGAGGAAGTTTCAGGGACTACGGGTCCTTAACGAAACCTTGGAAACTGGAGAGCCACCTCACCCCCAGCCCACCCTCTTCAGTCCCTGAAGGTAAGGTGAGACGTATAAGAATATGAATTACCAAAGAGAAGGAGCAAGCAGAAAGCACACACATATGTGACGTTGTACGAGACGCACCCTTTGAATGGAGACATTCTGGTACGGTTGGTGCATGGATGGCAACAGAGGTGGGGAGTGCACAGCAGGATAAGACTGGGGTCGGAGGCAGCCAGGAGCCAGGCTATAAAAAGTCTTACTAAGGAAGTTAGGATTCTTGTGGGAGAATCAGGTGCAATCTTGGAGTCTAACAGGGACAATTCTCCCCTGTCCTATAGGGTTGCTATGAGTCAGCATCAACTTGCAGGCAGTGAATGTGGGAGAAGGAGTGAATTATCCAGGGATTTTAAGCACAGATCTTTGATATCCTCATCTTTGCCTTTTTTTTTAAAGTGATGAAGTTATGGTTATTTTTATTTCTTCTTCTCCATATATTTTCCTGTAAACAGTTTTTTTAGGACCTAGTCCAAACATCATACCATTCCATGGTTCCATCATATCAAGCAGTGTTGTACAATCACACAATAGCACCACAACCAATTTCAAAACATTTTCTTCCCCTTTTCCTACTTGATATCAGTCCCTCTCCTGCGCTTTCCACCTAGGGGCCTCTATTCTAGTTATTGTTTCTACAGATCCACTCATCTTTGGCTTCATCTACAGAAAGAGCATAGAAATATATGACACAGAGCCAAGAAGGCTACTAGCAGTATAGCAAAGTGTGGTGAAGAAATTGGATGGCACCCGGCTATCAGATAGAATAGCATCTGGGGTCTTAAAGGCTTGTTTTCAAACAAGCAGCCATCTAAGTGAGACATCAGTTCAGCCCACATGGAAGGAGCACACCAACATCTGTGACCCAAGTATTGTAAATGATATAATCCAATTCCAAAGGAGGGAAGAGTATCAGAGCTTACATTGTAAGATTCTGGTGTGCAGAAGACAACGGATGACAGTGATAGCCCAAAATATATCTGCAGGATCTACACAGGGAAAAAGCCCACGATGATTTCCTTTTACCCATCATTGAAGGATGGAAATAACCAGGTGATCCGACAGAGAGTATTGGAGAGACAACTGCAGCAAATTAAAATGATCAAGCTGACTTGAGGGGTTACAACCTTGTCATCTGATCTCTCATTTGATACACTTGGTTCTTGATGTGGCTTTAAAATATTTTCTGATTTATTATCACATTGGGGTTTACCTCATGCTTTATTTGGTCATGTTTGCATTTTTAAAGAGGATGCTAGCTGCGGTGTGAGAATGCAAGGCTGGGATAAGACCAGGACTTTTGTTTTTCCAGTCAATGTAGCAAGGCCTTGCTGAAAGGTGTTTAAATGAATGTGCTTGATGGAAAAAGAAATCTTAATGATTATACTGAGGGTAATATCTGAATATGGCAACACATCTTCTGATTAATATGTATAGGTCTTTCACATCCCTTGGGAAATGGAATTCCTCCCAACAAAAGAAAATGACATCCCTGATATTTTTGTGTGGCAGGTACGTGGTTCACAACATTGGATGCTGCCCAAGCTGCGTTATTCCTCTGGGAGCAGAGCTGGGGACTCAGAGGGCAGGGAAAGGATAGGTCAGCGATGTCATGGAAGGATCGACGATGACAAACGAGGTGCGAATCAGCGGAGAATGAAGAGGCTGGTGCACCGCACACTCACCCGAATGAAAGCTGTCTTCGGAGACCCTTAAACAAATGAATCTGCTGAACAGATGCGCACCACATCTCACTTGCAGACAAAGCGACCTTCTTTCAAAGTCCTCTCAGAATGGCTTGATAATAAGGCTGTTGAGAGGAATGATTTGTCAAGCTAATTTATTATCGTCTAAGGAGGGCTCTGAATAATATGAGGCCCTTGGGATGAGGAGAGGGTCGTTGAGTCGAGTGATGGAGACCCAAGAGGCCACTGTTTGTTTATTTGTGGTTGGTTTGGGTTGTGTTACATAAACGAGGCTAAAATTGTTCTGAGCTCAGTGCTTCTATTGCTAATAGGCCTTTCTTTGTTAATTTTGAAGCTGAGAAAGATGCAAGCACCCGGGTGGGAATGCTGAGTTTCACAGTGGAGTCATCAGGGATCATTGGATGCAGGCATGAAAGCTATCTATAAACAGGAATGGATCTGCCTGCCCATGCTCCACTGCTTGGCTGGACTCTGTAAAATCATCAGAAAAAGAACAACTCAAAATGAAACTCTAGGCACTAGCTTAAGCCCTGGTGCACCCTGAGAGGGGTGTCCAACCCAAACCTAAACCACTAAGCACTTACCAAAGGAGAACTTCTCCTTCCCCCCTTCCAATCTTTATAAAATAAAACAGCAGAGTCACTGAGCAGGTAAAAAAATGAAGCAATTTAACAGTAACTAATGGGAAAATTATCAGCATTCTGAAGGAAATGATCATTTTTCAGGAGAAGGTGTTAAAATTCCTATTTCTAATATAATGGGTATCAGGCTGCCCTTTTCTGTAAGTTATTTTCCTCAGTGATGGTAATGACTGTATTTGTCAAATCATTTAAAGGGAAAAGTGGAGAAGAGAAAAATGGATAGTTTAGCTTAAACTGGTAAGAGGCACAATTGATTACCTTGTTGGCTGAGAGAGAGAGAGAGAGAGAGAGAGAGAGAGAGAGAGAGAGAGAGAGAGAGAGAGAGAGAGAGAGAGAGAGAGAAAGAAGAAAACTCTGCTTCTCCGTATACACCGTTGTCAGCTCTGGTGCAGACCTGAGGAATTCCGGTGTTGCAGAAGTTACAGTGCTGGGAGGCCAGCCAAAAGTGAGTGGTTTGAACTCACCAGCTGTTCTAAGGGAGGCAGACGTGGCAGCCTGGTCCTGTAAACGTTATTATTGTTAGGTGCCATCGAGTTGGTTCCAACCCATAGTCACCTTTTGTGTCACCGAACGAAACGGTGCCCAGTCCGGCGCCATCCCGCCCTTGTTCCTATGCCTGGATCATTTGTGGTGGCCACTGTGTCAATCTTCTCCTTAAGGCCCTTCCTCTTTTCTTGCTGTCCCTCCACTTTACCAAGCATGATGCCCTTCTTCGGGACTGGTGTGTCCTGACGTGTCCAAAGAGGAAAACTTTGCCATCCCTGCCTTTAAGGAGCACTCTGGCTGCGCTTCTTCCAAGACAGATCGGTCTGTCCTTTTAGCAGTCCATGGTACTTTCAATATTTTTCTCCAGCATGGCAAGTCAAATGCAAGGATTCATCTTCAGTCATCCTTAGGCAATGTCCAACTTTCACGTGCTTATGAGGCAATTGGAAATATCGTGGTTTGGGTCCAGTGCACCTTAGTTCTGAAAGTAACGTCCTTACTTTTCAACACTGAACATTACAGCCACGGAAGTTTCATGGGGCAACTATGCTCTGGACTCCAGGCCAGTAGGAGTTGGAACTCACGCAGTGGCCATTGGGTTTTGGCTGACTGCATCACCTCATGTGCATATTCTGTTCAGTTTTTTTGGCTCAACTTTCTCCACACATCTCTTATTTTTAATACCAATGGTTCAGGATATAAAGAAGAATTATTCCATAAAAATGAATTGATAAGGTATGTAATAGTTTTCTAAATTAATAGGAAAATGAAACCATTTCCTAACCACTGAGAAAACAATGACAATGATTGTCAAGGAATCTTTACAGGGTGGCTGAATTTTCAACTAAGTAATACTGTCTTTCCAGAAAAAAAAAAGATTTTTTTAACCATCTGTCATAGTTTCTTACTCTGCCAAACGAGCAACTTTGACCAGGTGATCCTTCTGGCCAGATAAAAAATTCAGTATATTAAATGCACCCATCAGCATTCAGTCCATCAATACTTGCTGTCAAACTTTGAGGATCTCCAGGTCCGAGTTCGTAGCACACTATACAGGGCTTTGCTTTGGTGCAGAGTGAAAAAGGAACAGCACTTTGCTGTTTTGTTTCCCCCTGAAAACCAGTAATAGAGTCGATGCAAATACTGCCCAGTGAAATATGAGGGAGCTTTATAAGTTCCTGGGAAAATTGAATTAAAAGATGATGGGAATGTCTGTGAAATATATTAGGTTCCCTGATATACATCAATGCAAATCTATATGCTCCAAATGGTGATTATTTTTCATGGCCCTGAATTTGGGTTTAGGCAGCATGTGCTATTGTATGGCAGGAGGTAAAATTTAGAGTATCTCAATATATATTAGTTTGTGGAGGCTTATTGGGATATGACTTGACAAATTCATCCTTTTTTTTGGTCCTGCCTCTACCAACGTCCAGTTACACTCAGAGCTGCCCCTTGCACCCCAACCCATATTTTCAGTACATTCATGGAATGCAACCCTCGGGGCTCAAGTGCCTGACCAGATGATTGCAGTGAGAGAAATGTATGTTCTTTCTTTTGTTGCCCAAGTGAAGCACCAATACAACCAGGGACGAGCCTTCAGATAGGAAATGCTTAGTCACACCCTAAGCCTAGGTGTTCTTTGCCAGGCCTATGTGTTCTCTGTGAGTGGATGGTATAATGATCAGTATGAGCCTGATTGTGTTCATTGTTTAGCTCTGTCGGCCGTGGCTGCTAATGAATTACGTAGCAGTAAGTAGACCATTCTGTGAATATGATGAATTGTTTCTGCCTACGCCACAAGCAGCCACAACCACAATCCCTATGATGACACTGAACAGTTACTGATGCTTTATCCTTTGCGTTATTAGCATTGTTTTGAATTTCACGTTACAGCACATTTCCCTCTAAATTCAATTCTGGGAAACCGCTTATTACTCCATTTTACTTTGCTTCAAAAAGTCCACTTCAAATGATACACCAGGCCTATTGTAGACTTTCAACATTCCTTAACCAGATGTTAAACAGGAAATATTTTCTCAGCTGGGCAGGAGGAAAAAATAGTGAAACTTTTCAGCAGTGGAGGGAATTATCAATATCAATGAACACTTATTTTCTGTTTTTTCTTGGGAGACTGACAGAAACATTTGAAATATGAACTCCAGTCCTATCCCTAATATACTTTAATGAATTCCAGTGCTGGAGTAGCAAACAAAAAACTGATAGCAGAGACTACAGAATGTGAAAAAATATGGAATATATTCAAAAGTTTTTGTAATTCATCCTACTTCCAATCATAAGTTCACTCAACCTCTATGTGATAAATGAATCTTCAGAGTATATTTGCATTAACATTTATGAGTTTCAAGAATAAATGACCTGATTTTTATTTTTTTTTTTGGCAAGGGCATTTCCTGGAGGGCTTACAGGTAACTGAAATATCTTTGGCCCAGAATGTTTCTTTAGTAGCTTTGAAGCCAGTGACTTTAGTTGAATTTGAAAACCTACTAAAGAATAAAAATCTGAAGGCACTTTGCGCTAAGCCAAATACTTAAAGATATTTTACTGGAAACTTTTATTCATTTGGGTGGTTAATTAAATATATCATTCTGAATTGTCTTAAGATAGATAGACCTAAAATACATGACATTAAAAAGAATACTAAATCAAGCAGAGCACAAGAGGCCTTTGGTTTGGAGCATATAATGGTTAAGGTTATATGTCAACATGGGCAAGTTAAGATTCTCGGTGGCTTGGTAATTATTACATAATCATCTTCCACCAGTCATCTGATGCGAACAATCCATCAGTTGATTTGCGAGTATGTCCAAGGCCAGAGTATGTGAATGCTTGGGCAAAACGCACTTTCTTATGATCTTGCATCTGACTCATGGTGCTGTGACCTCTGCTTCTTGCATTGTGACCCAGGCTTCCCTTTGACCCGCAGATTTTGGACTCATCCCCTGCAACCACATGAATCAGGAGAACGCTCCAGCTTGACCCAGGAATTTGGGATTTAACAGACGTCACTATTGTGTGAGCCATCTTGGAATAAATTTCTATCTACCCGCACTTTACTTATTGACTATCTTGCTATTTGACAGTTTGCATTCATGACAATAGTAAAAATGGACTATCTATCTTGTGCAATAATTATGTACATCTGGCAGTAATGAACACCAAGGGGGGAGGTGAAAGTAGCAAGAGCAATGAGGGTTAAGGCTATTGGTCAGCTTAATTGGGTCAAAATACTCAGTGGGTTGGTACTTACACAGTGTTGTAGTCATCTTGCATTTTGTGATCTGATATCATCACCCTCCACGTTCAGCAGAAAGTCAATTTTCCACACAACAACCTGTCCTTTGGAACCAGAATTGAAAGTAAATAGTTGGCATATATATGAGGGGGTATGCCCCCCCAAACTGGAATTTTTTCGAAAGTTATGTACTTAATTTTTTTTTAACAAAACAACCTTATCACTTTCAAAGTATTCTCCATCACACTTAATACATTTGTTAAATCTGTGATTCCATTTTTAGAAACATTTATCAAACTCATCTGTTTGGATGGCTGACAGACAGCGGATCCCTCATTTTTTTTTTCTTCACCTCTTATACATCATCAAATCGCTGTCCTTTCATGACCCTCTTCATTTGCAGAAATAAAAAGAAGTTGCATGGAGCGAGGTCAGGTGAGTAAGGTGCATGGGCCAAGAGAGGCATGCTGTTTTTGCCAAAAACTGACACACCGAGATGGCTGCGTGAGCAGGTGCATTGTCGTGGTGGCAAAACCAGTACCCCATCTGCCACAAAAAAGGTCTTTCGTCACACACTAGTAAGCAATCTTTTCAGACCCTTGAAATAGAAAGCTTGATTAACAGTCTAACCTGGTGGAATGAACTCTAAATGCACTATGAGTCGACCTTTTCATCCGTTTGGGGAGTTGATGAATGTTCAGAATGAGGTTAGCCATCAATTGAAATGAGGAAACCACTCATGCACTTGAGTTGTTCCCATAGTGCTGTCCTTATAAGCTGTGTTCAACATCACAGCAGTTTCTGTGCCATTTTTCCTGAGCAGGAAACAAAATTTCACAGCCACACGCTGTTCTGTTAAATCAGCAATCATAAAAACTGAGGTGCGAACAAAACTGCTTTCACGAAAAAAATTCACTGTGATCAGAGAGCACTTTCCCAGGTGACGTCACTGGATGTACTAACTTAGAGTGAGTTGCTTGATGCTCATGTAGTGGGAAAAAACATCTAGCATGAAAGCTGTGTCCCACACAGTTCTTTGGGGGTACCCTTCATATATATTGCATCCCTGAATTTGCTCCTATAGAGAACCCAGCCTAAGGCAGAGCAACATGGAAAGGCAACCTTTTTTTTTAAATAAGAGAAAGAGCTGTATGGCTTCCTTTGACCAGTTCTTTCCTATCTTTGCTGAGAAGCAACTGGGGTCCCTTTTATGCTTTCGCAGCCTGTGGGGTCAGTTATTTTTAAATGCAGATGTTTGAGAAGGAGTTCCAAATGATTTCTGTTGCTTTTTCTGAAGATTCTCAGAATCAAACAAGTTATATTTAGTAAAAACAGTGTCTTTTTAAGTCAGAATACCTTTGGTTTCAGAATTAGGATTTTTTTCAATTGTTGACTTGTCATATCTCAAAAATGGCTTGTCATATGGAAAGGATGACTCTGGTGGTAACATGGTCATATATTTTGTAATTAAGCAAACTGAAACAGAAATCTAAATGCCTTTTTAAAAAAATATTTTTAACTTTGAGAATGTGGCATTGGATTATACACTGATAGGTTAATGAAAAGTTGAAAACCACAGTATTAATCATGGAATTTTTTTTTCTTAAAGAGCAGTATGATGAACTCTATCATGAACTCTTCTCTCTCTCTCTCTCTCTCTCTCTCTCTCTCTCGCTCTCTCTCTCTCTCTCTCTCTCGTTTGGGCAATCACATCTCATTCTCTTTTATTTTTATTTTTTTTACATTTTATTAGGAGCGTCCACAGATCATATTGCCATCCAGAGTTCCATTAGATCAAGCATGGTTGGTATTATCATCATTTTCAAAATATCTTCTTTCTACTTTAACTCAAGAACTCTTTTCTTGAGTGTAATGAACATAAATTAAAATTATGGAAATTACTAATGCCTCATCTGACTATTAACTTGAAGGTGCAATGAGATCATAATTCAGTGTCCAAGAATTCTTGCCTGATCACATTATTCTTTGGTGAAATTTTAGGAAAATAAACTATCACTATCTATAATTTTCCTTACATCTCTCACTGACTTCTACCCGGGGGGGGGGGGGGGCGGGATAACAACATATTTTATATATCTTTTGCTAGCACATAACATTTTTATAATGTAGTTAACAAAAACAAAGCAAAACAGCAGCTGAATTATTTCCAAAGGTATTTCCAGAACAACAGAGACTGTCCATTATCTTACTATCCACTATTTAAATTGCCTGCTATCTGCAACTTGATTGAAAGCTTTCAGTAAGAATTGTACCTAAGTTCAGCAAAGTTGGATGAAATGATACTTTTTATTTCAAATAAAATTTTTAGGGCATAATGCAGATACCATTCAATAGTTCAGTCTTATTAAGCAGTATTATACAATTCCCACCAAAATCATTTTCAAAACATTTTCTTCCTCCTTGTACACCTCGTTCTTGTACTCTGGTAATGGCTCCTCACTACTGCCCCTTCTTCCTACCCATCAGGAAGCCTTACTCTAGCTATTGTCTCTAGGTTGTAGTTGAACTGGAAGGGTAGGAAAACAATTCACGTATAAATAATGAATATTAATGTGTTGTTCACATCACCCAGAAGCTTTATTAGGCTGTCACTTCCCACTCTCCTCCAACCACCTTCCAAATGCCTTTATAACTTCAAAATTGGCCCCATGTAAGGCATCCAAAGCATGGAAGGTCTATTTGCATTTCTAATGTCACTACCAATCAATCGGCTTAAAATGAGGTCATCTACAGGAAGCTGTAAAAGTCTTAAATCCAAATACAGGGTCAAATAAGTTAACCTGAGATAATGATTTCGAATGATGTTTTTCATACCAGTTACCATAAACGTATTGTTACTTAACGTGGCGATAAACTACTAATGCAAATGTATACAAACAAATGCAACTTAAAAAATGTTGCTTAACATCTTGTTTTTGTTGTTGCTAGGTGCCCTCGAGCCTATTACAAATCATAGGGCCCCGATGTGTCACAAAAGAAAGCGTTTCCCAATCCTGAGACATCTCACAATTGTTATTTTTGAGCCCATTGCATCAGCCCATCTTGCTGAGGGTCTTCTACTTCTTCCTCCTCCCCATCTCCTCCCCTCCCCCTCCCCTTCCCCCTCCCCCTCCCTCTTCTTCTTCTTCTTCCCCTCTGCTTTATCAAGCACTATATTTCTCAGGGCTTGGCCCCTCCCTATAACATGTCCAAAATAAATGAGGTGAAGTCCCACCACCTCCTCTTTGGGTGAGCCAACGATTTTGAAGAGCTCATAGAGGAGACGAGTCCGTGGACATGCCTAGGGGGTTAGCTGCAATTTTCCAAATCTCTCCTCTACCTTCATGATTCTGTTGTCTAATGTTATAGAATGAACATTGACCTGATGGAAAATTAATTAAGAATTTTTTTTATTTATTAGAGACAGGTTGTTGTGCTCAAAACCAACTTAGGAACCATTGATCACAAGGTTATCTCAAGCGAGGTTTATGTCTCAGCTTTTACTGCTGAATCACGACAGAGGAGAAAAGTGATTTTTTTTTTTTTTGGTAAATAACTTAAAATTCCTTGAGGTCAATTAATTACTCTTTTCTTGGTAAATTGCTTTTTATTTTTGCCCCTTCCCCCTACCCACAGCTCTAAAACTCCATTCTAAGCAATTCTTTCAAAATTATGTGTGACAAATATCTAAATCTATGCAAACAACCAAAGAAATATATTAATAAAATTTTCAGACTAGTTTCATAATTTGGTACCTAGTTTTGATAAAACGTTGGTTTTAATTTAAGCTGTAGATGAAGGCAAGAGAAATCTCAATCTTTTCAATGGGATTGGCTATTTCAGGATAGTCTTTAAGCTTTCGTGCTCTGCGACATGTAGCTAACACAAAGTTTGGTCTGGGAAATCAGACACCTGGAATTGTTCATTTCCACTAAAGTCTACAGGGACCAGACTCCAGAGGAACTGAGTCACAATGAATAATGTGCATTGCTGTTCTCATTTCATCCTTATTCAGTGACACATGGAAGCATATCTACATTTAAGAATCTTATAATCAGTATCAAATTAACTTCTATAGAAACCTTGACCCTATTACTATTAATCACATGCACAGTGTTAAATGATTCACAAGCCACCCAGCTTAGCTTCTCTTTGACATCTCTTCTGAGATTGCATTTGTTTTTTATAGCAACAACCATATCATAGGTAAAAGAAGGCGTTCTCTTCAGTGAGGTCAAATTCCCCTTTACTTCACGTTCAATGTAACGAAACAAGACAGTCCATCTGATGGGCTGTGGTGCATCATTCCAGCACTGGGTAATACAGCAGCCCAGCCAGCATTCCAGAGGGATGGGAATCTTCAGGCTGACATCTGGTCTTTGATGATTTCAGACACACCGAGGAAACCCACTTGGTCTGAGGCTGCTGTGGAGGCAGTCCGCAGAGTGAGTGACAGTATGACGATCACTCTCGTTTGACTACTGAATAAAAAAATTAAGAAAGAAGGGAGGGAGGGAAGAAGGAAAGCATAAGGCTAGGGTGGAGGGGAGGAAGGATGAGAAGGAGGAAGGAAGGAAAGAAGGAAGGAAAAGAGAAAATATCTGCCTAGCATCTGCTGTTAGCGCTCCTGCTGTCTATTTCTAAAAATGTCAGGTCACCAGGTAGTGTTGCTAAGAATAGCATGCTAGACAATGTGAGGAAATTAAGTAATCACAATGGGAATTTTGCCCATTTTGAAGGGAAATCCTGTCAGTCTCAGACATAGAAATGCAATTGTGTTTGGGGGTACACACCAAGACATCTGGGCTTAATAAGCCCTTGGTTCAGACACAGTTTTCTCACAAGCAGCCTTTTCTCAATACACAGTTTCTCCTATACTGTACGCCTTGCACAATTCTTCATAGGGTTTATGATCAATAAATGTATTTTAAAAGATGTCGGCTCCATTAAAGTTTGTCAGATAATTTAGAAGGCTTTGATGTTCGCTTAGATTTCTTAGATCTCTTTTATTTTCCCTCACCTCATGGAAAATTTCCAGCAACCGATAGCATAACATGTATTTAAAGAAAGTCCTTGGTTCACTTTTATTATGAAATATTTCAAACATAAAAGATAGAGAATAGCATAATGGTCACTTTTGTGTCTATAAGTAAGCTTCAAAAACTTCTTAACATTTAGATATATTTGGTGTAGACATCCTTTTAAATGAAGCAAGAGATTTGGGGCAGAGTTGAATCTCCCACTCATTCAGGACCCTTTCTCAGCCCATCGTTCATTCCACCGAGGCTGCCACCACCCTGACGTTGGTGTGTTATCTTTCTCATGGACAGCTCATAGCAGATGATCCTTTCACTGTGTATGTGACATGGATTCATATATATTATTAGTATGTTTAATGTGTTTTAATGTGTATAAATAATTGTTATTTTATATAATGTATATTTTACTACTAAAACATGTACCCATAAAATTAAAAATCATCGAGACACACCGAGCTTGTGCATAAATTTCAATTTTTTGCCCTTTAATGATAGTTTTGAGATTTATTCATATTCATGCTTAGACCCTTAAAGATCAGTGCTTCCCCAACTCTGAAATGAAGATTCTTTTTTTTTTCTTAAATGTTTTATTAGGGGCTCACACAACTCTTATCACAATCCACACTTACATCAATTATTGTGTAAAGCACATCTGTACATTCATTGCCCTCATCATTTTCAAAGCATTTGCTCTCCACTTAAGCCCTTTGCATCAGGTCCTCTTCCCCCCCCCTCCCTGCTCTCCCCTCCCTCATGTCCCCATGATAATTTATACATTATTATTTTGTCATATCTTGCCCTGTCCGACGTCTACCTTCACCGCCCTTTTCTGTTGTCTATCCCCAAGGGAGGAGGTCACATGTAGATCCTTGTAATTGGTTCCTTCTTTCCAACCCACTCTCCCTCTACCCTCCCACTATCAACACTTACACCACTGGTCCTGGAGGGATCATCCATGCTGGATTCCCTGTGTTTCCAGTTCCTATCTGTACCAGTGTACATCCTCTGGTCTAGCGACACTTGAAAGGTAGAATTTGGATCATGATAGTGGCAGGGGGTCGGGGGTGGGGGGAGAGGAAGCATTTAGGAACTAGAGGAAAGTTGTATTTTTCATCCTTGCTACATCGCATCTTGACTGGCTCATCTCCTTCCCTAGACCCCTCTTCAAGGGAATCTCCAGAGGCCAACAAATGGGCTTTGGGTCTCCACTCTGCACTCCCCTCACCCACATTCATTATGTTAAGATTTTTTTGTTCTGATGATGCCTTGTACCTGATCCCTTCAACACCTCATGATCGCACAGGCTGGTGTGCTTCTTCCATGTGGGCTGTGTTGCTTCTGAGCTAGATGGCCACTTGTTTACCTTCAAGCTTTTAAGACCCTAGATGCTATATCTTGTGATAGCCGGGCAGCATCAGCGTTCTTTGCCACATTTGCTTATGCACCCATTTGTCTTCAGTGATCTTATCATGGAGGTGTGCACCCAATGGTATGATTTTTTGTTCTTTGATGCCTGATAACTGATCCCTTTGGCACCTCATGATCACATAGGCTGGTGTGTTCTTCCATGTGGGCTTTGTTGCTTCTGAGCTGGATGGCCACCTGTTTACCCTCAAACTTTTAAGACCCCTGATGCTATATCTTTTGATAGCCAGGCACCATCGGCTTTCTTCACCACATTTGATTATTCACCTGCTTTGTCTTCAGCAGTTGTGTCGGGAAAGTGAGCATTATAGAATGCCAATTTAATAGAAGAAAGTATTCTTGCATTGAGGGAGTACTTGAGTGGAGGTCCAATGTCTTTCTGCTACCTTAATACAAAACCTATAATTATAGTCACATAGATCTATTTCCCCATCTTCATATATAAATATATTTGTATATGTACATGTTTTTATCCAGATTTATCTCTATAAATGCCCTTTGCCTCTCAGCTCCTTCCTCTATTTCCCTTGACTTTCTTCCTGTCCCACTATCATGCTCAGTCCCCACCTGTGTTTCAGCATTTCATCTTGGTTACATTACCCTTGATCATGCCCTACCAGACCTCCCACACTCACCTCACCACCAATTTGGATCACTTGTTGTTCCCTTGTCCCTGGGTTTATTTCTGAACTCCTCTCGATGTAAATGAGTATCATCTAGTGTGTCAACAGGCATGAGTCCACAGAGCACACTTTGACCTAATTCATCGACTCTCACTACTACTGTATATTATTTTATTACTTGAAATAATACTATTTATTTATTCATTGCTCTCTTCATGAGGGTTTGCTTCTGGATTTTTTTTTACTATCCCAAATAATATTTCAACGAGTTTCTTGGCCTAATAGATTTTCCTGTGCAGTAGACAATGTACCCAGGATGTGATTGTTTAGTGAAAGTGAATTGTTCCTCAGTGGTCCTCAGACATCATTCCTCTAAAAGAATTTTGAAAAGGTAACTAATCTGTCACATATCTTAAGCCAGCATTTAACATTCTTCAGCATGACTTGGTATAGTTGAAAAATATGCATTCTGGCATCTTGTGAAAAGTAATTTTCAGAAATAAAGCTAATATAACCGTTTTAAAAATTATTAAATGGAGTGTATCATCAATGTTACATTTATTATCCTTTTAAAGATATTTAAGTAGGCTGTTCCATCACTAGAAATTTTATATTATTAGTTTTACTTTGTAAATTCATATTTTCATTAATTTTGCTCAGATACTTTTGTGCTACGCAATATATTCTTTAGGCTTAAAGGTATTTTATAGACTTTTCTATCATATTCTTCATTAGCAAAACTACACTGCATTGAAATAGAAAAAATATTTACTTCCTTGTAACATTAGGCCTTAAAACTTCTGTAATAAGATATAATTATAATTATTACTATTATATAAATTCCCCAAGATAATATATAGATATATACATTTTAATTAAAAGTTGACATTCTGTTTACATCTATGATCTATATGTCTCTGTTTAAAATATACAACAATCATAATATTTTAATTACTGTAAGCTTTATATCAGGGTTTGAACTCTGGAAATATGAATTCTCTAACACGGTTCTTTTTTTAAAAGTTTATTTGTTTTTATATTCTTTTTTAAAAATCATTTATTAGGGGCTCATACAACTCCTTACTCTTAGGAATTTTGATAGCTATTTTATTAAATATATATCAATTATATATATATCAATTTTGATAGTAAATGCCATTAATGATACTGAGCTTCTAATCATAAATATGTGATAACTTTCCATTTTGTAGAGATCTTCAATTTTTCTAAGCAACCACTTTTTTCCCCCAGGTTTCTTAGTATAGATCATTCACTTTTTGCTAAATTTATTTAGGTTTCTTTGGGAGGGGGGTATATGTTATGAACAAAATTGCTTCTGATTTGAATTTTTGTTGTTGTTGCTCTTGTTAGGACACATCCAGTGGGTTCTGACTGAAAGCTACTCTGTATGCAAGAGAAGGAAATGCTTCCCAGACCTGCCCCATTCTTGGAGGCTTGCTAGGAGTAGACATCAACTTGATGACAGTGAGATTTATTTATTTTTTATTATGCATGGTAGAGGGCTAGTGATAAAGGAGAGCAACTTCAATGTGTTAGATTTACACAGTGGTTGCAATAATGGGCTGAAATATAGCAATGATTGTCTTTGATAATCATATGAAAAATGAAGATAAATCTACTTCACAATGCAGAGAGCTTTATGGAGTTCTAGTAAGTATGAAAGAAGAAAGTGCATGTGCTGTGCTATTTCAATCATGGTGATTCCACAACAGTTTCCTAAATAAGTTACCAAGTGGAGCATGTGGTAGTTGGTGAGTTCTAAGTTTCAGTTACAGACCTGATGGTGCTAGTAGGTTAGCACTGACACCCGGAACCCTAGGTATGGTTGGGTTGCTATCAATCACTCAATCAGAGGATCCTGGTGAATAATGAAGTATGGATCCTCTTTTTATTACAGTTTTATTGAGATATAATTCAATAGTTCAATCATATGAAGAAGAATTGCACATTCATCAACACAATCAACTTTGGAAATTTTTCTTCCTTCTTGTACCCATTGCTGGTGACTTCCCATTCCACTCCCCTCTGTGCTTCCAGGTAATTATTCCATTACTATCCTCATAAATCCACCCATCCTGACTTCTCTGTACAGAAAAACATATGAAAAAAGTAAAAACAGAAGGAAAACCATAAAGGATTCAGTAGCAATGACCCAATCAAACAGAAACACTTCAGTCTAAAAGAAAGCAGCAAATACTGAGAAGTCAGAATAAATTCGGAGTGGTTTAAAGTGGAGCTCGAATGACACAGTGTTACATTCCAGTCTAACCACAGCTGTTGACATCCAGTGTACAAAGCTCCTGTTTGACATTGAGGCTGTTCACATTCTGAAACTGGGATCTGTGGAGATTCATTGTAGCATCTAGCTACAAAGGGACACTGACACAAATGCATTTGGGGCTTCTACTGTCACCTGTAATTTATTGAAAATGGGGTGTTGAGAATGTAAGCTCATTCCCTCCTCTGGGTTTGGATTTTATTATTTACAGTCTTTGGATCACACAAACTGGTGTGCTTCTTCAGTGCGGGTTTAGCTGAGACCTCACTTAGATTGCTGCCTGAGATGAACATTGGGCCTCCACTCAAGTACTCCATCAATGCAAGAACACTTTGTTCTATTAAACTGGCATTCCATGGTGCTCACATTCCCGACATGATCGCTGAAGACAAAAATGCATGCATAAGCAAATGTGGTGAAGACAGCTGATGGTGCTCGGTTATCAAAACATTTAGTGTCTGGCGTCTTGAAGATAAACAAGCAGCCCTCTAGCTGAGAAGCAACAAAGCCCACATGGAAGAATCACCCCAGCCTATGTGATCACAAGGTGTCGATGGGATCGGATATCAGGCATCAAAGAACAAAATAAAAATCATATTGTGAATGGGGGGTGTGCGGAGTGGAGACCCAAAGCCCATCTGTAGGAAACTAGACATCCCCTTCCAGAAGGATCTTGGGAAGGAGATGAGGCAGTCAGGGTGCAGTATAACAATGATGAAACGTACAACTTTCCTCTAGTTCTTTAATGCATCCTCCCCCCGACTCTCATGATCCCAATTCTACCTTACATATCCGTCTAGACCAGAGCATGTAGACTAGTACAGATAAGAGCTGGAAACACAGGGTATCCAGGACAGATAAACCCCTCAGGACCAATAATGAGAGTAGAGATACCAGAAGGGTGAGGGGAAGGTGGGGAAGAAAGGGGGAACTGATCACTGTGATCTACATACAACCCCCTCCCTGGGAGACAGACATCATAAAAGTGGGTGAAGGGAGAAATCAGACAGTGTAAGACATAAAAAATAATAATTTATAAATTATCAAGGGTTCATGAGGGAGGAGAAAATGAGGAGCTGATACCAAGGGCTTAAGTAGAAAGAAAGTGTTTTGAGAAAGATGATGGCAACAAATGTACAAATGTGCTTGACAACAATGGATGGATATATGGATTGTGATAAGAGTTATATGAGCCCCCAATAACATGATTTAAAAAATAGATTGCTGCCTGAGACAATCCTTTAAGACCCCGGACACTCGTTTCTTCAAATAACTGGGAAGCAATTGATTTCTTCACCACACTTAGTTACAGCACTCATGTCTTTCTCATGAGGGTGAGTACTGACCGGGGCATGTCACAGAACTATTTGTCTTTACATCAGTGCTGCAGAAGTCTCTGGTCTGGAGGTCAGTGACTAATCCCATTTCGATATAGCTATGTAGCAGAAATTACGTTCCCAAGATTTAGAGATGAAAAGATGAAATGAAGTCTCAGAGAGACCTAATCATAAAGGAGAAAGAAAAGAATATTCATTTTACTAATTTCTGTCTTGTTATCACTATTTTAACTCCTGATATCTAGGATTTTGAAGTAGGGCTAAATCATTTTAAGTTTGTCTCAAGTAAACAAACTCAGAATTCCAAAATAACATCACATTTTATGTATTAAATCATTTATTTCTCTTTTGCCTTTCACCTGTGTGTTTTCTCCATACCAAATGAAAGTAATCAAAAGGTTAATTAAACTCCCACAAAATTAATTAATAACTGATAGTAGGAGCAAATGAATTTCCTATTAAATTATAAGAAACCTCATAAAATAACTCTGATACTTCAATCTTGATGATTATAGATCAATGCAAAAGAATTAAATTTAGATTTTCCACTTCCCTTAATTTTGTTGATAAGTTTTAATGTGAAGGAGAAAGACCTACGTAGTGGAGCAAACTTTCATATTAACCAAGCATCACAAATAAAACCTACCCAGATTTTCTTAGACAATCAGGCAGACATACGAAAGTTTTCATCTTTGTCCAGATGGGTTGTCTTCAATAGGAAAGAGAACACTGACTGGTCTGGGTGCCATGAGACATATATTTTTGCTTAAATGGCTGAATTGGTTCTTTTCTATTTGTTCTGATCATTGGGATAATATCAATTTCTCAGGGTTATGTAATTTATCTGAAGTTGTGAAACAGCTATTCTGATGGATTTATGTGACCATTGTGTTAACATAAATGAAGACACTTATTAAACTGACCATTTCAGGCAGATGTGAACTGCAGTGAGCTCAGTGTTCTTTGAATCAGTGCAGCTGGTGCTCAGCATGTTGCCAACCTTGAAAAATATGACAATTTACTGATAACAATGAAATCCTAAGTGGAAAACAACAACAACTTCCATCTATTCAGGAAGGAACCAGGTATTAATGAGAGTATTTCTCAAAACTGTCTATCAAAATACTATTATTCAAAACAACTCAATTTGGAAAATAGTAACAGTGTTTCAATGATGCATTAAGGTTTTTTTTTAATAGAAGGAGTAACTAGGTTCAGGGCTTATTTTGGGATTCTATCATTTTAAAAGTATACTTAGAAACGGGAAAATATATTCAAAGGTTAATGAGATTATAACAAAGAAACTGAGAAACATTGGCAGAAAAGGAATAAATTAAGATAATGTTATTATTTATGACAGGTTTTGTGGGTAGCATTTTAAGTTTGATATTTATATCCCTGATTGGAACATTTTCATAGGAAGTACTTTGATTATTGCACAAAATTGTGAATATTACTATCTTTAGTCCCTGTACCGTTTAGTAGAGATACTTTGAAAACAGAAAATGCACTAAGAATGCTGGAAATAAAAGGATTGGAAATATACAGATTCTCATAGACAATGTGAAGTAGATATTTGACCCTGAGGTGTGATCTCAGGATAATTGGACCTTCGGTGAGGAGGATTTATACTGTACAGCTTCTAAAGGTATTTTCAAGCACACATGATTCATCGTTAAAATACTACATGCATTGGGCCATAAGGAGAACATAACACATTTCAAAGAATTCAAATCATAATGTTTTCTGCTATCTAAGAGTTGATTAAATGAAAAATCAATGTTAAGGTTAAAACTAGAAATTAATCATTGATTCAAAATTAGAGAACATCATCTAAATACATTTGACAGTCAGTAAAAGAAAATACTTTTCAAGGAGTGAATATAAAATTATTGGCTCTTGAAACTTCCTAGATGGTTTAGAATATATTGTTGTGCTTGCTGATGATGACGCTGAGTGGGTGTCAGTTCACAGTGAGCTTGCGTAGAACAGAATGAAACGCTGCCTAGTCCTGAGTCGTCCTCACGCTTGTTCTTGTGCGCGAGCTGTGGTGGCAGCCCCTGTGTCAACCCATCTCGTCAAAGGCCGTCTTTGTCTCACTGCCTGTAGCCGTGAAGGGATTTTATGTCGCCTCGAGTTCTTAGAAAAGTGTAAGAGTAGAGCCCAACCTGTCCGTCATATTACAGCTTCATGCTGCCCCGTGGGAAGTGGGGCTCTCCTTGAAGTGGGAAAGCTGCGGATCTCTCTCTCTCTCCGCTTGCTCTGCCTTCCTGCCTCCTGGAACTCTCTGTCACCTGACCTTGAGAGATGTAGATGCTCTGCCCTGCCATGTTTCCACTGACCTTGGATCCATAGGATTCTGCACGCTTTGCCTGTGACCTTCCTGCTGCCTGGTTCACCACTATCCTCCACCAGCCTGCAGCTACATGCGTCTGAAGGGGGCCTTGTGGACTAGCATTGAACTGACGAACTCTAGTTGGACTAGGGTGAGATGCCTTCTTGTTACAAAACAACTTCTTCTTCTTCTTCTTCTTCTTCTTCTTCTTCTTCTTCTTCTTCTTCTTCTTCTTCTTCTTCTTCTTCTTCTTCTTCTTCTCTAACCACTTCTTGATATAAAGTTCTTCCTTATGAATAGACGAGTGTCACTGATTCTGTTTCTTGTGACCACCTGGCCTCACAGACTGCCCCTTTCCTTTCCCAAACATGACGTCCTTCTCCAGGGATCGATCTTTCCTGGCAACACGGCCAAAGTGTGTCAGATGAACTCCATCACCCTTGCTTCTCAGGAGCACTCTGGATGTACTTCTCCCAAGACAGATTTGTTTGTTCTTTTGGAAGCCCATGGTATTTCCGATAGGCTTTGCCAGCCCCATAAATCAAATGCGTTGATTTTCTAGGATCTTCCTTATACAATGTGCAACTTTCACATGCATATGGGACTCTTGAAAATGTAGTGGTTTGGATCAGGCGCACGTTAGTCCTCAAAGGAACATGCTGCGTCTCAGCACTTTCAAGAGGTCGTGGGCAGAATATTGGCCCACTATGATGCATCCGGTGGTGTCGTGACTGTTGCTTCCCTGAGCATTGGCTGTGGACTCAAGAAAGATGAATTCCTTGGCAACTATAGACGTCTCTCAGCTTACATGGTGTTGCTTTTTGGCCTAGTTGTGAGGATTTGAGATTTCCTTACATTGAATTGTAATCCATAGGAAAGGCTGCAATCCTTGAAAAGTGCTTCAAGTCCTTCTCATTTTCTGCCAGAAAAGGTGTGTCACCTGCAAATTGCAGATTGTAGAATCTATAGGGACATTGAAATACCTTTATTATTATTTTTAAAAGGCGAAACATTAATATAAGTAATCATGCTTTTTTAATTTGTTAAAAATGTTTTTATTCTCAAAACTTATTGATATGAATTCGTGAATACCAATTACCACAGATTGTAGCTAAACACCAGAAACTTTGACGAAAACAGAGCGACTATCAACAACAACAACAACAAACCAGCCGTAGCTAAAACATAGTTCTTCCTTACAGTGAGCGCAGATGGAAGCGCCGGACTCCAAGGGTCGCTGTCATTGGGTAAGAATGAGAGAGCGTGGACCAGAACACAATAGGAAGTTCAAGCACAAATTAGCATTGAGTTTGGACCTCAGAGAGATTTTGTCACCTGACCTTCTAGAAGATGTTTTCGTTGTTATTACTGACTACAGGGATATTTTCATGCAAAAATAAGAAATTATGGATGGCAGTGGGTTCAAGTTTGAGAGGCCCCTGCAACCTCACAGGGTACTGTCCACATGTCCACATCCCTTGCAACACCCCCCCCCCCAGTGGCACCTCTGAAGAATGAGGGACCCATTTCAATAAGCAGTCATCTTATAAATACTGGAAGAAAAACCTTCAAAATTAATCAAATTAGTATGAGAGTAATAATTAAGATTGAAAATGAGTTTTCTGTGCAGTAGAATTACGCTAAAATCCTGCTTCTATTACGTCCTAGGAGATTAATTGTAGAGATACTAAGCTCCCTGCGTCATGTTTTATTGCCAGTTACAAAGGGGTTACAAATTCTTTTTCACAAGGTTGTTATAGTTAGGGTCAAATGAAGGAGTTGGAAAACATTTTGAAACATTAAAGATTTATGTAATCATAAATTAGGTCCCCCACCCCCTTCCTATTCTATTCTATTTTGTTTCCCAAATGCTCAGCTTGCTGAACCAGTAGGTACTTTATAAAACTATTCCTTAAAAATATTTTAACATACTATTTAAGAATAGGGCCTTAAAAGTTAAATCGTTCCACATGGCACAATGAAGGAAAGCATTTGTCTTCCCACCTCTAATAGATACTGTTGTTACTGTTAGGTACTTTTGCGTTGGTTCTGACTCATAATAACCCTTACATATAACAAAGCAAAACAAAACACTGCCTGGTCCTACACCAACACCATCCTCACAATTGTTCTTAGGCTTGAGTTCATTGATGTCAGTCCTCCATCTGCCACCCAGTTAAAAAGTGTATTTGTTTTCTATTGCTGTGTAACATTACTGTGCTAGGCTGGGTTCTCTAGAGAAGCAAAGCCAGGGACGTATATGTACAAAAAGAGAGAAATTTATATTAAAAAAAAAGAAAAGACAGCAGTCTACACGTTGGTAGAGTAAGCAAACCCCTCCAATGTATGCCTAGGGGTCAGATGCTAATCCGGAGCCCCTTCCTGACTCACGGAGGGATGTAAACCGAAGGCTTCTCCTGACTTGTGTGGTTTCTGCAGCTGCAATGCAGGCAGCCAGAAACCGAACGCGGAAGCAGGAGGCTAGAACATTAAGGCGGTGGACAGGGGCTGGATTAGCAGATCAGCGGTTCCAGCAGGCTGGTAGGAGCTCCTCTGATCAGCAGGCCATATTGGGGGCAGTTGGCAGATGTGTAATCCAGGCCAACAGGAAGAGAAGGTGAATGGTTCTCTTCTGTGGATGTCAAGAGGGCCACATCCCAAGGAGCCGCCATCAGGCAGTTCCCTGAGTCAGGGGTTGCCTTGCTACACAGAGCAGACTGAAAACGTTGCTTTATCTTAGCACCAAATTACTGAGGATGCTGGCCCTGCCAGGTTGACACAAAACCAAACTTTCCCAGAGTTAGCAGCTTAGAACAGCACACATTTATTATTATTTTAAGTTTTCTGTGGGGCAGGAGTACGGATGTCACTTTCAGTCTTTCACAAGGCTGCCATGGCCATGTCGCCTGAGCTGTATACAGTCGCATGGAGGCTCACCTTGGGGAGCAACTGTGTCTTAAAGCACAGGGTTCACGCACTAAGCCAGATCACCGGATGTCATCCGGTGGCTGCCCCAGCTCCTTGCCATGTGAGTCGTCCCAATATGGCCTCTTACATTTTCAAAGTCAGGACAAGAGAAAGACCCCTCCCTCACAATAGCAGTGTTACAGTTGACACAACATAAACACACCTGTCTGCTAGTTTCTATTGTTTGGAAGCAAGTCCCTTCTACACTCAAGAAAGGAGACATCACAAAGGCACAAACACCTAGAGGAGCGGATCATGAAGACCAACTAGAGTGTTGTCGCCTAAAACTTGAATATTTCTAGTCTTTTTTCCTGGTGCATGCTTCCTTATGGCCAAATCATATATTTTCACCTCTTTTTGCTATTTTAAATGTTTTCTATTTTGTTTATTATTATGTAACACACAGACACATATTTATTTTTGCTACTCTTCCCATATAATCTAAAAAATAAGTTTTTATCCATGTAGCTCTGCTATGAATATTGTTCATATTATCATAATATTAGAGTGATTATTGATTTATCCAGAAATAATTACCTATGATTCTTTCTTTTCTTGTTCACATCTTCTCCAGAAGCAACTAGTATTACAACTATAGGTATACAGAGTCGTAGATATGTATCACTAATTCGTCACTAAAGCTTTTGATAGAAGTGTATATTTGCTCTCAATACAATCAAATGCATAAATTAATTACTCAAGTCACATTTCATTTCCCTTTGAGTCCTCTCAGGCATTAAAACTTCCTTGTGTTCTCTGTTCTGCAGATGAATATTTGTCGTTACTTTTATTCTCATAAAACCACAGCTGTCCCACCCGGGCCACATTTCCTCTATCTTCTGAACAATCACGACGCAATCAGACTTCTTGAGCACTCAGCCTGGAGGACTAGGGAACTCTGAGGGGATCAAACAGGTCCTCTTTCACAGTGCCTCCTGCAGAAGATTGCCACACTGCTGTCCTTTGTATTTCATACACATTCCATCCCAAGGTCCCCTGTGGTCAGCCTCGTATGGAACGCTCAACCACATTCAGCTATTTATGGACCCAAATATTTTATGAATTCTCAAGATTGTCTTCAATGATGTTTATTTGAGATAAAACATACACTTATTAGCTCCATCTGTATATAATCCATAAGCAACTAAAGTATAATTAAATACACAAAACCAAATTCAAATAAGCAACACATTTAATGTAAGGGTTGCTTTTTTTCATGGAGACTACAATCTATGTTGGTCTTAAGGATAGACTAATATTTGTGCACATTTATGTAGACATAATATTGTGCAGACATAAATAGTATGGTTTTACACATGATGGATTACACAGTCATTTTTATTTTGCTGATTATTTGTTTTTCTTTATAAAAATAAACTTGCTTTGAACCAGGAATCAATGAATATTCATCTCAATGATGGTAAAAGGAAAAATAAACTTGGTAAACAAGCAAACAAGACCCCCCCCCCCCCCCCCGCCGCATTACATTTGCATCTTTACTGCTGAACAAAGGGTTGCATTTTGTGGTGAATAGTGGTGGCACCTCAACCGTGAGGGCAGCTCTGTGAACACGCGTGAAGGAGGTGCTGCTCCCCAGGCAGGAGCTCCGCAGTCTGGCATGCCTGCAAGGGGATGAACGCCCTCAGCTTCCACTTTGCTCTGCCGGAACCACTGTCGAGGTTTTGCTCACACAGCAGGCCCTGTTGCAACTTGACCTTCCTGTAGCGCTTTGTCTTCCCTAAGGACACCCTAAATGTAGACATTGATGTCACGTGACAATCTTCTGTGGTAAGATGTTCATTTAGATCAATGATCACCAAATTACTACTTGTAGGCCAAATCTACTTGATCTTTTCTAATTTTGTAAATAAAGCTTTATTGAAATATAGGGATGCCTTTTGTTTCCCTGTTCTTATCCAGGACTACTTTCATGTTATAATGGCAAAATTGAAATTGAAGTCATCACAGAGACTCATGGTTTCCAAAGCCACAAATATTTATCATCTGACCCTTCACTTAAAAAGTTTGTTGATCCCTAACTTACATGATCACAATTGTCAAGAAGCGATAACACATATACACCCAGAGTTCCCCTATCACTCTCTCAATAACAGAAAATAGATTTGTGGATACCTAGTATAGACGGCCTTTTATATTTGCTTGAAAGAACCCTGTGCAGTGTAGCTGGCTTGGGATGCTCACAGGGGATCCAAATGCAAACCACCCATTAAGAGTGAGATGCTCAAGGTATCTATTTCTCATGTTTTCTTATATCTAGTCAGACTGCTATTAAGGTCACTTAATCACATTCATCGATTTATGAACCTATAGCTAATGAACAAACAAAAAACTCCCCCAAAGAAAGAAACAGCAACAACAAACCAAACCAAAGGAGACACTAGTGTCAAGTTGAATCCAACTTACAGTGATAGACTAGAACTGCACCCTAGGGGTCCCGAGGCTGTAACTCTTAAGGACATCACAGTGCTGTGCTGTGGAGCAGCTTCTGACCTCTTTGGAGGGAGTGTGTGTGTGTGTGTGTGTGTGTGTGTGCGTGCACTTTAATCATTGTGCCACCAGGCACTACCCGATGTTTTTCAGTAAGAGTACTGTTGCTTTTCATATTTTTAATCTCTAGAATCAAGCACAGTGTTGGGAAATTTGTAAGAATTTGGTAAACTTTTATCGAATACATGGTCCTCAGTCTCAGACATGACCCTGAGAGGGATTACAGAGAACATGCGCCCTCTTCCAGCAGGCAGATGTCACTCGTGTCGCCCTTCAGAGAACCTGTTGTGACCTTTAGAGAGCAAGGCCCGGGAATTCCCCGATAGTATTTGCTAACAGCTGACCCTCCAAGAGCAGCCCCCTGGCAGTGTCTGCTCTGAGGAAGCTCTTGCCAGCTGCAGTTGCCGTAAAAGTGGCACGGAGGTCTTGCTGCAACCCTCCAGGTCCTATATTGTTGTGAAGCATTTGTGAGATAGGTAGCAGGTGCTACTGAATTGTTAATGTTTTACACCTGTGAGAAAGGCTAAGCGAATCATGAGACCATCCTGCGGCCATTAATTAGTGAAGACATGATTCAACAGAAAAGAGAACACCGAAAAGCTTCACCATGTCAAATCCAAATGGCGTTTAGCAAATCCATGTGGCACCTCTCAGAGCAGAACTTTCCTTGGAGAAATAAAGAGCAGTTTCAAACGTTTCATTCCAACATCTCTGAGAAGCATAGTTGTGGGTCATCAGGAGAAACTACTTCTGGCGTGAAGACACTTATGAGGACAACTTATCGAACTTGCTAGCTTGGCTTGAAGCACACTTTCAGGGCAGACTCTTGAGACCCACTTGCAGAAATATTCTTCAAAGTCTTCCCTTTACATTTCACTTATCGCATATTTGTTAAGAGGCTCATGTTTATCTTATGATAATAATATGATAAGCATTGGGCCTATATGTTCCAAAATTCCTCTTCACTGGAATATACTAACACACTAATGTCTGGTCCCTTGAGAATTTTATTTTAAGCCTGATTATTTTTTGAGATCAAAAGGCATTGGCATTATTTGTTGGCAAAATGCGAAGTGTCTTTCCAAACATCAAAGCTGTTTCAAGTGTTTTGAAAATACAATTACACTATTCATCTGTTTTCCTTTAGAACCAGTGTATAATGCATGCCAGCTATTGTACAGTGCCTTAGATGGGATGTTAAGAGACAATCTGGGTTGAAATAAATTGAAGTCCCTCATTAGATACTGAACAGCAGCCTGAGGGAAATTGGCTTCCTTTAATCTTCCACATAAGGATGCAATCTCTTTATATGCAAGTAAAGAATTTTGCATATTGATTGCATTTTTTCATGATTGAAAATGCCATTTACAGGCTAAATGGCATTTTCTAAAAATAAAGCACATAGTAAATATCTATTTCCATAATTTCCTCTAACAAGATACTGCTCCAGCATGCCAAACACTAGAATAGCCCAATTCATATCTTCTTTTCTCACCCTAATAGGACTATTCTTTTACATTGACATTATGCTTCCTTCAATGCCTAAATACTTCTTAGCATTCAAAGAAAACTGTAAGGAAATTCCTCTTTTCTGTGTCCAACATAAATTCTTCCCTGCACTTTAATCTAGACAAGCAAAGCAAGTTAGCACTCTTTGGAAAATACACGAATTATTTGCCCCAAAGGGTTTTAATGGTATTTCAAATACTAATTACACAACTTTTCAAACTGAAGTAGAAAAACGTGATTACTAACACACAAATAGCATATATGTGATTTTCTTTGTTGTGGAATAGACCATGAAAAGATATGTTTACGGAGATTAGTCGGTTTGAAAACAAGCAGTGGCCTGAACCAATAAATGATAGCTTGTACTTGGATATTTATATGTATGTAAGGCCTGTTTTGCTTCCCCGATATTTTTGTTACTATTTACTATCTATAAACCAGTTACTGTGAACTGAGTTTGTCTCCATGGGTGTAGGATTGTTCTCTATAGAGTTTCCAATAGTTGGGTTTCCAGAAGATCACCAGGCCTTTTTTCCAAGGCACATCTGGCTAGATTTGAACCTGAAACCTTATGGTATATTTGTATCACCCAAGGACTCAATATCTACTTTATTCAATAGCACAACTATATGGATTGCTAAGGGACTCGGGTTGAAAAACCAAGAACCTAGGCTGTGCTATGGTTTCCACATTTCTAGGGTGAAAGAGAACAAAGTGCTAGCTCAAGTTATTTCTTTGTATTTGCGCACTGACAGCGGCTATGGCTTCGCGGCGCTCTTAGTCCTTCCCTTTACTAAGCTGGAAAACAGCACTTTTCCTCAATAGCAAACATAGATAATGTGATCTTTTAAATCTAGAACACATCCAAGTAATATGCTGAGCTATGTTTTCAGCTTAAAAAACCACACTTCTGATTGCCCTGTGCTTGGCCATGTGCTTTTATACCTAGTACATTAGATGAAAACTTAATTAACGATAATCCTTTCAGTGTGTGCGCGCCAGATAGTCTTGTTAGGCAGCTTAGCCTAGGGAATTGGGAAGTGCATTTACGCATGCCCAGGAGAGCCAGCAAAGGATAAGGCTGGATTTTCCTGCTAGTGGGCACAGATGGGCGTTACACCTGGAGCAGCCCACCTGGGCCAGGTGATTGCAATTCAGCCAATGGGATCGACCTGGGGTCGTTCACCACGCCTTCCCCGGGAATCCTTGAAAAGGCAGGAACCAGGAGGGAGAGAGTCTTGCTTGGTTTGTCTGGTCGTCTTTGTGGGAGGAGAGAGATCCTTGCGTGACCCGGGGCAGTCTCTTCCAGGCCGCGTGGTCAAAGGAATCCTATGGGTGCCGCGTAAAACCTGAAACTTCTTTGAACTCTCATTAAATTCACTTGGATCACGAGCCCGGCTTCGATGCGAAATCTTTCTTGTGCGGAGCCCAGGACCGAGGCTGAAATCTAGCCCGGAGAGAGAGACCTTACAGTCTCTTTATAATAATAACCAAACTCATTGCCATCATGTTGATTATGACTCATAGTGAGACGCAGTAGACCAGGGTCGATCTGCTACAGAGGGTTTCTGAGACTGCAACCCTTTAGGCAAGTAGAAAACCTCATCTAGCACCCCCAGAGCGACTGGTTGCTTTCTAACTTCTGACCTTGCAGTGAGGAGCCCAGCATCTAACCACTATGCCACCCAGGCTCCTCTCTTCACAGCAGAGATCTATCAGAGCATCATATAATAATTGACATCCAGGCTGCCTGGCAACCATGACAAACTGCTCCGAAACCTGTTCCGAAAGAAGTGCATGAGAAGGACCTGCAGAGACGGAGGAGATGTGGAACAAACTGGAAACCATGCAAGAGATCAGGCTTCCTGACTCCTGGTGCAGCTCCTGAGAGTAGGGTCCCTTTGTCACCCTTCAGGTCTGGAACAGAACTCCCGGCATGTTAGATTCTTCAGCCATTTATGCTCCAAAGGGCAGCATTGACCGGCGGTCCAGGTTCAGAAGGCTGGGAAGGGAGGACTAGAAACAGGAAGTACAGGTGGAAGTAGAACAAGAGATGATACATTGTAGGAGCTGCAATGGGTGAGTTGAAACAAACTGCAGGAATTTCTCAACAGAAATCCAATTCCGCATTCTGTACTCTTCTGCACAATTCGCAGTAGAAGGTTAAAAAAAATCAATGCACATTTTATACTTGAAACCTACTTTTAAGACATTGATTTGAACATGATTTTTCTCCCTCAGTTTATAGTGGCATCGTCGCTTTGACGTGCTGTTGGCTGGCCTTTTGGTTAGCAATGAAAACCTCAAAAAGATCCTTGATCTTCAGGGGGACCGGCTGCTTGAGAGGGATTCGTGTTGTGATGTAAAGCCCAGACTACCGTGTGGTGCGAACCTGAGAGTGTATTCAGTTAAACATATGTGTACTTAGGCTTACCCACAGAAAGATTTCCCATGACACATTCAATGGGAAATGAGACAGAAAACACACTTAAGGCTGCATACTCCTATAGTGAAGGGAAAAATACTAGAGAAGCAAATAAACAACAAATCATTTGGGAGCAGCAGTAGGAAGCGGAAGGAAAAGAAAGGTAAACCAAGATATGGGGAAAATAAACACTTTCAGGGCAACAACTACGTAGCAACAGAAATTCATTTACTTAAAAATAATTACTAATCCAGGAACTTTTATACTTTTCAAACTCATGAGTATTTGTTGAAGCTATTTTTTTGATCGCATCACCTACCTATCTGTTTTGTTGGGTGTGGGGGAAAAAAGAGATTAATATGAGAGAAAACGAAAGAAAAGATACAATGTAACTTTCTAACAGATTGATTTGATAAGGAGTGAGGCATACAGTTCATAGAGATTTATGGGACCTTTTTGAATTTTTATTTTTGCAATCATTTCAACATTTTACAGGCATGTTTGAGAAGAATATAGTGATGTTAAGAACGAAAGTGATTTACATACAGAAAGTTATTATAAATGTCCCAAATTTTTATTTGAACAGGAAGTTTGTCAATATTGGAATACCCTAAAAAAATCTCTTTCAAATATACCAGAATGGATTTAATACCAAGCATTGTCCCTATTTTGCACACCCTGCTTTCATTTCCACTTTTCACCCACGGAGGATAATCCCCACGTACTTTCTTTGGGGAAAGTCTCTCATTTCTTTCCTTTACAACATTGTGGAAAAGCTATAGTATGAGAATGTCGTGAAAAGATTAGCACATGAAGCTCAGCACGTGGACACATTACTTTGACACAACGCTGACATCGAGAAGTGGCACAGCAGGTTCGGTCCTATCCTGGAACTCTGAATGGTATCTCCGAGGGGCTGAGTGACGAGTCTGAGTGCTGACAGAAGGTCCCCCATTGCCTCGTGATCACAGTGATCTTGCAGCTATGCAGGTTCAGATGACCCAATAGGCGAGGCAAGCTGGGCCTTACTTTGCTCATTTACTAATCTGTGCTTGACAATGTTACACGTCTTTTCACCACATCCAAGAACCTGCTTCTAGGTGCAGCTGTCTTTTCTAAGCGCACATAGCGTCCTGTGAGAGGAAAGCCTCTTTCCAGAGGTTCACCCTTGACAGGGATGGAGTGTCCAGGAAATAAGGTAGACCTATGGTCACTTTGTTTACTGGGCACCCACCTCTGCTGCTGGGCTTCATTTCCGTATATGAACAGCCTTTCTTAGGCTCCTACAGAACACTGCCATGTCATGTGGTATATGTGTAGTTCCATGATACCTGGACAAGGGGCCTGTCTAGCATGGGGATTTAACATCACAGATAATCCAATCCCACCGAGCTATAAAGCCCAGTTGTTGAAACCCTTCCTGCCCGAGTGTTGTGCTGGCACTCTGGAAATACTGCTTTGTCTCAGTTGGAGTCATGGTTTTCCCCCTCGTTATGGAGCTAGGTAGCCTGTGTTTCACCTCCTTCTTGGCAAATCCCCAGCCATTCTTGGGAGTTTCTACCACTTAACGATGGGCAGGAGTTCTGGAGATTTGTTGATGCCAAATAAAGAGACTACGCATAGGGTAAATGTTTCGCTTTCCCTTTGAAACCATAGGCCATTCATAGAATGAGCACTTTTATATTACGTTCACAGGCTTTAAATATTTGGTGACTTAGAGTTTTTTTAATCACTTAGAGAATGGTTGGCAATGTAATTCCAGTACTTTAGAACTTAATATATATTCCCCCCCAACAAACAAACAAACCAAACTCACTGCCATCAAGTTGCTGCTGACACATAGTGACCCTCTGGGACAGAGTAGACCTGCTCTTGTGAGTGTCTGAGGCTGTAACGCTTTCCGGAGCAGAAAGCCCCATCAACACACGTTATATTTTTTCCTACAAGAATCCTATGACTTTATCATCTTTTGTAGGAGAGAAACTAAGATGCTGAAAAAATTGTGATGTTCTTAAGACTGTACATCAACATTTTTTTGACACTATGCATTGGAATCATGGTGCTGGAGAAAAGTACTTGAAGTACCATAGACTGCTAAAAGGACAAACCAATCTGTTTTGGAAGAAGTGAGCCCAGCCTGCGCCTTAGAGGGAAGAATGGCAAGCCTTCATCTTACATGCTTTGGACATGTTGTCAAAAGAGACCAATGCCGGGAGAAGGGCATCATGCGCGGTTAGTGGAGGGGTGGCAAAAAAGAGGAAGTCCCTCGGACGGCTGGACTGACAAGGTGACTTGAGCAATGGGCTCTGGCAAAGGGAGGTACTGTGAGGCTGGTGCAAGACTGGGCAGTGTCTCATTCTGTTGTGCAAAGTGTTGCTATGGGTCAGACCAGACTCGATGGTACCTAACAGCAGCAGCAGCAGCAGCAGCAGCAGCAGCAGCAGCAGCAGCAGCAGCAGCAGCAGCAGCAGCAGCAGCAGCAGCAGCAGCAGCAGCAGCAGAAGCAGCAGCAAACCGTGTTAAAGAGCAAAGCTGTCTCCTTGAGGAATAAGGTATGCTTGACCCAATCATATTTTCAATGGTCTTAGATGCACGGAAAGGTGAACAAGGAATAAAGAAGGCCAGGGAAGCACAGATGCCCTTGAAGTACAGTGCCAGGGAAGAATCTTGAAAGGCCACGGGCTGCCAGAAGAACAAACACATCTGTTTGGGAAGTACAGCCAGATAGATGATCCCTTTGAAGCAAGAATGCCGAGACATAGTCGAATGCTCATGTGCATGGGGGATGCTATCAGGAAAGAGCAGTCTGTGGGACAGTCCCTAGTAAAGTCAGCCATGGAAGCAGAGGAAGACTCTCATGCAACAAACATGGCTCTAGCAACGAGCTCAAGCACCACAAGTAAGAGGCAGGTACAGGACCAAGCAGTGTGTCCTTCTGCCCTATGCAGTATTGCTGGGCTCAGACCGGAGGTCACCTAATCACCAATTGTTAATGACATGATGTAGGAAGAGCCCAGATGGAAAATAAGACTTTAGAATTCCAAATATCAAGTTCTGTCCTTTCCCAAGATGCTTTCATTCTCATGTGTATATTTGATAGAAATAATTTTTAGCTTCTTGCTACATATTTTTCCTTATTACATAAGATTTCCTCTTCTTCCCTGTTAGCGTATGTTTGTAGACAATGCAATTTTTATTTTTGTCTGTGCTATTTCACCTGTTTGCGAGGAAATTTTTTAGAAAATCATTTTATTGGGGGCTCTTACAGCTCTTATAATATTCTATACATCAATTGTATCAAGCATATTTGTACATATGTTGCCATCATCATTTCCAAAACATTTTCTACCTGAGCCCTTGGCCTAAGCTCCTCTTTTATCCTCTCCCTCCCTCACCTTCCTACCATCATGAATCTTTGATCAATTATATATTGTTATTATTATTTTGTACCTTACACTGTCCATTGTCTCCCTTTGCCCAGACTTCTGTTATTTGTCCCCATTCAGGAAGAAGGCTACATATCCAACCCTGTGATGGGTTTTTACCTTTTTCTGCCCCAGTCAACCCAATCACCCCTCCGCTCCTGATATCGCCACTCCCACTCCTGTTTCTGAGGGGTTGATCTGTCCTGATTTCCATGTATCAAGAGCTCTTATCTGTACCAATGTCTGTTCTCTGGTCTAGCCAGATTTGTACGGTAGAACTGGGTCATGGTCGTGGTGGTGGTAGGAGGAAGCATTCAGGAACTAGAGGAATGATGGGTGATTCATTGGTGCTATATTACACCTTGGTTGAATCATCCCTTCCTTATGCCCCTTCTGTCTACAGATGGGCTTGGGGGTCTTCATTCCACCCCCCTCATTTGAATTGATATAGTTGTTTGTTTTGGATCTTTTGATACCTGATACCTTCAACACCTCATGAGCACACAGGACAGTGTGCTTCCTCCATGTGGGTTTAGTTGCTTCCCTGCTAGATGACTATTTGCTTAAGTTCAAGCCTTTAAAATCCCAGATGCTATATCTTTTGATAGCTAAACACCATCCACTCTCTTCACCACATTTACTTATGCCCCCATATTGTCTTCAGTGAGCTATGTCAAGAAGGTGAGTATCAAAGGTGAGTGCCAGGTTATCAGAACAAAATGCTCTTATGTTAAGGGAGATCTTGAGTAGAGGCCCAAAGTTCATCTGCTCTCTTAATACTTAACATATCAATACATGTACATTGGCCTCTATCCTTTTCATTATAAATCTATATATTTACATATATACATGCCTATAGTTATACCTCTATAAATAGCTTTTGCCTCCTATTTCTTCCTCTATTTCCAAAGAAGTATTTTGTTTGTTAAAATTTTTATATGGGCCCTTTCACATTGTTTAGAGAAGTTTTGCAATATAAATTCACTGTGATATATAAAACCAAAAAGCATAATCATGTAATGATTACAAAGTGAATGATGGTTTTCTTTGAGGGAGTGGGAGTCGATATGAAATTGAACTTGTCTTTTTCCATGTGATTAATTCTGTTAAAATTTTCACAGTTACTTCTGGAGCTTAAATGACTAAAAGTACACAATATCCAGGGGCTCAAGTAGAAAGAAAATGTTTTTGAAATGATGATGGCAACGTATGTACAAGTGTGCTTGCTGCAATTGAATGATTATTATTATGAGACATGTAAGAGTCCCAATAAAATATTTTTAAAAGTACAAAGTGATTTGTTATCATATGTGGGTAAGTAAAATCTTATTCATAAAATATAGCTATATGCTTTTGAACATTCAGGCTTGTGATTGGAGTATTTGTAGGTGTATATGTGTGTGTGAAGAGAAATCAGATAATATTAATTAATTCCAGAAAGGGAAGTAATGAGAACTACAGAGAGGAAGTCTACAGCACCCTTTCAATCGAAGTGTCTTCAATCAACACCAAACCTTTGTGAGATAGTTTAGTTTTGTGAATGTGCCCATGAGCTCACCTTTCCTTTTAATTTTCTTTCCCAAATGTCACATAAAAAGCATTGTAAAACATGCTTAAACTAGTGATTCATACCCTGTGCCTATGTCAGTTTCATTTCTAACCTGCCAGTTCAACTATTTACTCTTTGGAAAACTGAAAGTGGTTTTGTGAACATAACCCCCAAGTCTCCGTATGTTTAAGCAGAGTTACAAAAATAAGTTGGTGAGATATATGTAGTCAATGCTCCCAAAGGGGTACCATAAAATATCTGGATATTGCCTGTAAGTAGCCTATTGTATACAAAGAACAACACAAATTGATTTCAGATTGCTCATCAATAGAATTCACTGTTTTAAACAACTGCAGTCAAACCTGTGTTCGTGTGTGTGTGTGTTGGGTGTGTGTGTGTGTGTGTGTGTGTGTGTGTTTGTGTTTGTGTGTGAGTTGGGATGAAGGGCCAGGAAATGAGGGAAACAGGGAAGTGGGAGGAGAGGTACAAAAAAACATACACCATTAGATCCCCTCATAGAGGGGTTTAGGAGAGGAGATGGGTTAATTAGGGTGTGAGGTAGTATCGATGAAGAACACAGCTTTCCCCCAGATCCTGGATGCTTCCTCCCCCCAACTACCATGATCCGAATTCTACCTTGCAGGGCTGGATAGGACAGAGGCTGTACACTGGTACATATGAGGGCTGGAGGTACAGGGAATCCAGGGTGGATGATACCTTCAGGACCAAGGGTGTGAGGGACGATGCTGGGAGAGTGGAGGGTGAGTGGGTTGGAAAGGGGGAACTGATTACAAGGATCCACATGTGACCTCTTCCCTGGGAGAGGGACAGCAGAGAAGGGGGGAAGGGAGTTCCGGATAGGGCAAGATATGACAAAATAACGAGGTATAAATTACCAAGGGCATATGAGGGAGGGGGGAATGGGGAGGGAGGGGGGAAAAAAGAGGACCTGATGCAAGGGGCTTAAGTGGAGAGCAAATGCCTTGAGAATGATTGGGGCAGGGAATGTATGGATGTGCTTTATACAATTGATGTATGTATATGTATGGATTGTGGTAAGAGTTGTATGAGTCCCTAATAAAATGTAAAAGAAGAAAAGAGAAAAAAATGATTAGGGCAAAGACTGTACAGATGTGCTTTATACAATTGATGTATGTATATGTATGAACTGTGAAAAGAATTGTATCAGCCCCAATAAATTGTTAAAAAAAAAACATACACCATTACCTTTTAAAAACATACACCATACCTTTAAAAAAAGTTCTTTATGAATAGGTTGAAAATAAAATGAGAATATTGCAGTTAAAATTAACAAACTGGGTCAAAGTGCAATCATAGGAGTCTTGGTAGCACTGCTGGGTAAGCATTGGACTCTTAACTGCAAGGTCAGCCATTCAAACCCACCTGCTGGTATGTGGAAGAAGGATGAGGCTGTCTGTTTCCAAAAAGATTTGCAGCATAGGAAACCGTATTTAGGGTGTCTGTGAGTCAGAGTCTACTGGCCAGCGGTGAAGTGGGTGGGCTAAGTATGAGTGTACGGAGCCCTGGTGGCCCAGTGGCTAAACATTTGACCACAGAAAGGTTAGTGGTTAGAGCCCACAAGTCATTCCGTAAGAGAAAAGACCTGGGGATCTGCTTCCACACACAGTTCAGTCTAGGAAAACTTAAGAGGAAGTACGAGTCTGTTGTCCACAGCTGCTAGGAGCTGGAACATTTATCTAAGTGAATAAGTCAGATAAAAATGTTAGTTAATACATTAAAAAAATAAAATCCAGACTGCACCCCAAATTTATCAGTCATTTTAATATAAAAACTAATAAATATAAAATATTATTTATGGATATGTATTTACCTATATGTTGATTATTTTTAAAGTATCCACAATTTCATGTCTACAGAATTTAGTTTTTGAGGGAAGAGAGGAGAGGGTTATAGGTTGTAATGGTTCATTGTTTTTATTGAAGGAAAGAGTATAAAAGTAAGTATGGTTTTAATAACATTTAAAAACACGAGTGGCAATTCGAGAATTTTTAATATATTATTTTCTTTCTATTTAAGTAGATAATTTTATGAAATTAGCAAGAAAAAGTGAGTTTTGTTCTTTTATGATATTTATATATTAAGAAAACAGTTGGTTATGTGAGTCTGGAGATTTAAGGTATACGTGGCAAAAAAGAATAATTGAGCTCATTTTTAAATGTCAAGCTGATCACACTTCAGTAATTTCTTTAGAAATGTTTGCTGTATTACATATACTTGAGGCCCATTGATCACACTAAGACTTAAGTGTTAGCCAATATTTTTGGTATTCACTTTAGTACTCAGTGCTGATGCATTAATTCAGAGGGGTTTTGCTTCATTTTTTTTCACTCCTAAGACAAGTAGAAATGTACTTTAAAAAAAAGATTGAGCTGTTTAGAAAATCTAAGTTTAAATGTGTTCTTCAAAACCCTCATATTTCTTCATTTTTTTCCATCTGTCATTATAATTGAAGAATAAGTTTACAAATGCCTAGAGCCTGAGAAGACTCTATTGGACTTTTGGAATGTCCCATCAAAATAATTCTAAATAAAAAGACATGTTTTAAGGACCTTTTCTATTTATCTCTTAGGTTAATTTCTCAAATATTTGTATTTAAAACACTTGTTATTTAGAAAGTAAAATCTCACTTTAAAAAGTAGATCTGAGAGCCACAAGTTATTTAATAAGTGTTTTCATTTTGTGCACCTGTTGTTACATGCCAACTCATAATGACAATATATACAGTGGAGTACACCCTGCCTGCTCCTTTGCCACCCTTGTGTAAGTTGAGGTTGGCTAAAGGAAATAAAAGCCAGCTCACAGGAACCAAAATATGACTTGAGTCTATCCCACCTGAATTTTGAAAACATCTAAAGAACAATTTTGACTCAGTGAACACTAATGACAGAAGACCCAATGAGCTGTGGGAGGGCATCAAGAACATCATACATCATATGTAAATATATTTGCATATAATGAAAGGGGAATAGAGCTATGTACTTAGATCTATACGTTAAGAAGTAAGGTTGCAGATGAGCATTGGGTATCGACTCAAGTCCTCCTTCAACACAACAACACTTTGTTCTAACAATAGGCATTCTGTGATGCTCACCTTTCCTGACACAATCGCTGAAAACAAAGTGGGTGCACAAGCAAATGTGGAGAAGAAAGCTGATAGTGCCCGGCTGTCAAAAGATTTACCATCTGAGGTCTTAAAGGCTTGAAGATAAGCAAGCAGCCATCTAGCTGAGAAGCAACCAAGCCCACATGGAAGAAGCACATCAGCCTGTGTGATCATGAGGTGTCAATGGGATCAGGTATCAGGCATCTAAGGCCCAAAACAAAAGCATATCCAATGTGAACAAGGGGTAGGGTAGGGTAGAGTGGAGACCCAAAGTCCATCTGTAGACAATTGGACATTCCCTCACAGAAGGCTTGCAAGGAAGAGATAAGCCAGTCAGCGTGCAGTGAAACACACAACTTTCGTCTAGTTCTTTAATGTTTCCTTACCCCCACCATCGTGACCTCAATTTTACCTTACAAATCAGATTAGACCAGAATATGCACACTACTACAGATAAGAGCCCACAACACAGGGAATCTAGGATAGATAAACCCCCAGGACCAACAATGAGAAGAGAGATATGAGGTGATTAGGGGAAGGTGGGGGGAGAAAGGGGAATTGATCATAAGGATCAACATATAACCTCCTCCCAGGGGGATGGACAACAGAAAAGTAGGTGAAGGGCGACAGGGGATAGTGTAAGATATGAAAAAAAAATCTGTAACTTATCAAGGGTTCATGATGGACGGCAGGGGAGAGGGAGGGGGAAAATGAGGACCTGATATCAAGGGCTCAAGTAGAAGAAAATGCTCTGAAAATGATGATAGCAGCATATGTGCAAATACACTTGACACAATGGATGAATGTGTAGCTTGTGTTAAGAGATGCAAGAGCCCCCAATAAAAGTATTTAATAAATAAATTTTTAAAAAGCAAAATAAAACAAAAGAACATGATACATACAGAAAGATAAAGCATTAAAAAGACAGGAAAGAAATAAAAGATCAAAGTGTTTATCAGAAGACTCTGAAATTTGCTGTTAATCATAGAATAGCTAGGGCAAGTGGAATAAATGATCAATCAAAAGAGCTGAACAGAAAATTTCAAAGGGCAGCACAAGAAGACAAAATATTATAATGAAACATGCAAAATCTTGAGTTACCAAGTACTCACTCAATGCAAGAACACTTTGTTCTATTAAACTGGCATTCCATAACTTTCACCTTCCCGACATGATTGCTGAAGACAAAGTGGGTACATAAGCAAATGTGGTGAAGAAAGCTGATGGTGCCCAGCTATCAAATGATATGGCATCTGGGTCTTAAAGGCTTGAAGGTAAACAAGCAGCCATCTATCTCAGAAGCAACAAAGCCCACATGGAAGAAGCACACCAGCCTGTGTAATCACAAGGTGTCGAGGGGTTCAGGTATCAGGCATCATCAGAACAAAAAATCATATCATTGTGAATGAGGAGGACTGTGGAGTGGAGATCCAAAGCCCATCTGTAGGCAACTGGACATCCCCTTACAGAAGGGTCACAGGGAGATGAGCCAGTCAGGGTGCAGCGTAGCAACGATGGAACATACAACTTTCCTCTAGTTCTTAAATGCTTCTTCCCCACCCCTATCATGATCCCAATTCTATCTTACAAATCTGGCTAGACCGGAGGATGTACATGGGTACAGATAGGAATGGGAAACACCGGGAATCTAGGACAGATGATCCCTTCAGAACCAGTGGTATCAGTGGAGGGAAGCTGGGGTAGAGAGGGGGAACCAATTGCAAGGATCTACATATAACCCTGTCCCTGGAGAATAGTCAACAGAAAAGTGGGTGAGGGGAGACATTGGTCAGTGTAAGATCTGGAAAAATAATGATTTATAAATTATCAGGAGTGAGGATGGGAGGGAGGGTGGGGAGGGAAGGGAAAATGAGGAGTTGATACCAGGGGCTCAAGCCCAAAACAAATGTTTTGAGAGTGATGATGGCAACAAATGTACAAACTGATTGACACAATGGGTGTATGTCTGGATTGTGATAAGAGTTGTACTAGCCTCCAATAAAATGATTTCAACCCCCCCAAAAAAACTAGAGTTAGAGCCCCCTCCCCTCCAAAATCTGAAAGAACTGCCAAAATAAAAAAAGAAAGAAAGAAAAGTCAAGCCTCAAGTTGAACTATTGGAAAATTCTCTGGGCAAAATACTGAATGCTACAGGAAGCATCAAAAGATGGAAGGAATTTAGTGACACAAATTGAGCACTCATCATGTATGGTCATGCAATATTCTTTGATTCAAATGTAGGGATTAATGTGATTATGTGTCTGCCTGCAGAGTAATTGACAATAATGGCGGAGATAGACAAGTTAAAAAGGCTTGCAGCTCAGTGTGACCAGTACAGTAAGAGAGTTGGTCAGTGGAGCTAGACAAACGGCTGGTGATTCAAAACTATCCAGACAGACCTGTGAAGAAAGGCTTGTCTGTCTGTCTACTTCGAAATGACCAAACCTGAAAACTCTATGGAGCAGTTCCAGTCTGGACGCATGGAATCCCCGCAGGTCAGAATCAGGGAAATTAACTCGACAGCAACGGTTTGATTTATGGGGAAGGGAAAGACAAAGCATCTGAATTAAACAGTCAGCGAGATCCAGGGAGATCAATAGTGATGACGTCTCAGTTAGGTGGCCAGGGCAACGTAAGGGTTGCTAGGTAGAAAAGAGGAGCAGGCTTGCGGCAGGATGTGACATCTTTAATGAAGATATCAAGCTAAGCAGCAGTGCTATTTTGGGAAAAACTTCAAGTAGCTCAACATAGCACCAATGTGACAGAGATGCAAGAGAAATTCGAAAGGGAGACAATCAGGGAAAATATTGTTCAACTGAACTCATATCAGTTTACAAAACACGTTTGAATATCTACAGTGTTCTAGGTACTGCACTGTCTTGATTACTTAGATACGAGAACTTTACTGCTTTATTCTAAATTGATTTCGAAGGCCAACGTGTCATGAGTCACTGAAAGGGGGAAAGGCCCCGGGTGGGATGGAGTGTCAGCTAAGCAGTGGCTGGGTCTGGGGGAACATTATGCCACATGGAAGGCTTATTGACTACTGTTGGTCCCTGCCCCCGACAAGACAGCAAGCAGACACCAGCCACTGGGGCTCTGAAGTCAATCTGGACATGGGAATGAGGGGAAGCCTTAGAAACCATTCTAATGCTGTGCTAAAAGGCGAGACGCTTTCAGAGCGGGAGAGCTGAGGTGAACGAATCAGCAAAGGGCTCGACGGAGAGAAAGGAGGGACAGGAAAGAGTGAGACTCAATGCGGCCAAGTGAGTCTGTCCCGGACTCCTGCAGAGTTGGAACCAAAATGTTCCTCAAAGCCTGAGAATGATTGTATGGGAAGAAAGAGGCATTATTTATTTTAAGCAGAGTTTCTTTGGCTTATGATATCTATTGTAAAGCTTCCATACCAATAATGTTTATGTATCATGCTGTGTGTGGAACCATAATTGACTCTCAGAAATATGTAAGATCTTCTCAGAATGAGAATCCTGAGTTTAATATTGCAGAAAAAAAATGTAAAACAAGATGACAAAAGTGCTTTCTTCACTGTCATAGCTCATAAAGTTTCCCCGAATGCCTACTAGCCTGAAATATGATGAAAAACTATTAAGAATTCAGGATTACCCTGAATATGATGAAAAAACTATTAACTATTCAGGATTACCCTGCATTCCTTAGTATGTATATTTAGGATCAAGTCAAATTGTTGGTGCATCAGTTCTAACTCCACCCCTTCTGTACTAGCTCAAGAGACCTATCAGAATGCCCATGGGAATACCGCACAAAAATGTAAAACTTTACAAACCTTAGCACTACATTGCTATTAATTAAATAGTTGTAAATATCTCAAAATTAATTGGTGGTGTGAAATATTGATAAAGTAACCCTTGCAGAAATCTGATTTAAGAAACCTGATAGAAAATTCCATTTAGTGACTAAATATTAAACTTAAATGAAATGAAGTTAAAAAGGTAAAACCAAAAGCTAACTCTGACATTTTTTTCCCTTTATCTTCCCTGTTTTTCATTTGACATTAACTCCTTGAGCAACATCTTCATAGAAAAGAATGTTAGATTGCTCACATAATTCATCACTGAGCTGTGGACCATAACAAACTATGGATAACAATGAAACCAAGGGGGAATTCCATAACCCTTCTGCTCACATGGAACCTGCACATGGGTCAAAAAGAAGTCATTCAAACAGAACAAGAGAATATTGCATGGTTTACAATCAAGAGAAGTATGGGTCAGGGTTGTATCTTCTCACCGTAATTATTTACTTTGAATGCTGAACAAATCATTTGAGCAGCTGGACTATAGAAAGAAGAATTTGAGGTTAGGATTTCAAGGAGACTTACTATTAGCAGCCTGCAATATGCAGATGATATAAACTTGCTTGCTGAAAATGAGGTCTTCAAACACTTACTGATAAAAATTTTAAAAAGCTGCAGCATTTTTGTATGATTTCAACTCAGTGCAAAGAAAACCGAAATCCTCATCACTATCCCAACAGATGTGAGAAAGATAGGGCTTTCTACTTCCATAAACAGTTACAGTCTCAGAAACCTTAGGGGCCCTATGAGTCAGCATTGACTCGATGGCAGTGAATTTGGAGTTGGATACTTATAGAAAACACCATGATAAGTGGAGAAAGATTGAAGTTGTCAAGGATTTCAGTTTGCTTTGATCCACAACCAATGTTCAAAAAAAAATAATCAAAGAATGCACTGCCTTGGGTAAATCTGTTGCACAAGCCCTCTTTACAGTGTTGAAGAACAAGTATATTACTTTGAGGACTAAGGGGCACCTGACCCAAGCCAGCGTATTTTCAATCATCTACTATGTATGTGAAAGTTGGACTTTGAATAAAGGGTATCAAAGAAGTATCGATGCATTTGATTTATGGATTGCAAAATTCAGTACCATGGAGTGCCAAAGGAGCAAGCACATCTGTCTTGGAATAAGTACAGCCAGAATGCTCTTTAGAAACAAGGATGGCAAGGCTCCTTCTCACAAACCTTGAATACGTTATCAGAAGAGTCACTGGAGAAGAACATCATGTTTGATAAAACAGAAAGGTGTCAAAAAGAGAAACACCTTCAATGAGATAGAAAGACAAAGCGATTGTAACAATGGGCTCAAACATAAGACCAATTGTGAGCATGGTGCAGGACTGGGCAGTGTTTTATTCTATTGTCTATGGAGTCACTATGAGTCAGAACCATCCAAACAGTACCTAACAATGGAGTGATTCAGTTAATCACGTTAAGTTCTTTTCTACACCCCGTCATATTCCATTCTAAACATTTTATATTTTAGGAACTAGTGCTAGGGACAATGTAAAAATGATGTTTCCTGAAATCCTACATCCACAATATTGAACCTACTAAAATTGTAGCCAATCTGTAATATCAAGGTTTGTTCTGTTATATGATTACTTGGGTAGTAGGAGTAACAGTATTCAGAGAGGATTATTAAGGGAATGCGGATATTCCATGATTTTGGTTTATAAATCTTTGTGAAGATTTCTTTGTCTTTAGTGCAAATATTTCTTGGCCTAGTTCCCGCCCAAAGAACATCCTGGTTTGACTGCTGTAGTCCAGTGACTACTATGTATGGCAGGCAGGGCATGCGTTCTGGACACCACTTGAAAAGCCTCTATTAATTTTCTATTAGGCATTGCCATTTGCATACCAGCTGTGAGATTCCAATCAGAAAATTGAAACTTCTTCTTTTGTATTGAAAGCCTCCACAGGTCATAGCAGACTGTATGATCCTACTCTACTGAGTGTAGAAAAACTGATAAAATGGCTTTGAGTCCATCATAGACTGATTTTCATCAGCAATGAAGGTACAGTTCTAATTTTCATGCAGTGCCTTAAAGTCGTAAGTAAAATGCTAATGAGTTTAACTTAAAATTTTTTAGCTGTTATCTTGGTAAAATCATCTAAAAAATGGATGTCAGATGTTTGGACAGTTGTTCAATTTCAGTGTTTGTCAGAGGTGAGATTTCCATAGATACACCTCTGATCATAGTGCAGAGGTGAATGAATCCAAGGTCAACCACTCAGATGGTGGGCTCCCAATGTCTCCCAAGTTTGACAGTCAATATGGCAGGTGGCAGGCTATTAGCTCACGTTCAAAGAGGGAGGAGTTGATGAGATAGATATAGGATTGAGACCAGCAAGAAGTGAAGAAGCTCTCCACAACATCTCCTGGCATACTGAGTAGGCCACACAAACAAGGAGGCATTACTGGGGCTGTGACCTGAGTAAGCGGTGACAGTATATCCTAATATTTCCACAACTGCTTTGCTGCTCACTGCAGATTTCATCTTGGAGCTAATTATGTTATATTAGAACACATCATTTGGGAGGCCTTAACTTCCAGAATATTGAGAACCCTAACCAAGCCTGGTTGGCACAAAATCTAATTATCACAATGGGTATTTCTGAAATTTTAGTTTATAAAGGACTTTGGGAAAATGCAGAAAGAATTTAAATTACATCATTTGGTTTATTTTTATTTTTCCCCCTTTTGGTTTATTTTTAAAAATGGAGAATATATAGTAAAATAGTAAGAGACATTCTTGATTTTTGCTTTTAATTCTAAATAAAAACATAAATCTCATAATTGTTAAATGTTAACTTGAAAATTTCAAATAGGAGTTTATATTATAAACATTTTCAAAAGTCTTAGGAAGAAATTATGCTCCTATTGATGAATGAAGACACATGAATGTTTTGCAGCACAGGCAGTTAAACTCCAAATAACATGATTAAGTTATATGTTTAGTGTAGCCTCATAAACACAATTGACAAAATGCTAATTTGTGAGTCAATACGAATTAAATGCATTGCCTCTACCTGCAAATATTTTATACTGGCTGTGAATGAAAAGGTGAGGCTGAGAGTAGGCTGGGTTGTATCGTGGAGTGTGGTGAGATAATGAGAATTTCAATAAGGTAAAAGTTAAACTTTGCTGAATGTCTTCATTTTAACTCTGAAAAACTATAACTCTGAAAAAAATATATAATTTTGATGCTGAAAGCTATGCCATTGGTGTTTTGAAAAGCACCAGGGTCATTCAAAGTGAATGGTTTTTACAGAGCTTCCAGACTAATAACACATGAAGAGGAATAGGCTGCCCACTTGAGAGAAAGTAGTCACTGAAAACCTTAGGGACAGCAGTAGAACATTGTCAGACGGCACCACAAGATGAGTCACTAAGGGTGAAGACCCACAAAATATGACTGAGGAAGAGCTTCTCTGTCAAGTTAGAGTTGACATAATGACATGGATGGAGTCAAGCCTTGGAGACCTCCATTTGCAGATAGGCCATGATTCAAAATGGGAAGAAGCGGCTGCAAAACGTTTAATAACTTGACCTCGGAGTGTATGAAGTATAAATCTAAGACAATTGAAATTCATAAAAAACTTAAATGGAATACATAAAGATCAAAATCCTAGGTATTAGTGAGCTGAAACAGACAAGTACTGGCCATTTAGAATCAGAAAATTACATAGTTTACTATGCCAGGAAAGACAGATTCCATGAGAATGGAATTGAATTGTCAAAAAGGACATTCCAAGACTTATCTGGAAGTACAATACTATCTGTGATAGGAGGATATCTCCTTATATACAATGAAATCCAGCCAACACAACCAGTAGCACCAACCACTACAGCTCCAGAAATCCAAACTCATGGCGGTAAGTCCATGCTGCCTTCACAGGACCCCTATGGGTTTCTGAGACTGCAACTGTTGGTGGGAAAATGCGGTCTTGGTGATAGAAAGGAAACTGGAGATCATAGGATAGAAGTGTTTATTCATCGCAAATACCTTTTTTCAATAGCACAAAAGACAACTGACTATATATGTGGACTTCTCAAAATGGAACAGAAATCAAATCGACCACATTTAAGTGGAATACACAGAAATCAAAGTGACTACAGAAATCAAATTAACTACATCATAGCTAGACAATGGAGAGCTGAATATCAACAATGGAAACAAGGTCAGGATCAGACTGTGAAACACCATCAATCGATAATATGTAAATTCAGGTGGAAGTTAAAAAAAATTGAAACACGTTTATAAAAGCCACAATACAAGTTTCAAGATATCCTGATCAAATTTTGATAAATTTGATAAATTTTAAGAAATGTGAGGCATTGAACACTAATGATGGAAGACCTGATGAGCTGTAGGATGACATGAGAACAACATATGTGAAAAAAGCAAAGGCCATAAAAAAGACAGAAAATAGAGAAAAGATCAAAGTGGATGTCAAAAGAGGTTCTGAAACATGGTTGTAAATGTAGATTAGCAAGAGAAAATGGAAGAGACGATGGAGTTAAAGAGGTGAGCAGAAAGTTTCAAAGGCAGTTTGGGAAGACAAAGTAAAGTGTCACAAGGAAATGTGCAAAGACCTAGAGTTAGAAAACCAGATAAGAAGAACAAGCTAATGTTATCTAAACCTGAAAGAACTAGAGGAAAACTCCAGACTCAAGAAACATTAAAAGATTCTATGGCTAAAATATTGACTTATGCAGGAAGCATCAAAAAGAACATGAAAAACGTACAGGTAACTGTACCCAAAAGAACTAGTCACAATTTCACCATTTCAAGAGGTAGCATTAAAGAAGAACCAATGGCTCTGAAGGAAGAAGTTCATAAACAGGCTCCAGGAATTGATGGAATACCAACTGAAATGTTTCAACACACTCAGGAAGCACTGAAAGCACTCACTTATATGTGCCAAGATATTTGGAAGACAACTACTTGGTCAACTGAAAGATATCCATGTTTGTACCCGTTCCAAAGAAAATTGACCCAACAGAATGTTAAAATTATAGAACAACGTACTTGATATCACATACTAGTAAAACTCTTCTGAACATCATTCAGTTAAGAATGAACAGTCACAGCAGCACGTTGACAGGGATCTGTCAGAGGTTCGGGCCAGATTCACAAGAGGATGTGGAACAAGGGATATCATTGCTAATATAAGATGGATCTTGGATGAATTCAGAAAATACCAGAAAGATGTTGTATTTCATTGACTATGCATAGGCATTGAATTGTGTGGATTATTACAAACTATGGACATCCTTGAGAATAATGGGAATTCCAGAACATTTTGATGTGCACATGTGGACGTTGGACATGGATCAAAAGAGAGTTGTGTGAACAAGGGACTACTGCAAGGGTTAAAGTCAGGAAAGGAGTTGGATCCTCTCGCTACTACTTATTGAATCTATAAGACTGGGGAAATAACTAAAGAAGCTGGTTTATATGAAGATGAAAATGGTATCAGGATCAGAGGAAGTTCTATTAATAACCTATGGTTTGAAGATTACACAACCTGAATGTGAGGAAGACTTGGAGCATTTGCTAATGAAGGTCAATGATTGCAGCCTTCAATATGGATTACAACTCAGTGGAAAGAAGACCAAGATTCTCACAACTGGACCACTTGGTAACATAATGATAAATGGAGAAAAGGGTGAAGTTTACAAGGGATTTGTCTTACTTGTATTCACAATCAATGCCCAAGGAAGCAGCAGTCAAGAGGTCAAAAGACTTATTGCATTCGGTAAATCTGCTGCACAAGTCCTCTGTAGAGTATTGAAGAGCAATGATGGTACTCTGAGGACTAAGGCATACTTTATCCAAGCCATGGTATTCTCCACTGTATCATATGCTTGTGAACGTGGATATCGAATAAGAAAGATTATAGATGAATAGAAGAATTTGAACTGTGATGTTTGAGAACCATATTGAAAATAGCATGTACTGCTATGAGGGCAAACTTATCTGTATTGGAAAAAATAAGGCCAGGATTCTCCTTAAAATCAAGGGTGTTGAGACTTCGCCTTGAATACTTTGGATATATTGTCAAGAGAGACCAGTCCCTGGAGAAGGAGCTCATGCTTGGTAAAGTGGAGGGTGGCAAAAAGAAGGCCTTCAAGGAGATGGATTGACACAGTGGCTGCAATAATGGGCTAATGCACAGGAACGATTGTAAGGGTGGTGCAGGACCATGCAGTCTTTTGGTCTGTCGTGCACACAGTTACTATGGGTCAAGGCTGAATCAATGGTACTTAATAAAAACAATGTCTAACAATGTCTAAGATATTGGCTTAATTTTTAAAACTTCTAATTTTCATAGATTCTTATTTCATAAACCCCAAGTTCCAATTAGTAATTGATGGTTTCAGCTGTTTCTTTTCCCTTTGAGTGGGGCCTTTCTGCAAAGTAAGGTTCTAATGGCTTTACTTCCACAGACTTACCTCCATCCATGTCATCACAGTCAATTTTAGTTGAGATGCAGACCCTCCTCAGTCACCTTTGGAATGCCTTCCCGCCTGAGGGGCTCGTGTTCTAGTACCATCTTTGATAGTGTTGTGCTTCTTTTCATGCGGTTTTCAGTATCTGGCAATGTTTTCTTTTGGTCCATAGGTTTTCAGTGGGTAATTCTTCTGAAGTAGACAGCCAATTCCTTCTTCATAATTTGGAAGCCAGTATCTTAGACATTGTTTTTGTTAGGTACCATTGATTCAGCTATGACCCATAGTAACCGTATGCACGACAGACCAAAAGACTGCATGGTCCTGCACCACCCTTACAATCGTTCCTGTGCCTGAGCCCATTACTGCAGCCACTGTGTCAATCCATCTCCTTGAAGGCCTTCTTTTAGTTTTAGCTCCACTAAAACTTGTTTACTTTGGGTGACCCTGGTAGCATTTGAAATATTGGTGACATAGCTTCCATATCACAACACTCAAGCCACCACAGGATGAAAAGCTGACAGACAGGGTGGTTTCCCACTGTGTTACCTACAAATCTCAGGAGCCACCAGCAGCCTTATGAACTCTGGATTCCTTCAACTTCTCATATACCAGCCTGTTGTCTACCTGCTTCCTGGTTCATCAGACTGTAAAGCTGCAGGATGCAGGAGAAACCTGCAACAGACTTGAACTAGACTAGATTGGACTTCACTACTTCTACAATCATAGGATCCCTTTTTTAGATATGAATCTCTTTATACACATATAACTGTCGCTGGTCTTGCTTCTCAAACCTAAAATACTATGCATTTTGACAGCTCAAAGCACTGACTATAAATGGCAAGTTTGAAATGGAATTTTGAAGAATACTTTATGCAAAATGGAAAATGGTAAAATTTGAGGATCGGTGCAAAAGAGGAAGGCTCTCCATGAGACAGACTGACAGTGGCTTCAGCAATGGGCTCACACATAACAACAATCGCGAGGAGGGTGCGGGACTGAGCAATGTTTCATTCTATGATACAGGTAGTCCAGATGAATCTAAACTGACGTCATGGCATCTAAAAACAACAGAGCAAATAATTGAAGGATTCAGAACCACAAAAAAGGAGATGTAAGTCATACATATAGTTACTGTACTAAAAAGAACTAGTTGATGCTCCGCTATATAAGGCATCACATATAATCAAGAAATAATGGTAATGAAGAAGGACATCTAAGCTTCACTGAAGTCCTTAACCAAAACCAAAGTTCCAAGAATTGACAGAATGCTGATTGAGGTGTTCCACAAATGGATGCACACACGGAAGCGCTCACTTGTCTACGGCAACAAATTTGGAAGACAGCTATCTGGCAAATGGACTGTAAGAGATCCATATTTGTGCCCATTCCAAATAAAGGTGGCCCAACAGAAGGCCGAAATTATTGAACAATATGATTACTATCACAGGCAAGTAAAGTTTTGATAAAGACACTTTACAAAGGTTGCAGCAAGAAACTCAAGCTAGATTCAGATGACTTAGAAAGAGGGTTATCCTTGCTAATATTAAATGAATCCTAACTGAATCATCAGAGAATACCAAAAGATCATTGGTTATGCTGGTGAAGTCAGCTGTTATGCTGACTGTACACATCATTTGGCTGTGTGGATCATAACAGATCATTGATGTCATTGCAAAGGACGAGGCTTCCAGAACACTTTATTTTGGCCATATACAGTCCTGCAGGTGCTGCAGGAGAAGAGTTGGCTGCTAAGTATAAAATGCGAGCTTCAAATCTACCAAATGCTTCTGAGGAGAAAGATTGGGCTTTATGCTCCTGTAAAGATGTACTGTTTCAGAAACCCTACCTGGGGTACGATGAGTCATTAGCAACTCAGTGGTGGTGAACTTGGTTTGGGGTGTTCATATGAAACCAGGACTTATGATAGTAAGTTAAAGGAAAAACTGTATTTCTACAAAATACAAACCTTTTCCCCCCAAATATGTGAAACGATCGTTTCTCTTGACATAAGCTCCACCTAGATTTTTATATGTCTGAAGGCAGTGCTTCAGCACCTGTAGCCATGCCTGAAAGAACTCTATGCTCTACAGCATACACAGTGTTAAAAAGGCCATTCTGCCCTCCTAGAATCAAATCGTGTTCTTTTTTGGTGTTCTTTGAGTTTGGGGGGAACAAAAATACATCTAGAAGGGCAAGATCAGGGCTATATGGTGCATAGGCTTAGGGTTTCTTTCTTCTTCTTTTTTAAGCAAAAGGGAAGAAATTTATTGGAGCCCACACGGGAAACCCTAGGAGGGGCCCAGTATACCCTACTGTGTAGGCATGCCCAGCAAAGAGTCATACCATTCACTGTACCCTCATGTCCCAGAGGGACTCCCCTTGAGCCAAGCCCCCAAACCCCAGGGCTGGGGGTGGGGACAGGCTCAGGATTTCTAATGAAATTCTGTAGGATAAGCACTGCTACCCTTGAGGAATAAGCAGTGTATAGTTGGAATGAGCTCATTCCAAATATTCCCTAAAATATTCCCCAGCCCACTTTTCATGGTGTTTTCCTCACTAAAATAGCTTTCAGGTTTCTTAAAATTTCTCCATAATAACCATTCATAATATTCCTATGTCTTTAGCTCATACCATGTTTTTCTCTTGGGAATTTATAATGAACACTGGCATAATGTAAGAACTGAGAAGTGAGACACAGAAATTTGTATAACTTGTTTATTTCACAGCTTTTCTTAGCTAATCCCTTAAGGGCCATGCTATGGAATTCGTGTTCCATGGCCTATAGTCGATAACACAGTGGATTAATCTAAGTTTTACATGTGAGGGGTTTTGTAAATTAACATTTCAGACATGCTATCTTAACATGCCTTTTTCCCCCTCTTGTTATGCTTTCAAGTAATCTCTAGTATGGGAAAAATTAATTGCTAGCAAAACCATAATTAGAAGCAAACAACTCAAACTCAGTGGTTACTAAGCTTATTACGTTAAAAATGAATCTAAAATATTAATAATATCAGAAAAAGCATACATGCCCATGAAAAAGTTTACATTAAAAATAATTTTATTGGGGCTCATACAACTCTTATCACAATCCATCCATACATCAATTGTGTAAAGCACATTTGTATATTCATTACCCTCATCATTCTCAAAACATTGTTCTCCACTTAAGTCCCTGGGATCTGCTCCTCATTTTTCCCTCCTTCCCCTATCCCCACACCCTCATGAACCCTTGATAATTTATAAATGATTATTTTGTCATAGCTTACACTGTCCTACATTTCCCTTCACCCATTTTCTGTTGTCCGTCCCCCAGGGAGGAGGGTGTACGTAGACCCTGTAATCGGTTCCCCCTTTCTACCCCACCCTCCCTCCACCCTACTGGTATCGCCACTCTCAGCACTAGTGCCTGTGTTTCCCATTCCTATCTGTACCAGTGTACATCCTCTGTTCTAGCCAGGTTTGTAAGGTAGATTTGGGATCATGATAGTGGGGGGTGGGGCAAAGCATTTAGGAACTAGAGGAAAGATGTATGTTTCATCGTTGCTACACTGCACCATGACTGGCTTGTCTCTTCCCCGCAATCCTTCTGTAAGGGGATGTCCAGTTGCCTACAGTTGGGCTTTGGGTCACCACTCCGCTCTCCCTCTCATTCACAATGATATGGTTTTTTGTTCTTTGATGCCTGATAACTGATCCCTTCAGCACCTGTGATCCCACAGGCTGGTATGCTTCTTCCGTGTGGGCTTTGTTGCTTCTCAGTTAGATGACTACTTGTTTACCTTCAAGCCTTTAAGACCCCACACGCTATATCTTTTGATAGCCGGACACCACCAGCTTTCTTCACCACATTTGCTTATGCACCCATTTGTCTTCGGCGATTGTATCGGGGAGGTGAGTGCACAATGATATGAATTTTTGTTCTTTGATGCCTGATGCCTGATCCCTTGGGCACCTCGTGATCACACAGGCTGGTGTGCTTCCTCCATGTGGGCTTTTTTTGCTTCCGAGCTAGGTGGCCGCCTGTTTACCTTCAAATCTTTAAGACCCTAGATTAAATATATGGAGCCCGGCTATAAGAAATTTACATGTTTTTAATGCTAATAATTGTTCAGGACAAAAGTACTTGAAACATTTGAACATTTATGTTGGTAAATATCCGATACTTAGAAATAAATATAAACAATATCAGTATATAACAAAGCATGGCCTAGGAAATATTTCTAGGAAGTTACATAATCTGGTGTCAATTTGAGAGGATTTCAAGTGAAGGGGTGGAGTCTGGCCTGTCAATCAATATATAACCAATGAAGCCTCTGTGTGGGAATGGCCTCCTGAGAATTCTAGGAACTGCTGTATTTTCTTCCTTGGTGGTGGGAAATATTTCTCTCTCTCTCTCTCTCTCTCTCTCTCTCTCTCTCTCTCTCTCTCTCTCTCTCTCTCTCCCCTGACTCCCTGTGAGACATCCCTGAAGAGAAGCCACATGGACTTAGCCCGATGCAGCCCAGGAAGCTGGAGAAGTCACGTGGAGACCAATGCCAGCACTGAGATGCTTACAATGTCACTGGATCCAAAGACTTTCTACCCACTGGCCTGTGATCGTCCTGCACTTGGTGTCATTGCATGTGTTTCGTGAGTCTGAAGAGGACTTTATAGATTGGTATCAGACATAAGGGCTAATAAAGGACTTATAGGCTTGGACTGGGCAGGATTGGGATGCTTTCTTAATGTACAATTACTCTTTATATAAAACTTTCTCTTATACACATATGCATGTTTATGGATTTGTTTCTCTAGTCTAACTAGACTAACACACTTACCTATTTTGTGAATTGAATAAAGGTATGTATTACTATTATTAAAAAGCATTACTAGAAAAGAAACAAAGCAGTAAACAACAGTCTGACCTTATTAAAAATTTTTGGAATTCTGAGTTTCCATCTCTTAAAATATAAATAAGTTTAAAATCACAGAGAACAATGTGGTGATAATAACAGTTTGGTAAGGGGGGGAAGGGGCTCCATATTTATATAAATGAAAAAGATAAAGGGAGGGGTGTTACTGAAAAGAATCAAAAGGGAACAGAAGAGCAAATGAAGACCTATCTAGGGCTTGTAGATTCATGAAGAAAGCAGGCAGGATATTTTGCTCATAAAATAGAGAACACCTGCAATAGAGGGACTCCCTTTGGATCTTGAAAGATAAAATATTAATATAATAACAAGGGACATTTTACATAGCAATCCCTGTAGGTTGAAGATGCAAGTTAGTTGAAGAGGGATTTTTAAAAGCTTCATTGTTAAACTATACTTTTTTCAACCACTGTTAAAATCAAGAAAACTAATAATAGCAATAACCAAAGAAACCAGTTACAGTCAAGTTGCCGAGTCTAACTTCCCTCCACAGGGTCCACGGCCCTGAACTTCCAGAAGTAGACTGCCAAGTCTCCTAAGGCACCTGTGGTTGGTTTAGAGTCCCTGTCAAGCACTTAACTATTTAAATTCCATTGTATGAAAGCTCAAGTAACTACTGGAAATGAATGGTGTTTAAATAACTAAAAGACTTTCATTTATGAAACAATGTAAACTCAAACTGAGCTCACTGACATTGAGTCTACTATAACTGATAGCGATCCAATAAGATAGGGTAAAACTGTCCCTTTGGGTTTTGAGACAAAGACTTTAAATGTATACCATTTAATTGGGGCTTTAAAGCTCTTATAACAATCCTTACATCAATTGTATCAAGCAAATTTGTACATATGTTGCCATCATATATACAAAATATTTTCTTTCTGTTTGAGCCCTTGAATTCAGCTCTTCCATGCACCCCCCCTCCCCCAGCCACCTTCACACCCTCATGGACCCCTGATAAATTATTATTATTTTCATATCTGTTTGTTTCTTTTTAAAATCATTTTACTGGGGACTAGTACAGCTCATCACAATCCATCCATCCATCCATCCATCCATCCATCCATCCATCCATCCATCCATCCATTGTGTCAAGCACATTTGTACATTTGTTGCCATCATCATTTTCAAAACATTTTCTTTCTACTTGAGTCCTTAGTATCAGCTTCTAATTCCACTCCCCTCCCTCATGAACCCTTGATAATTTATAAATTATTATTATTTTTACACTGGCCAATATCTCCCTTCACCCACTTTTCTGTTCTCCATCCCTCTGGGAGAGGGTTATAGGTAGATCATTGTGATAGGTCCCCCCTAGCTCCCCTGCCTTCCCCTTACCTTACTGGTATGGCTACTCTCAATATTGGTCCTGAGGGACTTATCTGTCATGGACTCCTGTTTTCAGCTCTTATATGTACCTGTGTACTTGCTCTGGTGTAGCCAGATTTGTAAGGTAGAATTGGGGTCATGATAGTGGGGGGGAGACATTAAAGAACTAGAGGCAAGTTGTACATTTCATCAGTGCTATACTGCACCCTAACTGGTTCATCTCCCCACGATCCTTCTCTGCCCACTGTTCCCTTCTTCCCCCTAGGAAGGGTGGGGGGATTAATTATCATTGTAGTCAGTTCCCTGTTTCTCCCCCTTCTCCCCCACCTGTCCTCATGGTAGCACTACTCCCATTGCTGTTCCTGAAGGTGTTAGCTGTCCTGGATTCCAAATGTCAAGAACTCCTATATGTGCAAGTGTACATGCTCTGGTCTAGCCAGATTTGTAAGGTAGAACTAGGGTTGGGGTGGAGGAAGCATTAAAGAACTAGAGAAATGTGTGTTCCATCAATGCTGTGCTGCACCCTGGCTTTCAAGTTCTCTCCTTTGACCCTTCTGTGAGAGAATGTTCAATTATCTATAGAAGGGCTTTGGTGTCCACTCTGACCTCCATTATTTACACCAATATATTTTTTTGTTTGGAGTCTTTTGATGCCTGATACTTTACCCATCAATACCTCATGATCACACAGCGTGGTGTGCTTCTTCCATGTGGGATTTGTTGCTTCCCTGCTAGATGGCTGCTTGTTTACCTTCAAGCCTTTAAGATCCCAGATACTATATCTTTCAATAGCTGGGCACCATCACCTTACTTCACCACATTTGCTTATGCATCCATTTTGACTTCAGCGATTGTGTCGGGGAACGTGAGGATCACAGAATGCCAGGTTATTAGAACAAAGTGTTCTTGCATTGAGGGAGTACTTGAGTAGAGACCCAATGCCTATCTGCTATCTTATTGCTTATATGCACATAAACCTATATCCCTATCATTATATATTAATGTGTTTATATATATGTATGCCTCTATATTGTCTTTTGCCTCTTAATTCTTTCTTGTATTTCTTTTTATTTTCCTTCTGTTCCACTATCATGTTTGACCTTCATAGACTCTCAGTACTTTCTCTCAGCTACATTGTACTTGATCAGTCCCCATCAGGCATTTTAGACCCCCCTCGTCATCAATTTTAGGTCTCTTATTGTTCCCTTGTCCCTGGGTTTGTTGGCTCCCCACTTCCTTTCTTCCATATCCTCCTCTCCCAAGGCCCCCTCAGAGCCATTGGCCCCATTATTTTCTCCTCGGGATCGGTTTTCCTACCTATCCTATATAGATAGACATGAGAAAAAGAAAAGGGAAAAAGAAAGAAGGAAAGAAAACAAAACAACCCTGACCCTTATGTATGTTTTCCAGTCTGGACTGGTGAAGTTCCATGCCCTGCCCACCAGTTCTGAGGTCTATTTTGGGGATTCCTCAGGTACTTCATTGTTTTGCCCCCTTGTTCTGCTGCACTCCTTTCATGTTTTACTCCAGTGTAGGGGGTCAGATCGGGCACAATTTCCACTCTCTGTCTCCAGTGCTGTCCACTCTAACTCTGCGGGCCAGCGAGGCGATGTCTTGTCTCTGTGCATTGGCTGCTCCGAGCAGGAATGTCATCCTGGAGGCTTGATGGAACAGAATGTGGCTCACTCCCTCTCTCTTAATTTTCTCTGAGACAAAGGTGTTCTTAAGAAGGTCAACTCTGGAGTCAGATTCTTCATTTTGTCATGACATCTTCTCTACTTATGTGTGATGTTTAAAAGTTATTTACTAGTTCTGTCTGGTATTTTATATCGTAAAATAAAATAATAGAACCTCTGGCATTGGATTGCTAGAAACCTTTTAGCAAAAACCTCATTCCAAACTCTGCCACCGAGTCAATTCTGACTTCAACCAACCCTACAGGTCAGGGTAAAACTGTTCCTCTGGATTTCAAAGACTAACTTTTAGGGGAGTGGAAACCCCCAGCTTTCACCCTCAGAGCAGCTGGTGGGTTTGAACTGCAAACTTTGTGGATCACAATCTAACACATAACCACTATGCCACCAGGACTGCTCAGTGTATAAAAAGTAGAGTGAAAGTGTTAGCTATTGGTGTGATCTGGCTATTACGTTGAACAAGAGCCTGCATAGTCCAGTTAAGTTCTTGACTACTAGTTTAATAGTTGGTCATATGAGCCCGTCTAGCAGTGCTTCAGAACAGGCCTGATGACCTGTTTTTGAAAGTTCATACATAGCCTTGTAAACCCAGAGGAATTTTACTATGCACACATGGGGGTTATCATGCAGCAGAATGGACTGATGACAATTCCCCACAACAGCTGAGTTGCTGTTATATTATAATCAAATGCATATTTAGGGAGGCTTCACTAAATTTTTGAGAAAAACCTCCAAACATTTTTCAGAGCTATTCTAAAAGACAGGATATTGGGTTTGGAGGGAACTGGCAAGATCTTCCATATTTTAAATTTCTTATGTAATATTCCCAGTGGTACAATTATAAAGTTATACAACTATTTTGAAGTTTATTTTATGTCAAAATTTGTGGTCAATTGTGAGATATGATATTCCATCATTAGTCAACCCAAGTCCTAGTTCCAAAAGGCACACCTGAATGTTTTAACTGGTTTCATCACTTCTTTGCAAATTCTTACTCATCTTTGGACTAGAAGATAATTTTTGCCCTATTGATCAATTTCTCTCATTTTTAATTTTGTCTGATGTGGTGGTAAAAAAAAGTTGCTTTTCCATAGCTGTTGAAGTTTTCTGAGTGTATTTACTGTAAATAATAAACTTTAATTACTTTTGCAATCACAGCTTATTTGATTTAATTTTCCACTGACTGCACAAAAAATCTGTCCTACTGGGATCATGCATAGTCTCTGCTCTGAGTACAATGTGCTGTTAAAATATAGTAACATCTGCAGACCATTAATTTCCAAAGCAATAGGCAGGTTGGGCTTCCAAAAGGGCTCAGTCAAGTTTACATTTGGGGATTCTGTTTCTTTGCTTTCCATCCAAGTGAACTGAGACAACCCATGGTTTCTCCCCATTTTAGTCTTTACTTAGTGTTTAATGAAGGCCTATAAACAATTAGTGTAGTATTTGACTTACTGTTCTATTTTATTCTGACCACACTAATTTTCTGCAGAGAAATAAACAATAGTAAGAGTGTACTTCATTATCATTTTAATATCACTATGTTGTTATTAGACTATCAAGTAATAAGATATTGTATGATAGTGGTATTTTAATGTGGAGATGTTTGATTTAAGTTTAAAGATATTTGAAAATTGGAAGGAAGGCTACTGGATGCATGAGTTTTTAATTTTGTCTACAAGTGAAATGAGAGGGAAGGCGAAAATGGTGACCCGATAGGATTCACTCGTCCAGAGCTCCTGCTGCCAGACCAGAACATTGGGAGGTAAGGTGAAGGAAACGGGGAGGTGGAGCACTGAAATTAGAACTAGGGTACCAGGGTCTCTCCTAAACCCCTTTTTGTGTGGGATTTCCACTCACAAACCAAACCAAGAATGCTGTACAGTGCTCTAGCTTTGGCGAGCCCGGGGGTGCCGGCTGCATCCTTGCCGGGAGCAGTGATTTCTGCAGGCCGATGCCCAAGAAGGGACCGAATCCCAGACAGAAGGAGAACCCCATGCCAGAGCTCTCTGTGCGGTTGGCTGCCTTGAGCTCACAACCTGGGGAGTGGTGGTGGCGGGTAGCCATAATTTAGAGTAGAAGAAAAAGCAGATTTTTACCTCAAGAAGATTGCAGTGTGGGAGAAAATAGGACGAAAGTTGGGACTCCAGGGAGTGAATTGAGTTACAATTGGCCGAGAAGGAAACAACCCCCCTGAGAAGCTGGATCTGTTAGGTAGCTAGCATCAGGGATGGGAAAGTCCATTAACACATGCCCAGGAAAGCCAGCATAGGACAAGGCTGGATTTTCCCGCCGGTGGGCTCGGATGGGCGTTATACCTGGAGCAGCCCACCTGGGCCAGGTAATTGCAATTCAGCCAATGGGATCGACCTGGGGTCGTCCACCACGCCTCCCCTGGGAACCCTTGAAAAGGCAGGGACCAGAAGGGAGAGGGGTGGTCTGGTCGTCTTCGTGGGAGGAGAGAGATCCTTGCGTGACCTGGGGCAGTCTCTGCCAGGCTGCATGGTCAAAGGAATCCTATGGGTACCGCGTAAAACCTGAAACTTCTCTTAACTCTCATTAAATTCACTTGTATCATGCGCCCTGCTTTCTCGCGCAGAGCCAAGGACTGAGATTGAAATCTAGTCCCAGAGAGAGAGACCTTACAGATCTCCCCCTCTGGGGGTCAGCCTGACAAGCCCCAAATCAGAGCACATCACAAGCATAATAATAAAAGGGTGAAATATATATTATTGGTTTAAAACTGAAACCCAAGTCTGGTTGCTCAGCTCCAAGGAGCACATAGGTGGGAGGCTCTTAACATAAATCAGCATAAGAAGAAACCTAGCTAAGGAATGCCAGAACTCAGCCAAAGGGTCTGGTGACTTTTTGCATAACAAAGACCCACTGTATCAAGTGTCATCTTCATGAAGCACAGAGCTACAGCCCAGTGACCATGGGAGACAATTTAATTTGGTTTTATTCTAGCTGGCCAGGAGGATTAAAAAAAAACAACAAATAAAATCCTCTCATCTAGTAAGCACCAGCAGACTAGATAGGGCAACAAGCCCAGCTTCCCTCTCAGTGATTCTACACATAGCAGGGGAGTTCCTGAATGTCCTGGGGCCCTAGATGGGGCTTTTGGAACACCCTAGTCCCCACCCCTGCTGCAGTGCTACATACAGCACATGGCAGGTACACCAGCGAATTCCAGCACTCCACTGATGCCTGGCCACAGGCGTGAGCTTGCCTTTGAAGCAATCCCACACAGCATCTGTGGAACCCTATATCAAATGGGTACACCACCCAGCTACCTTGAGGAAGAGTTGGAACTCCTCCAGCCTCACCGACAGGTGATCAAGTCTGTTATCTCCTTAGCTACTACTCTATTTCTTCTCACTCCATTTACTAACCCTTCTATCTTTCCCACTGCAGTCAGTCTCAAGGAGCTCAGGTTCATGTTGTTTTTTTCTCTCTTTCTCCCCCCCCCTTTTTTTCTTTGTCCCTTTTTCTCCTCTTCTCTCCCACTCTCTCCTATCATAGGCCACTACTGGCCTCCAGGTCACTAACCTCTGCTTAGGACAAATCAACCCAAATAGAAGGAGGACCTCCAGCCTGCCCTCCGCGGGACTGCTGTAAACCACACAAGGCAGGTGGGAAAAAATCTACACCATGTTGTGCTGCTGAAGAAACCTCCATCAGACCTCGAAGGCGAGCTTGTCAACTAGGGCAATTCTTACCAGCATCACTGGGTCGTGGCATTAAAAGGGCACACCAACCTGCCATTGTGGGGCAGGGTCTAAACCCCTCTGACCCCACATTCAAACAACCAGGGATCACCTATCTCTTTATTCTTTATGTCCTCATTCTCTCTCTCCTTCCTCTTTACCATGACAGCCAATATTAGTGAACACAGTTGTGTTCCCTCCCCCTTCTTTCTCTTTATCCTTTTTCTTTCTTTCCTCTTTCTGTCTTGGTTCTCTTCACTTCTCTCTCTGCTTGTGTGATTCTCTCTGCTCCCTCTCATTCCTTTCACATGCCACTGCTGGTTCCCAGAACCCTACACCCTGTCTAGGCCAACCTGGTCCTCCCAGTGGGCAGCCTGTCCCCTAACAGTGCTGCACACAGATCGAGTCAGTGCTACACACAGCAAAGCACGGGGTCAGCTATTTCTTTAACTATTTAAAAAATTCTCTCTACTTCTCTTTCCTTTTCTCTTTCTTTGTGTTCTTCTTTCACATTTTCTCTTCTCACCTCTTATTCTAGCTCTTCTCTATTTCCTACCACAGCCTCAGCAGATGTAGTTCTCCTTTTTAGTTGTTTTCTTTCTTCTTCTTCTTTACTGTTTTCACTTTTGTTTACTCTGTGCATTTTAGTTGTGTGTGTGTGTGTGTGTGACTGGGTGTCAGTTTGCTTGACATTACTGCTCCAGTCTGTGTCTTCCTCTTTCCACCTTTCTCCTATCCTTTCTCTCTCTTTCCTGTCACAAGCCATTAGCAGCCTCCATGCCACTCCCCTCTGCCTAGGGCAACTCTGAAGGCCCAACTGGGAGAGCTCCCACCTGCATTTATTGGCTTGGGAAGCAGCTGGGGAATTCACTCCAGTACTCTTCCATACACCAAGCAGCAAGTATTTCTCCCTACAAAACATGGGGGCATTCCCAACCTAAATCCTGAGGCCCTACAAGTGATGGAGGGAAATGCCTGACCACAACTTCTAGGGCTCCACACTACTGCGGGAACATCCACTGAACCTCCAAGATGATCTCTCTGTCTATAGTAATTCCCCTGCCAGCTACAGAGCTCTACACCAAGGAGGGTACACCTGCACACCCTCCTAAGCACTACAGTTGCAGAGTACAACACCACAGGCCAACCGAGGTGCTCTAAGAACTGTGAAGCCTACTTAGAGATTGGTCAGGGAAGAGACACTCTCGTGGGCCCACAACAATCTGACTAGTGTCACATGAGAAGAATATCCAACACACATTCCAAGTAACGGAATTATGGACAGATAGGATAAGAGTGAAACCAGAGGAAGATATAGCGATAAACTGACTCCTCAGTACAGCTACTGGCAGGTAGTTCATAGTACTCATATGAATCCCCCAAGTGAGAGTCCAGGTCTCTTCAACTCAGGAAGATGGCTCTCAGCTCCTCTAAAACTACACGTAAACAGCAACCAGTTCGAACAGGTTCAACGAAAAAGCAGGATAAACAGAAGACAATGCCGGAAGAAGTCATGAACTTAATGATGGACATAGAAGAAGCAGATATTGACCTGCCACAAAAAAGAATTTTTGAAAATGCTGCTTGAAGTCATAAAGGATATGAGAGAAGAAATGCAGAAAAAGATGATATGGTAGAGGAGATAAAGGCAATGCACCAAAGGGAAATACAAGAGTTAAGGGATGAAATAACAAAATCCAGCAACAATTTGGCAGACCTTGTGAATAGGCTTGAGAATGGAGAGAATCGCACCAGTGACTTGGAGGACAACCAAGCAGACCTCAGCAAACGGGAAAAGCAGTCAAATAAGAAAATCAAAGAAACTGAAGAAAACCTGAGAGCCATGTCTGACACTATGAAAAGAAACAATATTAGGAAAATTGGACTACTGGAACAAGACACAACAAAGAACTCAACAGCGAAAATAGCAAGGGAATTCTTAGAGAAAATCTTCCCCAACTTAATAAATGAAAATCAGGCAACCATTCAAGAGACTGAAAGAACACCAGCCAGACTAAATACCAAGAAGAAGTCACCAAGACACATAATTGTCAAAGTATGCAACCATGAGGAAAATGAGAAGATCATAAAAGCAGCTAGGGAAAAGCAAATAGTCATGTATAAAGGTACCCCAATAAGAGTATGTTCAGATCTATCAGCAGAAATGGTGAAGAAGTGGAGGGAATAGAGTAACATATTCCAAAAATTGAAGGAAAACAATGTAAACCCAAGAATACTTTACCCAGCCAAACTATCTACTAAGATAGATGGAGAAGTAAGGGTCTTCCCAGTCATGGACGACCTCAAAGAATATATAAAAAGAAACCCATTGCTGATCCAATGTGGGCAGAAGATCAACACTCACCGAGGGCAAATAAGAGACCATCACATAGAACAACTCCACCCATACAGTGATAAAGAAGAAATAGCCCCAACCATAGCATCAGTTCAGTAGTGGAAAGAACGCAAATATAAACCACATGCACAAAACAAGTGGATAAGATAGGTAGATAGGGAAAAATCAAACACAAAAGGTCCAAGATGACATGACAGAGTCCACACAGATGTATATAATAACACTGAATTCAAGCATTAAAAGGCAGAAGCTAACAGACTGGCTCAGGAAATATAACCCATCTATCTGCTGTCTCCAGGAGACTCATCTCAACCATACAGGCAAAGTAAGTTGAGAATTAAAGGCTGGAGAAAAATATACCATGCAAATGGTAATGCAATAAAAGCAGGGGTAGCGCTCTTAATATCTGACCAATTTGACTTCGAGATACAGGCCAGAACAAGAGACAAGGTGGGGCACTATATTATGCTCAAAGGAACAATAGACCAAGAACCAGTGAGCATAATGAACATATGTGCACCTAACGAGAGACCTGTGAATTCATAAATCAAACACTCCAAAAGATGAAAAAAGAGATCACAGGCTCCACAATTATAGTTGGTGACTTAAATACACCACTGTCTCAAAAAGACAGATCATTGGGAAAGAAACTGAACAAGGAGGCTACAGATCTAAATAGCACAGTTGGACGACTTGACTTGATAGATATTTTCAGAACATTCCACCCACGTGCACATTCACATTCTTTTCAAACCCACATGGCACATATCTGAAAATAGACCACATGCTTGGACACAAGTCGAACTTGAGTAAATTCAAGCACATAGAACTTATGCAGACATCCCACTCTTCTCATTGCGCCATTAAGCTGGAAATTAACAGAAGGACAGTGAAGAAAACAAGGGTAAACAATTGGAAGATGAACGATTTCCTATTTCAAAAGGAGTGGGTATTGAGCCAGGTCAGAGATGAAATCTGGAGGTTTCTAGAAACCAATAAGAATGAAAATACTACATACCAAAACCTGTGGGATATAGCAAAGGCATTTATCAGAGGAAGGCTGATAGCAATAAATGCCCACATTAAAAAAGAGAGACTTGTGCATCATATGCTGACACAAAACATCAATTACAGCAGAGTCAACAGAACAACCCTACTAATAGCAAGAGGCTAGATGTAATAAAAATCAGAGCAGAGATACAGGAGAGGGAAAACAAGAAAACTATGGAAAAAAATTAATGCCGCTAAAAGTTGGTTCTTTGAAGGAATTAACAGAATTGATAGACCTCTGGCAAACCTAACTAAAGAAAGGAAGGAAGAAACGACATTTGCAAGGATGAGGGATGAATCGGGACATTACAACGGACCCCAATGAAATCAAAAGGACAATTACACAGTATTATGAAGGTCTGTATTCTAATGAATTCAACAATTTGGAAGACATGGACAAATATTTGGAAACACAATCCCTCCCTAGATTATCCCAGATGGATGTCAACAACCTCAACAGACCCACAGCAATGGAAGAAATAGACAATGCAATCAAGGGATTACCAATAAAAAAATCCCCCTGGGCCAGATGGCTTCACAGGAGAATTCTACCAAGCATTCAGGGAAGAACTGACACCAATACCATACAGATTTTTCCAGGACATAGAAAAACACGGAAAAATCCAAAACTCTTTCTATGAAGCTAGTATAACTTTGAGAACTAAAGTGGGCAAAGATGCCAGAAGAATTGAGAACTATTGACAAATATCCCTAATGAACATTGATGCAAAAATACCTTACAAAATACTGGCCAATAGAATACAAAAGCATATTAAAAATAATTCACCATGACTAAGTGAGATTCATAACAGTGATGCAGGGATGGTTCGACATGTGAAAGATCATCAGCGTTATTTACCACATTGGCAGGAAAAAGGATAAGAACCACATGATACGATCGATAGATGTGGAAAAAGCATTCAACAACATCCAATATGCATTCTTGTTTAAGACACTTAAGAAGATAGGAATAGAAGGAAAATTCCTCAGTATTATAAAAGCCATATATGAAAAACCAGCAGCTGATGTGGTAGTTAATGAAGAAAAAACTAAAACAATTCCACTGAAAGAGGGGACTAGACAAGGATGCCCCCTTGTCCTATTTAACATCATACTGGAGGTCCTAGCTAATAACATAAGAGAAAGGAAATATATTAAAAGTATTCAGCTGGGGAAGGAAGAGGCGAAATTATCATTATTCACAGACGATATGATTCTATATATTGATGATCCCTTAAACTCCACAAGTGGAGTGTTGGAAGCAATAGAGGAATATGGCAGTGACAAGGTATAAAATCAACAAAGAGAAGTCTAAAAAACCAAAAGATTTGTATGAGGAAAATGATAAAACACTACTTCAAGAAATCAAGAAGGACCTCAACAAACGGAAGACTATCCCATGCTCGTGAAGTTAGTAGAGATGTCAGTTCTGCCCAAGGCGCTATACGAGTTCAATGCTATTATGAATACCACCATCCTTTTACACAGAATTGGAAAAACAGATGACCAACTTCATGTGGAGGGGGCAGAAGCCCAGAATTAGCAGAGAACTCCTCAAGAAGAAGGACTAAGGGGGAGGGCTTGCTATACCTGATTTTAGCATGTACTATATGGCCACAGTAGTGAAAACCGTGTGGTACTGGCATAATGACAGCCATTCAGACCAATGGAAAAGAGCTGAAGATCCAGACACAAAAACATTAGCACACAGGCAACTGATCTTTGACAAGGGATCAAAAATATTAAATGGGAAGCAGATGCCATTTTCAATAAATGGTGCTGGAAAAATATGGATATCTACTTGCAGAAAAATGAAGCAAGACACTTACCTCACTCCATGAACCAGAATAAACTCAAGGTGGATCACAGACCTTGAGATAAACCCCCCCAAAATTAGGGCCATTAATAAGGGAATAGGGACAAACCAGAGAACGTTGGCACAGATACTCCATAGACTATCAGAAATAGGGAAGGATACAAATACAGAGGAGTCCAAATAGACAAGTGGAATATACTGAAGATAAGACACTTGTGTACATCAAAGGAATTCAACTAGAGAGTAATAAGAGAGTCCACTAACTGGGAAAACATCTTTAGCAATGACACATCGGACAAAGGCCTTATTACTAAAATCTACAATACTTTGCAAGCTTACAATAAGAGAAAAACTAATTGCCCACTGAGGCAGTGGGCAAAGGACCTGAACAGATGCTTCACAGAATCTGAAATCCGAATGGCCAATAAACATATGAGAAAATGTTCTCGATCATTAGCCATAAGAGAAATGCTAATGAAACCACTATGAGATACCACCTAACACCCACAAAGATAGCCCAATTCAAAAAATCAGAAAGCAACAAGTGTTGGAGGGGCTGTGGGGAGATAGGAACTCTCATCCATTGCTGGTGGAGCTGTAGGTTTGTACAGCCACTATGAAAATCGATTTGGCGATTTTTCATACAGATGGAAATTGAGTTACCACAGACCCAGCAATCCCCCTACTGGGCATATACCCAGAAGAGGCAAGAAACAAACCACGGCCAGCCAGCTGTGCTCCAATGTTAACTGCGGCACAATTCACAATCGCAAAGAGTGGGAAACAACCCAAATTCCCATCAACAGACGAATGGATTAAAATACTATGGTACATAAATACAATGGAGTACTATGCATCACTAAAAGTAATGATGAACGCATGAAGCATATTGCCACATGGGAAGACCTGGAGGAAATTATACTAAGTGAAATAAGCCAAGCACATGAGTTCCCTGAGGTACTCATATATATATATGAGAAAGAGAACAGAAAACTAAGTGCAAAAGGGGCACAGGGAAAAAGCTACTGTATACAAACACTCCATGGGTGAGGTCCAGGTAGTATGGCAGGGGCCAGACCAAATTCAGGGGTACATATGGTAGCCAACTAAAAAGGAGATGGAGGGAGGAAAGGGGAAAGAAAAAAAAAGATGTGTGATGGGGGAATAATGCACTGACCCACCCAAAGGGAGGGTATTGTTTGTGTCTCCACAGGGAGAGAGGGACCAGATATAAAGCCAGGGTCAGATGAATGCAGTGTGCTGTCAAGGAGTGGGGAGCCAGTGGAGGGGCCTGAGGGATCGGCCCCCATACCAGCTACATGGACAAGTGCCCCTCACCCCAGAAAATTTTACTTGAGAGGATGGCTTCAGCTAGGGGAGAGGGGCATGTCTGATCAGAGGAAATGGGAGCAAATGAAGGGGGAGGAAGAGAGAGTGGAGCACATCCTGGCCCATCAGGCCTGGAGGACAGTATCCCCGCTCTGAACTGCAAATGGACAGAGTGGACAATATGGCTGATCCCACCACGAGACACTCTGTCCCATGATGGTCCAGGGCCCTAAGGGGGACAACACTGGAGACTCAGTGTCAGGACTGGTCCAGACTGATTTTGTGATACGGAGGCAAACCATTATAAGTGTGCAGCCAAGCAACCATGGGAGCAGAGCAGGCAGCCCCTGAGGGAGTACAAAGGACAGACTCTGGAGCCAGAGCATGGTACCCCATTAGACCTGACTGAAGGACACGTCTAGAGATAAAAAACTCAGACCTTGATCTATTTACAGGTTTTTCTTTCTTTAAAAATTTATTCTTTGTTTTTCTTTTAATTAATTTATTCTTCTCTGGGTAATTGGTTTCCTTTTTTGTTGTCTTCCCTCTGTTCTCACTCATCGCCTACCTTGCTATGGCTTGATTTTTGGTACATATTATTATCTCTACAGATCTATCTAGATAAGATAGGCTGGATGAATAGTCTTGAGGAGAAAACAATGGTACCAATGGTTCTGGGGGAAAGCAGGAGAGGGGGAGGAAGGGATAAGGAGGTGGTGCTGACCAATCCAGGGACAGGGGAGCAACAAGTGATCCAAAATCAGTGGCAAGGAGGGTGTGAGAGGCCTGGTAGGGACTCAGAAAGGGCAATGTAACCGACAGAAAGTACTGAAACCCAAATGAAGGCTGAGCATGACAGTGGGACAAGAGGAAGGTAAAAGGAAATAGAGGAAAGAACTAGGTGACGATGGATATTTACATAGGACTGAAGATTGGAATGTACATATGGAAATATATTTATATAAGATTGTGGGGAAATAGATCTATGTGCATATATTTATGGGTTTAGTATTAAGGCAGCAGATGGACATTGGGCCTCCACTCAAGCACTTACTCAATGCAAGAACACTTTGTTCTATTAAATTGGCATTCCAGATGCACACCTTCCCGACACAATTGCTGAAGAAAAATGTGTGCATAAGCAAATGTGGTGAAGAAAGCTGATGGTGCCCGGCTATCAAAAGATATAGCATCTGGGGTCTTAAAAGATTGAAGATAAACAAGCGGCCATCTAGCTGAGAAGCATCAAAGCCCACATGGAAGAAGCACACCAGCTTGTGTGACCACAAGCTGTAGAAGGGATCAGATATCAAACATAAAGGAGCAAAATATCATATCATTGTAAATGTGGGTTAATACAGAGTGGAGACTCAAAGCTCATTGGTAGTGAACCAGACACCCCCTTACTGAAGGGTTGTGGAGAGGAGATGAGCCAGTCAGGGAGCAGGGTAACAACAATGAAACATATAAATTTCCTCTAGTTCTTAAATGCTTCCTTCCCCCCCATGATCATGATACCAATTCTACCTTACAAATCTGGCTAGACCAGAGGATGTACATTGGTACAGATAGCAACTGAAAACACAGGGAATCCAGGACAGATGACCCCTTCAGGACCAGCGGTGAGAGTGGCGATACCTGGAGGGTAGAGGGAGGGTGGGGTAGAAAGGGGAAACTGATTACAAGAATCTACGTATAGCCTCCTCCCTGGGGGATGGACAACAGAGAAGAGGGTGGGGGGAGATGTCAGACAGTACAACTTATGACAAAATAATAATAATTGATGAATTATGAAGGGTTCATGAGGTGGGGGAAGTGGGGAGTGAGGGAGAAAATGAGCAGCTGATATTAAGAGCTCAAGTGGAAGGCAAATGTTTTGAGAATGATGATGGCAGCAAATGTACAAATGTGCTTGACACAATGGATGGATGTATGGGTTGTGATAAGAATTATACGAGCCCCCAATAAAATGATTAAAAAGAGATTTAAAAAAGTGAAATGAAAAACCAACATTATTATTACCTTTATTTGTTGTTCCATACAGATATATTTGTATTGATACTTAGATTTTTCATCTAACAGAGTCTAGAAATCATTTTGAACCTTTGTATCTCAGAGAAAATTGATGAGGTATAAAGAAATCACAGAGAAGAAATAATGTTGACATAAGTAGGCTACATGCAGTCATCAGTTAAAGTTACTCATTTATTTCATGGATTTGGGGACATCATAACACTGTATTTAAGTTTGGTTTTGTGTTTCTGAATAACAATGGTCACTCTAAAAATGTTAATTTTTATTAGAAAATTATGGGTGTAGAAAATGCCCATGTTCACCTATGTTTCTATACTTCCTTGATTGGATATTATGACTGATTTTTGGCCTATGAAACGTGGTTAGAAGTAATAGAAATCACTTCCAAAACTGTGCTTTCTGTCTTCTCCCTTTCTTTCCCAGGTCTCCTTTGTAGAGTGAATGCTGAAGATAGCAGAGCAATTAAATATGAGGTCTTTGTCACCCACATCAATCAGTGCAACCGGTAACATATAAATGTCATTAGTGCTAAATCTCTGAGATATACATCTCTTGCAGCACCCATATTAAATTATCCTAACACTGTTACTAAATGGCTTATGTAAATCACAATCCTTGTTAGGTAGTTACCATTATACTCACAAGAGAGCATTACTTAAATGGGACTAGCCAGAAATATTTGGTGCTTCCTAAACTACTTATTATGACTTTCCTTCAATTTAGTATATATCTTCAGAAAGTGTCTTTTCAGTGCCTAACTAAGCACCTCAGTGATAGAATTCGTATGAACTTTTTGTATGCAGGAGTGGAGAACACAAAGAAGTAGGCCCAGGGAGCCTTATGGAGAAATGACTGCATGTGGACGGGGGCAGGAACTAGAGACTCATCAGGTGCCAAGCAGCTCTCCTGTGTGACATGGCCTCCTGAAGAGCCACATTGCAGTAGTCAGAGACGCTATGAGACCTGAAGACAAATCATGGCGATGCCATCATTGCTTTGGGACCTTCGAGAGCGAAGAGACAGATTTGTATGGAAGGTCATCCCCCCTTCCCAATCACAAATATGGATGAACACACACAGTGATGGAGAAGGAGTGAGCCCCTTGAGGTAATCTGACTTATCCTTTCTGCCACGTTTGCTCATCTTAAATGGATTTTAAGTATCCTAAAATGGCTACAATGTGTTCATTTCCTGTGGTGGATTTACTATGCTTGACAGCAAATCCGTTCCTTTACCTGCTGATGCTAAATCCATTACCTTGCCACTGAATTCAGACTCACTCTTTGCTGCAATAGCAACCAGGGTCAGGCTCTTCCTCTCCCTTTCTATTTGTCCATCCTGGAAGCAGAGAAGTCAGATGCAGCAGCAAGCACAGTGCGGCACTCAAAGCGATGGTTTAAGGCCCTGTGCACAATCGTAGCAAGGATCTCTTCACACTGCAGGGTCTCACCTCTGTGGAGTATATAAACCTAAGCATACAACATTATACACCACAGCTAGTAGAGTATGACATTCCCTACGATCTTTTTTTATGAAAGGTTTTTCTTTTCTCCTTTTAAAACATATTCAGTAGTGAGAGCTATTTGGAATACTGGGCGCATTGACTTTTTCTTTCTGTTTGGTTGGAAACAGTATGTCAGTTTATCGCACTGTAGTGCTGTGTGTTGCTGTGATGCTGGAAGAGATATCACTGGTAATTCAAATACCAGCAGGGCGACCCAAAGTGACTAGGTTTCAGCACAGCTTCCAGACTGTGTTCGACAGGGTTCTCTAGAGAGACAAGACCAGATTGCTAGTAATTATATATGAATATATTTATAAGGATAGATATATAATACAAGAAATGAACCGTTAAATTACATACAGATAGATGATACAAGAAATTAACAGTTAAATTATAAAGTAGTGAGACACTAGCAGTCCTTTAAGGTTTGAGAGCTGCCAGTTGCCAGTCCCTTTCTGTAGAGAGAGCTGGGCTATATATACCCAGGCAGCAAACAGCAAGGCAGGTCACCAACTGTCATCAACTGTCGGTCCCCAGCTCCAGAGACGAACATTCCAATCGTGTGGGCTTAAAGGGACCTCAACTTACAGCGACACAGTCCACAGGCTAGGCATCCCACAGGTAGTGTACCCCTTTGAACTGAGGCACAGAACAAGCAAGGCAAGGCTCACTGAGCCATTTATCCCTCTGCCCTTCAGTTAATCCTACTTGTGTTTATAGGCCAGGCTGGCACAATAAACTATCACACAGACTAAGGACAGACTGTGAAAAAAAATAGGCTGTCCACTTCTGACCTTCATTTGCTGGTGGGACATGACTCAAAATGAGAATAAATAGCTGCAAACATCTATTAATAATACTAACTTGGATTGTACAAAGTGTGAACCTTACTGTATGAAAGTATAAAACATTGATTTTAATTGGAAGTCACCAAACGTGAAATATACCATATCAAGATCAATATCCTAGGTGAGTTGAAATAGAATGACTTTGGCCATTTTGAATCAGAAAATAATGGGATTTACTATGCAAAGAATGGAAGATTCCCCAGCAATGGGGTCATAGTCATTGTCAAAAGGACATTTCAATATCTAACTTGAAGTACAGTGCTGTCTATGATAGGATAGATCTATCCAAGAAGAAGGAAATCTAGTAACTACAACTATTATTCAAGTCTATGAACCAACAAATCAAAGGGTTTCACCAATGTCTTCAGTCTAAAATTGATCCAATATGCAACCAAAATGCATTAGTGACAACTGGAATGCAAAAGTTGTAAATAAAAAGGAAGAAAAAAATAGTTGGAGAATCTGACCTTGTTAATAGAAATAAAGCTGGAGACTGTATGAAAGAAATTTGTAAGACCTATGACTTCTTCGTAGGAGATACCTTTTTCTCAACAACACAAAGTGACTGTACACACGGACTTCTCACACACAGAAGTAGAGTTGGCTGCATCTGTGCCAAGGGAGATACTGGAAAGCTCAATATCAGCAGCTGACTGTGGATCAGACTATCAACTGTTGAGTTGTAAGTTCAAGTTGAAGCTGAAGAAAGTTAAAACAGGACCGTGAGAGGCAAAATGGAAACCTCGGTATATCTCACTGGAACTTTGAGAACATTTCCAGAAGGGATTTCGTGCACTTGACATAAGTTACAGAAAACCTGATGAGCTGTGGGAAGACACCGACAACATCTTTCATGAAGAAACAAAGAGCTTTTAAAAGGACAAGAAAGAAAGGAAAGATCAAAGTGGATGCCTGAAGAGACTCTGAAAGCAGCTCTTAATTGTAGAGTAGCTGAGGCAGATGGCAGAAATGATGAATAAGAAGAGCTGAGCAGAAGACGGTTTGACACGTGCCTGCCACACTGGGCTCAGCCATAAGAGCCATTGGGAGGATGACACACGCTTGGGTGGTGTTTCTTTCTGTTGTCCATAGGGTTGGGACTGGTCTAAATCAACTCAATGGCAACCTAACAGCATCAAGAAGATGTAATATTGGGGGGAAAATAACCCCAAGACAACAATTTTGTATATATCCTCTATAATAATTTTTAAGTCCTTAAAGAATGTCATTATGTACAAAGGGGCTTCAAAGGTTCATGGACATTTTCCATTATCTTTAATTTTCCTTTTCTTATGAAAGAATTACAACACTTCTCAGAAATAACCATGGGACATAATTTGATGAGGGCATAGTAGATTTGGAATGAATGTTTTCGGATATGGGTCCAGGAGAATTCAGTGTGTATCTACACTCATGGAGAAGCTTGGGTGGGTAAGAGACATTGAACCAGGGAGGGGGTTGAGTGTCACTGAGTTTATTTGGACTCAAAGTGACTCCATGTGAGAGTAGAATTGTCCCTTAGAGTCTTCTTGGCTGTAATGTTTATGGGTACAGATCATCAAGTTTTCTCCTCAAGACCCACTGGGTTCAAACCACCAAACTTCTAGTTACCAGCCTAAGGTTTAATTTTTTTTTTTTGCCATTTGGATTCCTTTGTACTGGTGTAAAAACCAAATCCATGTCCAGTCAATTCCTACTCAAAATGACCCTATAGGATGGAATAAAACTGTCCCATCTGGTTTCCAACGCTGTGATCTTTATGGGAACACATCTTTCTCTAGAACTGTTGATAGGTTCGACTGCTGATCTTTGGTTAGCAGCCAAGAACATAACCAATCAATGTCTCACCAGGTTTCCTTTGTCTGAGGATGGTAGTTGTGAAATGGTGAGTAAAAAATGAGATTATTTATTTTGGGTGGTGGTGGGGGAAGCTGATGAGACTGAATGTTTAATTAAATTTAATATATAAATAATAGCATCAAAGTTAATGGTTTGTAATAAGTAAAAAGCTATTTTATTTAAGGTTTATAATTTTCCATTCTTTTGCAAATAGCTCTGAGTTTACCTGGAAAATCTTCTCTTCTTTGACTAATGAAGCAGTACTGATGGTGGTTCACCTGGCCTCATGATTTTGCTCCTTTATTATAAAGATGGACACCTGATCTAGGCTTGTTCCCTTCCAAGTTCATCACCTTCTAGCTATGATTTGATTTAAGGGATGGACACACGAGATCTACCAATCAGATTCTTCTCAATAGATTTTGAAAGGCATTTGAGTGAGAAGTCCTATTTCTCTAGATGGTTGCTAGACTAGCTGGTGGCCATTCCCCTGGATGGAGATGGAAGCAGAGAAAGCAAAGTTGACAAGTCAAGATAACTGAGGCCTGGGCTGGGCTAACAGACACAGAGAGATACAGGGCCCCAGCATTCCAGACCCTGACCGCAATTCCCCCAAATCCTTACAACCATCCTGATTTCTGCATTTATTTCTTAATTCAGTCAGTTAGACTAGTGTCCATCAAATGCATCATGCTATTTTACTTTGCTTTTTGGGTAATTTCAGTTGGGTTTCTGCCACTGGTAACGACAATTCTCATTTATACTTCCCAATTAGGTTAAAAGAGCATTATTGTAAAATCTGCCAAACAAAATGCATCCACAGATATGTTAACCCAACTTGAACCCTGTAAAGCATTTGGGGAAGAGATAAGATTATATGCTGAAACAAAGACCTAGAATCTAACATTCATATCTATTTTCTAGATATCTGGAAGTATGTACAGAAGATGGTTTCTAGTGGTACAGAAGATGGTTTCTAGTAATGTAGATCAGAAATTACTTAAAGGTTTCATAGCATTTGGAAATTCTGTAACTAAAATTAACATCTTAGTTTGGGTTGTGACTGTTTGGGGGAAGTTTTTATGCTCCAGGAACATATTTCTTTACGGAAAATACTGTGTAGAGCCTCTGATGAGAAATATTTGGGCCAGAAACCAGTCTAAAACAGAGTTGCGAGCTCTCTGGAAACTTGTTAGTGTATTTGAGAGGAAGGATGATAATTAAAATATTAGTTCATCCTTTCGAGGAGGCTTGGAGAATAAACCTGCTTTCCTTTTAGTTTTTAAAGGACAAAAAGGATAAAGGTGTTATTTATGACAATTATGGGGTCATGTAATGCAGGTCATTGGAAGAATCTTGAAACAGAAGGATGTTATGTTACCATTAGTAAGTAACACACAACATGGTCAAACGTAACAACATTTCAACTGAAGGATAAGGAAGTATTTAGGATCTGAGTTTGATAAATGAAAATAAAATAGGTAAATACTTTAAGAAATCTTTATAATAAATTTTGGAGTAATTCAATCTAATCTAATCTAAAAGGTTGTCAACTCTTGGCTCGTTGGAATAGTTATCCAATTCCCTCAGTTCTCTAGTTCATGTTTATCTTTGAAAGTTTGTATGTGTCTGACAATATCATCAGTTTCCCATCAGTTTTCCCATCAGTTTTCCATCTTCTAGATCAATAGTTCTCAACCTTCCTACTGCTGCGACCATTTAATACAATTCCTCATGTTGTGGTGACCCCAACCATAAAATTTTTTTGTTGCTACTTCCTAATTGTAATTTTGCTTCTGTTATGAATCATCCTGTAAATATCTGATATGCAGGATGTATTTGCATTGTTACAAATGGAACATATTAATGCATAGTGATTAATAAAATAATATATAATTATACATTGTGTAATATTTATTTATATTTACAAATAAATGGAATTTTGTCTTAAAGCCTCGGGTAGCATAGGTAACAGTCTTCATGCTGGGTACTCGTATGTGGGAGTATCTGCATGTGGGCGTATAGAGGAGTGGTGTCTTGGTTCCTAAGATCATCGGAAATATGTGTTTTCTGATGGTATTCTATGACCCCTGTGAAAGGTTCATTTGATCCCCCCAAAGGTGTCGCAACCTACAGGTTGAGAACCGCTGTTCTAGATAGATGTGCTTAACAGTGATTACCAAGCATGGTATTTGTGGGCTAGGGAGTAATGGTAGCTGAAAGATTTGATCAATTTAAGGTATTGCTTATTGTTGCATATTAAAAAAGTAAATGTTGTACAAGGGGTTAGGAATCATAGCAAAAGACAATAAAAACTCCAAAACATTGTGTCTATACATAATTTATTATAATATTGCCTAAAATTCCAGGCCACTAACATAAACCCTGGCTGTCAGATTCCTCCAGGATAATCTTTTCTTTAATCTTCTCTTCCCATCTGAAAAGTGTGGGTTCAGCTAGTCTTTTTTTATCAAGCTACTTAAAATATAAGTTGAAAGCTTAATCATGGCTGAGGAGAAACTTAAGAATAAATTGTGCAGTGATTTTAAAACATGGTCTTGGAACATCTTAGAGTTATTTCAATCACTTTAGGGGACATCTATGTGGTCAAAATTATTATCATAATGATAGCAAATATTCCACTTAGTTTATTCTTAGTTCCAAATGAAACCATAAATTGTTTTTTAAATTATGTTTCAGCTTCAGATGTGGTACCTATTGATCGATATAATCCACATAAACAGAAGTTTCCTTACAGTTCACCGATTTTCTAGAATGTAAAACATTCGTGAAAATGGTAAGTGTGAGATGTGCTGGTGTTTTACAAAGAATTAGTCATTGTGGAAATATTATTATCATCTACATTAGATTTTAGAATCCACTCTTAATTTTCCATCCCTCAAGCGACTCTTCCCTAAATTTCCTCTCTGGACTGTTGTACCATCTTCCTTTTCTGACATAATATAAAGTGAGTTTTTGCTCTCACCATTGGTCCTGAGGGGTTCATATGGGATTCCCTGTGTTTCCAGTTCCTATCTATACTGGCGTACATTCACTGGTCTAGCCGGGTTTGTAAAGTAGAATTGGAATCACGATAGTGAGAGCGAGGAAGCATTTAAGAACTAGAGGAAAGTTGTATGTTTCATCGTTGCTACACTGCACCCTAAGTGGCTTGTCTCCTCCCCATGACTGTTCTGTAAGGGGATGCCCAGTTGCCTAGAGATAGGCTTTGGGTCTCCACTCCGCACTCCTCCTCATTTACAATGATATGGTTTTTCTTCTTTGATGCTTGATACCTGATCCTATCGACACCAAGTGATCACACAGGCTGGTGTGCTTCTTCCATGTGGGTTTTTCTTCTCAGCTAGATGACCATTTGTTTATCTTCAAACCTTAAGACCCCAGACACTATATCTTTTGATAGCCGGGCACCATCAGCTTTCTTCACCACATTTGCTTATGCACCCACTTTGTCTTCAGCAATCATGCCAGGAAGGTGTGCATCCTGGAATGCCAGTTTAATAGAACAAAGTGTTCTTGCATTGAGGTAGTACTTGAGTGGAGGCCCAATATCCATCTGCTACCTTAACACTAAACCTATACATATATGCACATAGATCTATTTCCCCATCATCATATATAAATATATTTACATATGTACATGCCTGTATTTAGACCCCTATAAATGCCCTTTGCCTCCTAGTTCTTTCCTTTATTTCCTTTTACTTTCCTCATGTCCCACTATCAAGCTCAGCCTTCATTTGGGTTTCAGTAATTCCTCTTGGTTACATTGCCGTTGATCAAGCCCTACAAGGCCTCTTACACCCTCCTTGCCACCAATTTTGGATCACTTGTTGTTCCCCTGTCCCTGGGTTTGTTAACACCACTTCCTTTCCCCCACCTCCCCCTCTCCCATGTCATCTCCCACCTAGGGAAATGTCAGTCCCATTGTTTTCTTCTCCAGATTATTTATCTCACCTATCTTATCTAGATAGACCTGCATAAATAATAATAAGCACAAATAAGACAGAGCAAAACAAAACAACAAAAGAAAATAAAACAACAACAAAAAAACCAATGACCAAATAAAGAGAGAAAAGCCTGTAAATAGTTCAAGGTCTGTTTGTTGACCTTTAGGAGTGTTTTCTGGTTCAGTCTGATGGGGTGCCATGTCTTGGCCCCAAAGTCTTTATTTGGTATTCCCTCAGGACTTCCTTGCTCTGGCTCCCCTTGTTGTTCTGTTACACACTTTTAATGTTTTGGCTTGGTGTGCTGGGGTCAGATCAGCTACAATTTCCACAGTGTACCTCCAGGGTTGTCCCCTGTAGGATTATAGGTCAGTGAGGGATGTCATGTCTTGTAGTAGGGCTGGCACAATGGTCCTCTCTGTGAATTGGCTGCTCTGAGCAGGGATATCATCCTCAAAACTTGGAGGGCCAGGATGTGCTCCTTTCTTCCTCCCCCTTCATTTACTCCCATGTGCTCAGATCAGGCATCTGCCTCTCCCTAAGCTGCAGAGTCAGTGCTGTCCTCTGAAGTAATTTTATCTGGGGGGAGGGGCGCCTGTTCACGTAGTTGGGATTGGGGCTGGCCCCTCAAACTTCTCTACTGGTTCTCTGCTTCATGTTATCATTTTGCATTCACATCTTAGATCACCAGGTTAAAGTGAGTTTTTAAGAGCTAAATAGGTGCACAGGAGGAGAAAATAACTTGGTATAAAACTCATGGACCCCATTCCGACATATACCTACACCTCTCCACAGTTCTGTGTCCTTATCTATATAAAAAACTGTTTGAAAAGTAAAGAACAGCAGTACGTGTAGTGTGGTAGTTACATAATGTATTGTCAGTTTGAGACTTAAGAGTGACGGGGTAGAGTTTATTCTGTCAATCTGGCCACAACTTGATGACCTCATTCAGAGGTGCTAAGATGATAAATAAATAGCTCACTTGAGGTGGGACACATGCTCACTCCCCGAGAGACATCCCTGTTAAGAAGTCACATGGAGCTACACTAATGCCCTGAAGCTGGAGGAGCCACATGAAGACCCCTGCCAACGTTCAGCTGCTTACACTGCCACTGGATCCACAAGACCTTCCACCCATTGACCTATGATCTTCCTGCATTCAGCATCATTGCATGTGTTTGGTGAGTCTGAAAGGGATTTTATAGGTTGTTATTGTGCAGATAGGCTAATATCAGACTTATGGATTTGATCTGGACTGGGCTGGGATGTTTTCTCAATATTCAACTGCTCTTGTATGTAAACCTCTTTCTTATACACCTACGAGTCTCCCTGGCTTTGTTTCTCTAGTCTACCCAGACTAATACATGTAGAGACCCCTCCTAGGAGGCACCTTTGTCCGACACAGGCATTGTTTCAGACACAGGCAAGTCATCACCTGCTTTCATGCAGATCCTCCCTTGCTCTGCTCCTGCATGTATTTCCCCAGCTCTATGGACAACCAGCCTTTGAAATGTTTGGCCAGTCGGAGGCCAAACTAATGGAAAATTGGATTGGTAAAAAAGGGGGAGGCTGTAATAAAATTATTCTCGAACTCTTTATTGGCATCGGGCAGCATTTTGCATGGTTCTAATTAGAGCGTTAACCAGACATCCAGCCTTTTTATGATTCTGGGTCCTTGATTACAGAGATAGTCACGAGTTCTGGATTCCTCTAAAACAATTCTTTCTTTGTGTTCCTCTAGTCCTAGAGAAGAAATGACCTCCTGGGTTTCCTCCCTGTGTTTGCGATATTCAGTGATTCTTGATTCTGGGTTGTACATTGTCTGATACAGCTATGACATGTCTCAGCTATTTTGAGAGAATAGGTAAGGTTTATAGTCTGAAAGAAACAGACCAAGCCAGATAACTCATTTAGACTTTCATTCAATGTCAATGATCTAATTCTTATACTTCGTTAAACCTAAGTGTTCATTATACCAATTTCATGGCTTAGTGCTTAGTTTCAAAGTTTTTCAGAGAAGTGCTGAATTCAGAGAGTGAGGAAAAGTTAGGGTGCACAATGTGGCAGGTGTAACGCAGTAACAAAGCCATAGGGTGGCAATTGCCTACAGTGAGCTACACCGCACCCATCCAGCTGAATTTTATGCTTCTAGGTCCAGTTTTCTCACAGAACATTATCTAGCAGTTAAGGAATAGTTTTCTGCCTTATTTGAAACTCTTCCCCATCCCCACAGACCTCCTGCATTGTGTTGTTGAGATTCCCAAGGCTAGCCAGAGTTGGGCTCTCTCCTCCTCTGTGTGTTGCACTAGCAGGTACATAAACAAAGAATGAGCATTTTCAAGAAATAAAATTTAAGCTATGAACTAATTAGAAATCCATTTCTCATACAGCATATTTTCTCTCAGAAACACTATACACCTTGAATTATTAGTGAATGAACTGGTTAGAATTTCAAACATCTTTAAAAGATCTCATTAACAGTTTCCCCTGACTCCTAACACCTCTCCTCTTGTGCTACCCTAGAGCAACGTCAGAAATTCAATCTATTTGCTTCTTGCTCAACCAATAATTGGTTTAAGTTCCCGCATAGCTGACAATTAGATGATTGCAATTGTGTGTATACAACGTAATATATGTATATATTTGCATATGCATCTATATGTTGTTGTATGCTGTCCAATAGGTTCTGGATCACAGTGACCTTTTAGAACTTACCCACGAGGTTTCCTGGGCTGTAATTTGTACTGGACAACATCGTTAGTTCTTTTCTAAGGTGGAGGCTCTAGCGGGTTCTAACTGGCAACTTTTTGGTAAGTAGCCTAACACTTACCAATTGTGCTACAAGAGCTTGACATAGGTAGATACTAATATGTCTGTGCTGTATGTACATAGACATGTACATAAGTATGAATAGAATACTGAAATATGTCCTAATTTCCCCTATATATTAATTGACACTGTATACATGTATTTTTTCAAACTCTAACAATAATTGGGTCATATACTGGACTACTCTCCATAATATTTGTGTACAAACCCATCAGCTACCCTGTAAGAGAAAGATGAGGCTGTCTGCTCCTGTAACTAATTACTGTCTTGGATTCCCTAGATAGGATTGCTATGAGTCAGAATCAATTCAGTGACAGCAGGTTTTTGGTTATTGGTTAAAAAAATTGATGCAGACAGTTTTTAAACTAAGCATTTAATTTACATTAGCTCATTTAATGTTCCCTATCATACTAAACCACTTGTATGTCAGTTTGTTATACTGTGGTATATTGTGTGTTTTTGTGATACCGAGCACTATGTCACTGGCATTTCCATATACCAGCAGAGACTGCAACAGTGGAGTAGGCTACACTTCAGCAGAATTAGCCAATGACATAACCATACAACACTCTACAGGGGCATGAACAACAGAAAACATGGGGAAAGGGAGGCAGTGGTCAGTGTGAGAGATGAAAATAATATCAATGTATAATCTATCGGGGGTTATGAGGGTGGGGGTGGAAAGGAGCTGATCCCAAAGGCTCAATAGAAAGTAAATGTTTAGAAAAGAACAAAGACAACATATGTACAAACATGCCTGATTCAATCCATGTATGGATTGTGATAAGAGTTGTACGAGCCCCCAATAAAATGATTAAAAAGAAAAAAGAAGAAGAAAACCCTGTGGATAGCATCAAAACATTGTCGGTTGCTGAAAACCTAGTGAATCTTGTCAGAGGTAGTGTTGGCAGATGAACCTTCCAGGTTGGAAGGTTCTCCAAAGTGTGGCTGAGAAAGAGCTGGCTCCTCAAACTAGTGTCCACTCTAATGATGGGATGGAGTAACGCCTGGAGGAGTAAAATCTTTGGGACCTTTACTGGCTGATGGGACATGACTCAGAGTGAGAACACACAACTGCAAACTTCAATGAAAAATGGGGCTTGGAATTTACAAAGTATGAATAGAGAAAAATTGGAATTCATTCAAATGAAATGGAATGCATCCATATCCATACCCTAGGTATTCGTGATCTGAAAGGACTTGGTATTGGCCATTTTAAATCAGAAGAGCATGTAGCTTATTGTGTCATAAATGAGACTATCAAGAGGAATAGCATTGCCAAGTATTGACAAAAAAGGACATTTCCATATCTATCTTGAAGTTCAATGCTATTTGTGATAGGATAATGTTTATCTGCATTCAAGAAGATCCAATCAATACAACTATTACCCAATTTTATGCATTGACCATTGAAGCTAGTGATAAAGAAATTGAATTATTCCATTGTCTTCAGTCTGCTATTGATCAAACAAGCAATCTAGATGTATAGATAACTGTTGGCTATTGGAAGGTAAAAGTTAGAAACAAAGAGGAAGGAACAGTAGTTGGAAAATACAGTATTGGCGATAGAAACAAAACCTGAGCTCACAAGAGACAATTTTGCAAGACCAATGACTTGTTCATTGCAGATACTTTTTTACAACATGCAAAACACAGATATCAAATTGACTAAATCTGTGGGAAGAGAAGATGGAGAATCTCAATATCAGCAGCTAAAACCAGGCCAGAGACTGATTATGGAACAAACCATCAATTTCAAAAATGCAAGTTCAAGTTAAATCTAAAGAAAATTAAAACAAGTCCATGAGAAACAAAATACAACTTCAAAGATATCTCACCCAAATTTCAAGACCATCTCAAAAACAGATGTGAAGGATTGGACACTAATGACAACACGTGATGAGCTGTCAGATGACATCAACAACATCATGTATGAAGAAAGCAAATGATGGGGGGGAGGGTAAAATCAAAGTGGATGTCAAAGAGACTCTGAAAGTTGCTCTTAATCATAGTGTAGCTGAGGCCCAAGGAAGAAAGAATGGAATCAAAAAGCTAAATAGAAAATTTCAAAGAAGTCAAAGTCAAATACAATGAAATGTACGAGGACCTAGAGTTAGAACACAAAGAAGGGAAACACACCCAGTATACCTTAAACTGAAAGAAAAATTCAAACCTTGAGTTGTGATACTGAAAGATTCTATGATAAAAATATCGAATGATGCAGGAAGCAACAAAAGAAGATGGAAAGAATGCCCAGAGTCACTGTACCCAAAAGATTTAATCATCATTCAACCATTTTAAAAGGAAGCATATTAGCAAGAACCAACGGTACTAAAGGAAGAAGTTCAAGTTGCATTAATAAAAAGAAACCTTCAGGAATTGATGGAAAACCAATTCAAATGTTTCAGCAAGCTGATGAAGCACTGGAAGCGTTCACTCTTCTACACCAGGAAATTTAGAAGACAACGACTTGGCTAACTAGCCAGCAGAGAGGCATACTTGAACTCATTCCAAAGAAAGGTGATCCAATAGAATGTTCAAATTATAGAACAATATACTTGATATCACATCTCAAGTGAAATTTTGCTGAAGATTATTCAGTAATGGTTGTAGCAGTACATGGGCAGGAAACTACCAGAGGTTCAGACAGGATTCCGAAAAAAATGTATAACAAGGGATATGATTGTTGATGTCAGATGTGTCTTGGCTGAAAGCAGAGAATACCAGTGATATTTACTTGTGTTTTGCTGACTCTGCCAAGGGATTGGACCGTATGGATCATTTAAAAACAAACAAACCTATGGATAACCTTGAAAATAAGGAGCGTTCCAGAATTCAGCACTGTGCTCATGCAGAACTTACACATGGGTCAAGAGGCAGCTGTGCAAATGGAACCAGGGAATCCTGCATGGCGAATTAGAAAAGGTTCACAACAGAGTTGTATGCTCTCATCATTGTTATTCATGTTGTAACCTGAGAAAATTATCAAAGAAGCTGGATTATGTGAAGAAGAAATGGCCATATTAGGAGGAAGGTTTATCCACAGCCTGTGACACGTAGATGACACACCTTGCTCGCTGAGAGTGAGAGGGACTCGTAATGCTTGCAGAGGAACATCAACGTGGCGGCCTTCAGTGTGGATTATAATTCAATGTTTATACAAACAGCATCCTCACAACTGTGCCACCAGGTAACATCCTGATAAATGGAGAAATGTTTAAAGTGGTCAAGGATTTTTTGTTTTGTTTGTAGTCCCAATCAATGCTCACGGAAGCAGCGCTCAAGAGATCGTGTGTTGCATTGTGTTAGGTAAATCTTCTTAAAGTGTGGAAAAGGGTTGAAAATGTTACTTCGACAGAACACGTGATGAGCTGTAAGATGACATCATCGACATCACGTATGAAGAAAGCAAAAGACAGTGGAAAAAGATCAGATCAAAGTTCATGTCAAAAGAGACCCAAAGCCATAGTATTTTCCATTGCTTCATATGAATGTGAAAGTTGGATATTGAATAAGGAAGAGTGAAGAAGAAATGATACATTTGAGCTATGGTTCTGGTGCAGCGTAGAGTACTATGGACTGCTAAAAGAACAAACCAATCTTTCTTGGAAGAAGTACAACCAGGATGCTTTGTAGCGGCAAGGATGGCAAGACTCCATCTCAGATACTGTGGACATACTATCAGGAGAGAGCAGTTCATGAAGAGATCATTCTTCGTGAAGTGAAGGGCCTGCAAAAAGAGAAATCCTTGAGATGGATTGACAGTGGCTGCAACACGGACTAAACCATAAGAATAGTTGTGAGGGCTTGATAAAGTGGATGAATGGATTGTTATACGAGCTGTAAGAGCCCTGAATAATATGCTTTATTTAAAAAAAGAAGAAGAGTTGTGAGAATGGTGCAGGTGATGTTTCGTTCTCTTGTACATGGGGCCCCCATGAGAAGAAACCACCTGGAGAGCACTTAACAGCAACATCACACTAAAAGTTGGGAAGCATAGCTTTCTAGATCTTATAGATGAGTTAACTTAAGTGCCTTGTGATTCCATTAAACTAAAAGCTCACCTTTGAGCAGGTAATGGAGCTCTGTTCTGAATCCAGGTATTCTGATACCATGGCCCTTACAACCAAGCCCTACCCTATACTGAGATATATGGTCATTTTAAATGCTTCTATAATTATAGTATTTTAAAAAATATACTATTTTTCTCCTTTTGAAGCTTTAAAAAAATAACATCAGATTTACAAAAATATTCTTGAAACCCAAACCAAACTCACTGCTGTTGAGCCAGTGCTGTGTCATAGCTACCCTCTGTGATTTTCAAGACTGTAACCGTTTATGGGCCTGTAATGTTCATGGGACTGTCAAGTTTACAGGAGTGGAAAGCCCAGGCTTTTCCTGCAGAGCTGCTGGTACTTTGAACTGCAGACCATGTGGAACTCAGGCTAACTTGTAGCCACTACACCACTAGGGCTCCTTTTAAAAAATGTTACGGAAGTAAAGAGTCCCACACATTTCCTCTGTGCTTCCCTCAGACTCCTGAGAGAATGAAGATCACATTCAGGAAGCAAACCTTCACTATTTTCCAGACTGCACATCTTACTCAAACTTTGTCAATTATCACACCAATGTCCTTTTGCTAGTCTAAGACCCAATCCCAAATCACACATTACATGTAGTTGCTCTGTCTCTTTATTCTCCTTTAAACTTTGATATTTAGGAAAGTGACATATTGACTCAGTTTTCAAATTGACTCTCAATTTTAAGAACCTGACATAATTTTGAGGATGAGAAAGTTGAACTTTAGTCAGTGGAAAGTCCTTCCATCATGGAAAATACAGAGAGAGAGAGAGAAATAGAGAGGGAAAAGGGGAGGGAGAGGGGGAGAGAGAAAGAGAGGGAGAGGGAGAGAGGGAGATACAGAAAGGGAGAGGGGAAAGGGGAGGGAGAGTGGGAGGGAGAGGGAGGGAGAGGAAGAGGAAGGGAGGGGGAGGGGGAGGGAGGGAGAAGGAGGGAAAGGGGGAGGGAGGGGGAAGGGGAAGGAGGGAGAGAGGAGGGGGAGGGAGAGAGCACGAATCACATAAAGCCCTATATCTAAGGGGGCACATAGGTGACCTCTGAAGAAGAATTTGGAAAACAAATTTGTGGTGACTGGAATGGTTTCCCCATCAGCCTGCATATCCTTCCTTCCCCACCTTTTCCAGAGACCCATTGGCTTGTAATAAACTGGACAGATATTTCATGGTTAGATGTTCTGTCTGAATACTATCTCTCCAGCATGTTCTGCCCTGAAACAATTATGCTGACAGGCATTTGAAGGAATTTAGTTTGTTTCCCTATTGATATTCCTCCTTAGCCTTCCCAGCTAATTGACTCCAGATGAATTTCTTGCATGAACAAAGTCCATAAATGACATATTTCCAAGGTGAGATAGATACACAATGTATTCTTGTTTTATAATCCAACATTAGGTATAGTTATTCTCTAAGTTCATTGTTATCCTATATTTTTATACCCTTGACAATCAAGGTGAAATATATGCAATTAGTGGGTCCTGCCTGGAATCAACCCTGTGTCAGCTATAATTATCAAAGGAGAACATTATTCAGTGGACATTTTAAACACTATCTGTAACACCGTGCTTGGAAAGGAGAAGGAAGAGCATTTATTAAAGTTCTATAACTCATGCAATGTAAACTAGTCTATCCAAACGAAGCACACCGCCATTGAGTGGACGCCAACTCACAGCGACACTGTGGGTTCCTGTGGCCGTGACTGTACAGGCGTGGAAAACCCCATCGCTCTGCTGACCAGGCAGATCACAGCCCACTGAGTAACCGTTACACCACCAGGGTTAGACAGGCTTAAAATGGGTGGTTGCTGGGAAGTGGGGCTTTCTCACACAGTTCATTAAGAAGTTATTCAGTCTTCCCACTCTGATGACTGTCAGGGTACTGTGCACCATCTCACTCTTGATCATGAGAGGGATCATTCACTGAGGGTGGAGGGAAGGTGGGGTGGAAAGGGGGAAACAATCCCAAGAATCTACATATAACCCCCTCCCTGGGGAATGGACAAGAGAAAAGTGGGTGAAGGGAGATGCCGGACAGTGTAAACGTGAAAAAAATTAATAAATTATCAAGGGTTTGTGAGGGAGGGGAAGGGGAGAGAGGGGGAAAATGAGGAGCTGATACCAAGGGCTCAAATAGCAAATGTCTTGAGAATGATGAGGGAAACAAATGAACAAAAGTGCTTGACACAATGGATGGATGGATTGTGAAGAGAGTTGTAGGAGTCCCCAATAAAATGATTAAAAAATACAGAGTAATGATGATAATAAAAATAGTAATAAGTAGATACGGCATCACTTTTTGACTGATGGAATCAAGTAATGAAAGAGAATATCTAAGAACAGTTCCAAATTTGATTGACTAGATGGAATTTGATGTTCTCGAAGATGAGGAAGAAGTGATAAACAGGTTTGGAGTGAAACGTGCGGTGTGTGCGCGTGCGTAGGGAATGCAGAACGATAAACTGATTTTCCTCTGATGAGGCTGTTGGCCTTGAGCTTCCTATCTGCAGAAGGCTGTGCGCGGCTGCAAGTCAGAACGTTGGTGCTGGAGACATAGCTTTCCGAGAAGCTGAACTGTGGAGGAAACCATGTTAAGTGGCATGTTTTCCTTCATCAGTTCAACACTTAATGGCAGATGATGGAAGAAAGATAGGAAGATGGAGAAGTACTGAGAGTTCTGGAGAACATCAAGGACCCAAAGAAGGATATCTCAATAGACAATGGAAGAGAGGCTTTGCGGTAGCAAATGGGTAGAACGTTCTAGTCGTATGAGGGCCCATATCTACAAATAGTTACCTTAGGATTCATCTCATCCCAGGTGTGAGGAGAAGGCGTGATGGAGATATGCTGTAGAATGAATACAAACTGACTTGATTATGGACTGCTATTGTAAATTTATTTTGAATGAAGAGTGAGGTGAGTGTGTGTATGTGTGTAAACAAAAGGCAAACCCACTGCCATCAAGTCCAGGCCGACTCACAGTGACCCCTGTGGGTTTCTGAGACTGACTGTTTATAGGAGTTTGTCTTTCCCCATGGAGCTACTGGTGGTGTTGAACTGCAGACCATGTGGATTACAGCCCAACACGTAACCCTACACCACCAGGCTCCTAGGAGACACACACACAATGTAATTTCTGCAACACTGACACCCTTAGCTTGTTGACCGATTGAGACAGGGAGAGAGATGGTTTCTCTTTACACAAGATTTCAGAGGAATCCTAGAGGGAAGGGATGAAAGAGCTCATCCGGAAGGAATTTATCTAAAAGAGGCAAGAGGGCACCTATTTTTCATGCTCGAATACTCCAGTTTTTCTCTGAAGCATAGCCTTGGACTGGCAAGTAGGTTTGGGAGAACAAATAGGAGCAATATATTCGGAGGGTGATTTAAGTTTATACTAGCTGCCGAGTGAATGGAAAGTAATCGGAATTTGAATGAATGAAACTAATTTATCATGAAGCTTCGAGGGCCCAGCTTAAGGTGGAGGGATACATAAAATGACTCCAATCATTGTGGCAATGTGTTGAACATACACATACAGTTTAACGAATATTTAGGTAAGAATAGACCAACACTTTAAAATAAGCAGTAACATATCAACCTATAAAAAATAAAGAGTAACTATGATACTATGCGTTAATGATAATGATCATTGTGTAATACTAGTGTGAGGAATTTTCTAGCTTTGCACCAAAGGGTCAACATCAAGCTCCCTTAGGGACCGCTTGATCCACAGGTTAGAAACCACACTCAACACTTTCTACTCTTCCTCTCTAACTGTCTAAACTAGTCCTGAATCACAAGCATCGGCTTCAGCATTTCGACAGGTATCTGTTGCCTATCAAATAGTGCTGATTATTTAGACTTGGTATGTGCTTAGAAATCCAGAGGAATTTCTCATGGATATAACTTCCGGTGCTGTGAACCAGCATTTCTTTCCTCAAGGCAGAAGGTAGGATGTAATACACATTGGTTCCTAATCTGTTTTCATTAGTGTTTATCCATGGAACTGATATGCTCTTTTTATTGAAGTGGAATATAATTGAAAACGCTGTTGATATGGTGTTCATTTCTCCAGTCGGTGGGAAAGGCAGGAAAACCTGGGGAAGTGCTAATTATTCAGCAGCTGATCACCATTAAATCTCAGCAGTGTTTCTAATTTTTTTTCATGGAGTCAATGGTGGTTCGAAGTTAGAATCATCACCTTCATGAAGGAAATCTGGGTTTGAGCTTCAGGCTCAGCCACACTCACCTGATAGGAGAGGCTGGCATTTCTGTGGAGCTGACAGGTTGGGAAGAAGGCCTGGCAGTCTACTGCGGAAAACCTGACAGATGACAGCAGGCTAGGTGAGGAAGGCCCAGGACGGAACTGAGGTTCATTTCCCCCATTCTGCTGTTCATGGGCTGGGCCCAACAACTACATGTAACAAAGTTTTTGGTTTGCAAATGATGACCAATATTAATATTTTGACATTTAATTGGTAAATACAGATTGTTCTAAGTATTTAAATCACTTAAAATAGTTATGAACAATACCAATGTCCTTAAGAAGTTATTTAATAATAAATAAATAAGTAATTTTACATTATTTATTAGTTCAAAAATATATGTGAATAATGGTTTTCCCTATCAGCCAGTGGACTTCGTTATAATCATTGTCTTACCTCTCCTTGACGTATTCAAACTTTTTATATCCAAAGATCCTAATGGGACAAAGACTGGGCTTTTTACTCCTGTAAAACTGCAGTTAAGCTCAGAAATTTACAGAAGTCATATCCTGTCCTATAGGGTTGCTATGAGTTGTAATTGACTCGTTGGCAGTGAGTTTGGTTTGGCGATCCTATTAAATATGTTCCTAACTTTCATAAGACCGACTCAGGAGATAAATAAGGTATGAGCTTCCAGTAGTTCTCTTTGAATAAAGATCGATATTCAAGTGCCATTAGTTTTACTTGCATATATTTTGCCAGTTTATATCCGGCTTTCAAAATAATGATTTTTACAAACAATTTCATATGCAAGATTTTCAGTGATAAACAGAAAAAAATAGACAACCAGTCTTCCGCCCCCTCATGTTAACATAGCAGCACCTAATACATGCTCTGCATATCAGCGATTTATGTATAAAATATCTGTAAACACACAAATTCCTTGTCTAAATTGCATATATTGGTATTATACATAATACAGTGGTACATGGTGTGTGCACCTCAATTTGCAATTTCTACACACACACCCCATATACACACACATACACACACACCACACACACTTTCACTTTGCTAATTTACGTGTTTGTGCTGTGAGGCATAAGACTCTGAAATTGCCTCTGCCAGTTTCCTTTCTTTTCTGCCTTTGGCTAACAGATTCGTCGATTTTATTTCAGACAGTATTCCTTGGTTCTTATTCTGGATAAACTGAAATGGTTTACCAGAGAGCTCACTGGACTCTATGTATTTTTAATGATGTAAAAGCTTTTATGGCTTCATACCATTATTATTTGTCTTTTAACAAAAGACACGGAGACTAATGGTAGTCGGTTGTGATTTCCCCTCTCCTGATGTGAAACAGCGACATTTGCAAATTCTCTGTTCTTCACCAAGAGGGTCACGACACAGTTGGCCTGTTTTTCTCCCATGGTGACATTCCTAGTTTTTGTAATTTTTGGATTCTTTTTGACACTTTAATCTTTGATAAAAAGTACCTTGGTGCCTTAGTGGTTACATGTTGTGCTGCTAACTATAAAGTCAGCAGTTTGAAACCACCCACCACTCCTTGGGAGAAAGACAAGGCTTTCTACTTCTATCAAGAAGTAAGGTCGTGAAAACTCCCAGGGCAGCTCAGCTCAGCCCTAAAGAGTTGCTGTAAGTTACCATCAACTCAATGGCAGTGAGTTGGTTTTTTTTTGTATCTTCGATAAGCTACTCGTGAGAACTGGGCCATTATTATATTTTAGAATAATGAAAAGTGAACTATATTTAGAATAATGAATAATGAACTATATTTTAGAATAATGAAAAGTGTAAACAGAAACAGACAAAGAACAGCATATTGGCTGAGAAGACTTGGGACCTGAATGTTGGTCAAAATAACCAGGTCAGTTGTTGCACATGCACAACCCTGTAGACCGGTGGCCATTGCTCAGGTCACAACAGAATGCCTGGCACTTGCTCTTCAGGTCTCAGGCTTCATCTCTTCTAAAAGGGTCTGTCCCCACCACCAACCACATTGACTTCCACCACCCACCATATTGACTTCCTGCCTCCCAGCACACACACCCTAACCCTCCTGTCTCCCTCTCCTATGACCATGTGACCATGCTCTATTTCTTCAGCACATACCATCGCTCCACTGTGTTTTACTTCTTCTTGCACTCACAATAGTCTGAAATACATTTATTGATTGTTATTTGCTCGGATATAATATTTTCTAAAGAGGAAGTAATAACTGAATAAGAACTATGACTATTCTGAAAAAGATGATAAAAATAAAGATTCCCAGCACTACTTTCATTACACAAAAGCTGGGCTTCCAGAAGGATGCTAATAACTATCTTTGTAAGTACTGGGGAGTTGAAGGCAAGATGAAACGAGTACACTGCCTATTATTTTGTAGATACAAAGGTTTCCATTCTTTCTCTTACTAGTTGTCTTTCACAATTTTGAGAGGTGACTTATTTCATTCTTTCAGTAGTAAGCAAATATTTATTGAGCATCCACTGTACGATGCTCATATGTAGACATGAGGAACAAGGCAGGCAGGCATGACCAGAGCCTTGTAGGCTTTTTAAACTAATGTATTTCTGTAATTGTGATCTAGATTTTGGATTGTTATCAACATCATGTAATGGTTGCTGAATTCCTGTTCTCACTCTCTCTGTACACCGAGTCATTGGTGACTCCCAGTGACCTCCTGTGGATTTCCAAGAAAGCCAGTCTTTCTCCTTCAAGCTGCTGGTGGGTGGGTTTGAACTGCCAACCATGGGGTCACAGCCCAAGCGTAACCACTACACCACCAGGGCTCCTAATTCCTGCGTAATCAAGTTTGTCTTTTAAGTGATTTTACTCGATGATAATTTGTAATATAACCGGACTTCGAAGGAAAGGGCTTTTCCTCAGTGGTAATGTGGTTATTTCTAGGACATTGACAAAAATTAGCACCCGTCTATTGTATCTTCTCGAGGACATTACTGTTGTAGTCTTTGCATCAAAGCATTTTTAACGAAGTGAAGATATTGATAAGGATTTTAATAATGCTACTTATATTCATTTCTACTCCTTAGGAGTGATAAACGCCCTTGTGGCATGAGAAATACCACTGCCAGAATTGTGAACCATCGTCAACAGTGGGGGAAGTCCATATTTATATTTGCATTTGAAAGCCAAGAAAAGGAAATAAAAGATTTTCTTCCCACCCCAATGTTTCTCAGGTACAGTGATAAAGGAAGGTGCATGCAAAGCCCGATTCTCATCACTCATTTTGTCGAGAAGGCAGAAGACAAGGTCAGGGTCAAGATGAAGGAAACATCTTTATATCCTCAAACTGGAAATCATGGAGAGAGATCGCCAGGCAAAGTTATCTTTAATCCCTGACACACACAGTACAAGAGGATGTCAGAGGCCCCAAAATAGGCACTGTGATACGGATCACGTCATAGCTGCACACAAAACACTTATTCAGCACACACCGCCCTTTCAGAAGCCGCCATTACCCTTCCCCCTCCATTGCCACTTTCCACACTCCCTTGGGTGGAGGCGTGCTGGTTCGATTTGCGCTCAGCACCAGCGTTGCCATGGAAACGCCTTCATTTCTTCCCCCTCCCCAGTTACCAAGTACAGCTTCTGGACTCCGAGCCAAGACCTCCTCTGTACCTCAATATTCTCTCAATGTTTAGACAAATCTGTTGGGAAACGTTGTTTACATGCCTCCCTCCCCCACAATGCTATAGCTGCATGCTTTTTCCAGTCTGTTTCTCATGGATCTACCCATGCTCTGAGAGATCTCTTTTCTCCTTTTCTCCACCATGGTTTTAATGATGGTTGCATCGTCTGGACCGATTTTTAATCAGACATATAAGTCAGTCAAGACCGCAGTGACTGACTGTGCCACCAGCTTTATGAGATCGTGAAGTTGGCCATCTCTGTGCACATGCTCTTTACTTTTGGAGCATTTTTTGGCTCCTTCTAGATATGCTAGTTTTCATGCCTGTTTTTAAAATTTTTAAATTAGCCCGAAGATTTCAGAAGTCAATTAAAAATTTTTATGTGGACCTGAGGCTATTTCAACCATAATTTTTCTGAAGTTAAATAATATATTGAACATTACCTAAAGATCCGTGAAGATATAGTAAGGAAGTAAGAGTACATTTAATTCAGAGTTGTAAACTATTATTATTCTAGTATACAATTATGCTGCCACAAAAAAAATAATTTTGGAGAAATTGTGTGTGGTCTTTTCTTCCTTGGAAATCTTCAATTTCGTGTATAAATTTCTCAAGCATCAAAACTAAGCCCATCAAAATATTTACATATTTAATAATTTTATTATAAATAAACCACATACACCATATTGTATTTTCCACTATGTGGATGTGACTATTTTCTCCTAATAACAATACACACGTAATCATTGTAAAAGATGTTATCTTCCATTAGGGAAAAATCCCTCTGGCAAACAGAAGAGGGAGCAAAATTTCCTCTTTTTTGACGCATCATTCAGCGTTGTTTTTTAAAATTCCTACTTCACTTTTCAAAAAAGTATAAACCTCTTCTATCATAATCTCAGCCCTTTATTTTCTTTTCCTATCTTTTCTTTTTTTAAAATCAGTGAAGGGATGAATGTCTAGTGATAACAGGCAAGGACCACCCATTTAGACCTAGGAAAGAAAGAATAAATTCTTTCTGGCTTGCTGCTCTCTCTTAGGATCTAGTTAAATATTAGAAATCTTTGTCTACTACTGTATATTTTCCTTGCAACCATACTTGGAAAAAAACCTAAGGAACCGCTTTACAAAGAAGGCCCAGCATTGTGTAGTCAACCGAAGTGAATGTGTGCCTGCCCTGTGAGACTCTGTCTCCCTGTTGTTCTCACTCTGGACTAGGAGGAGCCTTGCGCATCTGAATAACAGAGTCTTTTCTGCCGGGTGCAATCCTGGATTGTTACAGTCTAGAGGCCAGTCATGCTGTCACCGGCACAAATTGATTTAACCGTCAATTGCCGTGGTCATTAAGGCTGCTAAAAGTCCTGGCCAAACTGATGAATTGCAACTGAATGTGAAATGAGTCTCCAAGTCCGTTTCCCACCATCTCCTATCAAAGGCTATTGTATCCCTGCAAAGTAAAGGGTCGGAGGTTCAGGCTGGAGTTCAACAATGGGTCCTGTCAAAGCATAGAGGCGCCATTCACTTAGGCACTCCCAATTACAGTTTGCTTTCCATACCTTATTGTATGAAATTTGCATCCAACTAATACATTGAATTATTGGCATACTTTGGTGTCAAAGGAGTTATTGAATGGTTTGTCCTTAAAATACATGGAATTTTAAGCATCTGGTGGCCACTGGGTCAGGACAATGAAATGATTCCTGCTTTTTTTTTCATTGCTTGAAAAAAGATGAATTTTTCTCAGCTCAGATTTGCCACTTCTAAACACTATGCACAACCTCTTCAACATTCACATGCATGAACTCATTTTTAAGGTTTTTTTTGAGGGAAGCAGAAAGGGAAGAATGATACAGGGCCTGCCTAACAATGATATAATTAAATTTTAAAAGATTTATTACACCTTAGTGATCAAAATAATTTGGCAAGATGGGAAATTCAACTTGATGGTGATGCCAATGTGAAATCACAGTAAGGTATACATTCCAATACCCAGGAGGCACTTACAGGGATTCTTTTAGAAAATAAATTGGTTAACTTTTAGGTTTTAGAGTTTTTTAAAAATAGTTATGCCAAGTCAAAGTGTTATGAATCAGTTGGACAATTAATATGATACATATATATGAGGAGGCTTCAAAAATTCATGAAGAATTAAAGTAAAAGATGATTTAAATTTTCCTTTTCTTTTTCAAGCCCTATGTGTATATGTATGCATGTTGCTAATAATTATTATGTGGAGAAGAAAGTTCACAAAAATTGGATTCTTCAAGCTCTGATGCTGCAATATTAGTAGAAATTTTGAGAAGTTTAGGAACTGTGTACAAATCACTGCAATAAATGATGGGATTTGTTTTTCCTCTTAGGTAATCATCTAAGTTGTATTTCCATTTAAAATCTTGAGTTACAGATAAGAAAAATATCTTTACTTACACATGTGCCTGCAAATGGAATTTTTTAAAGTTCATGTGAGGGTTTAAAAATATTTAGATTAATACTTCATGGATGTGTACTGAGTCCTTGTGTTTTAATTTAAGGGTTCTAATCGTCTGCTTTCCCTTCTTTTTTCTTCCCAAGCTTCACAGCAGTGGGGTGACTTCAGCCTCCGCAGCTTTCGAGATGTGAAGAGGAAGCCATGAGGAGAAATATGACTTCAGAGATGGGGAAGCAGTGCCCCATTTCCACTCCCGGAAAGCTCCTAGGCCCTGGTCATTTTTGTTCCCTAGCTCATCTTGCCACACTCTGCTGACAACAAGGTTGAGAAGAACAAATGTGGAAAACAAACTAAATCTGACTTAATATTGTAATGGATGTTACATAAATACAAAGCATAGACAAAGTGAGTAAGCAAAGTCATCAGCCATCACAGCATCATGCAGAAGAGAGAAGACAAGGAAAGTTTTGCTTAAAGATTCAGTGTGTGGGTCAGGGGTTCAGGCCATTCATATGTATTAATAATGAGCTGGCAGGCAGATCCAGGTTTGTGTTTCCCTGGACTCTATTTACCATAGACTCTGCGTCTCCAGTAACTGTGTGTGGAAATCCATCAGTAAGAACTGTAACATTTTGCCCAAGGTTCCCAATGACCCTTGCAGAAGGTCTTTGGATTCTTGTTTTTAAAAGATCTATTGTGCAAAAAAAGAGAAAATGTGCAAGCTCCCTTGGCAAATATGAAAAAGAACCTGACCCCAAGCTGCTTCAGCTTTGTAACCCAAATGGAATGTCTCTGTTTTATGACTCAAAGAGCTATAGTAAATTTTTGATGGAATTTAATGGGCCAACCGACAGTTTATAATTCTTTTTAACACTAATGTAGTAGCAAATTTTCTACAGTTACCATGATCATTAATTAATTAATTATTTTTTGATTATTAATTTATACCCTGATTTACTTAAAAGTTATTATGGTGTGTTGATATGAGAGAAAATCCCATGTTAGTGTTACATATTTAACTATCGGTTTTTTTGGTACATATAAAAGTATACATTTAAATATATATTCCTGTTGCACTGTACTTATAGGAACAGCATAGGCTGAGTAGTATGTATAATTCTAATATAGTTGAAAATATTTAAACTTTAATAATAATATATCAATTTTATAGCCATTAGAAAACCATTTAAGAGGAACGTAGTAGCGATTTTCTCATTATTTCCTTCCACTTGGCCGAAGAGAACAGCAACTCTGAGTGGTGTGTTCACATATACTAGTCTGCAGTTCACCTAGTATTCAATAACTATGTGCATAATGAATGCAGTTTCATAATAGTTCCATGAGATATTTAGGGCATAGGTTTATGCTCAAATTGAGAGTCTGAATTTTGATTGGTTTAATTGATTTTCCAAGATTACATGACAGAGAAAACACAGTGTAGAATTTGGATCTTCTGTGTGGTAGATTTATTCATTATGCACTAGTGTTTTCAGATTTGTTTCACAGTAAAAACATCCTTCTGTTCATGCTTTTTTTATAGCATATATGTACTTGAATTATCAAATTAGAGAGCTTTCCGGTTTTTTGAAAGATCCTGTAGACAAAATATTGAAAAATGCAAGAAGAATCAACTATGATGGAAATAATACACAGAGTCCCTATACCAGAAAGAACGAATTGACATTTACTCATTTCAGGAAGGAGTATATGAGCAAGAACCAATGGCACTGTGAGGTAGTTACATGATGCAATGTCAATTTTGCACTTGAGAGGATTAAGAGTGAAGGGGGGCCATCTAGTCTGTCAGTAGGATCATAGTCAATGAGGCCTCTGTGTGAGCATGGCTTTCTCCTGAGAATTCTGGGAAATTTGTTTTTTCACTGGTGTACTGAGCTGGAGAAGTCACATGGACCTCACCCAATGCAACCAGACCTCTGAAGCCGGAGAAGCCACATAGAGACCCCTGCCAGTGCTGAGATGCTTACACTGCCACTGGATCTAGAGACTTTCTACCCACTGGCCTGTGATCATCCTGCATTCGGCATCATTGCATGTGTTTTGGGAGTCTGAAGAGGACTTTATAAATCAGTATCAGACATATGGGCTAATATCGGACTTATAGACTTGATCTGGCCTGGCCTGGGATGTTTTCTCAATGTTCAATTGCTCTTGTATATAAACCTCTCCCTTATACACATTTGCATGCTTATGAATTGTTTCTCTAGTCTCCCCAGACGAACACGTACTGAATCAATAAGTTCAAGGTGCACTGAAGGCATTAGCCAAAAACAAGGTTCCATGGATTTATAGACTACCAACTGAAGTATTCCAACAAGTCGATGAAACATGGGAAGCACTCACTCATCTATGCCAGTCAAGAAAGCTACTTGACTAACAGATTGTAAGAGTTTCATATTTCGATCCAATACAAAGAAAGGTGACCTAACAATGCACAAATTATAGAACAAAATCATTAATATGACATGCAAGTGCAATTTTGGTGACGATCCTCCAACAACAGTTGCAGCAGTGCATTCTCAGGGAGTTGACAGAAGCTCAGGCCGGATCCAGAAGAGGACAAGGAACAAGGATATCATTGCCGACGTCAGATGGATCTTGGCTCCAAGCAGAGAACACCCGAAAGATGGTTTCTTGTGTTTTAGTGACTGTGCTCAAGCACTTGGCTATTTGGATCATATCAAACTGTGGAGAGCCTTGAGAAGAACGGGAATCCCAGAACACTATATTGCCCTCCTGTAGAACCTGTAAGTGGATCACGATGCAGTTGTGTGAACAGAACAAGGGAATCTGAAATGATATAAAATCAGGAAAGGTACGCTGAGCAAATAATCAGAGAAGCTGGATTATATAAAGAAGAACGTGACATCAAATTGGAGGAAGGTTTATTAACAACTTGTAATAAGCGGGTGACACAACCTTGCTTGCTGAAACTGAGGAGGACTTGAAGGATTTGCTAATGAAGCTTAAGGACAGCAGTCTTCAGTCAGAGTCACAATGCAATGTAAAGAAAACTTACATCCTCACAGCAGAAACGGTAGGTTACATAATGTTAACCTAACCATGTCTGCCTTACGCAACTTTACAATCCTTTCTGTCTGATAACAAGGTATTCACACCACTCAACGGTGACCAGAGGGGAGTCACTGGAGGTTTAGTGCATGTGTGGACTCTGCGAATGGATTTGGGGCGTCTACTGAAAACCAGGTATTCACAACTTAGCCTCTGATACCATTCCCTCTTTTAGATTTGGATTATATAAATTACAATCATTGGAACACAGGCAGGTATGTTTCTTTCATGTGGACTTAATTTATGCATCCCTTACAGGTGTGCATGTTTGAAAACAAGACTGTAAGACTCCACACACTGTTCGTTCTGACAGCTTGCACTGTCTGGTTTCTTTACCACATTTTGCTGCGGCCCCCATATCTTCCATGATCTATCTCTTCATGAGGGCGAGCATCATATGGGGCCATGTCCTAAGAGCTAATTGTTCTTAGATTGGGGCTCCAATGAAGTTCAAGCAGTTTGATTTGGTTTTATTTTTGTTGCATTAAAGTCATCTTCTGAAATTTGCAACTATGGCATGTTGGTTTTTCAGACGGCCAGACAGTTCTCACAAATGTACTATGCAAGTGTCTTCTCAGGATGTTCTAATACTTATCCCTTATGATTATTTTTGCAAAAGACTACTATTAATAATTAAACAAAAAAGAAAACCCAGTGATTTATTAAGGACTAGTAGAGTCAAGTCAGAATCATCAACTCAGAAGGTTATGTAGGGTAATTGTTTTACCCAAAGGAGAACATTTTTATTTTTTGGAATTCCAAAGAATTTCACAGCTTTAATTGTCTGGAAGGACACAGAGCAAGCGTGAAGGCTTATTAAAAATAACTTTCAAGAATATTGAAAACTGCTTTGGTTAGAAAAAGGCCAGGAACATTCCATGGACTAATACACGTTCCTTCTTGACAGTGGACCTGCTCATTCTCTAAGGGTAGCAAGCAGTGTCCTGGGAGAATTTCACTGAGAAACTCACCTCCTGTACCTGACAGCTCTGTTCTCACCCCATCAGACTTCTTGTTGCTCACCAAATTCAAAGAACATCAAAGAGAAACATGATTTGAGTCTCTTGTAGATCAGATCCCCGAACTGCCATTTTGATGTAGTGTAAATAAATTACAGAGTTTAGAATTCTTCCACAAAAAGTCAAGAAAATGAAAACACCACTTGCAGAAGGGTACAGACCCACATATATGCTGAGAATTAGGGGCTTCATATTTTGATATTTCCGTTTAACCAAACCCCACACCAAATCCAGTGCCATTGGGTGGATTCTGCCTCACGGGGACTTTACGCAGGGTTTTTGAGGCTGAGAATCATCATGGGAGCAGAATAATCTCATATTTCCTCCTCAAAGTACTATCACTTTACGGTGGCACTGTTACTGTTTTGTTTTCCCTCATATTCAGAAAACAAAACAGAACATTTCACATCTTGGATTTGACTTTTGTTGTCAAAAGACATGTTAATACACATGTATGAAGTGATGTGTAGACATACCAGGCCTCCGACCCATTATAACTCACCAGGGTCTCTCTGATTATTTCAGCACCCATCATTTCAGCCGCTCATCTCTCATTTGTTCACTTGTGTTGTGTTGCGTGCACCCTTTGTTTCTATGATCAAATGGCTTCTAGAGAGCAAGTACGTGACGCGGTTAAAGATCTTTCAAAGACTACCAGAGTACAAATGGTAATCAGGTCATATTTACATCACACTCGGTATTACAAGTAATCTAGGGGTGATTTAAAGTGTACAGAAGGATGTACGAGATTATATGCAAATATTGCATGATTTTGTATTAGGCTCTCCAGAGACAACTGTACTGAGGGCAGGCAGGAAGGGTTAGTCTGTGCATATGCTGGTAACCGTTGGATCCGAGAGGACTTGCCTGTATTGCTCAAGAAATGGGTTTATGAAAAAGTGATAACTGCTTGTGACTGAGTTAGGGGAGGATGAGATCTTTAGAGGGGAAATGGTCATGCATGAAAACTTTAACTCTCCATGAGAATGACAACAACCAAATGGGAAGAAGAGGTAAAACAAGGGCTGGTATTTTTTAGGCCTGAAGGACTGATTTGGAAGTCTACAGTTTATCAGCACAGGAATAAGATTCAAAAGTAGATCTTCCTAATTTTATGACTAGGATGCCCACTTATTTGGTGACCCAATACCCCCCGTTCTTATAGAAGGATGTATATAAGCTAGAGATATTGCCTATTCAAATTTTGAAATCTCTCTCTCTCTCTCTCTCTTAGAAAACTTTCAGAAACAAAATGGTTCTTTTTCTAAAAAATATCTTGACCTAGGCCCTGGGGATTTTTGGAAAGGCAGCGAGAATCATCTGGAAGCTGTAATGCAGTAGAAGGGCTGTGAAAATAAGGGAGCGAAACAGCCACCTCCTTAGAAATGTCAGGTGAAACTGTGTCGTGGTTTCAGGAAGAGTAAGAGAAAACACGAAGAGGGTGTTTGAAGATGATGTTGAATTATAGGGGACCTGGCACATAACCAACCTGTAGTTTCAGAGGACACGGTGGTGGATTTCACGAGTGAGAAAGAAGTGGGAGATGGGGTTCTACGTGGGGATGTGAGTCTTGAAACTAAGAGATGACCTCAGAGCACAGGGCTTCCTAAAAGACTGATAAAAATAAAGATAGAGGGCAAAATGAGGTTAGTCCTGAAAGTGCCAAAGTGGATTGTTGTTGTCAGGTGTCACGGAGTCGGTTCCAACCCACAGCAACAGGACAAATGCCCAACAGGAAGAAACCCTGCCGGGTCCTGCACCATGCGGAGGAGGAGCAGGTGGGGTGGATTTTGTTAGAAGCATGTGGAATTCTGAGGTACCCTCTTCCTTTCCATCAATGATGATGTGAAGGGACAGGAAACGGCCTATTCACGGAGGACACCTTGTTCACTCTGTAATCATTTGGTGGAAGGAGACATTAGAATAGCTGTCTTAACCACAATAAGAAGTGCCTTAGCCCCCATTTACCCCATTTCTAGGTTAAAAAGACAGGGGGATGTATATTTTTAAGTGGAGCATAAAAGGACCACCACATGAACATTTTCTATAGGATGGCGTGCTGTATTTGTTTCTGTTGCTCTGCGTGCCCATGGGATTAGCCATACCCCATGTCGGAGAAGGACTGTCTTAGCAGCAGCAGTAGGTAGGGCTCAGGTTCACTTTCCATGTACAAGTTCAGTTAGCCTGCAGGGAAACACTATGACCGGTGCTGGTACTCTGCATTATCCTTTCCTGCGGTACGGAAAGCTCAACAGCTTGAAGTTAGAAGTGTGTTTCCAATTTCACTTGGCAGCCCAATCTGACCTCACCTGAACTCTTTTGGTTGCAAGTTGTTTGCAGTTTTTATTTCTTTGATTTATCGTAAATAGTCAAACATTTCTCTGCTGAAATAATAATGGATTTGATCGCAGGAGAATGCTTGAGACTCCATCTGCAGTGTTACATGTCGTACAATGTGTGTGCCCTGTTAGCTTTCTAACATAGAAGAATTTCTCAAATTCAGGACACACTTGACTCCGTTGGGTTTGGATAAGGGATTTCAACGTGTTCTCAGCCTGCAGAGAAGAAGACTGATGTCCAAGAACCTAGTGATTTAAGGAACTTGCTCGAGGCCATAGTAGTAAGTAGTGGAGCCAGTATTGAATCTGACTCCGTGCGACCTCAGGAACACTGGAGTGGACTGCAGTCAGCCTTTTCTAATTCCCTTTAGTGGACACAGATGGATGCCAATAGCCCCTGAACACGCACTGTATGACCAGAGACCACAATGCCAAGGAAAGAATGCATATAATCTTCCCTTGGACATACATACTTGAAGAATCTGGAGGCCTATTAATAAGAGAGAAGAGGTATCTATCTGTATATGGCTTAATCATCAGATAAGTGGGGTTTAGACGTTTTTTGTTGCTTTTTTATAATGTGAAGCAGGTGGTTCAAAAGCAGGTTGGCTCTAAAATGAGATCAATCATATGTCAAGCTAATATCTGCTTTCACTAAAATTATGTGCAAAAGATACATAATTTGAGCAAAAGGTCTATGAGCAAAAGGTGTGTGATTTGGCTCAAAAAGATAGTTATGTCCTTAAACCTACTGTTTCTACACCACAAATACTACTACTTATAGTACCATTGAGTGAATGTCAACAATTTTCTAAGCATTGTGGTGAACCCGGTATATTCATTATTTTACTTATGAGCTAAAACAATCTCATTAAGCAGCTAATATTTGCTATCATCCAATTATGAATGATAAAATAGGAAGTTCGAAAGGCTGGTACACAGTTCTTTTTGTTAAGTGCCATTGTGTGCATTCTGATTCGTAGGGACGCTGTGTACAGCAGAGCGCAACACTGCCCTGTCCTGCACCTTCCTCACAACCATTGTATTCGAGCCTATTGTAGCCACCTTGTCAGTCCATCTCCTTGATGATTCCCTTTGTCTGCCCACTGAAAGGTAGCAGTTTGAAACCACCAGACGGTTTGTGAGAGAAAAATGAGGCTTTCTACTCCTGTGAAGAATCGCCATCTCAGAAACCCATAAGGGCAGTTCTACCTTGTTCTGTAGGGTTGCTATGAGTTGTAATTGACTAGATGGCAGTGAGTTTGGTATGGTCAACTCTACCAAGCATGATGCCCTTCAGGTACTGGTCTCTCGTGTATGTAAGAAGAAGTACATCAGAAGAAGTTTTGCTATTCTTTGTTCAAGGGGGCATTTTGGTTGTACTTCTTCAAAGACAGATGGAAAGATACGTTTCAAATCTGTACTGCCATATTTGAAAACAGCTGTTTGTTATCCTAAACACACTGCCTTTCAAAAGTAAGTAACGCCAACAAAATAAACAGCTAAGAGCTGCTATTTTGTAATTATGAGTTATATATTTTACATACATGCTCCCATTTTATGTTTACAGTAATTCTGAAGGTTATTATTACTGCTCCTATGTTATAGCTATGAGAACTAAGATTCAGATCTTCGCATAAGGTTCCTGTCACTGTAAAACTATTACTTGGTCCTTTCTCTTACTAAGCAAAGATATTGAAATCCGAAAGAAATCTAATTTCTATCTAGAATTTATCACCCTGTTACATCTGAGGACATCAAGTTTAGCTATTGAGGTATGTTTTGAATAAGGTCAAGGTCAGATGCAATGAAAACATGGTTTATTACTGATTGATCCTTATGCCTGTCATACTAGAGTGATTTCTTTTTTAGAAGTGTTGTTGGCATGTAATTCACATATCATAGAATTCAATAGTTCAATCCTATTAAAAGCTACATCACAATTAGTATTAGAGCAATTTCTTCTTTCTTGTGTTCATTGCTATCAGCTCTGTTTCTTACAGATTCACTTTTTAGGTCTTTCTCTTTTATTTCCCCCCTTTATTTTCCTTGAAGATACTTTCAATGAGCATAGACAGAGAGTGATTCTTTGGCATGAGCCACTATGCTATTGGATGTACATGAGATTGGCTAGAGACAGGTGTATTTATTTTGTACATGTTTATCTCTGAAAATCGGAAGGACCTAACGCTAACTTAAAATAAAGCTTTTATTGGGGCTTTTATATCTCTTATCACAATCCATATATTCATCCATTGTGTCAAGCACATTTGTACATATGATGCCATCATCGTTTTCAAAGCATTTTCTTTCTACTTGAGCCCTCGATATCAGCTCTTTATATTCCACCCTCCCTCCCTCATGAACTCTTGATAAATGATAGATTATTATTTTCACATCTTACATCATCCTCTGTCATCCATCATCCAATTTTCTATTTTTGTCTCCTGGGAGGGGTTATATGTTGATCCTTATCATCGAGTCACCTTTTCTCTCCCTGCCTTTCCTTAATACTCCTAGTATCCCTATTCTCATTGTTGTTCCTGAGTTTATCTCTCCTAGATCCCCTGTGTTGTGGGCTCTTATCTGTACCAGTGTACATGTTCTATTTTAGTCCAATTTTTAAGGTAGAATAGAAGTCATGATAGTGGGGAGGAGGAAGCATTAAAGAACTAGAGGAAAGTTGTATGTTTCATCGGTGCTATACTGCACCGTTACTGGATTGTATCTTCCTTGTGACCCTACTGGGAGGGGATGTCCTATTGTCTACAGATGGGCTTTGGGTCTCCACTTTGCATCCCCCCATTCACATTGATATGATTTTGTTCTGGGTCTCAGATGCCTGATACCTGATCCCATCGACACCTCATGATCACACAAGCTGGTGTGCTTCTTACATGTGGGCTTTGTTGCTTCTCAGCTACATGGCTGCTTGCTTATCTTTAAACTTTTAAGACCCCAGCCAGGAACCATCAGCTTTCTTCACCACATTTACTTATGTACCTATTTTGTCTTTAGCGATCATGTTGGGAAGGTATCACAGAATGTCAGATTGTTAGAACAAAGTGTTCTTGTTTGAGGGAGTACTTGAGTGGAGGCCCAATGTCCATCTGCTACCTTAATACTTAACATATAGATGTAAGTACATAGATCTATTTCCTTATGGTTTTATGTAAATATTTATATATGTACATGCTTGTATTTAGACCTCTATAAATGTCCCTTGCTTCCTAGTTATTTCCTAGTTAATTAATTTTTTTAACATTTAATGGGGGCTCGTACAACTCTTATCACAATCCATACATACTTTCAATGTGCCGGGCACATTTGTACATTTGTTGTCATCATCATTCTCCAAACATTTGCTTTCTACTTGAGTCCTTGGTATCAGCTCCTCATTTTTCCCCTCCCCACCCCTCCATTTCTTTTTACTTTCCTCTTGTCCCTCTATCATGTTTGGCCTTCATTTGGGTTTAGTAATTCCTTGCTGTTACATTGCCCTTGATTAAGCCTACCAGGCATCCTACACCCTTCTCTCCATTGATTTTAGTTCACTTGTTGTTCCCTTCTCCCTGGGTTGGTTGACACATACCCCTTCTTTTCTCCCATCTGCCCTTCTCCCATGTCCCCCTAGAACTATTGTTCCCACTCTGAATTGTTTATCCCTCCTATCTATCTAGATAGACATGCAGAGACATTAATAAGCTCAAAAAACAGACAAAACCAAACAAAACAACAAAGGAAGATGAAACCAAACAAAATGACAACAGTAACAAAAAGAAAGCCAATGACAAAAAGAAAAGTCTATAAACAGATCTAGGTCTGTTTTTAGACCTTTAGGAGTGTTTTCCAGGTGAGTCTGATGGGGTGCCACACTCTATCTCCCAAGTCTATTTTTGGTATTCCCTGGGGATTTCATCACTTTGCTCCCCTTACTGCTCTGTTGCGTGCTCTTAGTGTTTCAATCCAGTGTGATGGACCAGATCAGGCACAATTCCCACACTGTGTCTCCACTGTTGTCCCCTGTAGCACTATGGTTCAGTGAGGGAAGAGGTATCTCATGGTGGGGCTGTACCTATGGTTCTTTCTGTGCATTGTCTGCTCTGAGCAGGAATATCGTCTTCAGGGCTTGGTGGGCCAGGATGTGTTCCCCTACTCTCCATCTCTCCTCATTTCTCCTGTGTGCTCTAATCAGACGTGCCCTTCTCCCTAAACTGCAGCTTCAGTGCTGTCCTCTGAAGAGCATTCTTCTGGTAGGGTTGGGGTCCACATGGATGTGACCTGCAGACTTCTTTCTCTTTTGGTTTCCTGCTACATGCCAGTATATTGCATTCATGTCTTGGTGCACTGGCTTGAAGCCTGGTCTCTCCCTCCCTGTGCAATGGAGATATAAACAATACCCTCCCCTTGAGAGGATTAGTGCCCTACACCCCGCCCTCCCTTACCTATGCCTTTCCCACCCCCTTTCCTCCTCCTATTTAGTTGGCTGCCATATTGGGTTTTGCCCCTGCCATTGTACCTAGACCTAACCCCAGGAATATGTGTACATAGTAGCTTTTCCCCTATGTCCCATTTTTTAAGCTTTCCTCAGTGGACTCATGGTGTACTTGTGCTTGGCTTACTTTGCTTAGCATCATTTCCTCTAATTCTTCCTATGCAGCAGTGTGTAAAGCTAACTCTTGTGTCAGGAAAGACTTCTAGGGTGTGCTCTCTTCATCCTCTCCCCACAGGGATCTTGAAGGTCCCAGGGATCAGGGAGACTGGGAAAAATATTCAGTGCTATCAAGTCAATTCTGACTCATAGGGACCCTGTAGGACAGGGTAGAACTGCTCCTGTGGATTTTTAAAACTGGAATTATTTATGGAAGTAGAAAGCCTTATCTTTTTCTCACAGAGTGACTAAGGTTTTCAAACAGCTGATCCTGTGGTTAGCAGTCCAACACATAAGAGAGGGGGGATGTGGGGGGAGTAGTGAAGAAGTGATTTCTGATGGGTGACTTTTACCTGTCCTTCATGATATGTCGGTAAAACGAAGGGTTTACACTTTTACCACTGGTGTGAAAATGAGGGCAGCCCAGCAGTCTGCTCCTCAGTAAGAACTCAGCAAATATTTTATGCTTATTTCCCCACCCCACATGGAGCTATTTGACCATGAACAGGAAGGGGCTTAGCTGGAAATAGACGGGTGAAGCAACCAAGGTGAATTGTTTGTTAGCATGCAAACATCGCAGATCAGTTTTCATATAAGGGGGGACCATTTGCAGTAAATGCTTAAATGAAAACCAGAAGCTATAGCATTAGATGATGTTTTAATAGCTTTCCTTAACAATTCTTAAAGACGGATTTCAAGGCCGCTCAAGAGGAACAGGAATTTTCTCCAGTTATACCAGTGCACAGGTTCCTGCAGTCACGTATTTTAGGGTGGTGTCTCAGAAACTGGCTTCTTGAGTCTCACTCAGCTCTTCCGAGTATTGGGTTGTATCTTTCCTTTGTGCATCTGTGTGTGCTAATGTTGCGTCTCTATTTCAGGTCCACACTGTTGTCTGAAGCAAACAATCCTGTGCTGACCTTGGGGCTGAGCCAGTAGCAGCTCATCTGGTTTTCATTCTGTGAAGGGTGCCTTTTTATCTTCCAATTCACGTCTCCATTTTCATTTAGTCTCTGGGGAAAAAGTGTATGTGCTCTCACCATCTGCCCTTGCTCTACTAGAAATCAATTTCTTCTTCTTCTTCTTTTTTTTTTGCTTTTAACCAGCTATACTCTGCTAGCAACTACGGAGCCCCTTAAACCCACCTGTGTGCCCACGTTGGGTTTCTTCTGCTTCTTTTGTTTGTAAACAGGAGAAAGTTCTGCACAGCGGAGTGTCTCTTTACAGAGTAGAGTGTGTGATAGAGTCTCCGCTGTTCACTAGCTCTGCACGACTAGGAATGGCTAGGAGGTTTGGGGTCCTGTCTCCTTAGAGAAGACATTGATTTAACGCTATCACACCTTATTTATAATGAAAGTGATGCCCACATTTATTAGACTCACCTTGACTGTTGGTGTAGTGGTACTGAGTTAGACGAATCAGCACGGCCAGCAGTTCGAAATCACCAGCCACTCCATGGGAGAAAGAATGGGCTTTCTACTCCCGCAAACAGTTAGTCCCCCAAACCCACAGGGGCTCACTATGAGTCAGCATTGACTGGATGGTAGTGAGTTTTTGACTTTGACTTTTGTAAAGGGAATCGAGAATAAGTATGTACAATGAGAATAAATCTAAGAAGATGGAAGATTAAATATTAGTTATTTTTTCCCAAAAGGGAAATAAATATTTATGTCCTTCTTAAGTAACTTTGACAATATTTTTCATCAAAACTATTGTGGGATGTTTCAGAACTCTTAGTTTGGGTATCATTAGACCTGGGGAAGTGGTTGATCCTATTTCCTTCTCAGTTCAGGTTATGAGCTAATTCCCTAGTTGACCTGACCTTCTCCAGAAGAAGACACGGAATAAGAATGTCAATATTCTTCCAGGTATTGTAGGAGCTGGAATTGTTGCTGCTTGAGCAAGAGGCTCCTTTTGTCCTGACACCCCACGGAATTCCTGGGAAAAGTGATTAAATGATGAGAATGTTAAGCTTCCTCATAGGACTCTCCGTAGAGTTCTGAGACAATCTGACTCCTGAGTGTGAGACCTGCTTCAGGAGGGTCCAGTTAGCCTTTGCTAGACTCAGCTGGTATTTCTGCTCTGTCACCTTACTATGAATATTAATAGCAATGTCTTATACCCACAAGTCAAGCAAAATTAAAGAAGTGAAATATTTTTAAAGCAGTGCAATATGTGAAGAGGAAAATGACAGCAAAGTCTGACCCACTTCCCATTAGCACTAGCAAGCCGGCTCTGCTGGGGTGTTTTAAATTTTTAAACGGTTAACAGATGATATGGGTTCACATTGCTCACACACCTAGAGCTTCTAGCAAGGAAAAAACAAAAACAAAAACCATTAAGGGACAGAATCAAAAGCTTAGATACTCTAGGGAGCAGATGGTTGAAGGGTCACGGACACAGAAAGTGAAGCTTTCTCCCAGTGCATGGTCTTTAGATTGAGGCAGGAGTATGATATCTCACAGAATGAGAGCAAGGGAAGCTCAGAAAAAGCAGAGCCAGCTGATCTGTCAGCCAAGTGTGCCTGTGGAAAACCCAGGGTGACATGAAGCAAAGCACTTGTCTCCTCATTTCAGGGGCAGCTTGAAACTCTCCAAGGATGCTTTTGAATTCAAGGGTAGAAAAATATTACAGGGATATTGGGACATGATACAGTATCAATGTCAACTGACTCTCTCCTTTGTGGCCAGGCAAAAAATACAACACTTTCAAATGTGAATCAGGGAGTAGGAATTAGGTTAGGGAGGAAATAAATAACATGTAACTTAATTTTCACTCATGCTTAAAAATAAAAATAGAATTATTACCTCTTGGGGGAGGAAAATTAACACACTCCCTTTAAAATGTCAGAAACATTGAAAGCAAATAATAAGGCAAAGTCACCTTTAATCTCACCTTCAAAATAAATACTATGAGCAAAATCTTTTTTTTTTATTAAGAGATCATTTTATTGGGGGCTCATGCAGCTCTTAGAATGATACATACATCAATAGTATCAAGCATATTTGTACATAGGTTGTCGTTATTATTTTATGAATATTTATTGGGTGTTTCATCAGTACTGAACTGTACTGGGTTGAGTTATCCATTCCTTGTGGCTTTCTGTAAGGGAATGTCCCATTGTCTACAGATGGGTTTGGGGTCTCTGCCAAGAACTCCCTTGATCTTCACAATATATATATATTTTCATTTGTTTATTTTTGGTCTTCTGATGCCTATTGCCCGGTCCTTTCGACACCTCATGATCACACAGTCAGGTGTGTTTCTTCCATGTGGGTTTGTTGCTTCTCTGCTAGATGGCCACTTGTTTAACTTCAAGCCATTAAGACCTTATATGCTATATCTTTTGATAGTCAGGTAACATCAGCTTTCTTCACCACATTTGTTTGTGTACTCATTTTGTCTACAGCGATTGTGCAGAGGCTGAGCATCACAGAATGCCAGGTTGTTAGAACAAAGTGTTCTTGCATTGAGAGAAGACATCAACAGAGGCCATCCATCTACTACCTCAGTGTATTGTCTTATAAATGTATGTATATAGACCAATACCTCTATTTTATGAATGAATGTATTTACATATGTACACTCCGTGGTTATACCTCTATAGCTTTGCTTCCTAGATTTTCCTGTTTCCTTTTACTTTCCTCCTGCCCCACCACCATGCTCAGCCTTCTTCTGCCTCCTACAGATTCCTCTCAATTAGGTTGTGCTTGCTCCAACACCCCTAGGATCTCTCCATCCTCCTCATTGTTGGTTTTAATTCCCTAGTTATTCCCCTAGAAAAATCTTCATATATATAAATGAGTACAAGTTTAAACAGGATAATCTTCTACATATTATTGTCACTTGGCACATTCTGTATGATTTTTAGATCAACAGGTATAGATATTCATCATTGGTTCCAATTTCCTTTATATGTACCATCATAATTTTCAACAAAGAGCAAAACAAAAAAACAAACTCACTGCCATCAGATTGATGCCAGCTCATAGGGAATCTGTAGGGAAAGTATAAGGAACAACCCTGTCAAGAGCTCTGGTGATCTAGTGATTATGCATGTGGCTGCTAACTGCAAGGTCAGCAGTTCCAAACCACCAGGAGTTCTACCCTGCCCTATAGGGTCACTATGAGTTTTTAACAAAAGCTATTGTTAAAATGATTCGTTGCTACAATTCCAATCAGTCCTAATCTAGGTTTTTATTCTTCATTCACGTGGTTGAGGTTTAACTCTACTGGTTTAAGCTCAGTACTGATATTCTTATTCTGACATTACCAGATACACGGCTAAAAGGGGGAATATAGTGATTGATAAGGTTGCGATTGTGATAAGCAACACTTTTAAAATGGGAATTTTCAACAAAAGATGAGAAGTTTTATTAAGGAGAATTAAAGAGTAAGTTCTATGTATTCCTGAAAGAATCCTTGAAAGAGAAAGAAACGTTCTGGAAAAGTTTATGAAAATACTCAAACAGGGGGAAAACAATGTAAAGTAATCAATAATGTAACTTTTTAGTTGAAGATTAATTAAACAGGTGGAGGTGGGGGGATGGGGGAAGCCAATCAGCATGTACTTTTATGTACCTAATTGGAGTGTTTTCATAACCAGCCTGGTTATAATATTTAGAATTATTGAATGAATTTCTATTTGTTTAAAATTCCTATTTTTTGTGTAAAGGCATCAGGTAAGATTTTATTTTAAAAAAACTGTATTTTAAAAGTGAGTGCCTATATAGAGCTGGCCAATTTACACCGCTGGTTCTAGTGGATTGAGTAAGGTCAGCAGGTCAAACTACTTTGTGCTCCTGAGGAGAAGGATGAAACTTTCTACTCCTGTAAAGATTTATAAACTATTAATTGGACTCAGCTAGATGGCAGGTGCTTTTTCAGAATATAAACAGGCCCAAGCATATTGCCAGAATGGCAAATAACTTGATTCTTCTGTGTAGACCGGAAACATTTCTCTGGATTGCGAGAGTTGCTGTGATAGATTTTATATCCTACTGATCACCTATCCTACTTCTACCTTATGACTATATTGCGGTTTTCCTTCAGGAGCCCAGTCCTTGCCAATGCAGCACAGAAAAAGCCGGGAGCTTTGTAAACAGATTTGACTGGTTGGGGGCAGTCACATTTACTTCCCACAGTAAGTAATGTAGAAAGCAAAGCTTCAGCTATTGGATGAATGCCAGTTTGCCTGGACAAAGGAATTGGCTCACGATTGGGCATACAGCCCAATTTAGGTAAATGCCAAGGAAAAGGAGGTCTGTTAGAAACTCTTCAGGAATTTTTTTCCTTCTTTCCCAAGAGAGAGCGACCAGAAGAGCTTTTCCTTCTGAGTGCCATGTCTGCAGACATAAGCCCTGGGCCCCAGGGTCGTTTCCCTACTCTAAGGGAAATCATTCTTTGATGATCTTACACATAGAGGGATGCCCAGTTGAATGGACCAAGAAGGGTTGTTGGTTAATACATGTACAACCATGCCATGTATATTAGCAGCAATTTTGCTGCCTGTTTTAAGATGAAATAGGAATCTTTTCTTCTGCCCACAACTGAGACCTTGCTGGGCTTCAGGCTACAAGGCATCTGCTGGTATCACAGCCTTAGCAAAGATTCCACAGTGTCCCAGGCCTCATTTTCATTTCTTAGTGCTCCGTGATGTCTGGTTGATCCATTCCAACCTTCTTACCCCCACCCACCCCACTCTTTTTTTTTCCTCCTCAGACTTGATTGACATCACCATCAATGACTATTTGGGAGGCCTCTCTATATGGCCATTCAATTTGATATTGTTCCCTAGATTTCATCTGTAAAGCACCCATATATGAACTGATGTTATGATCCTTCAAGGCTTTCCCCAGGCCTTGGGTTGAGAACAATTGTTCTACTTGGAACATGAAGACAGACGGTAATTTTTTTACTCACTATAGACAATGAAAGATTTGAGCCAGCCTCTCAGAATTTCTGGCCATCGACTATTCTTTTATTCACGCAATAAGTCACTGTCATTGAGTCAGTTCTGACTCCTAGTGGCCCTATAGGAGTAAAATTTCCTCTGTGGGTTTCTATGACTGTAACTCTTGAGTAGAAAGTCTCATCTTTCTCTCACAGAGTGGCTGGTGGTTTCAAACTGTTGACTGTGGTTAGCAGTCTAACACATAACTACTACCCCACCAGGGCTTACTAATATATATTAATATATATTCTTTCGTTAATTATTTCTATGGCAAGTGAAAACATAGAGGAAATCTGAGATCATGGATTTATCTCAACCAGTATTGCTATTCTACTAGTATAATTATAAAAGTTTTCATTCTCAAAGGAGGCAAGCTACAATACATATGAGCACTGAAAATTTTTTTACTAGAATGAGTTTGTTGCTTTTTTGCTTTAAAGATATTTTTATTGGGAGCTCTTACAGCCCTTATAACAATCCATACATCAATTGTATCAAGCATATTTATACTAGGTTGCCATCATTATTTTATAAACATTTACTTTCTATTTGAGCCCTTGGTATCAGCTCCTCTTTTTCCCCTCCCTCCCCCTTCCCCTTGATAAATTATAAATTATTATTATTTTCATATCTTACACCAACTGCTATCTTCCCTTACTCCATGGTTTCTGTTGTGCATCCCCATCAGGGGATAGGGTGGGGTGGGGATGATGTGTTGATCACTGAGATTGATTCACCCTTCCTCCCCACCTTATCCCTCCTGCCTGGTATCACTACTCCTACTTCTGTTCCTGAGAGGTTTATCTGACCTGGATCCCATGTGTCATGAGCTCTTATCTGTACCAGTGTACAGGCTCTGGTCTACCCCAAAGTGGAAGGCAAGACTGGGTCATGAAAGTGGGGGTGAGAAAGCCTCAAGGAATTGGAGGGATATTGTCTGTTTCCTTGGTGCTATACTGCACCCTGATTGATTCATCCCTTCCATGTGACCCTTCTGTGAGGGAATGTCCCATTGTCTACAGATGGGTTTTGGGTCTCTGCTTCAACTCCCCTCGTTCTCAACAATAGGTTTTTGTTTGTTTGCTTGCTTGCTTTGGGTCTTCTGATGCTGTTTCCTGATCCCATCAATACTTCATGATCGTACAGATTGGTGTGCTTCTTCCATGTGGGCTTGTTGTGATGGCCACTTGTTTAACTTCAAGCCTTTAAGACCCTAGATGCTATATCTTTTAGTAGCTGGGCACCATCAGCTTTCTTCACTACATTTGTTTGTGATTTTGTCTTTAGCGATCTTGCCGGGAGGGTGAGCATCACAGAATGGCAGGTTGTTAGAACAAAGTGTTCTTGCTTTGAAGTAGGGATTGAGCAGAAGCCCAAATGCTGTCCATTTCTTCAATGTATTGCCATATAAATATATGTCTATATGCCAATACCTCTATTTTTATGAATTAATATATTTACATAAATGCACACCGATGTTTATACCTCTATCCATTGCTTTTCTTTCTAGATTTTCCTCTGTTTCCTTTTACCTTCCTCTTATCCCACCATCACACTCACCTTTCTCCTGCCTCTTAGTAATTCCTCTCAACTAGATTGCTGTAGTTCCAACTTCCCTTGGATATCTACATCCTCCTAGCTGTTGGTTTTAATTCCCTAGTTATTCCCCTGTCTATGGCTTTGTTTGCTCACCATTCCCGTCCTCCACTTGCTCCTCCCTCCAAGTACCTCCAGAACCTTTGGACCCATTGCTTTCATCTTTGGCTTGCTCCCCATGTCTATCTTATATAGGTAGGCAAACCAACAAAAATGGATACAAAACAAAAAGAAAACAATAGATTGAATAAAAGGAGAAAAGAAAAAAATAATAACTAGCAAAAAAACCCAAACATATCTGAAAAAGCATACATAATTCAGTCCGGTGACCTTATGACTATCTTCCTACCGGTCCTTGGGGCTCCAGGAACTTCCCCTCTTAGCCTGAAGTCTATTTTGGGGGCTCCTCAGGGGTTTATGGCTTTGCTTTGCTCCCCTTGCTGATCTGTTATGTTCCCCTCTTCATTTGCCCCACTGTGGGGGTTTCAGACTGGACTCACCCTCTGTCCTTTGTCCCCGGTATTGTCCTCTGTCACAGTGTGCTCCAGTGAGGGGTCATCTTGTCTCAAGCTGTTGTCGGCCCTGCAGTGCTCTCTGTACCATAGCAGCTCCATGCAGGGGTACTGTCCTCAGGGCTTGGTGTACTGATCTGGGGTCTAGACCCTCACCCGCTCTTTTTCCTTCTTGATTTCCTTCTGCATGGGCAAGGTCAGCTGTCCCCTCTCTCTAACCTGTAGATTTAGTGTTGTTCTGTATAGTTCATACTTCTAGGAGGGGTCAGTTTGGTTCTGCTTGGGGCCGGCCCTGGAGTCCACTCTGATCATGAGTTGCCCCATGTGGCTATGTTGCCCTCAATATTTTGTGCACTGTGGTAGGGTCTGCATGCATGTTCCCATTCTGTAGAGACAAACAATATACTTCCCCTTGGTGGATTACTTCCCGGTTCCCCCAGTGCCATCGTCTTCCTCTCCCCCCTTCTTTTCTCCCCCTCCCCCCTTTCCCCTTCCTTTCTCCCCCTCACCCCTTTCCCCTTCTTTGTGTTGGAATAACATGTACATCCTTGGATTTGGCCTGTACCCCACCCCACTGGCTGTGCCTTAACCCATGTAGTGTGATTTAAGTGGCTTTTCTTCTACACCTACTGTGCTGAATATACTTACCTCGGTGGATCATGTTGTACTTGTCCTTTTGCGATTGGCTAACTTCACATAGCACAATTTCCTTCAACTCTTCCCATGAGATTATGTGCTTCATGCTGTCATCAGCACTTTTTATTGATGCTTCATTGTGTGTACATGCCAGAGTTTTCTAATCCACTGTCTATTGATGGAAATTTAGGTTATTTTTAATTCTTTGTGAATTGAGCGGCAATAAACATTGGAATTCAGGTGATTGGTCGTGGACTATTTCTAACATCTTCTGGGTATATGCCCAGTAGAGGGATAGCTGGGTCATACGGCAACTAAATTTCCATTTGCTTTAAAATTCACCAGATTACTTTCCACAGAGGCTGTGGATATGTGCATCACCACCAACAGTGGAGGAGAGTTTCTGTCTCACCACATCACCTCCAACATTTGTTGCTCTCTGATTTTCTGACTTGGGCTATCCTCAAGTGTGTTAGGTGGTATCTCATGGTTGTTTAAATTTGCATTTCTCTGATGGTTAATGATCAGGAGCATTTTCTATTATGTTTATTGGGAATTTGGGTCTCCGCCTAGTGAAACGTCTGTTCAGGTCTTTTGCCCACTTCCTCAGGGGGTTAACTGCTTTTTGTTTTTTGCAGGCTAGGAGGGTACTGTAGATTTTACTAACAAGCCCTTTGTCTGTTCTGTCATTGCTAAAAATACTCTCCCAGTCTGTGGGTTCTCTTGTTACTCTCTTCCAAAGTCTTTCAATGCACACAGGTAGTTTATCCTTAGTATATCTCACTTGTCGTTTTCAGCTTCACCTGTGTGTTTCCTCTTCACTATTGTGGTTAACCTATGTAATCCCTGTGCCAAGGTTCCAGGTTTGTCCCAATTCTTTCAGTGATCATCCTGATAGTTTAGGGTTTTACTTCTAGATCTCTGGTCCACCTTGAATTTGTTCTTGTTCATGTGGTGAGATAAGAGTCTTGTTTCATTTTTCTACAGGTGGATAACCATTGCTTCCAACACCACTTGTTAAAGAGGGCATCCATCTCCTCCTTGATGATTTAGGGCCCTTGCCAAAGATCAATTGTCTATATGCTGATGGTTTTATTTCTGGGTTTTCTGTTCTTTTCCCTTGGTCTGAATATCTGTCATTATTCCAGTACCACATTGTTTTGACCACTGTAGCTATTTAGTAGGTGTTAAAATCAGATAAGGCGAGCCCTCTAACTTTGTCCGTCTTCTTGAGGAGTTCTCTGCTAATTCTGGGTTTCTTCCCTCTCCATTTGAAATTGATGGTCAGTTTTTCCAATTCTTTGAAGAAGGTTCTTAGTATTTGAATCAGGATATAGTTATACTGACTTGGGTAAGATTGGCATCTTTACTATATTGAATCTTCTAATCCATGAGCCTGGGATATCCTTCCATTTGTGGAGGTTGCTTTTGGTTTTCTGTATTAGGTTCCTACAGTTTTCCTTGTATGTCTTTTTTTGGGGGGAGGGTTAGATATATCCCTAGATATTTTAGTTTGTTTTTTGGCTATTTTTGAAGGGTAATGACTTCTTGATCTCCTTTTCCATGGTCTTGTCTGCTGTATGTGGTAAACCAATAGACTTCTGTTTGTTCATCTTGTACCCTGTCACTCTTCCATATTCTTCTATCACTACCATTACTTCTGTTGTGGAACCTTCGGGATTTTCAATGTATAGAATCATATCATCTGCAAATAGCAATAGTTTCACCTACTCTCCTAGCCATATACCTTAAACGTTCTTCTCTTGTCTTATGTTGTTAGCTAGGACCTCCAGTACGATGTTGAGTAGAGGTCGGGGAAAGAGACATACTTGTCTGGTTCCCTTTTTCAGTAGGATTGTTTATGTCTGTTCTCTATTGGCTATGATGTTGGCTGTTGGCTTTTCATAGATAGCTTGTAGTAACGAGGAATTTTTCTTCCATTCCTCTCTTCTTGTGTCTTATTTAGGAGTGGGTTGGTTTTTTTTCATCTATCATTATTATATGATTCTTATCTTTTTCTTATCAATAGTGAATAATGTTTTGAACTTTCAGATTTTGAACCACCCCTGCACCCCTGGAATTTATCCCACCTGATCATGATGGATGATATGTTTTATATACTTCCGTATTTAATTGGCCAATATTTTGTTAAGGATTTTTGCATCTGTGTTCATTAGAGATATTGGTCTATAGTTCTCAATTCCTGTGGGATCCTTTCCCTGTTTGGGTATCAAAGTTGTACTGGCTTTGTAGAATGAGTTTAGCAATTTGCTGACTTTTTTATGCCCTGGAATAATTTGTAGAGGATCAGTGTCAACTTTTCTCTGAATGCTTGGTAGAAGTCTCCTGTGAAGCCATCTGGTCCACGAGCTTATTTGTTGGTAGTTTCTTGATAAACAAATTTATTTCATATATTGCTATGGTTCTGTTGAGGTTCTTGACATCTATCTGGGATAATCTAGGGGAGGATTGCTTTTTCAAGTATTTGTGCATATCTTTCATGTTGAATTCCTTAGTATACAGACTTTCACAATATTTTGCTATTGTGCTTTCAATCTCATTGAGATCCATTGTGATTTCCCCGGTTTCATCCCTCATCCTGGCTATTAATGTTTGGTCCTTCCATTCCTTGCTTAGGTTTGCCAGCAGACTGTCGATTTTGTTGATCCTTTCAAAGAACCAGCTTTTTGTTGCATTGATCTTTTGCATTGTTCTCTTGAGGACTACCTGTGGCCTATTATGGTGGTGGATTGGACTGCTATGTAGGTGAGGTGCTATAGGGAATCAGTGACTGGTGGCAGTGGTGTTGGGCTGAGGTTGGGCTGAGGCAGGCAACTGTAGGTATGCCACTGGGTCAGGTTGGGTTGGGCCTGTAGCATGGGCATGGGTATGATCTGGACTGTCTGGCCACAATTTGCAGCCTTTTAAAGACTCTGTGTGGTGCCCAAAACTGGTATGGCCAGTTTCCAACTTGGGCTGCAGTTATCAGAACCTGTTGGATTTTTCCTGTTTTGCTATGTTAAAATCCTAGGCTATGCTCTGGGGATTAGAGTTCTGGCTGTCTTGTTATGTTAATGAGTTGCTAATGGCCAGAGTTATGGGGACTTAGAGTCAAAGTTACACAAAGGAACACAACCTGGAATTGAAAGCATTTAAATTTTCTTTCTTTTCCCTTTTTATAATAGGTTTGTGTGGTTCTCTGGGACTGTGCTGTGCTACCAACGAGGCAGAGTGGGTTGCATGGATAGGATCGGAATTCTCTCTGAGAGAGAATTCCTGCATTCCTTCCTGTGTTATTCCTGGCTGTCTTGCCCAGAACTGCGGGCTGTTCTCTAGGGATCTGCATTTTGTCAAGGTAAATATCCAAACGGCTCTTCAATTGCTACACATTAGTGTCTAATTTATCTATCATTACCCACGCTGACAGGCATGGAGCTGGGGAGAGAGGGAAAGAGATTGCAGCTGTAGTCATTCAGTCCCTGGTCAGGGAGAAGAGCTGCAAAGCCCTAGACTGCAGGTTCAGGCTGGATAGCACAGAGGGGAATTCCGGTGTGAGATCCTGTGGCTGGTTCTTGGAGGCTCTCCTCAAGTCTGGGATTATAACCACTTTTTATAGCAATATGGGTAAATTACTGCTCCCTGCAGGTCTTGTATATTGGGTGCAGGAAGGGGTGACTGCCGTTATCCCACTGGATCTGGTGAGAGATAAGCAGAGCATAGGAGGCAATTGAAAATACCATGGCTTAGGTCAGGTGCACATTTTTCTTTCAATCAAACTCTTTGCTGTTCAAAACTTTAAAGAGGTCTGATGTGCAGAAGATTTATCCAATGTAAAGAGGTTACTTGAAAGTAGCACTGAGTGCCATTGATTGTTAATCCAATAAAGAAGAAATCTGTGATAACTTTAATCTTTCTCCAATCAGCATAATGGTACTTACTAGTATAGTTGTGAAAATTTGGTGGGTTTTTTTTTACGTTGATTAGTAATCTATACTGAAGGCTACAGTCCTTGATATTCATTAGCAAGTGTCTCAAGTCCTCTTTACTTTCAGCAAACAAGGTTGTGGTCTCTGTGTATTGTTGTTGTTAGTACCTAGAAAACAATGACATGGTAGAAATGTTTGAGTGCTTTGAATGTCACAATAGGGAGAAGGATCAATAGCCCAAGTCATACCTATGAGATGGAAGTCGGCTATGTCTCTACCAACCAACATTTTTTAACCAATTCTACTAACCATCATTCATTCCTCCCACAGCACTTTCTATTTTTCTGCAGAGCTTGATAATTCTTGCAAGGGCCACAGAAATTATACACAGTACTTATGATTGTGGGATTGATTAGGGAAGTAACAGAGTACAAATTAGCATAAGAAGGACTCAAGCTACAGCCTCTTTGGTCAGGACAGACTTTTCTTATTTTCTCAGCAGTGCATGTAGGCACATCTCTGTTTTACCTTGCCCTCTTGGCTTGTTGGCTTTTGGCCTCTTCGCTGTTTGAGAAAGTATTACAAAGTTCCGAAGTACATTATTTTATCAGTAAGCCTTCTGCCTGATCATACTCAGCTTTCTTGCTCTATAGTCCTGGAAGCTTGTAGTCATGGCATCCACAAGGGTACCATGCACCTTCTTTGTGTTTCCTGCCTGCCTTCTGTGGGTCTTCTGCTTCTGCTGCAACCACTTCTCTGTGGCTGCTTCCTGCAGCCTGTTTGCTATCTCCACAAGATGTTACAATTACCATTCTGTCTCCTGGGTAAAACATGGTATCAGTGCAGAGATCAGGGTCAGAAGAATGCCCTCCACTCCGGCTCTTCTTTCTGGGTGGCTGTGAGATCCTCTTTCCACATCTGACATGGCTCATTTGAAGCATGTTGTCTCATTAGGTGCCATTGAGCAGGTTCTGACCCATAGTGACCCTATGCCCAACAGAACCAAACACTGCATGATCCCGTGCCAGCCTCACAATTGCTCTTATGCCTGAACCCACTGATGCAGCCACTGTGTCAATTATCTATCTCCCGGAAGGCCTGCCTCTTTTTCACTGCCCTTCCACCTTACCAAACATGATATCTTTCTCCATGGACTGGAGAAAAACAATATGTCCAAAGTATGTAAAGTAGAGTCTTGCCATGCCTTACTTCTTCCAACACCGATCCTTTGAGCAGTCCATAGTACTTTCAATATTCTTCTCCAGCACCACAAATCAATGCATTGATTCTTCTTCCATCTTCTGTATTCAAAGTCAAAGTGGATGACAAAAGTAACCAAATCTCATGTTAGAGTTCCATGTACATAATTTGCATGGCCCCACCCTCCAAGGGTAGAAGGCACTTTATTTATAGTATCAACAACCTATTCAATCCTCTTGTTGGGTTATAAGAAGCTTACAATTGACAATCCTACCCCATATGTTGGATAGTTATAGAGACATCTTTGGAAATGCTGTCCGTAGAGACCACTCCCTGGAGAAGGACATCGTGCTTGGTAAAGTAGAGGGGCAGTGAAAGAGAGGAAGGCCTTCCAGGAGGTGGATTGATGCAGTGGCAATAACAATGGCCTCGCGCATCGGAACAACTGTGAGGATGGTGCAGGAGCAGGCAGTGTTCTGTTTGCTGTGTATACAGTCATTATGGGTCAAACTCACTCGGTGGCACCTAACAACAATATAGAGACTATATGTAGCTAGATAGGCCATGTTAAGCATTTCATTGTGCCAAACCACCAGTAGAAGTTAGCAAACACATAACTATATTTTGAAATTTTGGGATTCCATTCTGATTCCTTAAAAACAAAAATCAGTTATGTTTGAATGCTACAATATTCAATTAAAAGTATTTTATTACTTTAATGAAGAAATTTAATTACAAAGACATGCTTATAATAAATTTGACTTTGTACTATATATTTTTGCCCATTCTTTCACCACTCCAATATATTTTCCATCTTGAAAAAATATAAACTCTAATCTTTATGCTCCAGAGAGTTTTATTAAACTTTCATCCAAAGGCCACAGGAAAGAAAATAAAGTAACTTTCATTTGAGTCTAACATGTGCAGGTAATTTAAGAATATTTTATTTAATGCAAAAGTTTTATAAAGCATCACTATTACCTCTGAAAATTGAAGTAGACACTGATTTCTGGGCTTAAACATTAATATGAATATTGTGTTTTTATATAAATACCATGGTGTTGCCTTCTGAGTTTATTTGCCAACCACACCCCACCCTCAGGGGACATTTTCATAAATCCTATACTCTTATTTTTAATGCATTGCTGTACAAAATTAGAATATTTCACTTATAAAAATACCTGGCTAGGAGGAGTGGTTGGCAAACAAACAGAAAGCTGGCATGAGCTTAGTAAAACTATTATGCTACATTTTCTTTGGTTTTTCAGAATTAAACTAATGTATTACATATTCTATTCCTTTAACATTCCTTCCTTATATTAGAACATGTGTTGTGATTAAAAGGAAACAAAAAAGGCATCCAGTGGTTAATGGTATTCTTCCAAAGCAGACATCTACCTTTGCTTTTCAATGAGTTACACATATGGCGCCCATCTATCTGACTCCTTGGACATTCAGGGGGGATGCATGACCACAGGTAGTTGTAAAATCTGGCAATATCTTTAGGAACAAGGGTAAAATCTTGCATTCATTATAATACTTGACATCTCTGACTTTAAATTTTCCTATGACGTTAGGATTTTTATCTACATCAATCTTTCTAAATCCTCAGAGGAATCTTGAGACTCCTTTAGGCTACATCACCACAGAAATTCGGTAACCTAATATGTTGGCCCTATTAATTGTATAAGTCAGCTTTGCCAATTCTGACTGAGCCTTAACTCTGGTGAAATATTGAAAAATATCTTTTACCTTACCACAAAGTTTTTGGGGGACTATTCCCTGCCTCATGAAAGTTTACTGAAAACAAAATTTTTAAACAGTTTCATGTTTGGAGTGTGAGAACACAGTTCAATTTTTGATTGTATATTTATAGTCATTACTTACCCTAGCCAAGTGCAACGGCCATTCATCAGTTATGTGAAGAACTTCATTTGATTACAGCAACCTGCTGGAGCTCCTTTAAGTAAAGTTATTGTTGTAAAATAAAATTGCCTCAAAACATTGCCTCTTAGAACCCAAGGAGAGAAGATGCTGTTAAGTCTCAGGAAGGATAGTAACTGGAAACTAGAGCATTGTCAACACTGTGACTCATTTCCCCTGAGAACACACGATCACTTATCATTGCAGATTTTTGTAAACCTACTTCATTCTCCACTCTCTCTCTCAGGATGGATTTTGGTGCATAATTGCATGTTCATAGCAGTCATAACCAGTTTTATATCTCTGTAGTTCATTAAAGCTACTTCCACAAGTTTATTATTATTAGGTGTTGGGAAATGTGTATATATATGTCATTTTAAGTTGGAAAGACATAGGTGACTGGTTTTGATTATCCATTATAGAGAAGAAGTTTAAGTTTAGAGAAGGTAAAATTTGTGATGAAAATGTTAGAAGCTGTGGTAATGGTGACAGAGTCAGTCCCAAGTTTTCAGATAGATATGTAGGGAGAATGAATGAACTGGCCTGGATATTACTTATTGTCATAAAACATTCAGGGGAAAGTAAAAATTTGACACATACAATGTAAATGACCATAATGTAAGCATTATTACTGAGTAATAGAGGAAACATTTCCCATCATGTTTGGGAACATGCTCAAATTCTAGAATAAATCTCTCCAAATTAAGTGTAATTTTTAAACATAGAATGAACACCAGGAAAAAGCTATAGAATTAAAAAAAAACACCTCAAAACAGCTTTTATTTTGAATTGAGTGAATGTTTAGAGTAAATCAGTTTTCCATTCAACAATTCAAACACTTTTTGTTTCATATCATTGATTGCAATTCCCATAATGTAACATACTTCATTTTCTTTCTATTTCCTTCAGTGTTCCCTGTTTCCATCCCCCTTTCTGTCTTAACCTTTCTTGTCTTGGGACTCTGTCCTTGGGAAAAGGACAAAGTGGTTTTTTCACTTCCAATTGTTGATTGTTCTAAGACGTATGCATCTCCTTGGTGCTATTTTTCCTCTAGTAGACATATTATTTAGTGAAAAACTGAGCCACGAGGGTGATCTCAGTTCTAGGACTGAAGGTGGCTAACAGCATAGTATTGAGGGTTCCACAAGTGTCTATCTGACCAGTAAGCTTGGTCTTTAATATGATTTTTAATTTTGTTTCACATTTTCCACACTATATTCAAGACATTTTAATGTGATTCTTTTCATAGAGGTCAATAGTGGTAGCTGGACACCATCTAGCTCTTCTGAGCACAGGGTTGTTGAGGCTGAGGTTTATGTAATAGCTTGGAGACTATTAATTATATACATATACGATTGTACCAAAGATCTAAATGTGGGACTTTAAGGAACTAGGTAAAATACTGCATAAGGAGTCTTCAAAAACATTCATAGAAATATGGAATTAAAGATAATATAATTTTTCCTTGAATGTTTTAATAAATCTACTGGCATATAATTCACATATTGTACAATTCAATAGTTCAATCATATTAATCACAATCATCACTACAATCAATTTTAAAATGTTTTTTCTTCTTATATTCATTATGATTAGCTCCCTCTTTCCCTTCAACTCCGCCTGTCATGTCCTCAAGAAATCATTAATCTAGTTATTGTCTCTATACATTTTCTTATCCTGGATTTCATATGCAGAGAGACACGCAACAATAACAAAGTAAAATGGAGAAGAATCAATCTAAACGAAAGCAGAACAAATTTAAAATGGGTCACAATGGAGATCAAAGGATAAAGTGTCATATTTTAACCTACCCGCATCTGAAATAATCCACTTTCCAATGTACTCTGCATGAAAGCAAGGCCAGACACGTTCTTGATCTATTGTCAGAGGGGATTCATCACATGTGTCCCCCCCCTTTTTTAATCATTTTCAAATTTATTGGGGGCTCGTACAACTCATCACAATCCATACATCCATCCATGGTGTCAAGCATGTTTGTACATTTGTTGCCATCATCATTCTCAAAGCATTTGCTTTCTACTTGAGCCCTTGAAACAACTTTAAAATGTGTCAAAAGGGAGATCAAATGATAAAGTAGTACAGTTTAACATATCTACATCGACCACAATCAACTTTAATCACAATACTCTCTGTCCGATAACAAGGGTGTTCACATCTGTTAACTAGGATCAGAGGGGAGTTTCCCCAGGGTTAATCCATGTGTGAACCCTGAACCTTCCACAGTCACCCATAGCCTTCTGCGATCCAGGTGTTCATCATAGAAGCTCTGATATAAGTGCTGAAAGTATTCCCTCCTTTGAATTTGGATTTTTTATTTGCAACCCTTGAATCACACAGGATGGTGTGCTTCCTCCATGTGCATTTAGTTGATGCCTCACTTAGATGGCTACTTATTTTAGGGCCAGCCTTTCTGAACCCAGACACTATTCGATCTGATAGGCACTATTTAGTTTCTTCTCACTTTGGTCTACCACAATCTCTTCAGTGTTCGCTTCATGAAGGTTACCGTGAAGCAGGGTTATGTCATAAGATCCAGTTTTTCTTAGATTGGGACTGGAACTAAGTACAAGTTCAAAATTCATTCATATGTCTATGGTTTATATATGTCTTTGGTTCACACTATTAACATGTTAAATTAGAGAACATCATCAATCTCTTCCCTGTGGCATAAGTAATTCTGTTGATAGTGTCATTCATTTAGCCAATGGTATAGAATTTAAAACACTATTGAGAAAATAAACTTTTACAAGTATAGGCTGGAAATGAACGGCAATACATGAATTGTTGACTTGTGCAAGTCTTAAGTGGCTGGGCATGATTTACACAATGGGTGTTGGTAATAGGGCAAAACTTTCAATAATATTCATGCACAGTGGGTGAGTGATACCTATGAGATTAATACATGTTACAATAAAGAGGAGAGGGCATTAAAATAGTAATGATATGGTTGTTCTGGGCCACTATTCATTGGGTACTCTGAAGGCAAGTGATGTGAACCCAAATCCAATGAATGCCAGTTCTATAACTTTGGGATAGCAGACATATGCTTCTCACACTAGAGATTTTAGCCTTGAGTTCAAGGGCTGCTATAGGTGAGGCAAGGTAAAGCCCAGTTCACTTAGTGGGGCTTCCACATAGTGTTCTTCTGGTGTGTCCTTCTGGCCTATGAAGGATGTTGTGAACCTTGAAAGAACAGAATCTAAAGTCCCAGTAGGCACACAGCCTGTATCAACAAGGCCTGGAGAGAAACAACATCAAAAGTGTCCAATTAGGAACATAGTAGCCAGTATATCTTCTTCTTGGGTTCTATATAAGTATTGTTAAACAGTTTTCCTGATGGAAAGTTGCTTCTCCCTTTTACCTATCAACAGAAATGCTATCATTCTCTCCAAGATATACAGGTCTCCCCCAACCTCTATTTGAATTTCCAGTAACATCTGATTATCATTCTGGTCAGAGTGACTGTTGATTTTTGGGGACCGTAGCACAATTTTTTTATGGCAGCAACTGAGCAATTTCCCTTTTTCCCTGCGGTTTGGAAAATTAACCCCAGCTAAGGTGGTCTCCTCTGTTGAAGTGGTTTTTATGATGTACATGTAGACAGGGTGATAAATGGTTCATGGACACTAGACAGCCTCTCTACCTTTAAAAAAATCTTTTTATTGGGGGCTCATACAACTCTTATCACAATCCATACATCATCCATCGTGTCAAGCACACTTGTGCATTTGTTGCCATCATCCTTCTCAAAACGTTTCCTTTCTACTTGAGCCCGTTGTATTAGTTCTTCATTTCCCCCCTCCGTCCTCCACCCTCCCTCCCTCACGACCCCTTGATAATTTATAAATTATTATTATCTTGTCATGTCTTGCACTGTCCAACGTGTCCCTTCACCCACTTTCCAGGTAGGGTGTTACATATAAATAAATAACTGTGATTGGTTCCCCCTTTCTCCCCCACCTTCCCCTTCCCCTCTTGGTATGGCTGCTTTTGTTACTGATCCTGAGGGGTTTATCTGCCTTGGATTCCCTGTGTTTCAGCTCTTATCTGTACCAATGTATATCCTTTGGTTTAGCTGGATCTGTAAGGTAGAATTGGAATCATGATATCGGGGGAGGGGGGGAGGAAGCAGTAAAGCAGAGGAAAGTTGTATGTTTCATTGGTACTATACTGCACCCTGACTGGCTTGTCTCCTCTCTGAGATCTTTCTGTAAGGGGATGTCCAGTTGCTTTGTGTTTCCACTCTGCACTCCCCCTCATTCACAATGATATGATCTTTTGTTCTTTGATGCCTGATAAATGATCCCTTCAACACCTCATGATCACACAGGCTGGTGTGTTTCTTCCATGTGGGCTTTGTTGCTTCTCAGCTAGATGACTATTTGTTTATTTTCAAGCCTGTAAGACCCCAGATGCTATATCTTTTGATAGCCGGGCACCATCAGTTTTTCTTATGTACTTGCTTTGTCTTCAGTGATCATGTCTGGAAGGTGAGCATCATGGAATACCAGTTTAATAGAACAAAGTGTTCTTGCATTGAGGGAATATTTGAGTAGAGGCCCAGTGTCTATCTGCTACCTTAATACTAAACCTATAAATATGTATGCACAAAACCTATTTCCCCATCCTCATATATAAGTATATTTACATATGTACATGCCTATATTTAGACCTTCATAAATGCCCTTTTAGGCTCTCTACATTATTGTGTTGGAGAACAGATTGGAAAACTACATGACCTCGGAGCATAGGACTCCTAGGACTCCATAGTAATGGAGTCATACAATATTTGTCCTTTTGTGATTGCTTAACTCACCTCAGTATAGTAGTTTCCAGGTCCCTCCATGTCATGTGGTGCTTAATTATTTTTATTTAGAGATGCATAACATTACATTATGTGCATGTATCAGAATCTCTTTATCCATTCTTCTACAAATGGGCCTTGGGCTATATCCAATTTTTGGATTTTTTTGAAGCCCCCAGTCTACAACTGACTATAAGGTAACACCAACCCAGAACATAAGATTAAGGCAATTGTTTTCTTCTGAATTAGAAAGTGGCATGAACAATAAAGAACGTGACCCATAATGAGAGGGGCTTCCCATCCACTTTCCATCTTAGGGCATAATTTCATGAGAAAAAGTACCTTAGATTTCTATAGTTATGCTACCTAACTTTTAAATGTTTTTATCAAGGTAGAAGTGGAATTGGTTGATCTCTTAATTAAAATTCAAGAATAATATTTAGAGAAACCACATAAGGATCTACACTTCCATGCAGATTAAAGTGGAATGTTACTGAGCCAGTATTCTTTTTTTAAGAAAAAAATTTGTAATTTTTTTCAAATTTGTCTGGTGTATCCAAATTTTTATCGTTCCATCTATATTTTAATCGGTTGCACTGTTCCTTTCATTTAAAAATATTCTGATCAAATGACGTTGCAAAGGAAGGATCACAGCGCCTCAAGTTCACAAGAAAGGCAAAGGGAGGGTGATTTCCTCTCTGCACAAGTATCAGACAGAGGGCCTTTAGAAGTAGTACACTCACGTCCAGAGAGCACCCTCACGGTGTGTATGCCCCACACCTCACGGTGTGTATACCCCACACCTCACGGTGTGTATGCCCCACACTTCGTGCACTGTCCTTGAGTGTCAAAATGGTCAGTAGACTGGTTGTAGGCCATCCACACTTGCTCTCCAGCAAACAGCCACATTTGCAGTTCTTTCTTTCAGGGTGAAGCAGTGATCTATTTCTGCAGGTGTTACCATATCTCCTTTATTCATGAAAATCTGGATCCACTTGTTCTGTTTACCTCTTACATAAAAATAGCCATGCCCATGCAACATATGCTGAAGTTCATTGTCCAAATGTAAATGTTCCTCATAAAATTCTTAAATCGTTCTTCATAATTTGGTAGTCTTTATTTTCATGCTGCTAACCTGCCCATCAAAGAGTAGCTTCACCCTTTTCTGATCTTCTTTATTATTGATCCTTCTCAATTAGGTGCCTGGAAGTACTCCACTTCATAAGCAATAGTTTTGCCCAAAGGGACCCCATTTTACTTGCTCTGTGATCCAGATTTTTGTTCCTTGGTCCAGGACAGTCAATGTTCAAGGGTATCTGTGTTTGGAAGACACACTCTACTCTTGTCTCTTTTTTCCTGGATGGAAGTGGGATCCCCTATTTTTGTACTGAGATGCTCATTTGAGCAGGAAGGCAAAACTGACCGATCACCACAGCACAGTTGCAAGTTTTACAATCACAATTAGCCCTGTTAACAATAGCCCACAGCTAAACCACACAGTCCTATCAGCATCTCCTTCAACCTTCTCTCACCTAGACTAAGCATCCCTAAATCACTGGGTGGGAATTACAAAGACTAGGGATAGAAAAGGCATATCGAGTGATTTCCTGGACCACAGCTGCATGCAGTCAATACCAACTCACGGCGACCCATGTGTACAGAATATAGCTGCATTCTGTGGGGTTTTCAAGGTTGTGACCTTTTGAAAGCAGATTATTAGGCCTTACTTCTGAGGCGTCCTTGTGTGAATCTGAGCTTTCAACATTTTGTTTAATATTCTAGCACTCAACCAACATGCCACTCAGGAATTTCAGAATATGGGAGCTTATATGTCAGAAAGTCATTTTAGACTGATGGATCTACTTTGTGAATTTATCTATGTGCATATTTTTTTTCTCAAATATAAATTGAGGGAACACATCCATCAAGATAATTTGTTTTGCAATACTTGGAAATTCATGTAGCTGAAAAAGAGAAGTTTTTAAACCTCCTGGGATTTTTTAAATGAAATACAACACACAAAAAGTAGATTGGGGATGGGGGAGTAAAGTCTTATGGTTGTAGAGTGTTTCTAGGATTAAAGTGGACAGACCTGAAGTAAAGTCTCCTTCTGATTGTATACACAAGAGTTTTTCCTCTGTGAAGGATGTAGGAAGCATTTTGAGAGCCCACAGTGAACTAGTTAAACTCATGAGTCATGCTACATACAAACCTAAGTGTTTATGAGTTTAAAGTTCTCTTTAATCTATCTAAATTTCTATGAGACTTCAATTTTTTCCCCTGTAGGAAAACTGGTGATACTTTATGATACTAGTGTCTTGTTTAGCAAATTATTATAACTTGATATTCATTTGCACAACCAAAATATATCTTTTCATAAGATAAAAATCATATCACTTAAGAAGCCCTGGTGGGCTCTCTGCTCCTCCTCGTGCGACAGACAGCCGCCTCTCCCGTTCCCGTGCAGTCCCAGCCGCATCCCCGAGACAGGACGGTGAAGGTCGGAGTGAACGGATTCGGCCGCATTGGGCGCCTGGGCACCAGGGCTGCTTTCAATTCTGGCAAAATGGACATTGTTGCCATCAATGACCCTTTCATTGGTCTGAACTACATGGTCTACATGTTCCAGTATGATTCCACCCACGGCAAGTTCAAGGGCACTGTCAAGGCTGAGAATGGGAAGCTTGTTGTCAATGGGAAGGCCATCTCCATCTTCCAGGAGCTAGATCCCACCAACATCAAGTGGGGCGAGGCCGGTGCCGAGTATGTCGTGGAGTCCACCGGTGTCTTCACCACCATGGAGAAGGCCGGGGCTCACTTGAAGGGCGGTGCCAAGAGGGTGATCATCTCTGTCCCTTCTGCCGATGCCCCCATGTTTGTGATGGGCGTGAACCACGAGAAGTACGACAACTCCCTCAAGATTGTCAGCAATGCCTCCTGCACCACCACCTGCTTAGCCCCCTGGCCAAGGTCATCCATGGCAATTTTGGCATCGTGGAAGGACTCATGACCACAGTCCACGCCATCACTGCCACCCAAAAGACCGTGGACGGCCCCTCTGGGAAACTCTGGCGCGATGGCCGTGGGGCTGCCCAGAACATCATCCCTGCATCTACTGGCACTGCCAAGGCTGTGGGCAAGGTCATCCCGGAGCTGAATGGGAAACTGACTGGCATGGCCTCCCGTGTCCCCACCCCCAATGTGTCCATCGTGGATCTCACCTGCCGTCTGGAGAAAGCTGCCAAGTACGATGACATCAAGAAGGTGGGTGAAGCAGGCGTCCGATGGTCCCCTAAAGGGCATCCTGGGCTACACCGAGGACCAGGTGGTCTCCTGTGACTTCAACAGTGACACCCACTCTTCCACCTTTGATGCTGGGGCTGGCATTGCCCTCAACGACCACTTTGTCAAGCTCATTTCCTGGTATGACAATGAATTTGGCTACAGCAACAGGGTGGTGGACCTCATGGTCCACATGGCCTCCAAGGAGTAAGAGCCCCCCTGGACCACCAGCCTCAGCAACAGCACTAGAGGAAGAGAGGCTCTCAGTTGCTGGGGAGTCTTTGCCCCCAATTCAATCCCTTAACATACTGAGAATATAACATCGGAACCCCCTAAAGGAAGGGGAGGGGCTTAGAGAGCCCGACCATGTTATGCACCATCAATAAAGTACACTGTACCTAGAAAAAAAAAAGAAGCCCTGGTGATTCTGTTGGATATGTTTTGGATTGCTAACTACAAGCTTGATGATTCAAACCTTCCAGTCACTTGAGGAGAAAAAGATGAAGCTGTCTGTTCCCATAAATATTTACAGACTCAGAAACACTACATAGGGTTGCTATGAGTCAGAATCAATGTCAGTGAGTCCGGTTTTAGAAAATATATAACGCCCCCACCCCCTACCAAAAAAAGAGAGAAAAAGTATTGAAATCAAATTTACTTTATTTATTTATTAACTTCCTTATATAATGGTTATATATATATATATCCATAAAAGCTCCTAGAGATTTTTTTTTTTAATTTTTTTATTTTAACAATTTATTGGGGCTGATACAATTCTTTTCACAGTTCATACATATACATACATCAATTGTATAAAGCACATCTGTACAGGCTTTGCCCTAATCATTTTTTTCTCTTTTCTTCTTTTACATTTTATTAGGGACTCAAACAACTCTTACCACAATCCATACATATACATACATCAATTGTATAAAGCACATCCATACATTCCCTGCCCCAATCATTCTCAAGGCATTTGCTCTCCACTTAAGCCCCTTGCATCAGGTCCTCTTCCCCCCCCCCCTCCCCATTCCCCCCTCCCTCATATGCCCTTGGTAATTTATACCTCGTTATTTTGTCATATCTTGCCCTATCCGGAGTCTCCCTTCCCCCCTTCTCTGCTGTCCCTCTCCCAGGGAAGAGGTCACATGTGGATCCTTGTAATCAGTTCCCCCTTTCAAACCCACTCACCCTCCACCCTCCCAGCATCGTCCCTCACACCCTTGGTCCTGAAGGTATCATCCACCCTGGATTCCCTGTACCTCCAACCCTCATATGTACCAGTGTACAGCCTCTGTCCTATCCAGCCCTGCAAGGTAGAATTCGGATCATGGTAGTTGGGGGGAGGAAGCATCCAGGATCTGGGGGAAAGCTGTCTTCTTCATCGATACTACCTCGCACCCTAATTAACCCATCTCCTCTCCTAAACCCCTCTATGAGGGGATCTCCATTGGCCGACACTTGGGCCTTGGGTCTCCACTCTGCACTTCCCCCTTCATTTAATATGATATATATATATACATGTATACACATACATATATACATATACACATATATACACATACATACACACACTTATATCTTTTTTTTTTTGCATGATGCCTTATACCTGGTCCCTTGGGCACCTCGTGATCGCACTGGCCGGTGTGCTTCTTCCATGTGGGCTTATTTGCTTCTGAGCTAGATGGCCGCTTGTTCACCTTCAAGCCTTTAAGACCCCAGACACTATCTCTTTTGATAGCCGGGCACCATCAGCTTTCTTCACCACATTTGCTTATGCAACCATTTGTCTTCAGCGATCCTACCATGGAGGTGTGCAGTCAATGATAAGATTTTTTGTTCTTTGATGCCTGGTAACTGATCCCTTTGGGACCACTCAATCACACAGGCTGGTGTGTTCTTCCATGTGGGCTTATTTGCTTCTGAGCTAGATGGCCGCTTGTTCACCTTCAAGCCTTTAAGACCCCAGTCACTATCTCTTTTGATAGCTGGGCACCATCAGCTTTCTTCACCACATTTACTTGTTCACCCACTTTGGCTCCAGCCGTTGTGTCGGGAGAGTGAGCATCATAGAGTTCCAATTTAATAAAAGAAGGTATTCATGCATTGAGGGAGTGTTTGAGTAGAGGCCCAAGGTCCTTCCGCCACCTTAATACTTGACCTATACATATAGACACATAGATCTATTTCCCCATCCTCCTATATATATTTGCATGTACATGTCTTTGTCTAGACCTCCATGAATGCCCTTTGACTCCTAGCTCTTTCCTCCATCTCCCTTGACCTTCCTCCTGCCCTACTACCATGCTTCATTGCCACCTGGGCTAGAGTATACCTCTTCTCTAAGCAACCTTACCCTTGATCATTTCCCACCAGGCCTGCCACTCCCCCTTCTCTACCATTTGGGGTCCCATGGTTTTCCCTTGTCCCTGGGTTTGTTAACACCACTTCCTTACCCTCCCTACCCCCCCACCCCAAGTCCCCCCGGAACTGTCGGTCCCGTTGTTTTTCATCCAGATAGTTCATCCAGCCTGTCCTATTCAGACAGACCTGTGGAGTCACTAACATGCATGAAAACTAGACAGAGGAAAACAAAGCAACAGTATACAACCAGACAACAAAACAACAAAAACAAACCACTGAAAAAGAACAGAACAAAACAGTTCACAAGAGAAAAGCTTGTAGTTAGTTCAGGGATCGTTTGCTGGCCCTTAGGAGCGTTTTCCAGTCCAGTCTGTTGGGGCACCACGCCCTGGCCAAAGTCCACTTTCAGCATTCCCTGGGGACCTTGCCACTCCATTCCCTTGCTGTTCCGCTGCACTCCCCCAGTGATTTGCCTCGGTGTGGTGGGATCAGGTCAGGTGCAATTCCCACACTGTGTCTCCGGTGCTGTCCCCTGTATCGCCCTTAGTCACTGAGGGGCATCATGTCTCATAGTAGGGCCAGCCATGTTGTTCTCTCTGTGGACTGGCTGCTCTACTCAGGAACATCATCATCACGGCCTGGCGGGCCAGGCTGTGCTCCACTCTCTCCTCCTGCCCCTTCATCTGCTCCCGTGTGCTCTGATCAAATATGTCCATCTCCCATAGCTGCAGAGTCAATGTCGTCCTTTGGAACAAATTCTTTTCGGGGGAGGGGCAGGAATCCACTTAATTTATGGTGCTGGGGCCAGCCTCCCAGACCTCTCCACCGGTTCCCTCCTCCACGGCTCCTAGAGATTTTATAAAGACTTTAGAATAGGACATATGATATAGTTTAGAGTCTGAAGTAAAAATGTAAGGTTTGTTGAAAATGAATGCAGTGTGTACTAGTCTCCATAAAATTTGAATTGTGATGCAATATTTAGATTGGCTATGATGATCAAATGTAGATAAGCTTGCATCTCCAATTGAACTAAGAAATGTAAGTCAAGAGTTTTGATATTAAACCTTTGTTCTGAAAAGAAACCTGGGCTCTCAACCTGAAAGTGATTTCAATGAGGCTCTTTCTCTCCAAGTTTGGGGTAGGCACTGATTCACAGGAGAGCCTTGCATTTTATTTTCTTCCTTTTCAGTATTAATTGTGTCTGCCTCACTATATTGTGCAAATAAAGAACACTTGACAATCATTTTAGATTGTAGACAGAGGTAACTAATGTCTTTAACATGCACATCCTAGGGATTGCTTTCCCAGTGAAATTCAAATAAACATGTATTCACTCGGTATGGACAATTAACATAAAATTTAAATTTTATAAAATGTGAGCTTATGAGATATAGCACTCTCATTATACTCACCACTGATCAATAGAATGCTATTACATAATAAAGGATAGAGAACCTTTTATCATCCTAAATATTAAAGGCATGCACCAGGTCAGATTAGATACCTTATTCATTCAACTAACATTTTTTATGTTGAATTTTATAGCTTGACTATAAAATTTGGTCAAGCTGTTTAGGACAGGCAGAAAACCAGACTAGTCATGAGGCTTGTGAGGAATCAAGGATGATTGACAGGTCCCACTGTGGTCAGACCTATCTCACTAGCAGGACAATTGGGGTCCACTCATCTGAGAGCCACACCAGATGGGAAAGCACATTCAGTAGACCGTGATTACAACTATAGACTTGAGTATATCCACACCCATGAAGTTGTTGAAGCACATGTTGTACATGGGCTTGCCAGAAGTTTGAGCTAGATTGATGACAACTCACAACAGTTGTAACAATATGCTTATTCCATCTTGTAGGGCTTGCTTGTTAGACATCTTAAATAAGCTGAGTCCCAGACAGCTCTCTCAGATGGCACCAAGTCTCACAGCATATTTACAGTTATACACACACACACACATACACACAATTAAACACCACCTAAATTATGGGAGAATATTACTACAAGGGGTGTTTGGTAGGGATGGTATGATATTTTCATCGTTCCATATAATATTTTATTTGTAAATCATCTATGAGCAGCTTTTAAAAAATAATTTCATTGGTAGCTTTTCAAGGTACCTAACCCCACCCTCAAAGTCTTTCCAACCAAATTCTATTGTTTTTTATGTGTGGTGTTCTGAGTAACCTGATCTTATACATGACTATGATCTCTCAGTGGAACCTAACTTAGTTGTTAGCTGAATCTGCTGTTTCTTCTTGCCACCACTTCTGGGACTGGATTGTTCAGGATGCAATGGGAAGACCTAAGAGGGCAAATCAAATAACTTTCCTGGAGGAAGTCAGGCAAGTAAAGGTAAACAGGAAACACATGTGCAAAGACAAGGACTCTGTCATCAGCAGAAGAGCAGTAGTGTTTTTATAAATAGATATTAAAGAAGAATATAATTTATTGACCTTAGGGGGAGCAACCTGAATAGGAATCTCGAAGACCTTCCACACCAAACCTTCTAAATGAAACCAAGAAGCATGAATACAAATTTCAACAAAAATTATTTGATCATTTAGAATGAATAAAGTGACCCATAATAAGGTTTGGCTTATAGGAAGAGCATTTTAAATAGATTAGGTTGATGGGGAGCAAGAGCATGGTAATCCAGGTGAGAAATGGCTGTTGTGTGCATTAAGATCCTTGAAGTACAGCTGGGGAGAGAGACACAAACTAACAGGGATTATGGGGTAGAGAAAATATTAACAGGTTTGGGTTTTGATGGGATATTGGTGGAATAAACAAAGAGAAGGCACGTAGAATTACTTGGCAAGATGAAGATTGATATCCAGGAGGCGTCTTTTGAGAGAGATTTAAAAGCAAAACAAAAGGAAAAAACAAAGAAACAAAAACCCAACGTCCTGCCATTAAGTTGATACCACTCATAGCGACCCTATAAGATAGGGCAGAATTGCCCCTGTGAGTTTTCAGAATGGAAGGAAGTAGAAAGCACGCCCCCCCCTTTTTTTTCTCCCAAGGAGCACCTGGTGGCTTTCAACTACTGAACTTGTGTATCACAGTCCAATTCATAACCATTGTGCCACCAGAGCCCCTCCTGAGAGAGTGGCTGTGACTTTAATCAGGAAGCATGCGAGGTGGCTGCTGTGAAGGTCCCAGCAAGTCTGTTCTGACTCAAAGCAACACCCTGGACCCCCAGTGGAAACACTGCCCTTTCCCGCACATCCTGCCATGCGTCGTTTGGCTTGCGCCCACCGTTGCAGGCTGTGTCCATCCATCCTTGTGAAAATCTTCCTCTTTGGCTGATGCTCTATTTTACGAAGCAAGATGTCTTCCAGAGACTGGAGTTCCCTCCTGATGACATGTCATTTATTTGATTTTCATATCTGATTCCTTTCTTAAACTCATATGAGAGAGGGGAAAGAAGATCTACCAGGTGTTTGTCATTAAACTTCACTGATTATGTGGAAGAGCTTAATACAATACAGACTCAGCCTAATCATGGAATTTTGCCTTTTACATTTTTAGTTAGAATTATAAGCTGCAGGAATATTAGTTATTTCCAAATAAAAATAATTCTCTATAGAATTCAGAAAAATCTTGCAATTCTATTAACCAGAGGTGATAAAACAGAAAGAAAGCAACCTCTTGCTTTAACCTTGACGTTTTTACAGGAACTTTCTGCGAATAAGGGGGCAGACATGATACATAATATGGAGAGAATTGGTCTTGATTGAACTTAATTGCCTGGAGGGAAACAAAAACAAAACAAATAAATAAGATAATTAATAAAGTTCATCTACATCTTAGATCTGAAATTATGAAACTTATTAGTAGAGTTTGAACCCAAAGGTAAGTCTATTTCAGGTGTCTTCCCCAACAGCCACCCCTACTGCCAACGTTCTGTCCTGATTCATTTTCGCATGTAGCAGACATTGTGCTCTCCAGATTCATTCTCGAGTTTTGAAGTTGTAGTTTGTGAATATACTCTTATTCATTCATTCATTCACTCATTCATTCAACAACTAACTAACTTGTTTGGTGCCTGCCAAGCACCGGGAAATACTGGAGATATGGCAGTGAGTAAAGTTCATTCCCGCCTGCATGAAGTTGTCTTGTTTAGGGAAGAGACACAGAATAAGCAAATGCGAACATAATAAGGCGGACAGTGATCGTTCAAGAGAACAAATCAAGCAAGTGCCCATGCGGGGGCTAGAACAGGAGAACCAATGACTGGGCCGGAGAAGATCGCATTGTTAGGTTTTGAGCTCAAACACTTGTGGGGTAAGAATGTTCTAGGCAGGAAAGTAGAGCAAAAATCATCCTTAAGGGGATATTTACGTATCTATTGACTGTTTTAGCATTTATGCTTAAAACGCAAGAACAAAACCCCACGAGACTCCGATGAGGAAGCCCTGGTGGCAGAGTGGGTCACTGTGAGAACCCACCAGCAGCTCTGTGGGAGAAATATGGGGCTTTCAGCTCCCCGAAGCTTTCTAGCTTGGGAAACACGCAGCGCCAGGTTTCTCTGTCTATAGGGGACCTCTGAGTCAGAGCAGCGGTGCTGGCGGAAAATTTGTTGTGTGTTGGAGACCCAGATTGGAAGAAGCTGTTGGCGTCCTTTTACCCTCATCAGCCGTGTTCAGTCTCCCAAGTCCCAACTTCTATGACCGGCTCCTTCCCGGTGGGTTTCAAACCGTGTGTTTTCCGCCCTAAACTCACACAGTCTGATTCACTCTCCACAGCGTGAAAATGGCTTTTATTTTTTTAATTACATAATTTAATAGTGGGCTGTACAGCTCAGCACAATCCACACATACACCCACTGTGTCAAGCGCTTTTGTACATTTGCTTCCCTCATCATTCTCTAAACATTTGCTTTCTACTTGAGGCCCTGGTATTCGCTTTTTCCCCTCCCTCCCCATTCCCCTTTCCCCATGAACCCTTGATAATTTATGAATTACTCCACAAATCCACGGTCCGTCCCCCAAGGAGGAGGTTATATATACATCCCTGTAATCTGTTCCCCCCTTTTCACTCACCTTCCCTCCACCCTCCCAGTATCACCACTCTCACCGCTGGTATTGAGGGGTTCATCTGTCCTGGATTCTCTGTGTTTCCAGTTCCTGTCTGTACCAGTGTACATCCTCCGGTCCAGCTGGATTTGTAAGCTACAATTGGGATCATGATAGTCAGGGTGTGTGTGGGGGGAGCATTAAATAACTAGAGGAAAATTGTGTGTTTCATGATTGCTACACCACACCCTGACTGGCTCGTCTCCTCCCCACGACCCTTCTGCAAGGGGATGTCCAATTGTCCACAGATGGGCCCTCAGTCCCCACTCCACACTCCCCCTCATTCACAATACTATAATTTATTTTGGTCTTTGATGCCTGATACCTGATCCTTTTGATGCCTTGTGATCTCACAGGCTGGTGTGCTTCTTCCATGTGGGATATTTTGTTTCTCAGTTAGATGGCTGCTTGTTTATCGTCAAACTTTTAAAACCCCAGACTCTATATCTTTTGATAGGTGGGCACCATCAGCCTTCTTCAACACATTTGCTTTTGCACCCATTTCTTCAGCGATCGTGTCAGGAAGGTGAGCATCTCAGACTGCCAAATTGTTAGAATAAAATGTTCTTGTGTTGAGGGAGTACTTGAGTATGGGCACACTGTCCATCTGTGTCCTTAACACTGAACCTATAAATATATGTACATAGATCTATTTCCCCCTCGTTGTATATAAATATATTTACATCTGTATATGCCTGTATTTAGATCTCTGTAAAGGCCCTTTGCCTCCTAGTTCTTTCCTCTATTTCTTTGTACTTTCCTCTTGTCTCACTATAATGTTCAGCCACTGATCAGGTTATGATGAAGTACGTGTACGTCATGAGTTCTTTATGCAGATTACATGAGTTAGCCCAGGAGCATATGGCCTTCAAAGCAAGAAAACCAATTTCAAACTAACAAATATCCATTCTCTAGAGAGGGCTTGGCCTCTGAATAAATGTCTATTCCTGTCTTCTCATAGCATGCCATCGTATCATATTCGTCCTTTGTGGCTGACTTATTTCCCGCAATATAATTACTTTCCAGATTAAGCCAAAATCCTTCAAGTATGCATCTTTATTTTTAATGGCTGCCCAGTATTCCATGGTATGTTTGCACTACATTTTATTTGTTCATTAAGCCATTGCTGAGCACTTTGGTTGTTCCTATATTCTTATTATTGCACACAGTGCTGCAATGAACTTAGATGTGCACATGCCCCGCTCTCCTGTTTCACTCAATCTGTGAACATTCTAGCAGAAGCTGTCACGCTTAGGATGATGTGTGTCTCCACTTTCCTTTCCTGATCCACTTACCACCTTGCCCTGCCTGCACTCTGCTCTGAGCGCTTATCTGTATAGACTGATGGGCTCCCTTGCCATCCGGCTTCTGTTGCCAATGGATAGACAAGTCGAAGATCAGAAAACAGGAGAGTAAGGTCAAGATGTTTCTTCTTCCAGACTCCTCCCTCTGAGATTGCCTCTGCTGATTTCATCTTGGGTTGATGGTCACAGTTTCTTGCAAGGTCGGGTTCTCCGCACTGCCCTCGCTTGTAAGTGCTGGTGACAGCAACATGTTCTCATGCTTCAGTCTAGGACGAGGAGTCTAGGCCTCTCTCTCCCTCTCTCTCTGTAGACAATCACTTTTACTAAAACATTCTCAAATTATCTTAATTTAAGTACTGTTTTTTTACCTACTTGCCTCATGACTAGTAAATGAAACATCTCTGATTAACTTACTAGGAAATGCTATTCCCTTTAACCTCTGCCAACTCTTTTTCAACCATCTAATCTTTACTGAGAATATGGCTAGATAATTTCTGCAGCTTAAGAGGGCATGTGTTGCTCATCCTTCCCATTAGCCTTCTTACCCACTGTCTAATCAATAATAAAGACTCTTATCAGTATTCCCTATACTTACTCCTCATTTCCACGAAGATCACAGCCTTGAGCAGTCTATGGAGCAGTTCTAGTCTGTGCTGTAGGGTTACTGTGAATTGGAACTGACGTGATAGTAATGGGTATACTTTCCCAACATAAAAATGTGTGGAAAAATAAAACAGATGGTTTCTATAATATCCTATTAATTTTATTGACTTTTATCACCAATTTATTTCAGCTAATTGTTATAGTAGGGCTAGATCTTGAATCTTTTTACTTATTCAGAAACATTCCATTTAGAAATTTTAAATTTTATTATGCTACTTTCTTGATAATCACTTTCATCTTTTTAGTCATTCTGTCTTCACTCTCTTTCCTGGCTTTTTAATCACATGCAAATCTCTGGGCCTTTGTTCTCTAATATGATAGCCATTAGCTATATGTGGCAATTTAAAGTTAAATCAAGCAAAACTAACTGCTACTATAATGTTTGCTCCTCACTTGTTTTGGCCATATTTTAAGAGTTCACTAGTCCCTTCTGACTGGTGCCTACCTTATTAAATGGTGTAGAATAGAAACCATATCCTCTCATTACAGGAAATCCTACTGGATATTGATATCCTCATTTTACTACTCAATACCATTTCTTGTGGTCTTTCCTCTATTTTCCCATTAAACCTCATCTCATAATTTATAATTCATAATCTATATCTTTATTCTATTGATAATTTATCTAAATCTTAATTCATAGCATAATTTAATGAGTAAAAAATACAGCCTTGAAGTCAGGGATTCTGGGGGCTTTAAATCTTGGCTCTGCTATTTCCTATTTGAGTTTTAGTTTCCTCCATTGTAAAATAGGGGTCGCTCTATTAACCCAGAAATATTGGTTGGGTGATAAATCTCCCCTCTCCTCCTAAGTCTCAGTGACTTCTAATGGGCATTTAGTTTTTGATCGTGGGCTTGTTCAGGTGTGTTTTCATCTGGATAAAGAGCCAACCCTCCCTGGCAATGGAAAAGAACAAGAGTTCTTGAGGAACCAGGATTCTTTTGAAAACTTTAGTTCATAATTGTGACATTGCCAAATCTCTCACATCTCAATGGTATAACTATGTCTACAGGAGTCACAAAATGAACAAACCGTTTACAACAAACAAACAACCTCTCCCCCACGCCATCTCCCTGCCATTGAGTCCATTTCAACTCATAGCCACTCTAGCACAGAGCAGAACTGCCCTGTGCGTGTCTGGGACTACTGTATTTCTTTAGCGGAGTGGGAAGCTTTGTCTTTCTCCAGCTGAGTGCCTGGTAGTTTCAAACTGCCTTCCCCTCAGTAAGCACCCTGACTCCTTACTATTATGCCAGAGAGTGGGTGGGTGGTGGGGATATTTGGTGACCATTAAAGAGTTAATGTTGTTGTTGTAGTTAGATGTGGTCCAGTCCATTGTGAGTCATAGAGACCCTGTGTACAAAAAACAAAACACTGCTCAGTCCCGTGGCATCATCACAATCATTCCTATGTATGATTCTATTGCTGCATCCGTGTGTCAGTCCGTCTCGTCAGGATCTCCTTCTTTTTTGGCTGCCCCTCTGCTTTATCAAGCACAATGTCCTTCTCCAGGTATGGTCTCTTCTGATAACAAGTCCAAAGTATTTGATATATATAGCATGTGTGTGTGTGTATGTGTTTACGCTTACTGCCACAGGGTTGATTTCAATGCAGAGTGACCCTATAGGGCAGAGTAGAACTACTCCTGTGGAATTTTGAGACTACAAATCTTTACAGGAGGCAAAAGCCTCAATTTTCTCCTGCAGAGTGGCGCTGGGTTTGAATCCCTGACTTTGAAGTTAGCAGTCCCATTGCCACCAGGGCTTCTTAATTCATCTATAGTATGTTGAAAAACCTTGGCAAATTGAAAGTGTTAGCTGAATAATTGGTGCCGGTCATTAAAATTTTAATTTATCTTGCTTCAACATTCCATCCTATTCTTCTCAATGCCTAGTTCAAACTTTTATCACTTTCTTCTAAATTACAAGACTCTCTTCCACTTGTCTCCCACTAGGTGATTGCCTACTTGAGAAGCATAATTGGGAAAATCAACTCCATTAGATGGGTCTTATTTATGCTCCCAGACTTGTCTAGTCAACTTACAAATTTGGCATAACCCATTTTCATTCTTCATTCGTTTCCCCCACGTGTCAGTGATTAAATATCTGTTCCTCTCTTCAAGGCCAACTTTGCTATTTGTGTTCTTCATACTATCTATTTCTGCCTATTCTGGTGGTTGTTCATTTATGATTTTCCTTCTTTCATTTATTCAGTTCCTTCCCAACAATTCATTTTCTAGACAGGCTATTTATTTTATACAACTATTACAATGTCTTCACTGCTTTAAAAAATGTTGCTTGCATTCATATCTTCTTTAAGCTGCTTCTATTTATACCCCTGTATACCCACAGCATTGTACTGTAGCTGTGCTGTATGTTTCATATATAAATATATTTGTTGAATATATCAGTCTCCTCCTTCCAGCCCTCCTCCTAGTCTTATATTTTGTTCTCTGTATTACATTGTGGGTGGTCATGGCTTGACTCACTAATAATAAACACTTAATGCATTTACAGTAGTTCCTATGTAGCCGATCCCAGTCTAAATGGTGTGAGCAAATCAATCATTGAAATAATCCCTTGATATGGGAATTATTATTACTAGTTTAGACCTGAGAACATAGAGACATGAAAAATTATTAAGATACAAATGTGAATCACTTTCCATGTGACTATAGAGAAAAGTAATTTGAGAAACAGAGAAAGGTTATAGATATAATTTGGTCCCAGCCTTATGACTCTTCAAAGCTTAAGCCTTATGTCTCTTCCATTTGGATTTTTTCTAATAGTAATTGATGAAGTTCCAAAATAGGTAGCTTGAAGGAGTCAGAAAATGAGCAAAAATCATTACTCAGTTGGTTTGTGCACCAGAATATAAATGAAACATCCTCCACACTCCCCTCTTGTCAGTTTCTGATGAAGCCTAAACATTTAATTTTCATGTTAATTTATTCATTCTGCTGTTGCCATGGTAACTAAACAATGCTACTTTCTGTTCCTGCAGGTATTTTACAAATAATTTTTGAAAAACAAGCAATAATCCATACTTTAACAACAACAACAATAACAGCAAAAGATGGTCAATATGGTCACTATTGTTTATGAGTTTCTTAATGAATGGATATCATTTTTCCATGTGGAAAAATTCTGTTCTTTAAAGACCACATCATATTATATCTATTACTGGAGGCAGGCAGTCAGATTTATATTAACATAGAAGTCACAAGTAGTGTGTGTGATTAATGCCACTGGATTCTGCACTTGAAAATGATTAAAATGAGAAAGTTTATGCTGTATATATTGAATATATTTTTAATGACAAAAAATGTAAAACAAGGAGATCAGTTTAGATCTGATACCCACCCATAAAAAAATCAATATGACCGAGTCACAACTTACTTGCCTTAGCAACAGGAGAGTTGATCATTTCCTATTTCTGAAACTTGTTTAGCTTCTTGGACATAGTTCTGCCTTCATTAGTTCATTCTATACTTTTTTATTCTGGATATTTTTACTCATATTCTCCATTCACTGTTTGCTTCTCTCGTTCTCTGTATTTATCCAAAGAACTTGACAACTTGCTTAGCCCAGTGTTGTTGTGTAAATCTATAAATTCCATGATTTGCCCGATGGACCTATCCTTAGGATATGAGATGTTGGCATAAGATGCTGAAATATGTAAATATATATTCATTATATGTATTTATCTTATTATATTGTCCGTAATTTACCTGTACTTTTGACTTTTCCTTCCTATAACCTGTCTCCCTTGAGGTCTTTCTTCTTGGGAAAATATTCCACCACAGCAAGCAAATATTGGTTATAACAAGACCTGGCATACAGAACATACGCAGAAAATACAAGTCACATCTTTTAAGTGATGCTGAAACCAAAGAACTTTTGTCAAGGAACCAAAGGTTTCCAGAAAGATGGCACCAGGCACTCAGACAACATTTGAAAATAGGAGGTTTGATAAGCCATTTCCTGGTTAAGAATCATAACCCCACCCTAATGCATACTCATAACTAGTCCTTGGAAACTTGTTACATATCCATGTTGTTGTTGTTACTAGGTGCCATCAAGTGAGTTTCAACTCACAGCAACTCAATGTGCAACAAATGGAAACACCACCTATGTTATCCTTATAATTGCTTTCATGTTTGAACTCATCATTGCAACCACTGTGTCAATCCATCTCATCAAAGGCCTTCCTTTATGTTTTTTTTTGTTTCCCTCCACTTTGTCAAGCATGATGTCCTTCATGAGAGGCCAAGTCTTGCCATTCTTGCCTCTAAGAACCATTTTGGCTGTACTTTTTCCAAAAGACGTCTGTTTATTCTTTGGCAGTCCATGCTACTTTCAAGATTCTTTGATGATATCAGAGTTCAAATACATTTATTATTCTTTGGTCTTCTGTTCAATGTCCAACACACAGAAATACCATGGCTTGGGTCAGGTGGTCAGGTGCACCTTACTCCTTAAAGTAATGTCCTTGCTTTCAATCCTCTAAAGAGGTCTTGTGCAATAGATTTAAGTAATGTAGTGCAGTTTTTAACTGCTGCCTCCATGAGCATTGATTGTGGATATAAGCAAGACAAAACCCTTGACAACTTCTATCTTTTCCCCATTTATCATGATGTTATCATTGAGTTGTAATCCATACCAAAGGTTGCAATCTTTGATCTTCATCAGTGAGTGTTTCAACTCCTCACTGATTTCAGCAAGCAAGGGTGTGTCATCTACATATTGCAGTTTGTTATTAAGTCTTCCTCCGACCCTGATGCCACATAATTCTTCATATAATCCAGTTTTTCTGGTGATTTTCTCAGCATACAGATTGAACAAGCATGGCGAGAGGATACAACCCAGATGCACATCTTTTCTGATTTTAAACCATTCAGCCTTCCCTTTTTCTTTTCCCACAGCTGCCTCTTGATCCATGCACAAGTTCTACATAAGTACAGTGAAGTGCTCTGGAACTCCCATTCTTCTCAGGGCTCTCCATACTTTATTATTGTCCGCACAGTTGAATGCCTTTGCACAGTAATTAAAACTTAAGTAAACATCTTTCTGGTATTCTCTGCTTTGAGCCAAGATCCATCTGACATCAGCAATGAGATCCCTTGTTCAAAGTCCTCTTCTGAATAGGATCTGAACTCTGGCAGTTCCCTTTCAATGTACTGCTACAATAGTGGTTGGATAGTCTTCCTCAAAAATTTACTTGCACGTATTATCAATGATATTTTGGTATAGTTTGAACATTTTGTTAGGTCACTTTTCTTTGGAACGAGCACAAATATCAGTCGCATCCAGTCATTGGTTGAGCAATCTGTCTTCTAAATTTGCTGGCACAGACCAGGAAGTGCTTCCAGCGCTTCATCAGTTTGCTGAAATGTTTCAATTGTTATTCCATCAATTCCTGGAGCTTTGTTTCTGGCTAATGCCTTCAGTGTAGTTTGAACTTCTTCCTTCAGTCCCCTTGGCTCTGGCTGATATATTATCTCCTGACACGGTGGACTGCCGACTAGTTCTTTCTGGTACAGTGACTCTGTATTCTTTCCATCTTCTCTGATGCTTCATTTCTCATCCAATATTTTGCTCCTAGGATCTTTCAAAATTGCAACTTGGGGCTTGATTTTTTTCTTGAGTTCTTTGTTTGAGTTCTTTGAACTCTGTTGGATATATTCTTCCATTTTAATTTTCTAATTCTAGCTCTTTACTATTTCATGATAATATTTTACTTTGTCGCCTCTAGTTGCCTTTGAAATTTTCTATTCAACTCTGATTCATTCTTTCTTTTAATTGCTTTAGCTACTCTGTGATTCAGACCAAGTTTCAGACTCTTCTGACATCCAATGTGATCCTTTCTTTCCTGTCTTTGCAATGACCTTTGTAGGTGGGATAGCCTCAAGGTAGACTCATGGATTTGTTTTCACCTTTTTCAGCTTTATATTGAATTTACATATGAGCAATTTATAGTCTATTGCATAGTCAACCTCTTATCTGATTTTAGCTGCTGATATTTAGTTTCTCCATCCTCTCTTTCCACAGATGTAGTCAATTTGATTTCCATGTATTCCATCTGGGTAAGTTCATGTGTATTGTCAGCTTTGTGTTGTTGGGGAAAAGAGGTATTTGTTATGAACAAGTTGTTGGGCTTACAAAATGTTATCACATGTTCTTTGGCTTCTTTCCTTTCATTTAGTTATTTTAACTTTCCTTTTCTAAATCCTGACTCAAGTATGGTCCTTTCAACTAAGACTGTCCTGAGTCATTTCCAAGGTATCCAGTTTTATCTGGTCCATTGTCTTAGCAACTGTTGCTTAGAACGTGGAGGTTAATAACCTCTTTACCACAGCATAGATATCACTTTAATCACTAACTACTCTTAATTTTTCCCTATCTACAATGCCTCCCTTCTTTTCGAGAGCACCGATCTTCTACCATCGGGTCCCACAATTTTTTCTTCTCAAGTAGATCTGAAAATACAAATTCAAGAGGACACACATATTAACTTTATGTAGACACTGAGTCATTTAGGGTAACAGCACTGTTTTTATCAACTTATCACCTGTGTTTAGGGTACCTGGTTGGCTTGATATCACGAGGTGTTGAAGGGATCAGGTACAAGGCATCATCAGAACGAAAAACATGTTACCATAGTGAATGAAGGGGGAAGAGCGGGGTGGAGACCCAAAGCCCATTTGTCGGCCACTGGAGATCCCCTTGCAGAGGGGCCTAGGGGAGGAGATGAGTCAGTCAGTCAGTGTGATGTAGCACTGATGAGGAATACAGCTTTCCCCTAGTTCCTAAATGCTTCCTATCCCTCCCCCGCTGCCACCCACACACACTATCATGATCTGAATTCTACCTTGCTAGTCTGGCTAGACCAGAGGAGGTACACTGGTGCAGATAGGAGCTGGAGGCACAGGGAATCCAGGGCAGATGATACCTTCAGGACCAGGGGTGTGAGTGGCGATACTGGGAGGGTAGAGGGAGAGTGTGTTAGAAAGAGGGAACTGATTACAAGGATCTATATGTGATCTCCTCCCTGGGGGATGGACAACAGAAAAGGGGGTGAAGGGAGATGTTGGACAGGGCAAGATATGACAAAATAATAATTTATAAATATCAAGGGCTCATGAAGGAGTGGGGAGTGGGGAGGGAGGGGGGAAAAAAGAGGACCTGATGCCAGGGGCTTAAGTGGAGAGCAAATGCTTTGAAAATGATAATGGCAATGGATGTACAGATGTGCTTTACACAATTGATGTAAGTATGGATTGTGATAAGAGTTGTATGAGCCCCTAATAAAACATTTTAAAAAAAGAATGGACAGTAATTTTTTATTCTATGTATCTACTTCTACTAAATATTGGGGCCACCTATAGACAAAGCTTCATTTCTATCACCAAGAACATGTTTTCAAACTACATTTCCTCCCTCTTTGTTTCCAACTTTTTCATTCCAATCATCAATAATTATCAATGCATCTTTACTGAATGTTTGATCAATTTCCAATAGGCGACATTGGTAAAACTCTTCAATTTCTGCATTACTTGCTCCAGTGATTTGTGCCTAACTTTTAATAATAGTTGTACTAATTGGAATTTTCATATGGGGATAGACATTATTCTATCACAAACAACATTGTTGTGTTAGTCTGGGTGAAGTAGGGAAACAAATCTACAGAAACTCATATGTATGAGAGAGAGTTTTATATAAAGGGTAAGTGAACATTAGGAAAACATCCCCATCCAGTGCTGTCCAAGTCCACAAGTCCAACAGTAGCTCATATTTCCGACACCAATCTACAAAGTCATCCTCAATCTCACAAAACACACGCAGTGACACTGATTGCAGGAGGAAGGCAGAATCAGTGAGGGTGTAAGCATCTCAGCATTGGCAGGGGTCTCCACAAGGCTGTTCCAGCACTCAGGGCTACATCGGGGTAGGTCCATGTGGCTTCTCCTCAGGGATGTCTTTCAGGAAGTGAGCCTTGCCAGCTGAATCAGGGAACTGGCTAAGGCAGCTACACCCTGGTCCAACCATCACAAAGCCAAAGACCCGAGAACTAGAAAGGCGAAGCTCACAGAGCCAGGTTGGCACAATAAACCTTAACTATCACAATGAATGCAACCCCATTCCTTTTGATCATATTATCCCTAGCACAGTAAATCACATAATTTTCTGATTCAAAATGGCCAATAGAGCAGTCCATTTCGGTTTACTGATACCTAGATTATCGATCTGCATGTATTCTATTTCATTTTTGACAACTTCCAATTTTCCTAGATTAATTCTTCACACATTCCAATTTCTAATTTTTAGTTGATGTTTTCAGCATTTTCTTCTCTATTTGAGTTGTGCCCCATCAGAAAATTAAGGCCCTGCAGGTTTCCTCCCACATGCTTTACTCCAGTCTTGTCATTATGGTTGATGACTTTGAGAAGACAGCTATTCTGTGCTCATCTGTACAGAGGGACTCATCTTCCGACACTATTTCTGGCAATGTCCAACTCCTATTTATTAGGTTTTCAGCAACTGAAAATGTTTCCATATTATCTAGAGGATTTTCAGTGGCTAATTCCTCTGGAATGAGCAGTCTGTTCTTTCTTTGTAGTCTATTCTTATTCTGGAAGCTCTGCTGAAACCTGTTCCTTTGGTTACCCTGCTGGTATTTGCAATACCATTGACATAGCTGTCACCATCATAGCAACACACAAACCACCACAGTACAACAAACTGAAAGTGGTCACATATCTTCATAATCACCTCAATTTAAATTGAGGGGTGCATATTTATAACACCCTCATTTTACTTCATGATGTATGTGTATAAAATTACAACACCACTGTAAGGATGTTGCCTTGGCAACTCTAGTTGTAGCTTGCTCTTTTGCTTAATCAAACAAAGTAAAGATTTCCATTTTCATTCAGTTTCTGTCTATGTTTCACAGCCACAGAGTGTAAACTGGGGTTGGTATTAGTTCTGGTTTCCCAACACTGGAGTCCCCCAGTGCTCAGCACTGTTTTCTATGGTGATTCTGTCCAGATTCCTACTTTAAGTACTGTACCCTGATTTTTCAGAAAATGTATTTCTATCTCAGACCTCATGTTCTTTATTTTCTGAATTTATGATCTTAAGTCATAGATCTAATATATCTAATTCAACATATCAAAAAATCAAAATTTTCAATCATCCCTTTCTCTTTGCTCATTGTTGAACTTTCTTAGGCAAACTACAGGCTCTTTTAGTTTAATTCTTCTGATTCTCCAGGTCTAAAATTTTGGGATCATTCTTAGTTTTTTTCTTTTACCCACATCATCTAATTTATAATGACATTTTTTGTCTAAAATTTTAAAATGTAAGATTCTTACTACGTCTTATTAGCTCTACTCATATCACTGTAATTCAAGATAAACATGATATTTCTCCCCAAGAGAATCACAATAGTTTCTTAACTGACTGTCCTGCTTTAGTTCTTTCTAATAGTTTATTCTTAACAAAAGAGTCAGAATGATACCTTGAAAACATAAATATCATCTTTTCTCGTCTTCACAAAACTATACAAGGGATCTCCCATCTGAACAACAGTTCACATCTCTGTAACGAAGCACAAAGTGTCATATTATCTACATCTTAGTCACGTCTGCTTCCTCTTCTGCAACACTGCTCCCAATATTTTCCTTCTCTAGTCACAATAAACTTTCTTCTCAAGATATTTTCACATCAGGATCTTGACCTCAGCTTCCCGCCCCTCTCCTAGTCTTTAATATGCCTTTCAACGTTGTCCCTGCCAATTCCTTTCTCTCTTTTTTATTACCAGATGTTCAGCTGGCTACGACCCCTGGGGACTCCGTGTACAAGGGAACAAAGTGCTGCCAAGCCGTGTACTATCTTTGATCCAATGTTGAGTGGGCCATTGTGACCCACAGGGCCCTCACTATCTCACTATATGAAGTGCATCACCAGGTCCTTCATAGTCAATTTTAATATGGAAGTATTATGAAACTTACTCAGCACCATAACAACACACAAGCCATGTCTGTCTGTCAAGTGGTGATTCCGCAAATTGAATTGTCTGGAAATTGAACTGTCTCCTCTACAGAAAGTGAGAATTCTACCACTGACCCATGACTACCCGTTATTTAGTTTTAGTCTCTTCCATAGTCTTGATCATCTTTGAAATGCTACATAATTACTTATTAGACTGCTTCTTGTCTGTCTCCTCTCACAAAAATGTAAGTTTCATGAGAGTTGAAATTTATTTACTTATTTATGATTGTTCACATCTCGATTAGTGCTAGCACATGATAAACTTTCAATTAATATATGTTAAATGAAAAATTAACTTGGTAGTTCCCCAGAGGAATACTTTGATGGAAAGGAAAAGTAGAGTTCCCACAAGATGAGGAAGGAGCTACCAGAAAAAAGAATTGGCAAAACCGCAGCAGCTAACTTCCAGTTTAAGTGGCACACTAAGTTAATCCATTCAAATTACTATAAAGTAAGATAAAGAAGAAAAATACACCGTAAAAGAGTTAAAAATGTGGGACAATCAATAAAAAATGTGAATTTCTGAAGAAAAACACAAAGATATTAACTGATACATTGGAAGAAGCTGAAACTTTGATTGTGCATGGTGAGAGACGGGGCCTGGGATTTTACAAAAGACTTGTACTAAGAAATCAAGCTGAAAAGAGGGAGACAAATTGAAGGTCTGAGTAGAGAGGGGTCCTACCAGGTCATCTCTCTCACTTTCTCACAAACAATTGTCTTCAGCCATTGTATTTTTTTCTATGTAAACATAAAAAGAGGGAACTAGTACAGCTAACTTGGGCACACCTGCAGAATTCCTGCCATCCTAGCAATCGAGAGCTTTCCAGTGCTGAAACTAGCTTCTGACAAGCTCAGCTTATGGTGAAGTCTGTCCATCAAAACTTTCTTGGAGTACACCAAGAATTCTTAATCACTTTTTTTTACAACATTTACTTTTAAATATACATAGGCAATTAAAGTTTCACCTTCAAGAAAACTGAAAGATAAAGCTAAATAACAATATTAGAAAGCATCACAAAAGAATAAACAAGAAATAGATCCAAAAACTTTAAAACAAAAAAAACACTCAAGATACTAGATTCAGAGAGGTTTGAAAAGGTCTTTTATACAGCAAGATAAGCTATCATTAATTAAGAAAAAAAGACTGCCAAATGGTCAAAAGTATGTATTAGAAGATTAGAAGATATGATTATATTACTTCAACCAGAACATAGCATAAGAACAAAAGAAAATTAAAAAGCCATAGAGCCGCAATTCAGCATGCAATATCTGAAGATTAGAAATGAAAGAAAAGGAGAATGTAAAAGAACCTGATAGACACTATTAAAGACATTTCTCAGCTTGAAAGAGCCAATTAATTAAAAGAGCCAAGCTTGATAGACACACACAAAAAATATCATACCAGAGACAGAATTAAGAATTTCAAAACACCCCAGGATAAAACTGTGTTCTTTTAAAAGACTTAGGAAAGAAAAACAAGTTAAACTGTAATAAATGACAATTAAATGGTCCAAAACTTTCCACTTATATCACATGGTAGTATAACATAATAAAACTATTAGACTTGGAATCATTGGTATGATCTCTCTTTTTTTTTTGGTGTCTGTCTATATAAGATATCCCAAGGAGACTGCAATTGGACCAAGGTTGGGGGTGGCAGGGAGAGGGAGAGGAGGTGATGGGGGGAGGGGAGCATTAAACCAATAATGACAGGGGAAGAGCAAGGGATCTAAAATTGACAGTGAGGAGGTTATAGCATTTTTGGTCTTATTTAATCACTTGAAATGTATCTAAGAGGAATTACTGAGAGGTGAATGTTGCTTAAACATGATACTGGGGCAAGAGGAAAGAAAAAAGAGAGAGGAAAGAACAAGAAAGTAGAAATTATATATAGGCATATATAGATATGTATTTATGTAACTATATAAATATAGGTGTATTTGTTTATACATACACACGCACACACACACACACACACACACACACTAAGGAAGCAGGTAGACTTTGGGTCTTCCGCTGAATATTACATCAGTACAAGAATAGTTTTTTTAATAATGTGGCAATGTATGATACCCACCTTCCCGATAGGATCACTAAAGATAAAACGGGTGCATAAGCAAATGTGGTGAAGAAAGCTGATGGTGCCTGGTTATGAAAAAACATAATGCCTGGGGTCATAAAGACTTGAAGCAAGTAGAAAGTAAATGTTTTCAGAATGTTGTAGGCAACAAATGCACAAATGTGCTTGACACAATGGATGTATGTATAGATTGTGTTAAGCATTCTATGAGCCCCCAATAAAATTATTTTTTAAAAAAAGACTTGAAGCCAAACAAGTGGTCATCTAGCAGGGAAGCAACAAAACCCACATGGAAGAAGCACACCAACCTATGTAATCATGATGTGTCAAAAGGGATAGGTACTAGAACTTCAAAAACAAGCAAACAAATTGACATGAAGGAGTGTCGACAAAGTGGAGACACTAAGCCCACTTGTAAGATAATGTGACAGTCCCTCACAGAAAGGTCCACATGGAAGGGTTGACATATCCATGGTGCAGTATAGTACTCGGGAAACATATAACTATCCTCTAGTTCTTTAATATTTTCTCCCCTTCCTTATGGTATTAGTTTTACCTCATGAATCTGGTTAGACCTGAGTTTGTTCACTTGTATAATTAAGATTGTTCAATGCATGAAATGCAAGATAGATACATCCTTCAGAAAGAATAATGGAAGTAATGATTCCCTGAGGGTATTGAAAGGGAAGGAGGGGTGAGAAGGGGGAGCAGCTAGCAATGATGATTGTATAACCCCACCTGAGGGAAATGAATAACATAATTGTAGGTGAACAGTTACATTGAATGATGTAAGATGCAGCAAAATGATACTATATAATATAATACCAAGGGTTTCTTGGGGGGTAGGGAGGGAGGGTACAGGGGATAAAGGGGGAACTGATATCAAAGAATTCAAGAAGAAAGAAAATGTTTTGAAAATGATGGTGTCAGCAATTGTACAATGATGCTTGTTATAATTGAATTATGGATTGTTATAATATCCGTAAGAGCTCCAATAAAACGATTCAAAACAAAACAAGCAAATGAAAACACTGACTTTATGTTATTTTATTTTAACTTTCTGTTGTGAATTGGGTCAAGAATTACAGATCGAATCGTCTTTCGGTTTAGTAATTCATACACCTTTTGTTTCATGTCACTGCAATCTCAAAAATGTAACATTATATATCCCATCCCATTCCTCCCTTTATTACCCTTCCTTGTCCTTGGGCGATGATGCCCCTGGCTTTCAAATGGTTGATTACTCTAAGGTGTGCAGAGTTCCCTCGTGGTTTTGCTCACCTTAGAGATGTATCTGTTGTTTGGCAGAGAATTCCACCATAGGAGTGGTTTCAGTTACAGATTTGAAGGATGACTAAGGACCGTAGAAACTGGGCACAGCAACCCATCTCTATCTAACCAGTATGCCTGACCTTTTTAATGAGTTTGAATTTTGTTAAACATTTTTCTCCTACTCAGTTCAGGAACTTCTAAAATGATCCCTGTCAGAGAAGTGGCTGGTGGCCACCATCAATATGTTTCCAACATCAATGTGGATAGAGGCTGGTGTTCGCTTGGGCCTAATGGACCACAAATGTTTCTATACATTTTTTATTTTCTTTACTCTTTAATCTTTTGAACAAGAAGAGACTAATAGTTGCATCTTAGAAGGAGATTATGATATTTAAATATGCCAATTTCTACTCAACGAAGTAGCATCTAGAACATTGTGTTTGTGGACTGCGATGTCAGCTGACATCTGAGATTAGGACAGTGAGCTCCCTCCCACGTTCAGAGTTTCAGTCCCTCACGATTTGGACTATATTTGAAAAGGTTTCATAATTTCCCCCTATGTACCACCACATTTATGGATATAATTGCAGCACATGTATTTATGAATATATTTTCAGTAAATACACATGTAGGATTATCCTCTGTCAATCTCTCTCTCTCTCTCTCTCTCTCTCTCTCTCTCTCTCTCACACACACACACACACACACACAGATACATATTTGTCAGGATACTCCCACTTTCAGCCTCCATACACATTCGACTTGCGTGTTTGTAACACATTCGACTTGCGTGTTTGTATCCACCTGTAGTTGCCATTACTTCAGGATTGTGTGCATGACAGTCTTTATTTCTGTTGACTTTAACTCTTTCACTCCTATCAGTGTCTTCTCTGGTGTCTGTAAGGTTTTTGGTGTTTTATTGCTTCCCTTTTATTGTGCTTTGTCATCCTCATATAAGTTAAGATGTGTCTGCCCTCTAGTCAATAATGTACCTCTCTCACCCCTGGTAACTTTCAAAGAACATTTGTTTTTGTGGGAAATGATTTTCTTGGTCTTTTTTATCTCTCTCTTTTCAATTTTGCATAAAAGATAATTTTATTGGGGCGTTTACAGCTCTTATAATATTCCATACATCAATTGTATCAAGTATATCTGTACACATGTTGCCATCATTATTTTCTAAATTTTACTTTCTATTTAAGAGGAGTCTCGTACAATATTTGCTCTTTTCCAATTGATTAATTTCACTCGGCATAATGTCTTCCAGCTTTATCTATATTGGGAAGTGTTTTGAAGGTTCTTGAATCTTTAATATTATGTTCATTCCATCATATTGTGTGTGCCATAGTTTGCTTATCTGATCTTCCATTAATCTGGAATGTGGACGGTTTCTGTCTTTCTGCTGTGTGAACAGTGCTGTGATGAGCACTGATGCCCACAGATCTCTGAGTGCCACAGCTCGTATTTCTCTAGAATATATACCAAGTTGGGGATTGCTGGATCATACAGTCTATTTCCAAATTTATAAAAATGCCCATGCCATTATCCACTGCATTTTTATCATTTTACACTCACCAGCAGTGTATGAGGTTTCCAGTCCCTCTGTACTTTGTGAGTATCTGTTGTTTTCTGTTTTGTTTTGACATGCACCTTTCAAATGGCTAATTATCATGAGCATTTCTTCATGTTTGCTAGCCACCCAATGTCATCTTTGGTGTCTTATTCCCCCTTCTTAAATCACATTATTTGTCTCTTTACTGTTGAACTATTGAAAGTTCTTATACTTTTTGAGACTGATCTCTTGTCAGATATATCCCTGCCAAGCTATTTTCCCCAGTGTGTGGTTTACTTTTGAATTCTTTCATTGAACTCTTTTGACGCACATACCTCACTGCCATGGAGTTAATGTCGATTCATTGCAGCCCTACAGGGCAGTGGAGCTTGGAGCTGTGAGATTCAGAGACTGTAGCTCTTCGAGCAAAAAGTCCCCCTTTTCCCCAAAGACTGAAGCATGGCTGGTAGTTTCCAATGGTGGGCTTTTCAGTTAGAGGACCAAAGTGTAACCCCCATGCCACCAGAGCCCCTGTACAAGCATGTAAGTGTCTAATATTAAGGAGGTTCTATTCAATCTGCCACTGCACCAGTACCGAGCTGTACAGTAGATTTGAGATCAGGAAATTTGGGGCATCCATTTTGTTATTCTTACTGATAGGGGTTTTGCTTATTTGGGAGCATTTAAAAAAAAAAACCAATGAGTGCCATCTGGGATCATGAGGAATATTGGTCTGTATTTTTTAAAAGGTCTAAGTACAGGCATGTACATATGTAAATATATTTATATATGATCATGGGGGAAGTAGATCTATGTGCATATATTTATAGGTTTAGTATTAAGGTAGCAAATGGACATTAGGCCCCCTCTCAACTACTCCCTCAGTGCAAGAACACTTTGTTCTATTAAACTGCCATTCCATGATGCTCACCTTCCCAACACAATCATTAAAACAAAGTGGGAGCATAAGCAAATGTGGTAAAGAAAGCTGATGGTGCCCAGCTATCCAAAGAGATAGCGTCTGGGGTCTTAAAGGCTTGAAGGTAAACAAGTGGTAATCTCGTTCAGATGAAACAAAGCCCACATGGAAGAAGCACACCAGCCTGTGTGATCACGAAGTGTCGAAAGGATCATTTATCAGGTATCAAAGAACAAAAAAATCATATCATTGTCAATGAGGGGGAGTACAGATTGGGGACCCAAAGGCCATCTCTAGGTAGCTGGACATCCCCTTACAGAAGGGTCGTGGGGAGGAGACAAGCCAGTCAGGATGCAGTGTAGTAAGAAATATACAACTTCCCTCTAATTCTTAAATGCTTCCTTCCCTGTCACCCCACCCCCAACTATCATGATCTCAATTCTACCTTACAAATTTGGCTAGACCAGAAGATTTGCACTGGTACAGATAGGAACTGGAAACAAGGGGAATCCAGGACAGATGATCCCTTCAGGATCAGTGGGGAGAGTGGCAATAATGGGCAGGTGGAGGGAAGGTGGGGTAGAAAGGGGGAACTCATTACAAGAATCTACATATAACCTCCTCCCTGGGGGATGGACAACAGAAAAGTGGATAAAGGGAGACATCGGACAGTGTAAGATATGACAAAATTTATAAATTATCAAGTGTTCCTAGGGAGGGGGAAGTGGGGGGGGAGGGGAAAAATGAGGAGCTGACACCAAGGGCTCAAGTAGAAGGCAAATGTTTTGAGAATGATGATAGCAACAAATGTAAAAATGTGCTTGACACAAAGAATGTATGTATGTATTGTGATAAAAGTTGTATGAGCCGCCAATAAAATGATTTTAAAAATAGTTTTATTATTGATATCTTGAGCTAACTCAGCATCAGGCTTATGCTCATTTCAGAAATGGAATTCAGAGGTATTACATATTTTGTATTTTGAAAAAGTTTGAGTAGAATTGGTGAGAGCCCTTCTCTTAATAGCTGGTAGAATTTGCCAGGAAAACAGTTTGTGTCAAGATTGTGGGAGTTTTTTTTAATGACCTCTTGAATTTCTTCTTTAATTATCGATGTATCAGTTTATACAAGTTTAAGTATTAATGTGTTTCTAGAAATGTTACCATTTCTTCTAGGTTTTAAAATTTGTTAGACTACAGGTTTTATAGTATTTTGCTATCATCCTTTTAAAATTTCTCTTGATTCTTTTGTGAGATTGCTTTATTCATTTCTAAATTTTACTGGTTTTATCTTATCCTTTATTTGCTTTGTTAGATATACCAGTGTTTTTTTAATTGTCCATTCATTTAAAGAGCTAACTTCTAGTCTCTGGATTCTTTTTATTGCTTTCTGTTTTCTATTTCATCCATTTCTCCTTTTACTTTTAGTATTTGTTTTCTTCTGGTGATTGTAGGTTTATTTTGCCACACTGTTTGTGTTAGACCAGGTTGATTAGAGAAAAAAATTCAAGGACATTCAGATATGTGTAAGAAAGAGCTTTATATCAAAGTGCAATTGTATATTGAGAAAACATCCTAGCCCAGTCCAGATCAAGTCCTTAAGTCCAATATTAGTCCACAAGTCCAATACTAGTCCAAAACCCCTTCTTCAGACTCATGCAGTCACATGCAATGATGGAAAAAGTGAAGGAAGATCACAGGCCATTGGGTAAAAAGTCTTGCAGATCCAATTGCGTTAGAAGCATCTCAGCACCGGTGCTGATCTCCATGTTGGTCCTCCACGGCTCTGAGTGTGACTTTACAACAGGAAGGTGAAGCAGAGAGAGAGAAGCTCTCACAGAACTCATAAGTCTCCACATGGCTTGTCAATAGGAAAAGGAAGACAGGGAGAGAGGAAGTTCCCAGAATTCTCATGAGATGGTCAGCCCACAAGGAGGAATCATCAGGCCTGATTGAAAGGCTAGACTCCACCCCTACACTTATTTATCAATTTGACATGAAATTATGTAACTACTACAGACCACTCCCTGTCAACTTGACACTTTTACACAGCTTTTTAGCCATACATAATTTTAAAGCAAGATTGTAATAAAATGGTATCTGTGCCTAACAGGATAAAACTAAGATGCATACAATTCAAAATGTGCCAGCCTTTTTGAAACATAATGTTCCACATGTGAACAAAACAAAAATATTCTATACCTCACAATTGCAGCTATGTGAACACCTGTCCCTCAGTCCTATAATCCTGTCAGTGTATTTGCCCACCCATGAAAGTCTGAAAAATTAAGCAATACAATCCATGGATTTGATCTTTTAGAGAACATTGACCAAACAACAGCAAAATATACATTTGCTTCCAGTACACATGGACCACTGTCCAGAGTAGATGGAATGTTGGGTTGCAAAATAAGCCCCCAAAATTTTAAAACATCAATATAGACATTTTCTCAAAATCATCCCACAATAAGATTAGAAATCAACATTAGGAAGACCAATGGAGGAGGTGTGTGTGTGCATGGGCAGTGAGCGGGGATGGACAAACAACAAATACATGAAAACTGAACACTGAATCACACCTTGCTCAAAAATTTCTAGGTAACACAAGGAATTAAAAATGAAACTTAAAAATTTCTTGAATGACAGATATGTGGCAGTTGACAAATCTCGCCGCCAAGAATGAGGAAAAGGATGGAGGCCATGGGAAGGAGGTTTCTGAGGAAGACAATCAGGGTTCAACTGCAGAAACCCCTCCTCAGTTTGCTGTACTGTGGTGCTCATGTAGTTGTGATGCTAGAGGTTACACCACCAGCATTTCAAGTGACGGCAGCATTAAATCTCAGCTTCCAAAGGAAACCAGGAAGAAAAGGCAATCTACTTTCAAATATGAAAACTAACATTTTACTGCCTCCGAGTCAATTCCAACTCATAGGGACCCTATAAGACGGGATAGAAGTGGCCCTGGGGGTGTCTGGGGCTGGAACTCTTCATGGGAGCAGAAAGCCTTGCTGTCCCTCAGAGTGGCTGGCTATTTGAGACCGATGACCTTGCCCTAGCCCCTCAACGAGTAACCATGAGAGCGCCATGGCTCCTTTCCTTTGAAATACTAGCTAACTAAAGGATTGTGAATCACGTAGTTGGAGTCTCAATGTGTGCGGTGAGATGAGACCCGCAGGCTGGAAGACACTACGCCGTGGCCAGAACAATGGAATCAAGCATATCAAGTCATGAAGATGCTGCAGGCCCAGCCAGTGTTTCACTCTGCAAATGTAATGTTGCCGTGAATCAAAGGCAACTTGACTGCTACTGACAATAGAATAAGATGAGAATGGAGTGCTTGAGGACATTTAGCACAAGTAGAAAGTTTAGGAACAACTTCTTCCAAATTTAGTATTGGTGGAAGAGATTAAGGAATGAGGAGGAAATTCTTGAAGAGTTGATCTAGACTGGGAGTGGGTGCGTGTTCAACCTGAAGCTATGTAAGACCTTCCAGATCACCAGTTAACCAAACCTGAACAAAGAGAAGTCATTGTAGCCATCACATATCTAAATATTTGAGTTAATGAAATGTTTGACCCATTATAGCAGGCTAATTATTTTTATGTTGCCATCATTTTCTTTTAAAAATATATCATTTTATTAGGGGTTCATACAACTCTTTCACAATCCATACATGCATCAATTGTGTAAATCACATTTGTGTACATCCATTGCCCTTAGCAGGATAATTTTTAATTTGATAATTTTGTATGGACCATGACTGATGTTATAAATATTCAAAGGCCTTTGGCAGAAAAAAGATCCCTCACCCCTGAGCTAGATCTTGAATGCTACATCTAAATTTCATGGTCAAATAAGAACCCCAAACAAAAACTGGTGTAATGTGTAAGCCATCAATTTTGGAGACATTGAAGTATATTTTATGCCAAGATTAGTTCTAGAAGCATGTCAATTCCCTGAGTAAATTACCAGCTGCTAGAAAGTTAAGATACAGGTGAGCTACGACTGTGTGGCACAAGCATGGAGAGAAGGAACACTGTATGTGGAGCAGGGCGACCGGATGATAGTTTTCGAACCCGGTGCACTTCCCTGTGGTAGGCGAGCATATATGAAGAAGGAAATTTCTCATTGTCCACTCCAGTCCTAAATTAATATAGCATACAAAACAAAACAAAGAAAACAAATTCATTGCCTTGAATCAATTCCATCACACAGGGTAGAACCATCACAGCGGGTCCCAGCAGGCATCGGAGATTGGAAGTCTTTACAATTGGAACGCTTTTTCTCTCAGAGTGGTTTGTGGTTTCGAACTGCTGACCCTGTGGTAAGTATTCCAGCGCATAACCACTAAGCCACTATCGCTCCAGTGAAATTAAAACAGCATAGGTTGTGAATAAAGATTTGATAACCATCTAATCTTATCTTTGGAAGAAAGTTATTTCCAATTATAGGTATATTTCCCCCTAAAATGCAGGTTTAGCTACTCTCACTGTAGCAACGGAATTTCCTTTTCCACAGGTTTCATCAATCTAGTCCTAAGGCAAGAAGAAAGGTTCAGGTCCTGAGTGCACCGTTCTTCTGCCTCGTGGGCTGTAGTTTGACGCTTAAGGAGCTTCGGTATTCTGACATTTTAAGTTTTGTGAATACTTACATCCTGGCACCTTTTTATTTCTAGATTTTCAAGAAATTGTGTTGTCCCTGCGATTCCTGGTTTTTTGTTTAAAACATAGAATTATTTTCCCATAGTCTATATTATCACACTATTTATTCCCCTTTTTGTCCCCAGTTTGGTTCTTCAGATGCAATATGCTTTAGTCTTGTAGTGTCTCTGTCAGTCTCTGTCATTTGTTCTTGTCCCCCCCCCCACCCCGCTTTCTCAATTTCTTTAGCTATAGTTGCCTTGCTCTTTTTGTCATGTCTTATTTTTAATTATCTAGTTTACTCATTATTCCACTCATTCATTCATTCAACAATGACTGAGGATCTATCATATATTAAACACTGTTCCAAATTTAGGGGTAAAAGGTGAATAAGAAATACTGCTTGTTCTGACTTGTCTCACAGGGGGATCAGATCTTCACATAGGTGTTAGGGTAAAATATATAAGGGCTACTTTTGAAGTATAATAAAAATATTTGGGGACTGCAGGTGATTTGCTCTAGAGGGAGGAACAAGCTCTGCCTAAAATGGCTGGGGGGTGGGGGTGGGGGTAGAAGGAGACTTTTTAAAGGTGACACAGAGCACTGAGAGCCAGATTTTTTAATTTAATTTAATTTAATTTTTTTTATTTTAACAATTTATTGGGGCTGATACAATTCTTTTCACAGTTCATACATATACATACATCAATTGTATAAAGCACATCTGTACAGTCTTTGCCCTAATCATTTTTTCTCTTTTCTTCTTTTACATTTTATTAGGGACTCAAACAACTCTTACCACAATCCATACATATACATACATCAATTGTATAAAGCACATCCATACATTCCCTGCCCCAATCATTCTCAAGGCATTTGCTCTCCACTTAAGCCCCTTGCATCAGGTCCTCTTTCCCCCCCCTCCCTCCCTCCCCATTCCCCCCTCCCTCATATGCCCTTGGTAATTTATACCTCGTTATTTTGTCATATCTTGCCCTATCCGGAGTCTCCCTTCCCCCCTTCTCTGCTGTCCCTCTCCCAGGGAAGAGGTCACATGTGGATTCTTGTAATCAGTTCCCCCTTTCCAACCATCTCACCCTCCACTCTCCCAGCATCGTCCCTCACACCTTTGGTCCTGAAGGTATCATCCACCCTGGATTCCCTGTACTTCCAACCCTCATATGTACCAGTGTACAGCCTCTGTCCTATCCAGCCCTACAAGGTAGAATTCGGATCATGGTAGTTGGGGGGAGGAAGCATCCAGGATCTGGGGGAAAGCTGTGTTCTTCATCGATACTACCTCACACCCTAATTAACCCATCTCCTCTCCTAAACCCCTCTATGAGGGGATCTCCATTGGCTGACACTTGGGCCTTGGGTCTCCACTCTGCACTTCCCCCTTCATTTAATATGATATATATACATATATACACATACATATATACATATACACATATATACACATACATACACACACTTATATCTTTTTTTTTGCATGATGCCTTATACCTGGTCCCTTGGGCACCTCGTGATCGCACTGGCCGGTGTGCTTCTTCCATGTGGGCTTATTTGCTTCTGAGCTAGATGGCCGCTTGTTCACCTTCAAGCCTTTAAGACCCCAGACACTATCTCTTTTGATAGCCGGGCACCATCAGCTTTCTTCACCACATTTGCTTATGCACCCATTTGTCTTCAGCGATCCTATCATGGAGGTGTGCAGTCAATGATATGATTTTTTGTTCTTTGATGCCTGGTAACTGATCCCTTTGGGACCACTCGATCACACAGGCTGGTGTGTTCTTCCATGTGGACTTTGTTGCTTCTGAGCTAGATGGCCGCTTGTTTATCTTCAAGCCTTACTACCCCAGTCACTATCTCTTTTGATAGCCGGGCACCATCAGCTTTCTTCACCACATTTACTTGTTCACCCACTTTGGCTCCAGCCGTTGTGTTGGGAGAGTGAGCATCATAGAGTTCCAATTTAATAAAAGAAGGTATTCATGCATTGAGGGAGTGTTTGAGTAGAGGCCCAATGTCCTTCCGCCACCTTAATACTTGACCTATAAATATAGACACATAGATCTATTTCCCCATCCTCCTATATATATTTGCATGTACATGTCTTTGTCTAGACCTCCATGAATGCCCTTTGACTCCTAGCTCTTTCCTCCATCTCCCTTGACCTTCCTCCTGCCCTAATACCATGCTTCATCGCCACCTGGGCTAGAGTATACCTCTTCTCTAAGCAACCTTACCCTTGATCATTTCCCACCAGGCCTGCCACTCCCCCTTCTCTACCATTTGGCGTCCCATGTTTTTCCCTTGTCCCTGGGTTTGTTAACACCACTTCCTTACCCCCCCTACCCCCCACCCCAAGTCCCCCCGGAACTGTCGGTCCCATTGTTTTTCATCCAGATAGTTCATCCAGCCTGTCCTATTCAGACAGACCTGTGGAGTCACTAACATGCACGAAAACTAGACAGAGGAACACAAAGCAACAGCATACAACCAGACAACAAAACAACCAAAACAAACCACTGAAAAAGAACAGAGCAAAACAGTTCACAAGAGAAAAGCTTGTAGTTAGTTCAGGGATCGTTTGCTGGCCCTTAGGAGAGTTTTCCAGTCCAGTCTGTTGGGGCACCACGCCCTGGCCCCAAAGTCCACTTTCAGCATTCCCTGGGGACCTTGCCACTCCATTCCCTTGCTGTTCCGCTGCACTCCCCCAGTGATTTGCCTCGGTGTGGTGGGATCAGGTCAGGTGCAATTCCCACACTGTGTCTCCGGTGCTGTCTCCTGTATCGCCCTTAGTCACTGAGGGGCATCATGTCTCATAGTAGGGCCAGCCATGTTGTTCTCTCTGTGGACTGGCTGCTCTACTCAAGAACATCATCATCACGGCCTGGTGGGCCAGGCTGTGCTCCACTCTCTCCTCCTGCCCCTTCATCTGCTCCCGTGTGAGAGCCAGATTTTAAAGAATAAATAAAACTTGAAAACAAGCAAGCATACAGGGATTAGGGAAAGAAGGCAAAACATTCTATCTGAAGAATATAATCTGCAAAGTTTTAGAATGAGCTAAATATTTATGAGTTTCCTCATACATGTAGTCAACTGTAGATGAATTTGTTTATTCTCATTCTGGAGAAACACAGTGAAGCACCGTTAGCAATGCTATTATTTAGGTAACATCCCGTGATGTGGCAGTGTAGAACTCTGCTCCACAAACTGATTTTTCAGAAGGAGATCTCCAGGTCTTTCTTCCCAGGTGCTCCTGAACCTCCAGCCTTTCTGTTGGTAGCTGTGCATTAGTGATCTGCACCTCCCAGGAACTCTACAGCCCCGACCTGTCTACATCAACTCCCATAGAAATTCCTATTATTGCCAAGTATGGACAGTGAATGTGCTAATCGACTCATATACTACAAACCTTGACCACGTTTTTTTTTTCTCATGACAGATATCAGGGAGATTTATAGGACAGACTGTATTCTGAGATGCTCCAACAATAACCTTTGAAAACAACTTACCCAATGCATTAGAGGAAGTAATTTGGAAACTTCTTTACTGCTTTCAGAAACAAGAGAATTGGACTTCTCTTTTGCAGCCAATTCTCCTCAGCCACACACACACACAAAGGAAGGTTTACTAGCCCCCTTTTTCCCCGGGAGAACACTGTCTACTGTGAGGGGTGCCAACAGCTGAAAGCACCAAGCCCGCCCTCGTGCTGCGAGAACACAGCCCTCTCCCAGAGTCTGCCCAGATGCTCATTAAAATCCAATGAGTCCCCCACAAGGGTGTGTTGTTTAGTGTAGCATCACTGCATTTTGAAAGAAAAGACTTTCAACTTGGTGTGGGAAGATGGGCAAAGTCAAACACCATGGTAACTGGGTCAAATGAACTCTTTCACCAACGAACACTTGCTCGGTGCCTCTCCTTTCTAAACGTTCTTGTTTCTGCCGATAGTCTCAAAAATCGGACTCAACAGCTTCAGCGTTTCTACTTCAGATTCCCGCTTTGTGCCACCGATAGCCTACACCCTCACCCTTAATTTTTCTTTTCCATATCTTTAATAGATTATTTTTTTCTCATCAGTGTGATCTCTGAAAAAAATCCACAGATTTATTCAACCTACGGTAATTAATTCTTTCATAACTATGTTAGCTATAAACTGCGATCATTCCTGTCCATGTTTATAGATGCCCGAGGAGCAAGGGGACTAGCCTAGTACTGTTCAAACAACACACACTGCCACAGGACAGGTCTCTTCATTGCATTGTAGAAGTCAGGGGCGGATGAACATCGAGGAGGGGACTAAAAATAGTTCTTCAAGGAGCTTAAAATCCATTTGGCTGCTACAAGGAATAATTTTATTGAGCCACAGTGTGAGGAAAATGTTTATTTCTTTTAAAGAATTGTGATGCCTTCTTTTGTCAGATATGGGAAATTATAGTATTTAGAATTGTTCTCCTGTTTGCTCTTGCTACCAGAATGCTTAGCACCAAATGTAACACCCACAAACTATAATTACATAAGCTCTAAGGCCTCTTTTTCTTAGTATGGCTTAGAATTTTTATGCTTGTTATATATGAAGAGATATTATCCTAAGGTTAAATTCTTAAGCTTTGTGTGACAGACACAGGATTTGAATGACTAGACACCGACGTTCAACTCTGATGTGTATAAAAATATAAAGGACATGCTCATTAAATTTGTGCAGGAGAAGAGCCTAGAAAAGAGCGTTGCTATAGTTAGTATGATGCTGATTAGGGCACATATTCTTCAGAATTATGGCCCCGTGAAAAGCAGAGCTAATGGAATGAAGTCGGCGCCATCCAGAAGGTAGCAGATTTGAAGGATTGTCAGTGGGCAAAGAGCTGTGTGCGGGGAGGTGAAGCGATGCATGAAGAGAATATTAGAACTGTGTGGGGTCCTAGAGTGAACTGTTAAGGGGCAGCGGGTGGCTTTTTAATATTCACATGAGTATTATAGAGACACATTTCTAAACATGATTTTAAGCAAGTTTTCTTATATGAAAAGAACATGGGTGCAATGACATTTACCTGAAAGTTTGGTGATCTGAATGTCCCCAGCAGTTCTAGAGAGTAGGGATCTGCCCCTCTACTCCCATAACTCTGCACAGTGAAGACCCACTGGGGCAGTTCTATCCTGTCACATGGGGTCACTGTGAATCAACATGGACTCGAAGCACCTAACTGCCATATTCTTAGATGATGTCTTCCCTCAGGTATTTCGAGTTAAGAATGATATATTTGTTTACATTTGGTGATGCACTCAGAAGAGGAAGGCTGCTTGCCTTCGAAGTAGTAACTTATGTTTAGATTCTAGAAAGGTTTCAGTAGTTTAGAATAATGGGCTAGAGCTGTCACAGAGAGTGCTAACAGAAAAACAGTGCATTGTTTGGATCTCAGATGCAAATACAACTGCAAAATGATGATTTGTGGAACAGATGGTAAATAATGGGTTGTCTTCACTATTTGTTATTTCTTTAGAGCATAGTTCTACATGAGATTTAAAAGTGTGTGAACTAGTTATATAATTTCATGTTAACTGGAAGATATATAAAAGTGTAGGGGTGGAATTCAAACTTTCAATGAAATCAAAACCTTAAGTGCCTCCTTGTGGGTGTGGCCTTCTCATAAGGTGAGTCCTGGGAACCTCGCCACCCCCTCTTTGCCTTCACCTTTCTGCTGGAAGACTCTGAGAGCCCTGATGTGTCCAGCACCCTTGTATCCACATGACTTTCCACCCACCAGCCTGTGATCTTCCTGCATTCTGCATCATTGCATGTGACTGTGTGAGTCTGAAGAGGGACTTATGGACCAGTATTGGACTTAGGGACTTGATCTGGATTGGGATGTTTGTTTGATATGTAATTACTTCTTGATATAAATCTCTCTCTTACACATATGAGAGGTGCCCCCTGCCCAATTTTGGAAATAAAACTCCGCTTGGCAGAGCTTTTTGTAGTATGCATTTTACAACTAGGTGAGCATGGAACAACTTGCTTTGAGTTAGTGCACCTAGTGGTATCACCTGGGAAGGTTCGCTGTGATCACAGTGAATTTTTTCATAAAAGCAGTTTCACTTGAACCTCGTTTTTCATGATGACCGATTTAAGAGAACAGCATGCAGCTATGAAATTTCGCTTCCTTCTTTGGGAAAATGCCACAGAGACTGTTGTGGTGTTGAACACAGCTGACAAGGACAGCGCTATGGGGAAAAGTAAAGTGGTTTTCTCATTTCAGAAAAAGGTCAAATGCTGGTTGATGACAAATCTCATTCTGGGCACTCATTAACCTCTTGAGAGAACAAAAATGTCGACTTCAAGTGCATTTGGAGTTCGATCTACCAGATCAGACTGTTCTTCAAGCTTTCTATGTAGAAGTTCTGAAAAGATTGCATAACAGTGTGTGACAAAAAATGTCCCTTTTTTGTGGCAGATGGGGGCTGGTTTTGCTACGATGACAATGCACCTGTTCACACAGCCATCTCAGTGTGCTAGTTTTGGGTAAAAACAGGATGCTTCTCTTGCCCGTGCCACCTAACTCACCCGACCTTGTGACGTTTTGTTGTTTCTGTGAATGAAGAGGGGCATGAAAGGACAGTGATTTGATGATGTAGGAGAGGAGAAGAAAAAAATGACAGCGGTGCTGCCAGCCATCCAAATAGATGAATTTGAAAAATGTTTCCAAGAATGTAATTGCAGATTTGACAAATGTAGTAAGTGTAATGGAGAGTACTTTGAAGGTGATAAGTTGTTCTGTTAAAAAAATCATGAAATACATAGTTTCGAAAGAAAGATTTCTGGGTTTGGGGGGTATTCTTTTGTATGTGAGTGTCCCTGGATTTGTTTTCCTAGTCACCCAGGTCTAACACAGTTTGATACAGGTCCTGAAGACCAGATGCTCTAAAGTGCCATGCAGAGACAGTAAGGTATGTGACAAAAAATGATGATGGTCCTTGCTGTATTGTGTTTGACTATGAACTGAAAACATAAGAGTGGTATGTTTTATAAATAACCACATTGAAAGCAATGAAAGAACTATATCACATGAGGAATGGTTAAACAATTAGATTAATTTAATCTGGAAAAAAAGTGGAAGGAGGAAGAAAAATCATTTATTTACAACATGTGAAGAGAAGCTGTCTGGGTTCATGGAAGGCAGATGACCTGAAAGCTGTGAAAACTGATCAGATATGCAGCTGACTCATGGAATATATCAGGGGCATGCTCTCAAAAATATCCCTGACTTAGTCAATAAGATCAATCAATTCATAAGACCTCAACAAATACTTACTTTCTCCTTGTAATCAGGTGGATACATGAATACCAGATGAATGGATATTTTCTACAGTTCTATAAGGGTTAGATATGAAACCAGTAGATACTATAAGGGCTATAGTAAAATCTATAAGGACTATAGATTATGACTCAATTTAAAAAGAAATGGATTTTCTCATGATATGCTTAGCTTCATAATCCACGATGTGTTCATGTTTAAACTTTCTAATAACAATGTAACAAAAAACCTGTGGTTTATGACATGCTGAGACTGCTAGTGGCTTTTATACAAGAACTTTTTTGGTATCCTGGTAACTAGCCATAGAGAAAGAACTGAACAGTGCAGGTGTGTCAGAACCCATATCACGCTGTAATAGACTTGGCTGACTAGAGAATCATATCCAGTGACACTCATATATGTATAAGAAAGAGCTTGTATCAAGGAGTAATTATATATTACACAAGCATCCCAGTCCAAATCAAGTTCATAAGTCCAATAGTAGTACAGCAGTCTGATACTAGTCCAGAAGTCCTATCTAGAAATAGAAGATGCTGAGTTAGACGGATAAATATGTTCATTTATCAACCTGACTATGAATAAGTGCCATCACTTGTCTGTCAGTTTGTTGTCCTGTGGTGGCTTGTGTGTTGTTATGATCTGGAAGCTATGTCACTGGTATTTCAAATGGTAAGATAAATACTAGGAACTGGCAACGAAGAGAGACTCTATCCCTCACTTTGGAGAAGGGACCTCTGAAACCTTGTGCACAGCGTCAAAATCATGTCACATACAAGGTCTAATGACTGGGTGCGAAGTACTGTCAGAAATGGTGTCAGAGGATGGGCTTTTGGGGGCTGAGGCTGCACCAGATATGACTGAGGAAAGCAAGATTTCTCATAGAGGAGTTGACCGTGGTGGCAAGAGTTTGGTAAAGCCTGTGGTAGTGAGCCTCTGGGATATTAGTTTGATGATGGGACATGACTTATGGCAATGGGAAACAGCTGGAAATTTTGCTAATGATCAGACCTTGGAATGTGCCAAGAAGGAACCTAGGAAAAGTGGAAGTTGTGAAAAATGAAATGCAATGCATAAAGATCATAAACATCTTAGGCATTAGTGAGCTGAAATGGACTGGTATTGGCCATTTTGAATCATAAAATCCTGTGATTTACTCTGCCAAGAATAGTACAATCAAGAGGAATGCCATGACATTCGTTGTCAGAAAGGACATTGCAAAACCAATCATGAAGTATACTGCTGTGTGAGATAGAATTATATCAATCCACTTTGAAGGAAATCCAATCAGTACAATTATTATTCAAATTTATGTACCAACCACAAAAACAAGTGAAGAAAAAATTGAAGAATTCTACCAATGACTGCAGTTGGAAATTGATCAAATATGCAATCAAGATGCATTGATTGTTATTGGTGATTGGAATGCAAAGGTTGGAAACAAAGAGGAAGGAACAATAGTTGGAAATATGGACTCGGTGATAGAAATGAACCTGGAGATCACATAATAGAATTTTGAAAAATCAACATCTTGTTTATAATAAATACCTTTCTCAACAACATAAAAGGCAACTATATACATGGACTTCTCTAGATAGAATATACAGAAATAAAATTGACTACATCTGTGAGAAGAGACACTGAAGAAGTTGAACATCAACAGCTAAAAATAAGCCAGGGTCTGACTGTGGAGCGGATGATCATATTTAAGTTCGGGATGAATTTGAAGAAAATTAAAAGTCCACAAAAGCCAAAATATGACCCAGAGTCTATTCTAGATGAATTTTTAAATTTACTCAAGAGTATATTTGACACATTAAACACTAGAGACAGAAAACCTGATGAGCTTTGAGAGGACAGCAAAAGCATCGTTCACAAAGAAAGCAAAAGGTCATTATGAAGACAGGAAAGGGAGAAAGGTCAAGGTGGATGTTGGAAGAGATCCTGAAACTTGCCCTTAATAACTGAGTAGTGAAAGCAAATGGAAAAAAAGGATGAAGTCAAAGAGCTGAATATGTTTCAAAGGGCGTCTTGAGACGACAAAACCAAATATTATAAAGAAATATGCAAAAACCTAGAATCAGAAAAACAAAAGGGAGGAACACATTCAGCATATATTTAACTGAAAGAAGTCAAGAAAAAAATTCTAGCCTTGAGTTTCAATCTTGAAAGATATTATGGGCAAAATATTGAATGATACAGGAAGCATCAAGAGAAGATGGAAATAATATAGAGATTAACTGGACCAAAAAGAACTCGTTGACAGTTCACCATTTCAGGAGATAATATATGAGCAAGAAACAATGGTGTTGAAGGAGGAAGTTCAATTCGCATTGAATGCATTAGCTAAGAACACGGCTCCAGGAATCTATGGAATACCAATGGAAAGATCTCAGCAAGCTTATGACACTGGAAGAATTCACTGATCTATGCCAGCAAATTTGAGTGACACATATTTGGTCACCTGAATTGTAAAGATCCATATTTGTGCCCATTCCAAAGAAAGATGACCCAACATAATGATGAAACTGTAGACCAATATCATTGATATGGGACACAAGCAAAATTTTGCTGAAAATAATCCAACAACAATTGCAGCAATACGTTGACGGAACTGCCAGAAATTCAGGCCTGATTCAGTAGAGGACTTGGACCAAAGGATATCATTGCTGATGTCAGATGAATCTTTGCTCAAAGTTGAGAACACCAGACTGATGCTTATTTGTGTTTAGTTGCTTGTGTTTTATTTATCTCAAAGGCATTCAACTGTGGACCATAATAAACTATGGATAGCCTTGAGAAGAATATGAATTCCGGAACACTTCATTGTGGTCACGAGGAACTTGTACATGGATCAAGAGGCAGTTATGTGCATAGAACAATGGAATAATGAATGGTTTAAAATCAGGAAAGGTGTGTGTCAGGTTGTATCCTCTCACAATATTTGTTCAACCTGTATGCTGATCAAATAATCAGAGAAGTTGGCTTATACGAAGAAGAAAGTGGCATCAGGATTGAAGGGAGGCTTATTAACAAACTGCGATATGCAGATGACACAACCTTGCTTACTGAAAGTGAGGAGGAATAGAAACACTTTCTGGTAATGATCAATAATTGCAGTTTTCAGTATGGATTACACATAATTGTAAAGAAACCCAAAATCCCCACAACTGGACTAATAGGGAATATTTGTCAAGGATTTTTTTTCTTGTTTGGATCCATAATCAATGATCAGAAGGTGGCAAAGAGATTCCCAGGAGTATTACATTAGGCCAACCTGCTGCACAAGACCTCTTCAGAGTAGTGAAAAGAAAATATGTTACTTTGAGGTGTGCCTGATCCAAGCCATGGTATTTTCCATTGCCTCATATGCATGTGAAAGTTGGACATTGAATATGGAAGAGTGAAGAAGCATCAATACATTTGAATTATGGTCTTGAAGAAGAATATTGAAAGTACCATAGACTGCTAAAAGGACAAAACAATCTCTCTTAAAAGAAATATGGTCCAAAATAAATAAATAAATAAAAAAAAGAAAAAAAGAAAAAAAAAAAAAAGAAATATGGTCCAAGTGCTCCCTAGAGGCAAGGATGGCAGTGCTTCATCACTCATATTTTGCATATGTAGTTAGGAGAGACCATTCCTTGGAGAAGCACATAATACTTGGTAAGGTGGAGGGCAGAGAAGGAGGGCAGGTCCTCAACCAGATAAACTGACACCGTGGCTGCAAGGATGGGCTCAGGCATAGGTCCAATTGCAAGGGTGGCACAAGACCATGCGGTTTTTCATACTGTTGTGCACAGCGTTGATATAGGTCAGAATCGACTCGATGGCAACTAACAACAACAAAATTTTAAATAGATGTTTAAAATTAAGAAACAGTCATTGATAGCTGGCAGTTTTTATAGTTGATGATAACAAGTGCAGAATATCTATTTGAAAAATCATAAAATTGAGAACAAGACTATTACAAATAAGAGCTAACTTAGAGAAATAAGATACTGTTTCAATGGTTTTAAAGATGCTCCCTTGCTTATAACTATAAGAAAATCTTGTCAAAATGTTGGAATGAATTGGATCAGAGATCTATTTATATTTTGAAAGTCATAGGAAAGTAAATTGTTTTCCAGAAGATAAAAATAAAACTAACATTTTTATTAATGACTTACAGAATCCTACTTAGAATTCTTTTGGGAACTAGTTAAGATAATTGAGTTTAAATTAGCTTGCAGAACTCATTATCATAAGAAATAAACTACATATATTAAGCAAAATGAATATAATAATAAACAATATTTTATCTCTTGGGTGGGCACAATTTTACAATGTTTTATCTTCTATCACTCAAATAAATATACAAAGCAAAATAAGTTATAATTTAACAGGAATTTCTCATAGCATTATATATAAACTTAACAGAATTAGGAAGACTATACAGGCTTTTGAAGCTCCTGAGTACCACAAATAGTTTACACTGCACTATTAAACTTAAAAATCAATGATCCAAATTGATCTAGGCATGCTGTGGAAGAAACACTGGAGATCTTCTTTCATAAAAATTAGAGCCTTTGAAAGTCATATGAAGCACAGTTTATGGGGTAGTATGAATCATAAAGAACTCTACAGCAACTGGTTTAGGCTTCTTAAGGGTTTAACAAATCCAGCCACCTTTCCCAGTCCAGAAAACCTACTTGACTCAGATGTGAAGAGAAGAATGAAAATATAATCTGGAAAAAGCCTTATTTTAAAGAAAAACAAACTCACTGACATGAAGTCATCACAACCCTGTAGGACAGGGTGGAACTGCCTCTGAGTTTCCAACACAGGGAGCAGAAAGCCCTGTCTTCTTCGAAGGGAACCTTGAGGTTTTAAAGTGCTGACCTTGTCAGATGAACTTGCTTAACTGCTACACCACCAGGGGTCTTCCTAAGTATCTTGATTCACAGCAACAGGTATGGGAACCTGAGTGAACTTTGGTCTCTTAGGTGCAACCATAAACAACCTTGGGTTTGTCACCATTGTCTCTTGTCTCTAACTGATTTGTACCTTTCATAATTTTGGGGTTAACTTTACTCCAGGTACTTTCTCCCCAGATCTAAAGCAGCCACTTTTGAATACAAGCTCTATAAGTTTTCTGGTGAAAAAAAGCTATTTTCCCAACAAAGTTTGGTTGACATTGTATGAGTGGTACCCCTGAAAAAACCAGAACTGCACAGACCAGACTGGCTTTTGTAGTGTATACATCTTTCCAGCTAGGCGAGCAACAAGCTACTCGGTCTGAGTTAGAGCACCCAGTGGAGTTGCCTGGGAGGGTTCTCTCTGGTCACAGTGAAATTCTTCATGAAAGCAGTCTTGCTCAAACCTTGCTTTTCGTGATGGCTGATTTAAGAGAAAAGCATGCAGCTGTGAAATTTTGTTTCCTTTTCGGGGAAAAATGCCTTACAAACTGTTGTGATGTTGAACACAGCAGACAACAGACAGGGCTATGGGAAAAACTCGAGTGTACAAGTGGTTTTCTTGTTTCAAAAGAGGTGAAATATTGGTTGATGACAAACCTTGTTCTGGAAATCTGTCAAATTCCTGAATGGATGAAAGTGTCAACTAATAGTGCATTTGGAGTTTGTTCCGCCAGGTCAGACTGTCAATCAAACTTTCTATGTAGAGGCTTTAAAAAGATTGCAGAACGGTGTATGACAAAAAAGGCCTGCTTTGTAGCAGATGGAGGACTGGTTTTGCCAGCACACCTGCTTGCACAGCCATGTCAGGGCGTCAGTTTTGGGCACCTGCACGCACAGCCATGTCAGGGCACCAGTTTTGGGCAAAAGGCAACATGCCTCTCATGCCCTACGCACCTTACTCACCTGCCTTTGCTCTGTGTGACTTCTTTTTGTTTCCACGAATGATGAGGGACATGACAGGATAGTGATTTGATGATGTAGAAGAGATGGAGAAAAAAAGAAGGAGGTGCTGTCAGCCACCCAAAAAGATGAGTTTGAAAAATGTTTCCAAGAATGGAATCCCAGGTTTGACAAGTGTATTAAGTGTAATGGAGGGTACATTGAGGGTGATAAGATTGTTTTGTAAAGCAATTTAAATACAGAGCTTTGTAAAAAAAAAATCTGTTTTTTTTTTTTTGGGTGGGGGGTACCTCCTCACACATTGTTGTTGTTGGTAGGTGTTGTCAATTTAGGTTCCAATCTTATAAAAAAGAAAAATAATGTAGCCTAATCCTGTGTCATACTCAAAATTGTTATATTTGAGCCCATTCTTTCAGTATTCCTATAATGGGTTGAATGATTCCCTGGAAATATTCAAATATATTGTCTTCAAAATTTAATATTTTTAGTTTTTACTTCAATGTCAATCTAAAAATTAACATGTAAACAATCCTAAATCATTATATATATGCACACCTTGTAACAGCTTGACTATGCAATTGCACTTTTCCTGTGGATATTTGGTCTAATACAGTTGTTTTCCAAACGAAGGTTCCGTGCTATGGCCCCAGTTTGAAACATACATGTCCTGAACCTTGACTGTGTATCTTTTAGGTTGCTAGAGTAGGAACAAAGCGCTGTCTCCCCAGTGCCTACAAAGGGCCCAAGACACCTATGGGAAAGATCCAAACTGAGCATCCTCAGACATAAGGCCCCTGAGCCCAGGTAGGAAGTCCACCTGGGTGCACATACTAGGCCCAGGTCCATGACATCACCCAGGTGTGCTTAACTCAGCCTATGTTCAATACCTTCAAACACTCTCCTGCCCCTACCCCCACCCCCACCCCCACCCCCACCCCAGGCAATGGGGCTGGAGGAAATAAGAGCCAGCTGCAGGAAGGCTAAGTTCTCCCTTTTACTCTGCTCCTGGTTTAGCTGCAGGCAGAGGGCAGGGGATGGGGGTGGGGGTGGGGTAGGTGTCTGTGTCTCTCCCACTTGTGGTCACACATGTGCCTGCCTGCCTGCCTGCCTGCTCTAGGCCTGCTGGGGGCTCAGTGGATCTTGGCCCTCGCCAGTCCCTCTTTTACTCTGCTCTTGCTGAAGTGCGTGCTGTACGCTGGGGCCTCCCATGTGCCCACTTTTGGGTGAGCACATGCCTTTGTGCCCCCACAGGGCCCACTCAGGGCCTGATAAAGACACCAGCCCTCTTGGCCTCCGGGGATGCCCTAGTTCTGCATTTGTGGGTTTCACGGTACCCTTTCAGTTATTCTCATCACATGGTTTTCTGCACCCATTTCTGAACCCCCTGTGGCTTCCCAGTAGCCTCGTACAAACCCCAGAAATACGTGTACCTTTTCAAGACCGCAGTACCTGAGACTTCCCTTTCTTCTATGCAAACCCACTTGGATTACAAAAGTGCTTCTTTTGTGGGAATTCCTTCAGCGTGTAAAGCAAAGAACAGAGGTAAAACCAATCCCGAAACCTAACATATTCATCAGTTACATTACACGTTGCTTCTCAGTATGGCACTAAATAAGTAATGAAATGTTTTTTGCACCTGATTTGAGCAATGATTAGAGTGTGCATTAATCCATTCAAGTATTTATTTGGTTCTGGATATGAAACTATAAATGTGGAGTTTACAGTGTAATATGTAAGTGAGAAAATGGATATAAAATAAATGAAGCAGATAGAAAATATAAGTTAATATTTGTTAATGCATATTTCAATGGAGTTACATGGGAACCTTATCTTGCTTGAATAAGAGCATTTTAAAGAATCACTAAGTGATAGTGCAACAAAATTTACTTTTGAGGATGATTTACTGGCAGAATTTTGGTTAAGTATAGAATCTGATTATCTTGAATCACCAACAAAATACTCATTAGTAGGTATTCATTCCCTATATTAGTAAAATTGAACTGAAAACACAGAAACAGATTAAATATAGGAAAAGATCTCAGACCGCATTTCCCTCGTATTAGTATTCAACTTAGCTTTTAACAAACTAGAGTTATCTGTCACATTAAAATAATGTTTTCATAATATTGGATTTTTCATTTATACTTCATAAATTTGAATTTATTTCATAGTTGTTTAAGAACTCTAAGAATGAAATGTTGACACCTTGTCCTACTAGTATTTAACATTTTGTGTAAAAAGTAGAAGTTCCTGATTTTGAACAACAGTGGTTTGAACTGTAAGGGCTCATTTACAGATTTCTATTTGTAACATGGTGTAAGGCTAAATACCTCCTAATGAGCAATTCATCTCAGCAGTAAATTGTGGACCGTCGTAAAAAGGGATCTTTGGGGGGCTGTCTATTTTTCATCACGGTTAGTGCAAGACCAGGAAACGTAAGCATCACTCGTACAAGGTGCCACTAGTGATGCTGGAAATGTTCCCATGAGCAGGGGACAGTCATGCCATCGTTGAATCGCTTGATGCGTTACTTAGATTGAGGTCTGCAGTTATCTTCTTTCTGCAAGATCTCCCCCCCAAAAAACTACTGTCAAAAATTAAAAGGAAACCAATAAAGCTGTCACTGTGGCTACATCAGGCTGCATTAAAACCATGCACTTTGGGGGGGGGGTATCTTTTTATGTCCTATTGAAAATGTAGCTTTTATTTGGGTGCAGATTATAATACATGTACAAAAATGTGTTAATCAATGGTCATTTTACCCATAGGGTTTCAAGTCAGCAATAGGCAATAGTATAGGTAACTTTTGGGGAAGTCAAAAGTTACTTGTGGATTTTATAATATGCAGAGGTCAGCTCCCATAATTCCCACAGAGATCCCAGGGTCAGATAAATTTTTCCTTAGTAAGTATTATTGGTTAAAAAAAATTAACATTCAGTGTGGTTAAGTGGAGAAACACGTTCAGATATGGATGAAAGAGTGTCTTGCTACAATTTTTATGGAGAATAATCCGACAGATCTATTTAATTAAAACTCCCATACCATTCAGTCCACCTTTCTGAAACTGTCTTTGGAAAACAAAAACAACCAAATATGCAAATGCATACGTAGAGATGATCACTATAGCTTTTCTGTCAAAAGCAATATAACACACACATCAGTATACCACTGGAATTTATGTAGAGTTTTAGAATATCCAAACCACAGAATCTATGGAACTGAAGAAAATAGGTTACCTCTCCAGTATGAAAATCAGAAGTTAAAATTATTCTACAGGGTTCAGGCTGAGATGGTAGTAGAGCTATGTTTTCTCTGGGACACTGGGGGAGAATCTGCTTCTTGCCTTGTCTAGTGACTCCCACAGTCATGGGCTCGTGGAAGCATTTTTCTGATCTTCGTTTTTGCAGTCAAACAGCCTGCTCTTACTCTCATTTCCCTTTCTCACACAGAACCCTTATAATTATTTTGAACCCATTTTAGTAACCTAGTATGTTCTTCCCATCTCTAGATCTTTCATTTAGTCACATTTGTAAAATTCCCCTTGCTAGGTAAGTTAACATATTCACAGATTCTAATGAATACGGTATAAGTTTTTGTGGAGAGGGGCCATGAGGGCGAAGAGCACTCGTCTGTCTACCACACCAGTGGTTATGCATGTAGATGCATACATCAATAATAGGTTGGGATACAAAATGAGCACATACAAGCTGAGCTCTTTTTACATATATTAATATCAAATGGAAGTTGTAATAAACAACAATGACAAAAACAATAAAAATGACATCAGCAATTTATGCCCTCAGATTCTTTTAACTTTCTTTTCTTTAAAGAGCAAACTCTATTTACCTTTCCTTGAGTGTGAGCTGGGCACTTTTACATTCAATTAAATGTGTACAATATGATAGAAGTGACCGTGTGTGACAAGATCATAGGAAAGCATGTTGATTCTTTCTCACTCCTCTCCTGGAGTGTTCATGCTGTCAGGGCACTCCCTTAGGATATGAAGAGGAACACATGGGGAGAAACCAGTCCTCCTGCCAGGTGCTTCCAAGAAAGTAAGACCTACTTCCAACAGTCATGTGAGTGAACCATCTTGGAATGGAATATTTTAGTCTTTGCCAACCTTTGGGTCATTTGAGTATACTTGTAATAATACTTGCAATAATTGAGATACCTGGAGACTGAACCACTCATGCAAGATAGTTCCAAAGTCCTGATACAGAAAAGCAACAAGATAATAAATATTTGTTGTTTTAGTAAACTTTAGTTGTAATGTCTTATAGCAATAGATAACCAATGCAATAGTTCCGTAAATCACTTACACTACAGGCAGGAAAATGGATAATGGCACCATTAATAATAAGTGTGTGGTAGTCACCTAATCTGGCGCCAATTTAGGGATTAAGAGTGTAGGGGTGGAGTCTGGGCTGCTAATCTGGAGATAGCCAATGAGACTTCTGTGTGGACATGGCCTTCTCCTGAGAATTCTGGGAAATCTGGTACTTCCTCCTTGGAGGTGGAAGACACTTCTCTCTCTCTGCCACTCCCTGGGAGACCTTTGCATAAGACAAGCCACATGGATGCGACCAGACCTCTGAAGCTGGAGAAGCCACAGAGAGACTTATGTCAACGCTGAGATGTTATGCCACCGGACCCAAAGATTTTCTGCCCACTGGCTTGTGATCCTCCTCATTTAGCTTCATTGCATGTGTGTCATGAGTCTGAAGAGGACTTTATAGATTGGTATGGGACAGATGGGCTAAGATCAGACTTATGGCCTCGAACTGGACTGGGTTGGGAGGTTTTCTTAATGTACAGTTGCTCTTAGCTATAAACCGCTTCCTTAAACACATGTGTGTCTATGAATTTGTTCCTCTAGTCCAGTGGGACTGACACGAAGTAGTTCAAACCTGTATGAAGAAACTTTGAAAGCATTTTGGAAAGGCATGAAAGCATATTTAAGAAGATTCCATAAAATCAAATTAGAAATCTTGCATAAGTTAATTTATAAGATTACCATGAAGTTTAAAGTATACAGAATTTTCCAGACATAAAATATTCTGTATTTAAAACTAATAGAACAAAGCTAGGAAAAAATTTAAAAGTAGGTAAATCAGATGGAGGCTACTACCAATAAATGTTTAAATTGACAAATAAGTCCTCATAATTAAACCATGTATTGGTACAAAGATTCTTAAACCTATAGAAAGTGTCAAATCAGAAATGTGGTTTAATATATAACTCTACTACAACTAGTTAGTCATCTGGAAAAACAAAGTTTATTCCACATCACATATTACATGCTGCTGCTGACTGAGGGGCTTTCAGTATAAGCAACACTATATCCAGCACCCGAAAACCGTCTGGTCCTGCACCACCTTCCTCCTGTGTTTGAGCTTGAGCTTAGTGATGCGGTGCTTTATCAACCAATCATCTTCTTTGGCACTGACCCCTCTACCTTACCAAATGTGAAGTTCATTTCCAGAACTGGCCTCTCCTGATTGTGTGGCCAAAGTATTTGAGACAAAGTCTCACCATCCTTGCTTCTAAGAAGCATTCTGACTAATTCTGGTTCAACTTTTTCTAAGACAGATTTATTTATTCTTTTGGTGACTCTGTGGTGCTTTGAATATATTTCCCCAAAACCATAATTCAAATGCACCAACCCTATTTTTCTATTCATTGTCCAGCTTTTACGTACATATGAGCTGACTGAAAATTCCAAGACTGAGGTCAAGCACACTTGTCTACAAAGTGACATCTTTATTCTTTATCATTTTAAAAAGGTCTTATGCAGCCATGCTATATGATATTGGCTGATGTATTGAGTGTTCTATGAGAGTTGACTGTGGATCGAAGTAAAATGAAATTCTTTACAAGTTCAGTCTGTTTTTCTGTTTATCATGATATTGCTTGTTGGTCCAGTTGTGAGGATTGGTTTTGTTTACACTGAGTTGTAATATATATTGAAAGCTGTCTTGGCTTTCAGCAAGCAAGGGTGAAGTATCTGCATACGAGGGGGTACCCAAACACAACTGGTTATTTTCCTCTCAAAGCTATGTTGTTGTTATTGTTGTTTTTTCACAAAGCAACCTTATCACCTTCGAAGTACTCTCCATTACACTCAATACATTTGTCAAATATGCAATTACATGCTTGGAAACATTTTTCAAACTCATCCAAAACATTTGGAGGACTGACAGCACCTCTTTGTATTTTTCTTCACCTCTTCTATGTCATCAAATCGCTATCCTTTCATGTCCCTCTTCATTCATGGAAACAAAAAGAAGTCACAAGGTCAGGTGAGTAAAGTGTGTGGCGCAAGAGAGGCATCCTGTTTTTTGCCCAGTACTCGCACACTGAGATGGCTGTGTGAGCAGGTGCACTGTCATGGTGGCAAAACCAGTCCCCCATCTGCCACAAATCAGACCTTTGATGTTTCACAGTTATGCAATTTTTTCAGAACCTCTAAATAGAAAGCTTGATTAACAGTCTGACCTGGTGGAACAAACTCCAAATGCACTGCTAGTTCACATTTTCATCCATTCAGGACTTGATGAATGTCCAGAACAAGGTTTGTCATCAGTCGACATTTCACCTGTTTTGAGATGAGAAAACCACTCACATACTTGAATTTTTCCCACAGCACCATCCTTTGTCAGCTGTGTTTAACATCACAACAGTTTTTGCGGCAATTTTTTCCTGAGCAGAAAACAGAATTTCACAGCCACATATTGTTCTCTTAAATCAGCCATCACAAAAAATGAGGTTTGAGCAAAACTGCTTTTATGAAAAAGGCACTGTGGCCAGAGAGAATTTTCCCAGGAGATGCCACTGGGTGCACTGACTCAGAGCTCGATGCTCACCTAGAAGAGACATGGTGCTACAAAAGGCCCACTCAGCAGAGCTGTTTTCCATTTTTGGAGGGGTGCCCCCTTGTATTGTAAGTTGTTAACAAGCCTTCCTCCAGTTCTGATGCTGCATTCTTCTTCACATATTCCAGTTTCTTAGTGTTTTCTCAGCATTCAGACTGAATAAATAAGATGCACAGATACAATTCTGATGCATGGTGCACACGTTTCCTGATTTTAAATGATGGAGCATCCCCTTATTCTGTTAAAAACACTGCCTCTTAGTCTCTGTTCAGCTTCTGCACGAGTACAATGAAGTGTTCTGTAATTCATACTTCTCAATGCTATCCAACACTTGTTAGGATCCACCAATTGAATTTTATTGCATAGTCAAGGAAACCCAAATAAGCAGTTTTTGTTATTTTCTCAGCCAAAACCCATGTGATATTCCTCATTCTGCATCCTCATTTGCATCTGCCTTAAACTTCTGGCAGTGCCCCATCCATGGTCCATGTACTGCTACGTCTGTGTCTGAATTCTCTTCGGCAGAAATTTACTTGCCTGTGATGCTAATGATATTGTTGGACAATTTCCACATTTTTCTTTGGAATTGGAACAAATCTCTTCCAGTTGGTTGCCACATTGCATAACTTGGATAAAATTCCAAAAAAAAAAAAAACTAACTTAAATACTAACAATGACATAGTAAGAAAGGATGTTGTTGCTATTGTTGTTGGTGTTGTAGTGACCCTGTGTACAACAGAATGCATACCACCTGGTCCAGCACCACCCTCACAACTGCTCCGCTCAGCTCAGTGTACCTTTCTCTGTGCTAACCCATCTTATCCAGACTCTTCTCTTTATTCTAGCTGTACTTCCTCTAAGACAGACCAGGTTGGTCTTTCGGCAATCCGTGGTGCTTTCACTATTCTTCACCACATCATTGTTCAAAGACATCAATTATTTGGTCTTCCTTATTCACTATCCAGCTTTCACATGCATAGGAAGTGATTGAAAGTATCATGGCTTAGGTTAGGCATACCTTAGTCATCGAAGTGATAGCTTTGATATTCAATCCTTTGATGAGGCCTTGTGCAGCAGATTTACCCAATGCAATGTATCATTTGATCTTTTGATTGCTTCCTCCACGAGCACTGATTGTGGATTCAAGCAAGATAAAATGCTTGACATCTTCCATCTTCTCTTTGTTTATCATGGTGTTACCATGATGATTATGAGGATTTTTATTTTCTCTATATTGTTGTAATCCATATTGAAGTTTGAGTTCCCTTCATCTTCATCAGCAAGTGTTCCAAGTTCTCTGAGCTTTCAGCAAGCAAAACTATTTCATCTGCATATCCACTTGTTAGTCTTGGTAGACTAGAGAAACAAATCAATAGACACACATATGTGTATAAGAAAGAGATTTATATCCAAGAGCAATTGAATATTGAGAAAACATCCCAACCCACTCTAGATGAAGTCCATAAGTCCGATATCTGCCTATATGTCTGATACCAATCTATAAAGTCCTCTTTAGACTTATGAAACACATGCAATGAAGCCAAATGCAGGACGATCACAAGCCAGTGGGTAGGAAGTCTTTGGGTCCAGTGGCATTGTAAGCATCTCAGTGCTGGCAGGGGTCTCTCTGTGGATTCTCTGGCTTCTGAGGTCTGGTTGCATCCATGTGGCTTATCTTCTGCAATGTCTCCCAGGGAGTGGCAGAGAGAGAGAGAGAAAGAGAGAGAGAGAGAGAGAGAGAGAGAGAGAGAGAGAGAGAGAGAGAGAGAGAGAGAGAGAAGTGTCTTTCGCCTCCAAGGAGGAAGTCCCAGATATCCTAGAACTCTCAGAAGGCTATGCCCACAGGAGTCTCTTTGGCTATCTCCAGCTTGACAGCCTAGACTCCACCCCTACATTCTTAATCCTCAAATTGACACCAGATTAGGTGAATACTCCATCTACCTTCCTACAATCCTGATTCAGTGTTCTTCATATAGTCAGTTTCTCTAATTATTTGCTCAGCATCCAGATTGCATAAATGTGGTGAAATAATACAAACCCTACTCACCCCTTTCTTGATTTTAAACCAAGTATTCTCCTAAAAGTAGAATAGAATCTCAACTTTTCTCATAAAAAAGAAATGCAGATTAAATTATAATGAAGTATATATTTTCTTCCTACCAGATATGCAAAAATCTCAGGCCCTGATAATATGTGGTAGCATGCTAGGAAAATGTGACCTTTTAAGGACTCAAGTAGAAAGATATTGTTTTGAAAATAATGATTGCAACATATGTACAAGTTTGCTTGATTTAATTGATTTATGGATTATTGTAATATCTGTAAGAGCCCCCAATAAAATGATTTAAATTAAAAATATATATGACCTATTATACACTGCTGATGGGAATGCAAATCTTACAATTCCTTCATATGCTGTATAATTGTTTCAATTCTATATGGCATTTTATCTTGTACATCTAATTTTTAAAGCAATAAATACAAAGATAGCATAATACATACACAGAAATAACTTAGGGGAGAGGGTTGGAGGAACAGTTCATAAAAAGTATAGAATACAGATGTTATTTACATTAAAATCCACACAGGCTCCTCAAGGACATAAGCTTGACAAATGACTTTCACTTCTTTGGAACTTTCCCCAATTATGAGAACGAAATCCTGTGAAAATATTATTTATAAAATAAAAATATACTAAAGTTTAAAATAAAATACTACCTTATGCCATTAGTAATCACAGACACCGAGTTTGCTTATATCTGTTATCACCGCTTGTCCTCCAGGAAGAAGGGGTACATTCTGAAAGTTAACTACTGAAAACCATGTGACATATCAGCTGAACATTAGCTGGTACAGTGCTGGAAGATGAGTCTCCCAGGTTGGGAGGTAATCAAACTCTTATGAGAGAAGAGCTGTCTTCTCCATGTAGAGTTAAGTTTAAGAACTTGGCTGGGACAAAGCTTTCTGTACCGTCTTTGCTAAGGTAGCATTAGGCCACCAATTTCTTTGTAAATTGTAAATTTTCTTTCCAGCACCATAAATGGTGATTATACACATGTATCTCATCTGGTAGGAAACACCAAAATCACATTCACTACATCTGTAAGAGAAAATTAAAAGTTTAATATCATGAGTCAAAATTAGGCCTGGGGCTGACTGTGCAGCATTGTTCCTGGGCAAACTCAGGTTGAAGCTGAAGAGAAGTAAGTCTATTAGAGTCAAAAAGAAGACCTTGAATATATCTCATTTGAATTTAGAGACCATCTCAAGAATGTATTTAATTCACTGGACACAATTTACAAGACCAGAGGAGTTGTGGAATGGTATCAGGAACATCATAAATTAACCAAAAAAAAAAAAGGTCATTAACAATATTTGAAAGAAAAAAAGAACTAAAGTAGAGCTTTGGAAGGTCTTCTTGGACATAGTGTACCTAAAGCACATGGAAGAAATGATTAGATCAAAAAGAGTGGAGCAGGAAAGTTCAAAAGTCTCCTGGAAAAGATAAGGTAAACTGTGGTATAAAAAAGAAAACAAAATTTTGGGGGGCAAGGTTAGAAATATGGAAGCATTTTCTTCAGAATTATATTGACTTAGATATAGTATATGTCAAGAAACAATAGTTTTACATTTTGATATTTTCTGTAATAAATAATTTTTATGATTTTGTAGCAATAAATTTTACTTTCATATCCCTACCTCTATTTCATAGATAATGAAATTAAGATCAGATCAGTTAAATTAAAAATTATCTACTAGTGTGGCAGACATCTCAGGTTCTAAATGCTATTTCCTTTACTTATGCCAGAGTATTTTGCAGAGTAAAGCCTACTGATGGGGTTTATTTTGTGGGTCCTCTGGCTAGAAGCTACTCCTGTCTTGCCAAGTTAAAGTGACCCATATAAACATGCTTCCCAGCTGGTGCAGCCAAGGCTCAAGTAGCACCAACAACCATCAAAGGAACAATCAATTGAAAATACTTGAGTTTTTATTCTGTGCCAGGCCCTGTGCTTAATGTTTAGCATTCATCACCTTATGTCATTGTCACAACAGACTTGCAAGATCTTGATTCCTCTCTCTTTTTTAGGTCCTAAAACTGAATCACAGACTGATTAATTTTGTTTCTCAAAGTGATGCAAATTGGAAGTGGCAGAGCCAATATTGGAAGCCAGAACTGGGCGATTCTAAACCCATTCTGTGAGCCATTATACAAGGGAGAACAGCAGTGCCTGGCAAGTGGAGGCTTGTGGGCATGTTTCAGAGCTCAGTAACAGTAACCAGGTTCCCTTACATTCTTAGGTCGTAAAGATTTGTGCAGTGAATATAAAAACTAGGTTTGATGAGATTTGTAAAAAAGTAGTTGAGGAAGGTTTTATGCTCCAAGTCTAAATATGAAACAACTGCAGATAGACTTGCTGAGTTTTGTGCAGTTGGCACCTTTGATAAAAGGAAACAGACTTCAGATTGGCACCAGCAAGGGCACTAGTGTACAGACAGCTTAGGAAAAGGGATGTGATTTGGGGCAAGATGATGGCATGTCCTGTAAGCATTCCAAGAAAGTGTGTCATCAATTTTACACTGAGGAGAGATTGGAAAGTGACATTTGGATCATACTCTTTTATTTGTAGTATGGACATACGTTGTAGCAAATGATACATTTCACAGTAGACGCTAACAATATGTACAGTCTCAATATTTTTTCATCACTACTCTATCAAGAACGTGGCTGCTTTAGAAATAGTGGAATGAAGCGGACATGATGCTGTTTGATTTCTGCGGTAGGTCACAAAGGACCATTCAGATTCAACTAGTCCCTCTTTCTTGTGACATGAACTTAGGAGGCCGCCAGTCCATTAGTTTAATGAGCAAGAGATACTAATCTGTTGTTTCATGACACTAGTGTTAAGAAGCTCTGGTGGTATAATGGGCTATACCCACTATACCCATTGAGCTCATACCCACAAGACCAGAAGTTCAAATCTACCAGCCACAACTTGGGAGAAAAATGAGGATGTTATATAAAGAGTCAAACTCCGGTGAACTCCCTCCATCCACATTTGAGGGATAGGGGGAAAAGGGTTACTAAACAAAGGCCATTGGAGAGATGAGGATAGAAGATCAAGTCATAACTCTGCTTTGACCAGTTAAAACTTTCTCAGTTGATACTCCGCTGATGCATTCTGGACCTGCTCTGGTTTTCAAGATTCTTGTATTTTTGTTTTGTTCATTCATATTAGAGTGTATCTCAGAGGCGCTATGCTGTGTGAGGGCACACTCTTGATGGTGTTAGATGATGTTCTGTTTTTTGATATATGCAACTCAGGACTGATGAACATATAGAAAGAGCAAGTCAAATAAGATCCTTGGGGGGTAGGGAGATATAGTGGGGGGGGGGGGGGCTGGTAAAAGGAGCTGATGTTAAGGAGTTCAGAAAGAAAAAGAATGCTTGGAAATTGTGGTAGCAATTGTATAATACTGTTTGCCGTGATTGAACTCTGGAATGATCCGATATATGTATTAACTCTCAATCAATAATAAATTAAAAAATAATGGGATTTTCCCACTGAAATAAATAAATTGAGGGGTTGGAGGCAACCCTGCATAGGGAAAAATAAAGATTTGAAGTCTCAGAAACTCAAACACAGATCTCCCTTGTCTTTTAGTGTCATGTTAAGTCAGAGTGAACTGATCGGCAGGGCATTGGGCTTGGGTTCGGGATCAGGGTTGTCAACCAAACCAGGGGTACAAGTAGAAACAGAGATAAAACTTAAACTAACTGCTATTCAATTGACTCTGACTCATAACCATACGTATTCATATAGAGAAAGCTATAACCATAAGTATACAAATATAAAGGTATAAATTTGATATTTTTTATCAAGTCACTAATATACAATACATGTTACACACTAAAGTAGTTGTGAAATAAGCATTTTGATAAAAACGCCAGCAATAGGTATAACCAAAAACTGGGTTAAACAAGTGTTAGATCATTCACACATATGAAAGGTCCGTCAAAAGGCTTTTGGGAAATGGAATTAAAACATCAAAATAAAAAATACATAAGCTCCATCAAGACTCATTTGAAAGCAATGATTACACTCATTTAGGGCTGTAGGAATGTTCTCATGGAAACTCCGGCGTAATAGCTCATTTTTGAAGTGAAGAATGAACAAAATCGTTGTGATAGATAAAGATTCTCATGAAAGTTTTCTCTGGACTTTTTCTGCCAAAGCTTTGAGACTAACTTCATCAAAACACTCTTCTAACAGGCAGATGTCATTGTTAATAGGAGCTCCAGAAAGTCAACAAGCAAAATCCCTTGAGCATCCCCAAATACTGTCGTGACGGTCTTAGCTCTTGATGGGTCCACTTTTGCTTTGCTTAGACCACTTCCACCTCGTTGGAGACAGTGCTTTGCTTGTGCTTTGTTTCATGATTCTACTGGCAGAGCTATGTTTCAATTCCTGTTCAAATCTTAGAAGAAATGCTTCAAGATCTTGATCCTACTTCCTTAACATTTCCATCAGAAGCTCTGCTTTTTTCTGAAGCTGATCTGGATGCTAAGTTTTGACAGCCATCAAGCAAAATTTTTACTTACCTTTAATTTTCATTCAGAATTTTGTAAGCCTGGCCACTTGAGAGGTCTACGCTGTTTGTTATTGTTTCTGCTGTTAACAGTTGATTCTTTTTAATTAGGACAAGGACAAGAATGATTTTTTTTCTCGCAAGTTAATGTGGATGGTCTGCCACGGTGGATTTTACTTTCACAATGTCTCTTCCCATCTTAAAATGGATTAGTCATTTGTAAACTGATGATGGCTTTGGGAGCCTTGTCCCTATAAATGCTTCATAAAGCATTAATGGTGCTACCACTCTTTCACCCAAGCATCAACACAAATTTGCTGTTTCCTCTTTTCCTTCTTAGTGTCTCCCACTAGATCCTGTTCAGACTTTTCAGAAAGATTTAGTATAAATTTAGTTTTCATAATCTCTCTCATATATGAAAGCATAGTGGTGGCATAGTGGTTACATGTTGGGCTGTGATCCGAAAGGTTAGCAACTCAAAACCTCCAGACGATCTGCAGGAGACAGATGGGACTTTCTACGACAACTAAGCAGTTAGAGTCTTGGAAACTCACAGGATAGTTCTACCCTGTCCCATGGGGTTTCCACGAGTTGGCACTGACTCAATGGCAGTGAGAGAAATTTGTCCAAAAGAGTTTAATTTTGACATGCAGAATTAGGATCACAACTTCAATGTCTTCCTTTATACAACTCTGTGTTGTGAAACTTATCTTTTCTCACCCAACATCTAGCAGGAAGGGCAGGGATGTTACCACTTTTACCTTAAGTCAAGAGACACCTTCAACAGCACCCTTCAAAGGACTCTTCTTGATGTAGACTGGGAATCTAGATGAGAAAAGATGGAATGACTAGCTGTTTTAGTGATTGAATGTAAAGATCTTGATTCCAGGTTATGATTAGTCTTCACTTGCATTGCTCTTTTGGGGGGGACCATGGATGCTTACTTCATGTGAACAATATGTAAGCTAGGTGGAGATAAAGTTGGTCTATATATATTTCCAGTTATTTTGAAGAATGACTGGATGCTGGAAAGTTTGATTAGAATAACCTGCCAATCCAAAAAGGGAGAGGAGGTGAAGACCTGGCCAAAAGAAAACGCCTATCAGAGGGGAAGTGCAGTTGAATGCTCTCAAGCTACCTGTGAAAAATTCATTCAGCATATATGAGGAGGAGTCATCTTCATATATCTGTCTGGGACATATAATTAAATTTTTATGAATATAATATTAGTTAGAAAATATACTGCTCTTTTCTTCCCTCGTGTCCACGTTCTCTCCTATCTCTATCATAGCACAAAAGGGGTGAATAAACCTTGTTAGCAGGAAGATCGATGATGGGGAAGGATAAAAAACTCTGCCCCACCTTAGACTTTCTGTTTACAAAGGGCCTTAGGAGAGAAAGAAAATACTATTTAATTTTACATCACTTGAAGTTTTGGTTACTAAACAAGATTAATTACTTTACAAGTTTTCATTTCAAACTTGATGCTACAGATATTTAACCAATTTAGCAAGTATTATGTTACAGGGACTTTTCCTCTCGTTTCTAAATGCTTCCTCCCCCCACTATCATGACCCCAATTGTACCTTACAAATCCAGCTAGACCAGAGGATGTACACTGGTACAGATAGGAACTGAAAACACAGGGACTCCAGGGTGGATGATCCCTTCAGGACCAGTGGTGAGTGTGGTGATACCAGAAGGGTGGAAGGAAGGTGGGGTAGGAATGGGGAAATGATTACAAGGATCTACATAAAACCCCCTCCCTGGGGGCTGGACAACAGTAAAGGGAGTGAAGGGAGACTTCAAACAGTGTAAGATATGACAAAATAATAACAATTTATAATTTATCAAGCGTTTATGAGGGATGAGAGAGCAGGGAGGGAGGGGAAAAATGAGAAGCTGATCCCAAGGGCTCAAGTAGAAAGCAAACATTTTGGGAATGATGATGGCAACAAATGTACAAATGTGGTTGACACAAAGGATGTATGTATGGATTGTGAAAAGAGTTGTATGAGCCCCCAATAAAATGATATTTTAAAAATACCATATTTAGTGACTGTATTACTTTTAGTCCTCAAAATACACTTTTATTTAACAAATAATAAACTAGGGGCTGGGGGGGACCCTCTTTTCTCTTGGAACTTGCATTCTAATGAGTAATACTCCCCAAATTTCTCAACTTCCTTCTATTGAGTCAATTTCCTGTAGGCTAGGGTAGAACTGTCCATGTGAGTTTCCAAGATCCTGAATCTTTTCTTTTCCAAAGCATTTTATTAGGAGCTGATCTAGACATCATGCAATTTCATAGTTCAATCACATTAAACAGTGTTGTACAACTGCTACCACAATCAGTTTCAAAACATTTTCTTTCTTCTTGAACTCCTTGATATTAGCTCCCCCTTAATTCCACCACCACATACCTACCCCAAGAACCCATCGTCTAGTTGTAGTTGCTATAGATTCACCTATCCTGGGTTTCATGTACCTAAAATAAAGAAAAACACATAGCATAGCCTCAAGACAGCTATAAACAATGACAAAATACAGCAGATGATTACCCCAAAATGAAAACACACACAGAGAGAAAATATTAAAAACCAGATCAAGCACTAAGTGTATCAGAAGCGAGATCATGTGACAATGTTTCAACCATTTAAGCTTGTAAAACTTTAGGGGAGTAGAAAGCCTTGCCTTTCTCTTGCTGAGCTAACAGTGGTTTTGAACTGCTGACCTATGGTTAGTAGCCAACATGGAACCCACTGTGCCACCAAGCTGCAGACATGAAATAAATGAGTTAAATTTATAGTGTATCATATGATAGTACATACTGTGGAGCAAATATAACAGGAAAAGTTGCAGAAAGTATCAAGAGGGGTGAATACCTGGTCATGAAAGGTGACACTATTTGTTCTCTGTGTTGACTTTCTAAAGCGGAGAATGGATTTTGTTTTTTGTTTAAGAAACATATTTTACTTATGATAAATAATGTTAGTTGTTATCCAAACAAACATTCCAATTTTATTCTCTCAACACACACACACACACACACACACACACACACACACACACAGTGCTCCTTTCTGGCTTATGCCATTGCCCATTGTGAGTCACAGCCATTCTGAGACACAGGCTCCTAGCCTCCCTCCAGCAGTTCCTTCCTCCCCAGGGGGAGCCCTCGGAGCCTCTTACTAAAGCTTTCTTAGGAGGAACACATGGTGAAAGCACATGTTAACTTCCACCATGTCCATTGGCAAGAAGGAGTCCCCACATGTGCCTGGATACTTGTGTGTCTGTCAAAGAGTCTAGGAAGAGGAGACAAATTGGATTTTGGTAAACACTTTGAGTTCTGGCCCAAAGATAACTTTTGGGATTGAGTGGAAGGAAACAAAGTCAAATGTTGAGACGCTAAGTTGGGCAAGCTAAGAAGGAAACTTGCCTTAAGCAATCCTATCTGATAAATGTGCTTTTTACTATGTGTATTACATGATATATATAATTATACTAAATACTAGAAGGGAACATAAAATATTAATGACTTGATTAATATTTATTGGAGCAGAATAACTATGAATGGATTTTTCTTGAATGCTGTTTCACTACACCCTAAAGATATAGTAAATATGTAGTCAATGAAATGTTTTACTTAATTTTCAATTACATATTTTCCTTATTATACAAAAAAGAAAGAGTCCTAATGGCATAGTGGCTGCAGATGGGACTGATAATCACAAGGCCTGCAGTTTGAAGCCACCAGGCAGTCTGCAGGCATACCATGAGATTTTCCATTCCTGTAACGAGTTGTAGTTTCAGACTGACAGGGGCAGGCACGTCTATTCTGTCCTATAGGGTTGCTCAGGTTCAGAACGGAATTGATAGCAGTGGGTTTGGTTTGAGTTGATATCTTTATGGAATGACATCAATGTAACAGAAATATGTTATTAGAAATGAAAACCAGAATTTATCTAAGAATGCATCACAGGGATTCCTATCCATTAAATAATTTATCAAGAACTGAAAAAGCACTTGTATCGAATGGCCTTGTAGAGTTAATCAGAGCACTGTAAACATATCCAACATAATATCTTGCTCTATTTTAATATCACCTTATTGTTAGATACAATTTGGTTTAAGAAAAATAAGAAATGCTTTTAGATTGAAATGAAGACAGAATCCATGGAAACAAAGTTAGAAATGTAGAATTATATTTGGAGGGACTTGTAAACAACCAGCACAATCTTTTCCAATGTGTGTGCACTTAATTTTTCTAGTATTTCCTGGTTAATGGATCTAATGATTCCCAATAACCAAGGTTCATATTTCCCAAAGCTGCCCAGGTCTCGAAAACAAATATATTCTCTTTGACGGTAAAATTTAACTCTATGTAGGTAAAGTTTATTAAAACGATTGTTGGAGTGAGGCAATGTATATAGGAACATAGTCATGAATTTTGGGGAATTAAAGTAATAATCTTGCCTCAAATTGTTAGGGCAATTTTAATCCAATTTAAATTAAGTCCCAGTCTGACATTGATTTCAACCTATTTTTTCTTTTTGTAAAACACATCTTTCTTTTTAGTTAAAAATAAACAAGAAATACTGGAGAATAACTATGTCCATTGACTTCTGAATCTAAGTTTCTCAAATCTTAATAATTTTCTATATATGCTTCAGACTTAAGCTTACGTAACAACATTACACTTAGCATACAGAGTAAAATTGATGTAAACTTCTGATTAAATACAAATTTTTTAAAAAGTAAGTCATTGTGATGGAACTGAAGCACTCTGCATATCTCTATGATTTTCCCCACTCCCCTCCTTACCCAGAATAAACTTGCATCCTGAAATTTACTCATCCATTGCCATTGAGTTTAACTGTCATTTGCAGTATAATTGAGTTTAATTGCCATTAGTGTTTCTTAATTCATCATGTCTGTGCATCCACTTTTCATCACAACTTAGACTACACAAGCATACTAAATGTCTCCAAAACTTTGTTTATAGGGAAGGCATCCATTTGAAACAATTTGCTTTCTATTAACCTTTTGATGGGATCCTGGAAAGGGCAAGTGGTTTCTGATCGGTGGTCTGCCTAAGCATCGGTGCTCTGAACTCCTTCAGTGGAAAGTGGAAGCAAGGCCTGGTAGACTCCTGCAATACAGACTGCAGTCACAAAACACTGTGGAGCGGTCCGACTGCCACGCAAGGGGTTAACAGGAGCTGTAACAGACTCATTGCCACTGTGTGTGTGTGTGTGTGTGTGTGTGTGTGTGTGTGTGTGTTTTACATTAACTTTTAAAGTTGCATCTTGTTGTGAAAACCTGAAATGGCAAGCCTATGTTTAATATGGTTGGACAGAAACTAGTACGAACACACTGGTATTTATGGCAGACACTGATGACAGGCATTTTCTCAGATACCCTCCTTGCTGTAAGAACCGTATTCCTCTGTGGAAGCAGGAAAGTTTGAGATACTAATTTTTCCATATTTCTTTACCTGGGACAAGTCCCGAGACAGCATCAACTTGAGAACAGAGTTGGAGCTTGACCGGATGATGGTCCGTGGGTCGGAAGGAAAGTTACTCGCAGTTTCTGGAACAGGCTTTACTTTCTGAGTCGCACCCACTGCCACCGAGTGAGCGCAGATCCGTAGTGGCCGTATGTCGGGCATCGGAGGCTGCAGATCCTTACAGGAGTCGATGGTCTCAACTCTCTCCCTGGAGTGCATATATGGTGGTCCCACCACGCTGATCTGACAGTGTCCCCGCGCTTCCTGTGTGAGAGTGACCAACAAAAAGACAAACTCTTTCTCGATGCCTTTGGGCACCGTGAGGATGGGGGCAAAGCAACCATCTCATGGTCCTGGTGGGCGAGTCACGCAGGAGGTCTGACAGTTCTCACGGTAGGAACGATAAAACTGTCTGCATCTGATGTTTTATTATCTGGTAAAGCGAACATCTGCCTTTGATTAGGTTAAAAACAAACAAACATATTCTTCTTTTCCTGAGGAAAAGGAGCGCTGGCGGAGCGCCGCGGGTGCAGGAGGAAGGTATCTGCTTCATGAGGATTGGGCTCTCAGGAGCCCTGCAGAGGGGCATTCGAATCCACTCATCCACTCAGCGAGGCAGGCGCCCTTTCTTTCTCTTTCGTTTTTGGCTTTTTAAACGTTGGTTTCATTTTATTTTCCAACCCATCATCTTGAATGAGAAAGTCTTTTTTTTTTTCTCCCTTGGGAGAAAGCTTTTACTCCATTTAACTATCAAAAGCTGGCCAACACATGCGAATGCTGTCTCCCAGTGCTTGATGTGGTTGGAAGGGGAGCTGGTAAAGTGTAAAGAGCGTTTGTAAAATTAAAGTTACAACCTCCACGTTCATACTTAGTAAAAATACGTTTATATTAAACGAAGGAGACTTAGGGAGCTCTGGAAGCATAGTGCTTATGCATCGGACTGCTAACCCCAAGGTCAGCAGTTCAAAATCACCAGATACTCTAAGGGAGAAAGATGAGGTTTTTATTCCCATCAATGAACAGTCTCAGGAACAGGGGCAGTCCTACCCTGCCCAGTGGGTCAGCATTCCCTGGATAGCAGTGACTTTAGCTTGGAAAGAGACAACACCCATTTACCTAATAGAGAGAAGACTAAAAGTCAAACGAAGGTTGTTAATAGGTGCCAAGCAGTTGCTCCTACTCAGAATAACCCGATACACAACAGAGCAAAACACTGCCTATTTTCCAAACCTGGTTCTGCATCCTCTTCACAATTGGTGAGCATATTTTGCAACAACTGTGTCAATCTGTCTCATCAAGGATTGTCCTCTTTCTCAGAAGGGGAATCAACTGCAGTTCAGAATCACTCGATGGCCGTAAGTCCAGCTTGACCACGCATGGTGCTCTTTCCAGGGACTTGGGCTTTCTGACAGCATGTCCAAAGCCAACGAGCCTCCATCTGTGCTTTGAAGGAGCATTCAGGCTAGATTTGCTCCAAGACAGATTTGATTGTTCGTCTGGCAGTCAGTGATTCTTGACATTAAATATTCTTCACCAACCACATATTATTGCTCAATTATTATACAGTTGTTATTCTAGCAAAGCAAATATGGAAAAAATAATTGTAACAAAAAGGTTAATGAGACTTACGTCTAGCTTTGTGAGTCTGGCCTCCGCAATACTTTTTTTAATAGTCATATACACACATATCCATTTACCCTTTTTACAGTAAGTGTTGATATAGTTTTTCATACAAGAGGTTTTGAAGACAAGTTTATTAGAGAGTAAGGAAACTATACTCAGGATATTTTCACTTATGCATATTATCTGCAACACATTATGATCAATGGACTGTGGTATTCTGATAGTAACATTCAATTATATCCTCAATAGGGTATTTGAAGCAGAAAATTCTAGCTTGGAGAGAAATAGATTTTTCTAGTCATTTAGCTGTCTAAGTTCTGCTTATCCTTTTTCTGCATTCTTTCTCGCTCCGTGTGGAAGGATTTGTTGAGCAGAAAGAACACTTCTGTGGAACAATGTAGAAATGGTATGCAGGGCTGTGCCGGACCTTCTCTGGCTTCCATATCACCATGAGGCGGGGATCACGCGTACCTCATGTTCCATATTTCTGTACCCTCTTTGCCATCACAGCACACTAATTCTATGCCGAGTCTGATAATTATTGCAATGGCCACTTACAGACAAGACTCATAATTATGGGGGCTTCTAAGGGAAGTCAATAGGCTACCACAAGTCAGGGTCACTAAACAGTAAGGACACAGTTGTGGGTCCAAGTAATACCTCCTTAGCCAGCAGCCAAGTCTCTTTCTGATCCTCGGTCTCTCAGTCATTCAGTCCCTTGACCTCTGCCTCCATGGACCAGGGGTTGCACTCATTGTTCTACCTCACAGTCCCATAGTCTTGGCGCCGCGTCTCTATTCTGCCAGATGAACCCCTTGTCTTGATCTCTTGTATTGGTCTGACTCCTTTGCTCTGTCTCATAGGGTCGAAGCCACAGTCTTTGCTACCTCTGGTCTTGACCTCTGCCATGTCAGACAGAGGTCTGAAGAGCCCTTTCAAAGGTACTGCCAGCATACTTGAAACTGTGACAGAGGAAATTGTTTGTGTGGTAGCAGAGTGGGGCACCAGGCCTTCCCAGTTTCGCATAGTAAGATGGGCCATATTCAGTATATATATATTCAGAATATATATATTCTTTCTTGGAGATGGCTCTTATACACAGGGGAATGGATTTGATGGCAGGATGGTTCTTGTCTTTTAATAGACTATACCCACAAGGAAACAAAGGGTGTGCTTTTGTTCACACCCTCTAATAAGTTCAGAATATTATCCCATCTTCAGCTTGTCCCTTGATATAGTAAATAACACCCTCCAAAGTGAGAAGATAGCTATAGACATACAGTCCAGAATTGTAGTTCATCATATTAGGCATTGTGGCTAGAGGCCAATCTTAAGTGAGCGTATCTCAAATGAGAACCGTATACATCTCTTTTTCAAACTATGGACGCCATCCAGTTGCTTAGTCTGGCACAAAGCCTTTCTAAGGAGAGTGTTCTTTATCGTTTAGACAATTTTCTTTGACACCTGCTATGTAATAGTGATGGGACGTTCCAGAAGAGTACATTCCTGTTGGAAAAAAGAAAACAAATGTCAGTATCTGTCTTACATAGCATTTAACCTGGCCATTGCATGTCAGAGAACCATGGTTTAAATCATTCACTCCCAATATAACATCCGAAACATCAGGAAAACAGGAATTTCTGGTATTGTAACTGTAGTCACTTCGAGCTTAATTGAAATCTATGAAGACCCAAAATGGGCTGCAAGCCACTGAGCTTTCTCCTAAAAAACTGAGAAATATAAAACTGGAATGCACCTCTTTCGATGTATAGGTCTCTAGAGATCCTCTTGGTGTAGTAGAAAAAGTACAGAAACAAGATTTATAAGTTTGGGTCCTTTACTCACTAGTCAATTTATCTTCAGAAAGCCATTCACCTTTCCGGAGTCCCAATTTTCTTTTAATTAAATGAGAGTAGTCATTTCTTTCCTGCCAACTACAGTGTTACATAGAGGTCAAGAAAACTCATATATATTTAGTTGCCTTAAACATTCCAAAACATTTGCATTGTTGAATATTGCTGTATTCCTCAGGGCATAGAATACCGCAAGTACTCTTTGAGGGACGCATCTGAGAAGCATATATACTGACAATAAAAATGACAGGTGACAAGCGATAGAAAGATTAGTTAGAAATCAAAGCATGGTAATTGACAGAATTCTCTTTTAAAAAAGGTTCACACAGATGTATACAATTCACAAATGTCAGGTATGTCTGTGTACATTTCAGCTCCATAGAGAGGAAAATGGATTTAGCTGCTAGGAAATGAACTTGTACGCGAAGTTCTTAATGATTTTCAAATAGCCTGCTTCCTTGCTCCGGTGAAGGTGCTAGGTACCAGGTCAAAAAGTGAAGTATTGTCTTCATGAATGCTTGAATTATTCATAATTATTTAATTAAATATTTCCCAAGAACTCTCTCACATTGTGAACATCTAATTGAATTTTTCTGGATGCTACTGCTTCTTCTTCTTCTTCCTTGGTTCCCGCTTTTCCCCTGGCTGCTTCTTGAGTCTTGTTTGTCCCTGGCACTCGTTGTTTTTCTGGCCTGGTCCATTGCACAGCTAATTATGGTTTGGCCCAATATGATCTGTGAGATATAAACTGTTGTGTTCTCTGGGACATGCCCTGTCATATTTTGAAAACATTTCTGCAAATTCTTAGACATTCTTTCCAAGAAAGGAGAGATTCGAATGGTCTCCTGCTGAATACAACCAATCTTAGCATGAGAAACGGGAAGGGTCTGGTAGTTCGCTCTACTTCCAAATTACCAAGCCAGTCTGCTAGAGTTGCAAGTGTGCTGGCAGAAGGCGTAAGAAATATGGGTCAGTAAAGGACTTTATTACTCACAGCAATAGCAATGAATGCAACTTTCGCCTTTTCTTGTATAAATCCATTGGTAGAAAATTTCAAATTCTTACAGGAAAACACTAAGAGAAACAGGTAAAACCTTTACACACACACACACACGAGGCTTCAAAAAGTTTATGGGAATGGGAATTAAAAGATTAAAAAATTCACAAACTTTTTGAAATTCCCTCCTATTGGGTTGAATTGCTAAAGGAACGTTCTAAGCTTAGGGACCAGTAAGTACACTTTACTCTGGAGAAGTAGATATGGTCTATAGCCAAGTACTTAACCATTACTCTCAGTAAACATATTTCTATTATCTTTCATATGTTTTATCCAATGCTGCTTATTTCTATATCGTTAGGATCCCAGATTCCTGTCTGTAACTGCTTGTTCTGGAAACTAGGATGTGCTTTGTGTTTAGTTGGTTGTTTACTTTCTTGCCTTCCTCTCTGGCTTGGTTTTGTATTGGCGGCCTATGGGAGACATCTGTGCTGCTCTGGGAAGGAGCCGTATTTCCCAGGTTCCTGGTTTGGTTTAGCCTGGAAGGAACCCCGGTTGCATGAAATTTGTTTGCTTGGGCTCCCTGACCCATTGGCTGCCATTAATTTGTCAAAGTGATGGATTTACATGGCATGTTTATGATATTCTCCATTTCTTTATTGAACATTCTTTGTCAGTATTGGAAGTGTATGAGAGACTGCAGAATGCCTAACTCTACACTGGCTACACACCTTATATTATGATGTCTCTCAAAAATATTTTGTATGTTTGTAAAATTTTTCCTGCTTTCCATTTGAAATGAAGCTTCTCCTAGGATACCTGCATATTTTTCCACTTGACAAGCTGTTTACATCTGCTAGAAGGGCTTCTAAGCAAGGCTTTTCCTGACCACCTCATTAAAATAGCAAGCTCCAGTCTTGACAACAGCCAATCCTCCATAACCTGCTCAATATGGCACTGACATATACATTTTATTTACTCCTATGTCTGTCTAAATCATTGCCACAATCCACTGCTGGCTTAACTTGTTAACTTAACCTGCTCTCATCCAGTCAGTTCAGACTCAGAAGCCACCTTGGAGGACAAAGATCTTCCTCGCAGACATTTCAATACTATAAGCTTTATGGATGCTGACTGCCACCTCTCTCTTACAGAGTGGACGGTCGATTCTAACCATAGATCTCTCAGTTAGTAGTCAAGCATCTAATCACTGCCCACCAAAGCTCCCTAGAGTTGGTGGCTAAATGTGACTAAATAATCTGAGTAAAAGTTAGAGTGTGTTACATTATATAAAAGTAAAAGGTATGACATTGCAAGTATTGCAGTTGATGTATACATAGGAAAAATGTGAATAATTTTAAAAGAGACAATAAGCAATTATACCCCAAAAAACAACCAAAAAGTAAGCAAAGCTATACTATGAACATCAAACAAAATATACCTTATGGAAGACATACTACTAAAAACCAAGAGGAGCAGTGTATGAGGAAAGGTTAAAAAGAGAAGGCAGTTGAGTAACTAAAATGGCATATTCATAAGAATATAGCTTCACAAAGGGCTTACCCCTGCTTGATGCTCACTCATGAAGAGATCTCCGAGGTTGTGGGGGCCACAGCAAAGGGCAGTGAAGAAAACTAACGGGGGCAGTTATCAACAAGATTAGCATCTGAGATCTTAATGGCTTGTCTTCAAACAAGCAGCCATCTCAGTAAGCCACCAACTAAATCTCCATGGAAAAAGCACACCAGCCTGTATGATCCAAGGATGTTAATAAAATCCAAGTCCAAAGGATGGAATGGTATGAGAGCTTAAATTGTGAACACCTGATTTGTAGAAGGCAATGGATGACAGTTGGAGCCTGAAGTCCTTTTGCAGGGTCCCTCCAGGAAGTAAGCCTCTGATGAATTCCTTGGACCAGAGTCGAGGGATGTGCACAGGCTTCTATCACACAGAGTCTATTGCACAGACAATTATGGCAGACGTGATTATGTTAAATGCCACACCTGACCATTTGATATCTCATTTGACTAATTAAAAATTTGTTGTAATTTTTTAATACATTGGACTTTTTTCTCAAATGTCTTTTTTCCTTCTGGTGTATTATTTTTCTTATTTTGGTATATTTTCCATTATATGAAATCTTGGATGGGTGAAGCTTTAGAGACAGGGACTGGACAGGGGACTGACTGGAGGTGCAGGGGTGGGGTGGCTGGCAGGAAATGGGGGACTAATAGCACACATGAGAGGGGAGAAAGTGTTCAGGAACTGATTGCAGTGATTCAAGGTTGGATAACTTCCACATAACTGAACTATGGGAACCGTAGGTAAATAAAATTACTTTTTAAACAGAACATACCTTCAAACAATACAAAACATACAGTTTTAAAGATAAAGACACAAGTCCAACATTTTAGTAAGAGATTTGAACATAGCCCTCTCCATCATTAAGAGGAAGACAAACATATTTTGTTTGTGTACAATATGTGCCAGCCGATATAGAGTTCCACTTCCAACAGTGGGAGTTTACTCATTCATTCTAGTCTCCCTGAAAAGCAACTCCAAACTCACGGCCCTCTAGTCTTGCTGACTCATCATGAGCCTATGATTATATGATTATAGGATAGGGTATAACCGCCATTGTGAGTTTCTGAGGCTCTAACTCTATCAGTCCCACTCTCTTCCTCTGATCAGATGGTGGTTTCAAACTGCCGACCTTGCAGTTAGTAGGCCAGTGCATAACTACTATGCCACCAAGTTTCAACTTGAAAATTCTTAGAAATCAGAATTATGAAGAAAAGTGTATATATATGTAACTCCCATCTACATGTATGTATTTAGTGTTTGAAAATACCTGTAAATTATTCATATATTAAAGACATTGTAATGGTACTTAGAAAACACTTAATGACACTGGTATTAATTGAAAACTTGAGAATATTTACAATGATTAGTGGCTTCAACTTATATAATTAAGAATAAAATTAAAATTAAAGAACAAGAACTCACGTACTTATGAAAAACAATAGAATGAACTCAAAAATGTAGAATAAAAATAATAAATATAAGAACAAAAATTATTAGAATCCCAAGTGACAGAATTTAAGTTGATAAAGCAAAAAGGAGTTGATAAAGCAATGATTTGACTACGTGGGGAAATTTCTAGTGAAATAATAATAAAAATAATAATTCAAAGAATAAAGTCAAAGTCTATAATACTAGAGTGAAGAAAGGGAATAACTGAGTCAGTAGGGATATAAAAATGAATAATAGAAAACAATGTACATGTGCCAGTAAATTTTAAAAAATGTTCTTGTGCTTGGAGCTTGTTGAATGTCTTTGATCTTCTAATTTTTACCTATACAGGTTTGATTTGGTGCTTTTTATATTTTCTATTTACCTTCTTGCACATATGCTATGAAGTTATAATAACTGTGCTAATGTCCTTGTTTGATCATTTTCCATTTAACAGTGTGTCATTCCTGTTATTGAGCAGACTCTGCAAGGAATGAGTCCCCCTCCTAAATTATTGCAACCTAATTTAAACAAAGAACAAACTCTTCAATGCCCTTTCCCTTCAAACTCTGGTGACCACAAATCATCTTTCGTTACGATGCGTCCGCCTATTTAAGAAACTTCATATAAGTGGACCATGCATTATTTGTCCTTTTGTCTATAATTTATTTCGTTCAGTAGAGTTCAAGTTTCACCCATGTGTGTTAACATGTATTATGATTTCATTTCTCTTTATGGTTGAATAGAGAATAGGGTTAATTCTCTATTGTATATAATCGTATATACACATTTTGTTTATCCATTCATCAGTTGAGGGGCACCTGTCTCTTTTTTTCCATCTTTGCACTTTGTAAACATTAAAGACTTGTTAAGTCTATGGGGCTAGTCTATGAGTATTCTGTCCTGTATAGTTTCTATGAGTTAAAATCAACTAGATGGCAAAATATTTATGACTCTAATGTAATGAAAAAAATGCTGGATAACAGTGAATATAAAATAAACGTAAGTATTTATTTTAGTTGCAGAATTTATTCCTGTTAACTTTGAAGAATGATATTCCATTATCTTAAGTTTGTCATTCCTGCCATATTGTTGTTGTTGTTGTTAGGTGCCATCAAGACGGTTCCCACCCATAGCACCCCGATGAACACCAGAAGGAAACATTGCACAACCCGGTGCCATCCTTACAATTGTTGCTTTGTCTAAGCCCATTGTGGACAGCCACGATGTCAATCCATCTCACTGAAAGCCTGTCTCTTTTTGCCTCTTGCTCCACCAAACACGATGTCCTCCAGAAACTGGTCTCTCCTGACAGCATGTCCAACGGATGTAAGCTGAAGCCTGGTCATCCTTGCCACTGAGAGGCACGTTAGCTGTGCTCCTTACAAGACAGAGGGCTGGTCCTTTTAGCAGTCCATGGTGGTTTCAAAATTCTTCACTAGCACTGCAATTCAAATGCATCAATTCTCCTTCAGTCACCCTTATTCCTGCCCAACCTTCACATGCGTACTAGGCGATTGAAGATACCATGGCATGGGGCAGCCAGATTCTTCTCAACACTGTCCTTAGTATGTTAACCCACACAGGTAAATGCGTTGGTGTAGTCAATCAACACAAGTCAACATCTATTTGATATTCTCTGCTTTGAACCAACATCTCTGACATCAGCATGATATCCCTAGCTCTATGCCCTTTCCTGAATCTAGCCGGAACCTCCTGCAGCTCCCTGCATCCTCTGTTGGATGATGTTTGGCAAAACTTTACTGGCATGTGATATCAGTGATGCTGTTCAATAACTTGGGCATTCTATTGGGTCACTCTTCTTTGAAATGGGCAAAGATATAGATCTCTTCCAGTCAGTTGGCCAAGTATCTATCTTCCAGGTTTCCTGGAATAACTGAGTAAGTGCTTCCAGTATTTCATCAGGTTGTTGAAACATTTCAACTGCATTCCATAAATTCCTGGAGCCTTTTTTTAATCTAATGCTTTCAGTGCAACTTGAACTTCTTCCTTTAGTACCATTGGTTCTTGTTCATATGCTACCTCCTGAAATGGTGAACTGTTGACTAGTTCTTTTTGGTATGGTGACGATGTGTATTCTTTCCATCTTCTTTTGATACTTCCTGCATCGTTCAATATGTTGCCTATAAAATCTTTCAACATTGCAACTCAAGATTTGAATTTTTTTGTGTTATTTCATTTTCAGATATACTGAATAGGTTTCTCCTTTTTGGTTTTCTAATCTAGGTCTTTGCACATTTAATGATAATATTTGATGTCTTCTCAAGCTGCCCTTTGAAATTCAATGGATGTTTACAGCAGTCTGTTCTTATTTTGAATCATGCCTCATCAACAAATAAAGATCTGAAATCTTTATTCCATCCATGTCATTAAGGTTGACTCTACTTTGAGGCGGTAACTCTTTCCTAGTTGTGTTTTGAGGGTCTCCCAACTTGAGGGGCTTAACTCCCAGCGCTCGGAAGTGTTTTACTACAATTCATAAGGTTTTCAGTGGGTAATCTTTCAGAAATTGTCAGCCCATTCTTTTTCAGTGTCTGGTCTTAGTCTGGAAGCTCTGCTAAAATCTATTCACCACTGGTTACCCTGCTGGTATGTGAAGTACCGGGGTCAGCATCACAGCGACACACCAGCCACCACAGTATGACCAATCGACAGAAAACTTGTGACTATTCACCCAGTAGGTGTGAAAAGGGGCCACTGATTTCATAGGGATTAAAATATCCCACTGCTAATCATAGGGTTGACTTTTTAAATCCACCTGCTACTAATAGAAGACAGATGTGACTGTCAGCTTCCATAAGGTTTACAGATTTGGAAACTCTATGGCGCTGTTCTATAAGTACTATGTTCTGTATAGTTTCTATGAGTTGAAGTCAACTGTATGGAGGTATATGGAAATGGGTTATGGGAGTGGATATGAAGGAGTCACTGGTAGAGTACCTAACTAGTAACGAAAAAATGGTGAGCTTGATCCTGCCAGAGATATTAAAAAAATTAGTGGCTTAATGCTATGCTTGCTAATAGTCACTTCCTTGAGAGCCTCTGAAATACAGATTCACTCTGCCACATATGGAGTTGAAATCAGCTAGATGTTAACTGATCCTGGCTTAATGGTTAATGATCTCAAATGTCAATTCTAGTACCCATGTACATCTTATTTGGATTTACTTCTTAGCCTTTCCCTATAGGTCCCGTTTTCCTGATTCTTTGCCTATGGGATCATTTCCCTCCCATTGTGGACTTTCCTTTCCTTGGTGATGGAGGATTCATAGTATCTTATAAATATTCTTGAATTTTTCACAAGGATGCATTACTTTGGAGATTATTGATCATTGCATCTCTATTTTACCAGGATTCACTAGAAAGGACAGGAGCAGAACTCAATCTAGGGGTAATTATTTCCTATTATTGAGTTAAAATGCATGGGTCCTCTCCTGGGACTGGTATGCTTGGTTGGTATAGGCACAATGTCCAGCCCTAAGTGCGTATCAGGAATTTTCAATTCTAATTATTTTGTGTGTGTTGATTTCATCAGTTATAGGTGACTTTTAGTTAATTTTGTTCAGTTACATGCTGATCAGTACTCAGTCACATGCTTGAATGTATGATTTAAGTGCTGTCTCTGTGCAATTCTCTCCTCTCTGGTCCCTTATCCTACGGCTGTCTACTTGGACTCTCATTTTCATGGGTTCAATCCAGGCCATAAGCTGGCCTTCCCTGGTTCCCTGTGCCTGCACTAAGGCCCGGAAACTCACTCTAGGAGCGCCTACCAGGCCCCACTTGTTTGTTTCCTCTCTCAGGAATGATTGTCCTTCCTTCTCTGATATTCAGTGTCTTAAAAATTGTTGTTTCATGCATTTTGTTGATTTTAGGATTGTTTCAGAGGGAAAGGTAAATATAGTTTTGTAAACTCATCTTAGCAAGAAGCAGACTTTCATATTCTATCATGTATCTATCCTATCTTTCTAGCCATGCATATAAATTCTGTCTCCCTCCAAAAACTGTTCCATAAAAGTGGGGAGATTTTTGTTTGCTTAACACTAATCCTTATGCGCTCAATGAGTTACTAAATAAATAAATTAAATAACTATTTGTCCTTTTCTAAAGATTAATATAGTCTTCAGCCATTTCTGTTGTATTTCAAATGTGACATTTTAAATTGTTTCTTTATATATTAAAAATAATTTTATTGGGGGCTCATACAACTCTTATCGCAATCCATACATCCACTTTGTGTCAAGCACATTTGTACATTTGTTGCCATCATTATTCTGAAAACATTTGCTTTCTACTTTAGTCCTTGGTATCAGCGCCTCATTTTTCCCCTCCCTCCCTTCTTCCCCTCCCCCTCCCCTATGAACCCTTGAAAATTTATAAATTATTATAACTTTGTCATATCTTACACTGTCTGATATCTCCTGTCACACACTTTTCTGTTGTCCATCCCCCAGGGAGGAGGTTGTATGTAGATTTTTTTTACTTTTCTACACTCTCATTCCTCCACTGAGATCTGCCACGGTAACCCTTTTGTCCTGTGTATTCCTTGTAATCTACTTTGAATTATGTCCACTTATCTGACCACTGGAAAAATTATTCTGAGGTGCAACCCAGAGAATTTTTATGTATGGATATGTTGAATCTTATCTAACAGTTACATAGTTTACACACAAATTTGCATGTGTCTAATTTACATACAAATACCTTAAGAACAATGATTTCAATCCTATAAACTTCTTTCTCCTGGGCTAGGTGTTTATAAAGGGAATTTAAAAAACCCATTTTATTGGAGGTTCATACAATGCTTATCACAATCCCTACATCCATCTATTGTACATTTGTACTTATGTTGCCATCATCATTTTCAAAACATTTTCTTTCTACCTGAGCCCTTGGTAGCAGCTCCTTATTTTTTCCCTCTCTTTTCCCCACTCTCCTTCCCTCAGGAACCCTTGATAATTTAGAAATTATTATTTTGTTTTCATGGTTTACACTGACTGATGTCTCTCTTCACCCACGTTTCTGTTGTCTGTCTTCCTGGGAGTGGGTTATATGTAGATCATTGTGATTGGTCGCCCCTTAGTTAGGGAATGAAGGAGATTTTATCCCCATCAGATTGCCAGCGCGTAAATTGAACCAGCACATGCTAACATCTGAGAGCCTTCATTGTATAATCTTAGCAATGGGAAATTTGTTCTGAGGATGTGATGCATCTGGAATAGGAGAGAGAGAAATCTACCACTGTTACTAAAAAAAAAGAAATTAAAAAAATTTCATTAATACTGGCTACTTATTTTGTACAGTAGAACCAGAAACATAACATGAAAAAGCAATAATTTCATTTATGAAGTTCATAAGAATAACTTGCAGTCTCTTGACTTGGAAACCTAAATCATATGGTTTCATCATGTCAGTGACAGTCTGTTTATACAGTGTCATCACGGTGTTATCATGGAGTTGTGCTGCCACTCTGCTAGGTGAATGGGCGGCTCTCCAGCGGTCCAGTTTGAATGTTTGCTAGAAATGACATTGTCGGAATATTACGAATCAGGACACCTTCACCGACACGCACTAAATTTGAAGACATTTTCTACCTGAATGCTGATTTTGAAAACAACAATGTTAGTCTCAATTCATGAAATAAGCCCTTAGCTTCATGTAAAAAAATATGTTTCGTGAAGGACATGTCTTGATCCAAGGGAGAAATGTAAAATAGAAATGGATTAGATCACTTAGAATAGGAACTGTCTGATTAGAGCATTAGACATATGGTGTGGGTAACACAGACCTTGTCAATCTGCCTGGGGGCTCGTGCTTGGAGCTGGCCTTTTAAATGCACTGCTGGTCTTTATTTTCAGATAACACATATTACTCATTATCCTTTCTGGAGGTACACATAATATTTACTCCTCTTTGGGTGACCTCTGAAGTTCATGCTTATTGTCCAGGACAGAATGCCAGATAACTGGAGGTTCCTGGCCACCCATTAGGGAAGGGTGATAGAACATCAAGGCTAAGGTTATTAATTGGGTGGAAGAGGACTTATGATATGTCAATGGTCTACTGATGAAAAGGACATCTATGATAGATGGCATATATACCATCTGATGCCTACTGTCTCCTGTCATGGAGACTCATACTCATACCACATCACTGGTTGATGTTATCATTGTTAGACACCCTGGTGTAGCTTCTGACTCATACAACATCCTTACAAGAGTTGTGCACTTGAGCCCGTCACTGCAGCCACTGGATGAATCCACCTTGTCGAGGGTCCTACTCTTTTTGATAATTGTCTTAGGCTGGGTTCTCTAGAGAAAAGGAAACAAACCCACTAACAGTCATGCATGTGTTTACATCTAAATTCATATTGATATCAAGATTGATTTGAACACCAGTATTTACATTTATATTTAGAAAATGGCTCACACTGCTACTGTTGCTTTTAGGTGGCAGCCAGTCATGTCTCACTCATGCACAACAGAATGAAATGAAACGCTGCTGAGTCCAGCGCATCCTCATAATTGAGCCCGTTGTTTCAGCCGCTGTGTTAACCTATCTTTTTGATGGTCTTATTTTTCACTCCTCCTCCATTTAGCAGCATAATGTCCTTTTCAATGGGCTAGTCTCTCCTGGCAGCATGTCCAAAGCACAGGAGATGTATTCTCACCATCTTTGTTTCAAAGAAGCCCTCTGGCTGTCCTTCTTCCAAGAAAGAACTGTCCATCCGTTTGGAAGTCCATAGTACCTTCAATATTCCTCAGCAGTGCCACGATTCAGATATACTGATTCTCCTGGCCTTCCTTATTCAGTATGCAACTTCCATGCATATGAGGTGATTGAAAGCAGGCACTCCTCAGTCCTCAAAGTAACATCCTTGCTTTTCAACACTTTAACTAGGGCAGCAGATTTTCCCAATGCAATGCATCATTTGCTATCTTTCCTGCTGCTTCCATGAGCACTGATTGAGAATCTAAGCAAGATGAAATCCTTGATAATGTCAATCTTTTGTCACAATATTAATTATCAGTTCATTTGTGAGGATTTTGGTTTTTTTTTTACATGAAGTTGTAATCCACACTGAAGACTGAAATCCTTGATCCTCATCAGCAAGTAGTTCAAGGGTTCTCACTTTCAGCAAGCAAGGTTGTGTCATCTATATATCACAAGTTACTCCTAAACCTTTCTCCAATCCTGCTGCGACCATCTTCATAGAATCCCATTTCTCTGATGATTTTCTCAGAAAATAGATTGAATAAGTGTGGTGAGAGACCATGGCTCGAAAACATGCTTTTCTTGGTCTTAACTGTGCTGTATAAGTGGGCAAGGAGCCCTAGTGCACAGTGGGTAGGAGGCGGGCTGCTAATTACAGGGTCAACAGTTGGAAACCACTGGCTTCTCCTGGTGGTTTCTATTCTCATGAAGAGTTACAGTCTCAAAACTCCCAGGGGCAGTTCAGCTGCACCCTGCACTAGAGGGTCTCTATTGGATGGCACCTGTGAGGTTTTTACTGTTGTTATTGAAGAGGAGGGCAAGTCCAAGTCTAGGCAGGTTCCACGTCCATAGGTCAGTGTTAAAGTGGAGGCCTTTCCTGACTCGTGTACTGTGTGAGCTGAAGAATCCAAGATCCACAGGAAGACAAGAGGCTGGGGTGGTAGCGGTGACTGAACCCATGAACAGGAAGTCAGAAGGCAGGCCACTGATGACTCCTAGTATCAGAAGGTAGTATGGCAGTCCTTTGGCCCATGCCTGAAGAACCAGATGCAGTATCCAGACCCAGCAAAAATTAAACCTGCTTTTCCACAGGATCCTCATATGGAAAGGAGGTCACATCCCTGCAGAAATGCCCTTTTAATTGTATCATAACTGTGACCTAAGTAAGCCTTGTACCCTGTTTTTATCCTATTATGGATGCTTAAAACTGATGAACTACTATTACATTGCTTTAGATGAGGTCTTTGGGGATTAGTAGGTGCTAATTACCAAACCACAGAGAATCCTTGTTTAGGCCACGTGGCACAAACCTTTAGTTATCACGATGACTCTCTCAACTTTACCAAGCATGTTGTTTTTCCCAGGGACCGGTTTCTCTTGATAACATGCCCAATATATAATGATGATTTCTTGGACCTTTATGACCTGAGATAGTGTCTACTTCTTAAATTATTTCTGTATCATGAAATAGTGAAACTCTATCCATTAGGCACAACAGGACCTTACAAATTGTTTAATCTACATCCTTTTACACTTTGCAGGAGAGTGAAAGAGAAGTAAATTTTCCACGGTCCTAGATTTTATGTAATGTACAGAATTAATTTATGCATATTATTTCTTTTAATCTTCATTGGGAAATAATCTCACTTTTATTTTATTAGAGATCATTTTAAATTTCAGGTATTTCTGTGGCTGCAGTAATAAAAAAAGTGAGAGTTAAAAACCAGATTTTATCTGGCTAGACCAGAGCATGTACACTGGTACAGATAAGAGCTCACAACACAGGGAATCCAGGACAAATAAACCCTCAGGACCAATAATGAGAGTAGTGAGACCAGGAGGGTAATGGGGAGGTGGAGAGAAAAAGGAAACAATCACAATGATCGACATGTAACCCCCTCTCAGGGGGATGGGCAACACAAAAGTGGGTGAAGGGAGACAGCGGTCAGTGTAAGTCATGGAAAAATATATATAAATAAATTATCAGAGGTTCATGAGGGAGGGAGGTTGGGGGAAGTAAGGATGAGCTGATAACAAAGGGCTCAAGTAGAAGGAAAGTGTTTTGAAAGTGATAATGGAAACATGTACAAATGTGCTTGACACAATGGCTGTATATATAGATTGTGATAAGAGATTTATGAGCCCCCAATAAAATGACTTTACTATATAGATATTAAAAAGACAGATAATAAATTCAGATTTTAAAATATATATATTAAAATGCCAGATTTTCAGTTCGGATCTGGTAATTATTTATGAACTCTTTGGTGGCCTCTGCATGCTACCTAGCATGTGATGGTGACAAACACCGGCTTATCCCAGCTTCTGCTTGCTGCTACTAAAGTATTATTTCCCTTTCTTGTATGTACTTTACATAACTGTTAGCTAATGAACCTAAAATTACCAACAAACCAAACAACAAGAATTCAGAGGGAGTTAATGTTTTTGTCAACTCAATTCCCGTCACCATCCCATGTAAATTTAATATCTGCGTGGATGGCAGTATATTCACCTGTCACGTCTTTGATTTTGAACTCCTGATGTTTTCAACCTATTATCTGGACCACCAATCACATGCTGTGAACCATTGGAAATAATCTGTCTCTGCAGTCTGGAACACTAATGTCTTGCAGAGAGTCATTCCCACAGAAATCTGAAAATCTTCCTAGAAGTAAGATAAGCAAGATGGCACAGGTCATGGCACCAATTTGGAGATTTTTCTTTATTTCATTAGGGAAACCAGAGGAACAATTGTGACTTCATAAAGGTAATCCTAGTAAACATATCATTGCTGTCAAGTCAATGTTGCCTGAGAGCTATTCCAAAGGACAGAGTAGAACTTCCCCATGGGGGCTCCAAATTTATAAACTTTATGGAAGTCAACTGTTGCATCTCTCTTCCATGAAACAGCTGGCAGGTTTGAACTGCCCCCCTTTCTGTGTTCAGCCTATTGTGTCACCAAGACTCATTCAAAGTGAGTAGGAGGTTATTAAAATATGGCAATAATTTATCTTAGCATGATCTCTGTAGGAACAGAGAGAGAGCTTTTGAAGTGGTAGAATCAATAGGAGTTAATACAATATTGAGTAGAATGTTTGAGACAGAGGACTGATGATATACCCACTGCCATCAGTCAACTCTGACTTGTATGACCCCTCTAGGGAAGAGAAGTGCTGCTGCCTACAGCTTGGGAAGCTGTGGAGTTTTATGGAAGCAGCCAGCACCATTCTCATTTACGAAGAGAGGGATCCCCGAAAGAGAGGCAGTGTTGAGCGGGTTGTGAGGAAGGGCAGAAGGACAGAATGGTGAATGTAGGGTTCAGTAGAGGGATGTGTCGTAACCTGGAGATAGGAGGCCTTTAGAGAGTACCATAGGTAAGGGTTGAGAAAGGAGGCCCCAAGGGAGAGGAAACACGAGGAGGACATGGCATCACAAACACTGAGATGGGGACACTTTAGGGGAGTGGATAAAGTTTAATGAGCCCCAAGTAAAATCAGTGCCAATGGATTTAGCAAAATTGGAGTCAAATCTATGTTTAGTGTGAGTTATTCAGTGTATTGATTAGTAGCGGAAGCAGAGCACACAATTGAGTGAGTGGAGGAATTAAGATTAGATGAGGAGTTGGAGGAGAGATTACAAACACCTCCCCAGAAGCAGTCTGCCTTTCTGTGGGCTGTTCTGTGCGATGGTGTTTGCATGGTGCTATGCTGCTGGAAGCTATGTCATCAGTATGGTCCCCGCTGGAGGACAGATGTAAATGGATCTTACAGACTAAGACCTTTGGAAGAAGAACCAGGCCATGTATTTGCTAAAAAAAAAAGTTGGCCATTGCTAACCATATAAACAGAAGTGAAGCACTGTTTGATATAATGCCACAAGATGAACCCTTCACTGTTGGAAGGCACGGAAATGATCAAAATGGACAAAAGCTGCTTGCTTTCCCTAAGTGGAAAAATAGCCTTAATGATGTGGAGAGAGTAATGTTTCAAGACTTTATTTGCTGATATGGCACTAATCAAAATGAGAAAAACAGCTACAAACATCGAGCAGTAAATGGGATGTGTAATGTACAAAGTATGAATTTAAAAATTTGTAAGTTGGAAGAAATAAATGCAAATGTTAAAGATCAATATCCTCAGCATTGGTGATCTTATATGAACAGGTATTGGCTATGTTGCTTCAGTCACACATGTAGGTTACTGTTAGGAATGACACACTGAAGGAACCATTTCAAGATCTTTCTTGAAGTATAGGACTGGCAGTGGTAGGATCATATGCATGTGACTACCAGAAAGACCAGTCAATCCAACTGTTATTCAAGTTTGTGTACCAGCCGTTCAAGCCATAGGTAAAGACATTGGAGATTTTTGTCAATTTCTGCAGTCTGAAATGTATCAAAAATACAATACAGATGCATTGACAATTACTGATGTTTGGAAAATTAGAAACCAAACGATTACTAGTCAGAAAATATGGATGCTATTAATGAAGCAATACTAGAAATTACATGATGGAATTTTTCAAGACCAAAAAGCTATTAGATGAAACTTGCTAACTTGCTAGATGGAAAACAGTTAGTCCTTTGATATGAATAAGATCCATTCCTAACTGGGTCCTTCATTGTTGGTGGGTGGCCAGAGATGCATACAAGTCTTATTTAGCCTTGCTTCAATACAAGAAAGGAGCCATGGTGGCAGAGTGGGTTAAGTGTTGGACTACTAAGTTCACAGTTGACAGTTCAAACTCCCCAGCTGCTCTATCATATAAAAAGGAGATGGTCTGCTCCCAAATTCAAAGAAGTAGTCAGAATTGACTTGGTGGCAGTCAGTTTGTCTTGTTTTCAGTACAAGAAAATTTCAATGATTTTCAATATTTTAAAAGTTGAACATGTAGCAAGTTTAGGTGCTTGTGATGAAGAACATTTGTGAGTAGGGTGGGCTCCTTCACCTCAAAGTGAGTGCAAAGTTATACGATATTAAAGGGTAAGTACGAGTTGTCCGTAGTGGACTGTTTGTAACCTAAAGATAGCCTTTAGTGAAATAAAGTACATACGTGCAAAAAGACAATGAAGAAGCCAATCTTATCGGCGAGAACAAGTTCAAGGGCTGACTGTGGAACAGAGCATCGGTTGCTCATATTCACGTTTTTTTTTCTTATTGAGGTGTTAATGGAGTATCTAGATTTAGTAAGTAGTCTCTTGTCTGTTGTGTCAATACTAAAGATTTTTTAGCAATCTGAGGGCTGTTGTATTATTCTGTTGATAAAGTCTTTTGATGTGCAAAAGTGTTCTATTTTTACAAGGTCTTAGTCATCTGTTTTGTATTACACTGTGTGTTTTTAAAATTATATTTGGTAATACATGTATGCCCTGAAGTACTCTAAAGGTCATTAAAAAGAAGGATCCAATTCTAGGGAAGGCCACCAGGCTCGATAAAGTCGAGGATCACAGACAAAGAGGACGACTCCCAGGGAGACTGATTGACTCATGCGCCTCAACAATTGGCGTACACACTGGAGCTGTTTGTTGTCCGGAGGGTGGTGCCTGCTCACGTTTTCATCTGTTGCATGTGGAGCCGGTATGAGTCAGGATCGTCTTGAGACCTCCTAATAATAAGAGTATCTGCAACTCTAGTTGAAACCCTACTGACTCACCCTTTGCACAGATAGAACCTATTTCCCAAACCTGGAAGTCCCACCTCCGTTTCTAGTACACTTAGTAAGCATTAACCACCTTCCTAAAAGGAGAAAACAATAGTCACCATTGAGTTGATTTTATCTTGTGGTTGCCCCATGTGTTGCCTTTAGCCTGCACCTCCAAATCCATTGCTGTTAGATGAAAGATAAATTGAAATGTAGAATGATAATGTCTTTCTGTTTAAGTTAAACGATTGACCATTTCTAGAAATACCATGTTATCTACCAATGTCATTTTATGAAGTGAAAGGCTATGTTTTAGACTACGCAGAGTTCATAAATAATTAAAGCAAAACAGCCAGCAAAATTATTAAGATTTTTATTCATAGTTGCTTTTTTTCGTGAAAAATGATAGTTCTTCTTTATGTTGTTGTTAGGTGCCATCTAGTCGGCTCCATTCTATAGTGACTCTGTGCACAACAGAAGGACACACTGTACCGTCCAGCACCATCCTCACCCTTGTTTCTCTGCCTGAGCCCATTGCTGCAGCTTGGTTGATTGCACTTCAAGGATTCAGCTCCTCCTCAGTCACAATTCTAATGCTCTCAGTCCAAAGGGACCCATCCTCGGGGACTGTCTCGGACAATGTTCTGCTTCCATTCATTCGACCGTCACTATCTGACCGTGTTTCAGATGTTTGCATAAGGTGTTCAGCAGCTACTTCCTCTGAATGCGGATTCCCATCCTCCTTCATTGTTCTTGGTCTGGAAGCTCCTCTGAAAGCTGTTCCCTTTGACTGACCCTGCTGGCAGTTGAAATACCAGTAAGATAGCTTCCAGCATCAAAGCATCACACTAGGCACAACGGTGCGGTTGTTTTTTAACATGCTATTGAAGTAATGAGATTTGCTGATTAATTCCTTACATAATTAACTCCAATGTCTATACATTTGATTATGCACACACATATGTGTATGTATTTATGTATGTGTGTATCTATATGGCTTTCAGCATATATATATATTCCTATGTAATTAAATAGGCTATGTAGGCACTATGCGGACTTGTGAATATGTCTCCAGCTGTTGCCATGGAAACACAAGTTTTACAGTTGCTGTGCAGAGTGGTGTGATGCTGATTAAAGAGTTCAAGGACTTCATGTGAAAGTGAGTAGAAAGGGCCAGCCAAGAGGAAGCCGCACTTTGTAAAGGCTGGTGCAGTGTGTGTGTGGGGCTGGGCTGGGCTGCTCGTGCCCCCCATGGACAACAATTTTTCTTTGAGATCTGCCCAATAGGATGCGGCTAGAATGTGATTTACCACGTGGTAGCCCTGGCCAGCCTTGGCAAAAGGTTAACAGTCATAAACGTAGCCGTTTAGACACGTAATTATGAACTGCTGCATGGCTGAATGTCGTGCCCAAAAGGAGCGGATGAGGATAATGGCCTGGCATTTTACACCTGACCTGAACTGCATAACCATGAAAAACAAATGCTTGGGAAATTAATAGCTGTTAGGGCTTTATTAACTTTCTGTGAAATATAAGATAGCTTTCATTAAAGTATAAGAAAATACCATCTGACTGACAGTGAAGCTGTGAAAGCCTGGGGCTGCTTTGTTGATTGCCATAGCAACTGAGATAAACACACACAGAGACACACATAACCATTGTTTTTTTTAGGTTTAGAAAATTCTAAAGTCTAAATCTACTTGCTATCTAATTTCAAATTCATCCTTTTTAAAGTGGGGTGTTATTTTTAACACTGAAACTTTAGATTCTTTTATTAGAAAGACAGATGCAAAAGGATTAGAGAACTCTGAAAATTCAGACTAGTCTAAAATACGCTTATGCCTCTAGGGCTGAATTTTTCTCCACTTTTCGTAACACCGATCCTTTGCTCTCTTTAACATAGAAAGGATGTTCTTAAAGGAAGAGCCCCAAACCAGCTGTGGTGGGGCCCACTCCAACTTTGTTAAGCCTGTGGGCACAGAGCAGACTGGGCTCCGTAGGGTTTTCGATGGCTGATTTTTCTAGAAGTAGATCTGCAGGCCTTCCATTTGAGGAAGCTTTGGGCTGCTGTGAAGATTGAACTAGATAGATAAGTATTTCTATATATTCTTTCTACATTTAAAAAAGGCATTTTCATCATCAGACAGAAAATAATTAACTGCCATAAAATTGATGCCAACTCATAATGACCCTATAGGACAGAGTTGAACTGCCCCCTCTGGGCTTTCACGACTATATCTGTTACAGGAGTAGATGGCCCTGTCTTTCGCCTGTGGCTGGTGGTTTCAAACTGCTAACCTTGTGGTTAGCAGCCCAACATGTAACCATTAGGTCAACAGGGCTCCCCATCCAACAGTGCAGGCTTATATTTCACTTCAGCAAAGACCTCTGCGAAGGGAGATAGAATAGACTTGGCGTGGTGCCCAGATTAGGAGGGCCCTATATAACTGTATGCTTGCTCTATTGGCATGCTTTTTCAAAGTCAACTCTAGACATTCTTATCCTTGGAAGGTAGAAAGAGGGGAGCAAAGAAATATTGTGTGATCTAGCTGCATTGGTGTCTTTTGATTTAATTGCCATTATTATTATTAATAATAAATTTTGAAATACCCTCAGGCCCACAGAAAACTTTCAAGGACAGTATAAATAACTTTTTATCCTTAGTCATTTGAGAGTAAGTTGTTTTCATGATGCACGAACACTTTGAATACATTTCCTATCTTTTTCTACAAAGAAGAATATTGTTTTATACAAGGTGACTCCAAAAAGGTCATGGAAAAATATAAGTATCTTTTGATTCTATTTTCCATGAACTTTTTGAAGTCCCCTTGTATGAACACAACCCAACTATAAAACTCAGAAAATTAACTCTGAGACAGTACTACAATCTATTTGTAAGGTTCCATTCATGTGTTACCAACTGTCTGAATTATACCATTTATATGAAAAAGGATTCAACACAGTATTGCACCTTGCATTTAATTGTCATATTTTATTAGTCTCCTCCAGTCTAGAATTGTTTGTTAGTCTTTCTTTCAATTTTATTACATGTTACTTTTAAGGATTAAAAATCAACTATTTTTTAGGATGTTCCTCAGTTTGGTTTTCTCTAATTATCACCCACGATTTGGTAAACATTATGCATTTTGAGCAAAAATAACACGATATGTTTCTATGGTCAACTATCAGGTGTCAATGATGTTGATTGATGCCATACCACGATACTTGTGATATAACATTTGACCACCTTTATAAAGATTGTATATGTCAAGTTTCACCATTATAAAACTTTAATTTTTTATCTTAAAAAATGAGTATTTTATGTGTTGGTAATATGAAACTATATATATGATGGAACTACAAAAAGTTTGTGGGAAAATTCCATTGCATTTTAATTCAATCTTGTCACAGATTTTTTTCTGATCATTTTATTATTATTATTAATCATTTTATTAGGGGCTCATACAACTCTTATCACAATCTGTACATACATCAATTGTGTAAAGCACATTTGTACAATCATTGCCCTCATCATTCTCAAAGCATTTGCTCTCCACTTAAGCCCCTGACATCAGGTCCTTATTTTTCCCCTACCTACCCGCTCCTCTCCCTCATGAGCCCTTGATTAGTTATAAATTATATTTTGTCATATCTTGCCCTGTCTGACATCTCCCTTCACCCACTTTTCTGTTGTCCATCCCCCAGCGAGGAGGTCACATGTAGATCCTTGTAATCGGTTCCCTCTTTCCAATCCACTCTCCCTCTACGTTCCCAGTATTTCCACTCACACCTCTGGTCCTGAAGAGATCATCCACCCTGGATTCCCTGTGTTTCTGGTTCTTATGTGTACCAGTATACATCCTCTGGTCTAGCGAGACTTGAAAGGTAGACTTGGGATCATGATAGTGGGGGTGGGGGAGGGTGAGGAGGAAGCATTTAGGAACTAGAGGAAAGTTGTATTTTTCATCATTGCTACATCACACTCTGTCTGGATTGTCTCCTCCCCAAGACCCCTCTGCAAGGGGAACTCCAGTGACATACAAATGGGCTTTGGGGCTCCACTGTGTGTTCCCCCTCATTCACTAAGGTAAGATATTTTGTTCTGATTATGCCTGATACACGATTCCTTCGACATCTCATGATCACACAGGCTGGTGTGCCTCTTCCATGTGGGCTTTGTTACCCTTGAGCTAGATGGCCACTTGTTTACCTTCAAGACATTAACAAGGTGACCAGATTTTAACATTGGTAAAGGGGGACACCAGCGGGACACCATTGATAAAACTCAGATCCTGACAAAATGGCCACATGGCAGCTGAAAACAATATACCCTAGCTTAAAAAATAAGGACTTTTTAAAAACACAGCAAGATGTGGGAAAGATTGTTAAAAATTGGGACTGTGCTGCCAAAAGCAGGATATCTGGTCACCTTACTTAAGACTCCAGACACTATATCTGTTGATAGCCGGGCACCATCAGCTTTCTTCGTCACATTTGCTTATGCACCCGTTTGTCTTCAGTGATCACATCATGGAGGTGAGCACACAATGATATGATTTTTTGTGCTTTGATGCCTGACAACTGATCCCTTCAGCACCACGTGATCACACTGGCTGGTGTGCTTCTTCCATGTGAGCACTGTTGCTTCTGAGTTAGATGGCTGCTTGTTTACCTTCAAGTCTTTAAGATCCCAGACGCTATCTCCTTTGATAGCCGGGCACCATCAGCTTTCTTCACCACATTTGCTTATTCACCCTCTTTGTCTTCAGCCAGCGGTTGTGTCAGGAAGGTGAGCATCATAGAAGGCCAATTTAATAGAAGAAAGTATTCTTTCATTGAAGGAGTACTTGAGTGGAGACCCAATGTTCTTCTGCTACCTTAATACTAAACCTATAAATATATACACATAGATCTATTTCCCCATCCTCATATATAAATATATTTGCATATATACTTGTCTTTATCTAGACCTCTATAAATACCCTTTGCCTCCCAGCTCTTTCCTCTATTTCCCTTGACTTTCCTCCTGTCCCACTATCATGCTCAGTCTTCATTTGGGTTTCAGCATTTCTTCTTTGTTATATTATCCTTGTTCATGCCCTACACCCTCCTCACCACCGATTTAGATCACTTGTCGTTCCCTTCTCCCTGGTTTTGTTAACATCACAACCTTTCCCCCTACCTCCCTGTCTCCCATGTACCCCTAGAAATGTCGGTCCCATTGTTTTCTCCTTCAGATTGTTCATCCAGTCTATCTTATGTAGACAGACCTGTGGAGATAATAACATGCACAAAAACAAGACAGAGCAAAACCAAGCAACAATATACAACAAAACCACTACCACACAGACCAATGACAAAAAAAAAAAACCCAAAACAAAACACAACAAGAAAGAAAAGCTTGTAGTTAGTTCAAGGATCTTTTGTTGGCCTTCAGGAGTGTTTTCTAGTCCAGTCTGTTGGCACACCACACCCTGGCCCCAAAGTCCACCTTCAGCATTCCCTGGGGGACCTTACTGCTCCCTTTTCTTGCTGTTCTGCTGCACCCCCTTAGTGGTTTTGCCTCGGTCTGGCAGGATCAGATCGGGCGCAATTCCTACACTGTGTCTCTGGTGTTGTCATCTGTAGAGCTATGGTTCAGTGAGGGGCATCATGTCTCATAGTGGGGCCAGCCATGTGGTCCTTTCTGTGGTCCTTTCTGCTCTAATTGAGGTCATCATTCTCAAGACCGGATGAGCCAGGATATGCTCCACTCTCTCCTCCTCCCCCTTCATCAGCACCTGGGTGCTCTGATCAGATATGTGTCTCTCTCAGAGCTGCAGATTCAATGTCGTCTTTTGAAATAAATTCTTCTGGGTGGAGGGGCAGGTGTCCACTTATTAGTTGGGATTGGGGCTGGCCCCCCAGACCTCTCCACTGGTTCCCTACTCCAAGCTGGCATGTTGTATTCACATCTCGGAGCACTAAGTTGAAGTCTGGGTTGAAGTCTGATCCCTCCCTCCCTGTGGAGATATAAATAATCCCCTCCCCTTGGGTGGGTCAATGCCCTGTGCCCCCACTAGCCATTTTTCCCCTTCCCCAACTGCTTTTTAGTTGTCTACCATGTGAATTCCTGTATTTGATCTAGTCCCTGATGTCACACAGACTTCTAAAAGTTATCTCATATATTTTATTTCCCAGCACAATGTCAACATATTTTATTTAGTTATATCTACATGCATTTCCCCTTTATTCATTGTGTTGTAACTCGTTACTGTCATTTTGTCTTTGATGTCCAATTTTATTACATATTTGTCAAGTGGATTACCTTTAAGTTGGTTTCTATAACCTTTTTGATATTGAATTCACTATATTTTCAATGTCTATTTTCTGCCAAAACCAGATTTTCCAGAATTATATTTTCTTGGCCCAGTCATTGGTGGAAAATGGTATTTAGAAATTAAGTTCTGGGCATTAACATAGCATGTTTGTTTGTTTTATGCTACTGTGACATTGCTGTTCCCAGACTCTCTCTGTTTCTGGAGTTAGGGAATATACATATGTGTGTATCTGCTTATATGCATTTTGCACATACATTACATGTATTTATATTATATCTGTATATATTGAAAATTGTGTTCACACCAGTATCTCCAATTCCAAACGCAAATCTTAAGATTTATTCCAGTTTCTGAGTTTGTCATATGTGTTAGACCGGGTTGACTAGAGATACAAATCCAGAAACACTAAGGGAGAGTTTTATAACCAAGAGTAATTGTGTATGAAGAAAACATCCCAGCCCAGTTCAGGTCAAGTCTCTAAGTTCCATATTAGCCCATATGTCCAATACTAGTCCATGAATTTTTCTTCATACTCATGCAGCACACGTAATAATGCCAAAAGCAGGAAGATCACAGTCCTGTGGGTGACAGGTCTTGCAGAAGCATCTCAGCGCTGACATGGCTCTCCATGTGACTCCTCCAACTCCATGACGCCGGTTGCCATCAGTATAGCTTCATGTGGCTTGTCAACAGAATGTGAAACAAAATAGTGTGTGATCCATACTAGAGAGGGAGGCAGGAGTTCCCAGAATCCTCAGGAGAAGGCCAGGCACACACAGAGACATCATTGGCTATGACCTGATTGATAGGCTAAACTCCACCCCTGTGCTCAAGTCGAAAGGAGATTATGCAACTGCCACACTGTATTTCCAACTTCCTTTTCCTATCGTGGGAACATTGGCCTTCACAGTTGTAAGTGTTTTTACTTATTTGACCAATCATGCAATATATAACTAACTCACCCTGGACCTAATTAAGCCAATTTCATGTAGATGCTTAGATGCTTCCCTTGCCTTACTCAGCCACTGGCACTCCACGTTAGTCTATTTTCCTTCTCTGATTCCTCCGACACCTTTCACCAACCTGCTCCTCCATGAGAACATCCAAACCTCCTCAATCCCCAAATATCCGATGGAGTCCCTCCTCTCTCCTCCGACCAATATACCTAGGTCTGTGTAAACAATGAAGAAACACATTAACGGGGGAGGAAACGGGAGGGCAGCTGGGGAGAAAAAAGCGAAGAGCAAAAGAAATATTCTAGCTATGTCTGCATTTCACTTCTTTGCTTCGAATGCTGGGTTCTCCCTGCTTTTGCATTCACTACTGATTTTACATATGTATCTTTTATTTTAATTTAAGCTCAGACATTTACTATATTTAAAGGCTTGGCTTTTCTGCCATTTTTTCCTGTTTTCTGAAGTTCAGTTTCACTCAAATCTCAATTAGTTTGAGACAAAAAAAACATTATGGGTGAGTTGGTCATAAAACTAGTTGCAAGTACTGCTCACCATCCCTTATCAATTTGGTTATATAAACAGATAAAAAAAACTTTCCAAATGGATTAATTGAAATAGACATCCTAGAAGGGCATTTTAATTATGCATTATGTGGTTTAAAAACTCACAAATTCACTGTCAACAAGTCAATTCTGTCTACAGGGCAGGGTAGAACTTCACCTATGGGTTTCTAAGACTATCGCTCTTTATGGGAGTAGAACACCTCATCTTTCTCCCATAGAGTGGCTGATGATTTCAAACTGCTGACCAACAGCGCCACCAGGACGTCTTAGTATGTACTTAAGCTACTTAGGTTGCTTAAGAACGAACAATTTGAAAACAACTAATTTTATATAAAACAAAACTTTTAACATAATCGTTGAGGAGGAGATAACATCTAACAAGCATTGTTGAGTGAGTGAAACCAAATCCAAATTATTCTCTTTTAGGTTGCAGACAGACACTGGGCCTCTACTCAAGTACTCCCTCAACACAAGAACACTTTGTTCTATTAACCTGACATTCCATGATACTCACCTTCCTGACATGATCGCTGAAGACAAAGTGGGTACATAAGCAAACGGTGAAGAAAGCTGATGGTGCCTGGGTATCAAAAGATATAGCATCTGGGGTCTTAAAGGCTTGAAGATAAATAAGCGGCCATTTAGCTCAGAAGCAACAAAGCCCACATGGAAGAAGCACACCAACCTGTGTGATCATGAGGTGCAAATGGGACCAGATATCAGGCTTCAAAGACCCAGAACAACAATCATATTTGTGGGAATAAGGGGAAGTGCAGAGTGGAGACTCAAAGCCCATCTGTAGACAATTGGACATCACCTCACAAAGGGTCACAAAGAAGAGACGAGCCAGTCAGGGTGCAGTATAGCCCTGAGGAAACATACAACTTTCCTTTAGTTACCCTGTATACTTGAGTATAAGCCAACCTGAATGTCAGCATAGGCACCTAATTTTACCACAAAAATGGCATAAAAATGTGCTGGAAAAACTCTGCTTATACATAAGTATATATGATATTTGATGCTTTTACCCCCATCCCACTATCATGACCCCAATTCTACCTTATAAATCCAGCCAGACCTGAGCATGTACACTGGTACAGATAAGAACTGGCAACACAGGAAATCCAGGAAAGATAAACCTCTCAGGACCAACAATGAGAGTAGTGATCCCAGGATGATAAGGGGAAAGAAAGTGAGGTGGGGGGGGGGGGAGAAAGGGAGAACTGATCACAATGTTCTACATATAACACCCCTACTGAGTGGGAGGAACAATAGAAAAGTGGGTGAAGGGAGACAGAAGTTGTTTTAAGACATGGAAAAATGATAAATTATCAAGGCTTAATGAGGGAGGGAGGGTTGGGGTGGAGGAAAAAAATGAGGAGTTGAGACTATAAAGGCTCAAGTAGAAAGACAATGTTTTGGAAATGATGATGGCAACATATGTACAAATGTGCTTGATACAACTGATGTGCAGGTTGTTTTAAGAGCTGTAAGAGTCCCTAAGAAGATGATTTATTTAAAAAAATGATTAGAGATGTCTTGAGACCAATTTTGGAACAAGGAAAAACAACTTTGGGTCAGATGTAATCTGGTTCAGAGAGAGGCCAGAGAAAGGCATCAACCATTTGGGAAACTCACCTTCACGGTCACTAAGTTGATTGAGACTCATAATGACCCTATAAACAAGGTAAAGTTGCGCTGCTGTGTTTCCAAGACTGTATACTTTGTTGGAATAGAAAGCTTCGTCTTTCTTCCTCAAAGCGACTGTGGTTTCAAATTGCTGACTTAGTGGGTTAGCAATCCAGCGCTCATGATGTTAACTTATGTCAGCTATTTTAAAGCAACAAAAGAAACTTTGTACGAACTAAAACTGCTTTGAGTTTCAAAGGCAAGTCAACTCAGCGTATGTGTTTTCTATGTGTGGCAATCAGACTGGGAATGAAAACCCCCAGAGCCATACAGTGAGGGGTCAAGAGCTGAAGCTACTTGCCACATACTATCTCTTTGTGAAGAACTTTCCCTTGGGAATTCTTTTTGAAAACTCAAGTCAGAAAGTTTGAGACCTGTTTTATAAATTCGGTCATCTCATTCTTATTCCCATGGTCATCCAGAATATTTAAATGCAGGAGACAAGAGCATCACACTTTAAAATTGGAAAATGGCATCTCTGTCTAGGAACACGCAGAGCTGGATCCCACTTTAAGGCGTTCCATTAATTGGCTGCCAGCTGGAAAACGATTCCTCTAGAACTTCTTTCCCAGGGCCGACTCCTTCTTGCCATTAAGGGCTCATTGTTAATATGATCTCTTCAGGGAAATTTCTTTGGACAAACAGTTGAAGTCCCCTTTATAGCTCCCTAAGGAGCCTTGGTGGCTTGGTGCGTTAAGTATAAAGCTGCTCAGTAGGAGAGATGTGAGGCTCTCTGCTCCTCTAAAGATGTGCAGTGTCAGGACCCCGAAGGGGCAGTTCTATTTTGTCCTAAAGGGTCACTATGAATCAGAGTCAATGTTATGCCAGTGGGTTGGTATTTTAGCTTGTAAATTTCAAATACAGGACCTTGATATATTCTCATACCAGAAGCTATTGCTATATTTTTTCTTGATTGTTTATTTACTTATTGTCATCCCTACATGAAAATAGGTAAAAAGAAACCAAAGACTTATCTTATTCATTACTGTGTTCACAGTACCTCGAATGACATATAATATGTAATCAATAAATGAAAGTCAAGCATGCAATGCGAACTGATAGGATGTAGCATTTCCATTTTATCAGTGAAATGTAGCTGAATCATGTCAGACACAAGGGAAAATGGTACATAAAATATCTGTTTAAGCATTAACAAATTGATTCAAGAATATAATTCACTTCACATTGACCAGTCAGACATAATAACAAGCTGTTTTAATTGAATCGGGTTCAATCAATAAGCTTCCTTATGGATAATTAAATTAATCTGCTTTGCTTGTTAAGTATGTTGTAGACATGAACATATCTAGATATTCTCTATATGATACATTTCTAGACATTTTCTCAACATTCAAGGAACCTTTTTTACTGGGCCCCACTTAGGGTGTTGCCTGCCCCCAAAGCACACTCACTGCCAATGAGTTGACTCAGACTCATAGTGACCCTTGTACGTTTTCTAAGAGTAAGTATTTACGGAGACAAGAAGCCTCATGAAAAATAGACTAGCATGCATCCATGGCTCTTGGAGAGCAAAATTCAGTGTTTAGAGGACGATGTTGCTTTGTTGGCTCCCTTGAGTCTGCCCTTGACTTTTGGAAAGCTCATGCACTCTGAGATCAGGTCGAGATGATTCACAGAGTTTTTATTGGCTGATTTTCAGAAGTAGGTCACCATGCTTTCCTCTTTACTCTGAGTCTGGAAGCTCCATTGAAACTCATTCAACATCACAGCAATATGCATGCTTCCACTCATAGATGGTGAGTGTGTTTGAGAGGTACTGGCCAAATGATTTCTGGATCTACCCACAGAAGGGGGAAGTCTACCATGAAACCTCCAGTGTCTCCAACTCACCAATGCCACTACATTTGAATCAGATCCAAAAAGAAGTTGCAAGTCTTTATGGGAGTAAGCTATCACACCTTCTACCATGGAGTGGCTGGTGGATTTGAACCGCTAAACTTTTAGTTTTGCCACCAATGTCATTCAACTTTCATAGTTTATATCAGTGGTTCTCAACCTGTGAGTCGTGACCCCTTTGGGGGTCGAACAACCCTTTCATAGGGGTCACCGATTCATAACAGTAGCAAAATTACATTTATGAAGTAGCCGTGAAAATAATTTTATGGTTGGGGGTCACCACGACATAAGGAACTGTTTTAAAGGGTCATGGCATTAGGATGGTTGAGAACCACTGGTCTATATAATTATATTGGTGGGGAAACACATGACGTGTGCTAAGACACCACCCAACAGAGTGCTGTGGAATCACATGGGATGATGTAAATTATCACAAAGATTTGTAATCCCATTTCCTAAGCAACCAGGTAGAAAGACTGCCTAGCATCCATGAAACATATATCATCCTCTCTGTATATAAATCTTAAAATCATTTAGACAGAAGAGACATCATTTCAATTGGCGTCAGTTTTTCAAGATGTGGGCAAAAGGAGAAGATCACTCAATTGCAGCCACACAATATTGTGTTCAAGTAATCTCAATCCATCTAATAAGCCTACCAGAATGTGATGGGATCTTTACTGGAAATTCAAGTCAAGGTAGGGAGAGTGGGGCATGTTTGTCTTGGAGAAGTCAATTATATCTCTGTTGGTAGAAAAAAAAATAGGGAAGGAAAACCCCCCATTGGTGGTGGTGGTGGGGGAAGGCTTAGCAATACTTATATAGAACCCAAGGAGAGAATATGTCTGTTACTAAGTTCCTATTTGAACACTTTTCACCTGGATTTCGTGCAGCCACTTGGTGAGCCAGTCTGGGTGCTATGACTCCTAGGACTTCAGACTGTTCTTTCCAGTAGCGTAGTCTCCTTCCTCGGCCACACCAGAAAGATCTAATATGGAAACTCCACAAAGTGACCTGCATAAACTCCCTGTGCCCTTTGGACCTAAGGCTGAAGCTCCACAGTGTAAGAAGAAACAGATGATTACTAGGTCAAGGGCTCAGAACTAGTGGGTCTTGAACTTTGGTTCAAATCTCTTGCCTCGAGGGTAGCCAATGAATTATGGGTTGGAAGTACCATATACTATTTCAATGCCTTACTTGCTTCATAATGACATCTGTTTAATACGCAGGAGTCTCTTGTTTTGAATGAATATTATCAAAAGTTTTGCTCTAGCACCAACCCCCATTGTTTGTGTAAATAGTGATCCATCACTATTTGCTTTTACGTTTAATCTGTACAAGGCAACAATTCATGTATTGTGGTTCATAGATGGACTCTACTCGTGAATTTTCATGTTCTTGACTGTGTTTTAAACTCCACACCGTTGACTAAACTAATGACACTATTGCTCTATCAGACGGAAGAGCATCTGGATTCTTAAAGCTTGTCTTCAAATAAGCAGATATCTAGAAGAAACACACCAGCCTCTGTGATAAAGGAATTGTAAACAATAAGATACAAACCCAAAAGAGGGAATTGTATCTGAACTTAAATTGAGAACAACTGGTTTGCAGAAGGCTATGGATGCCAGTGGAAGCCCAAAATCCAATTGCAAGGTTCTCACATGGATTGTCTCTGGGGAATCGCCTCTGATCATAGTGGAGGGACATGAATAGCCTGGCTATCAGACAGAGCGCGTTGTAAAGCCTGTTATGGCAGATATCTTTAAGTTAAAATGGAATGTTATTATTATTTGATCTCCTTTTAGAGCCATTTTAAAGTTTTCAGTTTTGAAAACAAAGGTATAACATGTGTGGATTAATGGGGAATCCATTAATGGTGAATCCCTTCTGATCATAGACCAAAGAGGTGAATAGCATTGCTGTCTTGCAGAATTCATTGGCACATGGATTAGAACACTTAATAAGATAGTCAGAATAAAATTTAGCACCTTATAATTTGATCTCCCTTGCAATCTATTTTAAATTTATTCTAGTTTTTAGTACTTTATACTATGTTTTCTATTGCAATTTTTATCAGTATTAGTTTGTCATTACTGTTTGTTTTGTTTTTAAAAATGTGTTTCTGAATGTAAAATCCAGGATAGGGGTAGATCTATAGAGAAATCAATTGGATTAATGGTTCCTTGGGCAGAGGACATTGGGGGAAATGGGTATTTAATAATGATGAGGACAAGAATGAAGAAACTGTTCTAAACTGATTGTGGTGATGATTGTACAACTCTTCTTTGGACCACTGAATTACCTGATATATGAATTCCATGCCAATAAAATGCTAAAAGATTATCTTCATCCAACTGACTAACGTTATAAGTATGATGCTCGCTAGTGTCGTCCCTGCCTTGATGTGTCGGCAGAGTCGCCATTGCACATTATTGAGGCTTCGTGTCCCCTGTGTGAATGTGCCAGAAGTTGTTTACCCAAGAGCTTTTTATTGTTTACATCTTTCTGTTGTGGTGGAAACTGATGCAATCAACATAGGTGTGTAATATCTAGGTAATGAAAAAACTTAGAGGGAGCTAGATATCAGCTAAGCAAACAGGAAGATTGATGACAGGAGCCAGTGATGCAAAAGGAGGTGAAGATTTAGCTTAGATGCATCCATATATTAATGCAGCAGAACAAAAGAGGAATATGATACGCAAATCCTATTAATCCAAAAGAATGTGTTGGTGCTTTGTTAAAAGAATCTTTAGGTGAGGAAAAATATTTTTCCTGTTCTTTCATTTCCTGAAACCAAACTAACTGCCATTCAGTTGACTGGGACTCATTGCAATCCTATTGGAGAGAGAAGAACTGGCCCTGTGGGTTTCTAAGACTAAACCTTTATCTAGTAGAAAGCCACATCCTTCTCCAACGGAACAACTAAGTCCAGAATGTAACCCACTAAGCCACCTGGGCTCCACATTTAGTAAAAGTTATTAAATTATGATCTTTCCTCCCATAAAAACAAAATTCTCAGTATGTCTTTTCCTAGAAAAATATAAATTCATTTGAGAATTTGGGCTTATTTCAAAAATGTAGATTACTTAAGAAACACCATTATTCTTTAAATCTCTGGTATCCCAAGGGTATGGAATGCCTACTCTCTGCCAAGTGCCGCGGCAGAGGAGCAAGTCCACACAGCAGCATTAATGCACCCTGGTCGCATCTTAGATACTGACTTGTCCATGTACCTCTGGCAAGGGCCCGCATTGTTCTGAGGGACACTGTCTGTAGGAGTTTAGATGGACTTTCTCACCCTGGCTTTATGAACAGCAAATATCTTAAAGAGAGTTGGTTTTTCCAGTGATGGTTTATCGCTGCCTGTAGACACCATCCAGTGGCCATGGCAGAGAGTTATTTGAACACATGAAGATCATTCGATGTCTCTGAAAAACCTGATCATTGAAGATGACTTTGCAGTGGAGATGGTGATTTTTCTTTGTAGGCAGAAACAAGAGCAACTCCTTTATTGAAATTTGGCTACCAATGATAAGGTGATTTTATTCAGAGTATAGAGTGGTAAGAGCTACTGATCTACTGTTCTTGTAACCAGATTGCAATGGTTCCTGATGCCTTTGCTTGCCGTGTCATCGTTTTCAGTCATATCGACCTTTGCTGGGTCCAAGGAGATTATATGACTGCAATCATTTTACCCAATGGACTTGACTGGACCCTTGTCTTCTGGCGTTACAGGAAACAGACGTCTCCATTCCTGGAAAGCAATGTAAGTAATTGCTAACTCTGCTTACACTTGTATGCTTGTGATTTTTCATGGGATGCTAGAGCTCCATACACACGGTTTCAAAACATTAGGATGAAATTACTATGAACAAGAGATCTTTTAGGAAACACATGGAATGATGAAGATATCCATATCTCCCTTTCTTTTGAAACTCAGGAATGCCATATCGAATTAAGAGCTTTGATCGTAGAAATCTATTGGGAAGTGTAGTTTCTGGGAGAGTTTTTATAAACTATCTAAACTGTAGGTAAAATTAGATACCATCTTGGATAGAAAACTTTAGTTGATATATTGACAGAAGGCAATTAACTTTTATCTTCTTACTTTAAACTGAAAGCAGTTTACTTAGAGTTGTATTTTTTTTCATACATTATAGTCTGTTGGTTTTATTTTACTTGCCATTTATCCATCTCCAGCTTCTGTTGAAGAGTTTATTGAGTATGAATTTAATTCACTTTAGGTAATGTTAGAGCTTTTAGGAGTGAGCAAAGAAAAACTATTTTTAAAAATAAGAATACTATTATTGTTGTTCCTATAATCATTTCTGTCATGGGACAGTGGTGTTTCTCCAAACTCCTAATGAGGTCTGTACAGGTGATTATATTTTCACCATCCATCTGTGCCGACACAAAGTTCATTCTGTCGTGTAATAGTAAATCATTTCATTCAGGTAGAGTTGTGCTTTGATCTGAAAATACCCCTTCTCAGGCACTCTTTCCAAAGTCACAGGAACACATCTCTTTACACTGACACATGCTGTCATTCTCAGCTGTTGCCCTGCTCATTGCGCATGCAGATCCCTTTCTTTCAGTTATAAAAAATGCTTGATAAAAACCAGAGCTTGGGAAAGGATTTTTAACTTTTATAAAACCACTGAGCAGTTTGTTTAGAGGACTATGGGAGAAGGTTGGTTTTTAAATTATAATTAGGCACCACATCATTGACTGCTGGCGGGTCTTGCCATATTGTAATTGCATTTGAGTAAGTTGAAGGTCTCCCTCCATCAGTTAATAATCACTTCAAGTTTTGAAATTGGATTCTTCTCCAATCAAAAATAAGTGTGAGGACAGTTTGTGTTTTTCACAGCACATTGATTTCTTTAAGCCTTTCTCAATATGATCGAGGGAGGGACCAAACTCACCTGCCCTCAAGTCAAATCTGACTCATGGGGATCCTGTAGGACAAAGATGTGCCCCTGTGGGATTCTGAGATGGAAAGTCTTTACGGGTGCAGAAAGCCTCATTTTTTTCCCATGGGGGGGGGAATATGCAGTTATTGTTTCCTATGACTCCAAATACGTAGATTTCAGTGTAGGAGTTCTGGATTCCAAGGAGCTGCAGCGGTGTTTGAACACTCACTTGCCACGTAGTTTTAGAGGCAGTGCCTTGGCTTCTCTGGATTCCCAGGTCCTATTTAGATGAATCCCTGGGTAGTAAGTACAGTTAATGTTCTGGGCTGTTAACCAAAAATGAACATTTAAGTCCACCCGGTGGTACCCTGGCAATCTGATTCTTAAAAATCAGCTATTGGGAACTCCGGGAAGCAAAGTTGAACTCCCCCATCCATGGTGTCTCCATGAGTCTGAAAGGCCTTGCCATCAACTGGTTATGGATAGAGTAATGAATTTGGAAAGATTCCAAATGAAGTCAAATAACTTATTCATCTAAGACTGATACAACGATGCCTGAGCACCCAGCTTACAAGTGGAATCCTTTGTTAACCTTCACCCCTGGAAGATTAAGACTGCAAAGGCCAAAGGAAGACTAGCACCCATTTTGAGCGGCCCCTTCATGGGAATGGTTCGTTCCTGGCCTTTCTGTCTATCCTCATGTAGCATCTCTTCTCTAACTGGAAACTTAATATGATTGAATTGATGGCAACTCAGATATAAGAATGCTGACGTGTAGAAATTTAAAAGTCTTGCTAATTTTATTATGAGATGTCTACATGTTGATTAAAAAAAATAAATTCATTTGATGTCTGGACATGTTTTGAATAGGAAGAAACTGTAGAGGCAATCCTGAGTCAGCTCTCAGGCAGAGTGACTGTCATATCAATACAGGAAAATCATTTTTTTAAAGACTCCATTTTGCATGAAACAGACAGGAGTTTGTCATAATAATGCGACGTGCTGTTTGTTCAGAACGCTCCTGAAGTAGTGTATGCCCTGCGAAGTGGCTGCCTCTGCGCAGCACTCACCCAGCTCCGCATTCAGTGCAGTGTGTAAAGCTGCAGAGTTCCGTTTCTGAGGTTCCTGTTGCTTCCCCACATTTTGAAGAAGCAATTCAAGGCGAGGCTGTGTGGCACTTCATGCGTTCATGGGACTTAAATAATTTCCATGAAAAAAGAGATGAGTGTAGCTCACAGTTCAAACAGTGACACGCATTCTTTTCCTCAAGCAGACGTGTGATCTGATGCACTGCTCAGTCCCTCACCCAAGATGTTTACGAGACAGTGTTCGAGGGCTGAGGAGCAATACTAAGGCTTTCCTTTGGCCTTCATTTGCAGCCCACTCTGTGGGCATGACATTATTGTGTTTTATTTTCTTTCCTAGGCTTCTTTTTTTTTTTTTTTTTTAATTTTAACAATTTATTGGGGCTCATACAATTCTTTTCACAGTTCATATATATACATACATCAATTGTATAAAGAACATCTGTACAGTCTTTGCCCTAATCATTTTTTTCTCTTTTCTTCTTTTACCTTTTATTAGGGACTCATACAACTCTTACCACAATCCATACATATACATACATCAATTGTATACATCCATACATTCCCTGCCCCAATCATTCTCAAGGCATTTGCTCTCCACTTAAGCCCCTTGCATCAGGTCCTCTTTTTTATCCCCTCCTCCCTCCCCATTCCCCCCTCCCTCATATGCCCTTGGTAATTTATACATCGTTGTTTTGTCATATCTTGCCCTATCCGGAGTCTCCCTTCCCCCCTTCTCTGCTGTCCCTCTCCCAGGGAAGAGGTCACATGTGGATCCTTGTAATCAGTTCCCCCTTTCCAACCCACTCACCCTCCACTCTCCCAGCATCGTCCCTCACACCCTTGGTCCTGAAGGTATCATCCACCCTGGATTCCCTGTACCTCCAACCCTCATATGTACCAGTGTACAACCTCTGCCCTATCCAGCCCTGCAAGGTAGAATTCGGATCATGGTAGTTGGGGGGAGGAAGCATCCAGGATCCGGGGGAAAGCTGTGTTCTTCATCGATACTACCTCACACCCTAATTAACCCATCTCCTCTCCTAAACCCCTCTATGAGGGGATCTCCATTGGTCGACACTTGGGCTTGGGTCTCCACTCTGCACTTCCCCATTCATTTAATATGATATATATATACATATATATACATACATATATACATATACACATATATACACATACATACACACACTTATATCTTTTTTTTTTGCATGATGCCTAGGCTTCTTTTAAAAATATTATTTCACTTACTTAAAAAGGGAGTAATTTAGACACTAATTAGCCTGACATTTCCCCCACTACATAAGTACCCTAATCTCTTTTTGATTTGTTAGTCCAGATGATTCTTCACCACATTTGCTTATTCACCTGCTTTGTCTTCAGCAGTTGTGTCAGGAAGGTGGACATCATAGAATGCCAATTTAATAGAAGAAAGTATTCTTCACGGAGGGAGTACTTTGAGCGGAGGCCCAGTGTCCTTCTACTACCTTAATATTAAACCTATAAATATATACACATAGATTTATTTCCCATCCTCATATATAACTATATTTGCATATGTACATGCCTTTATTTAGACCTCTATAAATGCCCTTTACCTCCTAGCTCTTTCCTCTATTTCCTTTGCCTTTCTACTTGTCCCACTATCGAGCTCAGTCTTCATTTGGATTTCAGTAATTCCTCTTGGTTACATTACCCTTGATCACGCCCTACCAAACCTCCTACATTCTCCTCACCACTGGTTTGGATCACTTGTTCCCTTGTCCCTGGCTTTGTTAACACCACTACCTTTCCCCCCACCCCCCCTCTCCCATGTCCCCCCAGAACTGTCGGTCCTATTATTTTCTCCTCCAGATTGTTCATCCAGCCTATCTTATTTAGACAGTCCTGCGGAGATAATAACATGCACAAAAAAAGACAGAACAAATCCAAGCAACAATATACAACAAAACCACTACAACAACAAACCAATGACAAAAAAACCCCAAAATACAACAAGAAAGAAAAGCTTATAGTTAGTTCAAGGACTGATGGCCTTTAGGAGTGTTTTCTAGTTCAGTATGTTGGAGTATCATGCCCTGGTCACAAAGTCCACCTTCAGCATTCCCTGGGGACCTCACCACTCCATTCCCTTGCTGTTCTGTTGCACCCCCTTAGTGTTTGCCTCGGTAAGGTGGGATCAGATTGGGCACAATTCCCCCACTGTGTCTCTGGTGTTGTCCCCTGTAGGGCTAAGGGCCGGCGAAAGACGTCATGTTTCATAGTGGGGCCGGCCTTGTGGTCCTCTCTGTGGACTGGCTCTATTAGGAACATCGTCCCCAAAGCCTGGTGGGCCAGGGTGTGCTGCACTCTCTACTCCTCCCCCGTCATCTGCTCCAGTGTTCTCTGATCAGATATGTCCCTGTCCTGGAGCTGCAAGATTCAATGACGTCCTTTGAAATAAATTCTTCTAGGGGGAGGGGCAGGTGTCCACATAGTAGTTGGGATTGAGGCCCGCCCCTCAGACCTCTCCACTGGTTCCCTACTCCATGCTGGCATGTTGAATTCACATCTTGGAGCACTGGGTTAAGTCTGGTCCCTCTTTCCCTGTACAGATATAAACAATCCCCTCCCCTTGGGTGGATGAGTGCCCTATGTCCCCGCTACCCATTTCTTTTTTATTATTATTTTTTCCTTTCCCCACCTCCTTTTTAGTTGTCTACAATATGTATCCCTGTATTTGGTCTGGTACCTGCCATATTTCCTGGTCCTCACCCCAGGAATGTTTGTACACAGTAGCTTTTCCCCTATGTCCCTTTTGCAATTTTTTTTTTTTTACAGCTTACCTCAGCGGACTCAAGTTGTACTTTTCCTTTTGTGTTTGGCTTACTTCACTTAGCATGATTTCCTCCAGTTCTTCCCAAGCACAGATGTGCTTCATACATTTGTCACTGCTTTTTAGCGATGTGTAGTACTCCATTTTATGTATATACCACAGCCTCTTAATCCACTCATCAGTTGATAGATTTTTGGGTTGTTTCCAACTCCTTGCAATTGTGAACTGTGCCGCAATGAACATTGGAGCACAGATGTCTGGCCTTGGTTTGTTTCTTGCCTCTTCTGGGTATATGCCCAGTAGGGGGATTGCTGGGTCAAAAGGTAACTCAATTTCCATCCGTTTTAGCTATCTCCAGATCAATTTCCATAGTGGCTATACATACTTGCAGGTCCACCAGCAGTGGATGAGAGTTCCTGTCTCCCCACAGCCCCTCCAACACTTGTTGCTTTCTGATATTTTTGAAGTGGGCTATCTTTGAGGGTGTTAGGTGGTACCTCATGATTATTTTAATTTGCATTTCTCTTAAGGCTAAAGATCGGGAATATTTTCTCATATATTTATTGGCCATTTTGATTTCTGCCCTTGAGAAGCTTCTGTTCAGGTCCTTTGCCCATCTCTTAAGTGGGCAATAAGATGGGTTTGTTTGTTTTTTTGAAGCTAGCAGAGTATTATAGATCTTAGTAAAAAAGTCTTTTTCTGATGTGCCATTGCTAAAGATATTTTCCCAGTCCGTGGACCGTCTTATTACTCTCTTGGTGAATTCTTTTGATATACACAGGTGTTTTATCTTCAGTATATCCCATTAGTCACTTTTTGCCTCCTCTGTGCTTGTGTCCTTCTCTATTTCTGATAGCCTATGTATTCCCTGTGCCAAAGTTCTCAAGTTGGTCCCAATTCCCTCATTGATGGCCCTTTTAGTTTGGGGTTTAACTTCAACGTCTGTGATCCACCTTGAGTTTATTCCTGTGCATGGTGTGAGTTAAGGGTCTTGATTCATTTTTCTGCAGGTAAATATCCATTTTTTTCTAGCAACACTTGTTAAAGAGGGCATATGCTTCCCATTGGGTATTTTTTGGGCCCTTATCAAAGATCACTTGTCTGTATGCTGATGATTTTATTTCTAGGTTTTCAGTTCTTTTCCATTGGTCTGCATATCTGTCATTGTACCAATACCATGTGGTATTGACAACTGGCTGTATAGTATATGCTAACATCAGGTAAAGCAAGCCCTCCCACTGAGTCCTTCTTCTTGAGGAGTCTCTGCTAATTCTGGGCTTCTTTCCTCTCCATATGTAGTTGGTGATCAGTTTTTCCATTTCTTTGAAGGAAGGCGAGGGTATTTGTATCGGGATTGCATTAAACTTCCTTATAGTGCCTTTGGCAGAACTGATATCTTGACTATATAGAGCCTTCTAATCCAGGAGAATGGGATATTCTTCCATTTGTTGAGGTCACTCTTCATTTCTTGTAATAGTGTTCTGTAGTTTTCCCCATATATATTTTTTTTATCAGTCAGGTATATCCCTAGATATTTCAATTTGTATTTGGCTATTGTGAAGGGTACCACCTTTTTGATCTCTTCTTCTGTGGTGTTATCTGATGTATACAACAGTCCGATGGACTTCTGTTTGTTGATCTTGTATCCTGCCACTCTGTCAAACTCCTCTATTGCTTCCAGTACTCCCCTTGTGGAACTTTTGGGATTTTCCATATATAAAATCATATCATCTGCAAATAATGATAAGTTTACCTCATCCTTCCCCAGACGAGTACCTTTGATGTCTCTTCTTTGCCTTATGCTGTTAGCTAAAACCTCCAACATGATATTAAATAGGAGTGGGAACAAGGGGCATCCTTGTCTGGTCCCCTTTTTCAGTGGGATTGTGTTAGTCTTTTCTCCATTGACTACCTCATTGGCTGTTGGTTTTTCATATATAGCTTGTATTGTCTTTAGGAATTTTCCTTCCATTCATATATTCTCAAGTGTCTTAAACAGGAATTGGTGTTGGATGTTGTCAAACGCTTTTTCTTCATCTATTGATATTATCATGGGGTTCTTATAGTTTTTCATGTCAATGTGATGAATAATACTAATGGTCTTTTGTATGTTGAACCATCCCTGCATCTCTGGTATGGATCCCACCTCGTCTTGGTGAATTATTTGTTTAATATACCTTTGTATTCCATTGGTTAGTATTTTGTTATGGATTTTTGCATCGATGTTCATTAGGAATATTGGTCAGTAGTCCTCAATTCTTGTGGGATCCTTTCCCAGTTTTGGTATCAGAGTTATATTACATTCGTAGAAGGGGTTCGGGAGTTTTCCATCTTTTTTTTTTTTTGGAGTTTTATAGAAAAACATTTTATTTATATTTACAAAGCTTAAATTTAAAGCTGATTCCATTTATATTACTAATAAATATTCATCTTGATACATTTTTGAGGACTAGTCATTTAAAAATTCTACATCAACATGTATCTACATTTTTCTTTTTTCTTTTTTTTTAATTTTAACAATTTATTAGGGGCTCATACAATTCTTATCACAGTTCATACATATACATACATCAATTGTATAAAGCACATCTGTACAGTCTTTGCCCCAATCATTTTTTTCTCCTCTTTTCTTTTTTTACATTTTATTAGGGACTCATACAACTCTTATCACCATCCATACATATACATACATCAATTGTATAAAGCACATCCATACATTCCCTGCCCCAATCATTCTCAAGGCATTTGCTCTCCACTTAAGCCCCTTGCATCAGGTCCTCTTTTTTTTTTCCCCTCCCTCCCCTTTCCCCCCTGCCTCATGTGCCCTTGGTAATTTATACCTCGTTATTTTGTCATATCTTGCCCTATCTGGAGTCTCCCTTCCCCCCTTCTCTGCTGTCCCTCTCCCAGGGAAGAGGTCACATGTGGATCCTTGTAATCAGTTCCCCCTTTCCAACCCACTCACCCTCCACTCTCTCAGCATCGTCCCTCACACCCTTGGTCCTGAAGGTATCATCCACCCTGGATTCCCTGTACCTCCAGCCCTCATATGTACCAGTGTACAGCCTCTGTCCTATCCAGGCCTGCAAGGTAGAATTCGGATCATGGTAGGTGGGGGGAGGAAGCATTCAGGATCTGGGGGAAAGCTGTGTTCTTCATCTGTACTATCTCGCACCCTAATTAACCCATCTCCTCTCCTAAACGCCTCTATGAGGGGATCTCCTTTGGCCGACACTTGGGCCTTGGGTCTCCACTCTGCACTTCCCCCTTCATTTAATATGGTATATATATACATATACATATACACATATATACACATACATACACACACTTATATCGTGTTTTTTTTTTTTGCATGATGCCTTATACCTGGTCCCTTGGCACCTCGTGATCGCACTGGCCGGTGTGCTTCTTCCATGTGGGCTTTTTTGCTTCTGAGCTTGATGGCCGCTTGTTCACCTTCCAGCCTTTAAGACTCCAGACACTATCTCTTTTGATAGCCGGGCACCATCAGCTTTCTTCACCACATTTGCTTATGCACCCATTTGTCTTCAGCGATCCTATCATGGAGGTGTGCAGTCAATGATATGATTTTTTGTTCTTTGATGCCTGGTAACTGATCCCTTTGGGACCACTCGATCACACAGGCTGGTGTGTTCTTCCATGTGAACTTTGTTGCTTCTGAGCTAGATGGCCGCTTGTTTATCTTCAAGCCTTTAAGACCCCAGTCACTATCTCCATCTTTTTCTATGTTCAGGAAGAGTGTCTGTAGGATTGGTGTTAGTTGTTCCCTAAATGCTTGGTAGAATTCTCCAGTGAAGCCATCTGGTCCAGAGGATTTTTTGTTGGTAATCTCTTGATAACCTTGTCTATTTCTTCTATTGCTGTGGGTCAATTGGGATTCTTGATGTCCATCGAGGTTAGTCTAGGGAGGGATTGTTTTTCCAAGAATTTTTCCAGATCTTCCAAGTTGTTGAATTCATTGGAGTACAATCCTTTGTATTACTGTGTAATTAACCTTTTCGTTTCATTAGGGTCTATTATAATGCCCCTTCTTACATCCCTTCTTGGTATTGAAAATTGTTCCCTCCTTTTGTTACGTTTGCCAGCGGTCTGTCAATTCTGTTTATCCTTTCAAAGAACCAGCTTTTAGTGGCATTAATTTTTTCCATAGTTTTCTTATTTTCCCTCTCCTGAATCTCAGTCTTGATTTTTATAATTTCTTTCATTTTGCTATTAGTAGGATTTCCCTGCTGACTCTGCTCTAGTTATAAATTTTATGTCAGCATATCAAACATGAGTCTCTCTTCCTTTCTCAGGTGTGCATGTATTGCAATGAAACTTCTTCTAATAACTGCCTTTGCTGTGTCCCATAAGTTTTGGTACGTTGTATGCTCATTTTCATTGGTTTCTACAAATTTCCTAATTTCATCTCTGATCTGTGCCAGTACGCATTCCTTTTGCAGTAGAGAGTTATCCATCCTCCAATTGTTTGCTCTTGGTTTCTTCGTCTTCCTTTTGTTGATTTCCAGCCTTATGGCACAGTGGTCAGAGAGAGATGTCTGTATGATTTCAATGTGCTTAAATTTATGTAGATTCGCCTTATGCCCCAGCATGTGGTCTATCTTTGAATATGTGCCACGTGGACTTGAGAAGAATGTGACTTTTGTATTTGGATGAAAAGCTCTGTGAATATCTATCAGGTTAAAATGTCTAACTGTAGTGTTTAGATCTCTAGCGCCCTTGTTGATTTTCTTTTCCTGTGATCTTTCTTTCTCAGAGAGCAGTGTATTGAAGTCATCCACTATAATTGTTGAGGCTGTGAATTCTTTTTTCAGCTTTTGGAGTGTTTGGTAGACATATTTAGCAGGTCTCTCATTCAGGGAATATATGTTTATAATGCTTAGTGGTTCTTAGTCTAACATTGATTTGAACATTATATAGTTTCCCTACTTACCTTTTTATATGGTTTGCACTTTGAGGTCAATTTTATCTGAGATTAGGATTGCAACCCCTGCTTATTTTGAATTTTGTTTGCTTGGTGTGCCTTTCTACAACCTTTGATGCTCAGCCTATTTTTGTCTGTAAACTTCAGATGTGTCTCCTCTAGGCAGCAGATTGATGGGTTGGGTTTTCTAAGCCAGTCTGCTGGTCTTAGTATTTTAATGCCTGCATTCAGGCCATTGATATTCAGGTTTATTATCTCCGTCTCAGACTCTATGATGCCATCTTATACCTTTTGTGTTGGGTGTTTTCCTACGTTCCTTTCTCATTAGTGTGTTGTGTTGTACATGTGTATGTGTATCATTCTTTACTTCTTTCCATCCTTTACCAATGCTCTCTTGGTGTCTGTTTTCTCATTGTTGCCCTCTAGGTCAGGTTGTTCTATGTGACGGTCTCTTATTTATGCTTGGTGAGTTTTGTTCTGCCCATACTGGGTCAGCATGGATCTTTTGTAGGGCTGGGTTTCTTCTAATGTATTCATTGAGTTTTTCCTTGTCTGGGAAGACTCTAACTTCCCCATCTATCTTGATCAATAATTTGGTTGGGTCGAGTATTCTTGGGTTTGTGTGTTTTCCTTCAATTTTTGGAATATGTTACTCCACTCTCTCCTCTGCTTCATAGTTTCTGCTGATAGATCTGAGCATATTCTTTTTTGGGAAACTTTATATGTTATTGTTTGTTTTTCCCTAGCTACTCTCATGATTTTCTCCTTTTCCTCAAAGTTGGATAGTTTACCTATTATGTGCCTTGGTGACTTCTTCTAGGGATTAAGTCTTTCTGGTGTTCTTTCAGCCTCCTGAATCATTGCCTGGTTTTCACTCATTAAGCTGGGGAAGTTTTCCTCCAAGAATTTTCTCACTGTTGTTGCAGATGACTTCTTTTTTGTGTCTTCCTCTGGTAAGCCAATAATTCTAATATTGGTCCACTTCATATCATCAGACATAGCTCTTAGGTTTCATTCAGCTTCTCTGATGATCTTATTAGATTTTCATTCGTGTTTGTTTAAGTCTGCTTGGCTGTCCTCCAAGTCACTGATGTGGTTCTCTGCTTCCTCCAGTTGATTGTCCAGGTCCGTGAGTCTGCTACTGGTTTTTGTTATCTTATCCCTAAACTCCTGTATTTCCCTTTGCGTATGGCCTTTATCTCCTCTATCATTTCATCCTTTTTCTGTATTGTTTCCCTCATATCCTGTATGACTCCAAGCAGCATTCTGAAAATTTCTTTCTGTGGCAGCTTAATGTCTGCTTCTTCTGTGCATGTCATTATGTTCAGGACATCTTTTGTCATTGCCTTTTGCTTCTCCTGGTTTTTCATTGAGGTCATTGGGGTTGATGGCTGTTTGTGTTGCATTGTTTTAGAGGAGCCAGGTGCCATTTTCCAGGGAGTTGAAGAGCACTGGCTTTCTCTGGGAGAATTGTAGGAATGCTTCTGCGAACTTCCTACAGCTAATTTTACTGTGGAATTTACTTGCCCTTTATTCTCCTGTGGCTTCCCTCTGTGGGGAGTGCTCCAGAAGGTTAGTGGATTGCCTGTATTGGTGTTGTGGAGGTTGGGCAGGGGTTCCTGCAGCATCTTGGATTGTTGATGTGTGTTGGCTGAGCTGCTTTAGGCCCCCAAGTACACAGGCAGGAATGGTAACTAGTTGCAACAGGTAGAGCTCACATAGGTGGGTGTGGTGCAGGCATAAATGTCCTAGGCTAAGGGGAGTGGTCTGGAGGTCAGCACTGGAGTGTGAGATAACAGGAAAGAGATACAGAGGAGAAAAAAAATGAAAAAGTAAGTCGGTTGAGACTGTTCAGGGTTGGGGGGATGGGGGTGAGGGGGGTATAGAGAAGAGGGGGAAACAAAAGTAACAATGTAGCTAAACCCTGATCCCTGTCCTGGAGCTGCAAGGGTTTAGTCCATGCCCTGAGGCAGGAGGCCATGTGGCAGCAAACTGTGGCTGTGTTGATATTAAGCCCTCTTTAGGATCCAAATGGTCCTGGCTCTAGCAGAGATTGGTAAGGCTAAGGTCGAGCCCTAGCCATCTCCACTGTGGTAAGGCCAAAGCCCCCAGACCCTCAAAACCCCATGGATCCATGCCTACTTATCTTCATGATGCTCCTCCTGAGTTCCCATAGTGTTGAATTTTCTCTCTAAGCAACTTTCCCTCTGGTATGTGTTACTCCGTCACCATCTTCCTGGAAGTCCACCGATTACTTTATTTCTTGACTGCTGTTTTCATGGTGTTGATTGTAGATCGAAGTAAAATGAAATCCTTCAAACGTCCATCTTTTCTTCATTAATCATCATATTGCCTTTGGTCCAGTGATGAGGATTTTTGTTTTGTGTTAGAAATCCTTTCAAGATGAGGTACATGATATTCAGCATTAAGTGCTTCAAGCACTCTTCACATTTACCAAGCAGGTTATGCCATCTGCATGGCTCGTGTTCATGAGTCTTCCTGTAGTTCTACTGCTGCATTCTTGATCCAAGGGTCTAGCTTCTGGAATCATTTGCTCAGCCTACAAATGGAATAAATCTGGTGAACAGATACAACCCCGAAGCTCATTGATTCATACTTTGTACATTCCACAATCTAATTACTAGTGGATGTTAGCAGTTCTGTCTCATTTTGAATTATGCAGCACCAGCAAATGAAAGTCTGCAAGCTTTACTCTATTCTAGTCAGTCTATTAAACTCTACTTTGAGTTAGACACCTTTCCTCCATCATATTTTGAAAGTGCCTTCCCACCTGAAGTGCTCATCATCCAGCACTAGTGCAGACAAGGCTATGGCTTTATCTATAAACTTTCACTGGCAATTTTTTTCAGTAACAGATAAACCAATTATTCTATCTAGTAGTCTATGTTAGGCTAGAATTTCTACAGAATCCAGTCCACCAGTAGTGATTCTGCTTATATTTAAAATGCCAGTGCCTTATATTCCTGTATCATTGCAACATGCAAGCCACCACAATATAAGAAAATCACAGACCAGTGTTGGTTTCTTATATGAAGACTTTAGTAATGACTTATCTTGAACTTTTTTCTATATTCCATATTGAACATTCTTATTACACTCTATGAAAACGCTCCTTTTTTCCTTTTGTTTACTTTAATTCCTCCTTTCACATCATTGCCTATTCTGTTGGGAAAAGCATCTTCCATGCAACTTCTGATGTGAGCTGTTTTTCGTGACTCCTTTTTCAGTTCTTCATTGAGCACAGGCAGGTTATACATTATTATACTTCCTTGCCACATTTTCATAATCTTTTGTGTCTCTAAGGAGCCCTGGTATTTTAGTGAGTTAAGTATTTGGCTGTGAATGCAAAGGTTGGTGGCTCAAGGCCATTGGCCATTCCTCAGGAGAAAATTGAGGCTTTGGGATCTAGTAAATATTTACAGGTAGGAAACCCAAAGGAAGAGTTCAGCTTTGTCCTGTAGAGTTGATATGAGTCTTGATGGCAGTGAGTTTTGAGGATTAATATCTCTATTTTCTACTTTTGTATTATATCGCTATCATGCTTTCTTAAATTGAATTCCATAAGTATGCATTTACCATATATGTTACATATATTTATTTCTGTTAAATATAGTTAGATGTTTAATTTTTTTTCTACCTATACCATCATTTGAAGAATTTTTAAAAAGTTGATATTCATTATCTGTCATCTATTCAATTCTTTACTTTTAGTTTAGTATTCTGTATTGGCTCTTTTCAGTTAATCATTTTTGAATAAGATTAATTCCTTCTGAATTTGCTATTTTCAGGAAGCACTAGGGCAATGTTACAGGCAGTAGAGATATGTTTTAAAACACCGAGTTTGGGTTGTAATAATTATCCTTGGGTTATTCATTTTGAATCTTAATTTCTAACTTAATTAGTAACTCAAGAGGTGCCCACATTTCTGTATCCATCCTCCATTCTGCCTTATAAGCAACAGCTTTCTACAATATGAGCTGTCTGTATCCTTTCCTGTTCAGTTCCAATATTTTTTTCTTCCTACAATCAAACCAGATGTGGAGAAGCACTCAATAGCATCCTGATCACATACTTTCCATATGGAAAAATAATATTTCCCTGGTTTTACACTGTGGTAGATTTACCACACAAATTCACAATCTTCAGCATTCCTCCAATCAAGATTTTTTGGATTTGGGCATTTTCTTGATATACATGGCATGTGACTACTTCAACCAACTGAATGAAGTAAAAGTCTTGCTACCTATCTTCTGAGGGAAGGTAAGTCCTGGAAGGTATTTCTATTTTAATTGCTGGTGTAGATGCTCTTGGGAAGACTCTAAACAAAGATCCAAGAAGTCCAACCACTCTGATGCCACCAAACAGGAAAGGAAACTCCTAGACAGATGTGTGGACAGTTCCATCTAAGACTAGCATTTTAGTCATCCTTGCCGAGTGCTGAACATGTGAGTGAAGTAATTTTACTCTCCAGGCAAGCCCACCCACAAATCAGCTATAAAAATAGTGTCGTCCAAGTACAAAGGAACTGAAAAATGATAATGTTGAGCCCTGCTCAAATTCTTCACCAAGAATTTCACGAGATATTTAAAAGCCATTTTTTTAAATTTGCAAAGCTTAGACAAATCAATATCTTCAGTGATTTGGTATGAAAACTTTATACAATTGATGTATGTATATGTGTGGATTGTGATAAGAGTTGTAAGAGCCCCTAATAAAATGTAAAAAAAAGAAAAGAAAATGATTAGGGAAAAGAATGTACAGATGTGCTTTATACAATTGATGTATGTATATGTATGGATTGTGATAAGAGTTGTATGAGCCCCTAATAAAATGTTTTTTAAAAAGGTGGTTTCATACAACCCTTGTCTTATTATGACTAACTTCTCTTAGCATAGTATCCTCCAAATCCATTCATGTCATGAAATGTTTCATTCTTTCATCATCTCAATGTGGGAGAGGCATTCTACTCTCATAAAGGGTTATAATCTTGGAAACTCACAGGGGCAGTTTTACCTTATCCTATAGGGCTCCATGAGTCAGACTAGATTCAATGGTAGTGATTCTTGAGTTTGAGGGAAGGTATCCATACTTGGACCCATTTCAATGTAAGATGACCCAACAGAATGCAAAAATTATTGAATACTATTATTAATATCACATGCAAGCAAAGTTTATTTTTCCCCCACAGAAATTTTTAAAAAAATCATTTTACTGCGGGCTCCTACAACTCTTACCACAAGCCAAACATACATCCTAGATGTCAACCACATTTGTACATTTGTTGCCATAATCATTCTCAAAACATTTGCTTTCTACTTGAGGCCTTGGTATCACATCCTCCTTTAACCCCTTCCCTCCCCACTCCCCCCTCCATCATGAACCCTTGATAATTTATAAATTATTATTATTTTGTCATATCTTACCCTATCCAACATCTCCCCTCACCCACTTTTCTGTTGTCCGTCCCCCAAAGAGGAGTTATATGTAGATCCTTGTAATCAGTTCTCCCTTTCCACCCCACCTTCCTTACACCCTCCCAGTATCACCACTCTCACCACTGGTCCTGAAGGGATCATCTGTCCTGGATTCCCTGAGTTTCCAGTTCTTATCTGTACCATTGTACATCCCCTGGTCTAGCCAGATTTGTAAGGTAGAATTGTGATCATGATAGTGGGGGAGGGGGAAAGCATTTAGGAGCTGGAGGAAAGTTGTATGTTTCATTATTGCTACACTACACCCTGACTGGCTTGTCTCCTCCCTGGAACCCTTCTGTAAAGGGATGTCCAGTTGCCTAAAGATGAGTCTCGGGCCCTCAATCTGCACTCCCCCTCATTCATAATGATTTGATTTTTTTGTTCTTTGATGCCCGATACTTGATCCCTTCGACACCTCGTGTTCACACAGGCTGGTGTGCTTCTTCCATGTGGGCTTTGTTGCTTCTTAGCTAGATGGCCGCTTGTTTACCTTCAAGTCTTTAAGACCCCAGACACCTCCATCAGCTTTCTTCACCACATTTGGCAAGCACAGATTTGGTGGTCTCATTACGCATTAAATTTCAAAGTCAGCAGTTCAAAACCAGCAACTACTTGTGGGAGAAGGATCAGCCTCCTATATGGGATTACAGACCTGGAAACTCACAGGACTGTTTCTGTCCTCCCCTTTATCAGTGGTTCTCAACCTTCCTAATGCCACAACCCTTTAATATAGTTCCTCATGTTGTGGTGACCCCAACCATAAAATTATTTTCATTGCTATGTCATACTGTAATTTTGCTACTCTAATGAATAGTAATGTAAATCTGATATGCAGGATGTATTTTCATTGTTACAAATAGAGATTAATCACAAAAACAATATCAATGTATTGTGAAATATTTATTTATAATGACAAACAAATGAAATTTTGTCTTGAAGCTTGTGTAGCATGGGTAACAGTCTTCATGCTGGGTACTTGTCTGTGGGCATATCTGCGTGTGGGCAGACCCGCCTGCAGAAGGATAGAGAAGCGGTGTCTCAGTTCCTAAGCCCATCATAAACATGTTTCTTTCTTGGTCTTAAGCAACCCCTGTGAAAGGGTCGTTCAACCCCCGAGTGGTCGTGACTCACAGGTTGAGAACCGCTGTCTTATATGGCTACTAAGAGTCTGCATCTACTCTGTGGTAATGGGGTTACACCCCCCCCCCCTTATTTACATGGGAAATAGATGACACTGTCCTCATTATTATGCCACTAAATCTACAACTATTTTTCATACCCATCATACCCTACTTTGGTGATGTTAAGATCAAGGTGTTTCTAGAAAATTCTATCTTGAAGCAAGATTCCTATTACCTACTTCACTGACTTTCCCACTTCAAACCTCTTCCTTTCCACTGAATCTTACTCATTCTTGCTTCAACATGGTTGGCAGCCACCAAGAAGATGGTAACCTTAGTCTTTGAATTTCAAGGAACTGCATGCTACAGAACAAGTGGAATGAGTTTGGAAATGGATGTTTCTTTCTTTCTGAGCACCTTTGGACAAGGGCAAAACTTAACTAATATCTTGATTTCAGCTTTTTGATACTTGAAGAAGAAATCACAGCTATAGCATGCCAGACTTCTACTCTACAGAACTGTGCACTTCTAAATGGGTGTATTAATTTGTCATTTAGCAATAGGCAACTATACACCTATCAAATGAGTGTTGGGAGTGAAAGAAACTAATCACCCTTACTTTCTTAAATCAAATTAATCCCAAAGTTCTATTAGTCAACATTGTTACAGAGTGTTTGTCATATATTTTATTCCATCTACTTCCATTCATTCCCTTGCCACCATCTTAGAGTGTTACCCTGTGTTAGGTAGGGTTCTCTACAGAAACAAAAGCAGGACATTTATGATTACATATTTATATGCAGATATGTTTAAAGAGCAGGAAGGGATATAACAGCTAATTAGTGCACACAGCAGTACAGAGAGCTCAGTTCAGCTCACTTCCATGGAACAGTTAATATACTGGAAATCCTTCATCTCACGAGGGATGTTGGGTCCAAGATCAAGGAAGCAGACAGTTCCGTCTTCTCTAGAGCAATGCAAACAGCCTGGCAGATCACCAACAGTTAGCAGCTCAGAAGCTTAGGAAAGCAGACCCAGATGGGATATCAAACTCAAGCAATGCAAGATGACAGGATACACCAGCCTCAAGCTCAAGCAGTGTACACATGTACACACCAGCCTCAAGCTCAAGCAGTGTACACATGTACACACCAGCAGTGTGGTGAAGTAGGTCTTGAAGGAATCTTAAGCTCGAGCAACACAATCCATGGGTTGGCTATCCATAGGTAGTATAGCTCACAAGTTGAGGCTGAGAAGTAGCTAAAGCAGCTGCACACCGTTCAATCCCCAGAGAGCAAGAGAGAGAAGGGAGGGCCTTGCTACATCATTTATCTTTTCTTCCTCCAATCAAACTGCGACCTTATTATTCCCACATGTTCCTATTGGCCAGGTTGACACAATAAACCTACCTATCACATACCCTTAAAATCAGCCATTGACCATGTCATTCTCTCCCCAATGTTTGTGTCTCAAGTTGAATTTCTATATTTTAAATGTATCACTGACCTGGGAGCCACTGCATAGTGTGGGGTTCTTTGAACCCATCTTTGTCTTTTACCACTACCTCATGTCAATCCCTATACTTAGACTTCAAAAGATTTCACGCCCTGCACCTGCAATGTGCTTGCCTCTCTTACTGACAAGCTCAGCATATTCTTTCCTTTCTTCTGGGTATTCACTTCTCCGTTCTGCAACCTTCTCTGTATTGTTAATTCATGAACAGAGCCCAGGCTACATGTCACTTTCTCTGGGCACGTTTTCCCAAACAAGGTAGTGTTAACTAAATAACCGCAAGTTTAATACACATGCTTTGGTGCAGACTTTCTCTAGCCACACTCAAAAACAACAAAACAAGCAAGCAAGCAAGCATGCAAACAATCAAACCAACAAACCTCCCTGTCATCAAGGGAACTGACTCAGAGACCCTATAGGACAGGTGGAATTTCTGATACTGTAGCTATTTATGGAAGTAGAAAGCCCTATTTTTCTCCAGAGGCATTTTGAAGTGCTGACCTATCAGCTGGCAGTCCAAAGTATATCCACTTCCACACTAACCACTATTAACCCTTGCACTGAGCACTAGCACTCAGTACACTTTTTAATTTTGGGGTTTCTTTTTTTCTTCTTTTGAATAGTGTTATTGGCATATTATTCACATATTATACAATTCAATAGTTCAAGCATATCCAGAAGTGTAGTACAATATCACCAAAATTAGTTTTAGAATATTTTCCATATTTTTTTTAGTTTCTATTTTATTGGGGGCTCTTACAACTCTTACCACAATCCATATACATATCTATTGTGTCAAACACAGCTGTACATATGTTGTCATCATCTTTTCCAAAACATTTTCTTTCTATTGAGACCTTGGTATTAACTCCTTATTTTTCTTCCCCCTCTCTCCCGCACCTTCTTTCCCCATGTCCCCTTGATAATTTATAAATTATTCAATTTCATTTTCTTTCTTTTATTTTTTTTCCAAGTCTTATACCAACTGCTGTCTCATTTCACCTACGTTTCTGCTCTCCATCCTCCTCGGGGGGTGGGGTGATATGTCAATTATTGTGATTGGCTTCCCCTTACTTCCCCCTTTCTTTTACCTTCCTAGTATAGATGCTCCCCTTATTGGTCCTGAGGGTTTTATCTGTTCTGGATTTCTTGTGTTGTGAGTTCTCATCTGTACCAGTATACATGTACTGCTCTAGCCAGATTTGTAAGATAGAATTGGGGTCATGATAGTGGGGTGGTGGGGCGAAGGAAGCATGAAAGAACTAGAGGAAGGTTGTGTGTTTCCTCATTGCTATACTGCACTCTAACTGGCGCATCAACAAAGCCCACGTGGAGGAAGCACACCAGCCTGTGTGATCATGAGGTGTCGATGGGGCCAGGTATCAGGCATGAAAGACCACAAACAAACAAACAAACAACCAAAAACCATTTCAGTGGCAATGAGGGGAAGGGTAGAGTGTAGACCCAAAGCCCATCAGCAGTCAATTGGAAACCCCTGTCAGAAGGTCCACAGGGAAGAGAAGAGCCAGTCAGTAAACTTTTTTACATTACTTTATCTCAAAACAATTTTCCTTATCAAAACAATTCTTCAAAAAGTAAGAAGATAATATAAAATCCCCCAATCAAACACACCTAGTGAAAGTATAGCCTACACATGTAGCCATTATATTATTACAGTGATCTAGTATTATGTTAATTTTTAATGCTTAAATATGCTAATAAAAAATAACTTGTTAATCAAGTAATCACTATCATTATTATTCTCTATTGATTCATTTTTTGAGGATGAGAATTACATGGGTATTGGTGTAAACCACCTAACTATTCTTATCACAATTTATATGATTGTATAAATATATTCCACATTGTTATAATCAATCTACATATTTAATAACAAGTTAATACTTAATAAAATAATTATTCATTAATTTTGCTAAGTTTAAGACTCTTGTGTATATTTTTCAAAGTCCATGCATTGCATCTATCTATTATTTCTTGGACTCTCCAATATTCAAAAGAATCTGCTGGAGATCTTCATTAGTTCCAGTTGTGTACTTTCTAATCTGCATTGGAAGTGTTCAAAATGTGAACCCAATTGTTTCACCAAAAACAATAGTTTGTGGTGCCGAATTGAAATAGAAACAAGCTATATATCATGTCAGTAACACACGTGGAAAGAGCAAAGTGAAATTATATACTTATCAAAGTTAATAAAGTTTTTATTTTGGGGAAGTAATATGTCTGTTAATAATTATACCACGACACATAGAGTGTAATGGAGAAGCAGATGTTTTAAGTGAACATGCCGTTTAACTAAATACACTAATAACACATATATTAAAACACATTCTTGCTCCCAAGTATTTATTGCTCCTTTAGATTCCGCATAAAACCTGCTTTTATAGCTGTCTTTAAGACTCACAGCATAAATATACAAATACCAGAATGCCCAGTATAATAATTTGGTGCCGACTTTTAGAGTTCCTTGAAATTATTCTTGGTATGCAACTAGCAAGGCATGCATGGTGATAAATTGGTCAGCAATTAGAGCAAGCTTGACATTTTTATAATGTATGCTCAGCCATGTTTGAATTGTATCTAAATGTTAAAAAGAGTTAAGATTTTAACTTTTCCATTTTATTTCTAAACTATTTTGTTGCATTAGTTCTTTTTGAACATCGTTATCACAGATACTTTCAGATCCTTTGGATCTGAATACTATATTAAAACTTTATTATCCCAGGGACTCCCAATTAAATTCAGATATTATATTATAATTCAATTTAGGAAACACAAAAACTTTTCCAATTCATCTTTCAATCACAATGTCTTGTTATACAAGAGAAAAAAAATAATAATTCATGTGAATTTAGAAAATTAACCAGGTTACTGGAAACATCTGTTGCATTTATTTCACTGAGTTAGGAAATGCACATCTTTACTCTTTCAAATATTTGAGTTCTGGCAGGATTTCTATGAACTAAGGTTCATCAGACTATCATTGAACATTTTATTAAAGAACATTGCTCTGATTTGGAAATATTCCTAATCATAGAGTGGTTTTATTTTAAAATGTTGAGTGAGGTTAAATAGAGGAGACACTGCTATTGGGATAAACAAGTGAGTTCAATCTAACTGTTCTTGATAAAATGATATATTTTAGCAAAGATAAATATGATAGTCAAAATATTTACTTTTACATAGGCAGCTGGAAATACTCTCTGCATTTCTTCAGAAAAGACTCGAATGTGGAGGAGCAAATTGTTAAATCTAACCAAAAGGTTATAAAGAGATTAATCATTTCCCTAGGACTGTAAGGTTCGTCGAGTGTGTCTCACTGGGGGATAAACTGGAATGTAAGCATGTATTTTAAATGGCTTTGTGGTTATAGGAATCTCATTTGGGCAGCTAGATTTGGGAGTCAATGGCAAATCAGATTCACCAGCTACAAATATGCGTGGGTCTGTTCTGCATGGATTATCAAAGCTCTAAAAAAGGTTCACCCCCCAAAAAAGGCCTTAAAAATTCATCTTGCTACAGAGATTAGTCATGCTGACTTATTCTGTTAGTTACTGATTCTTGCTGTCTCGTGATCAATTTGAGCTGACTGCCAAAGCTTGGAGAAAATCCTGTCATCTATTACTATTACTGTCCTGTATTTTTCTGGCTATAATATCATGTTCTTTATATTTATCTGAATTTAAAAGTAAAGCAAGATGTGCTGTCACATAAACCTGAAATTTTACAGTGTAATAAATTGAGAGTGTTGTCTGCAGTTGTACACTATTTTTACCTGTCTACTTAGGGGCTCAAGTGTATATTTTAAAATGGTTAATAGTTTAAAGTTGGTTGATTTTAAAATTTTAAACTAGAGTCTTAAATGTCCTGTTGCTGCAAGGTTATTGATCACTTTAGCAAAATTGGTTGCAAAACTGATTATTTCCTTTTGCATCAAGTGTATTTCCACGAGAAAAGCATCCATCAGCCTATTTTGTCATTGAGGAGAAAAACTGCTAACTTATATGTTAATTGAATTATAAGAAGCAGGTTTACAAAGAATAGACTTTGGGTAAAATAGCACTTTCTTTTACACTTTTTTGTTTCAGTCAAGTTGAACTATACAATTGAAATATATCTTGGCATATACCTTGAGGATCTATAGCGTACTCGAGTAATAACTGTTTATTCTCATTATTCGAGGTTGATTATCTAATCAACTTTTCATGATTCAGGTTTTTAGAGGCATTATTTACTTGCAATAAAATATGCAAGTTTAAATTTCAAATTTCTACTCATTTTGACAAATGTAGAGTAACGTACCCACCACCACAATCAAGATAAAGAATAAACAAAGCCTCTAAGTCCAAAACCCTCTCACAAACCCCATGTCCTCACACTCCATCTCCTCCCTCCAACCCCCCCGCCCCCCGCCAACCATTGAACTGTTTTTGTCTCCATGGCATGCTTTTCCAGAGTGTCATATAAAAAGGATCCATCTCTGCTTGGCCCTCTGAGTCCGACAGCTTGAAGAGTATAAACACATGTAGATTCATGTATATTCTTGAAGGTATCTCTAGCTTCTTTCTTTTTAGTACTGAGTAGTAAAAAGAAAATATATCCCTACATTGTAAGGTTATATCACAAATAGTTTCCCACTTACTGCTTGATGGGCATGTGAAGTATATTCAGTGGTTTTCAATTGTGAATAAAGTCATTGGAAACATCATGAGATTTTGTAGGCCATGTTGTGATTTCCATGGGTTAAATGATTTATATGTAAATGTGTGTTGCTGAGTGTTGTCAAGTCAGCTTTGCCTTATCATGACCCTATGTATAATGGAAGGAAATTCTGCCTGGTCAGGCCCCATTCTCAGCCTTGTTGTCATGTATGATCTCTATGTGCGGTCACTGTACTAATCCATCTGTGAAGGCCCCCCTAACCCCATATTGAACACTATGGCTTTCTTCAGGGATTGAACCCTCCTGACGGGGAAATGTTGAGTTTTGAAAAAAAAATTACCCCAACTATTTTATAAAGTGGATGTACTCCCTTGCATACACTTACTATGTTGTATGAGGAATGTAATTCCACTATTCCCTAGTGGTTATGCTTTCTTGGGTTATTATCCTCATGGTTGTCAGTCAGAGGCCACCAGCAGCTCCCTGAGAGAAAGACTCGGCTTTCTACTCTCAAAAACAGTTACAAATTGGGAAACCCACAGAGAGTATTGATGAGTCATCAATGGTTCGATAGCAGTGAGTTTTTGTTTTGTTTGTGTCAGCATTTGATACCATTCTTGAAAAAGACGTCTTCCTAATGGACATGTAGTTGTATCTTGTTCTTATTTTAATTTTTAATCCCCTGGGGGTGTAGTGGTTATGCATTGGACTGTGATCTTCAAGGTTAGCAGTTTAAAACCACCAGCCACACTTGGTAGAAAGATGGGGTTTTCCACTGGTATGAAGAGTTAAAGTCTAGGAAACACACAAGGGCAATTCTCCCCTGTCCTATAAGGTTGCTATGAGCCCTCATCAACTCGATGTTAGTAAGTTAGTTAATGAATAATGATGGTGAACATCTTTTCAGGTATTTAACTCTGACCTGTTTCTATTCTTTGGTGATATGTCTGATCAGATCTTCTGTCCAATGAATTTTTGATGGATTGTTTTGTGACTATTGAGTTGTAAAGGTCTTGTATTTATTATGAATTGCAGTCATCTCCCAGATGTGTTTCCTTTGCCTGGTTTCTGTCAGTCTGTGGCTTGTCTTTTCATTGTCCAAATGGCATGTTTCAAAGAACAGAAGTTTATATTTTGATAAAAACATTTAAAAAAATTTATTCTGATAAATGCTTGTTATTTTATGCCACTGAGCTTCCCCCCCCCCCATATTTGTTTTGATTTTCCTTCACTTGTTTGTTTGAAATTGTCATGAAAACATTCCTGGGATGTTCTAAAAATATCCCTTAAATCACCTACTAAAGGACAAGGCATGTAGTATATAGCCTACCAGAAAGTAGAATTCCACTGCCACACAAGAGTCAATCTAGTCCAATTAACCTGAAATGCAAGAACAAACACAGGGTAGACTAAAAGACCTCCTGGTTGATCTGAATTGCGGACATGAAGGCACATGAGCTAAATAAATTACTGTTGGTTTACATCTGAGAGATTTGAAGTGTTTTGTTACACAGCATTATTAGAACAACAGATATCTGGCACATAAATAAACTAATAGCCATTTATCTCTTCATTTGAGAATAAGGATAGCGATGGAGAGGAAAATGATCTGCAGAATGCCAAAATTTTATATGACTTTAATTAAAAAAAAGAAATATTCGGGTGATTGACACTTTCAACTCTTATAGTTCTCATTCCTGTTCTCCCCAAGGTGAGAGAACCTATCCTCAAAAAACTAAGCCAAATCCAATAGTCGATTCCAATTCATAGTAATCCTATTAAGATCGGGTAGAACTGCCCCATCTGGTTTGTAAGGCCAATCTGTTTCTGTGGACAATGGTCTTTCTCTTGCAGAATGACTGGTGTGTGTGAATTCCTTCACTTTTCACTTAGCAGCTGTGATAGGTAAGAGTTTAGGTCAATTCAAGATACCTTTATGAAGATAATGGTATAGCTCAACCTCTAGTGATATCTGACCCACAGATTTGAACTGGACTGGACTTACCTACTTCTAAATTTATGTAAGCCATTTCTTTATGTCTAAAATGTAAGTCAGTTCTGGATAGAAATTTCTTTGTACATACATACACATGCAAGTGTCACTGGTTTTGTTTCTCTAGAGAACCTAACCCAACCCAACCCAACCCTAACCCTAACCCAACCCAACCCAACCCAACCCTAACCCTAACCCAACCCAACCCAACCCAACCCAACCCAACCATTTGGTATTGCAAGTGGATCCAGAGAAATAGAATCATAAAGAAGAGTTTTCTAAATTGGTTCTCAAGTCTGAGTAAGGCTTAAGGCACTGATAACTCTGCCTCTGTCTCTGTAAGTGTGGAGGGATCTGTCACTACTAGCATAAAGAGGACACTGTGAATCGTGCTGTGAAATAGAAAAGCTAATACCCACAACAGCACTACTGATAGATAAAGCATTGGTGAGAAATGAGCCTTGCGGTGTTTGATATTCTACAATTTTTTCAGGTTAAAAAGTATAGTGAAACTGGTTGGTTGATACTAACAAATGCAAACTGGGTTAGGAAATCGATGAACTGAGAGCACCTAATGGTGAATAAAAGGCCTCGAAACTTCTTGTGCCTTGAACTAGAGCCTTAGCAATTCTAGTAACGGAACTGCTATTTCTGAAACCTGAACCCAGAGTCTTATCACACTAGTAGCTGAATTACAACACCAGTTAATTCTCAATAGAAAGGTATCTGCTATTAAATGAGGGTGCTAATTGAAAATAAATGAGATTCTGAAACTTGGGATGGGGATATGTGGACTGATAATTCAGAAGATGGAAACGTCATGTCCCTAGATTCCATTAAGCCACTTTAGCCACCTGCACTGACCCTCCCATCTGAATAAATGAATCAACAATAAGTAAAACATTATTCCCACTCCCCTACCCCCACCCCTACCCACATACATGAGATGAGACTAATTATGCATGCTACTTGGTAGGATACAGTACAGGATGTAGCTGGAGCACCGAGTCAGTAGTCTTCTGAGATATTATTGCTGCATCTTTCTAGGAAACACCCTCCTTACCCATAATTACATTTAGATCAATAAATAGACTTAAGTCACATTGGGTTCCCAAAGGTGAATGTGAATACCGGAATTTTCTAGTAAGTATAAGCAGAAACCTGGGGGATATGTGTGGGAATGGTTATTAAGGGTGTGGGATAATGGAGCAAGGAACATAAGTTTGGATCAGTCTTATTTTATCGATATGGACCCACTAAGCACAGACTCTTCATTCAGTGTTTCAGCTCTAGAGGTTTGGAGCAGAATCGAGAATCATCATGACCATTCAAGCAATTCCCAGAATGTATTATAAAAATAGACATATCCAGCAGCTGTCAAAACCCCCGCATTGGATCTTTGAAATGTGGAATAAGGCTGCTAGGTTAGGGAAGGCCAAGTGGACGCTATTAGAATGACTTCTGCCTAGAAAGTTGTAAACCAAAAGTAACACCACAATTCTGGAGGGATGCAGTGTGGTGATTCCCACCACATCTCTATTCCATTCCCTTGGACCGTGTGATCCAGCCAATCCAATGGTGCTTGAGGTGTCACTGGCAGATAGAGATTCAACTCCGAGTCTTTGGCAGGACCCTATTGGAAAAACCATAGCCCGTAGGCTCTTAGAATTTTGTAGAAAAACTCTGCCATTCACTTTTTATAGGTACTCCCCTTTTGAAAAACAGCACTGAACCTGTCACTGGGCCTTAATGGAGACAGAGTACCTCACTCAGGGCCATCAATTAACCATATGGCCTGAGCTACTTATTATGAGTTTGGTATTGTCTGACACACAGATTCATAAAATTAGACATGCACAATAGCACTCCATTGTTAAATGGTAACGGTACATATGAGCTCAGGGTAGAGGAAGACCTGAAGGTAAAAGTAAGCTGCATGTCCTTTGTACAAACAAATTTGTATATCCCCACTACTGTCACAGTACTACATTTATCCCAGTCTGTCCCTGTGACCTTATTGGGAGGTCCTTAAGGTCAGTTGACTAAGGAACAGAAATCTCATGTACAGTGTACTGATGGTTCTGCATGATATGTAGGTACCACTCCAAAATGGTGGGCACTAAAGTCCCTTTCTGGGGCCTCCCTGATGGAGGGTGAGGAAGGAAAATCCTCCCAATGGGTGGTACACCTACCTGGTCATTTGGTTGCTTGGGAATAGAAACTGCAAAATGTGTGACTGTACATTGATTGCTTCATGGGATGTTGCTAATGGCTTGTCATGATGGTCAGTGATTTGGAAGCACCACTATTTGAAAATTGGTGACAAGGAGCTGTAGGGAAGAGGGGTGTGGATAAAACTCTATGAATAGGCTCAAACAATGGAGATATTTGTGTCTCACGTGAATACTCAGCCAAGGGTTACCTGTGAAGAGGAGGACTTGACCCAACAAGTGACTACAGTTACTCATTCTGTGGAAACCAGTCATCCTCTTTCTCCAGCCCCTCATGTCTTTGCCCAATTGGTGCACGAACAAAGTGACCATGGTGGCAGGGATGGAGATTATGCATGGACCAGCAACATGGAATTCCACTCACCAAGGCTGACTTGGCCACTGCCACTTGCTGAGTGACCAAAATGCCAGCAGCAGAGTTCTACATTGCATCCTATAAACGGGACCATTCTTTGAGGAGATCAACTAGCAACTTGGATGGATCTTGGCTGGATCACATTGGTGTCAGGTTGATTACTTCCTTCACAGAAAGGGCAGTGTTTTGTTCTTACTGTGATAGACACTTATTCTGGATACAGATTTGCTTCCTCTGTGAGCAATACTTTTACCCAAACTACCATTCTTGCAGAATATCTCATTCACCGACATGGTGTCCTACATTGTGTCACCACACATCAAGGGACTCACTTCACAGTAAATGAAGTGCAGCAATGGGCCAGTGTTCGTGGAATCCACTGGTCCTATCATGTTCCCACCATCCTAAATCAGCTGGCATGGTAGAACAATGGAAAGGACCAAAGACACAATTAGTGCAAGCTTGGTGGCGACACCTTGTAGGGTTGTGGCAATGTCCTTCCGGTGACTGTATACGTTCTAAATCAGCATCCACCATGCAGTGCTCTTTCTCCAATAGGCTGCACTGCAGAGGCCAGGAACCGAGGAATGGAAACACGAGTGGCATGGCTCACTATTACTCCTGAGGCCCCTCTCACCCCCATTTTATTTTATTCCTGTCCCTGAAACTCTTGGCTCTTTGGGTCTTGAAGTCTTAGTCCCAAAGGGCCAAATGCTCCCACCTGGATACCCAGCACTGATTCTAGTGAACTGGAAGTTAAGAATGCTTCTTGGCCATTTTGGACTCGTCCTGCCTCTAGATTAACAGGCAAATAAAGTTATTGCTGTATATTGAGCGGTATGATTGATCCCAATGACCAGATAAATTAGATTATCTTTGTTGTATAATATATGTGAAGAAGAATGTGTCTGGAGGAATATGAATATCCCTTGGGTCATCTCTTTGTACTACTATGTCCCAATTTGGACATCACATCGAACAGCCCAGACTCTTCAGAAATGAACGTTTGGGCCACCTTTCCTGTGACCCTTCTGCTTCATCACCCTGATTCCTGTTTGTCAGCTTCCACGGTCACTCCAGCTACATCTGACTTACAGAGTTGAACCAGATTGGACTTACCCACTTCTACAACTGTGTAAGCCAATTCTTGACATAGAGATCATTTTATACACATACAAGTGTCAACGGTTTTGCTTGTCCAGAGAACCTAAAGTCACACAGCAGTACAATGCTTAACCCATTGTCCTACATGAGGTTAGATATTGTCGTGTTAACATCTTATTGAAAGTTGGTTAATTGATCGTGTCTGGTATTTACTATTTCAGTGTTTTCAGCATTTTATTAATGATAACTAATTATTTTTCATGCCTCCTCTTTGGAAATGATTTATATTCTCCTAGAGAAGGGCATATTTTCCATAGAAATTCAGCTGCAGTTTGATAATGAGAGCCATTAGAAAAACAGGCCAGGCACATAGCCATTAGCCGTAGGCAATTATTTTGGAGCATAGTTTAACAGAATTTGAGAAAATCTGACCATGTAAAATGAATTCCAGCTCTCTAAGTGGCCACGGGAAGCATAAGGTCGAGCGAACATTCTCTCTGAGGAGCTTCCATTTAACAAACGTTCTTTCTCCGAAAATCTTAGCAAATGACATCATGCAAAAGATGATTAGATGGATGCAATCATTTTCAGAGTTTAACTGTTGCATCTCAGTCTGACAGCATTATTATTAATGATTATAAGACAATTTTACTTATTAACATGAAAGAAATTTTATGGAATATATATCAAAACAGAAAACCAACTCACTGCCATCGAGTCAATGCTGACTTACAGTGGTCCTATAGGACAGAATAGAATTGCCCCTGTGAGTTCACCAGAACTCTAAATATTGTATGAAATGCATATTTATGGACCTTTCCTCCCATTTTTGTATTAACTAAATGACAAAATATAACAGTTTCTTGAAAAGTGGAAGTTGCTGCCATTTAATGTCAAGCAGACATATTTTAACAAATCCTATTAATTCTGTGTAATTTGTATTAAGTCGATCTTACAGCTGGCCTTTTACAACTTTGTCACTTTTTCAGTCATTTATATTTGCATCTGCAAGTGTTTGTAAAGCCTGGTTTCCTTTTTTTCTCTGAAGAAAAATGTTTTATGTGCATCCCAGTGTACCACTGTAAGCATCAAGCATGGTATGCTCAGTGTTAATCATATTAAGGTGCTGGATCCTATAACGAAGCAGGAAAGCTTCCAAAGAAAGTGCATAATTGAGATTAAGTTGCAAGACCTACATTGGATTCACAGTTCAGTTACTAGATGTGTGACCTTGGGAAAGTCACTTGCTATTTCTAATAGTTAAATTTTCTCTTCTGACCATGGGTTCAATGTGATACCTACTTTGCAGAGTTGATTACATTATTTAATGCAGCAGTGTTTAAACTCTTCTCCCAGAGTCTGGATAGGCAATAGAACTCTCTTGGTTGTACCCCCCAAATACCATTCACTGCCATTGGGTTGATTATTACAATGCATAGTAGCCACCTAGGACTGAGTCAAGCTATCCTTTTGGGTTTCTGAGGCCATAACTATTTATAGGAGCTGAGTCTTACCTTTCTCTTGAAGGATGATTGGTAAATTTAAACCCCGGACCTTGTGGTGAACAGTCTAACTCATAATGCACGAGACCACTTGGCTCCTGATTGTAGTGTATGCAGTAGCAACAAAATCGAGAAGAGCGGTGGGAAGGAGAAAGATTGTGTGTTCTATTAAATAACATTTTATAATCATAGGGATAATGGCATTTATTACATGTTGACAGTGTATCAAAAGTAATTTAGCCACAGATTTCTTCACTTAATACTAATGAAAATCTCAGAGAAGAATGAAATGGTCAGAATAATTTGAAGGAGAAGGGTAAAATAAATATATCATAGCTGTCAAGTTGTTGACAAAGATTTTGAAATGAAGAAGACTGACTGAATGAATCAAACCACTGTACAAATTTTCCTTTATACAAATCTTAAGAAAATCAGATAGAGTGGATGAAAGAAAAATAAAACAAAAGCCAAATGCCTAAGCAGTATCTGCAATTACAATTCACAAGAGTGAACACATAGGATTTTAAATAGGAGGAGAATCTCATATGAATTCATTAAATATTTGTGTTCCATAGGCTAGATATAAAGCTGGGTATAAAAAAATGCAAACAAACAGAGGTATACAAAACAAATAGAAATGCCCACGTTCTCATGGAAATTATATTCTAGTGGGAGAAGCAGACTTTGGGAAATTCGACCTCATGGGACAGAATAGAACTACCCCAAGGCTGTAATCCTTTCTGGAAGCAGACTGATACACCTTTCTCCCATGGAACAGCTGGTGGGTTTGAACCATCTACCTTCTAGTGAACAAATCAGGTAGCAATATTGCAGAGAATAATCATTAGTATTCCCTGTGTTTCTGGTAAAAAAACAACAAGAATAATCATTAGTAATCTTTAAATAAAACAAAGTAAGAGGATAGAGAAGAAATACTCCAAAAAGAATAGTCAAGCAAGGCTTCTCTGATGAGAATGGCATTTGACATGAAACATGAAAATCAGAAGGATATATTTATTTGAACGAACGTGAAGGAGCCCCGTAACAGTGAGAGCGAAGAATGAAAGTCCTGGCCTGAGAACAAGGCAATGTAAGGGAAGCATGCAGATGAGGAAGATGGTTGGGCATGGAAGATCTGAGTACAGGCAGAGCCTACTTACATCATTCCTAGGAAACTCTAGAGAGGTTACTTGGGGTGTTCTTTGATGGAGTCATAGAGAAGGTGCTCCCTTTTGAGGAAGCCTCCATAGACTTGAAGGAAAGTTAGCTGTTGGAAGCTCGGACTCATGGCGGCTCACTTCTGTTATGACGGAAGAGAACAAGCCACCCCTGTCATCTTCATCATGGTTATGTCTGAGTCCATTGCTGCGTGCACCGTGTCCAGCTTTTTGAAGGTCTTTCTTCTTTTGTTGACCTTCTACTTTTCCGGGAATAATGTTTTTCTCCAGGATTTGTTTCTTCTGGAAATGTTAAAGGTACCAACATAATTGGGAAACTTGTTGTAATCACACTGTTGGCACGTGTTTAACACAAAGTAAGTCATCAAAAACAATTTCGTTCTTCCCATGATTTCTTTATTTTTATATTTTGAAAAATTATAGTGCTTTCTCCCTGAAGCCTTTATCTCTTACAGTAATATAAATCATGTCTAAAGTTTAAATTTAGTAATTACTAGATTCATTACATTGTAAGTCATTTAGCTTCTTTCAGTATTGAAAAATATGAAAAATAAAATGATTGGCAGGGAGGCTGATATGGGCTGATTAAATTGTTCCATCACCAAACTTTCAACTGTCTATATTCTAGATACAGCTGTTGTTTGCTGTCTCATCTATTCTGATTTACAGGGACCTTATATGAGGGAGTATAACTGCCTCAGATGGTCTCCTAAGCTGTCATATTTATGTGAGCAGACCACCTGGCAGAAAGGCTGGTGAATGTGAATGCCACCCTTTCAGTAGGTGAACATTGCATCTCCATGACTCTTTGTAATCTAGATCATAGGCTCACAAATTTATTTAGCAAACCACACCCTTTCCAGGAAAAAAAACCCAACTCAGTTACAACCCTGGCAATTAAAAACACTTGTACTGTTGTTCGCCCATAATCCAGGATAAAGTGTAGGTATCTGCTTTTGCCGCTCCCTTGGATCTTAACAGCACCGTGCTGCCCCAAGGGACAGTATTGGCCATTTTGGGAAAAAATGCTTGAAATAAATAACATGTCTTGACAATTCATTAATGTTTTCCAATTAAAATATTAAGTCTGAAACTCTCAAAATTAATAGCCAGCCCCAGTTGTCATTGAGTATATTCCAATTCATGAAGGCTCCATGTATGTCAGAGTGGAACTGTGGTCATAGGCTTCTCAGAGGCTGATTTTTCAACCAGTTTTTTCTTCTGAGATACCTTTGGATGGACTGTGACCTCTAATGTTTTGATTCGCAGAGGAACCTACCAGCCCTTTACATAACTCAGAGCTGTCAAGTACATATTATCATAAAGTACAACTACATGGCCAATGTGCATTCTTTCAATTATGTACATATCCAATTAATTGTGATCTTCTTCATAATACATGTATTATGTTTAGATTTCTCAAATACATCCTGCAAGAAATCCTTTTATTTTTATTTTATGGAAAGCAAGGTTTACAACCAGTATATCTTGGAACCTGTGGCCAAACCAACCATTTTGTTTCTCAACGACAATCTTCTTTTCTTTATCAATATAAAGCAAATATTCTGACCATCCTTTCATGCATTGTTCCACTTTTATTTCATATTGACCCTCTGTGATCCATTAACACAGGCTTTGGGAAGAGAAGGCCTGCCTTTTGTGTACAGTCATTACATTGAACCATTTTCACCACAGGGAATTAAACTTTTAAAACCTGTCACCTTTATCAAATAGAGGATTAAATGAAAGCTTTAAAATTAAATTCCCATTGATTAAAGGATTTATTTGGGGCCTACATAAAAGTCACCTTTGACAAAAGTGTTAAAATATTTTGTTGAACTGCAAATGCACCTATCAGATACTAATCTGAAGTATTTTGTTTTTAAAGAAGACCCATGTGGTTTGCTGGGAACTGAAGAAAAACATATTTTCCATCTGCAATGTCACACCCTGACCCCAGGAGGATCTCTTTTGGAGTGAAATGTATTTCTAAAAAGCTAACAGTTGTTTGAATTGATGTCGCTCAGTAGGAAACTGTTGGTATTCTATGTAGTTGCTTAGCACTGTGGTGTTTTGTAAGGTCTCATTCTATAGTGAATTTTCTACTGAAAGTGGGCTATGCATTTACATCACTAGAGTGTACTGGTTACTACTTTCAATTTGAACACTATTGATTAGAAAGACATATAACTCATAAGTTTATTGTTACTTTATCTATATATTGTGTTGTCTTAACTAGTGTTCACTATTTTACCTCTTTCGGCTCTAATTTTCATTGGAATGACTACACAGAACTCACAGACAAAATTCATGATGAAAGGGTTTATTAAGGAAGATAACAAATTGTAATGTTGGTGAGAAATGCTCAGGATAGTTGTTTATCAGAATATGTTACGAAGTTCTTTTAGGTCTGCTAATACATGCCCACAGGGGTATACCACTCCACTGGAAGCCTCATTGGGAAGGCACTCAGCTCATCTCTATGGGTCAGCAAGCACAGTTAGGTGGGTTAAGTGCCCAGAATCACCCCACTCCAATAAGCCTCTGCCCCAAAGCACTCAGTTTCACTTCTATGGGCCAGCAAGCCCAACTTTCCCAATTAATTACCCAGAGGCACAACACTCCACCAGCCAGCTTCCTATACAGAAGTGCTCAGCTTTACTTGCTCTGTGAGTTGGAAAGCTAACCACCTGCTTCATGTTTTGACTACTGGTTCTGCTGCTGCTCCTCAATTGTTGTAGGTGCCGTGTGCATTCAATAGATTCATTGTTCAGGGATCTTGGGTCCAGAGGATGAGCTCCACCTCACTCTTGCTGGTAGTGAGATCCTTCCTCCTGCTTCTCAGAGGCCTCATTTTACATGGTAGTAAGATGGAATTCCAGGGAATCTTGTTTGCAATTATTCACAGGTGAATCCTATCAGTATCTTGGTCCTCAATGTCTTATCAGAGTCGTGCAGGGAAAGGTCATTTGGTGGATGTTGGAGATTTTTGCTAGAAGAGCCACATTAAATAACTCATTGCCTCTGCGTGTATCTCGTAGTCAATCCTAGTTACTGTATCCTCAATTTGCAAGCCACATCGACAGTTATGTGGTATTTTAAGCCAATTCTGCTTAAGGAATTTGGATAAATCTTATGTGTGAAGAATCTTTTTACTTATATACCGTGAGAACTGGCTACATTGGTTTACAGCACACCCATCTAACCTCTGCTTAGATACGGAGTTTAACAACACAGAATACACTTTCAGGCTAGCAGTACCTCTATGGGTCCCTGAGCCCCTATCCCATGAACAAAGTATGCTGAAATATTAATAATAAATACAATGCACTTTTTTATAAGTAACTTAATCAGTTTCACATATCCTAAATTAAGGAATGGTGTACTTTGTTAGGAAAATTTCTTGGGTAAAAATAATTATTTTCTGAACTTTTCACCAGCTAAAATACATTTTAGAAATTAAAAGCAGGACTTTAAAGGTGAGATATTAAACAGTCCTTAAACAAAACAATGTGGGAAAAATCACTTTAGTTATCTACTTAAACATGCAATTATATGCCTGATGGTAATTAGTGTACTCAACTCCCTGCCAGTCAATCGATGCTAACTCCTACTGACCTTACAGGACAGGGGAGAACTGTCGCTGTGTGTTTCCAAGTCTGTAGCTCTTTATGGGAGTAGAAATCTCCGAGAAACTAGAAGTTTAGCACTGCTGACCTTGCAGGTAGTAGTGCAATACCTAACCACCAGGGCTCCTTGCTAATTAGCATTTGCCTTGCAAATTAGTACATGCCTTGCAAATGAATCAAGGTCCTCTGTGACTAATAATATTACATCAGAATTAGTTTTAACCAGGATCTTGATCTGTATACAGTGGAACTATTTTTAAAATCCATGGGAAGTAATTTCTTTCAGAGGAGAATAGCTTTACATTTGTATTGAGGACACTCTAACTTAAAACAGAAAGCAGGAAATACCCAACAGTATTATTAATACCACATGCAAGTAAAGTTTTCATGATGATAACTCAAATTGTTTACAGCAGTGTATTGTCAGAAAAATAAAGAAATTCAAGCCAAGCTGGTTTATGAACAGATTTTGGAATGAGGGATATCAATACTGATGTCAGTTAAGTCGTGGATGTTTACTAAACATGTACAACACCAGAAAAAAATGTTGACCTGTGCTTCATTGACTATACAAAGCATTCTATTGTGTGGAAAATCCAAATTATGGATCACATTACAGATACTAGGTGCTCTGAAATACTTATTTGTGCTCATGCAGACCTGTAGATAAATGAAGAGACAGTCATTGTAACAGAACAACATGGCACTGTTCGGTATAAAACTTTTAAAAAGGTGTGTGTCAGAGTTGTATCCTTTATTATAAAGATTAAATGATTCAACCTGCATTTTAGCAAATAATACCAGGATCTGGACTCCATGAAGAGGAATCCGTTAGGATTGAGGGAAGACCCATGAACAATGATTAGTATACAGATGTCACAATCTTGCTTACTGCAAGTACAGAATCTCAAAACACTTATTGTGCTTATAGGGGCAGAACATACTGTTGGGTATGGAGTTATGAACTGAACTGATCTGATAGGCTCTGACAATGACAATTTCAAATATATTAGGATGTCTTTACGGGAATTAAAAAGCACACAACTAATTTATAGAACACTATGATTGTGAGAAATAACCGTTGGTAGCTAGTGTAAATATTTGAGTATCCAGCTACTAACCAAGAGACTGGCAGCCCAGCGGGCATCTCACAGGAAAGCCATGAAGATCTACTTCTTGAAAATCACAGCCACTGAAGACCATGGGGAGCGCAACTCTATTCTACATACAAGGCTTCCATGCACTGGGATCTGCTCAGTGGCAGATTATTTTAATTTATTTTTTATTGACTGTAGGACATTGTGGCAGCAGTGCATTTTTAAATCTCCTTCGTTGCTAATAACAGATAGTTTACAAAATAGTCCATAACCTCTAAACCTACCAAGAGCCATAAGATCTTTGCTGATTGTGTAGAAAGCAACAGGTCTTGTAAAAACATCACAATAGCTAAGGAGATGCTCAGAAATCTGTGAAGTGAGGTTATTAGATAACAGATTGGTAATGCCCAGAGATGCTGTTGAATACTTATAATATGGCCAGTAAATCGGATGCATGAGACCTCTTTAAAGTGTTGAATACCCAGCATGTTCCTTTTAGTACTAAGGTGCATCTGGTCCAAGACCTGTTTTGTTTTTTCCAATTGCCTTGTTCCCATGAGAAAGTTGAACACTGAATAAAGAACACTGAAGAAGTGACGCATTTAAATTATGGTGCTGGCAGAGAATATTGAAAAGATCATGTACTTTGAAAAGCACAAACAAATCTGTTTTGGATGAAGTCATGCTGATCCTAAGAGCAAGGGTAAGGAACTTTACATCATGTCCTTTGGACATGTTGTCAGTGCAGCTGTGTCCCTAGAAAGAAGACCTTAGACCAGATGCAGCACCACACTGCTGCTGGGTTCCACCCTGACAGCAATGGTGAGAGTGCCACCGACCCGGCATTGCCTTTGTTCTGTTCTCCACAGGGTAACAACGAGGAGGAGGAGAAACCGACTGGATTGCACTTAACAGCAGCAACTCTCTAGCCTTCTAGCCTGTTTACGAAAGGATTTCCTCCATTATCACCACTTATTTGGGTCTCATTTCTGATCGCCTCATGTAAGTTTTGCAAAGACACTCCAATAAAGTTACTTTTGCTGTATCCAAATGAGTCTTCTTGTCCTTAGGCATTTATTGGTGTAGTTGACCAGGACTTCCTTCCTGGAGCACTTTGTCTACTGGCTTTCATAATTCTTCTGGTTTCTCTGACATCCCTTTTATAGCATCATGGACTTCTAACTCAGTTTCATTTGTGTATGAAACTAAAGACTGAATAAGCAACCTAAAAACAGACTGTACCATCCCTGGAAATCTCATGAATTAGTCCATGGAAACACGCCATCTATCCCTCTCCTATGATGTCTCCCGTTCTTCAGGGCCATTTTGTTTGCATGGTAGGTGGGACAAGGTCAAACTTCAACCACATATTGTATTAACTATAATGTCATAAATAGCCTCAGCAGGAGAAGTAACAGAACCCCAACAGAACCCCGAATGTTAATTTACACACTTATATTTGGAGATATGTAAATAAAAATTTTACCTTAAAAATTGTCCTCATTTCCATCGAGACCTTTCCTAAAAAAAGTCTGAAGCATTCCACGAACATTCTCATAGGTAGTTTATTTCTTGTGTCTTCTGAATTTTTTATGAGAAATTAAAATATTAAAGTGGTGGGAGTCTGTTTTCCAGATAAATGTATGCCCCCTTACAGTTGTCCTTAAAAGAAGATTCTAGGGTCAGTCAACGAGGTGGATTGACACAGTATTGCGACACTGCGCTCAGTGTAGGAATGGATATGAGGGTGGTGCAGGACCATCCAGTGCTCGTTCTGTTGTGTGTGGGGTTGCTATGGGTTGGAAGTAGCTCAATGGCACCTAACAACAAAAACAACAACAACAACAAGGTCAGTTAACTTCCTAATGCTGGAAAACACTCAATGCTTCTCGCTCCAAAGTTTCAGAAATACACAAAGCCCTACTGTGCCTTCTATATACTAATGTGAGTTAAGATCCCTGGAATTGGTTAAGCAAGGTTGGTAATTCTAACCCACTAAGTACCATATATAGTTGAGAATAAGCTGACGTGAATATCAGTCGAGACACCTGATTTTAGCACAAAAACTGCATAATAAAGGAGCTGAAAAACTCAGCTTATACATGAGTATATATGGTACTTCATGGGAGAAAGATGAAGTGTTCTCCTCCTGCATAGGTTTACAGTCTCAAAACCCTAAGATGCAGCGATGCTCCATCTTGGAGATGAACAATACATTGAAATCAACTCAGTGCCTATAGGCTTAATGTGTAATAAACTGACCTGCAATTGCTCTCATTGTGCATTTGATTCAATTGTTTGGGAAGCTATGTGTTTCCAAGTTGAATGCTACTTAGGTCTAAAATAATATTTGAGTGTGAAGATAGAGTTATAAAATATTTTCAATTATATTCCTTATTAGTTCACTCCATTGTACCTCCTGTATTGACTCATATTTCTTTGGTTGAGATCTTTTTTCTTCCTAACTTGTGTCATGGCAAAGTTACCATTCCCGTGTCTTTGGTTACTATTGGTTCCCCAAAGACCTCCACGGTGACCAAATATTCCCCTAGCAGACTCAGTGTTTCAGCCAGGCCCTGTTTCAAAGTAGGCCAGTCATGCCTACCCAGCAACATAAGAGTGGACTCACACTTTATAAACGTGGGTGAAGCAACATGTTTATGGGGATGGGAATTACTATGGGACAAAGCTCAGGAATTGGAACGCAGAGGAGACACAGTGAGTCCCTTCAGGGGCCTGCTGTGGGAGGATGGATGATTGCCGGACTGCAGCCAGGACCTGTACTCCAAGCTTCAGACCTTCGTGGTCTGCTGTCATCTTTGAGCAAAGTACCTGTTGTTTTCAGCTCTACCAAGAGATTTGGTTGCTATGCAACCTGCACACTGTTCTTGTTATCTACGAGGACGATTTAATTCTCTAGCAGGACATGGACCCCATGGTTTCCACCTCCAGTTAGTGTTCTGCTTCACGTGCATTTTGGAAATTTAGATCTGTTCTGGTGTTGTTTTGTCAGCCATGGCTGGATCAGGAAGAGACTCATTGGAAGCCTCGGTGTAAACTACCTCAGAAAGCTGGTGCGGTGCCTGCAGTCCTGGAAACAGGCTGCTGCTACGGCCACTGCAAGTGGTAGAGATTGAAAAGCTTGTACACAATGGCCGCTGGCATGGCAGCTGCTCAGACCTGCTCCCAAGGTGGACAGCCCTCTTTGACTTTGACTTCGCCACCATCTTTCTGGATAGGAAGGTGATGAAGCCAGACAGGCAGGGGAGAAGCCTTCGGCCTTAATGGGAGGACTGGTCAGCAGAAGGCAGGGACCTGGAGAACGCCAGCAGATAAATCAGTTCACCTGTCGTGTTGGTGTGTTGGGAGGGCAGCAGTTTACGTGGCCTCTCAGAAGCCTTTGGCGATTAATCAACTGTGCTTATTGCAAAGTGGTCAATAACTTAGTGATGCAAAGCTAATATTTGCTCGCCACCCCCCCCCCCTGTTTCTCATATTTTTATTCTTCCTTGCTATTTCCTTGGAATTTTATTCCCTGACAAAGTGTCCTGCATTTGAGATTCCAATATCCAACCTATTTGAGTTCTCCACCAGGACCACTCCTGGGGACCTTCAATCAGCATGTGGAAAGTAAACAAGCTCATTAACCCAATACCACCTCTTCTACGGACAATCACCCCCTCTTCTACCACACACGTTCGTTCGTTCCCTCCCCTTGCTTTTCCTACCTTTCTGCTCTGAAAATCTTCAAACTCCCACTGAAACGGGAAAGCTGGGCATCAATTTGGTTTGCCCCTCTCTTCACATCCACATATAATCAGTTCTCAATTCCTGTTCAATCTCTCTTTTCACTTCACAGAACTTCATCTCCATAGCTGCTACATTGGTGAAAGCCTTTGCCCCGACTATTGTAACACATACATAGTCATCCTGGACCTGTGCATGTCCTTTTAATTCATTCTCTAAGTAGTAGCTTAAATGCTTTCACAAATGTGAATCTCATCAGGTCACTTGAAGTTTACTTTTGCTCACATCAAGCCATTCACACATGATGATAATTCCACCTGGAATATATGTTTTCCCTGACATTTCTATAGTATGTTTGAACTAAACAAACCATGAAAATAGGCAAGACTGCGATGAGGCATAGCCTAAAGCTTGGTTCTTAGATGAAAACCATGGACAGGTTCCTTGAAATTCTCCCCACACCTCTTTGATTAGCACCACAGTGCCAAAGAGAACCCAAGCAGCTGGCCTGCAAGAGGACGCTCTTCCCTGAGGCAGTTTGTGTTCGGTGCTTCACAGCGGGTTTGGATTCATAGGAAAATAAAGCACAATATTGCTCGGTCTTGTTCCATCATCACTACTGTGCTTTTACCCGGGGTTGTAGGAACCATTTCAACCCATGCCTGCTAGGGTCTGGCTCTTTCTCACTGATCCGCTACTTTACCAACTATAATATTCTTCCCAGGGACAGTTGTCTCACTTGATTACATGCCCAACATAAGGAAGGTATAATTTCCTCCTTCCAATATATATTTATTTTTATTTCCAGCAGTCAATGGTACATTAAATATTCTTGGCACTTAAAAGGAGTGTTTTGCAGATTTGCCTAAAACCATACATTGTGTGATTTTTTTTCTTCCTGATTGAAGTCCCAATCTTACTCAGTGTGTAATGGCAGGAGTGACTTTGGGGTTGGAGTTGGGGAAAGAGACTGGTTTCCACAGAATGTATGACCCTATTCATTTGATTGATAACATTTTCCTTTGCTAACCAATCAAAACACAGTCCTTTCCTAAGGTCATCCCTTAGTGAGAATTTACATGATACACACATTTCTTCACGTTTTTGGCTCACGCAGAAAAATCTGTTCACCTACACATTCCCCATGACTTCTTGTCACCAATTTTCCAGCATATGTTTCCCAGTTCCTGACCATTCAGCCAAATTACCGGCCACAGTCATGAAAGAGTACCAAAATACACATTTGATCATTTTAATTTTTCAAGTAAAGTGAACAATGAGGTACACTGTTTGAATTCTTGCTCATTAGGAGTATTTCTCTTCCCCCCTGTGCTATATGGCAACTAGTTTAATACAGGGACATTTTATTCTCTTTGCCATATGTTTTCAATGGCTCACTTTGTAGTAGATTACTAAGTCTTTCTTTGGAGACAGCTCTGGGTGGACTTGAACTGTCAACCTTTCAGTGAGTCCATTAACCATTTAAACCCCAAAGGATTCCAACTCAGTAACGCTGCTTCCCCCAAACAGCCAGAGGATAGTGGGAAGTTATGGAGAAACTGTCAGGGAGCTGATTCATATCCTATGGTAATTTATATCATACTAGTGATCTAAGAGTCTACTATCATGTCTCTCAAAGACGTCTGATCCGTGTTCTCATTCTGAAAATAAGACCAGAAAAGTACAGGGCTCTGGCTCCCATCAGCATGGCTCCATATGTCCTGTCAACAGGAATGTAAAGCTTAGAGAGTGTGTCCTGCCTCCAGAGAGGAAGAAAGGCTGTGACCTTATTGACAGGCTAGACTCCACCCTTTCATTCTTTCATCAAGTTGACATGAAATTGTGTAACTTCCACAGTGAAGCACTCTGCAGGATGAGCTATCCTGCAGGAGGAGAGTGTGGTAAGTGAGGACCAGTTCATCACTGCATACATTGTATTGCACTCTGTGTGTACGGTGTAATGCTGATATGGATGAGATATATACCCAGCCTGTTCTATATGTAGTATTACTATAGGCATAAAGGTATAACTAGACTTGAAGGGAGCTCATGAAAGGTCTATTGTGATCCTCATTCAATCACATACCCCGGTTAAAGATTGTGGAAACTGAACTTTAAATTTAAACTTTCATTGTTTGCTCCAACTTCCTTTAAATAAGTACATTTAAAAATTTTATTTATTAAAGTGGGGACTGTATCTGTTTTCTTGTCAATCTTCTTGGCTCTCCATGGTACTTTCAAAATCTTTACCAGCACCATAATTCAAAGGCATTGGTTCTTCTTAGGTCTTCTTTATTTAATGTCCAATTTTCATATGCATATGAGGCAACACCCGGGCTTGGATCAGGAGCACCTTAGCCCTCAAAGTAACATGTGTGCTTTTTAGTACAAGTAAGAGGTCTTGAGTAGCAGATAGGTATACCCAATGCCATTGTTTTGGACAAACTTTTGACTGCTGTTTCCACAAGTATTGCTTGTAGATCCAAACAAGGTGAAATCTTTGACAACTTCAATCTTTTCTCTGTTTACTATGATGTTACTTATTAGTTCTGTTCTGAAGGCTTCTGTTTTCTCTCCATTAAGTCAAAATCCATATTGAAGGTTGCAGTCCCAGCCGGCCAAAAGCTCAAACAACTCTGTCTCTGAAGTACAGTCAAAATTCTCCTTGACTTACAGTACTTTGTCTCATGTAGCTTGTCAGGAGAGACCGGTCCTTGGAGAAGGACATTATGCTTCGTAAAGTGGAGGGACAATGAAAAAGAGGAAGGCCTTCGATGATATGGATCAATACAGTAGCTGCAACAGTGGACTCAGACTTAACGATAATTGTGAGGATGCTGCAGGACCGGGTAGTGTTTAGTTCTGTTGTATTTAGTGTCGCGATCAGTGGGAACCAACTTGATGGCGCCTAACAACAACCCCAGAACTATTCTAACAATCAGGGTCTTGACGGAGTCCCTGGGAAGCACAAATGGTTAAGGACTTGACTACTAGTTGAAAGATCGGCAATTGGAATCCACCCAAAGGAACCTTGAAAGAGAGACCTGACAATCTATTTCTAAAACATCACAGTTTTGACAACCCTATGAAACAGATCAACTCTGCACACATGATGTTGTCATGAGTGCAGAGTCAACTTGAGAGAAACCAACAAATGCAATAGCATAAGACAATATAGTGTTACTGCAGTTAATCACATTCTGTAGTCCTGAAAGATCAATAAAGTCTCTAGTCTTTTATACCTATTTTAAGCTACTTGAAAAGGATCCAGTATGCTTGGCCTTTGGCATGTGGAGATTGAGATTAGTTGACTGACAACCCCTTGCTCTTGCAATTAGCAGCATAATCCCCCAAAGGCTAGAAAAGTAAAGTGAGAGCAGATTTTAATTAAAAGATAATTAAAATTATTATATACTCCTGAGATAGTTAATGCAAGAGATAATTCTTATTCATAATATATTTAAATCAATGAGGTTGTTAAACTATATGGGATGATAAGATGTCTAAGCACTTTTCTGGTTTTTAAATACCCTTTTTATTTTAACTGAGCTATTTAAGAGACTTTAAATTCTATTACTTAAGAGCTTAAGCATTAAAGTGATTGGGAGGAATACCTTACCCAAACCCACGAGAAACTCACTGTCTTGGAATCAGTTCTCATTCACAGTGACCCTACATAGTATTTTCAAGGCTGTGAATTTTTAGTAACCTCCCTCCCCCATCCCCACAACTACTGAAGGACTCCTGGGTTTGAATTGCAGATATTTACATTAGCAATCCAATATTTACCAAATATGTGTCTTTGCCTCAGTTGGCAAAGAAATATAGAAAAATGTCTGATGCCTCTTTACCCCTACTGTGAACTCTAGTCACCAATGTCATGGCAATAGGATGATTCATTTATCGTCCTGATTCACCATGATCTGGATGAACTAGCAAACTAGTGAAAAAGGAATAATGGCATAAAGAACATTTACATATTAGAGACTGTAAATCTTTGGAGGTAGCAAGTCTAATTTGTCTTCTCCGGAGCAGTTGATGGGTTTGACCACTACCTTTGCAATTAATAGCCCAACACTTTCCTGACAGCGTCACTGGGTCTGGGTGAGAAACTAGAAGACTCATGGGAAACTGCAATGATAAAATCTGAAATAAGGGTGTTGTTTTCTTGAGATGATGACAGCAATGAAGAGTTTTTCTATCTTGCCTCTGAAGAAGATATGACCCTTCAGTAATATTACCTGCTCAATAAATATAATAAGTCCTAATATAATGTGTGCAAGTGTTATATCTTTAAGTGTTACAGCTGTAGCAGTTCAGACACATAAATAGGATATTGAAGAACTAGTTTTATAATTTATTTAGTGCAATTAATTAGTGACTGAGTATTTAAGAGATCATCCAATTGATGCCCCGTATGATAGATTGCTGAACAGTCTTATGGCTTCAGTACACATTCAAATAAATACATTTGATCTCGTTGGAAATCAGACTCATGTGTGAGGAACTCAATTTTTTTTTGCTTGTTTGTGTGTGCATGTTTAGCTAGTAATCTAAACCCATTTTCTAGGTAGTCACAAAAGCTGAGTTTCGAAAGTTAAATAAAATTGGATATTTTAAAATTCAAATTTGCTTGTGTCCAAATTGTATTTTCTAGGTCACTGGGTGGGAAGAACCAGAAGATTTATTCTTGAGGGTGTTATATTTCAAATCTGAAGTCCTACTCTTGGAGAGCAGATAATGTCTTACAAGATGAACAGATACCGTCTCACAAGATGCATATGTCAAGCTATTTCCATTTGCTGCCCACCCTGTGATGCTTTCATCTGGCAATGGGAGGTTGAGGAGGATCTCATGTACAGTACATGAAAATCCTGATTTGCTTTTTAAACATGTCATTCCAAATTTATTCTCTGGTCATTCTGCCAATTGCTTTTCTTATTGTTGCTGCTGTTTTGGTGTCCAAGTGATGATTTCCTGTTTTCGGAGGCATGGTGACATTTTTGGTTCGGTTATTTTATATAATTTTTAGTCTCTCCAATTAAAAGAATTAAAAATGGAATATTAAAGAAATAGGAAAATGCCAATCAAATCATAGATTAATGGGTTCATTGTACTCAAGGCAGACCTAAATTGAACTATGTTTAGAAACTAGATGTTAAATGTTTAAATAGCTGTCATAATTTTTAAATAAAGTTTTTCTTATTGAAAAAGTGACTCCCAAGTTGAAGCTATCAAGTTTTCTTTTCCATTCAGTGTTAGTCTGGGTGGACTAGAGAAACAAATTCATAGACACATATATGTGTACAAGAAAGAGCTTTTTATATAAGAGCAATTGAATATTGAGAAAATATCCCAGCCCAGACCAGGTCAAGTCCATAAATCCAATATTCTCCCATATGTCTGTTATCAGTCTATAAATTCTTCTTCAGACTCATGAAACACATGCAATGATGCTGAATACAGGAAGATCACAGGCCAGTGGGTGGAAAGTCTTGTGGGTACAGTGGTGGTGGAAACACCTCAGTGCAGGCATGGGTCTCCACGTGACTCCTCAGCTTCAGGGCTCTGTCTCCATCAACCTCTCTCTATGTGGCTTGTCAACAGCAATGTCTCCCAGGGAGTGAGTGTGTGTCTTGCCTTCATTGAGTTAGTTGTCTCCTTAGTGCCTCCGAATGAGGTCATCAAGCTGCGGCCTGATTGACAGGTTAAATTCCACCCCTTCACTCTTAAGTCAAATTGACCACAGATTATGTAACTACTACAGCGTCCTTCTCAAATCTTCTCCAAAAGGAAGGATATTCAGTTTGACTGGTGAACTCCTGGCACTGTACCATATACGAGTGGACAGGCATGAAGATGGCAGTTTCTGATAGAACAGCATGAGCTTTTTCTTAAAAGGAAGAGGCTACACCATCTTTCTCCTTCTCTCCCCAACACTCTCCTCTGTAGAGCAATTCTGGCTATCCGGGCACAGGCAGCAAAAGCAAGGCTGGTCACCAACAGTCAGCCAGTTGACAGGGTCTGACAGTTACCAGCGCAAGAGTTGTGTATTCTTATAGTGTGGCAAAGCAGGTCTTGAAGGGACCTCAAATTACAGCGACCCAGTCCACGGGTTAGGTGTCCCACAGGTAATGTAGCTTGCAAATTGAGGCAAAGAACAAGGCAGCCGCACACTTGTCCAATAATCAAAGAGCAAGAGACCAGAAAGGCGAGGCTCGCCGAGCCATTTATCTCTCTGCCCTTCAATTAATCCACCTCGTGTTCATTGGCCATGTTGGCACAATAAACCTCCCTATCACAATCCACCCTTTGACAACTTAGCACCTGTACACAATTCTTTAGCCATATATAATTTCCAGACATTAATGAAATCACACTTATACTTAACATCTATCATACATATAAATGAAAACGCACTGAGTCCAATTGTATCTGATACATGATACATGCTCTGACACATGATACATGAAAAAAAGGAAAGATATTCAATGAGCACATATAAAGGAAATACACTGATAATCACAAGCTTCACTTTTGCAATTGATCACATGGTCATAACTGATAGGTAGAACTACCTTCTTCTACTACCCATTCTGTATTATCTTTGCCCTTGGCAAGCACCTCAGCTGGCTGTGTTTTTTTGCCTGGTGGGGTGACCCAGATCTTCATTCCTGAGGGGTCTGGGTCATTAGACTTCCTGTGAGGATTGGGTTGCTGAAACTTACCATTTACTTTAATCACAGGGCATGGTAGCACTAAGAGTCGGCCTCTGGGATCTCCTGGATTCCAGACATATTCTTCTTTACCTCCATTATGTAGTACCAGTCCAATTTCTCCTTGGCAATCAAGATCAATCACACCACTTAGTACAGTGACACCCTTCCTGACCTGTTGATCCAAAGGCATGAGAAGCCCAAACTGGCCAGGGGGCATTCTCAGCTGCCAGTTCTGTAGAATCAGTGCTATGTTTCAGGGTGGGAGAGTTCCTTCCTTCGGGACCAGGACCTCCAGGCCTGAGGAGCATAGGGTTTCTGGGACAGGAAGCAAAAATGCTGCAAGGGGATCACTAGGAGTAATAGTGAGTGGTGTCACTCCAGCTTCCACCCCTTGGTTCCTGGACCCATGAATTCTGGCTATTGGAGACACAGCACCATATATTGGCCACTGGTTTAGGGCATATACAGCTTCTTGGAGAACATTGTCCCAGCCCCGCAAGTTGTTGCCACCTAGTTGGCGCTGTAATTGTATCTTTAGGAGCCCATTCCATCATTCTATCAAGCGAGCAGCTTCAGGATGATGAGAAACACGATACAACCAGTGGATTCCATGGGAATGGGCCCATTGCTGCACTGCATTTGCTGTGAAGTGAGTTCCTTGATCTGAAGCAATGCTATGTGGGATGCCGTGCCGGTGGATGAGGCATTCAGTAAGTCCACGAATGGTAGTTTTGGCAGAAGCATTGCATGCAGGGAAGGCAAATCCATATCCAGAAACTCAGACTGGTCTAATATTACATTTTGTGTGCCAGTATCCCACACCCTTAGTAACCATTCCCAATGATATTCCCCAGGCTCTGCTTGTACGTATTTGAAAACTCAAGCAGATCTTTATGGGTATAGCTCGCTTCTTCTTGGCTCAACCTCACCTTTAGGAGCTTTCTGAGACTTAATTTTAGTGACAGGTCTAGCAGAAATAATGGGTGGTGAGGGTGTTTCCTGGGTGCTCCCAGCAATATCTTGTAAGGCATCTCCCTCAGGCAATGCTACCGATGCAGCCACACCTGGCATATCAGCTTGAACAGTTTGGCTAATCTGCTCAGGTATGGCTTGTTTTATTGATAATGAATTAATACTTTCAGCTGGGAGGGGTGGCTCTATTGATTGGGGTGGGTTAATTGTTTCTATGGGTTCAATATCCTCCTCTTCTGGATCATCAGCACATATATTCCCATCCATGCTTCAGGGTCCCAACTTTTCCCAAGCAATGCCCTCACTTTGGTATCAGACACTGCTCTAGATCTACAATTCAGCCAATGTTGTAATTTAGTCGATGTTGTAATTGAGCCACTCATATAGTGAGACTCTGGACCTGGTTCTCAGCAATGTCAGCTTTATCATCAGAGGAGAGAAGGTGTACTTCTGAGGCTTTGAGACCATCCCTCTCCTTAATAACACTTTCCATTGTATGAAGGGCCAGTCACTCAGATTCTCTATACTCGTCATCCTGACAAAACTGCTGGAAAATATCAAACATACAATCACCCAGAGCCTCTCCTCTCACCAGCACCTCATCTCTCGATGATGATACTATAGATAATATCTGTGTTATTTCACACCATGGAGTTCAAATCCACCAGCAGTTCAACAGGAGAAAGATGAGGCTTTCTATTCCCATAAGGATTTACGCTCTTGGAAACTCACCAGGGTAGTGCTACCCTGTTCTATGGACTCACTATGAGTCAGTGAGTCAGCAGCAGTGAGTTGGTTTTTAATTTTGATTTATGATTACATAAAGGAATTTGGTAATTCAGTGGTAGAATTTTTGCTTTCTGTGTAGGAGCCATGCATTCAATTCCCAGCCAATGAGCCTCCAGTGCAGCCAATCCTCATCTTTCAGTGGAGACATACTTTATTATGATGTGTAGCAGATTCAGCAGAGCTTCCAGACTACCAAGGATTAGGAAGAAAACCCAGTATCTGTTACCAAACATCAGTCAATAAAAACCCTGTGGATTACTACAGTCAGATCCTCAACCAATTGTAAATAACACATGGCTGGTGGACATTTTATTATCTGATTAAAGAGGTGTGATGCTTTGTAGGCCACCTCGGTGATAGTTAACGAGAGCAGTATTAGGTTATCTTTTTGCCTAATGTAACACATTGTTGATTTACATTAAATATGGTTACTAAAAACCACCCACCTGCTTACTCCCGTTTTCTTCATTCTCTTTGTGTACAATTGGGCATCAGCCTCAGGATTATTTGTGTTCCATTTCTGTGACTCTTCTGCTGTCTCATCTGTACTCTGTTTAGTTCTGGAAACTCTTCAATGTTTTGTTTTTCCCCATATTACCGACAGCTCCTTTGCAAGACACACTGCAAATCGCTGACCTAATCTCTGCTAGAGCTTGCTCAGTGGTGGAAACTTGAATTCATTTAGTCCAGAACTGTAGTATCTGACATGTTCTAAACTGCTTGGATTTCACTTCTCTCCTTATACTTCCTGTCACATTTTTCAGCTTCAATTCCATTTTATGGCTGGAGAAGATCTATACAAACTACAGTTTCCAAATTACTTTATTCTGGTTTTGTTTTTAAAAGCAGTACTAAAAGACCTCTCTGTGGTCTATACTAGGAGTATTACTCAAGGTCAGCAGTTGGAAACTACCAGCCACTCACAGAAGAAAGACCCGGAGTTCCACTTCTGTAAAGAGCTGCCGTCTCTCAGGGGCAGTTCTACCCCGTCCTACAGGGATTCTATGACTCAGAATGGATTCAATAGCACGTTTTTTTATTGTTGTTTTGGTAGCTTGTGGAATTTCTGAACTTCTGGGAGTTGTTCTTTTGTGACCCTTTTGTATGCACCTTATTGTAATTTTGAGCACCTCTTTGAATTTTCATAAGACTTTTATTTTTTAGAAATGGATAGGTTAGGTTTATTCTACCCAAGAAGAAAGCCCCATTATAGACTATGCGACATAGGGATGGTATGAACACAGTGGTGTCCTTGAAAGCCTGTCCCCTGTGCAAGGGCTGTAGGCACCCACAGGTACTTGCTGTTGGGGCTTTGAAGTCAATTCTGACTCAGTGACCACATACTACAGAGTAGAACTTGCCTTTGAGTTTTAAAAAAATGATCCCTTCATTATTACATCAGCAGTGCTACCTAATTGCTGTTGAAGACAGGTTCACATTAGGAAAGATTATAATCAGTGCTTAGGCTCATTTTGTATCACACAATGTATGGGAGGAACTAACCTGTCGATTTTCAGGGAAATGAGACCAGGTGTCTGTGAGCTGCCCGCCTTGTGTCCTCTGCCACTGCAACCCACAGCTCCTCTGTCTTCACGGTCAAGTGATAACCGAGGACAGCAGAATGGAAGAATCAAGCACGTGCCCCGGGCTTTTCAGAGACATTTTTTAATGTGAAAGGGTTTTTAAAGCAGCAGCAATTTTCTTCTGAAGAGTTTGCAGCTGCTTATGTAGATGTGTCATCAGCATTTCTCTCCATTTCTAGATATGAGACAAAAACTGTCAAATGCTGTTCTAGAATACACTCTTTTTTCCTTTATCCAGTGGTATTTTTCTCTAGTTGATTGTGTAATTGTAAGTAATGAATAAAATAGCTGACCCATGGATCAAATGTGTATATGCTTTTTAATTGGCAAAAATTATGAATTAAAAAATTGATAGGTCATAGCATCATAATAATATAGGTACTAAGCAAAAGAAATAGTTTTGCTTTAGTTTAAGTCATTTTTATTTTGGGGATTTGTTCCATTTATATAGCTATTAAGTGAAAAAATACACTGAAAAACACATTCAATCATTTACTCAACAAATATCCAACTATGTTGTGATACCATTATCCAACTATGTTGTGAAACTATTATATATACTAAGAATTGTGAAGACTACTGTAATAAAATGATTAACAAAATAAATATCCACCTTATTTTTCTGTAACTTATAGCATACTTGGGAACAAGTAAGAAGGCAATAATAATAATGTGTGATTAATCATTTAAAAGCAAATGCATAAGGCATGAACCCAATGAATCAGAAAAGCATCTAGCTTCCATTTAGGCTGTCAGCAAAAGATTTACTGAAATAAATTTTACCAAGGTGACCTCTTGAGGATGGTTCTACGGTAGAAAGATGAGGCTTTGTGACATATACCATCGGGGAGTTTGAAGTGGATATGTTTAGATTTATATTTTATAGTTCTTACTGAGTTGTGCTAGTGGTAATCAGAAAGAGGAATGTTACACTAGCCAAGTGATTGATGTGGTGATCTATTACAGAGGTGTCTCTAGCTGCTGTACAGTCACTGCCAGCTCAGAGACCGACTGGACAGAGCAGATCTGCTCCCGTGAGTTTCTGAGACTCTCACTCTTTACACGGGTAGACAGCCCTTCCACGGAGCTGGTGACTTCGAATACCTACCTTGGAGCCCTGAATTAGGACAATACTAGTGAAAAAAAATGTGCAAATGGACATGAGAGATGCTTTGAAGTGAGAGCTATAGAACTGGGCATTTACATCTGGGAACTAAGGAAGCAGAGAATTAAAAACAACAACAATAAGGATGTTCTGTCTTCTGATGTTAGACAATGGGTACGATGGTACCCTTTATTGAGATGAAGATACCGGAAAAGAAATAGGCCCACCTTTATGTCCTCCCTCCTGTTCTCTCTTCTTTTTCCTCCATCTGCCTTTACAGTGCTTTAACCTCTAGTTTAAAATTTCCAGCCTCTTACAGTCACTATCTTCTATGAAGCTGAAAATTATTTTGACAAGCAAAAGTCACTTTAGAGGTAATCTGTGGATAAAAATAACAGCAGCCTATCACTTTGCCAAGTTATTTCATATATCCATAAGTACTTAATCAAAGGAGACAGACAGAGCCTTGAAGTGGTTAAGGGCAGTTTCCACCAGCATTTCCTGACCTTGCTGAAAGACTGAAGATGGGGAGTTCCATGTAAGTAAAGCAAAAGTAGCCAAATAAAACATAACTATGAAGATTAATATGCCATGCTGTAAATATTGACATTAAAAGCATTTATCTTGTATATCAATTAAAAAAGAAAAAACAAGTTTATATTACTGCTTTAAAAAACAAGCATAGATCCCAGTATGTATGCTAATTACTCCAAATTTAAAATAGTCCGGCCCATGGAAGCAGCTAGTAAACAACTTTTACTTATTTAGTTAAAATTTACCATCTCTTTGTGTCTGTTTGTTTATTTATTTTCTTCCCCTGGCCTCTCCTGTAACCACCAAAGTCTGTTTTTTAAAAACTCATTTTATTGAGAATTCTCACGGATATCATATAAATCCATAATTCAATTAGATCAAGTATACTTGCACAATTGCTGCCACCCTCAGTTTCAAGACATTTTCTTTCTTCTTGAACTCTGTATCAATTCCATTTTATTACACCGTCCCCAAGCCCCCACACTACCCCCTAGGAACCCTTATTATCACATATTATTATTATCCTGCTGTTTGATACATCATCTAATGTATCAATTTATCTACAATGTATCAGTTCTAAACTGCACCCAACATATACCATCCTTTCTGTGTGGCTCTTCTGTGAGGGACTGTCCAATTGTCTTACAGGTGGGTGCTGAGTCTCTAGTTTGTCTATGCTCCTTCACTTCAATTTGATTGTTTATTTTTGAATTTCTGATACCTATTGCCGTTGACACCTCATGATCACACAGGCTGGTATGCTTCTTCCATGTGGGCTTTGTTGCTTCTGAGCTTGATGCCCACTTGTTTAACTTCAAGTCTTTACAACCCCAGATGCTATATCTTTTAATAGCCTGGCACCATCAGCTTTCTTCACCATATTTCCTTATGCATCCATTTTGTCTCTAGCAATTGTGTTGGGAAGGTGAGTATCATACATTGCCACGTTATTAGAACAAATTGTTCTTGTACTGAGATAAGATTTAAGAAGAGGCCCAAAGTCCATCTGCTCCATTGTTGTATTTACATGTATGTGTACACATAGGCTAATACACTTATCTTTATGTATTTATATATTTACATATATACATTCATATATATATATATATATATATATATATATATATACAACTTTTACTTTCTTGTTCTTACTTCCTTTTCTTTTTTCTTTCCTCCTGCCTCACTATCATGTTTACCCATCATTCACCTCTCAATAATTCCTCTCAGATGATTTCAGTTGATCATACAAGACTAGGAACGCTACACGCATCTCACTGTCAATTTTAGATCCCTTGCTCTTCCCTGCCCCTGTTGTTATTGGTTCACCACTACCCTACCCTCCACCTCCTCCTCTCTTATGTCCCCCTGGAACTGTTGGTCCCCTTGTGGTCTCCTTGGGATTTCTTATCCTGCCTATCTTATATAGATAGAAAATCTACTTCTTTGATATGAAACCATTCCTGTTAATTTTTCATTTATAATTGTGGTCTCATACAGAATTTGTCTTTATGAGGTTGACTAACTTTTCTGAGCATAGTGCCTTCCAAATTCATCCACCACAGGATATGTTTGACAGTTTCATCACTTTTCTATTGCATGCTAATGTTCTGCAGCATGCGTGTAACAGAGTTAATCTGTCCATCCCTGCACAGATGAGCTTCTTTAGGTTGTTTCCATCTTTTCGCTACTGTGGATAGTGCTGTGATAAAAGTGAGAATGCATATATCTGTTTATGTTTGTTCTTTATATATTTGAGGAAAATACTGAGTAGAGAGATTGCTGGGTCATAAGGTATTTCTAGTCACATTTGTTTACGGAAGCATTTTATTGTTTTCCATAGTTGTATAATTTTACAATCCCACCAGCAGTATAGGAGGGTTCTAATCTCTCACATCTTCTCCAGCATTTGTTATTTCCTTCCCCCCCCCCCAAATTTTGCTATCAGTGCCAATTTGGAATGGTATCTCATAATTGTTTTGCATATCTCTTATAGCAAGTAATCACACATTTTTTCATATGTTTGTTGGCTGTCTTGAAATCATCTTTAGTGAATTGTCTGTTCATGTATTCTGCTCGTTTTTTAATTGAATTATTTGTGTTTTTCTTGTTGAAACACTGACATTATCTATAGATTTTAGAGATTATCCCTTTATCCAATAGTGGTATATGTATCATTGCCAAATTTAAAAAAAGAAAAGAAATTTTATTATTGCCATAACCCACCCACTCCAATTTGGTCAGGAATACTTCTGGGACAGAATAGAAGTATTCCTGGGACTTCTAAGGCTGTAAATCTTTACAATAGCAGACTGCCACATCTTTCTCCATTGAAGCAAATTGGAGATTTGAACTAGCAACTTTGAGACTTTTATTATAATACTTTACTCACAGCTCTACCAAGACTCCATAATTTTTGTCATAACAGCTTTGCAAATGGGAAAATCCAACATAAAAGAGCCTCAATAATAAAAACACATAATTCATTTTCTCTTTTACTTAAAAAGAAAGAGTTAAATCTTCTCAGAAGTATTGCCTCCTTCCAGAGCTGAAGTAGCTATGCCAAATTTCCCTGCTCCCTGCATATTACCTCTTGCATATCAGCTCTCTTGCTAAGTATTGGCTCCTTCTCGGATTGCAGATGGCGCTCTGCAGGAGGTCCAAAATAGGGTCTGACAGTGACTAGCATTACTATCTCAGCTAGTGTCCGGGGAGGAATAAGAAGGCTTGCGTCTCCCAGTATAAATGCATGTATAAAACGTCAGAGGATACTATTGCTCTGGTTTGGGCCATGGATCCAACATTTTTTGATGCCTGTTCTCACGGATTCAAGGAACGGTGCAAACCCACCCATATAATATGGCCGGAAGCAGTTCTCAGAACGTAATGAAGACAGATCCCTGCTGTAAAGGGGATACACGTTACTGTCTAGACTAAAACAGATCCTTAATTTAAGTTCATTGAAAGCATTGTCAAGTTTGCTCCCATTTTAGCTGCTATTTACCACTTTGAACATTCACATCAATGCTGTCGTTGGTATATGAAGACAACTAAAGGAAATTTCCAGTTTAAAAAAAGAGTATTAAAAATAGGTCAAATGATTTAACAACATTAAATAAAAGTGTTTCAGAGAATGCAATGTGACAGAAGGCAGTTCTTCAATGATACACTTATTAGCGCTCTCGCTATTGTAATCGTTTGCGGACTTGTCCCTCATTTGGTGTTGTTGGCAAGCAGTTGGGGCCGTAGCTGTATCTGGACAGTCTGTAGCTGCCTGCTTTCCTGGGCTGTAGCAGAGTGTGGCTGCCGTCACTCCGCTGCTTCCAAGCCCACGTGAAACACAGAAAACCACCCACAGCAATTGCCCAAGGAGGTGAGTCTTCTCTATCCTCTCATGGTCAGCCAAGCCCAAATGCCATAACAATTGTCCCCACATTTAAAAATAAAGAAACCATAAATGTGTCGTGCTTTTTCTTACCTGATAGTGCGTGCAGAACTAAATCTAAAAAAATGGTGCTACTAGGGTTTCGGTTTTCAAATGTGCAGGCTTATTCCAAACAAATCATGTATAAATGTGTCTCCATAATCACGGGATGATTGAACGCAAGTTTTTCAGTAATACACTTGTCTTAGTGTCGTAGGGTGCATTCCACTCCCCCCAAAAGATCCAGTGAAAACAGTGACTTCTGAGGTTATCTGTAGGCCAGTTCAATACCGAGCCCAGTGGTCAGCTCAGAAGGTTATGGTGGAATTGGGATCATGATAGTGGTGGGAAGGGAGCATTTAGGAACTAGAGGAAAGTTGTATTTTTCATCGTTGCTACACTGCACCCTGACTGGCTCGTCTCTGTACCGTGACCCTTCTCTAAGGAGATGTCCAGTTGCCTACTGATGGCCTCCACTCTGCACTGCCCCTCATTCACAATGATATGATTTTTTTGTTCTTTGCTGCCTGATACCTGATCCCTTAGACATCTTGTGATCACACAGGCTGGTATGCTTATTCCATGTGGGTGTGGGCTTGGTTGCTTCTCAGCTAGATGGCCATTTGTTTATCTTCAAGCCTTTAAGACCCCAGACACTATATCTTTTGATAGCTGGACACCATCAGCTTTCTTCACCACATTTGCTTATGCACACGTCTGTCTTCAGTGATCATATTGGGAAGGGGAACGCACAATGATATTATTTTTTGTTCTTTGATACCTGATACCTGATCCCTTGGCCCTCGTGATCACAGAGGCTGGTGTTTTTCTTCCATGTGGGCTCTGTTGTTTCTGAGCTAGATGGCCGCTGGTTCACCTTCAAGCCTTTAATACCCGGGACGTTATAACTTTTGATAGCTGGGAATATCAGCATTCTTCTCCACATTAATTTATGCACACATTTGTCTTCAGCAATCGTGTTGGGAAGGTGAGCATCATGGAATGCAAGTTTAATAGAACAAAGTGTTCTTGCATTGAGGGAGTACTTGAGTGGAGGCCCAATGTCCATCTGCTACCTTAATACTAAACCTATAAACATATGCACATAGATCTATTTCCCCATCATCATATATAAATATACTTACATATGTACATGTCTGTATTTAGACCTCTATAAATGCCCTTTGCCTCCTAGTTCTTTCACTGCTTCCTTTTACTTTCCTCTTGTCCCACTATCATGTTCAGCCTTCATTTGGGTTTCATTAATTTCTCTCAGTTACATTGCCCTTGATCAATCCCTACCAGGCCTCTTATAAATCTGGCTAGACCAGAGGATGTACACTGGTACAGATAGGAACTGGAAACAAAGGGAATCCAGGACAGATGAACCCTTCAGGACCAGTGGTGAGAGTGGTGATACTGGGAGTGGGGGAGGAAGGTGAGGGAGAAAAGGGCAACTGATTACAAGGAACTACATATAACCTCCTCCCTGAGAGATGGGCAACAGAATAGTAGGTGAAGGGAGACATCAGACAGTGTAACATATGACAAAATAATAATAATTTATAAATTATCAAGGGTTCATGTGGGAAGGGGTAGCAGGGAGGGAGAGGAAAAATGAGAAGCTGATACCAAGGGCTCAAGTAGAAAGCAAATGTTTTGAGAATGATGAGGGCAACAAATGTACAAATGTGCTTGACACACAATGGATGGATGGATTGAGATAAGAGTTATATGAGCCTTCAACAAAATGATTTTTTTAAAAAAGAAAGTAAATGCTTAGAAAATAATGATGGTAACATAGGTACAAATATGCTTGATACAATTGATGTATGGGTTGTCATAAGAGGTGTAAGAGCCCCAAGTAAAATGATCCTGTAATTAAAAAAAGAAGTTGTTTATGGTGATTATTTTATTTCGCAATTCCACAGGGGGTAATCTTGATAGATTTTTCACAAAGGGCACAAGATTACCAAAGGAGCTTATTATCTTTGATGAGAAAAAGATGAGGAAATTTGTATAGAAGAATTATTTTCCATTATGAAATGAATCTGCTCATTCTTTGAGGGTAGCAATGATACTGGAATTTCATTGGGAAATCTCACTCATCCATATGACAGCCTAAACTGCTGCTTTGACGGAGTACAAATTGAAGAATGTAGAATGTTTCAGGGGAAAGATATGGAAACATCACTTTAAGATGTGTATACACATAGGTGGATGATATGTCAAGTGAAACAACTTTGTTGTTTTGATATTATATTATTTTAATATTATTGTTACTAAAGATTTCTGTGATTTTTGTATCAGCACTTTTTTACTAACCCTCATATTTAATTATTAATTGAAAGAATGAATATGATAGAAGAGATAAAGGAGGGAGATTTGTGTGTGTCTGTATGTGATGTATCCCAACTTGTTATTATAGTAGGCATTTATGTACCAATAAATACAAAATCATTTAATCATTACTTAGTTCAATCAGGAGTAAAGACAACGTATTGTACATTTGTTATTTTACATATTCTCATACCCTAACGCAAAGGTGATACCAAAGTATCACTTTTGTTAACTTATTTTCACAATTGAGGGTCTATTGATTTCAATGTCTGGGCTTTCTACTCCCATAAAAAGTTACAGTCTAGGAAACCCACAGGGAAGTCGTTAAGAGTCAAGGGCAGTGAGTTTGGGTTTGGATTAATGTCAAAGTAAATTCCTTTGAACCAATATCACATTTGCTCATGAGGTTTTTGCCTATCTCAACAAAGCAAAAAAATTGGGCAAAGTCTGACTGTCCTTTTATAATAAAAAACTGACTATTCTGAAAAACAAACCACCATTAATATAAACATACCCTGGTTACATGGATATCGTCTTATCATGATTTCTCAGTTATTTCCCAAAAAGAAATAATACTAGCAGGTCATTAAAACCAAATGTTCACATTCTGCGATTCTTGGTTTTATTTATAGCTGGAACATTTCTTATTGGGCTATCTTAGCTTTTCTTACGCCTATTACTTGACAAATGGCTCCCGTGCTTGTCCAATTTGCTAGGGCTACTGCACATCGCCTTGACAACTCAAGGGAAGACTTTTTCATCACTATGGAAACAAGTCAATATAAACATCTTCACATTTTATTTATAGACTGGGAAATGTAAAGGGCATGATGCACATTTGACATGATTTGAAATGAAATATGGTAGATGCTACTTGCCTTTAATTAATAGGATTAATGGTTGACACTGACTACAGCATCTTCTCACAACCAGAAGGGATAAAACTATAATTATCTTTTCATTTGGTGTTATTTTAATTTGCAGCTTTTTATTGTTAAAGGTTAAAATCTAGATCTGTGACAGTAAACAAAACAGATGTAACTAGCATTTTAAAAGAGTGAGTTTATGGTCATTCAACCAAACAGGTGTCAGATTTCCAAAAATACCTGCAAATGTCCTTCATAGTATTCGACATTAACTTTATTAACTTGTCATAAGAAATAATTCAGTGTCTTAGAGGGTAATTTTAAAGATAAAACAGGATTTCATTCAGATACTAAGCAGAGAAGAGATTTGGATAAATCATTTCATTTTAGCTCTCCCCTTCATAAATGGGTCTAATAATAGTTATCTGATGAATTATTGCAAGTTTACAAGTGATCTGTGAAAAATAGACGAGCTCAGTGTCTTCATACAAAGGCATTTATCAAATCAAGGTTGCGTGACATCCTTGGGTGACTTTTCATACCTGCATGATTAGGCACTCTCCTTTCTGCTCCCATTGGTCATAATGACAAATTTAATAGACATCTCACTAAGTTCACAGATTTGGTGGCATTAGAAAATAAATATGTCTTTTCATGTGCCACTCCTCATTTTTCAAAATTTCAAATGTAAAGTCAGTATACTTTTGTGCATAAAATGACAAATAATATGTCAGTAGTTATCAGTCATCTACCCAAATACTTGCTCTCAATTACAGCATCCAGAAAATAAAGAGAACATAGTTTATTTATTTAGTTTTTTGTTAGGAATATTCAAGTCATAGTTATGGAGGATGTGCTTGCCTTATTTGTGTAGTAAGGCCATGGATAGTGTTCGATGTTTGTATATGTGTGTGGGGGGGGGGCGTATATTTGTGTGTGTATATATTCTCAAGACAGAGCATCAATAATTCCTGCAGCTAAATTAACTTTGGATACAAGATCCCTCTTTTTCCTTAATGAACTAAAAGCCAAAACTATCATTTTTTTTCATATCGGAAGAATCATGTTCTAAGACACATTGCTGCACTTTTATTTCATAGACTTTATGTTAATCATGCTAGAAAGTCAACTTCTAATTTAATTTCTGATAAACCATTGATTTTTGGTTTTTAATTTTGTTTCAAAGAATGTGAGTTTTATCACAAAATTCTCAGTTTATGTGTCTTTTGATAAGTAAATATATTTGGAATATGTATTTCAGAATACATATTTTCAGAATGGTTTACAGAAATAAATGTACAGAGGAAAATCCACAGAGAAGTTCTACCCTGTCCTGTAGAGTTTCAGTGAGTTTGAATTGATTCAATGGCAGTGAGTTTTGAGAAAGCACATTAATGCTAAATATAAAAATACTTGGGGGTTAGAGGGAGAGGGGCTGGGGCCTGGGGGCGTGATACTTGACTTTACATAAACATGATCTGTCCTTTGCTGAAAAAAATATTATTCCAAGAGCCACAAAACAAATATAGATAGATATTATATTATATATGTTATTGGTTTTTGGATTTGGATAGCCCTGATATTTATACTACCTTGATATTAATTTAACACACTACTAAGATTTGCTTTCTTGGATGAATTTATATACAATGAATCATTATTGAGCAATTTCTTCCTAACTTGTCTGAGGACACAAACGTTTTTAGAAGAAAGCTGCACTACAAAAAAAGACTAGTTCGGACCTTTGTGCTTCCTCTCAGGGCACATGAGGTACCGGAGGTTGTCTTCCAGAATTAAACTTTCTTTTTAATAAAAGGAACTATGTTAAAATAAATATGAGAGGGGGAAGTATTATGTTAGTAATATAAGAAAACATAAAATTTCCAAGAAATATAGACATTTTGGTATTTACATTTTCTACTTATGGAAGGCATTTAAAAATGATGTATACATGGCATATGGGCTAAAAGCTTTTAATACAGCCAACTGAGGCAAATTTAAAACAACACTAAGAAAAACAAACAAAAAACAGGACTTTTTCCTAGCTGATTCTTGTTCAAAGCCCTGTTGAGAATTTGAATTTTCACCCCAGATATACTAGTTTATGGTTTTCTAATCTCAATTTCTTCCTCCACACCCTGTTCAGCTTCCACAGGATATGCTTACTTATTCTCCCATTGGCTTTGGCTTGGTCTTGAGACCACTTGATAAATGGGAAGTGAAGGAGTGACAAAATGCTTTCCAAGCATGACCTTCTAAGGCAGTGTGTGATTGTACTCATTTGTACTGCGCACTGGCCAGGAGATGATCATATCACAGACAGGGAGTGCTTCTTCACCTACGTCCTGGCATGACAAGGCACATGAAACATGTCTGTGTCTGAACCACAATGTGAAGCAGATCCACTACAGTCATCCTCTAGACCCCTAAATGTGCGATCAATGTGATTTTAAGCCTCAAATTTGAGGCTTGATACATATTTTCTCACAAGAAGGGTTGGCTCATACACATTCCCATGAATAAATCCAGAGCAAAACATGAATAGAAACTGCATTGTTGAGGATGCTTGATTTTTACGCAGGAGTAGAGGTGTAATCTTAGCATCCAAAGGACTCGCTAGCCCTTGGCAGATCCCCCATCACTGGGACAGGTATAGAGTTTGGATGTTTGTATAGAATGAATGTTGGAAACCTACTCTTAAAATGATTTGACAATTTACAACGCCCAGAGTGAATGTCAGTGGAAATATGATAAGGAATCCAGGAGCACATTTGGAATGTACAATCAAAAGGTGACCGCTCAGCAAGACCCACGGCTCCCTGCAGCCCGAGTGGTCGCATTGCTGCCCTCTTATGCTTTTCTTCTTCTAGTAAGGCCTGGTTTTGTAACGAGCTATTTCAGTTCCTGGAATAGAACGTGTCAAGAGAAAAAGGCAGTGCAGGGCATCAGAAACCAGGGTCATATCAGTACGAATTACCTTCATTACAAGCTGACAGAACTTGAACAGACCTTTATCAGGATGGGGCTTGAGGGAATGAAAAACACACCCATGGGGCATAAAAAAACAAATCAGATATAGAAATTTAAGTGAGATGAATATACTGCCAACTTTCCAAGACAGATGACAAAATAGCTGGTGGTCTCTGAGTTGTGTTAAGTAATGATTATATTGATGTAAGTTGACCAAACTTTTTTTTTTCTGAAAGGATCCCAGTGAAAATTCAGTTTGTCTAAAAGGCTGCCAGTACATTTGACTTTAAGAAATCTCAGGGATGGGACTATGCTTTCTCCAGTGGTAGCTGGATCCAAGGTTGTTTCTTTAGCTTCCTATAACAGACTTAGTATGCCGATTCAGAGTTTTCAGTCTTTTTGCCGTTTCTGTAATTTAAACTCCAAACCAAAGCTATGGAGCCTGTAGAACAGACTAGATTTTCCCACAGAACAGCGGTTCTCAACCTGTGGGTGGCAACCCCTTTGGGGGTCAAAGGACCTTTTCCCAGGGGCTGCCCGATCCATAACAGCAGCAAAGTTACAGCGATGAAGCAGCAACGAAAATAATGTTATGGTTGGGGGGTGGGGTCACCACCACTTGAGGAACTGTATGAAAGGGCCGCAGCAGGAGGAAGGTTGCGAACCGCTGTCGTAGAGTCTTGGGCTGCCTTCTTTACAGTAGCACATGGCCCAGAGCTTTGCTGAAGAGCAGCACGTGGTTTCCCCAAAGTAGCCCATGCCTTCGCAGCCAAGTTCTCCTTCACGGTGCGAACCCTCTGCTGCTGTGGGGTGCCGTCAAACCATTGCTGACGCAGGGTGACCCCGTGTAGCCCCAAGCGCGGCACTGCTGGATTCTGCACGATGCTCACCAGGTGCTTTCTGAGCCCACTGCTGAAGCCACTTAGCACAAACTCAACATCCCTCAAATTTCTCTATCATCTGAGCCAAATCTCTTTACCTCTCCAAACACATGTCACACGACTTTCCTCGTGGAAACCTCTTTTACAACAAAACTAGCCATACTTCCTACAAGAAGGAGTCCTGTTAAAAGATCCGCACTGAAACTGTTCTTCACTTGCAAGCTGGGCTACGCTCGGCAGATGTTTATTCTACTGAGCCTCCATTTCTCATGGAGTGTGTATCACCTGGGATTGTGAGATAATTTTAAAACAAGAACTATGAAAAGAGAAATAGGAGCAAAAAGAAATAGTAAAATACCATGCATTTTATAGGGAAATTTCCGAAGCTACTGACAGGCTTTGACTTGGCTTGTTTTTTAATACAGGTCCTGTGTATCCCTGCTTTTATGCTCTTCTCCTCCTGTGGCTATTTTAACTTTTTCTTTTCATGGTATAAATCTTAATGCTCTTCAGATCTTATGTTCACTTCTATTCTTTGTGAAGAACCTCTTCCAGATTATCCTGGATTGTGAACATCAACTGGTTCTGTCAGATGACAGATGTCCTCGAGCATGACTGCCCTGTATAGCTGTTTATTTTTACATATATATGTAAAATATGTATAAAATATGTTTATTACATATATATGTAATTTATCAAGCTGGATGCAAAGTGTTATAGAACATAGGGTGTGTATTAAAAAATTTAAAGTATTCAACATGTAACCTTAAAGCCTTCGTTATTTAAGACAATAGTTTAAGAATACTCTCAAAGCCTTCCTTATTTAAGACCATACGTTTTAGAGTACGAAGGCTGCAGGGGACTTTAGAAGTCAAAGTCCAACTCCTTTTGTAATGAAATGATGATGACCATGAAAAATAAATAAGAAAAAATAAATATGAAGCTACGAAAAAAAATGAATACGAATGTTTTATCTAGGAGAATATATATTCATGAACCTGTTTTAAGGTAATATATCTTTGTTTAAGTTTAACAATTTTATCGACAGCATTAACATGTCATACAATATAATAGTTTGAGCAGATTAAATAGAGTTGTGCAATCATCACCACAATCAACTTCAGACCATTTTATTCTCTCTTGAATTTGTGATTGTAACTCCCCATTTGCCCCCAACAGACCCCACAATAGTTGCAAGAGACTATCGATTCAGTTACTGTCTCTATAGATTTACCCATCCTGGATTTTATATGAAGAAAAGCATACAAAAGCAAAATATGATAATTCATAAAGCAAAACAGAACCAAAAAAGCTCGACTGAAAAAATAACAAAAAGCAATAAAAATGAACAAATTAAAAATGGTCAAAAGGGAAAACAAAGAATATCTTTTGCCCTAATTTTATCTGCATTTATCCACTTTCCATTTGTCCACTCTGTCTGATAGCAAGGGTATTTACATCCCTGGTAAATGGTCAGAGAGAATTCACCAGAGGCCTAATCTGAGTGGGGATCCTATGGGCGAATTTCGGGCTTTCCCGTGTGTGGCCATTGGATTTTATGTGAGTTTGTACCTGTGAGAAAAGGGAGTGGTAGAGTCCAACCTTTCAACCGGTTACAGCCTGATGAGGCCTTTGCGGGAGTGTGGCCTTTTCTGACACTGGGAACTTCTTTTTCTTCTCTCTGATCTTTCACCTTCCTCTGAGCTGGGACTTGTGTCTGCTCCAGGGGTGGCCCCAGGTGGGCCACCGACTTGGAGAACTGTCAGTGCCCTGCCATGTTTCTGCTAAACTTGAACTCATGCAACTTGGTGCTTTACTGGCCTGTCATCTCTCTGATTGCCCCGAGTCATCAGCCCGCAGCTACTTGAGTCTAAAGCGGTCCTTGGCTAGCACCAGATCTATGTACTTGAGTTGGACTGGGCTTGGATGCTTTCTTGATATAACATTGCTTCTGGATGTAAAGTTCTTTGTTATACATGTATGTTTTTTTCCTAGACAACTCAGCCTACCATAATTGTCATCCATAAATTCTGAAAACTTGATGCTCAGACTTTAAATTCTAGGTCTGTTCCTTCCTCCAGTCTTGGGTTTTATTATTTTCAATCTCAGAACAAACATACTGGTGTGCTTCCTCACTGTGGACTTAGCTGTTGTGATAGTTACATAACCGGGTGTCAACTTGAGACTATTAAGAGTGAAGGCGTGGCATTTAGCCTGTCAATCAGGTTACAGCTTGATGACCTCATTTGGAAGCACTTAGGAGATAAATAGCTCACTAGAGGCCAGACCCACTCTCTCTCTGCTTCATCTCCCTGTAAGACATTCCAGATAACAAGCCAGATGGAGCTATCCTGATAGAACCAGAGTCCTGGAGCAGGAAGAACCACATGAAGACCCATGCCAGTGCTGAGATGCCTCCACTGCCACTGGATCCACAAGACTTTCCACTCACTGACCTGTTATCTGCCTGAATTTGTCATCATTGTACGACTGTGTGAGTCTAAAGAGGCACTTATAGACTGGTATCAGACATATGGGCTAATATCGGACTTTTGGACTTGAACTGGACTAGGCTGGGATGTTTTCTTAAATATAATTACTCCTTGATATGAAGTTTTCTCTTATACACATATGAGTGTCGATGAATTTGTTTCTCTACTTAGCCCAGACCTACACAGGTGTCATCTCACTTAGATGGTTGTTTGCTTTAAAAGAAACTTTAAAGACTAGACATGATTCTTTCTGAAAGCCATGCACCCTATGATTTCTACACAACATTTTTTCTAAAGTACCCATATCTTCAGTGATCTCTTCATGAGGACAAATATCCAATAGAGCCATATCACAAAAATTAATTGTTCTTAAGTTTGGGCTTACAATTAAATGTGAGTTAAAATTCCATTCATGTATCTATGGTTTTTATATGTCCCTGGTTCACGTTAAAGACATTATTATCCTTTTATTGGGGAACATTATAAACAATCCCCATGGGTATATGGTAATTCTATTGGCAGTGTCATTAATTTTATAGAATTTCAAGTACTGTTTACAACTGGGAATAGAAATACCATACACCCAACAACACCCCTGCTGGGTGTATACCCCAAAGACCTAACAGAAAGAACAGTAACAGATGTATATGCTCTCTCTCACATTCATCGCGGTACAGTTCACAATAGCAAGAATCAGGAAACTATCTATCAATAGAAGAATAGATAAAGAAACACTAGTGCATGCATACAGTAGAATATTGTACTTTCTTAAAAATCAGTGATTAACATAGACCAAACAAAAAGAAAACTTGATTGAAAAAAATTTTTTAAGGGAAAAGAGAAAAAACATGCATAATTCCAGGTCTGTCCACTAACCTTTATGACTATCTCCCTATGGGTCCTGGGGGAAATCTGGGAGCTGCTCCTCCTAGCCTGAAGGTGATTTGGGGGTTCTTTAGGGGCTTTGTGGCTTTACTTTCCTCCAGTTGATGTTCTGTTCTGTTCCCTTCTTGGTTCATCCCACTGCGGGGGAGAGGGTGGGGGTTCAGGCTGGACTAACTCTCTGCTGTGTTTCCCAGTATTGTCCTCTGTCTTTGTTTAACTCTCTGCTGTGTGTCCCCGGTATTGTCCTCTGTCTTTGTTTTCTTTTTGTTTGATTATGTTATTGTCGGTTGGCCTACTTGTATAAGGTACTCATGGGAAGGAAGCTTGAGCATAAAGCAACAGACCCCAGAGGGGCTTGTAGGGAGAAGGAGGCAGGGGAAGAAGCAGTGAAAAAACAACACTATAGACAGAGGAACAACTAAGGAATTAAAATCAATAACAAGGAGCACATAGAGATCCTGGGGGTGTTGGAGCAACAGCAATCTAGCCGAAAGTAATTCCTAAGAGGTGGAAGTAGGGCGAACATGATGTTGGGGCAGGAGGAAGTTAAAAGGAAACAGAGGAATGATGTAGGAAGAAAAGCTATGGATAGAGGTATAAGCATAGATATGTACATATGTAAATACATTAATTCATAAAATTAGAGGTATTGACCTATGTACGTAAATTTATATAGCAACACACTGAGGTAGTGGACAGATTTCAGGCCTCTGCTCATACCCTTCCTCAATTTTTTTCTGACAAACTGGCATTATGTGATCCTCACCCTTCCCGCACAATCACTGAAGACAAAAAGGGTGCATAAGCAAATGTGGTGAAGAAAGCTGATGGTTCCCAGATATTAAAAGATATAGCATCTGGGGTCTTAAAGGCTTGAAGATAAACAAGTGGCCATCTAACAGAGAAGCAATAAGTCCACATGGAAGAAGCACACCAGCTTGTGAAATCATGAGGTGTCACTGAGACCAGGTAACAGGCATCAGAAGAGTCATAACAAACAAACAAACAAACAAACAGACAAACAAATAAAACCATATTATTGAGAATGAGGGGGGTTGGAGCAGAGACCCAAACTCATCTGTAGACAATGGAACAATCCCCGCACCACACACAGAGGTGTCATAGGGAATGGATGTTTCAACCAGGGTGCAGTAACATACCAGTGAAACACACAATATTCCTCTGGTGCCTCAAGGCTTCTTAATCCCCCACTATCATGACCACAGTGCTGCCTCTCACTTTGGACTAGACTGGAATATATACACAGATAAGAGATAAGAGCTCAGACAGATGGAATCCAGGAACAGAAACGGGAATAGCGATACCAGAAGGCTAGGAAGAAAGTGGGGAGAGGAGGTGAGGAAGGGAGATCTGATTGCAATGATCAACACAAACCACACACACACAACCTCTCTAGGGGGGCAAACAACAGAAATCATGGGGGAAGGGAGACAGACGTTGGTGTAAGATATGAAAATAATAATAATAATATACAATTAAGGGGTCATGGGGGTGGGAGGGAAAAGGAGGACCTGTTACTAAAAGATCGATAGAAAATAAATGTCTAAAGAAAAGAATGATGGCAACATATGTAAAATATGCTCGATAAAATTGATGTATAGATTATTATAAAGCTTGTAAGAGTCCCCAATAAAATGATCTTTTAATTTAAAAACATCCATGATTTATCTACCAAACACTCCTTACCATGGATGGACCTGGAAGCCATTATGCTGAGTGAAGAAGATGTTGTGGAAGACTTGTGTAAAGTCGTTTCATCTGTGGGAAGTCTTTTTAACCCCCCTTCTATTTTACCAAGCAGGATACCTTTCTCCAAAGACTGACTTCTCCTGGCATCATGTCCATTTTACGTGAGATGTAATCTGACCATTCTTTCCTCTAAAGAGCATTCTGGTTGTAATTTTTCCACGATAGATTTGTTTGTCCTTTTTGGCAGTCCATGATACTTGCAATAGTGTCCACTAGCATCATAATTCAAATGCATTAATTCTTCTTCAGTTTTCCTTATTCATTGTCAAGCTGTACAAGATCCCCCTAATGTGTTGAAAAGCAAGGATGCTACTTTGTGCCAGACTCAAGCCATGGTATTTTCTATCACTTCATGTGCGTGTGAAAGTTGTTCAGTAAAGTTGGAAGTCGTATAGCAGAATGCTCCTTAGAGGCAAGGATGGAGAGACTTTGTCTCATGTATTTGGACAAGTCGTCAGGAGAGATCAGTCTTCGGAGAAGGACATCATGCTTGGTAAAGCAGAGGGTACTGAAAAGAGAAAGACTTTCAGCAAGATATATTAACACAGTGGCTGTATCTATAAGCTCAGACATAAGAACATTTGTTAGGGTGGCAGTGGAACTGGTGTTGTGTTTTTCTGTTGTACATCGGGTCATTATGAGTCAGAACCTACTCAACTATACTGAAAAGAACGACTATGCCAAAAATTATAAATTAAAGTATGATGTCACATTCATGGTCAAAAAGAACATTTCATACTCTCTCTTTATATAAAAGGCTAACTGTGATAGGATAATATCTATATGCTTACAAGAGAAACAAGATACCGGTAATATACTTAATATTCAATATTATATTCCAACCATTGTAACCAATGATGAAGAAATTGAGCAATATTATGATCAAAATGCACTGTTAATTAGTGATACTTGTAATTCAAAAGTTGGAAGCAGAGAGGAAAGAATAGTAGTTGGAAACTAGGGCTTTAATGATAGAAAAAAGGGTGGAGGTCTTGTGGTAGAGTTTCACCCACCAAAGACTGCTAAATTGCAAGTATGCTCTTCAACAACATAATGATAAACTATACAACTGAAGTTGGTCAGATTAAATAAATATGCAGGAATCAAATGGATGGCATCTGTAGGAAGAGACAATGGAGAAGCCTGGTATCAGTCAGAACAAGGATAAGAGCTGACTGTGGAACAAACCATTAAGTGTTCACATGTAAATTCAGGTTGAAACTGAAGAAAATTTTAATAAGTCTAAAAAAGACAAAAGGTGACCTTGACTCTATCCCACCTGAATATGGAGATCATCTCAAGAACACCTTTGTCACATTGAGCATGGAAGTGACATGCATGTCCAGAGGAGGTATGGCTTAGTTCAGGGCCTACCAGAATACACAAAGAAAGCAAGAACTCATTAAAAAGCCCGGAAAGAGTTCATATATCCACAGGGAAAGAGGGACCAGACTTCAACCCAGTGCCTTAAGGTGTGAATGCAACATTTCAGCGTGGAGTAGGGAACCAGTGGAGAGATCTGAGAGGCTGGCCCCAGTACCAAATATTAAGTGGATGCCTGCCCCTCCCCCCAGAAGAATTTATTTCAAAGGATGACATTGAATCTGCAGCTCCAGGAGAGGGACATATCTGATCAGAGCACACAGGAGCAGATGAAGGGGGAGTAGGCGACTGTGGAACATGTTTTGGCCCACTAGGTCCTGAGGATGATGACCCCAATTAGAGCAGCTAGTCCACAAAGAGGACCACATGGACAGCCCCACTATGAGATATGACATCCCTCACTGACCCATGGCCCTACAGGGGACAGCACCGGAGATACAGTGTAGGCATTGTGCCCAACCTGATCCCACCACACCAAGGCAAAGCACTGGGGGAGTGCAGACGGAACAGCAAGGGAATGGAGCGGCAAGGTCCCCAGGAAATGCTGAAAGTGGAATTTGGGGCCAGGGCATGGTGCCCCAACAGACTGGACTGGAAAACACTCCTAAAGGCCAACAAAGGATCCTTGAACTAACTACAAGCTTTTCTTTCCGGTTGTATTTTGTTTTGTTCTTTGTCAGTGGTTTGTTGCTGTTGTTTTGCTGTATACTATTGCTTGGTTTTGCTCTGTCTTGTTTTTGTGCATGTTATTATCTCTGCAGGTCTGTCTAAATAAGATAGGCTGGATGAACTATCTGGAGGAAAAACAACGGGACCGACAGTTCTGGGGGGGACATGGGATAGGGGGAGGTGGGCGGTAAGGAAGTGTTTTTAACAAACCCAGGGACAAAGGAACAACATGGGATCCAAATTGGTGGTGAGGTGGGTGTGGCAGGCCTGGTAGGGAATGATCAAGGGTAATGTAACAAAAAGGTATAGCTGAAACCCAGGTGGGGACAGAGCATGATAGTGGGACAGGAGGAAAGTCAAAGGAAATAGAGGAAAAAACTAGGATGCAAAGGGCATTTATAGAGGTCTAGACAAAGACATGTACATATGCAAATATATATATGAGGATGAGAAAATAGATCTATGTGCCTATATTTCTAGGTTTAGTATTAAGGTGGCGGAAGGACATTGGGCCTCTACTCAAATTCACTCTCAGTGCATGAATACTTTCTTCTATTAAGTTGGCATTCTATGATGCTCACCTTCCTGACACAACCACTGAAGACAAAGTGGATAAATAAGCAAATGTGGTGAAGAAAGCTGATGGAACCTGGCTATCAAAAGATATAGTGTCTGGGGTCTTAAAAGTTTGAGGGTAAACAAGCAGCCATCTAGCTCAGAAGCAACATAGCCCACATGGAAGAACACATCAGCCTGGGTGATCACGTGGTTCTGAAGGGATCAGTTATCAGGCATCAAAAAACAAAAAGTCATATCATTGGGTACACACCTCAATGATACAATCGCTGAGGACAAATGGGTGCATAAGCAAATGTGGCAAAGAGAGCTGCTGGTGCCCGGCTATCAAAAGAGATAGCGTCTGGGGTCTCAAAGGCTTGAAGATAAACACACAAGCGTCCATCGAGCTCAGAAGCAACAAAGCCCACATGGAAGAGGCATACCAGCCTGAGTAATGATGAGGTGTCTAAGGGATCAGGTATAAGGCATCATCAGAAAAAGAAAATCTTACCATAGTGAATGAAGGGGGAAGTGCAGAGTGGAGACCCAAAGCCCATTTGTCAGCCACTGCAGATCCCTTGTTAGAGGGGTGTAGGGGAGGAGATGAGCCAGTTAGGGTGCAATGTAGCACCGATGAAGAATACAGCTTTCCTCCAATTCCTAAATGCTTCCACACACACCCCACCTCCGCCAACTATCATGATCCGAATTCTACCTTGCAAGTCTGGATAGAGCAGAGGATGTACAATGGTGTAGAAAGGAGCTGGAGGCACAGGGAATCCAGGGCGGATGATACCTCCAGGACCAGGGGTGTGAGTGGCGGTACGGGGAGGGGAGAGGGTGAGTGGGTTGGAAAGAGGGAACCGATTACAAGGATCTACATGTGACCTACTCCCTGGGGAATGGACAACAGAAAAGGGGGTGAAGGGAGACGTGGGACAGGGCAAGATATGACAAAATAATAATTTATAAATTATCAAGGGCTCATGAGGGAGTGGGGAGCAGGGAGGGAGGGGGAAAAAGAGGACCTGATGCAAAGGGCTTACGTGGAGAACAAATGCTTTGAAATTGATGAGGACAAAGAATGTACAGATGTGCTTTACACAATTGATATATGTATGGATTGTGATAAGAGTTGTATGAGTCCCTAATAAAATGTTTAAAAAAGGAAAAAAGAGAAAAAGCCAGGAAAGAAAGAAATGACCAAAAGGAACGTCAGAAGAGATTCTGAAATTTGTTCATGAATATGTGGCTAAAACAAATGGAAACAACGATGACATGAAAAAGCTGAACAGAACATTTCAAAGGAAAAGTTCAAGAAGAAAAGTAAAGAATTATAATGGGATACGCAAAAACTTGGAGTTAGAAAATTAAAAGGCAAGAATATACTCAACATATTTCCAGGTGAAAGTACTGAATAATATTTTGGGATAAAAACATTCAGTGGTACATATGAGGGCTGGAGGCACAGGAATCCAGGGTGGATGATACCTTAAGGACCAAGGGTGTGAGGGGCGATGCTGGGAGAGTGTAGGGTGAATGGGTTGGAAAGGGGGAACTGATTACAGGGATCCACATGTGACCTCCTCCCTGGGAGAGGGACGACAGAGAAGGGGGGGGGGAGAGACTCCGGATAGAGCAAGATATGACAAAATAACGATGTATAAATTACAAAGGGCACATGAGGGAGGGGGGAGCAGGGAAGGAGGGGGGAAAAAAAGAGGACCTGATGCAAAGGGCTTAAGTGGAGAGCAAATGCTTTGAGAATGATTGGGGCGGGGAATGTAAGGATGTGCTTTATACAATTGATGTATGTATATGTATGGACTGTGATAAGAGTTGTATGAGCCCCTAATAAAACGTTTAAAACAAAAAAAACACACAAAAAGAGGAACAACAAACAAACAAACAAAACATTCAGTGGTTCAGGAGATATCAAAAGAAACTTGAAGGAATACACAGAATCATGGTACATAAAGAATTGTTTGACGATCCTACCATTTTAAAAAGTAGTATTTGAACATGAACCTATGGTACTAATGATAGAAATCAAACCCAACTTGAACTTGACAAGACGATAGCAGAAATTCAAGCCAGATTCAGAAGGGCATGTGGAAAGTGAGGTATCACTGCTGACATCTGATAGATCCTGGTGAAAGCAGAGGACACCAGAAAGATATTTATTTGTGTTTTATCGACCATGTAAGAACATTGACTGTATGGCTCATAACAAACTATGGAAAACATTGGGGAGATATTATCATTATTTTAAGAGATAAAATTAACACTGGGAAGTCAAGAACACAGCATGGCTCGTGTGGAACCTGCACATAGACGAAGAGGCAGTTGTTTGAACAGAAGGGGCTAACAAAACAGGGAACACTTCCAGGTCTAAAATTAGGAAAGATCAGCTTCAGGATCGTATCTTTTCATTGTAGTTATTCTATGTGGACATTGAGCAATAATCTAAGAAGATAGGCTGTATAAAAAAGAATGCCACATCAGGATTGGAGAAAGGCTATGCAGGAGACACAGTCTGGCTTGTTTAAAGGGAGGAGGGCTTGAAGCACTTTCTGATGAAGATCTAAGATCATCTGCATGGATTACACCTAAGCGTAAAGAAGACAACCATTCTTACAAGTGGACCAACAAGGAATTTCATGTTAAGTGGGAAAGGATGGAAATGTTCAAGGATTTAATTTTACTTGAATCCATATCCACATAGGCACAGTGACCGAAACGGTGCATTCAGACCTAGCAACAGTTGAGAAGGATGCACAGAGATTGGGTGATACCCCGTTCTGTTGCACAGAGAGTCACTGTGACTACACATGTCAACCACATGATGCAGTCAAGAGAGTTGGGAGCTAAGAAAGTACACTGGTTATTTGAACAAAAACACTGTAGTTATAAAACTTAGTAACCGAGAAGGCAAAAAGAAAATTTTGTTACTACCTAGGGATGAGTTGGAAAAATAGAAGGAAGAGATTGAAACTTAATTGCCGCAAGGACGATCCCTGCTGAAGGGACTTTTGGCCATCAGTTAAAGATGTGCTGTCAGGGGCTGTGTTCACTAAACTTAGGCGGTCCCAGGGACTGCGTGGACTGAGATTCCAAAGTCTGAGTCTAGGTCACTGCTTGGCTGTACTGGGGTGAGGTCAGATTTTGTGATTGGTGGACAAAGTGCAAACGGAATTAAAATGCTGATACAAGGACTACTCTTATTTGCTGTGTGAAGACATGTCGCTACGGTGATGTGCATTTGAACGGTAGATAAGAAGCCCACGGTTTACAAACAGAAAGGACAAAGTGTCTTCATTTTCCTGTAGCCTGTTGTTAACTTTTTGCTGCCCTCGCTAGTAGAAACAAATATTAGAGCAGAGTGGGCAAAGCAGATGTCTGGTTTTGGGACCTCCAGCCCTAGTTTGGTAAAGTCAGTATGGGAAAGGCAATCAGTGAAGCTAGAGATGCAGATGAAGCGAAGACACCAGGTCACATCCTATAGAACCAATTCAGTCATGGCCAATGACGCAATAGTAGAAGAGACTCACAAGGTTCCAACTTGTGTGAGGCAGAGTGCTAAACCAAGTGTAACAAATCTTTGACCAAACTCCGACGGGGAGGCGCATAGAAGCAGGAGTGAGCCCTTTCAGGGCTGCTGCGGAGGACTGGGTTATTTTGGACACTGTGGATGGCCACACGCATTCAAAGTGGTGCAGCCAGCTGGCAGCTTTGAGAAGTGTACCACGGTTTCCAACTCTCCTGCTCATGACGTTTGCTGACTGTGTCATCCGCAGACCAGCCTTGTTTTGCAGGAAGGGGTCTGCATTTCTGCGAGGGCTTTGATTTGCATGCTAGTTGACATTTTGCTTTACTTTCATTTTAAACATTTGACCTCTTTTGTTTTCATTTTTTTTCCAGCCACAGCTAAACTGCAAACACTAGTTTGAAGCTCCGAAGAGAATAACTTGCTGTAATTGTCGAAGCTGATCTCTTCACTGACACGATTCTCGTCTTCTCGCGGTGAACTTCCACGAGGCAACACCAACAAACAACTCGATACTTAACTCTGTGCTCCTGCTTTATAAACTAGAACCGTCCTTTATAGCAATGAAGATCTTCTCACCAATTTCTCAAACACAAAGTTCAGTACTGATCATCATTGATCTCATAGTCATTCATAGGCCATCGGAATATGCTGCTACAGAAATATGAAAATTAAAAATTCACCTCTAACTTAAACTGGGTCAAATAATAAGGGATATGTGTGTACATAAACCCATAACAAAGAAAAAAACATAGCTACTGTCATTCATATTTCTCTAAGAGGCTTTAAGACCAAAGTTGTTATCTAGCTAATAGCCAGTAGCTAACAGGTAAATAGTTGTTACCTGTCTAATAGCCACTATCTCTTTTCTTTGCTCTCAGCTGGCCAGAATTCCCTACTTGTTGTAGTAAGGCAAAATTTCCTTGTATAGTGTGTAAGTCCTCAATGAATAAAGCCTTTTTTTTAGTTTACTATTAAATTTTACTATTGGACATGGGAGTAGTGAAAGAATCCTAAGTCATGTCATTTGAAAGGCAATTGATCACCAGCTATTAGTGGCTCCTCCCCTCATTAGCATATATTCATGGTCTTCTAAATTCCCATCTAATCCGTCCAGTTGTGGTTGTCAATTTGATCCACTATAAATATATCTTAAACGATCACAATTCTTTCTTTTTTTTTTTAAAGGCATCGATTGAGGAATGGGTTTGGGTCTTGTACTAAATCTTGGCTCCAACTTAAGAAAACTTAGTTCTTACATCATGGCCCAGCTAGATACTCACGTTCAGGAAATGATGACTGAAGATAAGGTTGCTTCAGCAAAGTGTGGTGAAGAAAGCAGATGGTGCCCTGCTATCAATCAGAATAGTGTCTGGAATCTTAAAGGCTTGTAGTCAAATAAGCAACCATCTAAGTGAGTAGTCAACTAAGTCCACATGGTAGAAGCACACCAGCTTGTATGATCCAAAGATGAAAATTACAAAATACCAATATAGTAAGATGTTTTGTGGAGGGTTATGGGAGACTGTGAGAGCCCAAAATCCATCTGCAGAGGATCTGGTCAGACAGGGCCACTGGAAGATCCTCTCTGGTCAGAGGCACGAGTCCCAAACGGTCGTTCTACCAGTCAGATCTATAGTACTCCTGATTATGCTGGATCGAATTCACCACTTGGCCAGTTGACTGCCCTATAGATGCAACTTGAATTTGGTCGCATATTCTTAACTAGTCCTATGACAGAAATGTCTTCCCTAGCTTTTTGGTCGTTTCTTTCTTATGCATTATTAATATTTTTGTCTGTTTACAGTTATGTTTTTAGCGTTATTTTTCTTTTATTGTTTTCTGTTGGGTCGCCCAGCTGTGAAGAACAGGAGGAGTGGATGCATAATGATAATAACAGATATAAAGGGAAATAGGGACTATGGGATTGGCGGGGGGGGGCAGGGGATAGGGATTTTTGGCATAACTATTGAGTACAAGAGCAGGGCGGGAGCACGAATGGATTGTGATTGCATACATCATCTTCAAGGTGATTGAACTATGGGGGGAGTGTTCTAAAATTGATGTGGGGGTGATTACCCTATTCTCTCCGATATGATTGATTGAACTATTAAATTATATGATATGTAAATTATTTGCCAATAAAACTGTTGGGAAAAAATTCTTATTAAGAGGTTCTAAGGCCTGCTGTGTTAGGCCTGGCTGAACTCTCACTTTCAAACCCGTAGCATGTTGGCCATTTGATCCTCATTTACCAAAGAGTGGAGGGAAGAGCTAAAAGGAATAGAGATGGATAGAGGGTGGTATGACTGTGTCCTAGCAGAAAGATAAACATCCTTTCAATTTGGGAAATAATTTCCCTCTTATCATACTTTTTTTCTGTAGATAAGACCACACGTCTTCTAAAGTTGATCCAAAAAAGATCCTTATAGACCTCTGGTAACGATCTACCTGCCCAGTGCTGTGTAGTGTAAGACCCTTGAGGTTCAAAGGTATTCTCTGACATCCATCCTTCTCAATGAAGTCATTCAGGAGAATCCACTTCACGCGTCAACATGGTCACACTGGTGGTTCTTCTTATGAACCTCTAAAGAGCTGAGGACTGTTACCACGTAACTTTCCTATCCCCGATCCCTCCAGTCTCAAACACTCACTTTCCCATTAATATTTGAATTAAACAGCTTGAATTCCATCATATGGTTCTGTGGCTGCCTTTATTTCCTAGATGGAGACTTATCAACCTTTTATTCAAATTCTCATTCTCAGCTATCCTTGGTTTTCTACTAGCTAGCTATTGTCTTATTTTCATACAAGTTTACACCAATCATGATTAGAACAGGCTGTTGCTAATACAGAGACAAGGGGGAGGAAGGAGAAGATCCACGGAATACATTCAAAACATAAATCCTTAGAATGACTGTACATTTTTTATCAAGATTTGTTTTCAGTGAATTTGTCTGCCTGCTTCTCTATGATGGGCAGTGCAAGTGATCTGTCAAATATTAATATGCTATTTTTTGAGGGTTGCATTGACCCAATTCAGATAAATTTTTCGGGAAAGTAATACTTTTCTAAAATCCAAGCTAACAGGGTAGAATTGATTAACAAGATTCATATTGAAAATATTTGAAAAGTGGCTATCATCCTATGATTTAGTACTTGAACAGAGCAGATTTCAAAAATAAAATCTCTGATCTTAAAATTTTAACCTTATGTTCTCTTTGACTGTGGTTATGGCAGCTAAATCTACTTAGTTGAAGTGCTGATATTATTCCAAGTAACTCACTGCCACTGATAGAGGGTTTAGAGCAATATTATTAGGATGATGCAATTTGTTGTTATTATTGAGCTTCAGCATTTGTGATTGGACTGATCATATCCTGATATATGGACTATATAGATGATGTAAATAATTTCATCCCAACTTGGGTCAATTAGCAAGTATCAATATTTTAATAATATAGCTTGTACGAAATGGTAAAAGAAATATGGCTAATCCAAATATTTCAAAAGACAGATCGGTCTTTGTTTCTTCCTTTTCCCATTTTCCTCTGTTTTGACCGTTGACTCCCTGTTCACTTGCAAGCACATCAGCTTTCACGAAAGCAAACGCCTTCATATTCCCTTTCTCCTCATTGTTCCTATTATCCTGGAGAGGTAACATCAAGTAAATCATAATAAACTGAAAATGATCTGAAAATGAATCTCCTAAATTAAGAACTGCTCCATGAGGTTGGTTTCACTGTGTGTTTAAGCCAACTCGTGATTCATTTTAACGATGCCTTATAACAATCAAATAAACAAAACCATACTTTACAAGGCATCCATTAACATAACACGCTGAAGCAAATAAATCACTAACCATGTGACTTAGGGCTTAACCATTTGCCAAAACAGCTGTTTTCTCTGTTCAAATAATGAAGAGAAGAAACAGCTGAAGTCAATTAGTGGATAAGCATTCATTCCCAAATATCTGAGACAGTTGAATGGTTTATTTTGCAGGCCAGATATGTACTTACTCAGATCCAACGAAGAAAAGTCTTCTTACAAAACAACAACAACAAGAGAGAGAGAGAGAGAGAGACGGTGTATATTAACCCCTATTTGTGTTGGGCTCCCTTCCAAACAGCAAGGATGTAAATAAGCAAACAAATAAACAAACTGCTGATTAAAATCTAGTGTCATTGAAGGAGTCTCGTGAATTATTTATTTAAGATGCTTTCTTTGCTCATGAAATATTTTAAGCATTCATGCAGACTAGAGGCTGTGAATCCAGTGTAAAACCAAATATCTAATATCAAACAGAAATTATGTTTACTAAACTAAAAAAAATCTATCAAGATTATAGTTGTCTATAGTCTCTATAGACAACTAAGCATGTTTTTCATGTTTAGATTTTGAAAAATCTGTCCTCAAAAGGATAACTATATTGCATTTCTTATTGAACCAACACTATTGTTTACAAAAAATATTGGCAAAATTAATTATTGAGTTTCTAGTGATATCTACCAGTACAGTGAGACTCCCTTTCTCTAATAAAGATATAATCTGTGACTTCCCATTCCTGGACAGTCCTGAAATGAATGGAATCAATTAAAAGCAATCATTTGTAAACATTAAAAATTGTGACATACTTCCCTTGAGGGGATCATCATCAGGCAGGATACCAAAAACATGATCTTTCTTGTAAAGGCTGCCTAGATACAGACAGAGCAGATTATGGGTTTTGTAATTACATCAGTTACGTTTGGACGGGGTCACTTACTAGCTATCCAATATTTGGTAACTTTAAAATCCTTCTGAGCCTCAGCTTCCTCGGCTACATCACATGGACAGTAACATCTTCCTCACCGCCTCATGAGTTTGTGTTGTAATATGTGTGCATGTGACAGAGCAATATTATAATATGTATTTTAACCCTAAGCACATTTCTTTTGAAATGTCAATTTATATATGTGTTCATTTGTATAATTTATTAACATTTTACTTGTGACAAAATGAGTATTTTTTTTTCAAGGGTAGCTACGGATCTTGGATGGAGCCCTGATGGCAAAGTGGTTATGCATTGGGATGCTAACTGGAAGGTCAGCAGTTTGAAACTACTAGCTACTCCCAGGGAGAAAGAAGAGGTGTTCTACTGCAGAGAGTCTCAGAAACCCCAGAAGGGCAGTTTTATCCTGCCAAAAGCATCTCTACACATTAAATCAGTGGAAGTGAGTTTAGGTTGTGTTGTGTTTCAGTATGAAGCTTGCATGGGGTCGTGGCTTATGCATCAGTGACGTTCTGGAACAAACATGAAGCGGCCTGCTCGCAGAAAGATTCACTGTCTGGGAAACTCTAGGGAGCATTTCTGCTCTAGCCTCTCAGGCTTTTAGTTGGAATCAACATTGGGTTTGGTTTTGGTTTTGAATTATGAAATTCTGGGTGGGACCAACCGTCAAACCAGTTAGATGCTAACTGGAAGGTTAGAAAATTTAGGGGTTCCTTAGTCCATTTTAATTATTCAAAAATATTTCTGTAATGTAGTGTCTGGGAAAGACTGAACCTTTACAATTTGGGCAAATAGATTAATCACATATAAAATTACATGCAGCTTTCCCCTTTGGTAGTGATCTCTTTCTCTGGAGGTACTCCGGAAGACCTCATGATAAATATTTGAGGCAGTAACTAACTCAGTGCCATCAAGTCTATGTCGCTTCATAGTGATAGGGTAGAGCTATCCTTGTGAGATTCTGAAACGAAACCTTTAAGAGAGTAGACAGTCACATCTTTCTCCCCCTATTGTCGTTAAGAAGGACTTAATCATGGCAAATTACTAAAAATACAGTTGCATTAACGAAATGGCAGATGACAAAGTCCAACCTCAGAATATAAGGAATGGAAGATTTACACAAAGAGAATAAGTAGTCTCAGAGATAATCATTCCAAGAAAAAGATGGAAAATAAATAGAAGAGAGGTTCTTCTTAGAGGCACAAGGTATTGAAAACTGACCCCCAATTAAGTAGGGAGTGAGATGTTCAAGGACAAGTCACTCCTGGGAATCGGTGATGTTGGGACATGATTGCAAACCTAGGATTCGAAGAGAAACAAACTATACAGTGGGCCAAGAAACCCACTGGAGAACCTGGGTGAATACTTTAGACTTTTGGGCATTCTGGAAAATATATCTTGTTCTTCCCAACCATGTACAAGACAAAGCACCTCACTGCCATAAATTTGACTCAGACTCACTGTGACCCTATAGGAAAGGGTAGTCTATAACTGTTTACAGGAGTAAAATGCCGCTTCGTTCTCCTGAGGAGGGGTGGATTTGAACTGCTGAGCATGTGGTTAGCAGGCCAATTCATAAACCCTATATCATCAGAGTTCTTCATCTTTATAAGAGCTCCACTTCATGAGAGCCTTGCCAGCACTGATTATTCACCAAAATAAATAAATGTGGGATACATATATCGAGTATAAATGGACTGCTTATGTATGAGTAGTCTGTTTTATTCTTCCTCAAAAATTTATTGAGCTATAATTAGCATATCATACAATTCAATAGTTCGGTCACATCAAGAGGGCTTGTGCCTTCATAGCCACAGTTAACTTAAACCTATTCTTCCTTCTTGTCCTCATTGTTCTTGACTTCCAACTTGCCCCTCCCCTTCAGTGCTCCCACGCAGCCATCATTCCATCTAGTGACTTCATAATTCCACCCATCCCAGCTTACCTATAAACATACCGAACAAGGGAAATCAGCAAACATGGACCCTGATACAATGAACATATGAAACAGGTTAAGCTCTCACTCTAAGAGAAAGCAGAGAGTATTAAAATTTCAGAATAAATTCACGTTTGCTTTGGAGAGAGATCCAATGACAAGACTCCAGCCTAAATACAGCTGCTAAAATCCACTCTAAAATGCCTGTCTGAAACTCGATCAGGGAGGTGAACATTACTATTCCTACTCCATGTGCATTGGGTATTCACTGGGAACTCAAGCTTATAGCTATATTTTTGATAAGTTTTTCTTTCTTTTTTTAAACACTTCTTTTTGTGCATGGGAAAGCTATACTAAATCTACAGGCACAAAACTGTCTAGCTACTAACCTTCTGCTCCCTATCCATCTCAGAGTTTCTTTACTTTTTCACCAGAGTTTGTCCCACACCTCCTGTGGATCTACTTAGGCTTCACAGGCTTTACAAATGTTAGACGGATCCTGTTAGCACAGCGATCGTGCATTCAGCTGTTTATAAAAAGGTGATGATTAAACACCATGGCCATCCTAAAGGAGAAAGATTTAACTGTTATTTCCATAAACTTTCTCAAACCAAACCCTCTGCCATCAAATAGATTCAGATTCATAGCACGCTCCAGCCATAAAGAATGCAAAAAAAACCCAACAAAGCCCAAACTTGCTACTATGGAGTCAAGGCTGGCTCACCTCGACTCTCAGCGGGTTCCCTGAGATGTAAACTACTGTATATACGCATGTATAAGCCAAGGTTTTCAGCACAAAAAATGTGCTGAAAAACGGGTTCAGCTTATACACGGGTCAGTGGTATCCCAGAGAGGTGTGACATCTCGCTGGGGACCCCCTGAGGTAACAGGACTAGTGCCCTTTATCTCCCGGGTGATTGCCATTTCTCCTCTGTTCATTCAAAGCCCCGCTGACACTGCAGGGCTTTGAATGTTCATTTACTCACATCTAACCAATCAGAGCCGTCCTATGACGTGGACGACTCCAATTCACGGAAGCACCCATACCAGCTGAACTGGTAAGGATGTTTCTATAGCTGTGCTCTGTCTCTCCCCTCTGGTCTCTGTGTTAATTCACATCCTGCATCTCCCTCCTGCACAGACTCCCCCGAGCCCATCCTCTAGGCTAACACGTCATGGGGGGGTGAAGGGGCATTACCATGAAAGTTCTTTTTCAAAGTCTTGTTTTTTTTATCCTATTAGAAATGGATACTCTTGAACCAAAACAAAAATGACGGTCATATGAGGCTGGTTTCAAAATGAAGGTGGTGTCAAGAGCAGAAGAGAGCAATAACAGTATTGCAAATAGGGAATTCTGTGTTGACGAAAAGCAAGTGAGGGAGTGGCGGAAAATGAAGGCTGACTTGGAACAGATTCCAAAAGCTAAAAAAGCTCGTCGTGGTTTAACGTCTTTTTATGGGGCTCTAGAGAGTGAATTGCAAAAATGGGTTATCTGTACTGCAGCCTCTGGATATATCTTTGAATAAGACTTTTAAAGACCATGTGCGAAGGATGTGGCATGAATGGATGTCACCTGGTCAAGCCCGACTAACAAAAGGAGGAAATCTCATGAAGCCTGACATAGAGTAAATAGCAAAGTAGGTTCGAGATGCATGGGAAGACATTCCAGAAGACATGGTGCAACGTGCCTTCCAGAAATGTAGCATTAGTAATGCTATGGATGGCAGTGAAGACTGCACTTTGTGTGAAAATGACAGCAGTGATGTCGATGACGGCTATCTCAGTGAGGACATTGTCTATGATGACCTCACACCAGCTGAAACTGTGCATTGGGATATGGATGATGATGAGGAATCCAGTTTTGAAGGATTTTAACTCTTTATATTTTAGCTTGGTTGCTGATTGAGCTCAGGGAATAGTACTCTTAAGGTATCATTGTTGATATCTTCTTGTTTTTGTTGAACCTATCTTCCAGTTACTATGCTGGTTTACTAATGTTAAATGACTTATTGTCCTTTATTTACATTTTTAATTTAAAATAAATATTTAAATACATTACCCCACTGATGTCTGAATTTTTAGTAATTTTATTTTCATTTGTCTTGATTATTGAAACTCACCAATAGCTTCTGCATTTTCCACCCTAGGCTTATACTCGAGTCAATCAGTTTTTCTAGTTTCCCGGGTAATAATTAGGTACCTCGGCTTATACTCGGGTCGGCTTATATTCAAGTATATATGGTCCTTATGTGAGTAGAAAGCCTAGTCTTTCTCTCATGATGCTGCTGGTTGTTTCTAACTGTTGGTCCGTGGATCGCAGCTGACACATAAACACCAGGGCGGCTACACAGAGCCTTGGGAATGTGGTAGAGCAAGACTCAGCCACCATGCCCCACTCAGGTGGCCATAGACAATATGCAATGCTGCTTTCATTGCACTTTAAATTCTTGGTACAACAAACACATTGTCATGTGTTGGCTTGCATTCATTTGTCCTCTTAAGATTTTCCCCCCTTTGTTCTTTTACCTATATGGTGTCAAATTTCAATTTCTGTGAATACTTAGCATAAAAATATTATTAGCTTTCAAGCAATTAAAAAAATATTGGGAGCTAATCCAGACTTCACAGCATTTCATATTTCAATCACATAAAGCAGGATTGTACAATTGCCACCACAATCAGTTTCAAAACAATCTCTTTCTTCTTGAACTCCTTGATATTAACTCCCCTTGTACCCCCCAACCCCTCTGTACCCCTAAGGAATCCTTATTCTACTCGCTGCCTCTATAGGTTCATCAGTCCTCGGTTTCATATACCGAAAAATAGGAAAACATACGACAAAAGTTCTAGAGGACCACACCCAATGACAAAATACGTCAGAAGTATATGAAAAAATCTGAAATGAATAAAAAAATGCAGTATAAGTTGAACGCCAAATCATGGCCAATGTCTATCGTGGGGCCAACTGACAATGTCTTAGCCATTCAAGTCAAACTTGTCATTTTGATCTCCTTTAGTTGTCTCTACGATGCAGTCTGTTTCAAGCAATTTATTCCCATCCCTCCATTATGGGTCGAGAAAGATCACCGGAGGCTTATTTCCTGTGTATAGTTCACAAATGTGTCTTGGGCTCCCACTGTCCTGCATAGCCTTATGCAACCCAGAATCTCAGAGTTTCTGCTCTTATGCTACTCCCTCCTTCAGCTTTGGATTCTATGATGTATAATCCTTTGGTGACTGATGATGGTGTGCTTCTTCCATGTGCATGTAATTGACATCTCATTTAGACAGTTGTTGTTTAGAAACAAGCATTTAAGACCCCAGACACTATTTTATGTGATAACTGGGCACCCACTGATTTCTTCACCACACTTTGCTATAGTACCCATATATTCTGTGTTCCCTTCCAGAAGGCAAATATTGAGCAGGGCCATGATGTAAGAATTAATTGCACTTAAATTGGAGCTAGAATTTAGTATGAGCCCGAAACCCAGTCCTGGATCTATTATCTATTATCTATCTATCTATCTATCTATCTATCTATCTATCTATCTATCTATCTATCATCTATTCTATCTTTGGCTCCATTTCGAGACCTCCTAGTTAATTTTTGGTAGATAATCTTATCATTCACTTACCTGGGGCATAAAGAGTTTCCATTGATATTGTCACTGATTTTTATACCACAGTTGAGCGGGGTATTGGATAAGTGTAGGCTAACTGTATATTGAAATATCTGAATTTTTCTCTTGTACAGAATAAATCCTTTTTTGAATGGATGGTTTTTACACAAACAATGGGTGTTAGTTTCCCTATCCTTCTGACAGGGAAAATTTACAATGATATTCACTGACAACGTCAGTCACAGGTTTGCCAGAATAATATAAATCTTAACAGAGCATATAGGGCACTGATGTAGTAAGTCAGTGGCTGTCCGTCTACCAATTGTTCAACACTCTTGGAATAGCTTTCTTCTGCTTCTTCAGACACTATGAATTCCCAGAAGTCCTCAGGTTGCAGTCGTGTTTAAGGTAAAGTTCAATTCACCTAGTGTTGTTTCTACATTGGATCTTTGGTATGGCTTTTGGGAAGTGTTATGTGCCTTGAAGATCCAGATTCAGTGCCCTTGTGTTCTAAGGCATTTCACCTGGATCCCCAGGGTGTGTCCAGAAGCTCAGGCCAATGTGACTTATTATTAGGTGCATATTATCAGGGATAATCTCCCCTTGAGCTCCTTAAAGTGTTTTTCAGTCATCCCTCCACCCCCACTTGAAGGTCAGTCCCCTCCCTTTTTCTACCAACAGACAGGCACCTGTGTTCTCTCAGATGTATCTGCTCCCTTCCCCCCCTTCTCCTGAGTTGACTTTCCCATCAGTATTTCTCATCCTTCTGATAGGGTTGTCTACATGTCAGGGGCGCTGGTCATAATCTCTCATGGCAGTCACTAAGTGGTCAACATCCCCGCCCCTTCCTTGGCAATTTGATCCCAGCCAACAGGAGGAGCCGCCCCCAAAGTGACCTTCAAGATACATATCTAGAGAGGATGGTGCGAGGCGCACTGGCGCCAGTCAGTGTCCCTACCAAGCTGTCTGGTCGCCATGACTAGCAAACTGGATGCCCTGCAAGTCTGAGATTGTGCCCGTTCTGTTGCTTGTCTCTTCAGCAGCCCACTCATACGGTATTTGTCTTTTAGTGATTGACTAACCTCACTCAGACCATGCGTTTCAGATTCTTCCATATCATGAGTTATTTCATGGTTTCATCACTGTTTTCAAGCATGTGTAGTATTCCATTTTCATTTATACCAGAGTTCATTTATCCAGTCCTCTACTGATGGTAATCTAGGCTGCTTCCAACTTCTTGCTGTTGTGAACTGTTATAACACAAAAGTTTTGTGAACCTTGTCCCACTTCTTATTTGCCTTTTATTTTATGTTTTGACATTAAAATGACTTCTTTATGGAATTTTCAAGTTAAAAAGATTTCTTTATGAAATGTGTTGATAGTTTACAGCACAAAAACATAACTTTGTAAATGAATAAATGGCATAATATAATAGTAATTAGTTTATACTATAATTTAAAATATATGGTATATCTTAAAAATAAAAACAAAATATGAATGAACAAAAAGCCAAATGAAAATTTGTAACAATAACCATAAATACATTTCTTGATGTAAAAATTTAAGGTGGAGCCATTTGTAATATATGAATAATTCTGAATAAGCAAAAAATTTTAGCAATAAATTTAATTATATTATTGATGTAGTTATTTATGATAGAAAAGTAGAAACAAGCTGTCTTCTAAGGGGCATTATTTAGCTTGTCATACTACAACAAAATAAAATATTTTTTGCTTAAAAAATAATAATCAGACACATAAGCAAAAAAGGGAAACTAATTGCATTGTTACACAAAAATATAAGATAATGTAATATCCGCATTCTGTGAAGAACTTTTAATTTTATTGTATGAAAATAGATGTATATGTAAAAGAATATTACTAACAAAATTTAGCTAGTTAAAAACATATTTAACTATATTTAACTAGTTAAAACATTTTATTGAATTTATTACAATTATTTAGATTCATGCCATTATATTTTATGATTAAATTATAAGATCATCAGACTAGCAAGCATCAGTAACAGTCGCAACATGCGTGTCTTTCTAAATGACCACAGATATCCCCTGCCACTTTCTCTGGCATTTCCTTTATTCAATTCATCTCTCACCAAACAATTTCTTTATTCAGTAACCCAAGTCGCAATATTTAGGATTCACTGCAGCATTTGGCTTATTTTCATGAGGATTTCTGATGCATCACCTTTTCCCTTGTGAGGACTGACCCAGGAGGTGTATCGGGGTCTCTGAAGAGTGGGGGCTGTCCTGTGGGATTCATGCTTTGGTGTTTGCATTAGAGAATAAAAGTCTTAATACAAGGTTCTTTTTTTGAAAAAATAAAACCCTTAGGATTTGACTTAAATCATAGAGAAATTATCAAAATAGTATCCCACAAGCATCCTTGGCGAAGCTGTGATCTGTATTGAATTTTTCTTTATTTTCAGACTTGGCATTTGTTAAAGAGCCTTTGAAAGACAGCAGATACATTGAAGAAGGAAGTGGGAGATGCCTTGGCTAGTATAGGATTACATTTATGAGCCAGAATTTCTGACTTGTGGATTAATATTGGAGTGAGATCTATTAGCTGTAAAACCTTTTCACATCCTCCACCCTCTCCATCAGTCAAGAGAAACCTTTTCTCCAAATATAGCACCAATGAGTGTTTTGTGGCTTTTTGCAAAATTGTATCTGTAGCATTAACATCTGTAGCTGCAACATTTCATAGAGCATTTAAAAATTAATGGTATTTTAAAAAATGATATCAGTCATTAGTTTTCTGAAACGGAGAAATGAAAGGGAAGAAAGGAACGCTTTTGGCAGGCCGAGTCCTGGCTTTCCTTGCTGGCTTGACTTGAAAGGCATTTCTCCAGCCTGAGCGGCTTTGATTTACAGCCACTTGAAGTGATCTCTAGCACCCCTCCTTTGTTTCTATTTCCTGCTTATTTGCCAACCCTCCCAACAGAGTCAATTATTCTGGAATTGGCTTAGTTGTTCTAAAAAAGAAGTTCCATGTATTTGTCCTGAGACCTTTTTATTTGGCCTGAGACCTTTTCCAATCGGCTTTCCTTCCATGGAATAAACATAGAAAGAGATGGGGCAGTCCATTGCAAGGCAGGCTTTTTTTCCCACAAGCACCTGGATCCCATCCTTTCCTTGCAATATCCTTTCTGGTTAAACATGCTGATAGCGCAGCACTTTTGTGGACTTGAGCATAAGGATTCAAAAGTTGAAATTAAGTAGGTTTTGGAAAGCACTGCAAATGTTACTCTTAGGCTGAAAAATAGTCTCTGGTGCCACACCTGATAATGTGCAACTGCTAGCTCAATGTTTGGCAGTTCCCATCCACTCAGAAGAGAGGCTTGATCTGTCTCTGGAAGGTCACAGTTTAAAAGCCCTATGAAGGAATTCTACTGCGCAAACACATGAGTTACTATCATTTGTAATTAACTCCACAGCCAGTAACAACAATATGTCGCAAAAAAAAGAGGTTTCATAGGAAATTAGTCCATACTCAATTATTTCTCCCACTAAAACCTATAAGCACAGGAATTTTATTTCTTTTTATCAGTCCAAAGATCTATCCAGTAGGTTAGTATTTTAATATGATTCTAAGGAAGAAAATGGTCCTCTTCTATTTCTTCATAGAGTTAAGTGTGACAACCAGTCCCAAACTAACATTTAACACCTTTATTCTTCCACTAGAATAAATGGGAAAAATTATTGAAAAGAATTGCCTCCAATTTGGAAGCATACTGACCTTTATGGCCTCAAAATAGCAGTTATTAAGTAACAATAATATCTTATTTAAATGAAAGTTCAGAAATGTATGTGTCACAATATTGTACAGTGTTTTTTATATGTTAAGTATTTTTAAAATAATTAAATCATTTTACTGGGGGCTCATACAACTCTTATCACAATCCACACATACATCCATGCGTCAAGCACGTTTGTGCATTTGTACACTTTTGTACATTTGCAGTGTTTAAGGAAGAGGGACCAATCATCCACCCAGGGTGCATCCTTTCCTGCTGGGAAGCTTGCATATGGTAGAGTTGCTCTAATAATATCACTGCCTTGTTAGTTTTGATGTGGAGAAATTCTTCACAGGACAACCATTAGTCTCTGTCTTCCGCCTACATGTTTGCTCTCAGGTAGTCACGCCTGCACCTAGCGCATCCCAAACTCAAAATCTCCCAAGAAGCAATGGGGTCAGGGAGTGGAAGCTGACTCTGATTCAGAAGTCTGGGCTGAGGACCTAGGTCATTTGGCCATACCATATTCTGAATCAATAGCACATCTCCTAGACAGCAAGGACTGGTGATAGCTCTCCCCAGATGCTGGGAAATGCTGAACGAGAGTTTACAAGTTTTGGTACTGCTTGACACAATGGCTGGCTGGCTGGATTGTGATAAGAGTTGTACAAACCCCCAATAAAATGATTAAAAAAGAGTTTGGGTGCTATCTTCCAAGTACAAGGTCTGTAGACCATCTGCTTGTACAGCCAGTTTGTGCAACACTAGCTGGTTACACTCTAGTGATCTCAACATGTAGTCCACAGCCAAAATGTACTGTGGTAAGCATTTTCTAATATTTTTAAAACAAGTTTAATCTTTTGGCATTATTTAAAACCTGTGCCAATTCAGCAATTTCCACATGCTCAATCCAGTGATGTTGATTATATTCTTAAAGTTGTACAAACATTCTCATTTTCATTGTCAAAATTGTTTCTCCCTCATACTTTGAGGACAAATGTGCCCTTCATCCAACCCATGATATCTTCGGTTGCCACAGACACGCGTGAAAGTTGGCCATTGAATAAGGAAGACCAAAGAAGAATTGATGTGCTTGAATTGTGGTGCTGGAGACGAATATTGACAGTACCACGGACTGCCAAAAGACCAAGCAAATCTGTCTTGGAAGAAATATAGTCAGAATGATCCTTAGAGGCAAGGATGGCGAGACTTCATCTCATGTACTTTGAACATGTTCTTAGGAGAGACAGTGTCTGTAAAAGGACATCATGATTGGTAAACAGAAGGGCAGTAAAAAATAGAAAGACCTGGGCAACATGGTTTGACACATGGCCTCAACTGGGGGCTCAAACATAGGAGTGATTGTGAGGCTGCACAGGACGGGGCAGTGTTTGGCTCTGTTGTCCAGGGGGTCGCTATGGGTCAGAACAGACTCGATGACACCTAACTGTGGGGGAAAGGCCAGCACCCCACAACTAATCGTGGGATCAATAGGAACAATTGTACAGTGGTAATAAGACTATAGCAAAGTCAAAGAGAGCATGAGAGATAGAAGAGAGATTGAAATAATGGAGTCATAGTAACATGCTCACCTCAGCCCTGCTTGGTGGTCCACGTGGACATGGGAGACTTGAGGGCAGGAGAGAGAGGGGGAGGGGAAGGAGGACAAGGGGAAAGGGAGCCAGTGGAGAGAGGTGGGGGGAGGGGGGAGAGCACCAGGATGAGGGAGGCGAGGGAAAGAGGGGATAGGGGAGAGGAGATAGCTCTTGATTGTTAACCAAGTCTTATATATCTTTGGGGGGTATACAAGTCCCCTAATTGCAGGTAAAGACATACATCACAGGAAGTGGTTATGCTATAGGTACTGTAGTAATTGGAGAGGGATGATCTAGGGGTATCCATGCAATAGGAAGGGGAGGTATTGGGGGTACACATGTGACAAAATGGGCAGATGCTAGATTCAGGATGGCAGACTAACTTTGGATGTCACTGAGCAGGTGATCTGCTCTCTGGCTCTCCTTGGAAACCATTATCAGTAGGGTGTGAACCCTACCTACAATGGAATAGACTGATGCCGCAAGACTTTAGGGAGAACAACTCATTGTCTTTTACAGTAGGGAGTGCGCCTTACCTGTGGTGGGATCAGACAGTGGTCTGGCAACTGAATACCTTCAGGGAGGATGTCACTACATCTGACCTCCCACCATATTTTGGCAAATTACCTCTAATGTTTGGCATGTCTCTGGGGGAGACAAGAGGGGGAGTGGTCTCTTTATTTTCCCACACCTAACAACAACAGCATTGTTAGTTTAAAGAGGCAAAGGGATAATTTTGTTTTAAGGTATAGAAATTATCCTATGACAACCTATTGTGGGCTCCTTTAGTCTCAATTGCTCAGAAACGCTAGGTTCCATGAAAATGTGAAGTTCCTTGCTTCCCTCATTCCTATCAGTAAGTGTTCTTTCTAGAACCTTTGGTCAAAATGTGCAACAATGGTATGATGCTGTTCTTCTGACATCATGGCAAAGGAGGCAGTTTTTGAAAGAGGCAATTAACCAAACATTCCTTTCTATGACTCCTTTCTATGTTGAATAGAGAGAGACCAATGGCATCTATTTCAGGTGAATGGAGACCAGTGACACCTTAAATGGCTGTTTACAAGAGTTTAAGACCCCATGCACTACACAGTCAACTAGCAGGTAGAACAGAAGCACCAAATGGGATTTCCCATGAAATCATGACTTCAAATATGAGTTGTTGGTTTATATATAAGAAGCCTCAGCACACCTTTTAATGCAGAAAGTATATTTGTAGTGTGATGAAGCACAGGATAAAAGGTTGTTTTGAGGTTGTAAGCCTAAAGCTGGGACGACAGACATGTGGGAATGTAACTTGGAACATGTATCTATTAATGCTAGGAACTTCAAAGCTATTTAAATCTGGTCTGAACAGCCAATTATCATGTCCACGTTTCCCCTACTGAGGATTATTACCCTCTGGGGCCACTGGAGTGATTCAGGGTGGGGATAGGGGTGCAAAAGCAAATATATAAACTTTATCCCAGATTGCGGACTGTAGTATACATGTTTTTAATTGACGGTGTGTGCAAAACCTATATTTCTTTTCTTAAAGGCTAAATAAGTTTGGGAACCCATGAGTATTATTACCTGACCCTCAGGCATCTTACTTAGAGCTACCATAAATGATTTTATTCAGGAGGTTTTCTAGTTCACTTCTGGTGAACTGGAATTCTGAACCTCATCTCAAATTTCCAAATCTCTGTCAAATTATAATAACATATAAAAATAATATATACTTCTTCAGTATTGAATATAGACTAGGAAATGGCAGCCCTCAAAAGAGTTGCTTTGTATGCACAATGTCCTCCTTAGCATACACTATTAACTTGTAAAAATATGTTGATTTAAATAATTTATTTGCATGCTGTCCATTTTAATATTGAGTGCAAGTTTCAGAACTCGTTTCCATCAGTAATTTCACCCTCCTTATTAAATCTGGTGTCTCCCTGTAAAGCATACACTAGTTCATAAAACTTTTAAAAAGCTCATAAAAACTTAGCAAAATATGTTTTTCCATATTATGTATGAAGGATTCTCAGATAAAGAAAGACAGGCACTTTCATATACTACCAATTACAAATGGAGTCAGAGAGTAAAAAGCAGAACTAGTGTCAGTAAAAGTCTTAGGCTTTGCATCACATTCTTGGAGATCTTACTAATAAAATATTTCATCGAGGTCACCTAGTCTGTTTTTATGTTGAGTTTATTTTTCCTTTTATTGTTCAATAGTACCTTTTTATGAAAAGTGCTGATATATTGGTGGATGCACAAGTTTGTTTAATGCAGTATAAAGGAGCTACACTTTTCCAAGCATGTAGAAATAATAATAATATCTCTTTTATAATCTCAGACATATAAAACGAAAGAATAATTTTAAACCTAAATTTCATTTCTTGCAAGTTATAGTCTTTAATAATTTTAATTTAACCATAAATTATTATTTTCTTCTTTGAAAGACTTTAGCCAGCCGATTTAGAACTTCGGAAACAAACAATAACATGCCAATGCTGTTCCGTAGTGACCTGCTCCTCTAAGCCTGAGTTGCTGGGAAGTGCCGGACTGAATCCCGCGGACTGGTGTGTGCGCCTATGGGACGGACCAGACGGCAGGGGGGTTTGGGTTGTTCATAAAACTAACTCCCCATCTAAAGTGTTAATATTTTCATCCAAGTTCCAATGTGATGAACATTCACACTGTGGAATTACTTATCCAGAATGTGTTTCTTCTCAAAAGATGCCTTATTTTTCAGGAAGATGCTTCCATTGCAAAGTCGTCATTTTGAAGGATGTCAGTGTGTTTGGGTTGGGGTAATTTATTCAGCCTTTTGCGATTCAAGCTTGGAGTAGCATATGTAAAATATCCATCACGAAGCTGTTTGGACTTAGTACGGATGGTACAGAATCGCTTTGAATATTATTTCTGATTTCCTGCCAGGGCCAGGTGTTGGTATCTGCAAAATGGAAGCACTCATTTCAGGAACATATGGACACAAATCAGTCCCAGGGACTTCAAAGTGCATTTATGTATTAGGGTCCTGATAGCAAAATACAGCTGCCGTCATTTAAAGTTAGGTGTTTTCATTTTGCTCCAGGCCCCAGAATGTTCTAAGATGTACATTTTATAGAATTTATAGGCAAGCTCTACTTTTCACTTTGAAAGCGTGTATCTTAAAGTGATTGCTCGACTTCATCAGAACAGTAATTTTGGTAAGTGAATTCGCATGTGCACGGTTGTGTTCATGATCTGTCTTTTCATGCAGCATGCTTCCATGCCCTCTGCCTCCAGGGTTCTCACGTTCTCTTAAGGTCAGGGGCCATGCTTGTCCATCACTGTCTTGTATAATTCTTTCACCATAGGCAAGGAGTGGATAGGAACACCTGGTTCCTACATATCGAAGGCTACTTGTTTCCCGTAACAACACAATCAAGAGTAAAATGCTGTCATAGGAAATGAGTTTGAAAATGATTGGGAGGTTTTCAAAAGAAAAAAATCAAATACCTCCAAAAGGATATTAAATAAATCAGGAAAATTTAATGAGTCAAATTTAATTTTAATCAATTAAAATACTCTTACAATTTGAGGAAAACTCTTTTAGCCAAAAGACTGATGTCAAAATGATTGTGTGTGTGTGCATGTGTGTGTGCGCACGCTAAATGTTACTGGTCTCTGATACCATACTATTTCTAAAACTTGGGTTGGAAACTAAGTGCTCTTTTGGAATTGCAATGATAAAATCAATTCTTGAGTCATGCTTAAGTTTTGCATTCATTTAAAAGGGACCTACAGATCACATTTTAGGCTTTTAGTACTTTTCCAGGCCATATTAACATAGTGGTGAATCAAACATACAAAACTCCTGTTTCTTGGAGCTTCCATTCAACAAGGGGAAGATAATAAAATCTATTTCAAAATCGTAAAGCCAATGAAGAGAATAGAAAATGGAGTCTTGAGAGGTTATTAGAGACAGAGTGGTCTGGGAAGGGCATTGAGGATCAAATGTATGAATAATAAGTTGTGGAAGACAAGAGAAGACTACATTATATGCAAGGCGAACCTGCGCCCCTTGGGCTTATGCACTAATCCGTACTAAACAATTCCATGCGGCATTTACCACCTCGGATCGTACAGAGAGCAGATAGCCCCGTTTTATCTAGAAACAGAATCTTTGTTGTGGCAAAAATAATACTAATAATTAAAATTGTTCATTACAGGTAAGGAAGTAAGCACAAGTAAGCCTATTCTTCTCTTAATTATCTGAAAATCTGATATTGATGAGAAACATGGAAGGCATTCATCTCATAGAAAGCCAGAAGAGTGTCCCTGCAGATGCAAATGCAGACGTCTTAGAAGGGCGGATGCAGTTAGGAAACCTAATGAAGGTTTTTCTATCTGGAACATAGTGAGCAAGGGGACGGGAAGTGAAGTAAGTAGGAAGGCATGTAGAGTCCGGTTTTTGTATGTCTTTGTAGACAGTGGTAATGGTCATGGGTGAGTTCCCAGCAGCAGTTTCTGAGACAGAAGTTAGCACAGGGGAGGTTTATCACAGTGTTCTTAAAATCAACTGTGACAGTAAGGAAAATAACATATGGTAGAAAAAGTTTGAAGACAAGCTTTTTGTAGTTTCCCAAAAGGTTTCAGGTAACTCCATGTGGATCTTTGGGCCAGATGGCCTGGCAGCCTTATCCTAAGCCACAGTAGAGTGAAGGTCATTAATTGGATATGAACTACTTCTATCATGACCTTGAGGTAAGAGTTTTCTTCAGCTAAGGCAATCACCAAGGAAGGCTGATTCTGAAGGCTAGCTGGGTCCCACTCCTAGAAGCTAGAGAAATAGTCCTGGTGATCCTATGGATTAGATGTTGGGCTGCTAACTTCAAGGTCAATAGTTCAAACTCAACAGCTGCTCCAAAAGAGAATGATGAGGCTGTCTGCTCTCATTAAGATATACAATGTCAGAAGCCCTATATTGGGTCAATATGAGTTGGAATCCATTTGGTAGCAGTAATTAAAGTTTGTTATTGTTTATTTCTTTCTTGCTTACTGAAGAAAGAAGGTTTTATTTCAAGCACAAGGTAAGTCACCAAAGATTTTTTTTTTCAGTTCGAGGTGAAACATTTAGATTTTTAAAAAATTAAATACTTTTATTAGGGGCTCTTACATTTCTTATCACAATCCACACAATCATCCATTGTGTCAAGCACATTTGTACATATGCTGCCATCATCATTTTCAAAGCATTTTCTTTCTACCTGGGTTCTTGATATTAGCTCCTCATTTCCCTCCCTCCCCTCCCTGCCTGCCCTATCTCATGAACCCTTGATAAGTTTTAGATTATTATTTTAATATCTTAAATATGAAAATCACACTTCACCCACTTTTCTGTTGTTCGTCACTCTGGGAGGCGGTTATATGTTGATCCTTGTGATCAAGTCCTCCTTTCTCCCCCACCTTCCCTTTATCCTTCTGGTATCTCTATTCTCATTGTTGACCGTGAGGGGTTTATCTATCCTAGATTTCCCGTGTTGTGGCCTCTTATCTGTAGTAGTGTGCATGTTCTAACCTAATCTGATTTGTAAGGGAGAACTGAGGGCAGGATAGTGGGGGAAAGAAAGCATATATACATGTAAATATATATATATATAATGAGAGGGGAACAGGTCTATGTATTTATATGTAATGTTAAAAATTAAGGTTGCTGATGGACATTGGGCCTCAACTCAAGTACTCCCTCAACACAAGAACACTTTGATCTAATAATCCGACATTGTGGGATGCTCACCTTCCCGACATGATCTCTGAAGACAAAATGAGTGCATAAACAAATGTGGTGAAGAAATCTGACGGTGCCTGTCTATCAAAAGATATAGCATATGGTATCTTAAAGGCTTGAAGATAACATGTAGCCATCTAGCTGAGAAGCAACAAAGGCCACATGAAAGAAGCACACCAACCTGTGTGATCATGAGGTGTTGATGGGACCAGGTGTCAGACATCTAAGACCCAGAACAAAATCATACCCAATGTGAATTGGTGGGTGGGGTTGGGGTGGAGTCAAGACCCAAACCGATCTGTAGACAATTGGACATCCCCTCACAGAAGGGTCACAAGGAAGACATGAGCCAGTCAGGGTGCAGTATAGCACCTATAAAACACACAACTTTTCTCTAGTTCCTTAATGCTTTCTTTGCACCAAAGATTTTTCTAAAGAGATGGTGTCTCATTAGGTTTTCATATGACTTGTCTGACATTTCTGTCAAAAATATTGTAGAGTCCAGGGATAGACTTAAGGAGATCAAATATAATATTTGTACAAAGGTAAACCCAGCATGAATTTCTTTGATAACTGAAAATCATAAGATTGAGAAAAATTAAGGTGAAAATATATTCACAATTAGTGACAGTGACATCATATTTAATAAGAGAGCATCTAACATTTACTTCACTTTTGATTCACTCAGTCTCTCCTTAGTGTTGAAATGAAATTATACATAATTTTGGTTGGAGTGAGTGATTGGGTGTGTGGGAGGACGTGAGAGAAATAAAAGATAATTTTTATTTCTTAAAAAAATTATTTTATTGGGTGTTATACAACTCATCACAATCCATACATACATCAATTGTATAATGCACATTTGTACATTAGTTACCCTCACCATTCTCAAAACATTAAGTCCCTGGCATCAGCTCGTCATTTACCCCCTCCCTCCCTACTCCCCCTCCTTCATGAACCCTTGATAATTTATAAATTATTATTTTGTCATATCTTACACTGACCAACATCTCCCTTCACCTACTTTTCTGATGTCTGTCCCCAGGGAGGAGGTTATATGTAGATCCTTATAATTGGTTCCCCCTTTCTACCCCACCCTCCCGGTATTGCCACTCTCACCACTGGTCCTGAAAGGATCATCTGTCCTGGATTCCCTGTGTTTCCAGTTCCTATCTGTACCAGTGTACATCTTCTGGTCTAGTCAGATTTGTAAGGTAGAATTGGGATCATGATAGTGGGGGGAGGAAGAATTTAAAAACTAGAGGAAAGTTGTATGTTTCATCGTTGCTACCCTGCACCCTGACTGGCTCATCTGAATTTTTATTTCTTAAGAGGTATTCTTTATAAACAAGCAGCCATCTAGCTGAGAAGCAACAATATCCACACCAAAGAAGCACATCAGCTTGTGTGACCATGAGGTTTTGATGGGATCAGGTATCAGGCATCACAAACCCAGAATAAAAAATCATATCAATGTGAATGAGGGGGAACACAGAGTGGAGACCCGAAGCCCATCTGTAAACAGTTGGACATCTCCTTACAGAAGGGTCAAGGAAGAGATGAGTCCGTCAGGATGCAGTATAGCACTGATGAAACATATAACTTTCCTCTACTTCTTTACCTACAACTTTCCTCTACTTCCCCCACTATCATGAACCCAATTCTACCTTACAAATCTGGCTAGACCAGAGCATGTACACAGATAAGAAATGGAAACACGGAATCCAGGGCAGAATAATGCCTGAAGACAAATAATGAGAGTATCAATACCAGGTGATCTGCATAAAACCCACTCCCAGGGCGACAGAAAACAAAAATGTGGGTGAAAGGAAACATCGGTTAGTGTAAGACATGCAACATTAAAAAAAAAATTATCAAGAATGCATAAGGGAGGGAGGGTGGGGAAAGGAGGGAAACAAATGAGGTGATGATACCAAGGGCTCAAGTAGAAAGAACATATTTTGAAAATAATGATGACAACAAATGTACAAATGTGCTTGACACAATGGATTGTGATGAATCCCAATAAAATGATTTTTAAAAAGAGGTTATCTTTAATTTTCTTATAGTAAAGTTTTTCCCTTTCAGGGTTTTGGACTAAGTATGTCATTTATATATTCATGCTATATAATGTATTTAGGTCTTTGCAATGTTTCATATCATGGAACTAACCTCAGTTTATTTATTTACTTTGCAATCTCTTGGTTTGTATGAGGTTCATCACCATATTTTGAGCAGCAAGTGATTATTGTTAGATTAACCCGTGGATAAATGAGGAGCTACCTAGGTAAACTAGAAGGGATAATTCCATGGTGATGGAGTCATTTTGTCTCCTGATGTTGATATTTACATATGTGAAAACATTAACATAGAACTAAACACAGTTGTAAAAGTGCAGGTTGTTTGGGTTGGATATCATATAGTTTGATAAATATAACAATTAAGAGAAACTAAGGGAAGGCTACACGTAAGATCATTCTGCACTAATTCTGTAACTTCCTGTGAAACGATGTCATTGTTGTTAATTGTTTTTCTTTCCCTTAAATATATTCTTTATTTTTCATAAGCTCCAAAAACATAAAAAAATTGCCCAAATAATTCACATTTGTTGTTGTTGAGTTGATGCTGACTTACAGTGACTTGATGTATTACAATAAAATGTTGTTCGGTTCTATGGCCATTTTCATGATTAGATGTGTGAGCTCATTGTTATGGCTATGTAATAATTCATCTCATTGAAGATTCCTTTCTTCTTGTTGTCTTTCTACTTTACCAAATATGATGCATTTTCCTAGAGAGTAGTCTCTCCAGGGGATGTGTTCAGAGTCAAAGCTCATCAGTCTCATCTTCCTTACATCTAAAGAACATTTTGGTTTCATGTCCTCTAAGATAAATCTGTGCCTGTTGTTCAGTTGATTTGATGTTCTTCTCCAGCCTAGTTTGAATGCACTGATTCTTCAATTGCCTTCTTTGCCTTTTTCTTCTTCTGCTGCTGCTGCTGCTTCCACTTCCGCTTCTTCTTTTCACTATTCTACTTTTAAACATATATATGGCAATTGGAAATGCCATAGTTTGGGATTCATCATCACCAGAATCACCAAAGTGACATCTTTGCTTTTAAAAACTTTAAAAAAATGTTTTTCAGACTCACCCATTGCAATATGTCATTTGATGTTTTGAATGATGTTTTTAAGGGAATTCCTATTCATGCAACAAAAATAAAACAATTGAATGTTTTCTTTTCCATTTTATCATAAGTCTATAATTCTATCAAAATGAAGAGTGTGAGAAAAGCCTACTCTGGATTGCCAATGTGCTAGATATGTCACGCACGCTCTCCTTAGATCCCGCCATTCCCTTTGATGTTTAACCTACTGTAGGTACCATGAAGCTCTATGACAATCTTTTCTGCTTAATCTTGTCTGAAGTCTAGATCATAAGTCTTTGCCTTATGACTGTCAGGTGCTGTGTTAGGTAGGGTTCTCCAGAGAAATGAGACTAGAACACTTACGATTATACAGCACGAAAGAATACAACAGCGAATTCGCCCACACGGCAGTACAGTTCAACTCACTTCCAGGGAACAGTTACTATACTGGGAGTCTTTCAACTCACAAGGGCTGCCGGGTCCAAGGTCAAGGCAGCAGGCAGCTAAGTCTTCCCTCAGGCAATGCAGGCAGAGTCTGCCCACAGGCAGCAAACAATAGGGTAGATCACCAACAGGTAGCATCTAAGGAGCTTAGCGAAGCAAGCCCAGATGAAATATCGAACTCAAGCAATGAAAGATGACAGGATCCAGCAGCCTCAAGCTCAAGTGATGTACACCTTAGCAGGGTGGCAAAGCAGGTCTCCAAGAAGCCTCAAGCTGCAGCGACATGATCCATGGGTTGGTTTATTCCACAGGTAGCGTAGCTCACAAGTTGAAGCAGAGAACTAGCTAAAGAAGCTGCACACTGTTCCGGTTACCAGAGCGCAAGGGAGATGGGGCAGACCCTGCAGAGCCACTTATCTCTTTGCCCAATCAAACTGCAATCTGATTAAATCACATGATCCTTTTGCCAAGTGGGCACAAAAACCCTATCTATCACAGGTGCCAACTAATGAATTCCAACTCATGATGACTCTATGTACAACAGAATGAAGCACTGCTAGGCCCTGTACAACCCTCACAATTACTCTTCTGTATGAGTCAGTGTTGCCACCACCATCAGTTCATCTTGTTGAGCCCATCCTCTTTTTCTCTGCCATGGCCACCTCAAATTCAAGACATCCAGTGTTGGTTTCCCAAAGTAATTCCATCAACAGTGTTCAATCTAAGTGTCATCTTCAGAAACATCCTTAACATTGTCTGAAAAGTTCTTTACTCTCAGCTTTCATCTTTAGATTATGTCATTGCATGGAGTGATCTCTGACTTTTTTGGCATTACAAAATACTACTTATCTTCCATGACCTATTAAACTGGCATATCTTCGGGGAAGGAACAAATAATCGCTCCCATATCCATGCTGTCATTAAAATTTGGGTTATTAGAAGGTATAATTTGAAGTTTACACCATTGTAATGCAATTTATTACATGCATTCCTGTCTTCTTCATTAGCTTGGAATGGTCTTTAACCAGTTTTAAATTATTTATTGTGTTTACTGACAGGAACCAGATATATTTTGTTAAACCAATAAATTGAAAAATGAGGGAGTAAGTGGAAGTATTGGTCCCATAAATACAGTTGCTGTTTGTGATTAGAGATGAAGTTGATATGTAAAAACATTATTTATTTTATATATTGACTATAAAACATAAAGCAACAATAGTAATCCATCAGTTGGTCATATTGAGATACCTTCTATGTTGCTATGTCCCTGGAAACTGCCACCGATACCCCAAAGGACAGCCAAATCATTGAATGTGGGCAGGTTGCAGTGGAGAAGCCAGAAAAAGACATACCAGGAAGGAGGGGCTGGCAATCCAGTTCTGCAAGAAATGGCCGGTGAGAACCTTGAGGAACACTGTCTGACCTTGGGCTAGAAGATCAGCCCCTTTCATTGAAAGAGACTCAAAATATTAATGTGGGAGAACTGCTTCCTTGAGTCAGAATTAACCTTAATAAAATTGACAAATATTTTAAAGACCTTTATTTGTATATGTTACATGACTCACAATGAGAAGAAATAGCTACAAAACTCCAGTAATAATTATAAGGTGGGCAAAGAATGTACAGATGTGCTTTATACAACTGATGTGCTTTTACAATTGAAGTAGGCTTGGATTGTGATAGGAGTTGTATGAGTCCCTAATAAAATGCTTTAAAAATAATTATAAGGTGGACTACACAAAGTATGAATCTAGGAAAATTAGAAGTTCATAAAAATAAAATAAAACACATAAACACTGATACCCTAGGCATGAAAGAATTGAAATACTCTGCTATTGGGCTTTTTGAATCAGGCAGTCATATGGTTTACTCTTCTGGAGATTGGTGTTATAATTAAGGTTTTTGAATCAAGTTGGCTACACCAGTAGACTCAGTGGTTTACCAGTTAAAACCTAATAATTCTTCATAATATAATCAATTCAATGTAATTATCTCCATAGTGGGATCTGCTATGAATGGTCAATGAGTATAAGATTAGGGTAGGATATAACACCCTGACATCACAGTCTTAATCCAATCAATTGAAAGGACGTTTCCTTGGTCTGGCCTGCTTCCAATAGAAGCAGAGCATGGAAAAGCTTCTTCACTTTTTGCTAGGTCTGACTCTTGCATCTAGCCCATCTTCTGATCTCTAGTTTGTCTAACTATAGCCTGGGGCTGTCACATTATCTACCTACACTGGGAGTCGTCAACAACCTGCCATTGTAACTGCCCACTTTGGATCACTTTGACTCTGTGGCCACAGACCTGCTGTCTTCGTGTTGGTCTTGAATTCAGGAGAAGTCTCCAGTCTAACAGCTGACCCAAAACACAGAGTAAAGAATTACATGGAAATGTGCAGAGAACTGGAGTTAGAACATCCAAAAGGAAGAACATTCTCAGTGTTTCTCAAGGTCAAAGAATGAGAGCTTCTTCTGAAGGATTCTTTGAGCAAAATATTGACTAATACAGGAAGCATCAAACGCTGAAGGAACTGAAGAAAATCTTCAAATCTTTGCAACTCACAACAGTCACATGAGACAGTAGAACTGCCTCGTAGGAGTTTCAAGGCTGTCAATCTGTCTGGAAACACAGTGCTTAGTCATTTTCCTGTGGAGCATCTGCTGAGGTTGAACAAACAACCTCTGTCTCATCAGCCAAGCGCTTAACCAGTGCATCACCAGGGCTCCTTTTGATATAACCCATGTCGCTAATTTAAAAGTGGTATATTTATAGTTTGTTTCCTAAAGGATATGATTAAGTAGTTCTCAAAAGAAACCCCACAGGAAGTAGATGAATATTCTTGTAAACATTTTTATTCAAATGCAACATTGAAATTGAATGTCGTTTTCTGGTCATTCATTCAGCCTAGGTTTGTCTCATTTTAGGCCTGCTTCTTTGTGCTTTAATTCCAGGGGCTGGAAGGAGCTGACAAGAGAAGGAATGGTTTGCAGATTTCATCTTTCCTAGAGCTGCATGTTCAGTGGGAGAAATAGACATTCCTACAGAAGGAAAAATTCTGAAATGCAAAGCCTCTGACATCTGTTTCCCTCACTTATTTGGATCTTTTAAAATCAGCTTATCTCTTTTAGCTCTTGGAGTCTGAAACGGAAAACACTGCTTTGATTTATGTATGTTTCCATGATGTATGTACTGTTAAAATGAATATCAGATGGTTTGATATTTTTTGCCAAGGCAAGAGCCCAGACAGGTAGACTTTATCTTATCATCTGAAAACCAAGCCACTGAGACATGGCTATCAAATTACATTGGTTAATTGCTCTACTACCTTGCTATCTGAAAAACTTGGTCTTAAGAAAAATTAATTTAAATTGAGTTGTGAGACATTTCTTTGGTACCTGGACTTAGTCATAAGAAGCTTGAGAGGCCTTTCATCAAGGAGGTTAAGCTAAGATACAATAAATTCAGTTTTAAAGGAAAACAGATGACTGGAAAAAATGCATCCTAAAGGGAATAATACATTTGGATCATAAATAAAACTATGAAATAACCTGCGTGACAGAAAGAATCCTTCGAGTGAATACGCAACATTAAGTAAAATGCCTAGAGTCATTCTTGTAGCATAACTTTGTGGGGAAATGCAAACCTGATGAATTAGAATGCAATTCACAGGGGCCTCTGATAAATTTTGGTTTCCTTGCTTATTCGTGTTTTTCTTCAGATGAGTGTTTTGGTGGCATAAAGTAAGAAGTCATCAGACATTGTCCCATATTTCACTATTCGGTTTTGCCTCTGCTTCATCTGACTAGCGAATATCAGATGAAATAGGTTCAGTAAACTGATACTACTTTCACTAAATGATCAATGTATCTGAGGTCGGGGTGGGGTGTGTATATATGTGTATGGGGGAGTCTAGCAGTACAATGATATGCATGTTTTGTTGTTGTGTCTCTGGGTGGTAAACACCCAAAGCCAAATTAAATTATATTAATATTTTATATATCTTTATGTTTTTCTATATGTAAACCCAAATTAGTGAACATGAAACACACAGGAGGAGCTTTCTTAGGGATATGCATGACCAGTAGTACTTTATTTCAAAGAATTGTACTTCTTTGTATTAAATTTTGCTATACTTTTTTTCTGAATGTTATTGCTTAGTAGAGATCTGACACAGATTGCTGGCACCGAATACACCTTTCGCATGCAGGCTTTAGGGTGCAAGACTATGCAGCAACATGGCCCGATTTAGTCATTGCGGAACGTCTGTATCATCCTTCACAGCTATTTCAGACACAAACTAGATGGGAGCAGTGGGAAAGTGATCTACTACAAAAGAGAAGAAAGGATTTAGAAGAAGTAAGGCAGATTAGCTAGTTTAATGCTTACACATGTTCTCTAAAAAATTCTAAGAATGGAAGAAAGTGAAGGTGTTCCCTTCCGTGAAGGAGTCGGGGGGTGTGGGGGGAGGTATTGGTTAATTGGGTCCAGTAATTCCTGTAAATAGGATATTCGCCCTCCAATCCTTCTTCCTTTACGTCATCACAAAGTCTGCCTAGGACTTGAGTATTCATCGTGACTCAGTTCTTAATTAGAGACATGGAGCTAAGGAAATTTCCTAAGCAAAGAATCTAGAATGTTAATATTTTTCATTTCCAAATCATCTTATTCTGTGAACTGCACACTACAAATTTGATTCTGCAAATTTACTTTGTATTTTCTGATTTTGATAAATGTATTGTTTATTCATTAATTACATTTTATGGTACAGACATTAAAAGAATGGAAGGATAAATTAGGGAAAATAAAGAAAAGTACAATAACAACAGAAACAAAAAGAGAAGTGTAACTAATATTGTATTCAGCATTCACTGTAGGTACGTATGTAAGAAAAGACCACATGGAATATTTATGTAGATATTGTAATAAAAACAGAAACAAAATCATATTTCCAACTGAGATAAGTTAATAGGTACATATTGACTAACCTGATAAGAAAATACTGCATTGAGAATTACAGAAATTATTTTTGTTTGGTTCTTTGAATTTTATTTTTAAGCTTTACTCACAATTGTTTTTAAATAAATTTAAAAAAATAAGTTTTCACGGATCTTACATTTTAATAGGGTTATCAGTTTAGGATAAGAAACTTGTTAATGCTTGTATGTGGGGGGGAAAACGAAAGTGGTTTGTAAAGGATTTATCTATAAAAGCCTTACTATAAGTTATGATCATATGATGCTACTATTCAGAGATAAACACAAATTATTAGAGAACAATAAGAGAGTTTAACACTTTTTAACAATTTTATCACTATATTTATTTATAGTCTAGGAGAAAATTCAACAATATCTCTTCTTACCGCTTCTGAAAGTTTCATTTTGAGTTCTACAGTTTCAAAATTAATTTAATTCTAAGATTAAGCTAGTGCTTTGCTTTCAAATGTCTTTAATGTTACATCACATGCTTAAATATGTGTTCTGACATATTCTCAAATTAGAAAAGTTCATTTAAGTCATGGTATGTGTTTGTTTTAAAAACGATGGTGAACACTTTTGACACTTATGCGTGTGAATGAACCGAGCTTTGATATTTTCATTTTCTAGTGTTTTATTTCATTCTTTTACTTTTCTCCATTTTATATTAATCTTTTGACATACGGTTCTTATTTTTGTAAGGTATGTTTATGGTACACATTAAATTAATTATTAAAATTGTAAAACAATAATTTACTCACAGATCTAGATTCATCTTGTCGGCCTTGAATGCTTTATTTCATGTCATCAGAATCAGGCATTCTTAGCAGAGTTGAAATGTGGTGCTTGAATGTCATTTCAAGTTACCTGAAACATACCCTACTGTAACTTTTTATGTAAAGTAATATCACTAAAATATCTTAAATTTTTTCATTTTACCAAGTGTTGCGCAAAATACTGAAATGTAATATGCCATAGAGCAATCATTTTTAATGCTGGAGCAGAGATCCAAAGCCCATCTGTAGACAGTGGAACACTCTCCCCACAGAGGGCCCCCAGGGAAGGGATGAGTCACCAGGGTGCAGTAAAGCATCCACGAAACACACTCTATTCCTCTGGTTCCTTGAGGCTTCCTCACCCCTCACCACCATGACCCCAGTGCTGCTTCCCAGTTCAGACTAGACCGGAACATGTGCACACAGGGATAGATAAGAGATGGGAGCTCACACACACAGACTCCAGGAGTGGGAATGGTGATGGCGGAGGGGTAGGGGAAAAGAAGGGGAGAGGAAGGAAGAAATGTCACAATGATCAACATATAACCACACACCCCTCTACAGGGGAAGGAACAACAGAAAACATGGGGGATGGGCGACCGTGGTCGGTGTGAGAGATGAGAATAATAACAATGTACAGTCTATCGGGGGTTGTGAGGGTGTACAATCTATCAGGGGGAGGGGCTGGAAATAAAAGCTGGTACTGAGGGCTCAATAGAAAGTGAATGTCTAGACGAGAATGAGGTCAATATATGTACAAACACGCCTGATTCATTTGATGTATGGATTGTGATAGGAGTTGTATGAGCCCCAATAAAATTATTTTAAAAAGATAAAAAAACTTAATTCTATTCCTGTGGTTATAATCCACTTCAGTAATGGGCTATCCTTGCTATGTTGATGAGATGAGATTACTGTAAAGTGTGATTGTAGTAAAATTCTTTTGAAACATAAAAGATATTGAAAAAGTAAATGAACAAGTAGAAATGGGGGAAGATCGATATTGTGGCAGCTACACAATCGCCTGTAAACTTGTGATGGGGTGGAGTCTAGCTTATCAATCAGGTCGTAGCCACTGAGGCCTCTGTGTGGACATGGCCTTCTCCTGAGGATTCTAGGGACTCCAGTCTTCCCTCCTGGAGGTGGGACACATACCCTCTTTGCTTCATCTTCCTGCTGACAAGACGCATGGAACTGTGCTGAGGGAACCAGCTCTGGAGCTGGAGGACCCACGTGGAGACCCATGCCAGCACTGAGATGCTTTCACTGCCACAGGATTCACAAGACTGTCCATCCACTGGCCTGTGATCTTCCTTCATTCAATATCATTGCATGTGTTGTATGAGTCTGAAGAGGAAATTATAGATTGGTATCAGGCCTATGGGCTAATATAGGACTTATGGACTTGATCTTAACTGGGGTGGCATATTTTCTCAATATATAATTGTTCTTTTATAGGACACTCTCACACACATGTGAGTCTCTCTGGATCTGTTTCTCTAGTCAACTCAGATAACACAGATACCTCCCTTGATGGCAATCTCCAAAGAACCAGTAAGCAAGTTGAACTGACAAGTACTATGCTTGTACAGGTGTGGATTGCATACAAGTGCACAACCAAGGAATTGAGGAATGAAATCTGTCCTCTCATGATACCACAGAGACACTACTATAGGGCACTTCTATATCATAGAAAAGTACTTTAGAGGGCAACAGAGATGCTTAGAGATTTTATACTTTGTTCATTTAATGATGAAGACAAGAAAGTGGCTTAAATTCAATAGGCTATTTCAGGAAGGCAGGTCTTGTTGTCAGTAGCCAGTGTCTTTTATCCTAGGAGTGACCTATTGATTGGTTGAGACAAAGTCAATTTCCTATACTGTACCCTTTGACCCATGACAGATCAGTTCCTGCAATTCGACGTGATTTTTACACCTCAGAACACTGAAGTCATTCTTGACAGCTCTATCTCTTCTTCCCTTCTATAGCTGATCTATCATAAATTTCTGACCTTTCTTAAATGTGTGCACTTAACTCCATCTTCTATTACTATTACAAACATCCTCATTTGTCTCCCGAATCTCTTTGTCACATTATAGGCAGAATAATGATCAAATTATTAGTATTTCCCCATTCATATACTAATGTATTGGAAAGTTTAACTCTTCCTTTGGAACCTCCATTCCCCACAAAGCGTGCCCTTCACTCTCCCTACTCTATGCAGTCTGTACCTCAGTGCCTCGCCCTTACAATGCTCCTTCCCACCACAGCTTCTCTGCACATTCTCTTCTACAGATGACCTCACGCTTCCTCCCTCTTTGTTCCCAGAGACTTAGATTTTCCTGTTTATCCTGCCGACGTCAGTTCAAGTTTCATGCCTGTTCACAAAATGTCTTCTCTGATTAGGCTACTTACCCTGTTATACACATCACATCCCTTCTGCTCATCAACATTATTGGGCTTGTCAGAGATGACATTTAGTTCAGGTTTGTGTCTTCCATTAGTACTATTAGATTTGCTCCAGCAGAAATTAGGATGATGGAATTTTCCCAGGAGCTTTTTGAATCCCCTCATATATTATTGCTTCCCACTGTATTACTAGTAAAGTGACTTTCACCCAGTGTGTTTACAGCACATTCTTAGGAGAAGATATTTAGTGAAATCTAATTCTACTGAGAAAACGGAAAACTCTCATTGGAAGAAATAGCACTGCCTCCAGAAGTTGGCCATCCTTGAGTATTAAAAGTGTACATGCCCCTTGCTATATAGATCACAAAGTTCTTGTCATTAGAATTCACTGCACATGTGCAAGAGGGTGAATAAGTCCAACATTTCACCCAGGAATATAAACACAAAAATAAATCAAATTCAATGGCTGGCTATGTTCAAGAGGTCGGGTCATTGTGCCTCTCTCTCACAAGAATTTGGCAGAACAGACCTTCCTTGTTCTTGGAATAATAAGCTCTGATTGAACTATTGTTTTTAGCTAAATTTGTGAACCGAAGGATACGTCAAACATGTATAAAATTACGGGACCAGAGAGTTAAAAAATCTTGACTTGAATAAAAACTATGGCATTTTTATGTGCGCCACCTTGAACAAAGAATACGAAATTCACATTCTTTTCATGATTCCTTCCGTGATAGGCATTTTGATCTGTATATTACTGATTTACTTATTACTGTTAGGCTCCATTGAGTCAGTTCTGACCACAGTGATCCTATACACAATAGAAGGAAACACTGCCATCCTCACTACTGTTGCTAAGCATGCGCCCATTGTAGTAGCCACTGTGCCAATTCATCTCACCAAGGACCCCCCTCTTTTTCAATGCCCCTCTAATTCAACAAGCAAGATCTCTCTCTAGGTCTGGTCAGTCTTTCCTGACAACATGCCCAACGGATGCCAGACGTCTTGCCATCCTTTCCTCTAAGATGCACTCTGGCCGTACTTCTTTGAAGAGAGGTTTGTATTGCCAGTGGTACTTTCAACACTCTTCCCCAGCGCCACGGTTCACACATATCATTTGGTCATCAGACTTCCTTGATAATGTCCGATTTTCACATGCATCTGAGGCCAGTGACAAGACCCTGCCTTCACTCTCTACAGATGCCTTGTGCAGCAGGTTGACTGAATGCCACATGTCTTTGGACCCCTGACTTCTGCTTTCAGGAGGATTGTTTGTGGATCCAAGAAGACAAACAACTTCATATTTCTCCATTTAGCATGTGTTCCCTACTGGTCCAGTTGTGGAGATTTTAGTCTTCTTTACATTGAATTGTAACTTATACTGAAGGGTGCAATTTTTGAACTTCATCAGCAAGCCCTTCTAGTTCTCCTCCTTTTCAACAAAAGGTTGTTTCATCTGCCTGGGTTGTTAATAAGCCTTCCCCCAAACCTGATGCTACCTTCTTCCTATAACCCAGCTTCTCCGATGATTTGCTTAGCATACAGACTGAACAAATATGGTGAGAGAATATGACCATTCCCTGATTTTAAATGATGCTGTCTTCCCTTGTTTTGTTCACACAATCACCTCTTGATTCATGTACAAGTTCCACAGGAGCAAATTGAAGTATTCTGTAATTTCCGTTCTCAAGTTTTGGTATGATCCACAAAGCCGAATGATTTAGCATAGTCAATAAAACACAAACAAACATCTTTCTGGCATCTCTGATGTTAGTCATCATCCATCTGATATCAGCAATGACATCCTTGTTCTATGTTCTCTTCTGAATTCGGCCTGAACCTCTGGCAGCTCCATGCCCATGTACTGCTATAATCAGTGTTGGATGATTTTCAGCAAAGTTTTACTTGACTATTGTGTTAGTCCGGGTAAACTAGAGAAAAAATCCAGGGAGACTCATATGTGTGTAAGAGAGAGAGCTTTGTATTAAAGAACAATTGTATATGGAGAAAACATCCCAGCTCAGTCCAGATCAAGTCCATAAGTCCGATATTAGCTCATATGTCTGATACCAATCTATAAATTCCTCTTCAGACTCACACACCACATGCAATGATGCCAAATTCAGGAAGATCATGGGCTGGTAGGTGGAAAGTCTTGTGGATCCATGGCAGGGGAAGCATCTGAGTGCTGGCTAGCATCTCCATGTGACTCTTCCAGCTTGAGGACTCTAGCATAGATCCCTGTGTCTTGTCAGCGTGAAAGTCTCACAGGGAGTTAGGGTAGCTGGCCTCCAGTGAGCTACTTATCTCCTTAACACCTCCAAATGAGGTAATGAAGCTGTGACCTATTCGACAGGCTAGACTCCACCCCTTTACTCTTAATAGTTAGCACCACAAATATGATGTCAATGATATTGTTCCATAATTTGAACATTCTGTTGGGTCAACTTTCTTTGGAATGGGTACAAATATGAAGCTCTGCCTGCCAGTTGGCCAGCAGCTGTTTTTCGATTTTCTTGGCATAGGCAAGTGAGCTCCCAGTGCTTCATTAGCTTATCAGAATATTTCAATTGCTATTCCATTATTTCCTGGAGCTAATTTTTGGCTAATGCACTTAGTACAGCTTAAACTTCTTCCTTCCGCACATTGATTCATAGACTGCTTACTGAAATGTTGGGCTACAATTAGTTCTTTTTGGTACAATGACTGTGTATTCTTTCCATCTTGTCTGATGCTTCATGCATCATTCAATATTTTGCCCATAGAACTTTTCAATAGTGCATCAGGAAGCTTTAATGTTTTTCCCGAGTTTTTTTTTCAGTTTAAGATATGCTTAATATATTATTGCATTCTGATTTTCTAATTCTCGGTCTTTGTGCATTTCATTATAATACTGGATGCTGTCTTCTTGAGTTGTCTTTTGTAATTTTCTGTTCAGCTCTTTGACTTTATCACTTCTTCCATATGCATTAGCTACTCAATGATTAAGGCAAGCTTCTGATTCTCTTCTGACATTAACTTTGATCTTTGCTTTCTTCCTGTCTTGTTGTGATCTTTTGCTTTCTTCATGAATAATATTCTTGATGGCCTCCAACAGCTCAGCAAATCTTCTGTCATTACTGTCAAAAGAGTCAAATCTGTTCTTGATCTGTTCTCAAAATTCAGGTGAGATAGACTCGAAGTAATATTTTGACTCTCATTCATTTATTTTTCTTCATCTGTAATCTGAATTTACATATGAGCAATTGATTGTTCCATAGTAAGCCCCTGGCCTGTTTTTCAGCAGCTGATATTTAGTTTTCCCTTTGTCCCTTCCTACAGATGCAGTCAATTTGTTTTCTTTGTAGTCCATCAGGAGAATTTCATGTACATAATCACATTTTTGTTGTTGGAAAAAGTTATTTGCTGTGAACAAGTCATTGGTGTTGCAAAATTCTGTTATGTGATCTCCAGATTTTTTTCTGTCACCAAGTCCAGATTTTTCAGCTACTTTTCCTTGCTCTTTATCTGCAGCTTTTGTAGGCCAACTACTAATAACTATCAATTCATCTTTGTTGGGGGTAAATAATTCAGTCCATACAGTCTCTAGAAGGAACAATACATGCTTAAATTGTGGAACAAGATGATTCTTATCAAATAGTAGCAGAACTACTACTACTAATAACTATATAAAGTAGAAAATTCTTCTTATCACATGTTTACCTATGTGTTAAGTGAACAAGGATACCTTTATGGCAATTGCAAAATTGAACCCAAGAATTTTGGCCAGTGGGGGAGGGGAAATAAAAGTGCCAGATTTTAGTTATTAAATATTTTGAAATAATTCAAACCATAATATTAAAAATGTATAGTTATAAGCCACTCCAGGACTCTAGGAAAACAAATGAAAGGTACTGTTCTAGTTTCCCAATGATTCTAGAGAGTTTTCATGTTATGAAGGTTCAAATACAAATAAACTACCTGAAAATGAAATCTTTGTAGCAGGTGCCACGTTAGCATTGGTAATGATTGGTTTTTGTAGACTCACAAAAGACGTCCGTGAATGAGATTCTAGAGAAGGTGAAAAATCAATTCAAATACAGTGTAGCCCTCATATTGCCACACTGTCTAAGGTTATTTTGTTCTAGCCTTAAATGAAGTAAACATATAAAAGAAAAACAGAATGAACAAAGAAGAATATGTTCAGCTGTTAGTTAAAAGGTAAAAACTTTGAGCCTGCTCGTGTCCCTCAAAGAAAAACATGAACAAAAACAAAAGAGCCCTGGCGATACTCTCCTTAACAATTACAGTCTTGGAAACCCTGTAGGACAGGGCTATGAGACCATGTAGCTTCATCACTAGTTGGGATCATTTAAAGAGGTACAAAAGGCATAAATAAGTCCAAGGTTAGATACATAAAACTCTTGAGTATCAAATTCTAAATTGGTAAATTTTAATAGATAGTAACATGTTTCATAATGAACAAATTCATGTGCAAACATTTTGAAATTTCTCAAAACTTTTATGGTGAGTTTATCAATTGATAGGAAACTTATTAACAAAACAATTATGGTGAATGTTGAATATAACTTTTTCTTCATACCATTTAATCAACTATTAGCATATTTTTCAAAAAGTTACTAGAAAATTGATATTTTTGTAGAGATATGAGATACATATTTTGAATTGGACTTTCTATGTTAAAAGTCCAGAAGTTTCTAAATTTGCTTGATCATTTGAAACTTGTTTTCAGGTCATAAGCATATCTGTTAAAAGGAAAATATAGCATGTAAATGCATAAATACAAAATAATCAAGAATAATAGTCTACTACAAAATAATTAAGACCTATTATTGAATTTTCTTATATGGCAATGCATAGTTGTTACCCTTATGTAAATATTGATTTAATTGGCTTTGCCACATCTCTGGTTTTTGTTTTCTGATTCATTGTTAGTGTTATTTCTCCATAATATATGGACATCATATTGCATGGGAAAAAATGACACCTAAGATATAAATTTTATATTAATTTGTTTTTTTTACAGGATGCTAGATTTATTTAAGCTCTATCTTAGTTAAAAGTTACGTGGAGTCACTTTAAAACAATGCACATTAAAATAAAAATGCAATGTTGATAGTGCCGTGCATCAGCCTTGGTTCAATCTGGAAGCAGACACCACTTAGAAATGTAACACACACTGAAACATAGTACACAGAGTTATTATACAATGGCTGAAGATTTTCTATAAAAAGAAAATGTAAATTTGAAGGCTGAAGGGGAATAACAAATAGAGAACACATTAGGAAAGAAAATTCTGACCATACTGAGGAAGTTGTAGTTAAGGCTCATTGGTTGCTGGTTTAGTGAAGAAAAAGTAAATGGCCTCTATTGGTTTTCACAGGTCAGGCAATGAAGGATATGTCTGAGACTGAGAACCAGTGAATTGTTAACGGGAAAAGGTCACAACTATTTTTAATGCACAAAATTGTCCATTTATCTATTTTGCGCCCAGAGCATGTGTTCATCCTGAAGGTTATATCACTCTTTTTCAATCAGCAGAGGAGGAATTTATTTGTAGCATAATAGAAAATCCACGATCTTGCAGCTGGATGTGTGATTCACCATTGTTCAACCTTAGGATCTTCATCGATAAAATAAGAGTATTCAATTATTGATTATTTAAAATTTCACTTACAAACAAAGCAAAACCTGCTAGATTTCCATGAATTCCATCAAAATTCAAAGAGGGTTGGAAATGGCCAATAGGATGTTTTTTGTTTCAACGTCCTACTCCATCTTCAACCCATGCTGTTTCCTATCTGCCATAGCAGAGTCCTGTTTCCATTACATTACACCATTAATTTTTGTGTGAATTTTCAGAGCATTAATTTTTAAAAGATATCATTACATAAAATTTAGTTTCAGTCTTGATGTTGTGGTGTTTCTGATTTTTAATCAGAAATTTGCACATCAGCTAGCTGCACAGGTGTGGTGTTGGTCCTACTTCACTTTGGGGTATGATTCTTTTCTGGTTACGGGGATATCTGGTCATTCTGGTCAGTGCCTACCTGTACCTGTGCCGTCCTGAGGAGACTGGACTTCAGCACCTTCTGTAGTTCTACCTGTTCCTAACAGGTTTATTATTACTATCAGATTATTCCTGATGGTTACCAGAGGTATGAGAGAAGCGAAATGTGGCATTAACCAGAAAGAGATGAGTCAAAACTAAAGTGAGATAGATGCTTATATGGGGAAAGGAAGATACTATTTAGTATCTCTGATTGGTAACCTCTCATTCATCAACATTGATGAACCTAATGTCAATCTGACACAATAATTTTAGGTATAACCATATTTCTATGCTACAGCCACCATGTCAATCCAGCTTCTTGAGCGTCTTTGTCTTTTTCACCAAATCTCTAGTTTGGCAAGAATGGTATCCTTATCCTGGGAAAGGTCTTTCCAGATAATATTAAGGGCTTATGATTGGTGATCCCTCATTCATCAATGTGGACATATCAAATTTCAATCAAGCCATGTTGAATCTATTCATTCTGACATATCATATTCTTTCCATAAACATATTTCTATTCTCTGTTTATAAAAGACAGGTGCCCAACTATCAAAAGAGATAGTGCCTGGGGTCTTAAAGGCTTGAAGGTGAACAAGCAGCCATCTAGCTCAGAAGCAACAAAGCCCACATGGAAGAAGCACACCAGCCTGTGCGAACACGAGGTGTCAAAGGGATCAGGTATAAGGCATCATCAAAAAAAAAATCTTACCATAGTGAATGAAGGGGGAAGTGCAGAGTGGAGACCCAAAGCCCATTTGTCGGCCACTGGAGACCCCCTCACAGAGGGGTCTAGTGGAGGAGATGAGTCAGTCAGGGTGCGACATAGCACCAATGAAGAATACAGGTTTCCTCCAGTTCCTAAATACTTCCTCCAGCCGCCCCCCACCCCATTACCATGATCTGAATTCTACCTTGCAAGTCTAGATAGAGCAGAGGTTGTACACTGGTGCAGATAGGAGCTGGAGACACAGGGAATCCAGGGTGGATGATACCTTCAGGACCAGGGGTGTGAGGGGTGATACTGGGAGGGTAGAGGGTGAGTGGGTTGGAAAGGAGGAACCGATTACAAGGATCTGCATGTGACCTCCTCCCTGGGGGACGGACAACAGAAAAGGGGGTGAAGGGAGATGCCATATAGGGCAAGATATGACAAAATAATAATTTATAAATTATCAAGGGCTCATGAGGGAAGGGGGAGCGGGGAGGGAGGGCAAAAAAGAGGACTTAATGCAAAGGGCTTAAGTGGAGAGCAAATGCTTTGAGAATGACTGGGGCAGGGAAAGTGCAGATGTGCTTTATACAATTGATGTATGTATATGTATGGATTGTGATAAGAGTTGTATGAGTCCCTAATAAAATGTTTTAAAAAACACATAATTTTTAAAAAAGAAAAAAAGACAGTACTTCAGATGAAATCTTACCATCTTTGCCCCTAAGAAAAATTTTGACTGTATTTCTTACAATGAAATAATTATTCTGTAAGCTCATGGAACATTTAACATTCTTCACCAACATCATAATTCAAAGCCATACATTGTTGCACTATTTTTCTTATTCGCTATCCTGTTTTCCCATGCATTGAAACACCATGGTTTGGGTAAGGCAGATCTTAGACTTGAAAGTGGCATCTTTGCTTTCTAATACTTTAAGGAGACTTTTGCAGCAGATTTTCCCAATAAAATACTTTTGATATTCCGGTGTCTGTTTCCATAAGCATTAATTGCAAATCTAAATATAGTGAAATCCTTGGGAATTTCTGCCCTTTTTCCATTTAATGTGATGCTTCTCATTGGTTCAATTGTGAGGAATTTTGTCTTCCTTGTGTTATGGTGTCATCCACACCGGAGGCTTTGATCCTCCTCAGTAAGGGTCTCAAACCGTCCTCGCTTTCAGGAAGCAAGGTGTGCCACCTGTGTACTTCAGGTTGTTAATGAGCCTCCCTCCAGTTTGATGCCAAGGTCTCCTACATGTATTCCAGCTTTATATAGTTCAGCAAATATTATTCAGTCATAGAGACTGGATTTCATACCCTGACACGCCATTCTGGATTTTAAGGCACACAATATTGCCTGGCTCTGCTTGAACAATCGCCTCTTGATACCTGCAGCTACTAAATGAGCACAACTTAGTGCTCTGGAATTCCTATTCTTTACAATATTATCCATACATTTTTATAATTAATATGACAGAATACTTTGGCATAATCAATAAAATACAAGTGAACATCTTTCTGGAATTCCCTGCTTCCTGTCAGTTTGCACAGTGTTGTGGCTTGTGTGATGTTGTGATACTGGAAGTTATGTCACAGCCCAGCATGATCAGTCACAGTGAACAGGTTCCAGTGGGGCTTTCCAGCTAGGCCAGATTAAGGAGGAGAATCTGATGATCTGTGTCTTAGAAATACATCCACGGGATAGTGTAACAGAATGCTGCAGTTAAAAGCAAATGTACTGCAATAGCTATGGTATGTTAACATAGCTGTATAGATACTTAAGAGAAGTTGGTGGTAGGGCCTGCCCCTAATTTGTCAATAAATAAAGACATATTTGAGAACAAGCATCGATGCAATACACTCTACTAGATTATACACTTTTATTAGGTTTGGGAAGAAATTGCGTCTCCAATTATTAGAGTATGTTAGTTCATTAGAGTATCTTCTAAGTTATCTTTCTAACTTACTTGTAAAACATGTTCCAAAACTTAAGACATAAAATAGATTACATTTTCTCTCTAAATGAACAGTTCAGAAAGGGCTACTAGGCTTTTATCCACAAGGTTCTCAGACTCCTACTGGTTAAATCAGAGGCCTCTGCTCTTGATAATCATGACCAGATTTTCTTGGAACGGTCATCTCTTCTCAGGACATTATTCTCTCCTTATTTCACTTCCTCTTCCCTACTTATTCTCTTAATGGCTTTCATTTATTTATCTGACCACTTTCTCATTACTTATGTCATCAAGGCATCTTATTTTTCCACATTTAAGGAACACTCAGAATATGAACCCTTCTAGCACCAGTACACAAAACCCTATTCTGAAGCTGACTTCAGAACGTAGGCCTCTTTGGTACAGCAAGTTTTCAAGGTTTGTGGTGATTACATAATTTTGGTGTCAACTTGAAGAGAACAAAGTGTAGAAATGGAGGCAAACCTGTCAATCGTATCACAGCCTGATGGTACCTCCTGGTAGGGTGGCGGGGCTTCTCATAGGGAGGATCCTGGGAACTTCTGCTCTCTCTCTGCTTTTCTCTTCCTGCTGAAGAACCGTGCTGAGATCCACAAGAGCCCTGGAGGTGAGTCTGCCACCAGTGGATCCATGGGAGTTTGCACCCACCAGCTGGTGATATTCCTGCATTGAGCATCATTGCTGTGACTGCATTGGTCTGAAGAGCAACTTATGGACTAGTGTCAGACTGATGGACTTGATTTGGACTGGGCTAGGATTTTTCCTTGATGTATAATTACTTCTTGATATAAAACTCTCTCTTTTTAAAGTTCAGGAGATGTTTATTTTCTCCCCTATACTTTCCTTTTAAAAATTTATTTTATTATAGGCTCATACAATTCTTATCATAATCTATATATTCATCAATTACGTAAAGCACATTTGGACATTTATTGCCCTCCTCATTCTCAAAACATCCACTCTCCACCCAAGCCCCTGGCACCAGCTTCTCATTTTCCCCTCCCTCTCTGCTCCACCCTCCCTCATGAATAATTAAAAAAATTATTTTGTCATATCTTCCACTGTCTGATGTCTCCACCCATTTTCTGTTGTCCATCTCCCAGGGAGAAGGTTATATGTAGATCCTTGTAATAGGTTCCACCTTTCTAACCCACCCTCCCTCCAGCCTCCCAGTATCGTCACTTACACAACTGGTCCTGAAGGGATCATCTGCCCTGGTCCTGAAGGGATCATCCACCCTGTGTTTACAGTTCCTATCTGTACCAGTGTACATCCTCTGGTCTAGCCAGATTTGTAAGGTAGAATTGGGACCATGAAAGTGGAGGGGGGAGGTGAAGAAGCATTTAGGAATGAGAGGAAAGTTGTATCTTTCATCATTGCTACATCACACCCTGAATGGCTCATCTCCTCGATGAGACCCTTCTCTAAGGGGATGTCCAGTGTCCTACAAATGGGCTTTGGGTCTCCACTCTGCACTGCCCCCTCATTCACTATGGTAATATTTTTTTTTGTTCTGATGATGCCTGATACCTGATCCCTTCGACACCTTGTGATCACACACCAGCTGGTATGCTTCTTCCATGTGGACTTTGTTGTTTCTGAGCTAGATGGTCAATTGTTTTCCTTAAAGCCTTTACAACCCCAGATGCTATATCTTTTGATAGCCGGACACCATCAGCTTTCTTCACCACACACATTTGCTTATGCACCCATTTGTCTTCAGCGATCAAAGCAGGGAGGTGAGCACACAATGATATGATTTTTTGTTCTTTGATGCCTGATACCTGATCCCTTCGGCACCTTGTGATCACACACCGGCTGGTGTGCTTCCTCCATGTGGGCTTTGTTGCTTCTGAGCTAGATGGTCACTTGTTTACCTTCAAGCCTTTAAGACCCCAGATGCTGTATCTTTTGATAGCCGGGCACCATCAGATTTCTTCACCACATTTGCTTATGCACCCACTTTGTCTTCAGTGATTATGTCTGGAAGGTGGGCATCATGGAATGTCAATTTAATAGAACAAAGTATTGTTGAATTGAGGGATTAGAGTGGTGGCCCAATGTCTATCTGCTACCTTAATATTGAACCTGTAAATATATGCACATAGATCTATTTCCCCATCCTCATATATAAATATATTTACATATGTACTTGCCTTTATTTTAACCTCTATAAAAGCCCTTTACTTCCTAGGTCTTTCCTCTATTTCCTTTGACTTTCCTCTTGTCCCATTATCATGCTCAGTCTTCATTTGGGTTTCAGTAATTCCTCTTGGTTTATTACCTTTGATCACACCCTACCAGGTCTTCTACACCCTCCTCACCACCGATTTGGATCACTTGTTGTTCCCTTGTCCCTGGGTTTGTTAACACCACTACCTTTCCCCCCACCTCCCCCTCTCCCATGTCCCCTGGAACTGTCGGTCCCATTTTTTTCTCCTCCAGATTGTTCATCCAGCCTATCTTATTTAGACAGACCTGCGGAGAAAATAACATGCACAAAAACAAGACAGAGCAAATCCAAGCAACAATATCCAACAAAACAACAACAACAAACCAATGACAAAAAAACAAAACACAACACAACAAGAAAGAAAAGCTTATAGTTAGTTCAAGGACTGATTGTTGGTCTTTAGGAGTGTTTCTCTTATGAGCATCACTGAATTGTTTCTCTCATCTACTTGGTCTAGGACCAATGGAAATGTCACCCAGCATGGATTTCCCACGGAATTACAAATGAGGCTACTTACACTTAGAAGTAATTGACCAAAGATTTCAGTTTCTACAAGATCCATTTGGTAGCCTCAGTACTTCACAGCATCCCTGTCACTCTATCATGCCACATCACTTGGCGTGTTCTATACCTGGGAATGCCCTATTACGATTGTAGGCTTTTCATAAAACAAAGCCTATCTTGCATTGTGTTGTTACTGTTTTCTCCTAAGGGTAAAAGCAACACTTCTATGTGTTGTTGTTACGCACCATCAAGTCCGTCTGTTTCATTTTGAAGTAATTCTTTGTGAAACAGAATGAAACATCGCCTGGCCCTGTGCCATCCTCACAATGGCTGTGATGTTTGAGTCCATTGTTTCAGCCACTGCATTAATGTAACTGCTTGAGAGTCTTTTTACTGACTCTCCATTTGAACAAGAAGGATGTTCTTCTCCAGAGACTGAACCCTCCTGCTAAGATGCCAGAAGTAGGTGTGACACAGTTTTGACATCCTTGCTTCTATGGAACAATCAAGTTGTATTTTTTCCCAAGATAGTTTAGCTTATTTTTGAGACAGTGAGTAGTATATTCAACATTCTTCATCAATGTTGCAGAGTATTTAATATACACTTAATACATTATTGATTTTGAGGAATGAGAAATTAAAATTATAATTGTCTCCATATCTAGTAACATACCAACATTTCCAGCCAACTTTCCTGCGGTCTGGGGACATACATTTCTCAGAGATCAGGAGGAATAGCTATTGAATAGTTTGGAAAGAGAAGTTACTATTCTTTTCTCATTGAAATTTGATTAAGCTGTTGAAGGAAAAACACATCTTCTAAAGTCCCTTCCATCATTATTTCCCTTCAGTACTGATTTTAAAATTTTGACTAATTTTATTGAGCTACAATTATCAAATCATATAATTCAATAGCTAATTTTTTAAGAAGGGTTGTGCAATTAACACCATATTCAACTTTGTACTTTTTCTTTCTTCTTGTACCCATTGAAGTCAACTGCCCATTCTCCTCCCCCCATCTCTAACCTTCTCTTTCATAACCCCAGATAATTATTAGTTCATTTCCTATCTTCATAAATCCTGACTTCCTAAACAGGAAAACATGTGAAACAAACACCCTCCCAAGGTGAGGTCAGAACTGCGGATATGTTCTGACCTATCGCTCTGAAAGTGCCCACGGAATGACAACCAGAGACCAAAATGAGTTGCTGTTTTTTCGCTCTCTCTGACATTTCGTGACATCTATTAGTTTATAAGATGTGGTCCTGCCTTTGTAAATGAGTGTAATTGAAATTATCGTCATATCTACAACCCTCATTGCTTGTTATAGTATAGTGGTTAAGTGTTAGACTGTAATCCACATGGTCGACAGGTCAAAACCACCAGAAGCTTTATGCCACGCCTGGGCTTTCTAAGCCCATAAACAATGACAGTCTCAGAAACCTACAGGTGGTCACTATGAGTCAGTAGTGACTAGATGGCAGCAAGGTTTTTTTTTTTAAAATAATAGTGTTACTATTAATAGAATTATATTAAGTCCCATAGAGATGATCTATAATGCACTACAACAAAATGCTAATGACATCCTCCCAAAGTGAACCAGGGACATAAAAAGCACAGTTATATGAATGGATTTTGAGCTCTGGCGTGATAATATCCCAAATATAAAAAGGATTAGTTCTTTTGATATGCACCAGAAGACATATGGGTGCCACAGCAAAGTGCAGTGAAGAAATTAGATGGTGCCTGGCTATCGAGCAAATAGTGTCTGGGGTCTTCGAGGCTTGTCTCAGAACAAATAGCCAGCTAATGGAGCAGTCCACTAAGTCCACACAAAGAATCACACCAGCCTGGATAATCTGAGGATTGTTAACAATCAGTGCCTAAATTCTAACCACTTGGTGTGCTGAATGCTGTGGATGATGGTGGAAACCCAAATCCATTTGTAGGCTCCCTGTATTGAGTCCCTGGTGAAGGCCCACTGCCTGCACACTATGGTACCTATAGTTTCTTTCTTTCGAATCATTGTTCCTTGCTTTGTAAAATATTTGTTTGTTAGATTCTTATGATAGAATATTGTTTTCTCTGTAACGCACATAGCAATCTCCTAAATAGTCATCTACATTTTGTTTAAATAAGAACTACCTCTTTCTTGGATGGGTATTCTGTGAACTATCAGTGCCTGATGGTATACTAGGTAGAAAACACTATGTCTATAAAATACCACCAGGCTATATGGGTAGTTGACTTAATTATCACTTTTGACCTGGCTGATATTTTTCCTGTGAACACACTATTTCAATTTTATAATTAATTCCACTTAGTATCCCCATAGAAAGTATACTCTGACCCATCATAATCACTGCCACATTTGATTTTAGCTTAATATCTGGTATACCTTATTGTGCCACAGGCTAAAGGAACAGCTTGTTCCCCTCAGTAACCTTCATGTAGGATTTGGCCTCACAGATATGCAGATGGTACTCAGGGCAAAATGAAGTATATATTTATATTTCTACATACATCTATATGTAAAATGTTTTTAATATACTAATAACTTGTGAGAACAATGGACACATGACAGTGTTTCACATTTTTGAATAAATAGATAAATCTTTCCTTTTAAGTGTCTCTCTTTTTTTTTTACTCAGGAGGTACTGTTATATGATTTTAGGGTAAGGGGAAAATATATGCTAAGGAGTGAGTTTACCTGACAGGCAGAGAGAGAGAGAAAGACATGTGAAATAAATATACAGCTTCAGAAGTTTTATATTTAAAAATTAATGATCCCTCAACTGACTACAATGGCTCATCCCCTTCAGGAATTACCTCCCAGGTTGAGAAAACAGCCTGGAAAGAAGTCCAAATAATCTACAATAAATTAAGTCCTTACATGCATGGAGTAGCGGCTTGAGATCAGGAGAACATTTACATATAGCTTCATATCAGATGTGCCCTCTCTAGCATTTTTAAGACTACATCGGACCATTTACCCAACTTTTAATAAGTTGTTTATATAGGAGTTTCTAAATCATTATAGTTTTATACAGCAGTTCTTAAATCAAAAGATTTTGTGCATGTTTTTCTTTAAATAGCTAAATTCAGGGATATTTAACACTGATGAGACTAAATTACAAGTGGAGCCCTTACTAATGTTTTAAACATTTTTAGACCAAGTCATGATCATCTGTAGCAGGTACTGATATTTCCTGGAATCTCTTAAACTGACCTGAGCTTCTGTCCATATGACATTTCTCTTCATCTAAGGAAAGAAGTGGGAAGAGTAACTGAAAGCAAATGAGCTGTTCTTTCCATTGAATCCAGTTCTCTAAAAAGAGAGTTTAGAAACTGTTGCTCTTTTCTTCTGATCCTTATAACGCCCCTTGAATAAAAGCTAAGTTGGCACTTTAATTGAGGGCAGACCAAAGCCGTGTATTCATAAACTGGAATGAATACTAATTTGTCAGCCAGACTAAATTATTCATGTCTTCCTATCTTTCAATTTCCCATGACTGTTCACAGTTGGGGGTTGCTTTGCTGTCCCTGGTTTCACTGCCTTCTCTAGAAATCTTTCCAGCAGAATCAGTGAGAAGCTTCCTGTTAGCAAGAACACACACTCTTTCTCTCACTCTCTTTCCCCCCTGCCCTGAAGTGTCCGCATACTTCTATAGGAATATTTGCGAGTGTTTGTGAATTAGGAACGCATTATATAGATGACTTGCAAAAGTGAATATTTTGAAATGCAGGTAAACCTCATTTCAAAACTAAATGTTTCCAAAAGCCACCCACACAGAATGTAAACAGCACAGTAACCTACAATGAGCAACACTGCAGGATTCTCATTTGTGATTGAGAAAGACGAAGGGACTTGAATTGGCTTTAATTTGAAAATTGTCCTAACTTGATAGTAAACATTTTCATAGACTTTTATTCTCAAAGAGAATCGTTTTTTTTCATTTGGTTTTAATCATTTTATTGGGGGCTCTTACAGATATTATAACAATCTAGAATTCATTTAAATCCAGCATATTTCTACTATGGCTGGAGGTAAAAAAAAACAACGAACAAACAAAAACTATAAATCCAAATAAAGTAAAATAGTATGAACATTTAGGCCAGAAATGATAGAATTAGATTCCAAAGAGCCTCGGGTAACCCTAAGTTCAATGAGAGAACTCCAAGTAATGAACGCACCCAAAGTCCATGAGGGAAGTGTCATTTTGACTGATTGACATCCTGTGATTATTTAGCTGGATTTGAAAGTAATCTAATTACTGTTTTAAAAACAAAACAACGTTTGAAAACCACTGAATTCAATGGTAATTATGCCTCCCCACATGAAAATTGCACAAAACATTTATGTAAATAAATTAATTTTCAGTCACTTCTAGTCCTTTTTCCGGTGTGACAGCTAGTTTTTCCTGAGGTTGAGGTTGCTGATCAATTTGTTTTGCTCACCCTCTCTGTGCACTGTAGTGAAGCCTTCAGGAAGACTATACATTACACGTACTCATCAAAGCCCGCATCTTCCCAGAAGAAGGGCTGTCAGACATTCCTAACAGGGACTTCCCAACACCTTTGACCCTCCAGCTTTCAGCACCAAGTGCATCCAGCGTTTAGAAGGAACTGATCTCAGTTTCCTAGATGACTTCTGGTTGAATAGGAATCATCCCTAAGGTGAACATTGACTTCTCTAGTCCCATGGTTTCTAGAGGCAATGAGTGTTTAGGGATTGGAAACGGGGAAAGTCGGAGCTCCGACATTTAGGTACACCCATCTAACTTCACTGTCAGTGGACAGAGCAAGAAGACTGCAAATGGAATCCAGCTGCTTGTGAAGAGTCATGTTTCTCTGTGTGCAAGTACCTTTAGCCTTGAAGATTCTTACCTCTGTGACCCAGGTTTTCTGTTTGGGTCAATAAGAAGTTAATGATCATTTTCATGTTACTTTCCATTTTGGATCTAGTGCTATGGGCTGATAGGCCTTGGATGGTCATCCTATATCAAAGTCAGACATATAGAGGCATACCTCATTTTCATGGACTTTGCCTTCCTGAGCCCAATCACTCTTGTTCTTTTTCACACATTGATGGTTTATAGCAACAGCATGTAAAGAAATGGCATTTTCCCTACAGCATAAGCTCACTTCATTTCTCTGTGTTTGATGATTTTCACAACACCTCACATTTTTCCATGATGCTCCCTCACACTTAATAGACTACAACATAGTGTAAGCATAGCACTCATATGCACTGGGAAACAAACATTTTCATCTGGCTCATTTTATTGCACTGGTCTAGAAATGAATTTGCAAGTCATACATTTATTTTTCAAATAATCTTTATTGATGTAACATTTTTATAGCTAAATAAGAAATAAAACATTCCAAACAATTCACAATAATATTTATAGCATCTGATACCGACTTTCACATATGCCCCTTCGATAGCACAGAAGCTGACAAAGTATGGCGAGACCCACTCTGGTATCAGGATGCTTGAGTCTGATTGTGAGCCAAGGGTCATTTTTACACCTTCAAATGTTTGCAGAAAAAAGGAAAGATGATGTTTATTACACATGATCATTTTATGAAACTCCAGCTGTAGTGCCTATAAATAAAAAGTTTTACGGGAACAGTTACATTTCTATTTACGTCTTATGTCTACTTTGCATTGCAATGATAGATTTGAGTAGTTGTAGTGAAGACCACAAAGTCTCAAACGTTTGCTACTGACCCTTCAAGGAAAATGTCTGGCCAGCCTGCAGAACAGCAGCTTCTTGGGTCGCACTGTTGGAATCATTCGATGGCCATGCGACTGGATTACATATGCAACACGCGTGGCTAACTCTCAGGCTTAGCTTGGCATCGTTCCATCAAATCCACAGTGTGGGTGCTAATGTGTGCGCCATCTTTTACCCATATTCTTCATAAAGTTAGGTTTTTGTTTAAGATCCATATTCCTGAGTTTACTTATGTAAACTTTTTGGGGTCTCTCATTAAAAAAAAAAGAGCAAGAGGAGAGAAATAATCCTAAATTCTCTTTGCTTTCAGGGTATGTGTTTTCATACCTTAAACACCCCGGGTCTGATTCAGAATAACACCCTGTTTTCTAAAAAGTATATTTTTTCTTCTCCCATTTATATATGATATTAATCAGATTCAAGAGGTTGTCAGATTTTCAATGCTCTTCTTTTGCCTCAACTATGACTAAAATTACCCTTTGTTAAATTTTTGGATCATAGATGAGTAATTCATCAGTGCCTTAAGAAGTCCCTTAGGATGACACACACACACATTAGCACCTAAATCGGGAATTTGAAAGCATGATTCCAAGTGATGTATTGCCATCTATATAGGAGTTTTTACCAAGCTATGATTTTCTAGCTGGTATTTTAATGACATGATTTTTAAAATCATTCAGATACTGTCTGTCCCAAAACACTGTTGGTAAAAATGAACCGTGTTTCCTGAAGAAATCAGCACAGCGTAGCAGCCAGTGCTACTGGTCATCTTTGGAATCTGTCGACAGTAGAGCGCAACTACGGAAGCAAAGCAACAGGGCTTCGCTCTAGAGCATCAGCCTTAGGTGTTTCATTCACAGGAACAACTTTGGAGCTGTGAAAGCACTTATGTAAGCGTTTGGAATTTAAAGTTGTGCAATGTGTTAATTGCTACGCTATTTATAGAATGCTTTTTTGGTTCACAGACAATTGGGAAAAATTAGTTGTAACATATATTGTATTTTGAATAGATGTTAGTAGTGGATGAAATTTTATAAGGCAACTAGCGCCTACTACTTTCTTAAAATGTGTTAATATTTTAAGTTATACAATGTAGTTCATTGCTCTTTAAAGTATTTTTGTCAAGATTCCAATATTCTTTGAAAGCCAAATATCCACGACAGTGAAGTAATTAACAAGTTAAAATGTCTGATATCACTCCATTTCTAACTTGGCATTTTTTACTAATCCATTGTCTGTTTCCTTTATTAGAATGTAAACCCTGTTACATGAAATTTCACCTTGTTTATCGCTGTAGTCCAATCATCTAGAATCATGACTGGAATATAGTGGATGCCCACTAATATTTATAGCTCCATTTATGAGAACTGGAATAATAAATTTATTCTAAAATACATGATATGAATTCCATGCAGAACTCACATTAAATGTCTCCATGACTATAAAGTGATAAAAGTAGAAGGCACCCTGAACCCCGTTTGACAATAAGGTACATCGGCTGAAGCTGTTAAAACCATGCAAATATATTTATTTATTCTGATTTTGGGTTCCAGAAGCAAGCTGTTTAAGATAATTTAGCTTACTCTTAAATAAAAAGTCTTACCAGTAGACAAAGACTTGGTATATTACATAGCCTCCTTCAAACTTCCTTCAAATAAATCAACTCTCCAGTTCCAATATGTGTCTGCTCAGTATCTGCCGAAAGGGACCACAGCTGGGTACTAGAAACATGATCCTTTGATTGTTGTTGCGTTACCAGCCAGTTCTCCCGAGAGAGGTCAATGTTGCTGCACTCTTCAATCTATCAGAGGACAGAAGTTCCAATAGCAGCAGGGTTTCACAGATTATTATTAGCACATTCCTCAGAATAAGCCATTGTACCGGCACAACTACAGCACAAAAAGAACGAGGTTGAAAGAAAAAGGCAGCGATGCCAACAATAACAACAAAAGGCACCGCATACGTTTATTGTGAAAATTCTTTTTCATTCAAGAAAAATCTGGTAAAGATCCAAGAGACTCTTGACAAAGTTGATCCCCACATGGCAGTTTAGAGCTGGAGGCTGAGGGAGGCCGCCGCCTCTCGGAATGGCACAATCTGGAGCATGGCAGCTGGAGATGGAGGCACAGGGAAATAGATAAGGACTGGGTCAAAATGCTTCCATACAGAAGTAGCCGTCATCACCTCAACTCACATTTCTTTCTCCAAAACAAATCAAGTTGGTCAAATGTAAATGCACTAGAGAAGTGTAATCTGAAGATATGCTAGGAAAAGAAAAACAAAATTATCATTGAGCAACACTAATATGTACTACCCATTGAAAGGATTAAATTGAGCAATGTAAAATGCCTGTCTCAAAACACATTTAGCTCCCTAATGTCACTATTTTGAATTATACGTAGTGTTTTTACATAATATGCATCATACACACATGTGTTAGTCTGGGCACATTACAGAAACAAATCCACAGAAACTCATATGTATAAGAGTTTTATATAAAGTTAAGTGCACATCAAGAAAACATCCCAACCCAGTGCTGCCCAAGTCCACAAGTCCAACATTAGGCCGTGTGTCCGAAACCAATCTACAAAGTCCTCCTCCGTCTCACAAAACACACTATGATGCCAATTGCAGGAGGAAAGCGGAGTCAGTGAATGTGTAAGCATCTCAGTGCTGGCAGAGGTCTCCACACAGCTGCTCCAGCACCGAGGGCTGCATCGGGGTAGGTTCATGTGGCTTCTCCTCAGGGATGTCTTGCAGGAAGTAAGCCTTGTCAGCTGAAGCTGGGAACTGGCTAAGGCAGCTGCACCCTGGTGCGACCATCACAAAGCAGGAGACCCAAGAACTGGAAAGCGAGGCTCACGGAGCCATTTATCCCTCCACTCTTCAATTAACCCCACATGTGTTTATTGTCCAGGTTGGCACAATATCTTCTCTATGGAAAAGGATGAGGCTTTCTATTCTATTCTCATAAAGAGTTACAGAAACCCACAGGGGCAATTCTACCCGGCCTTAAGCAGTCATTATGATTCAGAATATCTTCATGGCAACAGGTTTGGGTTTTTGGATACAGTTGCACAGTGAGCTGTGCAGTGAACTGCTAACAGCGTCTGTAACTGAACTATCAGCTGCTCCTTGAGAAAGGTAAGACTCTCGACTATCATAAAGACTTAACGTCTGAGAAACCAAAAGATTCAATTATGTCCTGTTATATATGGTCACATTAAATTGCAATTGAATTGATGGCAGTGAGTTTTGAGTTTGAATGTATGTATATTTATATATACTATAAAATTTGTAAATCATGCGATATCTATCTATCATCTATCTATCTGGTGGCAGCTTGGCTAGAGCATTTAGTTTTAACTGAATTCAAGCCCTCCCGTTTCTAGTGAAAGAAATATGACGGTCTGCTTCTGCAAAGGTATTTGACTAGGTGGAGCATCATAAACTATGGATGGCCTTCGGAAGCATGAGGATTTCAGAACACTTAATTATGCTCGAGCAAGAACTCTACCTGGATCAAGAGGCAGTTGTGTGGATAGAACAAGGGAATACTGCGTGGTTTAAGAACAAGGGGGTGTGTCAGAGTTGTATCCTCTTACTACACTTATCCAGTGTGTATGCCGAGCAAATAACCAGAGAAGCTGGATTTAATGAAGAAAAGAAGCTTCAGCATTGGAGGAAGGTTTATTAACAAGCTGAGAGATATTTAGATGATACAACATTATTTGCTGAAAGTGAGGCGAATACCGAGGCCTGAAGCCCAAGGACTGCCATCTTCAGTAAGGATTGCAGCTCATTGTAAAGACCCAAATCATCCCCACTGGACCGATAGGTGTAATTATGATGAACAGAGAAATGATGGAAGATGTCAAGGATGTTTGTCTTGCTTGGATCCACAATGAATGCTCATGAGAAAGGCAGTCAACAGATCAAAGGATGCATTGTGTTAGATAAATCTGCTGCACAAGACCTTTTTAGCCTGTTCAAAAGCAAGGCACTAGATTGAGGGTTAAGTTGTGCTTGACACAAGCCCTGGTATTTTTCCACTACCTCATATGCCTTGAAAGTTGGGCACTGAAGAAGAATTGATGCATTTGAATGATGGTGCTCGTGAAGATTGTTAAAAGTACTATGGATTTCCAAAGGAACAAACAGGTGTGTTTTGGAAGAAGTACAGCCAGAATGCTCCTTAAACGCATGGATGGAGAGACTTTATCTCGTGTAGTTGGAAAATGCTATCAAGAGAGGGAAGTGCCTGGGCAAGAGCCTTATTCTTGGTAAAACGGAGGGCCAGTGACAAAGAGGGAGATCATCCACAAGAGGGACTGACTCAGGGACTGCAGCAATGGGCTCAAACATACCAACTGTGAGGATGGTGCAGCACTAGGTTGTGCTTCGTTCTGTCACACGCAGTCGGTATGAGTCCGAACTGACTCAGTGGTACCTAACAATGACACCAATTCCTGCAAACATTGACACATTGGGAATCCTGTGGGGATTTCTGTCTGTCTGATAGGGTTCCTGGAAGAAAGAATCAAGGCGAGGGTGGTGGATATGATGTTGTCAGGGTCAACTCAGAACTCACTGCCATAGAGAGCGGCCAACTCTACAGGCCTACGTGTAGGACAGGGTAGACGTGCCATGTATTTGCAAGACTGGACTCTTTGGGGAAATAGAAAGTCTCATCTTTCTCCTTTGGGCAGCTTGCGGTTTCAAACAGCTGACCTGTGCTTATTAGCCCAAACTGTGCCCCCTGTTAGGGGTGGTACACGCCCCCTAACTGCTCTGCTGAGGGATCTTTTGTCTTATAATATACATCTCACCAGGAGGTTGCTATTTGTAGTTCCATTCCTTTAAAAAAATCATTTTACTTGGGGCTCTTACGGCTCTTCTCACAATCTATACATATAACCATTTTGTCAAACACATCTGTAGCTATGTTGTCATCATCTTTTTCAAAACATTTTCTTTCTCCTGGAGCCCCTGGCATCAGCTCCTCATTTTGACTCATGGCTTTGACTTGTGGCAGCCCCGTGTCTGAACTCAGGAAAAGGCCTTGCTATGAGGGTCAGTTCACATGGAAATATAGTTCTCTTCTAAACAAAGCATGGCCACGCATGCTTTTGCAACCAGTGCAGGTCTGAAGACACGGTTCTCAGTAATGCCCTTGTCTCAGTTGTTTCATTGCAGGGCCGTCGTGGGGAAATAAACTGCCACCAATACAGGGGCTTCGGAGGGTATCTCTTGGGCAGTCGATTCCAGGCACGGAGGGCAGCTCAGAAGGTGGTGGCGACTTAGAGAACTCCACAGGTAAACTGATCGATTTTCTCAAAGGACATAGGACTGATTATGAAGGCAATGAAGACATTTTATTTACTGGGTTGCAATTGAATTCTATATATTTTTATTGTCTTGCGGTTTTTCCTATTGAATGAATTGCTCTAGCTTTGTCCATCAAGAGATCTTTCAATTGGCTCCTACAGGTAGAGATTTCGGCTAGATATTTGTCCAGATAAAATTAGAACCAGATATGTCAGCTAGTATTTTTTGTCTATTGTATACATTAACTGTGAACATCTCAGTAGCTTTGACTAGTAGAATTCTTTGTTGTCAGTTTACAGAATAGAGTGAAATTTATAGCTCTTTCTCTAAGATCATGGATAGGAAGCAGCAGAGCTAAAAATGAAAACTTTCGTCAAAAGTTGACCTGTTGGTGGGCCACACCTCCCCCCCAATTTCTTCTGAGATAGTTCTACACAATAAGATGTAAGGCTTTAAGGCAGAAACTTCACAATGCCTCTGACCTAAATGACTTCTTTCCTCTGTGTATTTTTCAGAAAAATATGATCTGGAAGGTAGAATTTACCAGAAGTATTTACAGGGAAATGCAAGGTTTAACTGAGCTTTCTTTGTCTTCACTAATGGGAAGAATGACTGAAATTTCATCAGAGATGAGAGCAAATACTGTCATTTCCATTTAAGTTACACATAAAATTCCACTGCTGTGTATTTTTCATCAAAGTAATAGCTACTGTTTTGAATTTCTGATTTATAATTAATGGTCTTTTGGGAGCTTTCTCCAAATGTACAGCTGCGGAAAATGGCTTGTTGTAAAATAAACATTTTATAAAAGTAGGAACTTTCTACTCTGTTAAGAAGAGTCAGATGACTTAATAATATACTCTCTCTCTCAGGCAATTTTCAACACTTTGGAATTATTCTTCTTACAGCTTCCACCATGTCTTCTCTATGTTTTCATTTATCCCATACTATCCTGTGGCCTTCTGAGTGAATTTTAGTTTTATAAATGATATTAATTAGAGAAAACACTTTTTGAGGTTTTCTTCAATCCAATCGTCTACATTTGATCATTGATGTTTGATTTATCAGGTAAATAAATTATAAGTATTGCTACAAAAATTTTCCAAAAATATTGTTTTGTATGAGACGATACAATGCAATGGAGTTTGATATGCTGAGACATTATTGTGGGTGAAAGAGCTATGTAAAATTAAATGCAGGTTTATTTTGGATGTCAGCTTTTGTGCTAAGAAAGGACATATTAGAAAGGATGAGCTCTCAAACCGCTGTAGTCGCATCGTTGCGGACTCCTGGTGGCAAATAGGCCAGCATAGAACTTCCCCTGTGGATTTCTGACACTAAATTTTAGGGGAGGTGGAAGACCCAACTTTTCCCTGTAGAGTGACTAGTGGTTTTGAACTGCTGGCCTTGTGGCTTGCAGTCTAATATATAATCTACTAGCCACTAGAGCTCCTTGTATGAACTCTAGAATTTCTAGAATCAGTCGTATTAAGGTTTGATGTGTATTTAGAAAAAAGAAATATTTTTACACCATTATAATAAAAGAAGAAAGGGGAAATTGTTTTCACACCAAAGGAATAGACATTGAACACTAAGATGACATGACCAGGGCAAGGGAGATGATGGAGGGATGGGCAAGAAGTGGCGAGGGAAGGTAGGTGGGAAAAGAAAACAAAGTAGAATAAAGAACCACATAAGTAGGGGATTGTTTTGACGAGAGGACTGTACCACTATGTTTTCTCTGTACATGCTACATTCCACAATGAAAAGAAAACGAATTATAATAGTGCATAATATTAAAATTTTTTAAATAGAAAAAAAGGGTAGGGGTCACAGCCTCAAAAATACTCCAGATTTCTTGCCTATCAGATCTAAACACTGAGTGGTTATAGAATGGGAATGTGTACAATGAAATGGACTGGAATTCTTTTGTGACACTCAAGCTAGTTCAAACAAGCAAATAAACAAACAAACAAAATCTGCTGAGCTTATCTGCATTGTTGCTCACTATTGACTCCTGATCTGCTTTCTGTCACTAGGTCTTCCTGTCCAGGACTTCATATCAATTGAATCAATCATTGGGTTGTATTTGTGGCTGGTTTCTTTCACTTCACAAACGAACTTGGAGGGTCTTTATGTCGGTGGATTCTTCCAAGCTCATTCCTTTCTATTGATGAGTACTAGTCCCTAGTTTGAACTGTTTATCCCTTAATAAGTTAAAAGACATTTGGTTAATTCTGATCTGGGGTTAGTAGGAATGACATTCCTATGAACATTCATGTGAGAGCCAGTTCACAAATCAAAACCAGGTCCCGAGGGCCACAGTCACAATTCAGCACAGAGATTCAAGACAGGAGACAACGTTGGGACGTAGGGGGCTCAAGGTAGAGAGAGTCCAAGGCCCAGCTCTTTATTCAAGGCAGGTTTATATCCCTTATTGGTCATGTATCCTGCCTCCCATGACCAGTTCTCACGCAAAGGGTTTGTTAAAAACTATCTGAAGGCAAACACAGAAGCAAAACTATTTTTTTTCTTTTTAATGTAAAATTTTTTTAAAAAACGTTTTATTAGGGGCTCATACAACTCTTATCACAATCCATCCATATACATACATCAATTGTATAAAGCACATCTGTACATTCTTGAAGCAAAACTATTTTAGCCTCGTTGTCTATTGTCCGGAGGCGAAGATAATGCCAGGAAGAGGGAGGTTGCCTGAACGTCTGCAGAATGCTGTGTCCCAGCAGTTTCCTGGGGAACAGGAGCGCAAGTGTTAATCTTTGTTGAAAGTCAGACCATTCAGTGCCTCACCTCCTCAAGTCTTGCCATAATGTGGAAAGTGATGGTCGTGTACTACTAGACGAAGGAAATGAGGTTAGATGTCCCGCTAATTCACTCTGTAACTCCGAGACTCGGGGCAGCGTTCTGATTCAGGCTCGCTCCCTTTAGAGATTTAGCATCAACATCTCTGGGTTCAGAGGCTTTGGCACGTATTCCTTTCTCAGGGTCCGTCTTAAGACTCTGCTCCCTCACTCTCAGATACATGTTTTAATGGAAATATATTTTGTTTCTCTTGAAAGAAGATTTCAGAGGAGAATGGCCAGATTATGCAGTTGGTGGGTGGGTGTTTATTCCTATAAAACACGACCAAATTATTTTCCAAAGAACCTGAGCCATTTCTAATACCCACAAGCACCACTGATTTTGTTAATTGTTCCCCATCTTCAGCAACCACTTGTATTGCCATTTTATTTAATTCTAGATATGTATCCTTTGTTCACTTCCCCTCTTTCTGCCTTCTTGTACACTAACTGTTATATTATTATTTTGATTCACACTTATCTCCACTATTCACATATTTGCACATATCTCTTTTTTATGTTACTTGTGACTATGGGATTTAAAATATATATCTTTAACCTATTACTGTTTTCCTTCAAATATACATTTTTGCATAAATTAAACTCCTCCTGGCAGTCCCAAGAATCGTGGATGTTTCCCCATGTGCTTCTCCTCTGAACTGACTTCGAGTAGGCTCAATTGTCATGAATTAAGCTGCACTTGGTCTTTTCTTCTGAGGCCTTTTAGCTGTTGATCCTATCCAGTGCATTTTCATTACCGACATCGCAGTGGTTTCGTTATTTTATTTTCATATCTTTTATTTCTTGCCATAGTTAAATCTTCTGTATACTCCTGGCCATATTTTATAGCATGAAACATTGGTTTGATAGTCTTTGATTTGCAAACCCATAATATCTGTCACTTTATGTCTGTTTCTAGTCAGGAATATTTACCATTAAAATGGGCCATATTTTGTACTTCTTTGATTGTTGGGATTTTTAAAATTGAGTTCTCTATGTAGAATATTTGTCTTGTTAGTTACTAGATTTTGCTGCGGTCCTTTAAAGAATTTTGAGTTTTGTTATTGGGTAGCAATCTGATCGTTTCGAAGTTTGATTTTAAGCTTTGTTAGGGTTTGTCCAGAGTAATTTTATTTTGAGAATCCTTTAATTCATTATTAGGAGTTCTGGTGGTGTCGAGGTGAAATATCGGACTGTGTGAGACCCCCAGCAGCTCCACGTGAGAAAGACTGGGCTCTCTGCTCCCATCCACAGGCTGTCTCAGAAACCCACAGGGGATCACTCAGAGTTAGCGTTGATGCGAAGGCAGAGAGCTTCTATTATTATTTATTATTATTATTAATAAGTTCATTACTAAGAGAATGCTTTTCTCTGAGTTTACCATGAGATTACTTCTTCGCGACTCACGGTAAGTAATATAAACTGTTCTTATCCTGATTTGATTTCATGCCATCATTAACCTAAATTTTCCCACTTCTTTCCCCGCTTTAGTGCAGTAAATAATCATTGACTGACTCAAGAAGACCCCTGCCCTGATATCCTTTCTATCTCACATCTCGGTGTCCTCACCTCAGAGAGGGTTGAGTTCCCACATGCTCTGAGGTCTAAAAGCGACTTCCACAAAGTAAATTAGAGCAGTTTGGGGGAACATTTTATTTTTCCCCTTTTCTAAGGTAGAGCAAGTCTTCACTGGCAGTTTGAAACATCTGAAATTATTGTTTCATGTATAGTCTACGGATTTTTATCTTATTTTATTTTTATGGAAGAATACGTATTTTAACAAGTAAAATTCTATGAACTGAGGTGAAATTCCTCTAGCCTGGTTTTAATTTTCTAACTCATAGATGGAGTATATTTGAGATTTAAGACATAGTTTCTCATAAGGTAGGTCATAGGATACCTGATAGTTTAAAATCTATGTGCTTAAGAAACAAGCTTTGTCGAGTGAATCAGTCTTTCTGGTAGGCTGTCCCAAGATATACTTTCTTCTTTTTTAAAAAAAATCATTTTATTGGGGGCTTTTTATAACATTCCATACATCAGTTGTATCAAGCATATTTGTACATATGTTGCCATTATCATTTTCTAAATATTTACTTTCTGTCTGAGCCCTTGGTTTCAGCTACTGAAACGTTTATACTATTGGTACTTTTGGCTGTAGAGCATTAACAGTGACAATTTTGACCTCTCCAAGGGTTTCTACTGAACTGAATGTATTTCTATACATATTTATGTCTATGTATCTGCTCGCTTTTTGGAATTGTTTTAAGTATTTTTTGTCTAGGCTCTGATTCCCTAAAAATAAAGTAAGATTTTAAATAAAATTATAAGCTTATGCTTCCTTTAAAGAGTTGGTATTTAAGAGGAATATTTTCAAATTGGAGCGATTGGTCTGCAGGAAATAGCTGTACTGATGTATTGACTTTGGGGGATCAATCCACTAATGCTCACTTACTAAGATTTTCTCTTTAGATTTTTAATTTCAGGAAATCAAGAATCCATTCTGTCTTGCTCAGCCGTTTATAGGCTTTTATGGATTGTTGCTGGAACATGCCGGCTTTCAGTGAATATGTGTTCAATTTCCAGATACAAATGGGACTAAATTCGTTGATTACTTATAATGTTTTTAGCTTATAGAACATGGATGTCTTCTGGCTGTAAAAGGCCTACAAAACTGTGAATCCCTGCCAACATTGCACACCGCACCAAAGGGCAGCAATTCCAGTGTTCACCTTAGAAGTGCGTCCATTACAGCTTGGACTAGAATGGCCCACGGATGATGTCATAAATATCCAGATGGTTCTTGACAGAAAAAACACTCCTTATCCCCGTTGTAGAGAATCAAACATATAGCATAACACAAGAGCTAACATTTTCATAACATGCAAATGAGTTCAATTTTATAAATTCTTAATTATCTTCAAATTTACCCCAAATTAAGATCGTCTGTCTAGGGACGCAGGGTGAGGCCACGAGTACCTGCTTGTCTCTTCATTGGAAAAATGGCGTCAACAGAGCTCAGCTGGGGAAAGAGTATTGGGGAATTTTCTGAATCCAACCTTATGAGCATAACCTGCTGTGGCGTGCTGGGAAGAGTGAACGCAATGATGTATTAGGGGGAGTGGACCATTCATCTTCCTCCTCTATGAATAACATTTCTCCAGGAAAAACTTAGGTGTGAGTGGGCCTTCAATCTCCATTCTCTCAGGAGGGGGCATCAGAACTAACTGCATCTCCGCTTCATCACAAAACAGAAAGATGGTTGATAGACTTGGACGCACCCTTACGTGCGTTTCAAAATACTGAAAGTTATTAATCTTCTCTATATCAGCATTTGCCTAATTGCTCTTGCCTGTGGGTTTTAGACACTAACCATGTGTGACTAAGCAGTATCATGCTTTCCAAACAAGTTCTACACTTTAGTGACCTTGCTGACATAAGAACTTTTAACACTCTGCTATCAAATACCTAAACGAGAACCTTTTTCCTCAGTAGAAAAAGTTAGGATCATTAGGAGTGTGAAGCTTTAGGGAAATCTCTAGTGGGGTTTTGGGCTTTAATCAAAATAAATGATCACATGTTTAAATATCATCTAGACCCGTACACCGGGTCTCTGCGTTAATTGTAGTATGTCTTGCACTATACTACTCCAGGCAGCACCTACCTACCTGAAACCTTTCTTCCTAAGAGTCAATACCTGGAAAGAGCTTGTCACCTCAGAGCTATATTTGGTGAGGGTAATAAAAACAAGTGAATGAATGCATTTAAAGGGAAAGAGACATATTTAAAGTGACTGAAAGTTAGAGTGTAAAAAGCAAACAAACAAACAGATTTGTTCTCTTAACCATTAAGAAATTATTATGCAATACTCCCTTCAGGTAAACATGTAAGTAGAACCAAAGCCAGCATTGTATTTTGTGTGTGTGAAACTGTGTGATGCACACACAACTAGGGCGTACAAATGTCACTAATGTATCTTAGTTGTCAGAAGAGGTAACATGAGTTTTGGAACAGTGAGAATTATAGAATATTCTCCAGACATAATTGAGTTTATCAATTTAATTCAATAGTATATATTCAAATTGGCTTACTCAAACCCACTATCTCGGAGTCAATCCTGACTCATGGAGACCTTAAAAGGCAGAATAGGACAACTGCTGTGAGTTTCTAAGTCTGTACCTATTGACAAGAGCAGAAGATCTCTTCTTCCTCCCACAGAGTCACTGCTGAGTTTGAACCGCTGATCTCCTGGTGAGCAGCCCGGCATGTGATCCACGACACCAACGTGCTATTCACTATGCCCAAGGGGTTTCTCTCAAATTAGCTTAAATAGTTCTGAAGTGAAAGCATCTTATTTTTTTCTGAATGGTGTCTTCTAAGGCTACCTATTTGTTCATGCAGGTTAATAATATGTTTGTTGTGCTATTGATATTATAAATTTATTTAATATATCTTCTCTTTAATTTACTTATTTTGATAATTTAAATAGCTCCTGCTTCAAATGAGTTCTCTTAACTAGTTCCAGAGTAGCACATACATAGAGGGGTTTAGGAGAGGAGACGGGTCAGTCAGGGTGCGATGTAGTAACGATGAAGAACACAGCTTTCCCCCAGATCCTGGATGCTTCCTCCCCCCAAGTACCATGATCCGAATTCTACCTTGCAGGCCTGGATATGGAAGAGGTTTTACACTTTTGCATATGGGGGCTGGAGGCACAGGGAATCCAGGATGGATGATACCTTCAGGACCAAGGGTGTGAGAGGTGATGCTGGGAGAGTGGAGGGTGAGTGAGTTGGAAAGGGGGAACTGATTACAAGGATCCACATGTGACCTCCTCCCTGGGAGACGGACGGCAGAGAAGGGGGGGAAGGGAGACTCCGGATAGGGAAAGATATGACAAAATAACAATGTATAAATTACCAAGGGCACATGAGGGAGGGGGGAGTGGGGAGGGAGGGGGGAAAAAAGAGGACCTGATGCAAAGGGTTTAAGTGGAGAGCAAATGCTTTGAGAGTGGTTGTGGCAGGGAATGTGCAGATGTGCTCTATACAATTGATGTATGTGTATGTATGGATTGTGATAAGAGTTGTATGAGCCCCTAATAAAATGTAAAAAAAGAAAAGAGGAGAAAAAAAAGAAAATGATTAGGTCAAAGAATGTACAGATGTGCTTTATACAATTGATATATGTATATGTATGGATTGTGATAAGAGTTGTATGAGCCCCAAATAAAATGTTTAAAAAAATAAAAAAAAACAGCAACAAAGAACCTTTCTGCTATTTTGGATATATTTGTGAAATGGGGAAGGCAGAGGCAAGTATTGTAATGTATACTACAGGCACATATTTTGCTTGTTGCAAGTGAGTAGATATAGAGAATCAAACATAGAACATATGAAAACATTACATATAAAGAGTTAAAGATTATGTGTTTGCAATTGTGACATATTTTTTTGTTTTTTTTAATTGAATTTCACAATTTAAATGTAGAACCATTTATAAAAGTTGGGAAAATTGCTGCCCTGCTTGCTTCTGGGAGATTACTGCAAAAATGTGTACATGCAATACACATCTGTATCTGTAGACACATGTATGTGCACATTTCTGTCAGTTTCTATCTCTCTTTCTCCTGATCGATCTATCTGCGATATAGTGGACTGGATTCCCTCAAAATATCAGGGGAGGTAAAAAGTTAGTGCTACAAAATCATAGAAATTTTGTTTAAGCCAAAATATAAAAATGCAATTCTCTTGTTTCTTGACATATCCTCCATCCTAGGTCTATATACCTCTGAAGGTAGAATTGTAAACTCACTAAATAACCCTTCTCCCAGTGAGTTATGCCTTGGGCTGCTAAGCAAGAGGTCAGTAGTTCAAAACTTTCAGTCAATCTATGGACGATGCTGAGGTTTCCTACTCGCATACAGTCACAGGCTCAGAGACCGCGGGCACTGCTCGTTCTCCTCTGCTCTTGGTGGTTGGAATCCGCTCCAAGGCAGGGAGTTGGGATTTTGGAATCCTTCCTCTGAGGAATTCTGCAGTTTTTGATTTATGCCACTTCAAAAGGGCAGCTGTGGCATACTTGAAAGAATCAACTTGTGTTCCTTTTAGATGTGCTTTCAGCTTGGGGGACAAAAATAAATGTGAAGAGGCAAGATCAGGGCTATAGGGTAGATAAAACAAGGTTTACAAACATAATTCTTCTAGACAGCCTTTGTTACTCAGTATTACTTGTGTTATTGTTGTTATAGAGAGAAAAGTCGTTATGCATCTTTCTTCATTAATGCAACTTTTATTTTTTTAAAAAAACTTTTCCTTAATAGGCTTCCATAACCATCCTGTGAACTTTCAGGGAATAAAATGTACTTCTCTGAATTCACCCAAAACTGTCACTATAACCACTGAGTTGACCTTTCAACCTTGAATTTATTTATTTTTATTTTTAAAAATAATTTTATTAGGGTCTCATACAACTCTTTGCACAATCCGTACATACATCATTTGTGCCCAGCAAATTCATACATATGTTGCCATCATCATTCTCAAAACACATGCTTTCCACTTGAGCCCTTGTTATCAGCTCCTCATTTTCCCCTCCCTCCCTGCTCCCACCCCCTTGATAATTTATAAATAATTATTATTTTATCATATCTTACACCATCTGACGTCTCCCTCATCCAGTTACCTGCTGTCCATCCTCCAGGGAGGAGGTTATATGTAGACCTTGTTCTGCCTTGAATTCAAATGGTATAGCAGACCCCTTAAGAGTCATTGTTTGAAAGGCAAGTTAATGAAACTGGGATACGTGCATTCCTGAGAGAATCATGGTGCATTCAACCACTGAGGGCAGAGACAAGTTTAAACACATTTGTTCTGGAGTAAGCCCATGCCTGGATGAACTAGAACACCAGCAGCAATACTTCCTGACTTACACATAGCTAGACAGACATATCCATATATAGAACCAAATTATGAAAAGGAAAACTAATCTCTGGCTTCTTTGACCAAAGATTAGTCTTCTCAGTAGATTTCAACTCCCAGAATAATATAATACTGGAATTATATTATCCCTTAATTTCTAGGTCACGTTTACCATTTATTTCAGAGGCAGACTGATATCACACACACACACACACACATCCTCATTAACTGGATTATTAAATCCAAATACAAGGAAAGTGTGTGGACAGGGGTGTCTTTTAAAATATAAAATGTTTGACAAGACTTTTAAGCATGTCGTGAAGAGATTTGTTTTTCTTTCCTGTTCTTTGTTTGTGACCTGCTCAGTTATTAGGAAAGACCTTGCTGAAGTCCAGGGCCATGAGCAGTATGTGAGTGAGGTCACGTTTACCACCGTGACACAGGCTTTGGATAATTTGATTCCAGGTGGGCTACAGCAATTGGACTGTCGTCACTCAGCACTGGGCTCTGAGTGGGGCACAGAACTGACTTTGAATGAGCAAAAGGCCCTGTAGACAGTCTTGGCACTGTATTTCTAAATTGGCCCTGGAAACCATTTATTATTTTTTGAGTCCAGAAAGAGATGAAGTCAAATCAGCTGCTGATCTCTCCATTGACTTCATGAGAGCTCCCGCACAGCCTCCTGATGACGGGAGTAGACTTGGAATGGACATTTTCGGTGGCAGCTGTGGTTTGTATGGTTGATTGGAAGTAAAATTCCTACCACGGGTAAAGATCCCATTTGTTTAGAACAACGTAGTCCGCTCTGGAGAAGGTAGGACACCTCTGGGTCAAGATCTAGTTCAGTGTTTTCGGCGCATTGGGAATGAGGTGGCTCCCATGGCAGCATTTTCTATTTATTCCAGGAGCAGGGAGATGCACCATGGCTCTCTTAAGGGGCAAACTGCTCCATGGTTCCCCTCGCTCACTCACTGCCATCAAGTCGATTCCAACTCACAGCAACCCGAAAAGACAGAATAGATCAGCCCTCTGGGTTTCTGAGACCATACATCTTCACAGTAATAGAAAGCCTTAGATTTCCCCCAACTTGTTCCCCTAGAACAGTGATTCTCAACTTTTCTGATGCCGTGACCCTTCAATACAATTCCTCATGTGGTGGTGACCCCCAGCCATAAAATTATTTTCATTGCTACTTCATCAGTGTGAGTTTACTACTGTTATGAATTGGGCGACCCCTGTGAAAGGGTTGTTCTACCCCAAAAGAGGTCATGACCCACAGGTTAAGAACTGCTACCCTAGACAATTCAAATACAGATATGTAGCTATTGCTAATTATTATGATTCAGTGATTATTAAATGAAAGTTCCCTTAATATATTATTGTTGTACATAGGTACCGCAGGGTAATACAGAACTAAATCAGGATAATACTTAAAACTCCAATGTACACCTTGTTACTCATTTATTTAATATAGTATCTACTCATTTAATGACAACATAATAAAAGATTTTGTAAATTATAATGAAAGGGGATACTCTTTTCTTTGCAATCTATAAACAAAGACATCTTTTCTAGATGCAAACTAGATCGCATTGTCTTGTGGGCAGAGAGTGCTAGAAGAAGGAACATACTTGTTCTCAGGATAAGGACAGCCAGATTTTGCCTTAACGAGGGAGTGGTGAGATGTTACCTCACTTAATTTCGACATGCTCTCAGGTGAGACCAGTCCCTGGGAAGGACATCAGGCTTGCTAACCTGGAAGGTCTGCTCCTTCCATTAGCGATGATGATGGATCTAAACAAGTCAAGTCCTCGACAAGTTCAATCTTTTCTCCATGTGACACCACACGGACCACTACAGACTGACACACTAACAGACAAGTGGTGGCGGCCAATGTTAGCACTTATTGTCCTCAGTCCATTTCTCAGACGGAGCAAGCTTCTAAGACGGAAAATCTAATGGCATCCTTGGGATGCTCCTAAACTGCCAATAATTTCCCATCACATTCCTTCTGACTTGAAAATTCCTTGCTCTGAATTTCTCAACTTGGTGTAGCACATTGGCTTTGTCATTGCTCTCAAAAGGTGCCTGGTTGTTCCTTCCTCAGCGCCTTTGCACGGGTTTTCTGTTCTAGGGGTTCCCTGCCCCGGGGACTCTCCTGCGGGGGTTGTTCTGGCCATACAGGCTTCTACTCAAAGACTAGCTCTTCAGGGAGGCTGTCTTTCAGTGTCACAAGGAAAACCACTCCCATCGCCTCTCTCAACTTTGCCTCCACTCCTAATTTACTTCGAAACTACAGGAAACAGTGTGGTGGCCATATTTGATCTCCTCTGGGTTCTCTAGTGCCAAGAGGCAGAGCTCAGACATGCCTCCAACTTCCATCCTTCTGTATGGACTCTGACACTGATCACCCCCTGCCCAGCACTGTACCTCTACGCTGGGTTCGAGAATTCAATGGCATGGCCACATGGAACTCACAGACCACACTCACAACTATGAAGGTTTATTAGGAGAGTTAATGGGTCAGCACAAGTCAGAATCAGTGAACAGTCAGGATACAGCATACAGCAGCACCTCTCCTCAGACTGCGGTCGAGTTTATTTCTGTTTTTCAGCCTCTCAGCCATGTGGCCCCGTGGCTCTGCTTCTGGAGGACAGGAAGGCAGATGCCTGTTACTGTCTCACAGTTCCACAGTCTCATAGCCTCTGAGCTGCTCCTCTGAATCTCACTGTCTCTGACACTCTGGTCTTGGCCTTCTCTACTTCAGATGCAGATCTGGAACATATCCTTCAGGTAGCCCTGGACCTTCTCGCTGTGCTTTGATTCAAAGCTCGCTCATCCTTGTCGCTGGGGGTGCAGGGGTTCACAAAAACCGACGCCCCCATTAGTGTCACAAAAGCACTCTCATTAAGTGATATAATTATATATATTCCTGTGTCACTTATATTTGTCTTTCTGATAAGAAATACAAGCCACATATAAGGATAGAGAACCTGTCAATTATGTTTCCATTGCTGTATGCTCGAGGATTGGAATACCTTCATGGAAAAGCTTCTGGTAACATTAATGAAGAGATAATGGGGTTCCATAGCCTTTTTGATGCCTGTTGTATCTGTGGAGTAAATGAGTGAAATGTATAGTGTACTCATGGCGAATATTAACATCGATATTAACCTGTGTAGTGAGGTAGGAATGCATGATTACACTGATACCACATCCGTTGGTTAGTTTGTTATCAGCGATTTCCTATTTGCAATAGTAAAAATTCTACAGCCCATTATTCATTATTCCCCCATTAAGGACATGAGGATGGAGATCCAGGTCTCTAGCAGAGTCTATAACCAGCAGACCCTGTTGGCACATAGAAAGAAATCTCTTATTGGAGAAAGGAAGCTCCTTTTGAATAATATATCACCACCCCTATGGAAGGGGCGCTGTTCTCCCAGAGCCGTCCTGGGGGGCTGGCTGCAATAATAAATGCTCATATGGGCAGGGGCAATCACTGTCCTGAAGCACCAGGGACAAATCAAGGTCCCGGGGTCTGGCCCTGTCTCCAAGCATCAAGGGGCAGAAGGGATGGGCCAGGCGATGGTCAAAGGAATCTTGAGTTAGAGCACTCCAGCTTCAGGGACCCAGGACTCCATGTCAGCTCACCAGCACCCAAACAGGTTCTTCCTTGATGTCCTCTTCTGGCAGGAGTGTGGTCAGTCTAAGTCAAGGTCAGAGGACAGACCTATCTATAAATATCTCATAGGATCTTGAGGCAGTTACATAATCTCCTGTCCACTTACACGAAAGGGTGGAGTCTAGCCTGTCAATCAGGTTACAGACAATGATGCCTCCAGGTGAGCATGGCCTTCTCCTGAGGATTTTAGGAACTCCTGTCTTCCTCCCTAGAGGCGGGACACACTTTGTCTCTGCTTCCCATTTTCTGTTGAAAAGCCACATGAAGCTATGGTGAAGCCAGAGCCCGAGCGAGAGCTGGAAGAGTCAGATGGAGAGTCATGCTAGCGCTGAGATACTACCACAAGACTGTCCACCACAGCCTGTGATCTTCCTGCTTGGGGCATCATTGCATGTGCTCTGTGAGTCTATAGAAGAAAATATGGGCTAATATCGGACTTATGGATTTGATCTGGACTGGGCTGCGCTGTTTTCTTAATATCTTAATAACTACTCTTGGATGTAAAGCTCTCTCTTACAAACACATGAGTGTCCCTGGATTTGTTTCTCTAGTCAACCCAGACTAACACAGCTCTGTAGATTTTTATGGGGACATGGGAGCAGAGATAGGCAAAATCACCAAGTGAGAGTGCCATAAAGGGAAGCCAGAAGAAGCATACCTCTTTCTGTGACACCTAGTCTCTTGTGCCCAGGGACAGGGTGCCCTGGGCTCTAGCAAAGCAAAACTAACAAACAAAAAAGGTGTTTTGTGTTTGTTGGGAGGATAAGTTGGGGCCACTCATCCTAAAAATGCCTTATGGTCAGAAAAGAGAGGAAATCTTAGGAATGGGGAGGGCTCTAGGGGACTCCGTGACCCTCTTTGAGGGCAGGGGGCGGGGTAGCAGGGGAAGAGGTAAGCTCTCTGGAGGTGACATGAGAAAGGAATCAATGACAGTGGAAAGGGAACTCAGCAGCCTCCAGTTGGATGAGGTAATGCGGTTATACTCTATTTTCACAAAATACTAATTTTAAGCAAAACAAGGAGATCAAGGAGCATAATAATGCTGACATATGTGGAATGGCTATATTTCTAACCAGAAAATATTTGATTCATTTCTCAACATTGAAAGATGCTGTATTCATTCCCCAGAAAATTACAGAAGATTTTGAAGTTAATTTGTTATTGTGGTATGACTGAACTGTCCTATTCAGTACAGTAAATTTGTTTATACTTACGAATTGTCAATTTGATTCTTCACATCTTACTTTAATATATTTTCATCTTTTTATAGCCACTTGAACATATTTTCATTCAATTTCCCATGAAATTTTTGAGTACTTGTGTATAATCCATTGGAAATCATATGATTTGTTTATGTGTCTATGTGTATTTCTCTGTATTCACAAAACTCAAAGTGGCTGATGCTCCACACAAGTTGTAGAGCATGGGGCTAAGAATCCAAATCAATGTATTTTCTAAGATTATACATACTGATAAGTCTAGCCTAATTTCATTTCTTTTGTCACTAGATAATGTATTCCTTCTTTAGTTAGGAATCACAAATTATATGCCACATTCAGCTATTGATGCTGGTTTGGGTGTTATTTTTATTCATTAGGATATGTAGATTTTGCCCTGGATTCAAATTTCACTGCCACGAAGTCCAGTCTGAGTCCGAATGACTCTCGAGGGATCCAGCCCTGGGGCTGGACGTCGTTAGAGGTACAGGAAGGCTCATATTTCTTCTGGAAAGAAACTGGCGAGTTGCAACCTCAGACTTCTTGATTAGCAGTCTACTGCTAGTTAGCCTGCTAGGTGACATTAGCAGGCTATATGGCTGTGAATACATATGTATGTATGTATGCAGTATATGTCTATATAAATACACATATACACAGTTGTATATATAGCCATTTGACATCCTTTTCTGAGTTTTGCATTAAGACAAATCTTTTAAATTATCTTTAGTAACATTGTACTTGCATATGATATTAGCAATATTGTTTAATAATATCTTCTTCCTGTAGGGTGAATATATATATATATGTATATATATATTCTTTTTTCAATGGGTACAATTATAGATCCTTCCGGTGTGCTGGCCAGGTAGCTCTTTTCCAGATTTCTTGGCTTGTACTAGTGAACACCCCCCAGTGCTCTATTCGTTTTTGAAACATTTCAATCGACATTCGGTCCATTCCTGAAGGCTGTTAATCATCAGTGCTGTCAGTGCAGCATTGACTTCTCCTTGTGGTGACATCAGTGTTGCTCACATGCCGCTTCCTGAAATGGTTGCATACAAAGCGATTATTTTTGTGGCTTTTTGTATTTCGTCTTCAGATGCTCACTGGACCTTTCAATCCTTGCTCATAGAAACTCAAGTTGTAGCTGAAGACCTGCCGTTGTCTTCAGCTCTCTCAGCTTGAGAAATGCCAAATATGTTCTTTCCTTCTGGTTTGCTAGCTTCCGGCTTTGAGAATTTCACGATAATCTTTTTCTTCTAGAGCTGCCCTTTGAAAATTCCTGTTCAGCTCCTTAACATCACCTTTTCTTCCATTCACTTGAGCTACTCTACATTCAAGACCAAATTTCGGAGTTTTTTCTGACATACTGTGCATTTAGCTATTTTCCTTTTTTCCCCATTCATTTCATGACCTTTTGCATTATTCATATATAATGTCCTTCATGTCATCACATAGCTCCTGTGGTTCCTGATTCTTTGTGTTCAGTGCTTCAAATGTATTCTTGAGATGGCCTCAAACTTCAGGTGGGGTATAGCAAAGGTATATATTGACATACTCTCTACATTTTGATGATATTATATTTTTTACATTAATTAAAAAAAAACAAACAACTCAGTGCCATCAAGTCAATGCTGACCCATAGTGACCTTCTAGGATAGGATGGAACTGACCCTGTGGTTTTCCAAGACTGTAGCGCTATGAGCATAAAAAGCCCATCTTTCTCTTACAGAGTGATTTGTGGTTAACAATCCAACTTCTGACCTTGTGGGTAGCAGCACATTACATCACCTCTATTCCACCAGGGATCAAGTCCTAGTAGTGCTGTTGAGTGAGGATTGAATAGTTAATCACAAGGTCAGCTGTTCAAATCCACCAGGCACTCCACAGAACAAAGATGAGGCTATCTGCTTCTAGAAGATGTACAGCCTCAAAAACCCTGTCTAGGGGAGCTATGAGGTGGAATCAGTTTGAGGTCACTGGCTTGGCTTTAAAAAAAAATTCAGGGTCATAATTTAACTCTAGTGGGCTTGTTTTAATTTCTTTATCTCCAACTTGAACTCATAAAAGAGTCACAGACTGCCATCCTGGTCCTGTTTTTGCTGATGATACTGAGTGAGGTTTTGCCTAGTGTATCTTCATAGATGTCATTAATTTGCTTCCTGTGGATGCCATTGATTATATATAATATATGAAATATAATAGAGTTATATCATATTATATTATATATACTCACTAATGTCAATTTAAAAAAATTTAAATCCCCCATTAATATTTTTACGAACCCCAAATTACTAGGTTTTCGTGTACGAAAATCTGATTATCTTTAATTTGATCTTTTAAACCAGTCTTTGCCATCGTGTTACTCCTGATATCTAACACTTAATTTTATCCTATTTTTTATATTTGTGTGTTTAATCCATTTGCATTTTTTAAAAAGTAAATAAAGTTTTAAATTTAGTTTTCTTTGAAAACATAAGCAGTTTTCCACTGTCATTTATTTAATAAGCCAGATTTCCAACACTTCTCCAGTCCTTTGACTGTCTGATTCCTGTATGTGAGGCTAATTCTAGATGATTTATTAGACTTCAATGATTTGTAATTTCACTTCACACCTTATCAACATTTAAAATTATTGTTCCCTCTTAGTAAATTTTTTTGGAATTGATTCATCGAGCTATAGAAATATTAAAAACAAAAGAAATGTTTGTGTGTTCACATGCTTTTGCTTTAGTGAAAACAAAATGGGGCTGGTGAAATCAATATATGAATTTGACATGATACTGTTTCAAACACTGATTAGGTCTCTGGAGACTGTTTTGCTTCAACTGATTAAAACTCCCGACATGGAGATCTATTTTGTAGGTTGTCAATTATCTGTAAATCTCTGAATAGAAAATCAGGAGATAATGTACTTAGAGATACTTTTTATTCAATTTGTATTCTGCCTCACTCTTGTCACCCAATTAAACCACTTAGGGAATTACCTATATAGACACAAGATCCTTTATGCTCTGGTTAAAAGATTAGATTTTAAACCATGTATTTCTATGAATACATCTGGAATCATTTAAAAATAATTTTCTGAATAATCTCAGGATAGACTTCAAAGTATAAAAGTGGAAATGTGCTTCCCTATTATTTTTATCACCTGATAGTGAAAAGTTCCCAATAAACTCAGAATTCTAATTAAGGATATTTAAATCAGAGGACAAGATTTTGGGAAAAGTAATCAATAAATTAGTTAATTTGTATGTGGTGTACAATTATTTCTGGAAGTGAATAAGCTCTCCCTTTAAGTGAAGACTTCAAAATAGCTGATTTTTATTGTTGATATGGGAAATGTTGATTCTGTCTCAACTTCATTAAAAAATATGAACATTGAATTTCAGTGATTAAAGCACTTTTCGACTGAGTCAACATCACTAATTATTTTGGTTTCTTTGGAAGTGGGAATGGTAAAACTGGTATAAAGTGCAAAATGTTGGAATTATGGAACCAGGAGATAGTTTAGCCAGTAATTCTTGGGCTCTGGAAAGTGATTTGATTCCCAAACTTCAAGTGTTGGCAATCAATGGAAGAAGGGTGGACATAGAGTGTTTTTCTTCCTTCTTGAGCCCATGTTTGTTGTTGTGTTTCCTCTAAAAGGTTTAAAAGTGTTTAAAGGATTTCAAATGATCTTTGGGCAGCTGTAAGATTCAAATAGCATTTTTGTCATTTTAAGACATGGTGGAATATATGTATCAAATTATTTTCCCCTTCAAATCAGCTTAGGAGTTCAATTCAGTGACATTGATTATTACAACCATGCTATAAAAAATTATTCATTTCCAAATATTTTGTTACTCTTAATAAAACTTGGTTACCATAAACAATAAGCCTATTTCTTTATCCCACCAGCCCTCTACTAAATAGTAATAAACTTTGGTATCTATGAATTTGGTTACTCTGGCTATTTCATATAAGTAGAATAAAAGGAACATTATCTTTCTTTTCTGAACTACTTTCACTCAATATAATGTTTTCAAAATCCATTCATTACAATTTATTTTTGTGCTACAGTGAATAACATTCTATTGTACACATTTGCCATCTTATTCATTCATGCATTGAGTATACTTGTATTGTTTCCACGTTTGGGCTACTAGAATTAATGTTTCAATAAAAATTGATGTACAAGTATTTGTTTGAATGATTTCTTTGTTATTTTAGATATATACCTATGAGTGGAACTGTGATTTTTTTGAAGTACAACCAAACTATTTTTCCACAGTGGCTGCACCGTTTTACATTCTAACCAGTAGGAGATTACGTATCCAAATTCATCCTCATCCTCACTAACATCTGTTATTTGGCGGTATTATTTTGTTTTTAGTGGGTTTGAAATGATATCTCATTGTAGAACATTTACATATCCTAATATTAAACACTTATCAAATCTATAGTTGCCAAATATTGTCCTCTAATCTGTGGGTACTTTTTACTACAAGTAGTTTGTTATGTAGTCATACATTAGAATAATGTTGAGAACAATAATCTATATTAGCAAAAGTTTATCTTGTATTTCGTTCTAAGTCATAAAACAGAATGGAGATTGATTGAAATGTTGAACAGAATCTCAATTTCAATCATGCTTCAAAGAAACTAGGAATCCAGGAATGATGAGAGAGAGAGAGAGAGAGAGAGAGAGAGAGAGAGAGAGAGAGAGAGAGAGAGAGAGGATAAGAGTTTGTAGAAGGAAGGAAGGAAAGAATAAAAGATTAAGACAGACATTTTGTGGATTTAAAATCAGGTAGCCTTCCATTACTAAAAGGCAGCTCAGTAGAGATGTGAGAGAGAAACAAGATGTTTAAACTATCTGCTGGATTCCAACAGTAAATCAACAACAAACTCACTGCCATCAAGTCGAGTACAGCTCATAAGCACCCTGGAGGACAGGGTAGAACTGCCCTGGCTGGCTCTGTAGCCCGTAACTCTTCACGGGAATCGAAAGCCTTGTCTTGCTTCCACAAAGTCACTAGTATTCCCACACTGCTGACCATGTAGTTGCAGCCCAAGGAGCAACCCCTGTGTACACAGTTCCTAGAATGTTGAAAAGAGCTGAAAAATTCATTATACATATACCCCTTCAATAGAAAGTATTAAACTAAACCAGCTACTTGTCACTGAATATAAATAAAATTCTTTGATTAAAGTTTTCCTAATTTTAAAGTGTTTAACAAACTACAGTCCCTTGTTCCAGAGAAAAGAACACGTGTGAAGCAATAGTTGCAAACTTTTGTCATGAATGGGAATTGTCCTTTCCAGGAAGGATGTCTGCGGTAGTTACAGTATCTGGTGTCAATTTGAGAGGATTGCGCATGAATGGGGTGGAGACTGTCCTGTTAATCAAGATATAACCAGTGAGGCTCTGTGTGCATGGCCTTCTCCTGAGAATTCCAGGAACTCCTGTTTTTCCTCCTTAGAGGCAGGAGACACTTCTCTCTCTCTCTTTCTCCTCCCTCCCCCCCACCCCTACTCACTTCCTGAGATACTCTACTGACAAGACACAAAGCACTACACTGATAGATCTGTGCCACTGGGAACTGGAGGCTCAACTTGGGGACTCCTGCCAGCACTGAGGTGCTTACAACACCACTGGATCCAAAGACTTTCTACCCACTGTGAATGCCCTGTGATCACCCTACACTCGGCGTCATTGCATGTGTTTCGTGAGTCTGAAGAGGCCGTTGTAGATTGCTATAGGACATAAGGGCTAATATCGGATTTATGGGATTAGACTGGACTGGGTTGGGATGTTTTCTTAATGTACAACTACCCTTTGCAGAAAACTCTGTCTTACACACATGCGAGTGTCAATGAATTTGCTTATCTAGTCTTCCCAGACTGACACAGTGCCCTGTTTGCATGATGGTACAGCGTTCAGGGCACTTCTACTGCAGCCTTCTCGGACTGAATTCAGTGATATTTTTCTAAACTTGGAGATGAAATCGAAACAGCTCACCTTCTTACGTTTCTCTTCAAAGATGAAGCCTAGCAGTTCCATCTGGGAAATTATTTTATTACTGTCATGAAATTACTCGTCATCACGCTTTACCCCAGTTACTGGTCCACGGCATGCTTTTTAAATGCCACGTTTTCTTTATTTGTTCTAAGAATAGTGCAGATTCGGTTATAATTTTTCTATCCTCAAATGATTGTCATGAATGTTGTAAGTCTTGGAGTCACTTATTGTAACTTTCCTTTTTTTTTTTTTTTAACAAATGGGTAAGCTTCTAATTTGGGAAATAGCTTCTCTTTCATTCCATGAGGGATGTCCTTATCCCTTAGATTTATATGATAGTGTGCCATGAACCTTTTCCCAATAGGCTAAGCTTTACCATGATAATTCAATATTTTTAGTCCAGTCCTGAATGATTTTAGTCCAAGCATTACCACTAATCCTGTTGTGGCTATCTGCAAAGAAAGATAAAAGCTGGTTTGAAAATGGGAGAGCAAAGTGAAATCTGATATTGCTTCAGAGCATATTTTGGTTTATACTTGTGTATTTTATACTGGATGTACATAAAAATGCTATGACAGATAAACATATTTTAAGCAAATCTGTAACACTTTTTTAACTTCTCATAATTTTCACATACATTTTAAAATCAGCATCAAATATGAGGTTCAAACATAAATCATAACAGTGCTAAAATGTCTTAGGCACATTAAGCTTTTTTTAAAAAATGATCTTGTTGTATGTCCAGTATAACAAAACAGTAGCGCTCACTGAATAGCCACCGTGGGACCTGGCAGTGCTTCATTCTGTTGGATAGAGAGTCACTCTACGGAGTTGGAACAGACTTGAGAGCACCGAACCACAGCCCAAGAGCTCCCAACCTCTCTTTTAGTTAGGTTCGAGCCTTGTCATCAGTTTTGGTTAAGGTGAACATACTATGTGTCACTTTTCTGTACACTATTAAACAGCAGATGTGAGCACGCTCTGTGTTCTCTTTCTCTGCTCAGTAACAGTGGAGGTCAGATTTTGTAGGCCAGAGGAGGGTCAAACTTTTCATGAAACATTGCATTATCTCTTCATTCCCTTTTCCCATGAACTTTTTAGCCCCCTCATGCATTAGAGGAGGGAAATTATATGCATTCCTGCACTTCTATTTGAGTGAAGGTACCGTGGGAGCCACCAAAGGCACAGAGAAGTTCATTTTAAAGAAGTATAGAGTCCCAAAGGTTTTAGAACTTGTCATCAGAACAGGATGTGTATATTATACACACACACTGCTAGCCAACGCACTGCTTAAGCAAAGTAGCAATGGTGTACTTGTTCTGCATCAAAACTTGCATATGTGTTTTTGCATATGCTGCAGTTTCTTGCATTTTACAAAGAAAATCATTAAATCTGGATTCAACAAAACCCAGTATGTCTGTGAGAACTGGGTTGAGGTATATATTGCTACAGAGGGACCATTCTATTAACTATCTTATACATTATGCAGTATGCTAGGTATTTATACACATTGATCACCCAATATACAATATTGTCCTTAGCAATAAATATTGTTTCTCTAATGGTTACTGTTGTAGTTACGTTTTAAATGATGAAATGGAGGCTTGGAGAAGATAAATGATAAATGATTCTCCAAAGTCTCCTATTAATTAATCAAATCACCCACATTGTAGCCCCATCATATTGAAGTTCATGCTGCCTTTGATCTTTAGCCTGCTTCTTCCTGACTGGTAGAACTAAAATAAAACCTCCTTTCTAATCGACAGTGATTTTGTTACTCAGTAAATAAGAGCTCCTTTTGCTCCTGTTTTATGGATAGCAATTTGTAGCTCAGCATGCTTGCAAAGGAGATATATGAAAATCCATTTTTGGAGGGAGGAATCAATGAGACTATATTTTAGTAAAATAACACTCAATTGTTTATTTTGTGAAGAAGCGAAAAAAGCTTGAAATGTCTTTTAAGATGTTCCTTTTAGGTGAAGATGATAAATGAGAATAAAGCATATAAGCATCTTTTTCTTTTCAAGAGGATTTTAATATTTACCTTATAACTTCCATTATGCCCCAAGCCATTTATCAAGTTGGCATCTGGTTGCATTGTTAGGTCCCATGGAGTCATGTACAAGTCCAAGTGACCCTGTGTACAGCAGAAGGAATATAAAACAACAATGGACAGCAAGATTTTTTCTTCAGTTCTTTCGACTTGAAATGTGCTGAATGTATTCTTCCCTTTGGACTCTGAACCTCCTAGTTTTTGCACATTTCCTTATAATATTCTACTTTTTCCTCCCCCATTTCCCATTAATTTTCTCTTTAGTTCCTCTACTTTTTCACATCTTCCGTTTGCTGTAGCTGCTCTGCCTTTAACACAGGCTTTCATGTTCTCTCTGACGCCCGCTTTTGTTCGGTCCTTCTTTCCTCCACGTTTTCACTTTCTTCATGTCTGACGGCCTTCATGTCACGCACAACTCACCAGCTCTTCTGTCGTCAGTGTCCAATGTGTCCATTTTTCTTGAGTTCTCTAAGTTCAGATAGGCTCTGAATTCTCTAAATATTCAAGGTTATAGTTTTGCTTTGATGAATGTGTTTTAATGATTTAAGCTTGAACTTGAACTTGTATGTGAGCAATTGATGATATCCTCCCCGATCTGTTCCTGGCCTTGTTTTGCTGATGTTATTGACCCTCTCCATTTCCTCTTTCCACATATTTAGTCAATTTGACTCATTTATATTCCATCTGGCTGGCAAGGTCCAAGTGGATAGTTGTCATTTTTGCTGTTGAAAAGGGTGATGTAGGTAAAGTTCTATCAGGTCATCTGCAGCTTTATTTCTCTTATCAAGGCCATATTTTCCAACTACTGACCTTTCCTCTTAGTCTCTCACTGTCAAGTTTCAATTCATACTAATTATCAATGCATATTCATGGACTATTTGACCAATTTCAGATTGAAGAATTTGGTAGATGTCATCAATATCATCACTAAATTTAGTGTTTGGTGTATAAATTCGAATAATAGTTATAGTAAGCCAACTTACTTATAGACATATAAATATTACTACAGACAGTATTGTATTTCAAGGAGGCAAAGGGCATATATAGAGGCCTAGATACAGACATGTACATATGTAAATATATTTATATATGATGATGAGGAAAAAGATCTATGTATATATATCTACAGGTTTAGTATTAAGGTAGCAGATGGACATTGGGCTTCCACTCAAGTACTCTCTCAATGCAAGAATTCTTTCTTCTATTAAATTGGTATTGCATGATGCTCACTTAGCTGACAAAGACAAATGTTTGCATAAGCAAGCATCATGAAGAAAGATGAAGGTGCCCGCCTATCAAAATATATAGCTTCTGGGTCTTAAAGGCTTGAAGGTAAACAAGTGGCCATCTAGCTCTGAAGCAACAAAGCCCACATGGAAGAAGCACACCAGCCTGTGCGATCACGAGGTGTTGAAGGTTTCAGGTATCAGACATCAAAGAACAAAAAACCATCATTATGCACTAACCTTTCCTATAAAAACGCTGAAGAAAAATGTGTGCATAAGCAAGTGTGGTGAAGAAGGCTGATGGGCCCCAGCTATCGAGAGATATAGTGTCTGGAATCTTAAAAGTTTGAAAGTAAACAAGTGGCCATCTAGCCCAGCAGCAACAAAGCCCACACGGAAGAAGCACACCAGCCTGTGTCATCACGAGGTGTGGAAGGGATCATGTATCAGTCACCAAAGAACAAAAAAATCATATCACTCTGAATGAGGGGGAGTGCGGTGTGGGGACCCAAGGCCCATCTATAGGCAACTGGACATCCCTTTGCAGAGGGGTCACAGGAAGGAGATGAGTCATTCAGGGTGCAGTGTAGCATCGATGAAACACACAACTTTCCTCTGGTTCTTAAATCCATTCTCCCCACCACCAACAACACTATCATGATCCCAATTCTACCTTACAAACATGGCTAGACCAGAGGATGTACACTGGTGCAGATACAAAACACAGGGAATCCAGGGCAGATGAACCCCTCAGGGCCAGTGGTGAGAGTGGCAATACCAGGAGGGTGGAGGGAGGGTGGGGTAGAAAGGGGGAACCAATTACAAGGATTTACATATAACCTCCCCCCTGGGGGATGGACAACAGAAAAGTGGGTGAAGGGAGATGTCGGGCAGTGTAAGATATGAAAAAAATAATAATTTATAAATTATCAATGGTTCGTGAGGGAGAGGGAAATGGGGAGGGAGGGGGAAAATGAGGAGCTGATACCAAGGGCTCAAGTGGAAAGCAAATGTTTTGAGAATGAGGAGGGCAACAGATGTACAATTGTGCTAGACAAACAATGGATGTATGTATGAATTGTGATAAGAGTTTTATGAGTCCCCAATAAAATGATTTAAATGAAAAAAAGATGGATATTGAAATGTTCTTTTTCATTCCTAGGATTTGTCATTCCTAAAATAGGAGCCACTATCAGTTTATTTCATATTGTTAATGCCTAGGATTTGTTCCCAAGGTTAGAGAAAAATACTTATGCACTTGTAAAGATATAAATAGAACTTAAATGGATGTGTATTAGATAAATGATTTTAACCTTGAGATTGCTGTGTAAGGAATCAAAAATATATATAGTTGTATAGCAATGCCATTACATGCTACCAGATAATGTGCATTTAATCCCTATTATCAGTCAAAATTAAGGAGAAAAGCTACCAAAGCAATTTCAGAACAGTGTTGGTTCATTGATAAGAAGTTTTTCTTACCATCCAGGAGATTTGGGTTAGATTTCATGGCAATTCATGTATTAGTGGAGCCTTGGTTCTATGATATTGAACAGGTTCCAGGCTAACTTTTACACTAAGATGACATAGGAAGAAAAGCCTGGCTGTCTCCTTTTGAAAATTGTTCAATTGAAATCCTATGGATCTCAACAGTCCAATCTGTCCCGGTCACGGGGATGGCGCAGGATGAGCAGGACCTTACTCTTGTGCGTAGAGTCACAATGATTGGAGCAAGAGTATGGAAGTGGGGTGAGGTAAGATTGGAAGGCAGCCAACGAAAATAACAAAGCAATGTCGCATGGTGAGAACACAGCTCTCTTACATCGTAGCAGCTCCACTGGAGTAAGACTTAATGACACAAATGTGATCTTTTAAATGCACATGCAGATGAGCGCTAACTTTTACAAAAAGAGTTTCTGCAGTAATTCTATGTCCAAACCGCTTGCCTGGGGGCATTTTACCGTCTCTAATTTGGGCAGCCCAGGCTTCCCTAGGGGCTGTGTTTCAGCACAGCAGCCCAAGAAAGGGCAAGGTGCCTCCTATGACCTTTAAGACCGAGGCCATTCTCAGAAAGCAGCTCTTCTCATTATTTTTACGACACGGCGTGCGGCAGCTTTTATTCCAGCACAATCGGTTGAACACTTTCAAAGGATGAATAGTTGTAAAGGCGTGATGGTAGGGCCTCCCTGATGAGATTCATTACACCTGGATTCTTCGACGGCTCGATAGGACCATCTTTCGATAAAGTATGTCGAGCTTAACAGAAGGAACTAGTGTTACCAGGAAAATAAGCAGAATAAGCTATGTCATTGTATTTATTGTGCAGCATACCGGCTTAGTTTCTTCTTCACCCTATCGACTCCATTGAAAGAGATGGGAGAGAGGGACACACACACACACACACACACACACACACATACACGGCAAGACAGAGAGAACACAAATGAAAATTCTGCTATTAGTTACACATTCCCTCCAAGTTGGACTGAAGGTCATTGTTTTGAACTAATAATTGCTCTTTGGTCTCTCAGACTCCATTAAACTTAATGGTCCAATATAATTTGCTTGGCTAGTCTGCACTCTGAAAATACCTCTGCTCCTTCTGCTTCCTTTCTGGATGGGTAGAGGCAGGACCTGATTTTAACCCAGACTGTCTAAAATTACTAAAAGGACCAGTGGACATTACACTAATGAAGCATATTTACAGTAATAGCCTTTTCATTTAATAAAATGTGCGACTGCCTGGCACCGTGCTTGTGGGTGGATAGATTTTAATGATGATATTTACCAACGTGTTCCCTCTTTGGCGAGTGAAAAAAATCAGACCTTCTGGCATGAATATTTTAGTACTTGTCAACGGGAGCTATATGGTAACTTTTGAATGACAACTTCTTCATTACGAAGACCTGCATGAGTTCTTTGCTCTTTCCCTCTTTTCCCTGAAGTTAAGAATTCATCATCTAACACTCACAGTTACTTAGTTCAAGCCCAGTTTTGACTCTTGAAGGCTCACACAAATACTATCTTATACTATATGTGACTTTACAAGCTTTATAACACACGTGCACATAATGTTTATAAAAGAAATACTGGGAACCAGAAGATATACTCTATATCACTTTTAATCATTAAAATTAGACAACTTGAGTTTTAAACTTAGAAAAATCTAGCCTACACTAAATACAGAAATATGTTCAATTCAATAAATCCAAATTTTAGTGGAAAATATAAAGATATCTTATAGTTTGCTCTTAAAGTTCAATCTATAAAATTTTATGTTGATTAGTCAATAGTCAACAATCATTCAACATTTAAAATTTTTCTTTTCAATGTACTTTTCTTTTATATAAAGTCTTGGTTTTATTGTTTTAAGAATAAAGTAATATTTGTTTAAAATATTCAAATATTTGAAAACCATATTCATTCCATTATAGAGTTGAAAATCAAGAAATTACTTTCTGGCAAGCAGCTTCATGAAAGTTCACATCTAAAAGACACGTAATAAAATAGTTTTCTTGAGTTTCTGTTTGCTGTGGTGCTTTATGTTGCTTGGCCTTCCTCAATTCTCCCTAGTGTTATATGCATTTCCATAGTAGCTCTGAGCGCAGCTCCTCCATTGGTTATATGCATCAGGACTCCTGTAGGTGGCGCTGCCATCCTGCCAGAACAATGATAGAGCACCCAATGGGTGTCCATTATGGTTAATTTGAGTATTGATTTTGGACCCCTTCACAAACTGGAAATACTGATTAAGAAAAAATCGTTCACTCTAAGAAACAGGGATTTGTTCAATGTAGGAATAAAATTGGAAATCAAGTCTATAAAACTTGGAAGTAAATGTACACGCACAACACATTTTAATCAGTGAGCCCGTCTTCCACAATTTCCAACTCTCCCAACTAATTCTTCCTAAGATCCTAGGCACCCTGACTTTACACACTGAGATTGAAGAGACCGTGATTGTTGTGCTTTGCTTAACTGAGTTAAACCATTTGGAGCGAGATTATCTGTCAGTAATCTAAAGGAATTACTTTTTCTGAAAAATTAAATAATTAAGCAAGGTTTATAATGAAAGTGTTATATAAAATAGCAAGAATAGTGGCTCAAGTGAGCTCTTTAAATATTTTCGGGGTGTCATATTCTGGTAACTAAAGAATGCGAGAGAAATATAAAGGGAAAGGCAAATTATGGTGATTGAACAAAAGCCTTAAATTCATGATTTATAAACAAAGGAGATGGATGAAAACATTCTCTCGTGTTCTTCCTCTTTCGTAGACATAATACAGAAGGCATGGAAACTTGCACATTTCCTTTACAGCAGGGTTTCCTGGATCTCAGCAGACTCACGTGGAGAGCCAGATACTATTCCGTGGAGGGAAGTTTTCCTGGGCACTGTAGGTTGGTCAGTACCATCGGGAGCCTCACCCGCGAGCCATCTCTAGTTCACCCTCTTCTATCAAAACCCTTCCGTTCCTCCAGTTTGTGGCAACCGAAAATGTCTCTAGCCACTGTTCAGTGCCCATTACCCGACAACCACTGCTTTCCAGCGATCTGCTTTTATCCATATAAGTGAGAACTATTTTGAGCCACCACCTGGTGAAAACTACTCATGAAAATTATAGGCAAGAAGTTTGTACTCCATAAAGTGGGATTCTGAAAGACCTAGCAGAAGTGACGCCTAACCACGTGACTGCTAACTGAAACGGGAAGGGTTGGAAATTACCCAGCGGCTGAAGTAAAACTTGGCCATATGCTTCCATAAAGAATAGCACGGAGAAGACTCTCTGACACAACTCCGCTCCATCACATGGGGCCCTATGACACCGACTCTGAGTCATCTAATAATAACCATAGAAGACCTAGAAATATCGTGTCTTTGTTGAGTTGGAAATGGCAATTTATCTCTGCCGCTTGCACATACCCACATGTCCACAAAGGGATTTCACCAAACTTCAATAAGTCATATGATTTATTGAGACAGGTGACTAGCCTTGGAAGACTTATCAGAAAAATCAATGGTTAATGGAAACCCTACCATATTAATATGTATTAAATTAACCATAACCATTTATATGGGTTTCATCTCAATGTTTAGTGTTGCCATAACAGAAATATGTGAGACTTTCATTTTCTTACAGCTTAGGGGTCTAGAAATGTGAACTCAGAGTGCCTGTTTTAGAGAAAACACTGGCAGATATGAACCACCAACCTAGAGATTTGCAGACCAAGGTTTAAACTTCCAGGGGGGAGGGCAAGTGATGAAACTTTCTATCCCCATAAATATTTACAGTCCCAGAAACCCGAATGAACAGTAGTGCGCTGTCTCATGGGGTCAATAATACTCTGACTTACGGGGTCACTCTAAGGTTGATAGTGGGCTTGGCTCTTTTGGCGTTGATCCTAGTGAAAGGCTTTTTTTGTTTCTTCTGGGAGAAAATACTTGACCCACATTATCTAGTATTTTTAGAGTCCTTTGGGGGTCTACATGTAGCACCTGTCTTTTCTCTCATCATGTTTCCATGCTTCTGTGCGTCATAGATCTTTAGAAATCTCCAAAGTGGTTACATTCAAGACAGTGATATGGCCATTACAAAAAACTCCTATTCCCCAAATGAGCTTGCGTATATAGATGTATCCCCACCCTTGTCGTTGCTGTGGATTTATTCAAACTGATAGGGACTGTATGGGACAGAGTGGAAATGCCTACAGGGTTTCCATGGCTATAAATTGCATCCATCAGGGAGCTGGCGAGCTCAAACTCTCACTCGTTCAGTGAGCAAAGTCTTAACTACTGCGCATCCATGACTCCTTCAGCCACACGTGAAAACACAAAACCAAAACACACCATTATCATCAAATGGATTCTACTCATAGCAACCCTGTAGGACTGAGTAGAATTGCCCATATAACTTCTGAGCCTCTAATGTTTATAGGAAGTACATCTGATAGCACAGTAGTCAAGCAGTCAGCTGCTAACGGAAAGTTTCCTGGTTTAAACTCACCATCTGTGTAGAAGAGGTGCCAGAACATCACCACGAAGACTCCCAGCCTTTGAAACCCTGTGGTAGGTTCTACTGTGTCCTGCTGGGTTGCTATTCATTGAAGTTAATTGGAGGGCGCCACCACCAACCAAAATATTTAGAGACGGAGCCTGAGTGGCTAGTGGGTTCAAACCTTAGACCTGCACAGAGCCCTAAGCACTGTGCCACCAGACTTCTTTCCACAGGCATAGGGGTTAGATTTGCCAGACATATTTTTGAGAGTCACGATTTGACCCATAACAGTCTCTTAAAAAGATTATTATAACATAGTTCTGAAGTCACAGTAAATGTGTGGGTACTATTTCTTTTATTGAACCTCTTTAGAAGGCAAAGAATAATCTGTTGCAAGATGGCAAAACAAACAAACACTGTCCTCACAAAGCTTAGATATTTCTGAGAAAGGAAAATATAATGCGCGAATTCATGAAAAGTCTGTGTTTTTACATAGAACGTTAGAATTAAAACAGACCTGAGAAATAATCCTCAGTCCTGTAATGTTAATGATGTGGAAACTGAGGCCAGGGTAAGTTAAGTCCTGTGGTGAAAACAACTCAATATGAAGGTGGTAGAACAACATCACTCGGTTTCCTTAATCCTTTCAGTGGTCCACTCATGGTGTCATGCTAATGGTGGGAAGATGGAATTTCAGCTCCTGTTCTGTATTCAATCTTTTCTTGTAATAAAATTTAATGCTGTATATGCTTGAACATTAACTTGTATGAATATATCAGGAAATATTGTTAAAAATTTTATATATGAGGATGGGGAAATAGATCTATGTGCATATATTCATAGGTTTAGAATTAAGGTAGCAGAAGGACATTGGGCCTCCACTCAAGTACTCCCTCAATGCAAGAATACTTTCTTCTATTAAATTGGCATTCTATGATGCTTACCTTCCTGACACAACTGCTGAAGACTGAGCGGGTAAATAAGCAAATGTGAGGAAGTCTGATGGTGCCCGGCTATCAAAAGATATACTGTCTGGGGTCTTAAAGGCTTGAGGGTAAACAAGTGACCATCTAGCTCAGAAGCAGCAAGGCCCATGGGAGGAAGCACACCAGCCTGTGTGATCGCGAGGTGCTGAAGGGATAAGTTATGAGGCACCAAAGAACAAAAAATCATATCTTTGTGTGCTCACCTCCATGATACGATCGTTGAAGACAAATGGGTACATAAGCAAGTGTGGCGAAGAAAGCTGATGGTGCCCGGCTATCAAAAGATATAGCGTCAGGGGTCTTAAAGGCTTGAAGGTAAATAAGTGGCCATCTAGCTCAGAAGCAACTATCCCACATGGAAGAAGCACATCAGCCGGTGTAATCATGAGGTGTTGAAGGGATCAGACTTCATCAGAACAAGAAACATTATAGTGAATGATGGGGGGGGGGAGTGTTGAGTGGAGACACAAAGCCCATTTGTAGGCCACTGGACGTCCCCTTACAGAAGGGCCTCGGGGAGGAGATGAGCCAGTTAGGGTGTGAAGTAGCAAGATGAAACATACAACTTTCCTCTAGTTCCTAAATGCTTCCCTTTCCCCTCCCCCCACTATCATGATCCCAATTCTACCTTGTAATTCTGCCTAGACCAGAAGATGTACATTGGTACAGATAGGAACTGGAAACGCTGGGAATCCAGGGCAAATGATCCCTTCAGGATCAGTGGTGTGTGTGGCGATACTGGGAGGGCAGACGAAGAGTGGGTTTGAAAGGGGGAACCCATTACAAGGATCTACACATGACCTTCTCCTTGGGAGACGAGCAACAGAAAAGTGGGTGAAGGGAGACATCGGACAGGGCAAGATATGACAAAATAAAAATTTATAAATTATCAAGGGTTCATGAGGAAGGTGGGGAGCAGGGAGGGAGGGGAAAATGAGGACCTAATGTCAGGGGCTTAGGTGGCGAACAAATGTTTTGAGAATGATGAGGGAAATGAATGTACAAATATGCTTTAAACAAATAATATATGTATGGATTGTGATAAGAGTTGTATGAGCCCCTAATAAAATGATTAAGAAACAACAACTTTATGGTCTTGTTCAGGACAGTGAACACTTCTACCTAAATAAATCTGCCAGGCAGCAACTCATGAATTTTCTGTTTAATAAGAGATCACTTGATGATTCTATAACGTTCTCTCCCACTTGAATGTTATACTGTTATTAAAATGTGCATCAAGTGATCTTGTTCTGTTTTTCTTAAAAAAGGAAAAGTTGTATACTTATCATTACATTTATTTGTGAAGAACTGTTAACACTGGCAATACAAACATAAGAGCCGTGAAACAGATTCCCTGTGACATGACTAAGACTATGTCTTTCAGAGCATGTGATTTATTGTTGTTGCTGTTTTTCATCTTTATCATGTGCTGTTTGATAACTTAGTTAACCTAATGTCTTTTAAAATTTTTAATCAAAATATTAAATAATGTGTGTTCATATTTTGTGACCCTATTTGGCCTTTATATTTTGTGTAGATACAAGTATAAGCAAAATAAATATAAGTTCTAACATCTGCTTGCAGTGTTTAATCACAAAGAGAATTTCCTCCAAACCCATGTCATTCAGAATCTGAGGAAATTGGATTTTAGGTGGTCTTCAGAAGGAAAACAAGTAAAAATATTCTTGAAGCAGTCTTTACACCTCAACTTGAGATGAATTATTTTCGTAGCCTTCCCCACATATTTTTTTCAAAAATAAGAGAAGTAAATTTGACCCGTGAAATCATTCTTTAAATTTCTCTTATCTCTTTAAACAACTAGTATAATTCTATTGTATTCAATATATTCCAGCTGAACGTGCCTTTGCAGTCAATATGCAAATTAATATAGACTCATCTGAGAATGCCATATGATTTTTTCTAATGAGTTTAATTGTTTCTGTTAGAAGCCAGAGAGTCTCATAACCTCCCAATGGGCAGCAACATGAAAAGATGCCTCATCCTGCTTCACCCTCAAAATTATTATGGTTGAGCCCATTTTTACAGCCACACTGTCATGAGAGTTTTCCCTTTTGGCTGACCTCCTGCCTTCCCAAGGATGATACTTGTTTCCAGGGACTGGTCTCTCCTGATAAATTTCCAAATGATATGAGATGAAGTTTCACCATCCTCACTTCTAGGGATCATCCTTGCTGTACTTTTCCTGACTCTCTGTGTGCAGTCTATTAGAGCAATTGACTATGAACTAAAAGCTGGATGGTTCAGTTTACCCAGCAATGGCAGTTTCTACTACTTGGCTTAATTATATAATAGAAAAAGGAGAACAAGAAATGCATGATATACATTACTTTCAAAGAAACACAGATAAATTGAAAAACGTTTTAAAGATACAACAGCTGCATAAACTCATAACAAATTCTTATATCTCAATGATGACTTTCATTATGAAATTATTAAAGCAACCATAAGATATTATCTTAAAGTCTAAGCTAAATAACCCCTGCCCTTTATGTAATATAGTGAAAATAGTTCATGTATTTGCCTATTCATTAGAAGGTTGGAAGTTTGAATCCACCCAGAGCATCTCAGAAGAAAGATCCACTGATTGACTTCCCAAAGCTCACAGGCCTTGCAAACCTTGTGAAGCACAGTTCCACTCTAATAGTTGAAGAGTGCATGGCCCAGCATAGACTTGAAGGCAACAAGTGGGACTTCTCATGGTATACACATAATGAGCTAGATAGAGGTGGTTCTGGAGCTGAATACAGAACACTGCTCCTTAGATCATCACAATTACAAGTACAGAAAATATAAAGGGTGCCTCTTAACAATGTCCTTGCTAGAAATGGAAAGTAAAAGTCACTTTCTCTTCATTTTTAGAAAATTATAAGTTATTTTTGTAGTTAAACAAATGAAAAGCAAAAGACATTTTTTTCTTTGTTAAAATAAAATGGTAAAGTAAGCTCAGAAAGTGGTGAACTATTTGTAAATCAGGACACATGATTGAAATCAGAGCTGGGAATTTGTAGCAAATGCCTTTGTTTGGGCGTGGAAGTAGATGTTGTATTCCCAGTTTTCCATCTGGAGAAACTGAGATTCAATGAGTTTAAATATGTGACTCAAGTTCTGAGCTAGTGAGAGGAGGAGAAATGAGTCAATGGGATGCTTTGATTCTATCAGTCTTCGTTTGACCGTTCCGTGCTAGAAATTCATCATGGCCATGGGACTCAGAGCATCTCAACTCCTTCCTTCGAATTTTCTTCTGTCACTCAAGGATGAGAAGCCGGGATCCAGCTTCACACTCCAATAGCATGGAAGAAAGAGACATAGAGGTGGAATCCTTCCTAACACTGTACTTTGCAGAGACTTGTTTACATGTTTGTTCTAGGGAAGTTTACCTAAATGTGTTTTCTTCATGGCATGGTGGCATCGAAGAATAAAAGGAGATTACATGGTCAAAAGTGGTCCTCCACCAGAAATCTAGAAACCAAGAAGCCTGGTGGAGTTGTGAGCCATGAGTTGGGCGGCTAACTGGAACTCAGATGTCGGAATCCACCAGCTGCTTCCAGGGGGGAAAATGCGGCTTTCTACTCCTCAAAACACTCCTCTACAGTCTCGGACACCCAGATGGGCTAACTCCCCTGGCTAGGGGCACTATGAGTTGGAATGGATTTAATGGCAGAGAGGGTACCAGATTTATTAATAACCAAGCAAAAGGGGTAATGAAATGCAATGTGAATATTACATTCACCTCACATGTGTTAAGCTCTGCATGACATTAGTGACTAAAAAACCCACTGCCATCAAGTTGATTCCTAGTCCGAACACCCCTCTAGCGCAGTTCCCTAGAGCTCCCAAAGTGTAAATCTTCATGGGAGCCGACAGCCGTAGCTTTCTTCCCTAGAGGAGACAGAAGTACATCTTGGGCCCCGTGCCGTCCTCAGAGTCATGGTTGTTTGAGTACATTGTTGCCGCCAGAGGTCTTCCTCTTAAGCGCTGAATCTCTGCTCTATCAAGGATGAATGCTGGTCTATTCTGTGACTGCTTGTCTGCTTGCTTGGGTCTTATTGTTATTCTTATTTTAGCAGCATCAAGCATAGCACTTTAATATGATTGTGAATCTTTTTCTCATTTACAGCAAATATTTTTCTATTTTTATTTGCTTTTTTAACTTATCTTAAAATATTATGTATACTTAAGTTAATTTATGACTTCAACATTATAATATATCATAAAATAATCACAGGTTTATGTATTCATATATTTCTGAATTTAAACCTGATTGTAATTTCTATAATTCCTTCTAGTTCACAGCCGCAGTGAAGTGAAACTTCTTACTCTGGTTCTTCTATCCATAATCCCTTTGTATTATTAGTTCTAGCTTATATGCCTATGTTTATATTTCCATTTGGGAAGCAGTACTCTGTTATGCTAATTAAGATGGGACATATTTTGAGCCTAGACCTTATCATTAAAGGACACAAATCAAGTCACAACCCTTTATTTCTTTGCGTTTATGATCTGCAGAAAGACAAAACTCACATCTCCATCAGAACCCTTCCTCTATGTCTAAGAGAGCCACTGACAGAGAGAATCTCAGGACCAACCACCATCAAGGAAGAAGATCATTATCAGAGCATACTCGACATCCCTGTCTCAAGTGTTGGATGCTGAGACCAGGGATGAGGCAGAGAGAGCCCATGGGCCAGCACTAAGGACCTACACTGACAATGAGTACAGGTGCTGCATCACGGAGATGCCAAACTTTAGAGACAGCGAGGCAGAGCTGGCAGTGGGTTTCCAGGATCATGGTGGCAGAAGTCAAGGGACAATATGCCTGAGACTGAGAGCCAAAGGAAGAGACTTGGCTGCGCGCTGAACTGCAGTGTTACACAAACCAGAGACTATCTTCTTAATGTTTTCTCATCCAGCCTTGGCATATTTGTTAACTTCATTAGTTACACCCTCATACTTGTGAGAATTTTCTGTGAGTTCTGTGGGGCCATGTCAGTAGATTATTGAACCCAGAGGAGAAGCGGGGTGTAGTGAGAGAAAGAGTTGGTGTCAGAACAAGGATGAAGAAATCCAAGAGTCTAGGCAGGTCTGACCTCTGCCTTGTGCAGTTGGCCTTGGGCAGATGTAGAGGTGGCTCCTTCTGCGGCTCTGTGTAACCTGAGGAGGTCAGAGGTGGCCTCTATGCTGCTAACTGAACATCCTTCAGATTTCATCATGAGTAACCTCGAATTAAATCATTTACATTTATGTTCTTTCAGAGCTGGATATGGAAATTTGGAAATATTAGAAGAAATTAGTTCATACACATAATGGCATACAATGTACCTGTGTGCACATAAATCAGCTCCCTCTTCTACAATTTCTGCATTAAATGTAAAACATTTAAATTGCTTATAGAAATTAACTTGTAATCAATTATTAAACTTCTGTCATTTTCTCCTTAATTTTGAAGCCCATATTATGTTTTTGTTATATTATGCTTATTACCCAGTTCTATCGCAATACATAAGCTTGCATAGGATAAAATGGTATCTGTATACAAATGCACTATATGTTTATTCATATGATGTATTTGCAAAATTATTGCAAAGAAAACTCTCTGGCTATATTGAGGACTATGTGCCAAATACTTTGTCAATTTGATTGCTTTATATTTTTGGGTTTGTGAAATTATTTCTTATATCATATAGTTAATTTTTATTTGTTTTTGAACTACTGTCAGCATAATATAGTGTAAATCATTTGTCATTACATCAAAGAAGAGACATGAGAGGCAACTCCCTGGAACCCTCTTGTAATGAAGGAAGATAAGAAAGAAGTCAAGTTCTGATAAAGCTATCAGACTTTAAATATGTCTACAAAGATTCCATATCTGTTTTAGTTTAAAGGGAGAATTTCTAGCTGGAAAAATCTGACAAGAGCTGAAGAAACAAACCAAACACTATCTGGCTCTTGTCTCTCATATAAAGTGTGGTTTCGTCATGTATCTTAGGAATGTTTTATTCCAATTTAAAGCAGAACCAAAAATTGATTAATGTTGACATTGCTTCCCTCTGTCTCCATACTATATTTACCTGAAAGACAAACCACAGTTTCAATAGCTGTCAGTTAAGCATTTAAATTTGTCTGAGAACTCCGAATAAAATGCCCATAGTCTGGTTGCATTAATTTCTAAGAAGAAATAAGATGGCTGAAAATGGCTAACAACACAGAAAAACATTATACATAGTATGAAACTAATTAATATAAAAAGGCTAAATGCCAAAAACAATCAAAGAAGGCCTGAAGGCATCATGTATCCCTCACTGGGCTGCTAAGCACCAGGTGGTCAAGTCAAGCCTACAAGCTGCGCCAGGGGAGAAAGTGGAGGCTGCGTGATCCCGGATGAAGAGTCCAGCCAGGGAGAACCTCAGGGACAGCTCTGCGCCGTCCTGTAAGGGCATTTGAGGGGAGTTGACTCGATGGCAGTAAGTGAGTGAACATCAGCGGAGTCCATCACAGCAAGTCGATTCTGATTCCTAGTGATTCGGAGTAGATGGCCCCACGTTTCCAAAGCTGTAACTCTGCACGGAAGCAGGCTGATACTACCTGCTCTCGCAGGATGGCTGGTGAGCTCCAACACTGAAGCCAGTGCCAAGAACAATGTCCGGGCAAATGAAGGATGTTACTTCTTCTAACTTCATAACAGGGAGGAGCATCAGGTTATAAAACCTAAGGTTTATCCCTATGAAGAGGAGGTCAGCCAGCCTCTGCTGCCCAAACTTTTAGCCAACTCTGACACCAACCATACCTCCCAGGGCACGCAGTGCAAGGGTTATATAGAACTCACACATGATAGTCACACATTGGGGGGCTTCTTAGGAAACCAACATATTACAATTCAGGATCAGACACTGGTCAGGATACAGGTTTTCCATCAGGACATGCTTAGCAGACCCTGCAAGTACATTCATCTCTGATCCTCAGACTCTGGCCCCGAGACCCCGTGGCCAGCCTCTGCTCTGCCTGAGCAAGTGTGACAAAGTTCATTTCAACAAAGAGCTCATTTCAGCTCCAGCTCTGTGGGTTGACAAATTACTTCCATTTATTGTCTGTATGCACTACAACCCACCAAAAGGTAACGTCACAGTAAATGGAGACAAGATTGAAGTGGCTTAATTTAACCGATTTAATTATGCTTGGATTCACAATGAACACTCATAGAAATACAATGAACACTCATAGAAATACAATGAACATTCATAGAAATGCAATGAACACTCATAGAAATACAATGAACACTCATAGAAATACAATGAACACTCATAGAAACAGTAGTCAGGAGAGCAAAGGACACATTGCACACGGTAAATCTTCTATCCAAGATCTTTTTAAAGTGTTGAAAGGCAAGGATGTAGCTTTGAGGACTAAGGCATAACCTGACCCAGGCCATCATATTTTCAATTGCCTCATATGCATATGAAAGTTGGATATTGAATAAAGAAGACCAAAGAAAAATGCATGCATTTGAACTCTGGTGTTGGTGAACAATATGAAAGTACGATGGACTGACTGAAGAACAGAGTTCTCTTGAAAGAGATATAGCCAGAATGCTACTTAGAGGCAAGGAAGGGGAGAAGAGTTCGTCTCTGGTACTGTAGGTATATTGTCAGGAGAGACCAGGCCCTTGAGAAGGATGGCATGCTTGATAAAGAAAATCAAAAGAGAATAGCACTATGAAAATATGGTCTGATCCAGGGACGACAGCCATGGGCTCAGGCACATCAACTGTTGTAAGGATGGCGTTCTGTTGTACATGGGGTTGCCATGTGTTGGAATCAACAAGTAATCAATCACCTAACCAGTACACTCAGGATATATTTGTTAGGAATTACAAAGACTGTATTTAATAAGACTATGTAAATTCAATGCACACAATAATCAATAGCATATAAAATGATGAGCAAAATTAGCTAGTGCTTAAAGAAAAATAATCTTATTAGGGTAATTTACTTCCAATTAATATTCATTTCATAATCATGGAAGCACGAGTCAAGGAATTAAAACACATACTGAGGCAATTCTGCTCTAAAAAGGCCTCTTCAAAGTATTAAAAATAAAAAACGTAAGCTGTAAACTTGAGGACGTAGCATGTGGTTAAACCAAGCCATAATATTTTCATTTGCATTTGAAAGAAGAGTAATAAGTAAAGAGGACTGAGAAAATTGATGCCTTTGATTGTGGGATTGGTGAAGAATGTTAATGTAAGAATGAACAAACCTGTCTTAAAAGAGGCACGATCAGATGCTCCCAGAGGCAAAATGGCAAAGACTTTGTTTACCAGAGCCGGAGAGAAGGTTTGAATTAAATTATTGAGTTTATTCAGGAGGTACTTTGGCGTGGAACACTGAAGACTCTTGGCTAATCTGAGCTCTCCTTAGAATGAAAAACCAGGTTCCAATCCCACTAAAGGCAGACCTTTCTTCGTTGGCCGGCTTTCCAGTTGGTCTTCTGGTTTGGCTGGCTTCTCTAGCATACCATACATTTCCAGATATGTGCACCCTGTACTCCCTCCCCACCCCCACCCTCAGTTCATGCTGAGTCCTTGTTGCCAGGCCCCAAACCAAGGGTCATTGCAGACCAGTATGAGTGTCCTACCTTGTCATACCCACATCCTTTCACTATCTCTTATCTGGCAGTGAAGAGGAAATTCATCCTATCAGCCCTTGACCTTCCTTTGAACTGGGAAGTCATGGAGGAAGTCGGCCTCTATCTCCCTAGAAATTCCAGGGAGCGTGCCTCTCCTAGAAATTCCTTCCATGGTCAATGTCTTTCCCCTTTGCCTGGTTCTCTCTAGCTATCAATTACCAAGAGTTATTAGAATCCAATAGTGTTAACTAGATGAACCTGAAATTTATAACTATGCCTTCTAAAAATGACTTCTAATGATTTTCTGTGAAAATACATGGGTTCTGTCACTTGTCATCTAAAGTATCCCTTCTGGCTTGTTATGGGCCCAACATGTGGATACATTTGATCAGGAGGCCATATTTATAGGCTGAGAAGTTTTTACTCCAGACAGGAGAACCTTTGGATTTCCCAGGCACAGCAAGACGAATTTGATTTGTAGTAAGCTTTTCCGCTGATGCAACTTGCGTGTAGAATTCTGGCGGGTGCATTGTATTTCCAGCGACTGCTTCGGCAAGGTGCAGCATGGAATAATGCTATCTGAAGTTGTGATGTACTCTACTTAATTAGCAATAAAAAAAACTGTGAGAGATCTTTGGTGAGGTCTTTTCTTTCTTAATTTTACTGTGAATCGGTTGAAAGATTGCCGAGTAGACCAGTTATCTATTCAACATTTAATATTCATTGTTTCTTGCCATGGACTGCAATCCCCCACAATATAGCACCACTTTGCCCACTCCCACCCACCCTGGGGTTTTGTCTTCCTATCGCTCCTTCTCCCCCTAACCATCCCTACCTTGGTCCTTGGGTAATTGCTGTCCTTTTACCTGTGTGGAAAGTTTGATGGACTAAGCATAGAGAGTTGTGATAGATAACATTATGGCAACTTGAAGATGTATAACAATGCAGTGGGGAGTCCAACCTGTCAATCAGGTCACAGCCTGCTGCTATCTTTGGGGGGTGTGGTTTTCTTATAAGGAGGGTCTTCAACTCTCCTCTTTTGTCTCTCCTCCTTCACCCTCCTGCTTGCTGGACATGCTGTGAACTGCCAGACCCCGCCATGTTTCCACCCCATGTTTCCACGGACCTTGATTCCACATGACTTTGTGCCCAGCAGCCTTGATCTTCCTACCGCCTGTATCACTGCATGGCGTGTATGAGTGTAGAGAGGGACTTTCAGGCTAGTATCAGATGATGGACTTGAGGTGGGCTGTGCTGCGGACCTCACCTCTTTCTTAGGCATTTGTTTCTCTAGTCAGCACACCCTCCTACAATGGCAGTCCAGACGTTTTCAGAGTGGAGAAGGCAAGGAGCCTCACATGAATCATAGCTGAATCACTCTTCATAGTTGTTCGTCTTCCTCACTTAAGCCTTCACTTTCACTGGATAAGATAATCAGCCCTTGCTCCACCCTCCACTAAGCAGGGGGGTGTACGAGGAGGCTGGGCATGTGTGTAGGGGAGAACCACTGCCAGTGAGTGAACGTCATCTGAGGAGACTCTGGACTGTCTCTCCACCTCAACTCATGCGCTTCCTAAATGGACTAACAAGACAAGAAGGCCAGGGTTCTGAATAAGCTCCCTGATAGAAGCAGAGTCATTAGAAAGTTCCTAGAAGGAGGACAAGGTGGGAAGGCATGAGCCTAAGTTACAGCAGTGCCGTTACCGCATATAAACCAAGAGAAGCACACGTTGGGACTTGCGTTTCCACAACTTTTTCCCAGTAATAGATAGTTGTCCAAGTAATCAATGCATCTAATAAAGCACATTTTCCTGTTTATCCAAAGAGTGCATACAATGTGCAAAAAGGAACTAATGCAAAGAGCTGATCTCATGCAACAGAAAGACCAATTTTCAAACTTCGTGTTTCTACAACTTTTTCCCAGTAATACATAGTTGTCCAAATAATCGATGCATCTAATAAAGCACATTTTCCTGTTTATCCAAAGAGTGCATACAATATGCAAAAAAGAACTAAGGCAAAGAGCTGATCGAATCCAACAAAAAGAACAATGTTTAAACTTCACTTCATAAGTCTATTTTTTAAATGAGGAAAATATTAAAAGATGAAGCACACTGGAGAAATTTGAAAGAAAATGGAATTGGTGTTAGTGAGGGAAAAACCACAGTGAGAAACCAACAAGCAAATAAAAGCAAAGCATAGCAAGACTAATCCTTAGAGCTGGGACTATGTGAAGCCCACTCCAAGAAGGCCCGGGAAGGCAGTAGCCAGTAAGACAAATGAGAGTCACATCGTTTCTTGGTACTTTGAAATCCACTTGACTGCTAGCCCCCACATGGCAGAGTAGAAGTGCCCAGAGAGGAGCAGATTGCCAGGCCTTTACACCTGCAGTCACTGCGTGCAATGGGACCACCTACCTCTTGGTTAACAATGAAGCACTTAACACTCCACTATCAAGGATGATTGAGAGAAAAATAGATATGGAAAATGGAAGATATAGGTAAAATCAGTACCACCTGGAATGTTGGAATAACCCGAATAAGAAAAAGATATTTCAAATATTTCATTGAGAAAGAGCCAATCTACTTCAAAGAACCAAAGCAAAGCAAAAAAGCCTAGAGTGTACAATGCACTTTCTGAAATGACGACTTTCTAGTCGCGAGATATAACAAACAAAGTTAGAAGAAGAGAGGAAGAGGAAACTATTCGTAGAGTTCAGAGCTGACAGGACACTTTCACACGGATAAACAGCCTGAAAATGTAATCTAGTGCGGGATTCCGGCAAGAATTCAGGAAATCCTCAGTGATAGATACTGCGTATGTGTGGAACCTGATGCAGTGATTTCACGTAGTATACTTCAGAGTCAAGGCCAAGTCTTATTATCACAGTTTGGGGTAGAGGAGTTAAGGGCAACTTAGATGATCGCAACTGGAAGAATGGAGAAGTTAGAATATGATGTATACATGGCTGACGGTTAGGGATTATTCCCCTAGACCCTCCTGTGCGAGGGTAGGGATGGAGCCCCCAACCTATCAATCAGGTCACAGCCTGATGATACCATCGTGGTTATAACCTCTTGTGTAAGCGAGAGACCTAGCAGAATCCAGTCCCCTTTGCCTTCTGCTGGAAGCAGATCTTGCGTCTGGTTTCTCAATCTCCCGGTGTGTCGTCTTCTAGTCCCCAAAGCTCTCAATGAACTGTGGCTTCTTTGTCCTGTAGGGTCACTATGAGTCAGCATCGACTCATCACAGTAAGCTTTTTCCGGTCTATGGAGTTGTAAGATATGTTAATGATAGCTACATAAAACCATTCAAGAGAGACTTTTAGAATCAATTATGTTTATCATTATCCAAAAATAACAAATAACATTTTAAAGGGCCATAATAAACCTTACCCCTCTGCCCTGGAGTCCAGACCTTTCCCCTTCAGATGTTTTTTGGTCTCCAAACTCACAGACCATTGAAAAGGAAGCTGATTTGAAGCCCTCAAGAATGCCACAGCTGACGCTTTGAGGCTGTGTAGCTCTGAGAATGAGCGTAGTTTTGGAGAAAGAGTTAACATGATGGGAACATCGACTTCAGAGGTGTAGACACCGAGATAAAGGATATGCTGAAAAACAATATCTCCCCATTTCATATTTCTGTTTAATAATTGTTTCTGTGACTTTGAAACAAAGTCTTTTTACCTGCCTTGTACTGAGGGAGATGGAAAAGAAATCTCAGACAAGGACTCATTTCTTGGTGTATTCATTTCATTGTGATACTGGAAGGAAGGGGACACGCGGAGAGATGTCAGGGAAGTAACACGATAGATGTTGATTTGCTGTGTCCTCAGAGATAGAAGAGTTGCCAACCATGTTGTCCAGTAAGGATGGGCAAGTAACGGCGTGAGGCTCTGGATCAGGAGCTGGCCTGGGGTCAGATCTGGGGGACCCGAGTGTCCCCGGAATGCTTCAGGCTGGTGTTTGGAGGACAAGACTGGAGTACAAGGCACTGTCTTAAGATTGGAGCAGAAGGAGAAGAAGACATAAGAAGAGTGTGCGCCACCGGCCCTCCTCCCCTGAACACTAAAGGAGAGTATTGCATCGAACGAGTTAGGGATGATGTGACGCTTCTCTTCAGAAATGTTTGATATCTATGGCAGTGCTTCTTTCTGGTGCACGCCGGGTCGCTTTGAGTCAAAGCAGGCTTGATGGCATCTCGCCACAACAATTCCATAAATAATGTCAATCTGGGTCTGTAGTTCATCTAGTGGTGGAACATTCAATATTGCCAGTTCATAAGCCCACTCAGGTTCAGATTTAATGTAGACTGTTAAAGATTCAGACGAAATACATTTACTCTGCTTTTCCTCTTTTAGCTCTCCCACCCTCCTTCTTGAAGGGGATCTCAACTGTTAATGCAGGGGAATATTTATTCTAATATCACAGGCGGGCTTTCTGCAGGGCCCATACGAGAGAGGGCAGTCTGCCAGATTTGTTTTTCACCAGATTCCACAGAGGTGTAACTGATCTTGTCCAGTTTTTAAAAATTATTCTCAACAAAGAGAGCTTTGAGGGTGGGAATCAGCATAACAGATTCCCCAGAGATTGAGGCGAATCAGCTCCAATGCTCCTATTTTTCCTTCCTTCCTGTGACTGAAGGAAGTCACATGGCACTGTTCTCACCAGCCATAAGGGAGGCGGTCAAACCTTCCAAGTGCAAAGCATACTATCCGTTGGTTCTTTAATTCACCGAAATGATTTATCTAAACACCCAGAAAAAAAAACACTGTATGCAGCACTCTGTTCTTATTGGGAGGTGTCATCCAGTCTGTTTTCACCCACAGCGAAGCTATTGCACAACGAAACAAAACACCGCGGTCGGGCGCCCTGCTTGCAGTGGTTCCGTGCTTGAGCCTGTGCCTGCAACCACGGTGTCAATCCTTCTCTCGGAGGCCCTTCCTCTTAACCGGATCCTGCACTCTGTCCAGCATGATGACTGTCTTCAGGGACTGGCCCATTTTGACAATATGTCCCAAGTCTACAAGATGAAGTCTTGTGATTATTATGGTGAAGTGAGTTGGATAGTTTGTGGGATATTTCTTCTAGTAAAAAGATATCATTCAGAATCAACATAGGAAGTGTCCTGGTTTAAAGCTACTTGTCTAAGAGAAGTCAAGTCATTCTCCATTCACTGACAGCAGGCTTTCTGAGCCTTCGTACACAATGACCAGTTCTGATTGGTGGGATAACTTATGACTCTTAATTATCAGCTTCCCAGATGAGGTTGTTTTTTTCTGGTTTACCTACCCTCAGCTTGTCAGAACAAATCCTCAGGTGTGACCTGGAAGTGCCAAGACAAAGTTCCTCAATTATTGCAAGTGTCAGCTTTCTGTAACCAAGACAAAGACAACTTGACTGAGGGTGAAGCTAGGTTCTATATCTCACAGCATCTTCTCCCCATAAGTCAGCCTTAGCTTCTAGTGGGCAGGGTCTTATACACCATGGGAGACCATTCACATCCAAGGCAGTGAAAGAAGATGGAGGATGAGGGTTATGTGGGAATCATGCTCATCCAACGGCCTGTGCTTCCTCTCCCTAGAGGAGCTGGCATCATTAGGCAGCACAGTCTAGCACTAGATCTCTCAACTTGGCAGACAGAAAAAAGAAAGTCCTGGGAAGGTCTCAAGGTGTATTTCTTTGGGTTAACCAGTAAGGTAAGTCATAGTCTTAGGTCCCCTTTAGAATTCTGAGCACCTTGATGTATACATGCTGAGAATACAAAGGATTAAGGGGTTTTGCTCCTTTGATTAGGCTATTTTACATAGCACAAGTGGAATTTTACAAAGGGAGACTGTCAGGGACCTTGACCTTTAAGACCTCCTCTAAAGCTCAGCTGGTGGAAAGTAGACAATCAAACGAAGAGGGATTTGGTGCACAAGACATTCTCCTTTGCTGGCTTTAAAGACTGAAGTGTGCAAAGTGGCAGGGATGTGAACGTAGTCTTCAGCCGGCAACTAGCAGAAGCACATGGACTTCATCCTTACAGCTGCCAGGTTGTCAATTCTGCCAACAACCAGTGAACTTGGAAGACGATTTCAAGACCCATCTATCAATTGTATGTGCATAAACCTCAAAGAAATTAATCATAATTTCATAGAAAGTGAAAAATACACAGACATAGAAGTCAGTATTCATTGTTGGGGACCCAGGATGGGTGGTGGAGAAAGAGGGAGAATCACCTTGTAGATAATAGATATTTAGTATTTTAATTTTCTTGAACTGAATGATTACCAAAAAAGTAAGCAAAGTGTACAGTTGGGCTAAGTTAAATGATGTCACTAAGAAGCACACACATAGAAGAAACATTTTTTGTAAATTATAGAGCATATGTAATCTTGCAAAATTAACCCAAAACGTACAGGCAGTGCCTGGATGTAAAAATAAAAATCTGTTCCTAAAACTCTTTTGAAATTGAAATAGATATAATGTATGCAAACTCAGTTAGTTAACTCTATCTTTTAGTATATACTATACAATGTACCTTTCTATGCACAAGAGGTTAAACATTAAACACTTCCAGATTCACTAAGGCATCTTTAATATAATACTACTATATGCATTACCATCAAGTCAATACTGACTCATAGCAACTTTATACATAATATAATACGGTAGTAATAATTATAATACTATGTTGATGCACATTGAAAAGTAGCACCATTTGTTATTATAAGTCATTGTATATACCTCACATTTTTTATGAAGTTGATTTTATGGGTTCTTCCAGATACTTCTTAGAGATAACCAAACACTCAGTGGAATTGGCTCCTGGGATTTGAAGTCTTATGACCACAGTTTCATGGGACAATTTGGTCAATTGGTATATTTCATTATACCACATATGTTGTCTATAAACTTTGATGAGTAGCGTTTGAAATTCTGAAAACACGTGAATTGTCGTCTAACGTCATCTAACATACAACTTTACATCTAATCTCATCTGGACCAACAGACAAGGACAGAACCCAAGGAAGCAGGAAGGCGTGAGTCTATGGATGCTTCCTGGCTCTCCTCCCCTGAGACCAGAGGACCTGTGGTAGGTGACTACAATTAATGACCACCCTAAACAGATAGATTAATCCTGCTAGAAAGGGGGAAAAGATATGGAATGAAATTCATATTCTTAAAACGTTCAGACTCACAGGTTTCAACTTACAGTTGAAACCAGAGAACTCCCCAAGACAATTACCTTGAGAAATGTAGTACATCTGGAATCAAAACTACTCCCTGAGGATACCTGTTAACTAAATAGCATATTGGCTCATAAATCAAGAACATTGTCAGTGACAACTGTTCACCTTTAGAAAACCCCCTACATGAGACCAAATGGTCAGCAATTGCTCTAAAGCCAAGACAAGAGAGGAGAGGAGAGGAGATGACCGTGAGGAAACCAGCCCCCTCTCTGTCACAGTGCTCTCTGCATAGTACTTGCTAAATAGAGCCAGGTTTTGTGGATAAGCATTAACTGAAGACACAATAAACAATTGTTTAAATAAAATTATGCAAAACTCTTTAGAAAATACAGCCCAAGCCAAAATCCTGTGAAGTTTATGAGCAGAGAATCCATTTATGGTGTGTTCAGACTTATGACCTACAGAAACGAAGATCATGCCTTAGTGCGATGTTAAATTGTGGTTTGTGGCAATTTGTTCGGTGACAACAGGTAACTAGGATAAGGTTGAGGTGATTTACGTCATGTCCATGTACAACACATTTGCCAGAATTCCAGCATCCAGCCCATCACAGAGTGGAAACAGCTAGCAGATGCATATTACCTTGTTCCTTGGAGGGGAAAGGAAAAGAGTTGGTAACACCTATCATTGCCTTTCTACTTTTATTTATTTTAGATAGAGGTGACCGAGCCATAGTCTTTGGAACCTTTAAAATCTACATTCTGACATTTGCCTACTGTTTAATAGAATTCCTTTATAAACACAATAAATGCAATCACTATAACACAGGATCATTGAAGAGCAGTGCCAATTATGTTTAATTCTTAGACTTGCTTTCTTTCCAAACGTATTACCTGAATATCCATAGATATTTAAACACTGTCTCATTTCTATTTCTATAAAAAGGATAAAAATGTCAGTTTATATATGAAAGACCTAAGACTAAACCTTTTATACAACAGAGCTTAGGTCCACCCATGACAGGTAGAGGAATTAAAACTGTTTCCTCTTGACTACATCAAGACCCTGATAAACTAAATAGGAAAATCCATCTGAGTGATGCTTCTGCAGATTCTTTTCTTTCAATAAATGCTTCTGGAATAAATTTAATACATGAAGATGTAAAAAATTTTATATATGAAGATGCAATTTGCTAATCCTTTTCTGAGAAGACTCCCACAGATCTTGACCAAAAAAAAGTTCTTTTTCATGTATAGATTACTCTCCCTAGCCTAGATTTGTGCCTTCATTTCCAGATCCATGTTTCCAGCTTTCTAATTGTCATTTTTACCAAGTCATAACAAATTCTGTGAGACCCAACAACCTGTCAAACATTATGCTCACTGAATGTCACACCGAGCACATTCTGTCACCATATTTCCAATCATATTGAATAGCAACACATCTGTTTGTTTTCCCCAATGCAAAGTTCTGCACTAATCCTAGCCTTAATTTTCCTGTTTTATGTCCCATTTATTTTGGAAAAAAAACACCCCAATTTCCTTTATTTTCAAACTTCTTCAGATTGGTCATTTGCTCCACAACCAGATTCCAGTCGTTCAGGCCCTACACTACCAGGGTATTTTTGAAATCGAATCGTTGACTTCAATCCATCAGCCAAACCACCACACAGCTGCCAGCCTTATTAACACTGTTTGAAGTCATTCAGCAACTGTCTTTTGCATACAGGAAAAAATTAATTTATCAGAAGTGGTTACAAGACTCTAAGACATGCCCCTTTTGTATGTTTCTATTTTAACTTTTTGTAACAGACTCAGGTGATATCTCTTCTTCAACTTGATGTGCACTTCTAGGAAACACCTATATTGTACTGTTCTTGTTGTTTATCTGGAACATCTTCATTTACTCCATTAACATTGTCAAATGATAGATGTCATTAAAGACTCAGTTGAATACACATTTCTGAATATTTCTATAACTTCCCCGATCAAGTCAAGCACCCCACAGACATCTTCTAACTGTGGACTATCAGTACCTATAGATATCTTTCCAGTTGTATTGTCATTGCCAATCTCTGGAACATCTCCCACAGAGAGGCCTAATGTTTGCTTTACAGTCTATGGTCCCAAGGGATAGACTAGTACTTTAACATAGAGGACTTCCCAGCAGCAACTACAGCAGGGGCCCCGGTGGGAGTCCCAGAGAGAACCAGCAGGAGACCGTCCTTGCTTTTTGAGCTCAGGCAGTTCATTCAAAACTAAATGCACTACTTCTGCTTGTTTTCTTTCTTTTGCTTTCATGAGGGAAAGTGAGATTTCAGCAACACAAGTTGAGTCTCTGTGTTCGTCTGGGTTGACTAGAGAAACAAAGTTATAGACACTCATATGTGTATAAGAAAGAGCTTTTTATAAAAGAACAATTGTATATTGAGAAAACATCCCAACCCAGTCCAGATCAAGTCCTTAAGTCTGATAATAGCCCATGTGTCTGATACTAGTCCATAAATTCCTCTTTAGACTCACGCAGCACATGAAATGACTCTGAATGCAGGAAGATCACAGGTCAGTGGTAGAAAGTCTGGTGGATCCAGTAGCCATGATAGCATCTCCGTGCTAGCATGGATCTCCATGAGGCCCTACCAGCTCCAGGGCTTTGGCTCCATCAGCATAGCTCCATGAGGCTTGTCAACATGATTGTGTAGCAGAGAGGGAGTATGTCTCACCTCCAGGGAGGAAGACAGGAGTTCCCAGAATCCTCAGGAGAAGACCATGCCAACATAATGCATCATTGGCGATGACTTGATTGACAGACTAGACTCCACCACTTCCCTCAAATTGACAGGAGATTATGTAGCTACCACAGCCTCTTTCTCTCCTCCCCACCACCACTGGTGGTTATCAGAGCTGCTTCAGGGTATTGTGCTTACCTGTGTGGGCAGGAAGTGATGGCAAGTCTCATCCTAGCCTACCCAGGGAAGCCCGTCACAGAGCAACCCAACGTGGCAGAGGGGCTGCCTGGAAGGCCTGCTGTGGACAGCCTCACAGTGCAAGAAATTCAAGTTGCCACTTTATTAGACGCTCAGCTTCCTTGAACCTCCTTTCCCTTGACATCCTCCCCTATTGCCACGTCCCACCGCCCCAGCCCTCTACCCTCCAACCATGGCCCCAGCACCCGATGGCTAGATTCTTGTCCTTGCAGCCAAGGGCAGAAGCCAGGGGCATGTGTTCTGATCCTCGGGTTTACAAGCTACCTTTTTTATTTTAAAGTTTGAAATGAGTTTATAGGTCATTAAAGACTCCAAGTCCACTTCAGTTCTCCTTTCCCTCCTTTTGTAAACACTCAGACCAGTAAGTCAATTTGAGATGTGAGGATCCTGGAGGATTTCCATGAAGCAATTTTAATTATATTTACTTTAAAATTTTTATTTCCTTTTTTTTCATGATAAACCCTATATTTTCATCCGCTCCTCTCTCCCTTCCTGTTGCAACCCCTCTCCTGGCTTCTTCATAGTAGTCCTCAAAGTCTTGTCTATTGTGCATAAACCTTTCATTCTTTGTGTTTTTTCTGTATAACAATGGTGATATTAAATGTTTATCTTTGTAAGATTGACTTTGCTTGCTCAGTGCGATAATCTCCAGTTCTTGTGGTGTTTACGAGAGTTATCACTGTTTATTATTGAGGCATAAGGTCCCAGTGCATGACTCCCAGAGCTTGCTTGTCCATTACTCTGTAGTTGGGGTTTTCATTTGTTTCAATGTCTTTGTTATTTTGGAAATTGCTGAAATAAACATAGGTGTATATATGAAATAATAGAAATAGACAGCATAGTAAAAGCCCCGAGGAATAAAATGGAAGAAAAGGAAAATCAAATCAGTAAATCTGGAAAAAATGTTCTGGCTATAACCACTGAGAGAAAGAGTAATCCAAAAGACAAAAGTAATCTGAAGAAAGCCGGAGAGCGATGTGGAACACCATCAAGAGAAACAACCTACATCTCATCAGGATCCTTCAGGATATAAGAAGAAACAAGCAAAAATTCTACAGGGAGAATTGGGCAAGAATTCATAGAAGAAAATTTCCACACTATCTCAAAGGAAGAGAACACAGGTATTTAAGAAGCTGAGAGTACCCAAATTGGGGTGACTCAGAAGAAAACCTCCAGGTCCTATCCAATTATCCACCATCTAGGAAAATGAGTGACTCCCGAGGACTGCAGGGGGGAAAGCACGGTGAGTTACAGGGAAACAAATAAGGACAAGTTCAGACTTTTCTGTAGAAAGTACAGACAAGGTTACAATGCAGTGACCAGTACCACACTGTAAAGGCGGGGAAAAACTGCCAACCCAGAATCCTCTCTTCAACAAAATTATCACTCAAATATGACCAAGAACTAAAAGTATTTCCCAACACAGAAAAACGAAGGGAATTTGTGAAAATAAGAGCAGTATTACAAAAGAACAGGAACAAGATAACTGTGGTCCATGAATCAACAACAGAAGCACACAAAATCTGAGAGCGTGACAGCACAACACTGAGAAACCAATGCATCAAAAACAGCAACCCCAAACAGCCCAGAACTCGAGGAGGAACAGGGACACCAATCAGTCCACACACAAAAACAGACATATCAAACAGAAATAAAGCAAAAGAACAATAACAAATCCACAAAAATCAATAGAAACCCTGAATGCCAATGGAATAAACACACAAATCAAAAGAGTAGCATGCTAGATTTGAAATAAAAAACCATAAGTATGCTGCGTAAAAGACACATGTAAGACTCACAAACAAAAACAGACTAAAAACAAAGATGGTAAAAAATCTACGAACCCACTGGCAATTGAAAAATTCAGGGATGGCAATATTAATCTCTGATAAAATTTACTTCAGGTCAAATAATATAATTAGAGACAAGAATTGGCATTACATAATAATCAAAGGATCAATATACCAGGAACATATAGCCATAATTAATATATATACACCCAATGAAAGACCCTTGAAATACACAAACCAAATCCTAATATAATTGAAAAGGGAAATCAACAGCTTGACAATAACAGTAGGGGACTTCAATTCCTCACTGGAAAGGAACAATAGATCATAAAGAGGAAGCTCAATAAAGAACTAGAAGAGTCAACAGGACAATCAATCAGTTCAACCTAAATCTAAAGGGTACTCAAATGACCACCTCCTCACATTAACAGCTAATTCTGGTAGAGTAATTAGGGAACTTTGCTGGGAGATCAGATCGAGAGGACCAGGCTTATATTCGTATTAGACAGGGCATTTGCACCTCTGATGGTGAGCGGCTGAGTTGGAAGATGCTTCACATTGCTTATAGACAAAGGGAGATGTTGCCAGCATTATATTTCTAAGTGGACACTTTCGACCAACTTCCCCCCCCCCCTCACCCAGTGACCCAGGCAGTGTGCTACAGACAACTCAGACCTCGGACTCTTTTCTTCTGATTTATGAAGCACCCTTCACAGACCACACCAGAAGGACCAAATTGGAAACCCCACTAAACGAACTAGGTGAGGAAATTTAACAGCATAATCTCAGACAAAAAGCACTGTAAAGTGGATTTTATCAGCTATACTTAGGCTGGAATGTAACACTTGGTTATTTTATCTCCCTCTGGATCAAATGTGAATTTATTCTTAAAGTTTAATATTCTCTGCTTTCCCTTTGTTGAGGTCTTCACCTGTTTCCTACGGCCATTGTTGATGGGTCGTGCAAGGAAAGCAGGGTGGCTGGAATTATGAAGACGGTGGTGGATTGATAATTGCCTGAGAGCATGGAAGAGGATGGGGGGGGGGGATTCGGAGTCAATAAGTATAAGAAGAAAAGGCGCCACAGTTGATTGTAGAGATAAGTGCATGACCTTCCTTGATGAAAATTGTATGTATTTTAGTGATAGTTCAATAAAATTTTAAAAATCATTCCATTATTAATTTTTATTGAATACTGATAAAATTACAAAATAGTTATATTCAAATTTTAAGGTGAACATTTCAATCCATCAACTAAAAGTAGTAGTTTGTGATTTGAATGAATTGTATGAAACTTCATCTAAATTATATTCTTTAATTATTTGCAAATAAAAAGGAGAAATGAGAAAGACAGACTAACGTAGGTGATTTCTTTTGTAGTAGAACAATATTTGGAGGGTCTTTTTGCAAGAAAATAATTGTTCAATAAGTAAAATTGCTCAAAAGTTGAATAAACAAACAAATTTTAAGATGGAGTGGTTTGTGCTCCACTACTAGTCTAAAAGTTGGCAGTTTGAATGCAGTGTGCAGCACATGGATCCAAGCACAGTACTCTACCTCCATAAAGATTAAAGCCACACACAAGCACACGCCCATCTATGAAGCAGTGCTACTCTGTCACACATGCAACATAAGCCGGAATACTTTCAATGGTAACGCTCTTATAAAAATTAGTTACAGAGGAAAAAAGAACGCATGTGAGCAAGTGAAATAGGTGTGCTACAATTGAGGCGTTAAATGTTGTACTTCACAGTGTTGCCTGAAAACGCGAGTTCGCCTAATAGTCAAGCTGCTAATAGAGAGAGAGAGAGAGAAAATATGTACACTTTCCTTTATGATTTTTGCATCATAGCCTTATTTTTGCATGATTCCATTAATAATCCATAAAGACATTTCTATCGGTAGAATGCGTTATTTATTCATTTATTTATTTATTCTGCTAACTAACAATTTAGGTCTTTTTAGTCTTTCATTTCCTTTTATTTAACAACGGAGCTAAGTACATGTCCAATTTTACTCCTCGGCCATTTAAACAGATGCAATATGCCCCAAGAGAAAGGAAATTGAGAAACTCTTGGTGGCCTTCATTGTCACGGTAGGTGTTGTGGTTTTATGTCTGTGGGTTTGTCTGGAACACAAAGAAACACTACGCCACATGCTGTCCCCTGTGAAACGCCGGATGCGCTTTCCTCCCTGCGTCTCATTACCCTGCATTCCCAGTGTGTGATGCATCCTGGTCTCAGTTTCCAGGTATGTGGACTATTTGGGGTCATTTCCAAGAATTTAACATTCTAGGCACACAGCAGTGTTTTAATAGACTTTTTCAAGGCTACAAGGAAATGAAAGTTATTCTCATAATTAATTGCCTCATATTAAACTTCTATTAATCTGAAGACTGCATTTATCTCTAACAGCATGATTTGTTGACTTTGTTCTGTCCTTAAATATGGTCAAATTAACATTTTATTTTGTCAGAGACAATATTGTTGAATAGTGTACACAATGTGTTTTATTTTGTCAGAGACAAAATAAGCAGTTTATATAAGTATCTATATTACATATATACTCTTTATTCTATATTGAATTTTTCTAACTGTAGATGGGCAGGGTTTTGTTTTTAAACAATTCAGAGGAAGGCAAGAATTGTAATAAATTGTGTTTTTATACTCCACTTAGTTTATTTACACATGCCATTTATATTTTCTGTCTGTATAAATTTATGTTTGGATAGATAAGTGTGTTTAGGGAGTTGGAAAAATTTAGAACAATAATTCTATGATTCCTATGAAGTATGCCTAATGGATGCTAAAAACACTACCATTAGTTTTGCATAACCTCTAAATAGAGAAATGATCCACACATTAAATTATAGAAAAGATGTACTTCAGATAAGTAAGCATTATCTCAAATTCACTAAGTTGGTAAAATACTAAATAACACTGATAACACTCTTAAAAAGTAAATGTACAAGGGAACTTCAAAAACTTCTGGGAAAAAATCCATTTTCTTTTAATTCTATTTTCCATAAACTTTGAGACCTGTCCTCCTATGGGGAAATAGGTGTTTAATAAACTTTGCACTGGCTTAAGTACAATAGAATTCACTCCATGGCTAATAGTTTAGACCCATGTTGCAGTTGACATCTGTTTGGTGGCATACACATAGAAACATAATCATACAAGGAAGCTTATTTTACATGCAAAGGTTAAAGTGAATTAAATGATTTGGTATTGAAAAGTAGAAAATTCACTTGTATATAATTAAATGGTGTTTTATAATGATAAAGTATAAAATATGGCACAATACAATTTATTAACAACTTGAGTTTCTAATAAACAAACTATTTGAATTTTCAAACATCTTTATCTGAAAATACCATATTTTGGGATTACAAAGACATGGGTTGCCTTAAAATTAAGGTGAGATGCATTAAGCTTTAGTTTAGTTTAATGAAACTCACTATCAATTTCTTTAGAAGGGAATTTTTTATATGTTAGAGATAAAATATTTATCCCTGACTTGTTTTGATTATTAGTATGAAAATCCATGGTACATTGCCTAGTAACATGACTCAATAAGTGTCAATATCTTATGTAGAATTTCAAATATAGAGCAGGATAAATATGAATTACTTACATTGTAAGATAAAATACATTACAATTTTGATGTAAGAATTGTTTATGCTATTTAACAATATTTCAATTTCATATATAATTTCACTTGTACATGCTGTTATCCCTCTCTATACTAACAGAAAAAATATGAATGGCTAATACTATGCTGTCTATGATAGTTTACTATCTCTATATATGCAATTAAATCCAGTCAATATAAATGTTATTCAAATTTATAGACTAACCACTCAATCTAGTGATATCGAAATGGAAGAATTCTACCAACATTTCGGTCTGAAACTGATCAACCATGCAATCCAGATGTTATCGGTGTTTGGAATGCAAAAGTTAGAAATAAAGAGGAAGGGATAGTGGTTGGAAAATATGATCTTGGTGATAGAAACGAAGCTAGAGATCACAGGATACAATTCTGCAATACCACAGAAAATTTCTATTTTCAACAACACCAGTGGTGTCTATATACATGGATTTCTCTAGATGGAATACACAGAATTTCAATTAACTACATCTCTGGGAAGAAAATGGAGAAGCTCAATATCAGGAGATAAAACAAAGCCAAGGATTGACTGTAGAGTATACCATCAATTGCTCATCTGTAAGTTCAAGTTGATGCTGAAGACGATTAAAATATCTTCAAGAGCCAAAATTCAACCTTGAGTACAATCCCACCTGAATTTTGTGACCACTTAAGAACAGTGAACACTAACGACAGGAGCCATGAGGAGCCATGAGAGGACACCCAGAACATCATCCATGAAGCAAGCAAAAGGTCATGACAAAGACAGGCAGAGCCCTGGTGACATAGGGGTTGTGTGTGCTAGACCTAAGGCATTATTTTTTGTTTGCCTCACATGAATGTAGAAGTTGGAGATTGAATAAGGAAGATGAAAGAAGAATTGATGCATTTGAATTATGGTGCAGGTGAGAAATATCACAATCCATACATCCACCCATTGTGTCAAGCACATTTGTACATGTTGCCACCATCATTCTCAAAACATTTGCTTTCTACTTGAGCCCTTGGTATCAGCCTTTGGTATCCTCATCCCTCCCTCCCTCCCTCCCTCCCTCCCTCCCTCCCTCCCTCCCTCCCTCCCTCCCTCCCTCACTCCAAAACCCTTGATAATTTATGAATTATTATTATTTTTTCATATCTGACACTGTCCGATATCTCCCTTCCCCCACTTTTCTGTTGTCTGTCCCCCAAGCATGGGGTTATATGTAGATCATTGTGATTGGTTCCCCCTTTCTCCCTTCACCTTACCCTTACACTCCTGGTATCATTACTCTCATTATTGGTCCTGAGGGGTTTATCTTTCCTAGATTCCCTGAGTTTCCAGTTCTTATCAGTACCAGTGTACATCCTCTGGTCTAGCCAGACTTGTAAGGTAGAATTGAGATCATGATAGTGGTGGGGAGGAAGGATTAAAGAAGTAGAGGAAAGTTGTATGTTTCCTTGGTGCTGTATTGCACCCTGACTGGCTCATCTCCTCCCAGTGACCCTTCTGTAAAGAGATGTCCATTTGCTTACAAATGGCTATGTGTCTCCACCCCCCATTACCCCTCATTCACAATAATATGATTTTTTGTTTTTTGATGCCTGATACCTGATCCTATTGGCTCCTCATAAGCACAAAGGCTGGTGTGCTTCTTCCATGTGGACTTTGTTGCTTCTCAGCTAGATGGCTGCTTGTTTACCTTCAAGTCTTCTTTCCTTCCTGTGTAAGTACCTTTAAAATACTTAATGGACCAGCTCTCTACAAACATCAACTCCCTCAGTCCTCATAGTTTCAGCGCTATTATCTTTATTTTAGAGATTGCAATTTGTTTTAGTTATTTTGGGTAAAACCTAGTACTGTAATCAAAACAGAAGAAACCAGGGCCTGGATTAGAACAATGCATGCCCTGGGAGCAGTGGCCTGCCTTCATCTTGGTGTTATCTTATAGGAATGGACTCAAAGTGTTTGTCTTTTTGGGATGCCAGACATAAGTAGGTCAAAGCCTTTAATCTCTCTTTTGGCCCATCTTAAAGCGGTTTCAGTTAAAACAAACAAATGAACAACCAAACATGTGAAGGGGGAATGCACACGGATCAAGACCCTGACAAAGCCCTCTCACCAAGGACCAGGGCTGTGAATAGATTTGCGGTGACACAGAATACACTAGGAGGTGGATTGGTGCAGTGTCAGGTTGCACTTTAGCATCCTATCACTTGACCTCCCTTATGAACCATTTACATTTGTTCTAGTTTTTAATATTTCCTTCTTTCTTATCAGTTGAAGTTTTTATCTGTCTTACTTTCTTATTTTTGTTAGTTAGTGGTTACTTTGTTTGGTTTTTAATGTCTTTCTGTATATGTAATGCAGAGTAGGTAAATCTATGGAGACAATAGATAGATCAATGGGGGAGGGGATAGGAAGCAAATAAGGATCAGTATAAGAGTGAAGAAAGTGTTCTAAAACTGATGGTGGTGGTGACTGTACAACTCTTCTTAATGTGATTGAACAATTGAATTGTGTGCTACGTGAATTTTATTCCAATAAAACTGTTGGGGGGAAAGAAAAGAAATAAAGATATCAAGAACAACCAGCCTTTATTCAAATACTAATAAAAATGCCCTGATTTGACTTTTTCCCCTTATGTTGATAGACTGACTTACATGCTCCTTCCTGTATTAGGCCTTCCGCTTCCCACCCTTTCCCCGTTTCCTTTTCTCTTTCACTCTTTCTTCCCATCTGCACGTCTCCTCTCTTTTCCTTCCTTCCTGTCTTTGTTATCAGGTTGTTCTTTTTTTCATTGTAGAAATCCAGTTTCTTAATTAAGGCTAGGGTACAACTAGGTAAAGGTACAACCAATTGTGATTTTTTTCCTGATCACCTGAACTAAAATATTCCTCACTGCCATTGAATTGATTCCGACTCACAGCAACCCAACAGGACAAGGTAGAGCTGTCCCTGTGAGCTTCCCAGGCTGGAAATCTTTGCTGGAGGGAAGTCTGGACTTCTCCCATGAAGCGGCGCATGCTGACCTTGCAGTTAGCAACCTCATGTGCAGCGGATGTTTTTCTTTATAACCCAGAGCAACATTATCACATTCATCTTAACCTATTGGAGAAAATGGTAATATTTATATTTAATAAAAATATGATTTATGCAAAAAATTTTCTTCAGGGTAGATTTCCATTATTACTATAGAACCTCCTCTGTGCATCTATTTTTCATGATTTAGCCTGTATTACTTTTATTATAAAAACAATCAAATTTCAGTTGATGGATCTTAATGTTACAAATTTTAATTAGACTCTTTTATAACACTATCAAATACTATTTTCCCTATACTCAATGTCACACATTATGTAATCCATCATCTTTGCTTTCCAGGATAATAGACTATTTACCTCGCTAATATTACCGGTTTCCTTACTTTTTTTCTTCTGTGATCTATGCATATCATATCAATGTATATTGTATCGCTTCCTTAATTAAATACTCTAGTAATTTTCCACTGTGCTTAAGACAAAGGGCATATATAAGAAGAGTCTGTACAATCTTATATTATCTAGCACCTACTGAGCAATAATGATCTAGCACCTACCTGGCAATAATGACTCACCTTGAGACTCTTGCTTACCCTTCACACCATTGTGATGTGATGTTAGATTTTGTATTTCTAGCTTCAAACTGAAGAGTTAAGATAGCATAATTCTGAGCTTCTCAAATATCTTTTACTCTAAAAAATAAGAAGTCTTTTTGTATTATCATCAATTCATGACACATATTTCACTGAAATAAAACTTAAAAAAATTATGAGGTAATACCTACTCTGTTTTAGCTATTGCACTCTTTTATGATCTCTCATTCATTAAATTACTAAATTGAGTCCATGAATCTTTAATGCATCAGAAGCCCTAGTGATGTTGTGGGTCATGTTTTGAGTTGCTAACTACAAGGTTAGTAGTTTGAATCTGATAGTCTCTCCTTGGGTGGCTGTCTGTCTCATAAAGATTTACAGTCTAAAATATCCAGAAGGGCATTTCTATTCTATCCTTTCGATTGGGTATGAATCAGAATAGATCTGGGAGCATTGGTGTTTTGTTTTGTTTGTTTGTTTTCCCAATGAGTCAGGATTAAGAGTTAATATTCTAGAGTCAACAAAACTGGATTCATATGCTGAATTGATTTAGTGACTGAATGTATAATCTTGGGTGTATTTATCTCTAAATCTCAATTTTTCAGCTTGAGACATATCATTATTTTAAAAACATGATTTCTGTAATGCAGTTCTTTTTTACTAGAGTGATATTTTCCAATGTGTCACACTGATATTTTATTTTATGGTCAATTCAATGTCATTCTTCGTATTTTATATGTGGTGTACCTTTTTTGATGCTTGAGACTCAAGGTTCTAAGATTGCTTTGTTAGAACCTGAGGCACAAAAGAGATATAGGCAAAGTGCACACACATATGTGCACACACACACACACACTTCAGCTGGTCTACTCTCCCTGCCTGTGATTATATTCAATCATCTTTCTGTTGCTGTGTCTTTTAAATAACACTATTAAATTACAAATATTTGCTTACCATCTGCCTCTCCTGAATAACTTAACTATAAGCTGCATGTGGGTAAAATTATAATTGGCTAACTTACTTCGGTATTTCCCACCCCAATCACATTATCTATCAGATGCTATCTGGAATGAATTAAAATGGAATGAAGGAAAAAGGAAAGCATAGTAGTGATCTAGCCTAAGCCAAATTTGTACTTACATAAGGGTCTCAGCCACTTAGGGTACTCTGTTTTGAAAAGAATGCCTGGAGAGGTTCGAGGGCATTGGGTCTATCTGGAGTGGGGGAAGATTTCTGAGTCTAGCACACTAGATAATGGCGTTCTTGGTAATCATTGCCATCATGAACACTAGTATGACCTGGTCTTATGAATATGTGCTTAAAAGCTGGACAAAGAGTTCAGAGTTAGGGCATCTTACTGAAATCTTGGTGGGAGACTGAGAGTGTAAGTCAGCATTAGCAGTTTCAACAAAGTAGTCAGAAATTTTGACTACAATCAGAAATTGTGAGAGCTACAGTGACGGTGCCTTCTACTTCAGCTATTGATAGTTTGGGACAGCCTCAGTGGTGATCATGGCAGTACTAGATATGCACACATTGACGAGGGAGTGGGACTTTCTTTTTTTTAATTTAATCATTTTATTGGGGGCTCATACAATTCTTATCACAATCCATACATCCATCCACTGTGTCAAGAACATATGTAAATTTGTTGCCACCATCATTCTCAAAACATTTGCCTTCTCCTTGAGCCCTTAATATTGGCTGCTCATTCCCCCCTCCCTCCCCACTGCCCCCTACCTCTTGAACCCTTCATGATTCATAAATTATTATTATTTTGTCATATATTACACTGTCTGACGTCTCCCCCTGCCCTCTTCTCTGCTGTCCCTCCCCCAGGGAGGAGGCTATACGTAGATTCCTGTAATCAGTTCCCCCTTTCTACCCCACATTCTCTCCACCCTCCAGGCATTGCCACTCTCACCACTGGTCCTGAAGGGGTCATCTGTCCTGGATTCCCAGTGTTTCCAGTTGCTATCTGTACTAATGTACATCCTCTGGTCTAGCCAGATTTGCAAGGTAGAATTGGGATCATGATAGTGGGGGGGGGGTGGGAGGAAGTTTATCTTCAAGCCTTTAAGACCCCCGATGCTATATCTTTTGATAGTCTGGCACCATCAGCTTTCTTCATCACATTTACTTATGCACACTTTTTTCTTCAGCAATTGTGTCAGGAAGGTGTGCATACTGAAATGCCAATTTGATAGAACAAAGTGTTCTTGCATTGAGTAAGTGCTTGAGTGGAGGTCCAATGTCCATATGCTGCCTCAGTACTTAACCTATAAATATATGCAAATAGATATGTTTCCCTACACTCATATAAATATATTTGCATATGTACATTCCAATCTTTGGACCTCTATAAATACCCTTTGTCACCTACTTCTTTCCTCTATTTCCTTTTACTTTCCTCCTGTCCCACTATCATGCTCAGCCTTCATTTGGGTCTCAGTAATTTCTCTTGGTTACCGTGCCCTTGCTGAATCCCTACCAGGTCTCTCACATCCTCCTTGCTACTTATTTTGGATCAGTTATTGCTCCCCTGTTCCAGGGTTAGTCAGTACCACCTCCTTGCCCCCTTCTGCCCCTCTCCTGTGTTCCCCCGGACCCATTGGTCCCATTGTTTTCTCCTCCACAATATTCATCCAGTCTACCTTATCTAGATAGATCTGTAGAGATAATAATATGCACCCAAAAAATCAAGTCATAGCAAGATAGGCAATGAGTGAGAACACAGCTATGACAACAAAAAAGGAAACCAATTACCCTTAGAAGAATAAATTAATTAAAAGGAAAAAAAATTAAAGAATGCAAAAGGGAGTGGGACTTTCTAAAGCAGTGATCCACGCATAGACCAGAACAGGAGCTTCCATGTCTGTGCAGTATCCTAACATTATCAAGAGGACTAAGTTTCAACTTTGTGAGATCAATATGTGAGATCTCCTGCAGAGTCCCAGAATAAGTTGAAGAAGCGTTTGGAAGTAAAATTGGACTGAAATACTACAAAATATGGAAGACAACAGAGTAGAATAAATATACTTTGGGGAGATATTAAGAAACAGAAAAACCATAATGGCGAGTAGTCAATTGGAAAAATGGGTAATATTTCTTTGCTTTGTTTTCTGAATATTCTGTGCTGTTTCACTTTTTTCTAAAGTAAAACAGAAATTAAGAAATAATGCTAGTTTTCATATTATTTCAGAGTGAGTTATTCACATAGTTGAACGTGTTGTATACAATGTATATACACAAACAAACGTGATGAAGTAATTTCAAAAAGTTCACGAAAAGATGGAGTTAAAATAGAGAATTTTCTTATGATATTTTGAAGCCCACCAGCCAACCCCCATGTGTGTGTGCACTTGTTTACACATACATATATGCGCTTTCCATATGTCTGTCAAAGAGTTCAAGATATATAACTAAATCAAAAGAGTTGTTGAAATATGTTCACCACAAAGGGAACCTAAAAATTGTCCTTTGACAAGATTTGCTCCTAAAAGCAGAAACCAGGGAAGGATAGAACCATCAGCCCTCTAATAACTAGTGTTTAGCATCAAGAAAATATGCTTCCAAATTCAGCAGGGGGAAAATATCTCAATATAAAGGAAAGCTAATGTGTTTTGTTTGTTTTTCTGTGACAAGAAGAACTTGAAACTACTTATTGAGCCAGCTAGGAGCAGAAAGGAAATGTTAAAAGATTAGAAGTTAGCACAACAGGGTATAAAAGTATCCTCGACTTCCCCACCCCTGAAGAAATTATCCAAGTGTTTTATAATTATCCTGATTTTCGCTTTCTTCTAAATTATTGCTTAGTAAAAGGCAAATACTGCAGCAATCTTTTATGCCATACCAATCACTAGAAAAGAGAGCATTTATACATTGCCTGTAAACCACAAGGGGTCAAAGCACATGATACCCATCGACTTGTCAAATTGATTTCACAAATGTTTTCCCAGTTAAAATGGAAGTAACGTGTTTATTTGAAACCCATACATCTAGCAATAATAATTTTGTGAGTTATTAAAACTTTGTCAATTTTTTAAAAGAGCATTTTAAAGAATTCTGTTGCCACTCTTCTCATTTTTAGACTTGCCATCAAATTGGTTCCGACTCGTGGCAATCCCATATGTGCCACATGATTGTTCTTCGCTGCCATCCAGTCAGTTCCTGCTCATAGAGTATATACTATCAAGAGAAGGAAGCACCGCCGAGGCCTGTAACCCCCTCACAGGTTTCCTTGCGTTGAGCCTGCTATTGCAGGCACCGGGTCAATGCATCTGTTCGATGGTCTTTCTCTTTGTTGCTTCTCCTCTACTTTACCAAGCAGGGGGTCCTTTTCCAAGGACTGATCTCATGCACAACGCATGTGAAATGAAAATAAAGTCTCTCCACTCTTGCATCTAAAGAGCATTCTGGCTACACTGCTTTAAAGACCGATCTGTAGATGATTTCTATGTGCGAAACAGAACTTCTCAATGAACTTGACTTTTATGGCTGTGACCGTTCGGTCGGTCACCAGGATTTTCTCCCAGAGTGTCTCTGGATGAATTGGAACTGCTAACACCCTTTGGCAATCCATGGTACTTTCCACATATTTTTGCCAGCACCATAATTCAAATGCATAGATTCTTCTTTGGCCTTCCTTATTCAATGTCCACTTCTCACATGAGGCGATTCAAAGACCACGGCTTGGGCCCGGTGCACCCTATTCCTAAAAGTGACATTCCTACTTTTCAACACTTTAAAGTGGTCCTGTGAAGCAGATTTAGCCAATGTAGTGTGTCTTTCGATCTCTTGACTGTGGCTTCCATCAGCATTGATTGGGGGTCCAATCATGACAAAATCTTTGACAACTTCAAACTTTTCTCTCTATTATGATGGTTCGTATTTGTCCCGGTGTGAAGATTTTGGTTTTCTTTACATTGAGTCACAGCCCACATGGAAGGCTGCAATCCTTGATCTTCATCAGCAATTGCTTCGTCTCCGCACTTCTAGCAGCCATGTCACCTGCATATGGCCTGTGGTTAATAAGCCTTACTCAGATCCTGAAGCTGAGTTCTTTTTCTATGAAGAAGAATGTCCAGGATAGAACTGCTCAAAACACGTGAGTTTTCATGACTGTGACCTTTCAGTAGGGGGTCACAGAGACTCTCTACCATGGTGTCTCTGGGTGGATTTGAACTGCCAGCCTTTTAGTTAGAAGCCAAGCTTGCAACTCTTTGCAGCACCCAGGGACTCCATTCCATTCTTATTACAGGAAGCACATGCACGCGTGTGCAGTCTCTTAAATTTGGCAGCAGCAGAATCCCTATTGCAAGACTAAAAAGATAGCTGACACTGGGACAGGAAAACGATTATTTTGGATAAATGTATTGAAAAACAAAGAAAGATAATCTGAAAATTCTTCTCATTCCATTTTCTTTGAATGTGAGTGACTTTATACATGCATTTACCTACAGTAATTATATTTTTATGAACTCTCAGAGGAAACAAAGCAAATGACACACAATCAACCTGTTCAAATAAATTCTATCTAGAATAATTCAGTAATTGCTCTCTGGCTCTTAAAGAATAGCCTCCAAACCCATGTAATCAACTGTAGGAAAATCACTGATGTGCCCCATAGGACAGCCGTCATCAGTTTCTGCGCGGACGTCCTTTTGCCATTCCTCTGGGGGATGCAGGGCAGTCACGCAGAGTATAGTCTTTCATTCTGGCTCTTTAAGCCGGCTGGATGTAAACTCATCACACTTTCGGTTGACTCTGATAAATGGGAGCTACATTTGGGAGTAGTGGTGGGAGAGAAGGGCGCTTACACATTTCTCCAGTGCAAAGAATGTGCTAAATCGTGCTCCGTGTAGCACAAAACCTGGGAGTTACTGGCACATTAAAAAAAAGAAGAAGAAAGAAAAGTAACAACTATAAATCAGCTTTTATGAAAGCTGAATTTTAAGCTGCTTAAGAATATTTTAGTTCTTGTTGCAAATAGAAACAGTGAGAGAAGTATGAAGTACACTAGATGACGTACAGCTTGCATACCGTATATAACCGAGTATAAGCCAATGTGAATACCGGCCAAGGCACCAAATATTACCACAAAAACTGCATTAAAAATGTGCTGTAAAACTTGGCTTATGCATGAGTAAATGTGGTATGTTGGTATGAATAAGAATGCTGTCATACATGTATGCTTGACCCTAAAGATTCAGGTGTCCAACTACCTGCAGTCCTCCTCTCAAAGTAAAAATTAAGCAATAATTATTATTCAGTCATAACATGTGTTTATTATCATTAAGTGTTAGTCAACTACGGGTAAATAAAAATTATCTTAATGTGTCAAATATACATTAATAGTCATATTAACTCTTTAGGTGTTATATAATTAAAATGTTAAGTGGCACATATATCTATATCTGATGGTTTTATTAATCCCATTTTATAGGTATTATTATCTTTGTTGTGATAGGTAGGTTTATTGTGCCAACCTTACTCATAGGAACACGTTGAATTAATCAGGTCATTAGAGTTTGATTAGAGGGAAAAGAGATAAAGGGCATGGCAAGGCTCGCCCCTCTCTCTTGTGCTCTGCTTTAGTTAGTTCTCTGTGAGCTACACTACCTGTGGGACAAGCCAACTCATGGATCATGTGGGTAGAGCTTGAGGTTCCTTCGAAACCTGCTTCACCACGCTGCTGGGGTGTACGTTGCTTGAGCTTGAGGCTGGTGGATCCTGTCACCTCGCACTGCATGAGTTCGATAGCCCATCTGGGCCTGCTTCACTAATCTGAGCTGCTGAGTGCGGGTGACCCGCCCTGCTGTTTGCTGCCTGCATTGCAGAGTCAGCTGTCTGCTTCCTTGACCTTGGACCCAGAAGCCTTCATGAGTTGAAGGACTTTCAGTATATTAACCATTCCACAAAAGGGAGTTGAGCTGAGCCCTCTGTACTGCTATGTGGACTAATTAGCTATTATATTCCTTTGTCCTGAATATATGTATATAATCGTAAGTGTCCTGGTTTAGTTTCTCTAAAGGACCCTGCCTAACACACTTGCTTTCTAATAAGAACATCAAGTAGTGGAGGGTCTGCGGCTTACCAAGAGAGCACAGCCAGCACACAGAAGACATGGGTTAGGAGTCAGATTTCGTACTGAAAAGCATTGTCTTTCATATGGTCTCTGGCTGTAGAGACCAAGGGAAAGAGGCCATCAGTTTTTAGGTCATTTTGGCCATAGGAATTCTTTGAATCTATTTGATGTTAAATAGGTTGGCTGACTCAGTTCCAACACTGCCATGTTCTCTTGCTGTTAATACAATTTCAGAATGACATAGCTAGGAAAATGGATGTTAGAAATTAAAGTAATATTTTCATTATTTCATATATTCAACTTGCTGAGATTTAAAGCAAATATTCTTCTTTCTTTTTTCTACATCATCCAGTCTTCAATATTCTCAACTTTTCTTTATTTTTTAAAAATCAAATCATTTTATTGGGGGCTTGTACATCTCTTATCACAATCCATAGCTCCAGCCATTGGGTCAAGCACATTTGTACATATGTTGCCATCGCTATTTTCAAAACATTGTCTTTCTACTTGAGCCCTTGGTATCAGCTCGTTCTCCCCCACCCTTTTACCCTCATGATCCCTTGATAATTTATAAATTATTATCTTTTTTCATGTCTTACACTGACTACTATCTCATTTCACCCACTAGTTCTTAAAGAAGAAGAATTATGTTATTTACCAATGTTGCTTATGTTTCTGCTACTTCACTTTTGGGCCCTAAAATAGCATGCACTCTTTTAAAATCTATTTTAGCTATCTGTTACATGTAACCTGGTTTTTCACCTTCATTCCCAATGTATTTTAGCCACAAAAAGTTTACACACTACACCTAAATATTTACCCAAATTTTACTCTATCTACATTCATTTTTAGGCTTTTGAGACTGAGACCTTTATGTTTGCTTGTTTGCTCAGCCATTCCTGGATGTGTATTTTATGAGTGGTAGCTCAAAAGCTATTTTCTTCAAAACTGCCAGATAGTCCCAGTTTGAGGTAGGTGGGTTTCACCCCATAGGCATCAGTTGCTTAAAAAATTACTATTACATAAACAAACACTCAGATTTTCTGTTTGTTCTTTTCAAAATCACCCATTGATTTATATTTTATATTCACACATTTTGACTTTCCTGACATCTTCGAAAATTCACCGGAAGGGAACCCTAGAGCTAATATCTGCATATGGGGTATTTGGAAAGAGTTAAGTTCTAAGTAAATTCAGGATTCAAAGGGAGAGAGCAGGAAGTTAGGTAACAGAAGATTGAATGTTACGGTATGAGTCTCTAAAGGCTGAACTAATAGGAAATTGATGAAAGGGAGTAGATGGAATTTCAGGGTAAAAACAGCATTACAATGGAGAGGCACAATTGAGAATATACCATGTGAAAACTATACCAGTATTGTTAAATCTATCTTGTCCAGTTTTACAAAGATTTAGAAAGTGTGCAGTGTAGAGGATATATATTCTGGTAAGTTTCAGCAAAAGAATGGTTAACAAGAAAAGAGTGGTGAATAATGAATTGCAACTAAGAATTCACAGTGGATAACTCTGAATGCACTTCAGAATCATCGACGTGCTATGATGTAAAAGGAGGACTGAGGAAAACGATTACTGCAGTAACGTACTGAGGTAGGAGTCCGGCTTATTTGTCATTTCCATGGGTACATGTTTCAATTCTTTTTATTCTGGGAAGATAAAAATACAGACTAGCAGTAATTGGTATTGGCCATAAATTTCTTTTAATAGATTTGAATCCCACATTGTTATATTTGAAATAATAGTAAATCAGATTGTTGCAATGTTTCTGCATGCATCACTGCCTTCCACATACAGTTTTAAGGAAATTAAGGGAAGTCTATATGTTTACAGTGAAATTTATGTGACCAAATTATAAAACAAAATTACTCATTTTAAATTGATATATGAAATTAATTGTTATCTTTATGCGTATACATATAAAAGTGAAAATGAAGAGAAATGATAGAACTAAGAAGTCTAAACAGCTTTCAGATTTAGATGTATTATAGTTCAAAAGCATTATATTAATATATTAATATCTTAAAGATATTAAGTATATTAAAATATATAGATATAACTAGAAATATACACTATATATCCCTATATAGTATATATAATATATGTGGTATAAATAAATATTAGAAATATAAGACATTATATTTTGATTTACTTTATATTATTTGCACTTACTATAGATTTATAGAATACTTTAAATATTTTAGTAAATATTAAAAATGAATAGTCTTAACAAATATTTAAAACATCAGAAACATTGTTGAGCATATTTGTGATTAAGAAGTTTATGCTGGGTTGGCTGATTTACAAATTGTGGCAATATATAGGATGTGTCATAAAATTAATGTGACAGATGATTTTTATGAGTCTAAAAGGGGATTTCACTGCACACAACATTAACCAAAAGGGAATCATAGGCACTTGTGATTTTCCTTTTTATATTTTTACTGTTTCCTAATCTTTATATCAAATTTTAATAAATTCACACATGGATATACATGTTTCTTTATATTCACAATTATTAAGAAATTATTAATTCACAATTATTAAGAAAAACAATGAGAAATTAGGGAAATAACTGGGTTTTAAAGGAATGTAAATCCTCAGAGATTGGGAAAACCCTGTATCTTATTAATTCAACAATGATTATCTGAGAATTTTTTATGTTTCTAGGGCTGCTGCAGAATGTGTCCAGTTTCCAAAATCATTGGGATCTAGTTCCCCCAACTAAGTATTTAAGACACATCCCTAATTAGCTATAATAGAAGATGGCATGTCATCAATTATTAAGATGGGTATAAGATACAGAAACATGGAAAGTTATTTCCTGATAAGCGTGAAAGGATTTCATGTTTCTGTATGCTTTATGAAACTTGTCAAAACTACCAAAAATATTGACTATCTGAGGAAGTACCATATCAAGAGAAGTGGACAGGTAAGCAGGCAGATGTATTTGGGGAAAGGAAAATTTGGCAAACGGGTGTACAATTCACTGCTCCCACGTTGATTCTGACTCTTAGAATCCTATAGGACGGGGTAGAACTGTCCCTGTGTTTGTCCACAACAAGCCTGTAACACTTTAGCGGTATATAAAGCTACTCTTTCCTCCTGATAAACCACTAGTGGTTTTGAACTGCTGACCTTGTGGTTTGCAGCCAATGAAGAACCACTATGCCACAGAGCTCCTCTGTGCACAATAGGATACAGGAAAAGTGTTCAATCCAAGAGATGCATCGAAGGACCCAGTTTATGTAGCGCCTAGCAAGTTAGTCCAAGGAATTTCAATTGTACATAAGTACAGAAAAGTGACCAGTAAATTTTGAGCCTGGTTGAGGATGTCAAGGTTTTCAGGGAGTGGAGAAGATAAAACATATTGTTTTGAGTAAACTGGGCTTGGGATACCTCTTATTGTACATCTCAGAAATGAGCATGAGACTGTGCTGTTTTGGGAAGAATGAAAATGCCTGCGATACTTTTGTAAAAGCAGTAATTGGAACCATTGTCATTGATGAGATTCTTTATAGAAATGATTGTGAATGAAGGCTTAGACTTTAGTAATCTAGGCAATATAACTTCCAATAAAGAAAGAACAGGGAGGGGGGAAGAGTCCAGTTAAGAAGTGCCTTTAGATCTATGTGCATATATTTTTAGGTTTAGTATTAAGGTAGCAGATAGACATTGGGCCTCCACCCAAGTACATTCTCAGTGCAAGAACTGTTTATTTTATTAAACTGGCATTCCATGGTGTTCATCTTCCCGACATGATCGCTGAAGACAAAGCAGGTACAAAGTCATATGTGGTGAAGAAAGCTGATGGTGCCAGCTATCAAAAGATACAGCATCTGGGGTCTTAAAGGCTTGAAGATAATAAGCAAGTGGCCATCTAGCTGAGAAGAAACAAAGCCCACATGGAAGAAGCACACCCACTTGTGTGATCATGAGGTGTTGAAGGGACAAGTTATCAGGCATCAAAGAACAAAAAATCCTATCATTGTGAATGAGGGGGAGTGCGGGATGGAGACACATAGCCATTTGTAGGCAAATGGACATCCCTTTACAGAAGGGTCAAAGGGAGGAGATGAGCCAGTCAGGAACCAGTATAGCAAGGATGAAAAATACAACTTTCCTCTAGTTCTTTAATACTTCCTCCCCTCTACTATCATGATCCCAGTTCTAACTTACAAATCTAGCTAGAACAGAGGATGTACACCGGTACAGATAGGAACTGGAAACACAGGGAATCCAGGAAAGATAAACCCCTCAGGACCAATAATGAGAGTAGCAAGACCAGGAGGATAAGGGGAAGGTGGGGGTAGAAAGGGGGAACATATCACAAAGACCTACATATAACCCCTCCCTAGGAAATGGACAACAGAAAAATGGGTGAAGGGATGCATCAGACAGTGTAAGACATGACAAAATAATAATAACTTATAAATTATCAAGGGTCCGTGCGGGACAGGGGTGGGGAAGGAGGGGAAAAGAGAGGAGCTGATACCAAGGGCTCAAGTAGAAAGCAAATGTTTTGAGATGATGATAACAAATGTATAAATGTGCTTGACACAATGGATGTATATATGGATTGTGATAAGAGTTGTACAAGCCCCCAATAAAATGATTTTTAAAAAATAAGTGTATATATAAAAAATGAAGCACCTGTAAAAATTAGGTTGTATGACAATAAAGTTCCAATATGTCCGCATGGTAAAAAAAATTGGTACAAATAGAAGGCAATAAAGGGACATCTCTCTATATCATCATTCTTTTTATCCTGCTTTGATATAAAATAAGATTTACCAATATGAGTTGTTGCTGTTGCTGTGTTCATAAAACAAAACAAAATTCAGTTCAATTCTATGTCGCCCTGACATTTATTACGCTTGAGGCCATTGTTGCCACCAATGTCATTTGATTCCTTGACTGCTCTTTCCACGAACATTGATTATGGATTTTAGTACAATAAAACCGGGGCAACCTCCATCTTTTCTTCAGTCTTCAGGAGACATTGTCTAGTGTTCCACTTGGGAGGATTTTGGTTCTCTTTTTGTTGAGTTATAATTTATATAGAAATATGTAACCCTTGATCTTCACACATCAGTGCTTCAAATACTTATTTTAAGCAAGCACTATTGTATTATCTGTACATAGAAGCTGTTAATAAGTCTTTCTCCAATCCAGATGCTCTGTTCCTCTTCATATAATCCAGTTGCTTAGATTATTTACTCAGCATACACATTGAATACATAAGGGGGGAGGCTACAAGGCTGAAGCACACACATGCCTTTCCCGATTTGAAACCACAGGACAATCCATTCTTCTGTTCAATAGATTGCTTCTTGGTTCATGTGCTAGTTGCTCATGAGCAGAATGGAGTGTGCCAGAATTCTTATTCTTCTCAGTTGTATCCAGAGTTTGCTATGTTCCACACAGTTGAGGGTTTTTGCTTTATCAATAAAACACAAGTAAACACCTTTCTGATATTCTCTGCTTTCAGTCAAGTTCCATTTAACATAGTCACTTCTTCATCTCAGTACTCTTTGAGTTTCTAGAAATGCCCTGTTGGTGTACTGTTGCAACCATTTTAAAATTATCTTCAGCAAAATTTTGCTTGTATGTAAAATAAATATTGTTTGATAATTTCCACATTCTGTTGGGTCACCTTTCTTGGAATGGGCACAAATGGTATAGTTGTTGGTGGGTTTTTTTTTTGTTGTTGTTGTTGTTGTTGTTGTCTTTTTTGGCTTGGCAGCGTGAGTGTTTGCAGTGCTTCATTAGTTTGTTGAAACATTTTAGTTGGAATTCCATCAGTTTCTGAAGCATAATTTTTCACAAATGCCTTCACTGCAGTTTGTACTACTTTGAGCACCATTTCCTCTTTCCCATATGCTACCTCTTGATATGGTTAAAATTCCACCAATTCTTTTGTATAGAGTGACTCTGTATATCCCTTACATATTATTTTGATTCTTCCATCATTGTTCATGTTTGACCCTCAGGATCATTCCATATTACATCTCAAGACTTGAACTTTTTCTACAATGCCTTTCGATGGAGGCAGAGTGAGTAGGTTCCTCCCTTTCGTCATTGGAATGCTAGGTCGCTGCACCTTGTATTCTAATACCATGCCAGGGTTCTCAGGCTCTTTTTCACAGTTTCTGGTCAAGCTTTTTATTTCATTATTTTTTTCCATCTACTTCAGCTACTGTACATAGAAGAATACGTTTGAGTCCCTTCTGATGTTGCTTTGCTCTTTTCTTCCTTTCTTATCTTGGGAATGGACTTTTTCTTTCTCCGTGTAGGTTGTTCTTGATGTTACATCACCGCTCATAGGATCATTGATTATCACCTTTCACTGGGTCTAACTGCTGAGATGTTCTCAAAACTCAGATGGTGTGTATTCACGTTTGTCTGTTGGCACTTGCGAACTTAGTTTGATCTTCTTCAGCTCCAAGTTGAACCGAAATGAACAACACAATATGTACCCGTGATGTCACAAACAACTGCTGAATTGCTTCTCCTCATTTTCCCCAATATTCCATGCAAAGTAGGTATCATTTCTGTACAATGTGAAAAACAATAATGGCTCCCTGCCATTCTAAATAAAGATACTAACAACAAAACGAGGTCTTTATTGTTGCTTTTGTCACTAAAATTCATTGAACAACCTCATCACTCTTCACTGAATTTACAAATGAAGGTTTACTTAATGAGGAACAAGAGATATGGTCATAACAATTTTTTCTTAGAATACAATTTTAATAATATTTAAATTGACTATTAAAATATAATTATTTGAAACTAACTAGAAAGGTTATATCAATGGTTAATTAAAATCCATCGAGTCACATCTGTATTGGTTTTCATAAGCATAATCTATCTTAGAACAAATAGGTGTAAAAAAACTTGTTAGATGCTTTCTAAAGTTAGAAATAATACAATTACATATGCTTAATTTTCACCACAATGTAAACATACAATTAGTAACGGCTAGAAATTCAATCTGCCACATTTGCTACCAATGTCTGATTACAACCTTTTTTCATCTCTGCTCACCAATATTCAGCTACCCTACTGTGCTTTTATGACAGGCTTATTTTTACAAATTTATTCTGATCCTCAAGGGACTATGCTTTAATATTATGAAATTGGCATGAGTTTCTTTGAATTATTTTGAAATTGTCAAAGAGAAAGCTTCTTGAAGGAGAATTTGAAAATAGGGTCACCTCTTCCATCATGCTTTTTCTTTCTTGAAGACGGTCGGCTTTATTTCCCTCTCACTGCAGTCTTTATCAGCTTAATTTTGAAGAACTTCAGAATTTCAAAGAACTGCACTATAAAAACGGTATTTATGGACGGCAGAGAAGCGGGGGAAGGGAGACCCCGGATAGGGCAAGATATGACAAAATAACAATCTATAAATTATCACGGGCTCATGAGGGAGGGGGGAGCGAAGAGGGAGGGGAAAAAAAGAGGACCTGATGCAAAGGGCTTAAGTGGAGAGCAAATGCTTTGAAAATGATGAGGGCAAAGAATGTACAGATGTGCTTTATACAATTGATGTATGTATACGTATGGACTGTGATAAGAGTTGTAGGAGCCCCTAATAAAATGTAAAATAATGGTATTTAAATCCCATCCTGTAGCTTACTTGTGCATGTTTCTGGTCTATGATATTGCGGGACACTGAGACTTTCTCTCTGAAGTCGTCTGGAAAGGGATTTTACGAGGTCCTCTAGGAGATTATTCTATTAAGTTATTTGGCATTGGAAGTGTTAGCCAGTGCTTCCTCATCAGCAGGCAGCCTGCCCCCTCTCCTGTGCCTTCTAGCTTCCTGCCCTGAGTTTTAATTATAGCCTCTGCATCAAGTGGAGTAAAATGAAGCAGATCTAGATTGAGTCATTTTTCCCTCTTTTATGAAGTGTTCTGTAGCATACAAACAAAAAAATCACAAGGATCTATGTGTCTTGGGATTTTCTGTTTTACTAAATATTCTATATCGCTGGAAATGTTTGATGTATTTTCATAACTCCCCGTAGGTTGCACATAATAAACTTTACCTTCTAAGTGAGTATATGAACTCTTGCCAGAATTTGAGTCTAGGTAGAACTTCTGTCAATTGTAACGTTTCATGGTTTTGGAAAAGGTGCTGCAAATAAATAAATAAATAATAAATAAATAAATAAATACTGTTGTGAACTGGCTCCTTTGACTCAATTTCCTGAAAACAATAGTTTTTAGTGTGAACGACGATACTACAGAGGTATGCGCCCCTAGAACAGTCAGCCACTTAAGATCCTAGGAGCAGCAGTTACCTGAGGACAAACCTCACAAGAAGGAAAGAAAGAACAATGGAAGTAGGAAACACAGATGAAAGTGGGATATTAATATAACAAACCTACTATGCTTATCATGCAGCTTCAACAAGAGTTTTCACTACTTGCTTCAAACCTCTTTCTTGTTCATTTTCCCTTATTGTTGCTTTTAGGAGGATTAAAGGATTCAGAAAGCATCACATTTTCATGCTAAGTATAATTATAGTTCCAGATGTAAAGTAAATGCTGAATATTTTATTCTCTGCAGTTTCTTCTGTTTCTCATCTCAAACATATTATTATCTAACATGGGTATTTTTAAAAGATGAAATTACTTTTTGGAAAAGTGGAAGTGACAGTGGCTTTTCATTTTTGTAACCTGAGAAATAAAACAAAATTGTAAAGGTAATTTGTATCATCATGAAGACTTTTTAATCACAAAGAAGGAGAAGCAAGTGTTATTGTTCCTAGGTGTCTGCAGCAACGAGGGTGTGTTCTGCTACTAATGCAGAGAAGAGCCAAGAAATTCCACACAGAAAACTTGGACGGTCCAAAGACAATTAGCCATGGCCTATCATTGAATAGAGTTGATTCTAAGAGGTGGAACTTGGTGAATCCTGCTATTCGGATAAAAACAAACAAACAAATCAATAAACTCACTGCCATCAAGTCAATTCCGACTCCTAGTGACTCTATAGGACAAAAGAGAATGGCCCCTGTAAGTTTCTGGGACAGTAAATGTTTATGGGAGTAGAAAGGCTTATCTTTTTCTCACAGACTAGCTGGTAGTTTCAAACTGCTGCCCTTGAGGTTGGCAGACCAACGCATAACCACTACACCATCAGGTTCCTTGTCCTTACCATTGAGCTAAAAACACCAGATTCCTTACCATTGAGATAAAAACACCAGAAACAAAAAGCATAGCTTGCATATTTAAAATTAATTATTACTATTGACTGAATTGAATGAATGCAACCATAGAAGTAGGTCAATCTTGACTGTTGGAGTTCAACATTTATTCCTGTTTTCCTTCATCTTTTAGAACTCCCACCCACAAGACTGGCAGTTCAGACCAGCCACTGTTCAAGAGAGAGATGTGGCAATCTGCTTCTGTAAAGATTTACATCCCAGAAAACCCTAGACAGGATCTGTAGGCGTCAGGATCGTCTCGACGGCAGTGGTGGGGTGGGTACCCTGACCCGTGAAAGCATGTAAGGATGACACTGATCACCACAGAGCCCCTGCCCCAACTCCCAGATTGGCTTAAAACAGGGTTTGAACTGATTCCTTCCGGTTTAAAGCCTGGTGAGAATTACAATGTCTACTCCAGATATATAGATTTAGAATCTATATTTGAGGTATATATCTAATATGATTTTCAGGTAATTATCTGTGTATTAGAATCTGCTGGGGATCTCACTAAAATGAATACTCTGTTTTAGTGTGTCTTGGTAGAAAGACAAATTCCCAGCGGGGGTGGGATCAACCCAGAATAAACTTTCAAATCCCTGTTTTGAAATAAGGTCTGTGAAGCAGAGGTAAAAAGCCCAAAAGTGCTAACTAAGGTCAGTTTATTTTCACTGAAATTCTTATGTTGCTACAACACTAGTCATGATGCTGCCTGTCTCCTTTCTGTTCCTTCCAGCCTTACACACCACTTCCTACTCCAGGCACTGACCAGCTCAGTCAGCTCCCGGAAGCGTGCATGTCTCAGGCTCTTTGACCGCATACCCAGATTTTGGACCTGCAGAGAAAATGGCAAAGGCACGTCGCTGCCTGTGTAACAAGGTCAAGTGTAAAGGTGGATTGGTTAGCGTGGCTGCCTCAAGAAAAATGCCGTGATTTCTCTTGATGGACTGTGGTCAAAGGTAGCATATGTCTAGAAAGCAAACATAAGAAAATACTATGTATTGAGTATAGGTTATTGGATAAACTGCTTCAGAGGTCTACAGCTACAAATGTCTACTGTCATCCTTTCTGGTTTACTGTTGGAAAGAAACCTCTCAACGGTTTACAGCAGATCATGAACATACAGAAATGCCTGCTGAATCTCATCGAGAACAAGAACTAGGTGGACCGATTGCACTGAAATAATAATATGAATAAATTAAAAATTTTGTGTTTAAGATATTTCAAAATTGCATTATGCTTCATAATGCTCCAGTGATACCTAGCATGCAAATCCAGCAGGGACTTCATAGAATATAAATCTAGAGTTACAGGATTAAAAAATCTATTTCAATTCATTTTCTTAAAAATGTGGTTTATGTTATCTGTGCACTTTATAATTATCAGAGCATATTTGAGTTTCTGAGTTTAAGAGGATTATTTACAATACAAATCTGATAGAACTATTGTAGAGATGATTAAATAATTCACAACTTATTTCTCACAAGTTTTAAAGAGTGTAAGAGGAAAGACTTTCATGAGCAATGGTTCAGGATGATATTCTAATTAATTTCTAAAGCGGCATTTGGATAAGAAGAAAGCTGGGTCTCTTTCGAAGATCTTAGAGAAGTGCTTCCCACGTAACTCACACTCTCCATTGCTGCTGTTGAGGACGTACACCAAACAAGCACGGACAAATAGAACCAGCTGCTTTTAGAATCATGGCATCTGCTTAAAGAGAGGATAAACATTATAACCATATTAAGCAAGTATTTCAAGCAAGTATCTTTTGTTAAGATAAGAGCTATTACTCATAAGGTTTTCTATAAAATATAGCTAATTCTCACAGTAACTTTCCAGAGTAGATATTGTTATCTCCACTGCTTTATGGCAAAACTTATACTCATTTAGAGAAGGCCCTGGTGAAGGTCATATGCTTCTAGTAAATCAAGATTTAAACTAGATATGTTTCATTTCAATTAACCTAAAAGAGGTTGCTATACAATAGATTTAAACCTAATATCTCAATTTTGTTATCATTTACAAGTGACATACATAATGTCAGTTAGTGAATGTTTTCATTACTTCATCCCTCCTACCTTTGATATTATGAGTCTACTTTTCTCAAATAATTAAGATTTACCATATTTAATTCCACTCATCATTCAGTCAAAAATCATGATTTATTATTTTTGCAACCTTATCAATATTTTGAATTGCTCCTTCTTATATTTTTATCTTTCATATGGAGACCAGATGAACCAAGGATTCATTTTTCATTCTACATCCTTGAAGTGGTCAAACACTAATTTATTCTATTAAAAAGCCAAAGCCATTACATTTATTTCCACAGCCAGTAGTATTGACTTTCAACATTTTATTTTTCATGTTTGTTTCATTTTAATGACCTTATGTAGTGATTGCCTTTGTCTGGGTTTACTGGAAAAAACATGTGATGTGTGTATATACATTTTGTATATTAGAATATATACAATATATATTTTATATCACAAGAGAAAAAGTATTACAGTCTTGGAAACCCACTGAAGCAGTCCTACCCTGTCTTAAAGGGTTGCTATGAGTTAGAATCCACTCTTTGACAGTGAGTTTTTTAAAATTTAATATATTAACTATTTAGGAGTCCTGATAGTATAGTGGTTACGCATTGGCTAGTTCGTCGTGGTCTGCAGTTCAAACCACCAGTAGCTATGAGGGAGAAAGTCTGGATTTCTGTGCCTCTGGACAGTTAAAGTCTTGAAAACCCACAGGGGATCACTGTGAGTCAGCACTGACTCAATGACAAGGTGCGATGATAAACATATATATATCACATAGATATGGACATTTACACAAGCCAGATGTACTAATTCGCCAAGGGTAACGAGTAATGCCCATTGACAACTCAGTTAGGAAACCTCACTCCATGCACCTTTCAGCTCTGATCTTGTACCTTCTGACTTAATTTCCCACCAAAATCCAGTAAACACTTAAAAGGAACACGAGTATAATTTTTAACGTTTGGTAAAACTGTCATTTTGATGTGGTATAAACTGAGAGGTGCAGAAAGCTTTGGAGGAAAGTTGGGGAGATGGAAATACAGTCTTCAGAAGTGTATAAACATAGGTGGAGGATCTCTCATACAACACAACTTCACAATTTGGTATTTTTAATAAAGATTTTTATGATTTTGTAACAATACTTTTTGACTTCCTCTCATACAGCGGTGTTGTTATCTGGAACTTGTATAACTTGGAGCTCACACCAACTTTCTGAGCCCAGTCGTCAATTTCCCAGCGTTCTTTACACGTCATTCTGCAGGCCCATTACGAGTGATTTGGGATGTCATGAAGCTTTCCAGCTACTCTCTCCTTGTACTTTCTGGGGGCTTCTTATCTCTATTTCAGTTTCTCCTTATTTCCTCCTCCTTTACTTCCTCTCTTGTCCTGCTCTTCCTCTTTCTTCTTTCCTTCTGATTCATCGGATTTAGATGAGTTAAACTCCTAATGCTCTACAATTGGGTTCATTTTAAGACCTTAATAAATATTGATTAAGTAAACAGATGAAACTCTTCAAAGTTCATGAAGGAAGTAAGTACACTGTGATTCTGCTAACAAAACGGTTGTAGGTAGAAGCCATGATGCCATTTTCTCCGGGCTCTACACCAAGTTCTGGTGACCCCAGGTGCTATAATAGAACTATCACCTTGAGAGAAATGAACAGATGGTTTTTCAGAAGTAGGTTGTTAGGCATGTTTCCTAAGATGCATCTCGGTGCTCAACTCTAACCCTTTGGTTATCAGGTTAACCATTTTCCCCAGTTTTTGTTTTATTTAATGATTCCTATAAATCATGATACATTTAATTGCCTATGAGTTAAAACTAAATTCCAAGTTATATATTATATTAATGTTGATAAATATACCTCTTCAGGGAAATTACAACACACCTATGTAGGAGTTATTTGAATTATGACAATCCATTCAACCATAGATCATATTCTTTAAAACAAGTCACCCTTTTGCACTCTAGCTATGACGAGCTTTGAAAAGTTTGTGGGAAAATTCCATTTCCATTTATCTTTTAAGTCCATTTTTAATGAATTCCTTTAAAGTTAGTTATATAATAGCTGTGGTGAAGAAAGCTGATGATGCTCAGCTATCAAAAGATAGAGCATCTGGGGTCTTAAAGGCTTGAAGGTAAACAAGCGGCCATCTAGCTCAGAAGCAACAAAGTCCACATGGAAGAAGCACACCAGCCTGTGTGATCATGAGGTGCCGAAGGGATCAGTTATCAGGCATCAAAGAACAAAATATCATATCATTGTGTGCTCACCTCCCTGATACGATCACTGAAGACAAATGGGTGCATAAGCAAATGTGGTGAAGAAAGCTGATGGTGCCCGGCTATCAAAAGAGATAGTGTCTGGGGTCTTAAAGGCTTGAAGGTGAAAAAGCGGCCATCAAGCTCAGACGCTGAAAAGCCCACATGGAAGAAGCACACCGATCAGTGCAATCACGAGGTGCCAAAGGGACCAGGTATAAGGCATCATGCAAAAAAAAAAGATATATGTGTGTATATGTTTATATATATATATATGTGTGTGTGTGTGTGTGTGTATACATATACCATATTGAATGAAGGGGTAAGTGCAGAGTGGAGACTCAAGGCCCAAGTGTCAGCCAATGGAGATCCCCTCACAGAGGGGTTCAGGAGAGGAGATGGGTCAATTAGGGTGCGAGGTAGTACTGATGAAGAACACAGCTTTCCCCCAGATACTGGATGCTTCCTCCCCCCAACTACCATCATCCGAATTCTACCTTGCAGGGCTGGATAGGGCAGAGGTTGTACACTCGTACATATGAGGGCTGGAGGCACAGGGAATCCAGGGTGGATGATATCTTCAGGACCAAGGGTGTGAGGGGCGATGCTGGTAGAGTGGAGGGCAAGTGGGTTGGAAAGGGGGAACTGATTACAAGGATCCACATGTGACCTCCTCCCTGGGAGAGGGACGGCAGGGAAGGGAGGGAAGGGAGACTCCGGATATGGCAAGATATGACAAAATAACGATGTATAAATTACCAAGGGCACATGAGGGAGGGGGGAGCGGGGAGGGAGGGGAAAAAAAGAGGATCTGGTGCAAAGGGCTTAAGTGGAGAGCAAATGCTTTGAGAATGATTGGGGCAGGGAATGTATGCATGTGCTTTATACAATTGATGTATGTATATGTATGGATTGTAATAAGAGTTGTATGAGTCCCTAATAAAATGTAAAAAAAGAAAAGAGGAGAAAAAAAAGAAAATGATTAGGGCAAAGAATGTACAGATGTGCTTTATACAATTGATGTATGTATATGTATGGACTCTGATAAGAGTTGTATGAGCCCCTAATAAATTGTTTAAAAAAATTTTTTTTCCAGCACTGAATCTTTATGTATTGTTTGACATGTGTTGTAAGAGCTATGAATTGTTTATGTTTCAACAGCCTCACAAATACTCTTAGAACCATTCACTAAAGATGATTATGTAAATATTAATGAAAACAATATGTATGCATTTGGGTGATATTTTACTGGCATTTTTGCTCTTCTTTACTTTTAAAATTCTGTGGTTGATTTATTTATTTTAACAGTTAAACAATGTACATTTACTATTTCATTATTTCTTTAGATCAGAAATCCAAGCCCAGTTTGATTGAGTGTCATGACTTTTTAAAAAATTTAAATAATTTTATTGGGGGTTCTCACAGATACTATAACAATCCATAAATCAATTATATTGCACTAACTCGTACATCTGTCGCTATCATCATCTACAAAACGTTATCTTTCTACTTGAGCCCTTATTATCAGCTCCTCTTCCCCCCCCTTACCCTCATGAACCATTGATAGATTATATATGACTATTATTTTTAAAATATCTTACCTCATCTGCTGTGAAGCATCACCCGCATTTCTGTTATTTGACCCCGTGGGACAGTGTGTGTGTGTGTTATACATCCGTCATTGCTATGGCTCCCCTTTCTCTGCATTTCCCCCCACCCCCTCTGTACTCTCAATTTATCACTATTCTCATTACTGTTTCTGAGGAGTTTATCTGTCCTAGTGTCTGTGTTTCGAAGGCTCTTATTTGTACCAATGCACATATTGCAGCCCAGGAGCATGTATGAGGTAAAACAGGGGTCATGGTCATGAGGGGCAGAAAGTGTGCAAAAACCAGAGAAATGCTGTGTGTTTCCTAGGTGCTAAAATCCATCCTGGCTGAATGTCCCTTCCATGTGACCCTTATGTTAGGGGATGTCCAGTTGTCTACAGATGAGCTGTGGGTCTCCACTCTGACCCCTCTCCTTTACACAATATAATTGTTAGTTTTTGATCTTCTGATACCTGATCTTGTCAACACCTCGTGATCACACAGGCTGGTGTGCTTCTTCAATACACATATTTTTACACTAAAATACTGTCTTGTTAAAAATATTCCTGATGCAAGTTAATAAATACGTAAAGTTAATTCAAGTAGATTTACTTGTTTAGAATAACATTTGCTTGCTTCACTCGTTGTCCTTGAGTCGATTCTGATATAGTGCCCCTATAAGATGGTGTAGAACTGCCTCTGTGGGTTTCCAAGATTATCACTCTTTACAGGAGTAGACAGGTTCACATTTGTGTTCTTTTGAATAATTTCAAATTTATTGGACCATCAAGCTATATTATTTCCACTGTATAAACATTTATTTTTCTAGGAAAACATATAACAACAGGCAATGAAACTATGTAATTCATTGCAGATGATACTTTACATAGTGTATGGAAACCTCTCTATCAATGTACAGAGAGCTTTGGAATGCGCTGAGTGAGGTATTTGAAAAAAATCGAATAAATGACACACCTCTCTGGTCATGCTTGCACATGAGGTGTCCAGAGTTATTCTGAACAAATATTTTAGGAAAAAAATATAGTTATAGTTGTCTTATTTATGTTCGTGGTTCTTATAAGTAGGTACAGTACTTTCTTTGAAAATGCATAGAGGTTTATGTTAGTTCATTTTATCTGGTCATATTGAAGAATAAGTTGTTAGTAACTTAAATTGTATCTATGTTTTAATAAAGGGAACATATGAACAATAAAATAAGGTACCAAACTAAGTACCTACAAACATTCAAGTTTATAGGATTTCTAAATAGCAATTGAATCTAGGATTTAATTTTACTTTACAGGTAAAGTGATATTTTAGGGTTACCCCCCACCCCAAAAGTCTCTCCTTATTCAAGCTCTGATTTCCATGAAAATCAAGTGTATGTTTCCATGTTGAGTTTGGAACAATGTGGTTTCCTTTCTTTTATTTTTTTCTTCAACTCGTTTGGATTTGAAAATAAATACCCAAACATATTTATATACATGTGGTAGAGTGGAATGAGATCTAAAGTTTTGAATAAATTGGGGCAGCATTCCCACTGATTTAACTGCTTACACACCAGAAATCAATTCTAATTCTAGCCATCTGTCAGATTGGCATAATTGTGATCAGAATCAACTGTGTTGGGTTATATCAATATAAAAATGATCAGAAAATATTAGAGAATAGTGCTTTATCCATACTCTTTTTAAAATTTTTTATTCATATCCTTTTAAACTATGGACTATGTGTAATTATCTTTTAAAGTTTTTGTCTGTGGCATGTGGTCAGATACACATAGGAAGAAATACTTATTATCATCAGTGGACTTTAAAATATAATTACATTTAAATGAATAAGAAAATGTAACTACAAAGGTTATCATATATATTGAAAGAAATTTTAGTCTGCCATCCTGAAATTATCATAAAATTCATCCCATTTTAATACTCATCCTGTGTTTCATTGGTTAAACGTCCAACAGGTCTTTGCAACTTTATTTTTAAATTTTAGAACTTGCAAATTAAGTCTACAACATTCAGAAGGGAAGATCTGCAATACGGATTTTTTTGATAAAAGATATCCAGCATTTCTTGCAGCTGTTGGGTGGAAATACTGCCTAATACAGCTTTCACAAGTTTTTCTTTATGATTGGGTAAAGATGGATGTAGTGTAGCTAAGTTTAAAACAATGAAGAAGATTGCTAGATGCTTTCAAGGATAAAAAATATTTTTCAGCCTTGGTTTTGAAAAGATTACAGTGTTGATTACTAACCATATCTGAATTCCTTTAGTCATTTAATACTTTAGTGGTGAGTAACTTCAAGGCAAAATGTTCTAATCTCTTATTCGGTGTGCAGTCACATAAAGATCCTAAATCATTAGCAGTTTCAATTTATTATGAATTATACTATTAATTTTTTTATTAATCTATAACTCATGGTTAATTAAAGGGAGTTACTGCTCTATTGGATTGTTATGTCACAGTCTGTGCCATTCCAAATAAAAAGAAAACACATTGAGTCAATTCTGACTCAGAGAAACCAATAGAATAGAGATGTGCTCCCAAGGATTTCCGAGGTTATAAATCTTTTTTCCCCTTCAAGATTAAATAGTTTATTGATTACACATAATAATGGATGATACCTGAGTTCCAACTCCATTTATAATTTTATCTGCTACCATTATTCAATTTAGATCTCTTACATAAAGGGTGCCAGCATCCATTTTTTATAGACCCAAATAAACTCTGCTAATTAACTTTCTTGGGTGACCATTTGTAATGGTGAACTTTGCAGCAACTGTTAATTAGTTCAACTAGCAGCCAAGGGTTCTGGAAACAATGGTTCCTCTGCCCCCAAGTAGCATTTTAAGTTTCTTTGTACGGATATTTCAAATGACCTGGCATCACCTGGCATGCTACTCTCCATGCTGGGGGGTAGTTTATCAAGGTGGCTTAAGAATCTACTAACTTTACACAGCACATTTTAAAAAGACACTTATCCAGTGCTATGGGGAGACTCTTACATTTATGTCAACAACATGGTGGGGAAAAAGGAAATGAGAAGAAAAGAATAAAACAACATTCAGACCCTTTGTTCGAATGCTTCCCACTTTTCACAGAGCAGAAATGAAATAACCGGTTATGCAATGAGTCACAAATACTGTCTGTACATTCTTTTGCCCATGCATATGAGTACTGTCTAAAGCACCTTTTCAAAGTAGCAGCTAGGCCCTGCCACCACGGGGTTTGGCTGAGTTTACAAATCTGTTGTAACTTGTAGTTCCCCTGTCCCTTTTCTGGCTCTCCTCTCCTAGTGGTCATTTAAATCTTCTGCCATTGCCAGAGCAACTGCTATTGCTTGAGCTACCATAGCCAGCTTGGTTTCATGGTTTGGCAAAGTGTTGACCTCCACCACCACAAGGGCCCGAGCTTCTGCCTCCAAAGATTCCCCTCTCCATTGGTCCAGAATTGGAAGACTGATTGTTGCAATTGCCAAAATCATTGTAGCTTCCGCCACTTCCAAGATTGCTTCCATGATTACCAAACCCATTATATAACCATCCCTACTACCACTATACCCACCACTGTCCCAAATGCCACCAAAGCCACCATGGCCACTAAGTTTCCACTCCAACCAAAGTCATCATTCCCTCCAAAACCATCTCCTGGACCACCACGAAATTTCCAGAACCACTTCAACTTCTGGCTGGAAGAGGCCCTGCCATCTCTTGCTTCCACAGGGCTTTCCTTACTTCACAAGTGTGGCCTTTCACAACATGCTGTTTCTGAATGACAGTCTGTCTGTGGCATCATGGTCATCAAAAGTCACAAAAGCAAAGGTTCTCTTCTTGCCACTACCTCCATCAGTCATGATCTCAATATATTTTCCCATTTTGCTCAAAATAACATCACTGCGGTGCTCTTCGGTGTCTTCTTAGCTGATGCCCATGACAAAGGCCTTGTTCGCAGGTGAATGGGACCCTGGTCTTTGAGCGTCTTCTCATGAGACAGCCATCCTTGGTTCCAGGACTCTCCCATCCACCATGTGTGGCCTTCCTGGCTGCACCCACCCTCCACAGTAGAGTAAGTGACAAACCCAAAGCCTCTGGAGCACTGGATGCTTGCATCTCTCATGACACACCATCCGTGAGCATCCCCATTGCTCAGAATGACTCCACAGACTCCCCTCTGTTCCTTCAAAACTCAACTCTCCAATGAAGAGTTTTCATAGCTGTTAATCTCTTTAGGAGACTCTGCCCGACATGACAGCAGAGGGGGCGGGGGGAGGTGGAACAACTGTAAGGATGCTTCCTCAGTGGTGTCCACGGGCAGAAAAGAGCAGACTCAGGAGCATGTCTCGGTTGTACATCTTTTTGAAGGAAGACTACTTCATGTTTCTCCTTCACAGCAGCTAGTGGATTTCAAAGGCCAGCATTTTAGTTAGCAGATCAATCGCTAACCCCCTGTGCGGCCAGAGATCCTTCCTTCTAAACAGCAGTTTCTGGTTTATTTAAAACCACTGGTAATTAATCTGTGTAGGCTCATACATTTTGAGTCTTATTAAAGTACAGTAAAAAATCACTGCCATCAAGTCAATTCCAGCTCAAAGCAATTCTGTGGGACCGAGTAGAACCGCCTTTCTGGGTTTCCATGGCTGGATATCCTTCTTATGAAAGCAGAACATCCTTATGAAAACAGAAAGCCTCGTTGTTTTCCAGCACAGTAGCTGGTGTGTGCGAACTGTTGATCTTGTGGTGAGCAGCCCAACTCCTAAACCACTACACCACCAGTGCTCCTTCATCAAAGGACACCTCATTCTGTTGCCAAATTATAAAATAAAGTGACAGTGACTGTAGGCTTTTTTTACTTATTGCAATCTATCAATATTTAAAAGGGCTACTCTGTCCTTGGCTTAATCCCCGGCCCCTAAACCATAGATGCCAGTCTCTTAATTCTTAGATTGACAGAGACTCCTGGATAAATATGTTTGTAAATATGAGGACGATAGAAAGAGGGCCCACTTTATGAATCCACAGACAAAACAAAAAGCCTAGACAGAAGAGGAAGAAACAAACAAATAAACAAAAACTGGCACACGTGTTCGCAATTTGACCCAATAGAAAATCCCTGTTTATGCAAAGAATTCTTAAACAAAAGCATTAAATGGCATTGATTGGCTTTGGGACCTCGATACCAGAGGCTCAGAACAAAATATAATCTTTTAAAGGAAGCAATTAGCTAAATGTTATGGCCTTTATTGATGTTTTTATCGTTAGATGCACGAGTCCATTCTGATTCCTAATGAAACCATGCACAACAGAGCGAAATACTGCACGCTCCTCATGAGGCTCACACTTGTACCTGTTTTTGAGCCCATTGCTGCGGCCATGCTGTCAGTCTGTCTCCTTGAAGCGTTTCTGTTTTCAGCTACCCCTCCTTTTCACCAATCACAGTGTCCTTATTCGGGGACTGATCTCTCGTGATAATATGTCTCAAAAGTGTGTGCATAAAAGCATTGCCATCCTTGCCTCTAAGGAGGACTCTGGCTGATCTTTCCCCCAGGTAGATTGGTTTGTGCTTTGGACAGTTCATGGTACTTTCAGTATTCTTCTCCAGCACCACAATTCAAATACAGATTCTCCTTTGGTCTGTCATTGGTGTTCAATGTAGCAGATCGGTTTTTGAGATACTCTCAAAAATCAGGTGGGGCATGCTCAAGGTCATATTTTGGCTCCTGTGGACTTATTTCAGTTTTCTTTATCCTGAACTTATGTATGAACAATTGATGGTCTGTCCCAGAGTCTCTCCTAGTTTGGTTTTAGCTGCTGACAGCGAGTTTCTCCAATGCATTGTCCTGCAAATGTAGTCAATTTGATTTCTATGTCTTCCATCTGGAGAAGTCCGTGTGTATAGTCATCTTTGTATTGTTGGAAAAAGCCATTTGCTATGAAAAAGCCACCGGTCTTACAAAATTACATCATGTGATTTCCAGCTTAGTTTCTATCACCTAGTCCATGTTCTCCAACAACTATTCCTTTCTCTATGTTTCCAACTTTTGCATTCTAGTCGCTGATAGTGACAAATGCATTTGGATTGCATGATTAATCCATTTCAGAAAGAAGTTGTTTGTACAATTTTACAATGCCTTCTACATTAGCTTTTATGGTCAGTATATAAATTTGAACAATAGGTGTATTGTTTTGATTTCCTTGAAGGTAAGTAGATGTAATCCTACCACAGACAACATTATTTTGCAATATCCTTTTTGATAATAAATGCCACACCATTTCTCTTGATTGTGTTATTCCTGGCATAGTAAATCATAAATTTTTCTCATTCAAAATGGCCAATACCTGTCCATTTGAGCTCACCAATGCCTAGGTAGCAATCTTAATATATTACATTTCATTTTTGATGCCTTAAAATTTTTCTAAATTCATACTTCACACATTTCCATTTCTGATCATTTTCACATATTTGCAGGAATTTTTTCTTATTTTGAGTCTTACCCATCAGTAAATGGTGATCTCAAATGATCCACTACCTTAAGTTTTTTTCCTACTCATGTGATCATGATCCGCTCCACTCCAATAAATCAGTTCCTCGTCATTCATGTATTGAATGTCTTCTAACCTGCTGGCAGCCTGCTGGCCTGTCTTCTGGCACCATCTCTGACGACATTCTGCTTCCATTTATTAATCTTCTGTATCTGACGATGTTTCAAAGCTCTACAGAAGGTTTTCAGTGACGCCTTCAGAGTGGGACCCAAGTCCTTCTGCATTGTTTGTGGTAGTCTGAAGGCCCCCTGAAAGCTGTTCGCCTTTGGTAACCCTGCCGGCATATGAACCACCAGTGACGTCGCTTCTAACACCACAGCAACACAGAAGCCACCACACTGTGACAAACTGACAGACAAGTCATATGATGTGCCTTTATTGACTTCAAGGATCAAATTACACTGCATGTGGGCAGCCCATTAAATTTAAACAGATTTTTTTATGTCTTTAGGGACATTATCAAACATAAACTATAGGGAAAATAGATATATCTCACTTTTATTATTAGAATTTTATCCCAATTTTTGTAGCTTACATTGGGCTATAGAGATCTGCTTATGAACATAGATATAGTAATCCAAATATGATGCCTTGTGAGGTTTGATCAAGGGCAATGTAGCCAAGAGGAAATACTGAAACCCTAAAGAAGCCTGAACGTGATAATGGGACAAGCGGATAGTAAATGGAAACAGAGAAAAGACTAGGAGGCAACTGACATTTATAGAGGTCTATATTTATATATAAATAGGGAAATCAATCTATGTATATATGTTTATATGTCAAGTATTTAGGTAGCAGGCAGACATTGGGCATCTACTCAAGTACTCCCTCAATGCAAGAACACTTAATTTTAATAGCCTGGCATTCTGTGATGCTCACTTTCCTGACAAGATCACTAAAGACAAAATGGGTGCATAAGCAAATGTGGTGAAGAAAGTTGATAGTGCCTGACTATCAAATGATATAGTGTCTGGTGTCTTAAAGGCTTGAAGATAAACAAATGACCATCTAGCTGAGAAGGCAACAAAGCCCATGTGGAAGAAACACACCAGCTTGTGTGATGATGATATGTTGATGGGATCAGGTATCAGGCATCAACGACATAGAACAAAAAAGCATATCAATGTGAATTAGAGCGAGTGTGGAGTGGAGACCCAAACCCTATCTGTAGACAATTGGACATCCCCTTACAGAAGGATCACAAAGAAGAGACGAGCCAGTCAGGGTGCAGTATAGCGCCTATGAAACATACAACTTTCCTCTAGTTCTTTAATGCTTCACCACCACCACCACCACCACCACCACCACCACCACCACCACCACCACCACCACCACCACCACCACCACCCCCGCTATCATGATCCCAGTTCTACCTTACAAATCTGGCTACACCAGAGCATGTACACGGGTACAGATAAGAGATCTATACACAGATAATCCAGGACAGATAAATCCCTGAAGATGAATAATGAGAGTAGCAATAGCAGGAGAGTAGGGGGAAGGCGGGTGGAGAATGGGAACTGATCACAATGATCAACATATGACCCCCTCCTAGGGGGCCACACTACAGAAAAATGGGTGAAGGGATAAAGCAGTCAGTGTAAGACATGAAAAAATTATAAATGATCAAGGATTCATGAGGTAAGAAGGGTGGGGAAGGGGGAAAATTGAGCTGATATCAAGGGCCCAAGTAGGAAGAAAATGTTTTGAAACTCATGATGGCAGCATACGTATAAATGTGCTTGACACAAAGGATGTATATATGGATTGTGATACGACCTGTATGATCCACAATAAAATGATTTAAAAAATATATTATAATTAATTATACAAAACCTCCTTAAAGAAGCCATTGCCCCATTGTTTCTTTTTGTTTGTTTTTAGTCATTTTATTGGGGGCTTATACAACTCTTATCACAGTCCATACATACTTCAATTGTTTAAAACACATTTGAACATTCATTGCCCTCATCATTCTCAAAACATTTGCTCTCCACTTAAGCCCCTGGCATCAGCTCCTCATTCCCCCCTCCCTCCCTTTTTCCCCCTCCCTCATGAATGCTTGATAATTTATAAAATATTATTTTTTATCATATCTTACACTGTCCACTGTCTCCCTTCACCCACTTTTCTGTTGTCCATCCCCCAGGGAGGAGGTTATATGTAGATCCCTGTAACCGGTTCCCCCTTTCCACTCCAACCCTCCCTCCATCCTCCTGGTATCATCACTCTCACCCCTGGTCCTGAAGGGATCATCTGCCCTGGATTCCCTGTGTTTCCAGTTCTTATCTGTTCCAGTGTTTCTTCATTTAACAGTCAAACGAAACTCTTTTGAAGTACAGAAAGTCATCACATTGCATCATTTCAATCATAAGATAACATTACACTCAACATCATCGGAATGACTGACTCCATACTATCAGCAATTACTAAGTACTTGGCTGTTGTAGATTTGGCTAGTATGTGCTGTTCAATCTTTATTTGTATCATAAATGGTTCTACCTTGGAAAGAACACAATCAACTTTTTACCTTGCTACTCAAGCCCCAAACATACTGCTGTCAAGTGGATTCTCATCCGTACCCCCAACCCCGCCCACCCCAGGACAGAATAGAATTGTCTTATAGGTTTTTTGAGGCTATAAACTTCACAGATAGACTGTTGCATCTGTCTCCTGTTGAGCAACTTGTGAATTCAAAACCAAGTGCTTTGATCACTGTTTCAACAAAGTATATGTTATTATACTTCCTAGACCCTATCTGAGTAACCTTACCATTACACGTAATATTGGTAGACAAGACAATATTTCCCCAGGAATTCAGGTGTGAGAGGTTATTGATGATCTCAGCTCCACAGCTGTGTTTACTGCCAACCACACCCCCAGAGTGACCTCAGCTTTACAGCAGAATTCACCCCTGATAATGACCTCAGCTTCCAGCTGCACTCCCCCTCCACCATGACCCCTATTCTAGATGGATTCCGACACAACCATAAACCTTCATGAAATGTTACGCCTCAAATATTCCTTTTCACTCTTCCTGCATAATTCTGTTCTGATTCAGCAGCAGCTATTTTTATGTCCTTTCTTCTCCTTCTACAACCCTTTTGATTTCTACCACCGAGATATCCAATGAAGGATATAAAAGGGTGCTTCAAAAATTTCATATATACAGCACATTATCTTTCCATTTGTTTTTCCCAAGAACTTTTTGGACGTATCTCCATATGTGCCCTGGTGTGTCTAAGTCCCAAGAGGTTGACACAGTTTTCATTTAGCCAAACTGTCAATGCAAGAAATGACCTGAAGCCTTTTTTGGTGACTTAAAAGTAGCCCATGTAACAAGTGAAGCTGACTGTGATGAAAAAGCGTTTCCTTGAAGGGACAATTCAATTATTTTGATGTGAGTGCAAGTTTCCATAACATGAAAGAGCAAGGAAGAGTTATTTGTAAGACTTTGGTAAGCAAAGGACTTACTGTATTTTCTTATCATCACCCCTGATACACCATTACATCAGGTATGAAAACATTACAGGATCATTTTAATGTAAGCATCACTGAACAGGGAGTTCAAATTTTATATGATCCTTATTATTGAATATGTTGTAAATCATCCTCTCCTTTCCTTGGCTTTATGATAATAAATGCCATTGACTTTAATGTCTTCTTTTAAAAAGCACATTCAAGCTACTGGCCACATCTAAAAACATAAGTGCCGAGTGCTCTCCTGATCTTGCTTTTGAAAGCCTGACACCAGCAGCTGTTCAGAATGGCCTCCGATGACGCCCTGATCTACGTATTACTGTTAACATATTAACTATTGGATGCTGATGCAAAATGATAAAATTAAGGTTTTATCTGAAGGTTGTTGTTGCTTTCTTTTTCTCCCTAAAAACACCTTTTGTATTTATTATAGCTCCACCTCAGACTTCCCATCTCAATTTGAATTTTATCCTAAACTTGTGGGTTAATAGTTACATGTTGGGCTACCAACTACAAGCTCAGCAGTTTGAAACAACCAGCTGCTCCAAGCAATAAGGAAGAGGCTTTTTACTCCTTTAAGGAAGCTTTCTATACCTGTAAGGAGTTACAGTGTGGAAACTCACAGGGGCAGTTCTACCCTGTCCTATAGGGTCATTGTGAGTCAGACTCAACTCAATAGCAGTGAGTTTGTTTTTTATAGCTTTAATATTTTTCTGAATATATTAACATCAATATGCCCTGTAATAAATTTGAATGCACTTGATGGACTGGCAAACATGTGACCTTAAGTATATGTCAATGGAATTTAGAGGCTAACTCAAGAATATATTTGATGCATTGAACACTAGTTACCAAAGACTTGAAACGTTGTGGGATGACGTCAAAAGCATCACGCATGCACGCTGTGGTTGACAGTGAAAGTCCCACAGGTATTTGCGGAGTCCTCACTCAGAATAAGACTCGGAGAGGCCCCCGGGGATTACTTAGGGCTGTGACTAGCATCATTCTTAGAATGACATCATTGAAGAAGGGACTAATGTAGATGTAGTTAGGTTAACATTTAGCAACATATCATTTGTTTTCCCTTTTGACCCATTTTAAATTTGTCGTACTTTGTGTTATTTTCTGGTATCTTTCCAACAGGTTTTTCAATGTTTTATTTTTATGTTTTTTGTTTGTTGTTTGCCTTTTGTCTTTGTATTTCTTTATATAAAATCCAGGATAGATACATAGATAGAGAAAGTAACTGTGTTAATAAATTCTTGGAATGATGGCAGGGGACATTAGTGGGAAATGGAGAGCTAATAATAATAAGTATGAGAAGAAGGAAATATTCTAAAATTGATTGTGGTGGGGCTTGGGCTACTAAATACAAGATATATAATGTGAATTATATGTCAATAAAATTAAAAATTTTAAATTACAAAGTAAGGAGAATCAGAATACAACATGCATAAAGAAAGCAAAAGAAATTTCAAAGAACAAGAAAGAAAAATAATTAAAAGAAAAGAAAGACCAAAATGAATGTCACTTCGAAGACACTCTGAAAATTGCTCCTGAATGTGGAGTAGCTAAAGCTTGTGGAAGACATGATGAAGTAAAAGAGCTGAACAGAAAATTTCAAAGAATAGCTAGGGGAAAAAATTAAAATATATTGAAATGTTCAAAGACCTAGAAGTAGAAAGACAAAGAGGAAGAACACATTCAGCATATCTCAAGCTAGAATAATTGGAGAAAAATTCACATATCAAGTTGCAATATTAAAGAATTAAAGGAGTAAAATATTGAATGATGCTGGAAGCATAAAATATGGAAGTAATATATAGAATGGGTTGACATTCAACCATCTGATCAAACTGATGGTATTGTAGAAAGAAATTGAAGCCACACTGAAGGAATTGGCAAAAAATAATGGACAGAATGTTAGCTGAAATGTTTCAACAAATTGGGTTAACAATACCAATTGAAATGGTTCAGTAAATTGATGCCGGTCTGGAGGCATTTTCTACTCAATGTCTAGAAATTTGGAAGACAGCTGCCTGGCCAATTGACTGGGAGAATTTCATGTTTGTGTACATTCCAAATTAAAGTGGTGACTCAACTAAATGAGGACATTATTGAACAAACAATTAAAGACGATTCAAAAATAGTTGCAGTACATTGCACATTGACATAGTAGATTGACAAAGAGCTGCTGGAAACCCAACGTAGAGTTGGAAAAGGACATGGCAGGGGGACTGTTATTGCTGATATTAGATAAATCTCAGCTGAAAGCAAAGAATATCAGAAAGATATTTACTTGTGTTTTATTGAAAATATAAAGGCATTTGATTGTGAGGATCATAAAAATATATGGATAGACTGGAGAATGGGAATTCTAGAACATTTCAGTGTGCTCCTGGAGAAGCTGGAGATGAATCAGAAAGCACTCACTCAAACACAAGAAGAAACCATCCTCTGGTTTAAAGTCAGGAGAGCTGTGTGTCAGGGTTGTATCTTTCACCATACTTAGTCAATCTGTGCACTGAGCAAATCTTCTGGAAGCGTGACTATGTGAAGAAGAATGTAGCAACAGGATTGAGGCAAAGCTCATTCACAAACTCTGAGATGCAGAAACACAATCTTGCTTGCTGAAAGCTAAGAATGCTTGAGGCTTTCACTGATGAAGATAAACAATTATAGTCTTCAGTATGGATTGCACCTCAATATTTAAAAATGAAGCAAAATCTTCACAACTACACCAATAGACAACATCATGACAAATGCAGAAAAGATAGAGGTTGTAAGGATTTTATTTTACTTTTATCCACATTCAAAGTTTATGGACGCAGCAGTAAAAGGTTTATTAGATGGGGCAAATCCATGGAAAAGGGACCTTCTAATGTATTAAAAAGCAAAGTTATCTCTTTGAGGACCAAGCTGTGCCTAATCTAATTGGGATATTTTCAGTTGCTCCCACATATGCAAAGGCTGGACAATGAATAAAGAAGACAAAAGCAGAATTGAAGTATTCGAATTGTGATGTTGGAGAAGAATATTGAGAGTACCGTGGACTTCCAGAAGAACAAACACATTTCTCTTGGCAGGAGTACAGTCAGAATGCTACTTATACATAAGGATGGGAAACTTCAACTTCACGCACTTCAGACGTGTTTTTGGGAGAGACCAGTCTCTGAAAGAAAATATAATCCTAGGTAATGGGGAGGGGTAGTAAAGAAGAGGAAAGCGTCCAACAAGATGGATTGATGCTGTAGCTGCAGCAATAAATTCAAACAGACAAATGTGAAAATGTTGTTTGTGGTGGTTACACAATTTCACATCAACTTGATAAAAGAATGAAGGGGTGGAGTCTAGCCTGTCAATCAGGTCATAGTCTGGTGATCCCTCCTTCTGGACATGGACTTCTCATGAGGTTTCTGGGACTTCCTCTCTTCCTCCCTGTCTCTCTGCTACACATTCCTGTTGACAAGCCATACAGCCAAATGCCTCTGATGGCAGCCAGAGCCCTGGAGATCTATCCATCCACATTGGAAACAGGACTTTCTACCAATGGGCCTGTGATCTTCCTGCATTCGGCATCCTTGCATGTGCTGCTTGAGTCTAAAGAGGGATTTATGGACTAGTATTGGACATATGGGCTGATGTCAGTCTTATGGACTTGATCTGGACTGGATTGAGAGGTTTTCTCAATATACAATTCTCTTTGATATAAAGCTTTTTCTTACACACATGAGTGTCTCTGGATTTGTTTTTCTAGACAACCCTGCCTAACCCAATGCTTAATTAGGCAGTTTCATTCTCTTGTGCATATGACCAGTAAAAATTGGAATCCACCTGATCAATCTTAACAACAACAATAAATGTGCAAACAATTCACTAGTCTGGCTTACTAGCAAAAGAATAAATTCTTATTGCTAAATTAGTGGTCAAAATAAATGGGGGCAAGCCAACCATTGGATTTTATCTGATTCCACTCCATATATAGAAACATATTTGGTTCAGATAATTTGTTTAAACTGTTTGACAACTGCTCCCGATATTCTACACAATGTTTGAAGCCCTTGGTTTCCATAGGTCCTGCTGGGTTTGCTTCGCATTTCTGCCCATCTCCAATCTTCTCTGAATGCCAGGAACCTTGGCATTACATTTCACCAGTTTCTTTATCTTCTGTAAGTATTTGATTATCTTTGTAGCCCTGATGGCATAATGATTCGTAACAAGCAAGGTCAGCAGTGTGAAACCACAAGTAGATTTTATGCCAAGTGTTCTTGATGGAATGGTCCAGTTTGGGCTCTTTTATTTCTCCAAAACCACATGCTGCCCTACCAGTCACACTCAGATGATCAGCCACACAACTTTACCTGTTTCAAATTCAGCATTATAAATGGATCTTTGAGCATAGATACTGTCTCCAGTGGCATCCACACGTACAGAGGTTGCCTACTGAAGTTACCCACCTACTGGCATTCATTTCTCTTATAAAAATATCATACTTTTCTATGAAAAATAAATGTTTCCAACCTTAGCTTATATGGTTGGGAAAAGGCTGATATAATTTTTTTATCCAACCTCCTTAAAGAATAGGGAGTGAATTCAGGAAGATGGATCAAGTTTACCAAAACTAGTACTGTAGCTTCCTGATGATTCTTCTGCCTCTTAAAAGTTAGAATAAATGCTAGTGGATACAATTTTTGCTATTTTAAAATATTATTTTAAAATGAAAAATTGGCTTTGTAGTTCATATTCATGGATGGGACAATGAGAAGAATTCCCAGATTTAAAATGTCAATGAAAGCATTATTAAAACATAGATTTTTGCATGTTTAAAACCACAGACCAACCCCAAACATCCTATTAGCTATGCCAAGTAACATGGTAAAAAAAATTGTCAACAGAATGCAAAATAGTTTCCACACATAGGAAGGTCCTCTGAGTTATATGTAATGAGAAGGTATATGAAGAGTGTAATTTCCAAAGTTTAGCTTTCTCCTTAAGTATTCTATACTCTAAAAGTTACATTTTTCCCTCATCAAGTCCGTTCATTCCATTAAAATTTCATTCCTAATCTTACCTGGTCTCAGATACCTGTCAGGAACAAAGGTTACACCTGTCCTATAAACATCTTCTTAGTGTTATTCCCATTGTTAAAGAGAGTCATAAAACAAAGAACTCTGAGTTGTGCAAATGACAGGAGGAAGATAGCTGCCTTGGCTCAGGTAATATGAGAGTAATGCGTTTAGAGATGTATCTGCCTGCTTTTGTCCTCTTAGACAGGCCAATGCCATGTGGGCCAAAATATAAGAGAGAGAGAAAGAGGGAGGGAGAGAGAGCATGACAGCATTTCCACTTCAGACATAAGCCATGTGGGTTGAAATTCTGGTTCTGTTCGTATTTAACTATGTGACTGTGGGCAGGTTACTTTTCCTCTCCATATCTGAATTTGAACAAAAATACCTTTTCATAGGGCTATAGGATTAAAAGATTTTAGTACATATAAAGAATTTAGAATAGTAGGAAATAGGGTATAAATCTTGCTCTTATTGCTATTATAAAGATATCTATCTCTCTTATAATCATATTCCCAGTGCTTAGTACAACAAGGGCAGAAAGCAGATACTGAAAATATCTATGTATTGAATGCATAAGACTATGAAAGAATAAATGATCATGTCTTTATATTTGTGTGCATGTGGGTATGCTTCAACACTATCTATATAGGAGTTGATGTCTACATATTTATATGGATATTCATAACGGTGCTAGTGTGGTTATTAATGTAGTGACATTCAGGAAAATGCATTTAAAATGTACAGTGGTGAAATTTTAAATGTTTAAAGTCATAAAATCATTAATTTTTGAAGATGTCAGATGTTGAAAAGAAATTATCAGCGAAAAGGCATGTAGAGATTTTATGTAATAGGGACAAAAGGACAATGGAATGGCATTTAGTCCTCGGCCTGTCATTTTGGCTTTATGTTTACCTGCTTTACAGACGGCACTGAAGCATACAATCTTCTTCATGAGAGCCTTCCTTGAAAATGAAAGAGAAAACTGAGTCTTACACACTACACCAAGGGCACAGCAAATCCAACAGATTGACGGGGGAAAGGAGAGAATGAGAAAAGGAGAAATAATACCTTATTGAACAATCAGTAACTGTGTACTTCCCTGAAGTTGGCAACTAAGGTGATCATTGGGCATTGTTTTGTGCACCACTCTATCTGATGGCTCTTTGGATTACATACATGTTTCTAGTATTGGAAAGTTAGTGGACAATGATAACCAGTGAGAGACTCTGCTAAATAAATCCCCCACATGCTGGAACTAGAAAGAAAGTCAGGTCATCTTATTCCCAATTCACTGTTCTTTCTCTACGCTATATTTCTCAGCTTACTCCACTCCAGGAATTTATGAACTACCAATTGAAAGGCTTTGCCAAGCTGATGAAGCACGTGAAGAGGTCTACTTGGCCAACTGGTTGGAAGAGGTCTACAGAGTTCGCCTTTTCATAGTATGTATTAGGTTAGATACAGGCTTTTAGTAGAGAGGAAGATTACCTGCAATTCTTAATTTGCTGACAATTTTAAATAAGCCCTGATATAGATGTTAACATTTTTCCACTGCTTTTTTAACATTAATATGATCATGGTTTGTTTACTATTCAGCTTGTTATATGAAGGTTTATACAGCTTGATAACAATATAAATTAGCCTTGCATCTCCAGAATAAGCTGTACTTATGATAATGGTGTACAGCTCTTTTTATATATTTTCCTGAGTTCTATTTGTGATGTTTTGGCAATGGTTTTTATTTTTATATTCATGAGGTGATGTTAATCTTTATTTCTCCTTTATGCATTGTTAGTAATACTAACTTCATAAAATAACTCGAGCTATATTTTCTTTTCTCGATTTTTGAAAGAGATTATTTATAACTAATGTTAATTCATCAGATGTTGGTAGACTAACCTAGTGAAGCCATTTGGTTCTATTGTTGTTGTTAAGTAATATTCATTCATTTCTGATTCATAGTTACCTATGTTTAATAGAATGAAACATCACCTGGTTTTCAGCCATCCCTATAATTGTTGTTATGTTTGAACCTATTGTTGCAGCCATTGTATCAATTCATCTACGATTCTAAATTATTGCATTATAAACATGATAAAACTATGGAATTTAATATTTTTCATTTCCCAAAGTTTATAGTTTTAGTTTAATTTTATCCACATAAATATTTGAATCTCTTAAAATTCTAGTAACATGGTAGAACAATATTTTTGTACTTATTTTGTAGAAAGGGAAGGTGACAGTGACTTTTTCAAAGTCTAAGAATATCAGTAGAGAAGTTGGTGAGCAAAATCAAGATTTCAGATCCACAATTACTTTGTCTGCCTCTTCATGCTATCCTCATAACATGGAACAATGATATGTGCTGCATATCAGAGAAGGGAGACACCCATTCTGAGAGCACTTTTCTGCTGAAGTAATTTGAGTTAATGTAATCAATTTAGCAGCATATCAGGTCAACTTAAAATTCCAGGTCCTTTTTCTCACCTATGTAGGCAGATATAATGGTGCCTCTCTCCTGGAGAAAGATGAGGCAATGCGTTTTAAAAATAAATATTAAATACAATCTTGAAACGAAGCTAGGGTCAAATTGAGTGAGAAAACTGCATTTCATCACTTAGATCTCACTGTTCCTGGCAACAGTAAAATACACTGTTAAAATACCTCAAGAAGTAAAATTATATAGTTTGACAATCTAACGTCCTATACTAGATTCCTAAACATTGTTTATGTAATGGATATTACTGAGCCAGAATATTTTTTCTCTCTTTGCCAAGTTGTAACTCAAAATGATTTCACACTTAATGGACTTTAATTTAAAAAAATACAGATTCAGACTTATGAAGACATGATTTCAATGAAATACTTTGTGAAATGACTCCATCAAAAGAGCTGTGGTTCTTAGGAGCCCACAAGTTGAAGCCCATTCATAGTCACCCCATGCACAAGGGAACAGCACGAAACGCTGGCGATTATTGTGCCATCATCGCAATTTGGGTTATGTTTCAGTTCATCATGGTCCTATTTGCTATGTCCTTAACTGTCCCGAGTATTGTGTCATTCTCCAGGGACTGGTCTCTCCTGACAGTATTTCAAAAGTGCGTGAGATGAAGTCTTGCCACCCTTGTCTTTAAGCAGCTTTCTGGTTACATGTCTAACAAGAGAAAGGAGTTTGTTCTTCTGTCAGTCACACTCCTTTCATAGTCTTTGCCAACGCCCTCATGTAATCTCATCAATTGTTTTGCAGTCTTCTTTAGGCAGTGTTCAATCTCTCATGCATATGTTTCAGATGTGATTGAAAATGGCTTGCCTTGGGTCAGGCACACCTTAATCAGAAAAGTGACAGCCTTGTTCTTCAACACTGTGATCCCATCTTGTGCTGCAGATTTATCTTATGAAATTCATTGTTTGATTTATCGCCTGCTGCTTCTATGAGCATTGATAATGGGTGCAAACAAAATTAAACCTTAACCATCCCAATCTTCTCTCCATTTATCATAATGTCTTCTATTGGCAAAATTGTGAAGATTTTGGTTTTCCTTACATTGAGTGGTGATTCATACTGAAGGCTATAGTTCTTGATGTCATAAGCAAGTTCTTTGAATCCTCCTCACTTTTAGTAAGCAAGATTTATCCTCTGCATATCAAAGATTATTAATAAATCTTCCATCGAGCCTGCTGCCACCTTATGCTTCATATAGTGTAGTTTCTTGGAATATTTGCTCCGCATACAGATTGAATACATGTGTTGAAGAAATAAAACCCGGACAGAGACTTTTTAAATTTTTAAATCATACAGCATTTCCTTCTTTTGTTTAATGTCTGCCTCATGGTCCTGCATGAGCACAGTGAAGTAGTCTGGAATTCCCAATATTCTTAATCTTATCCATATTATCTTGTGATCAATGCTGTCAAATGACTTTGCATAAGCAGTAAAATGTAAGTAAGCATCTTTTGCTATACTCTTTTCCAATCAAGATCCATCTGACATTTAAAATTATGTTTCTCATGACATATATATATACATAATTTTTTCCTTTGCTTCTTAATGATGATTTGCTTTCTTCATTTTTCCTTGATGCCATCATGAAGCTCTTCAGTCTTAAATCATTACTGTCCATCTAAACAAAACTGTTCTTGAAATTCAGGTGGGACATACTCAATGTTGTATTTTGGCTTTACTTGACTTATTTTAATTTTCTTCAGCTTCAATCTGTATGAACACATGACCAGTTGTTGATCTGCTCCTTAGTAAACTCCTGGACTCATTTTGCCTGTTGATATTGACCTTTTCTATTGTCTCCTCTCATAGAAGTAATCTTTCATTATTGTTTATGGAATCTTGCAGGGTCCTGGCATACAGTTGCCATTTATGTTGTTAAAAAGGCTTTTACAATGGAGCATTATTGGCACTGCAAAATTCTATTATGCTATTTTCAGCTTTGTTTCTATCACCAATTAATTTTTCCTTCCTATTTGTTTCCAACATCTGCATTCCATTGGTCAATAATTATCAATGCATCTAAATTGCATTTTTGGTAAATTTCTGACTGAAGATGTTAGAAGAGTTATTCATTTACTTTGGCGGTTAGTGTATACATTTGAATTTTAGTTTTATTAACTAGACCTCCTTGTAGGCATACTTCAAAATGTACTTATGGATTTTGAAATGTCCTTTTTAACAATGAATATGATACCCTTTCTCAAGAATTTGTCATTGCTGACACTGTAAATCATATGATTATCAAAATGATCAATATCGGTCGATCGAAACTCATTATTGCCTGCCTTATCAATCTTTATGTATACCAAATTTTTATTATTTCTAAATTTTCCTAGAATATATTTTGTACATTTAATATTCTGGTAGTTGATGGATGTTTGCAGCTCATTCTTCTCAGTGGGAGTCATCTCCTATCAGCAAGTTCAGGTTTTGAAAGTTTGACTCCACCCATAATACAGCTCTCCCTCAGTTGTGTTTTGAGTGCTTTATAACCTGAGGATCAGAGCCCTGGTGATGTAGTGGTTACACATTTGGCTGTGTTCTACATGGTAGGCAGTTGGAAATCACTAGCAGCTCGATGGAAGCAAGAGTGGGTTTTCTGCTCCTGTAAACAGTTACAGACTCAGAAACCCACAGAGGGTTATGATGAGACAGCATTGATTAGATGGCAGTGGGTTTGGTTATAACCTGGGGGTTTCTTCCAGCACTATATCTCACAGCGTTCAGCTGTAACAAGGTTTTCAGAGTGGACAGCGTACTCCTTCTTCCCAAATTGGTCTTCACCTGGCAACACAGCTGAAACCTGCTTGTCCTGGGTGACTGGTAGTATTTGAAAGACTGGTGACCAGACGTTCCACTTTTGGAGGGACATTCCCGAGTCTTAACAATTTTTTCCCGTGTCCCGTGGCGTTTTTAAAAAGTCCCGATTTTTGGAGAGAATGCACGACAAGCTAGGGTATATAGTTTTCGGCTGCCATGTGGCTATTTTGTCAGGATATGAGTTTTATCAATGGTGTCCTGCCTTTCCAACGTTAAAATGTGGTCATACACGCCTCCATGGTGAGACAAAATGATAGACAAGTGGCACATTAAAAGGGCACCACGGTTAAAGGATAGATTGAAAGAATTTTGATTTACCCCTCTCTTTATTCTTCAGAAAATATCTAGAAAAACTCAATACCATCAAATCAATTCTGGCTCATACTGACCTTACAGCACAGAGTAGAATTGTCCCTATGCATTTCTACGACTGTAAATTTTACTTGGAGTAAAAAGCCTCACCTTTTTCTCTTGGAGCAGCTGGTGGTTTTGAACTGTTGACCTGGCAGTTACCAGCCCAATTTATAACATGCCATACATACCACAAGGGCTGCTCAGAAACTCTGTATACTTCTTTATAAGTTAACAGATAAAGTTAAATAAGTGCTTTCAAAATGGAAAAAATGGGAATATTAATAGCACATTGAGAATAATTTATCTTGGCATTGCACAAATTTTTCAGAAATAGTTTATGTATCGTCTAACACTCTATGCAATATGAACCCTCATGGCACAGTGTGCTTTTGTACCAACCTGAAAAGGTGACCATTTGATTTTACCAGCCACGCCATGTGATCTACTTCTCTATACTTTCCTTTGACACGTTTGGTTGTAAGGTTATCAATATTACCCACTTAACTTGACTTCTCAGGCCTAGGTGGTATGTCTGCTGGTTCGTGCTCTCGAATCTTCTCCTGTGGGTCATGCACTTTGCAGGCTATGGATCCCACAGGAAGTTTGAGAAATATTGAAGATCTTTCATTGCTTATCTTATGCACTGTCTACTCATTAGTGTGGTATTAAAGAGCATTTAATAAAAATTTAGGAAACTACTCCTAGCTAGTTCTCTTACCCTGTGACTTTCTTTTTAAAAAATAATTTCATTGGAGGTTCTTAACGCTCTTATAAAAATCCATGCATACAGTCATTGAATCACGCACATCTGTTCATATGTTGCCATAATTATTTTCAAAACATTTTCTTTCTACTTGAGCCCTTGGTATTAGCTCACCCGCCCCTCCGCCCAGCCCTCTCTCTCACATGAACACTTGATAATTGTACATTATTATATCTTTCATGTCTTACACCAATGGCTGTCTTCCTTCACCCACTCTTCTGTTGTTCATCCCCCAGGGAGGGGGTTATATGTTGATCATAGTGATTGGTTCCCCCTTTCTCCCTCACCTGCTTCCTCCCTCCCTGGTACAGCTACTTTCATTATTGGTCATGAGGGGTTTATCTGCCCTGGATTCTCTGTGTGGCAAGTTCTTACCTGTACCAGTGTACATGTTCTGGTCTAGCCGGATTTGTAAGGTAGAATTGTGGTTGTGATAGTGGTGAGAGGGGAGAAGCACTACAGAACTAGAGGAAAGTTGTGTGTTTCATCAGTGCTATGCTGCACCCTGACTGGCTCACTTCTTTCTTGTGACCCTTCTGTGAGGGGATATCCATTTGTCTACAGAGGGCTTTGGGTAACTACTCCACCATCCCACTCATTCACATCAATATGATTATTTGTTCTGGGTCTTTGATGCCTGATATCTGATCTCATCGACACCTCATGATCACACAGGCAGGTTTGCTTGCTCCTTGTGTGTTTTGTTGCTTTCCAGCTAGATGGCCGCTTGTTCATCTTCAAGCCTTTAAGACACCAGTTTCCTTTGATAGCTGGGGCACCATCAGCTTTTTTCACCACATTTGCTTATGCGCCTATTTTGTCTTCAGTGATTGTGGCAGGGAAGGTGAGCATCACAGAATGCCCGGTTATTAGAACAAAGTGTTCTTGCATTGAGGGAGTACTTGAGTAGAGGTTCCATATTCATCTGCTACTTTAATATTTAACCTATAAATATATGTACATAGATTTATTTCCCTATCATTATATATAAATATAAATGCAAATGTACCTGCCTGTATTTAGACCTCTATAAATGCCCATTGCCTCCTAGTTATTTCCTCTATTTCTGTTTACTTTTGTCTTCTCCCACTATCATGTTTTGCCTTCATTTGGGTTTCAGTAATTCCTCTTGGGAACATTGCCCTTGATCAAGCCCTTGTCCCTGGTTTGTTGGCACCCCATTCCTTTCCCCCGTTTCTCATCTTCCATGTCCCCAGGAACCATCGGTCCTGTTATTTTCTCTTCCAGATTGTTTATCCCACCTATATTATCTAGATAGACATGCAAGAACAATACTAAGCACAAAACAAAAACAAAACAACAACAAAGAAAAGCCCATAAATAGTTCTAGGTATGTTTGTTGACCTTTAGGAGTGGTTGCCAGTGGATTCTGATGGGATGCCACGCCCTGACCCCAAAGTCTATTTTGGTATTCCCCTGGGACGTCATTGCTCTTCTCCCCTTCATGTTCTGTTGCATGCCCTTAGTGTTTCACCAGGTGTGGTAGGGTGAGATCGGGCACAATTCCCACACTATATCTTCAGTGTTGTCCCCCATAGCACTACGGGTCAGTGAGGGATGTCATGTCTTCTGATGGGACCAGCCCTATAGTCCCCTCTGTTTATTGGATTTTCCACGCCAGAATATCATACTTGGGGCTTGGTGTCCCAGGATGTGTTCCACTCTCTCTTTCTCTCTCTTTCCCTTTGGTTTGCTTCCCTCTGCTCAGATGTGCTCCTCACTCTGACCTGTAGCTTCACTGCTCTTCTCTGTGGTGCATTCTTCTGGGGAGTGGGTGGGAGGTCCATGATGCTGAGGTTGGGGCCGGTCACGCTGACCTCTCTATTGATTCACTGCGGCATGCTGGTATGTTGTATTCATGTCTTGACACATCGGGTTGAAGTTCGGTCCCTCTCTCCCTCTCCTGTGGAGATATAAACAATACTCTACCCTTGGGTGGGTTAGTGCCCTGTTCCCCTGCCTTTTTTGCTTTCTTTCCTTTCCCTTCATTTTTAGTTGGCTGCCATATGTATCCCTGCATTGGATCTGACCCCTGCTGTAATATCTGGACATCATGCCAAGAATGTAAGCATATAGCAGCTTTCCCCATTTGCCTCTTTCGTTTTCAAGCTTACCTCAGTGGACTTAGGTTACACTTGCCCTTTTGTGCTTGGCTTACTTTGCTTAGCTTAATTTCCTCCAGTTCTTCCCATGCAGTGATGTGCTTCATGTTTTTATCACTGCTTTTTAGGCATGTGTTGTGCTCCATTTATGTATGTCCTAGTTTTTAATCCATTTGTCCGTTGATTGAAATGTGACTTGTTTGAAACTCGTTCCAATTGTGAATTGTGCTGTGATGAAAATTGGAGCACAGGTGTCTGGTCATGGTTTGTTTCTTGCTTCTTTCTTGCTTCTTCTTGGTATCTCAGTAAGGGGATTGCTGGGTCGTAAGGTAGCTCTATTTCCATCTGTTTTAGATAGTGCCAAATCGATTTCCCTAGTGGCTGTACATATCTACAGGTCCACCAGCAGTGGACAAGAGTTTCTGTGTGACCACAACCTCTCCAACACTTGTTACTTTGTGATTTTTTGAGATGGGCTATCTTTGAAGGTGTTACATGGTATCTCAAAACTGTTTTATTTGCTTTTCTCTTATGGCTGATGTTCGGGGTCATTTTCTCATATGTTTATTGGCCATTCAAATTTCTGCCCTTGTGAAACTTCTGTTCAGGTCCTTTGCCCACCTCCTCAGTGGGCAATTAGTTTTTTGCTTTTTGTAAGCTAGGAAAGCATTCCAGGTTTTATTAATAAGGCCTTTGTCTTATGTGCCATTGCTAAAGATGTTTTCCCAATCAGTGGACTCTCTTGTCAATCTATTGGCGAATTCTTTCGATGTACACAGGTGTTTTACTTTCAGTATGCCCCTCTTGTCAGTCTGTGCCTCTTCTGTGCTTGTGTCCTTCCCTATTTCTAATTGCCTATCTATTCCCTGCACCAAAGTTCTCAGGTTTGTCCCCATTTCCCTAATTAATAGCCCTAATAGTTTGGGGTTTTACCTGAAGGTCTGTGATCCACCTTTAGTTTTTTTCTTGTGCATGGAGTAAGGGTCTTATTTTAATGCCATTAGATATCATTGTTTTCTAGCACCACTTGTTGAAGAGGGCATCCTCTTCCCATCTGATATTTCTGGGTCCTTATCAAAGATCATTTGTCTGTATGCTGATGATTTATTTCTGGGTTTTCAGTTCTTTTCCATTGGTCTGGGTATCCTTCATTATACCAGTACTACATAGTTTAGACCACTGTGGCTGTATAATAGGTGCTAAATTCAGGTAAAGCAAGCCCTGTAAGTTTGTCCTCCTTGAAGAGTTCTCTGCTAATTCTCAACCTCTTCCCTCTCCATATGAAGTTGGTCATCAGTTTTTCCAACTCTTTGAAGAAAAATGATAGTATTTGTATCGGGATAGCATTAAACTTAAATAGTGTTTTGGGCAGAACTGACATCTTTACTATATTGATTCTTCTGATGCACAATCATGGGATATTCTTCCATTTGCTGAGGTCAAGCTTGGTTTCTTGTAATAGTGTTATGTAATTTTGCTTGTAAAAATCTTTTATTTTTTCAGTCAGTTATATGCCTAGATATTTCAATTTGTGTTTGGTTATTGTGAAGGGTACTACCTCATTGAACTCATCTTCTGTGTTCTTGTCCCATGTGTATGGAATTCTGATAGACTTCTATTTGTTGATCGTGTATCCTGCCACTCTGCCATATTCCTTTATTGATTCCACAACCTCCCCTTGTGGAGCTTTTGGGATTTTCCATATATAAAATCATATCATCTATGAATAACTATAGTTTCACCTCTTCCTTTCCCAGACATTTAATGTCTTTTCTTTCCCCTTCTGTTGTTAGCTAGGACCTCCAATATCATGTTAAATAAGAATGGGGACAGGGACATCCCTTTTTCAGGGGATTGTATTTATTTTTTCTCTGTTCACTACCATATCAGCTGTGGGCTTTATATATAGCTTGTATTATATTGAGAGATTTTCCTTCCATCCCTATCTTCTTGAGCATCATAAACAGGAATGGATTTTGTATTTTGTCAAATGCTTTTTCTGCATCTATTGATATTATCATGTGGTTCTTATAATTTTCATGTCAATGTGATGAATAATCCTAATGGTCTTTCATAGGTCGAACCATCTCTGCATCCCTGGTATGAATCCCACTCTGTCATGGTGAATTATTTGTTTTATTTGCCTTTTTATTCTATTGGCCAGTATTTTATTAAGGGCTTCTGCACTGTTGTTCCTTAGGGATATTGGTTTGTAGTTCTCGAGTCTTGTGTGATTCTTGACCACTTTAGGTACCAGAGTTATACTAGCTTCATAGAAAGAGTTTGGGAATTTGCTGTCTTTTTCTATGCTCTGGAAGATTGTGTGTAGCACTGGTGTCAGCTCTTCCCTGAATGTCAATTCTCTTGTGAAGCCATCTGGCCTGGGGGATGTTTTGTTGGTAATCCCTTGATAACCTTTTCTACAGCTATGGGTCTGTTGAGATTCGTAATGTCCATCTAGGATAGTCTAGGGAGGTATTGTTTTTCCAAGCATTTGTCCATGTCTTCCAAGTTGTTGAATTCATTGGAGTACAGGCCTTTGTAGTACTTGATATTTATCTTTTATATTTCAGTAGAGTCCATTGTAATGTCCCGTTTCATCCCTCATCCTTGCTATTGACATTTGTTCCTTCCTTTCTTTGGTAAAATTTGCCAGCGGTCTGTCAATTCTTTCAAAGACCACATTTTTAGCTGCATTAAATTTTGTATAGTTTTGTTTTCCCTCTCCACCCTGATTTTTATTATTTATTTTCTTTTGGTATTAGTAAGATAGTCCTGTTGACCCTGCTCTAATGGCTGAAGTTTTGTGCTAGTATATCAATCATAAGTCTTATTTCCTTTTCCATGTGTGCATGTATTGCTATCAAACTTCCTCTGATAACTGCTTTTGCTGTCTCTCAACGGTTTTGATGCGTTGTATTCTCATTCTCATTGGTTTCTAAAAATTTCTGAATTTCTTCTCTGATCTGGGCCAGTACCCACTCCTTTTGCAATAGAATGAATCCTCCTCTACATGTTTACCTTTGTTTTCTTAATCGAACTTTTGTTGATTTGCAACCTTATGGCATAGTGGTCACAGAGGGAAGTCTATATGATCTCTATGCTTTTGAATTTACATAGATTTGACTTGTGTCCCAGCATGTGGTCTTACAATGTGGGCTTGGGAAGAATGTGATTTTTTTACATTTGGGTTGAGAGCTCTGAAAATATCAGGTCACGTTGTCTAATTGTAAAGTATAGACCTGTAGCCTCCTTGTTAAGCTTCTTTCTCTGTGATCTCTTTCTTGGAGAGCAGTATATTAAAGTGACCTACTATAATTGTTGAGCCTATGATTTCTTTATTCATCTTTTGGAGCATTTGACTGAAGAAATGTGCAGAGTTAGGCATGTATATTTATTATGCTCACTGGTTTATTCTACTGTTACTTTGAGCATTATTTACTGGCCCTCTTTATCTATTATTATGGCTTGCATCTTAGGATCAATTTTGTCCAAGATTAGGATTGCAACCCCTGATTTTTTGGATTTTTTAAGGAATATTTTTCTCCAGTTTTTGTTTCTTCGTCCATTTTTGTGTGTAAGCTTGAGATGGGTCTCCTCCTGTGAGCCACGGATCGATAGGTTGTGCTTACTAAGCCAGTCTGGTAGCCTCCGTCTTTTAATGCCTGAGTTCAGTCCATTGAGATTCAGGGTTATTACATCCATCTGTGGATTCCTGTACTATTTGTGTTGGGTGTTTTTCTACCTCCCTTTCTTATCAGTGCTTTGTACAGGTGTGTGCATGTGTTTAATTCTTGCCTTCTTTCCACTGCTGAGTCAGTGCTATTTTGGGGGCAGTTTTTTCTTTGTTGACCTCTAGGTGGCATTCATCTATGTGGAGGTCTCTTATTCGTGCTCAGTGGGTGTTGTTCTTTTTTCAGACTGTGTCGGTAAGGATGTTTTGTAGGGCTGGGTTTATTTTAAGATATTCTTTGAGTTCTCCCTGTGCTCGAAAACTTTTACTTCTCCATTTATCTTGATAGATATTTTGTCTGGATAGAGTATTCTGGGTCTGTGCTATTTTTCTTCCATTTTCAGAATATGTTACTCCACTCTCTCCTCTTCTTCATATTGTCTGCTGAAAGGTCAGAGCACATTGTTATTTGGGTTCCTTTATAGGTGACTGCTTTTTCCCCCCTAGCTGCTCTTATGATTTTCTCCTTTTCCTCAAAGTTGTATATTTTAACTATTATATGTCATGGTGACCTCTTCTTGGGATACAGTTTAGCTGATGTTCTTTAACCTTCTTGCCTGGTTGCCTGGTTTTCATTAATTAAGTTGGGGGAATTTTTCTCTAAGAATTTCTCGGTATTTTGACTTCTTCATGTGTCTTGTTCAGGTAGTCCAATTATTCTAATGTTGTGCCCCTTCAGACCATCAGACATGGTTCTCAGATTTTCTTCAGATTCTATGAGTATCTTGTGTGACTGTCTTTCCCATTTGTTGAAGTCTGCCTGGTGTCTTCTAGGTCACTGGTGTGATTCTGCCTCCTCAAGTCTGTTGAAGTCTTTGAAATTGCTACTGGCTTTTGTTATTTCATCCCTTAGCTCTTGTATTTCCCTTGGGTGTGTCGTCTTTATATCCTCTATAATTTCATCCCTTTCCTGTACTGCTACCCTTATCTCCTGTATAGCTCTAAGCAGCATTCTGAATATTTCTTTCTGTGGCAAGTCAATGTCTACCTCTTCTATGACTGTTGTTAGATACAGGTCATCCTCAAACATTGGATTTTATTTCTCCTGTTTTGGCTGTTTCTCTTGTTGATTGCTGTTTATGTGTCATTTTGGAGAAAGTCAATGCCATTTTCCCTGGAGTCAGAGAGCCCTCGTCTCTCTCTTGGAAATTTGGTATGAATGCTTCTGCAGGCTGGCCTCCAACTGCCCTGAGGGGTTGTGCTTCACCTTTGTCCCACAGGGATTTTCCTCTCACACTAGCCTTTAGGGAATCTGTTGTTTGGGAGCCAGGTTAGATTTCCCTCTCAGTTGTCAGGTTCTGAGGTCAACCTGCGTTGTACTCCAGCAACTCACAGGCTTCCATAGGAGCTGTTCACAGTGGTTGAGGCCACAGTCTAAAGTAAAGGGCTGGCCCATGCAGGGAAGCACGCAGCTCCAGGGGTGGATATAAGGTGGGGGTGTGGGCCTTTTGCTCCTAGCCAGAGCCACTGGGGATAGGTTGGCAGTTGGGGAATACGGCCTAGCAGTGTCTTTCAGAGGGTCAGGGAATACTGGGCAGAGCAGGGAAAAGGCAGAGCATGCCGGTCTTGCCAGTAGGAATCTGCCAATGGGCAGTGGGAGGGCCCATGCCATTTGGGCTATCAAACCACAGCTGTGTGAGCCTCCGCTGAGCAGCTGGTAGGTTCAGGGTGCTACGGCCCACTGAGGCACAGTAGTCTACAGCAGTGTGGGTGACTCTGGCCAGACCAGTTTCTGTGGTAGGCCCAGGTTCCTGGGACCCTGCAGCAGGTATAGGAGATGGTGTGGGAGTTAGCTCCTGCCTCACAGATGTGCCCCGTACTGTTGCAGGGATTAACTGACAGCCCTGGAAGCCCCACTCTGACCCCAGATCTCCCCACTCACTGATGTCCACATGAAGCTCCCATTGTGAACTCCCTGCCTGGTGGCCATCCTGCCGCTTCTCCTCTGACCCTCTTCTTAAAACAAAGTACCCAATTCTGTTAACAGTCCCCTTATTCAATGACTGTAGGTATGGGTGTCAAGATGCTGTCCCAAAAAGAACTGTATCTTGAATTATTTATGATCTTTAATGGTGTGTTACAGTACAAAAGTGACCCACTTACTTCCCAAAATGTCTCCTCTGTGACTTTCTTAATGTCTCTGTAGTTTGTATTTTTTATTTGCAAAGTTTGTGCTACATCACTCATAACAATGACCTCAATTCTAAATGTTTAATTTTCCAATTTAAAATTAATTTAAATTATTAGACCAAAATAAGCATTATAATTCAAAGTACTATGTTCACAGAGAGTTATTGTGAAAAAGCATAAGATACATATCATGAGGTCTGAAATTTTGTTTAGTGACATTCATTTACATTTAAATGTAAGCATAACACATTTCGTTTACCAACTGAAGGTCTGATTACAGAATTTGTATCACAATACAATTTAAATGTACATTCTTTCAAGCTACAGATTCATCCACCAAATAGTTAAGCAACAGCTGACTTGCAAGCTGTGCAGGGAATTAAGATACTTCTAGGTTTTGAATCAAATTTTGGTCACAATATGTGTGTTACATCTACAAAATATGTTCCATGAACACACCTTATTTAATTAGCTTTTAAATAAACATTCTCTTTGTATTTCCCTAGCTGTCAACAAATTAGGAAAAATCAAGTATTGTGTTTTATAATTTAAAATAACCTGTAGAAAAATTTTAAAATATAGAGTTTTCATGTAAGTTCTTATAGCTTTTCTCTCCAATATAAATAATTCAGTAATATTTTAAGTATGGAGAACTGACTGTACTTTGTTTTTCATAATATTATAAATGATTATATTTTATAATATTTCTGTAGTGATGTATATATTGCATTAACTTACAGTGAAGCAATTTCAAAGATAGAGTTACAACCATAGAAGCCTAATACAGATGAAATCTAATAGCTCCCAAATGTATGGAAGCTACATTATACACCCCAACCATCATTGCCATCCACCCCCCAAATAAATTATAGACTTTTCCACAAAGAATATACTTTTCAAATTTAAAAACAGTATTGCATTTTAATATTTCATTAACTGTGATATAAGAATGTATCTTAATATATACCCACTAACCAAAAGTTTTAATATTTAACCCAGCTGCCATTGGATTGTAATGATTTATGGGAAAAATCTGTTCATAATTAACTATTTCTGGTTGTTAATACCAATATAAATAAAATAAATTACAGTATGTGAATCTTTAAGAAGTCTATGTTGGGTTTTTTAAAGATGTTATGATTTCTTGATATTGAGCTCATATCATCTTGACTAGGGATTCGATTTGCTGAGTTACTCCCGGCTCTGTGTGGCACAAATGGGCAATATTTTATATCAGTGCTCAGTGTTTATGAGGAAATTAGTTCTGTTGTAAGATTAAGTTACACATATAGTAAATTACTAAAAATAAATGTTTCCAGTATTTACTTGTGGTAATACTTCATCACACACTTTAATTATATAAGCTTTATATTACAAAATCTCTGACTCTTCCCGATGTATTTGTTAACATTTCACATGTCAGTCAGTCTGGACTGTCTAACTGGATTGCAAACCATTTTTATTTTATGAGTTTTGTGTTAGTCTCGATAGACTAGAAAAAAAATTCATGGACACTCCTATGTGTGTAAGAGAAAAAATTATATATCAAGGAGCAGTCGTACATTAAGAAACATCCCAGTCCAGTCAGATCAAGTCCATAAGCACAGATTAGACCATATGTCCATTACCAGTGTATAAATTCTTCTTCAGACTCATGCATCACATGCTATGATGCTGAATGCAAGAAGAAAGATCAGGGGCCAGTGGGTAGAAAGTCTTGTGGATCCACTGGCAGTGGAAGCATCTCAGCACTGGCAGGGGTTTTGACATGACTCTGTCAGGGCTCTAGCGTAACTCCATGTCCTGTCAACAGGAATGTCTCACAGAAAGTGTGCCTGTGTTTCACCTCCAGCATTCCTCCTTTGAGGACCTCAACCAGCGACCTGACTGACAGGGTTAACTCAACCCCCTTACTCCTCAGTTTCCAATTGACAGCAGGTTATGTAACTTCCTCCAGGTTCTAAGGAAATAAAAGAATATAATCAAATCTATGGTATTTGAAGTTGTTTCCCTAGAGACAAACCTATTATTTCAGAAAAATGCAATTCTCACAACTTATAAATGAGCCTGGTGTTTGTAAACTATGTTATACACCTAAACCATCATTGCCCCTTGATGATGGCCAATTTTATGTATAGTCCATATTTTGTTTGTGATTTCAAAATAAGAATTCATAAAATCCCACATATAATCACATTGACTTAATTAGGTTTCTTAACAACAATGAAAAAGACCTGGACTGTTTACTTACTTTATATTAAAGTTAAAGGCAATAAAGTGGAGAGCTGAGAAATGATGAGTTAACATGAAGTTTTTATTTTGTTTTCCTAATGGGTAACCAAGAAGCTGTTGAATTGTACCCAAGTTCGTTCATGCCATTTACACTGATTATTTTAGTTATATAATCTAAATAATTTTGCATTAAACCAACAAAATTATATTTTAAATGAAAGATAAGACAAAAGCTTTAGAAACCATATTACTAAGATTAGTTGCTAAAATTATAAAATTATCTTTGGTTAGATAATTGCAAAGTGTACAGGAGAACACCATAAAGTCTTCAATATATCTGTATTCAAAGGTTTCAATTATTCATAGTTTGTTCATACCTAACAGTCTGGTAATTGCAAATGTCGCTTCCCAGGTATAATTAATGCACAAAGACAGTGAGGACCCAAAGCACTGAACTAAATGTCTAATAATGTTAACATTATCAATTTCCATTGATAAACAGGAAGGAGAATGGAAACTCATCCAGTAAAAGAAACACTAAAACTTAAATTCTCTTTCAAAAAATAAATAAGCCATACATTTACATATATAAATCTGATTTTATGTGTCCAGCCATGAGAGTACAACAGTTACTGGTAGGGCTGCTAACCGTAATGTAGGCAATTCAAAACCACCAGCGAGCTCCATGGTGCTTTCTTCTCCCACAAAGAGGCCTAGTGTCAGAAACTCACCGGTGGCAATTCTCTCTGTCCTAGTAGGTCACTCTGATTTGATATTGACTATATGGAAGTGAGTTCTTAAAATCTTGTTTTGGTGTGCATCCCTGTCTATGTGGATGTATGTATGTATAGGCGACATGGTGGCATTGTTTTCAAATCTGTGTATACATTTATATAAAGGAGATTTGGTGGCACTGTTTGTAAACATTGGTAGGCAGTTCATTGGTAGCCACTTCTTGTGAAAAACATAAGTCGTGTGTTTCATAATATGGATATATTATGGATAAAATTGTGTATCCTCAGGATGCACATTATATATCTTAACTCCTTTACTTGTTATAATCTCATTTAGAAATTGATTTTCTCTCTTATGTTAAGAGGCTAATCAGTGTAAGATGTGTTTTAAGACACTTTTGAGCTAAAAATGGAGCAACTAAGTGGAGAAAAATAAGCAGTGATAGAGGAAGAGAGTATTGCACAACATGCAGATAATCAGAGAACCAAAGATCAAGGGTCTTCCTCTAGACCTGAGAGAGAAAAAAAGCACCCTTTAGAGCCTTGGTAGTTATGTAATCTGTTGTCAATTTGAGATTTAAGAGTGAAGGGGTGGAGTTAACTTGTCAGTCAGGTCATAACTTTATGACCTCATTTGGAGTCACTGAGGAGATAAATAGCTTGCTGGAGGGGGCACACAGACACGCTTCCTGTGAGACATTCCTGTTGAGAAGACACATGGAACTATGCCTCCTAGGACAAAGCTTAAACGTTTAGGTGCTAATCAAAATGCTAATAACTCAAACCCATCCAGCATCTGCTTCTATAGAAATTACAGTAAAGAAATCTTGTGTTGTAGTTCTATTCTGTGACATGGGTTACTATGAATCAGTAGAGACTATATTGCATGACATCATACTTCCATACATACACACATGACAGATGAAATAACAGTGCTTAGGAAAATTATTCCAAAAGTGATTTTTAATACATCTCTCTCTGTTTCTCTAGGTCTGTATCTTAATGTTTTAATCAACAGAAACTACATTCTGACCCTTGATTTACTATATCTCAATGCAATGTATCAGTATGCTAACTTAACTACATTAAAACATGTCAATAATTGTTACATTTTTCCCTTTATATAAAGAATAAGGAGAAATTAGAGTTGCTTATTTTAATATGGTATAGGTAGGCTGATGCTGTAACAGATGGTACCTGTTTTGTTCCACGTGCATGACCTTGTCCAAGAAAGCTCTGTGGTATGCTTCCATCAACCCACCCCTGGTCAGAGGTCTCAGGTTCTAAGACTCTCTTTGGACAAAGTTATCCTTTCCCAGCTGTGCTGGATCTCTGACCCCTGCCATTCAGCACTTTGGGGAAAAGAGGCTGCAAGGCTGCCAGCAGCTTCAGTCACAAGGGTTCTGACTAATTAGAGGTCTACTTTTGGGTTCCTTTTCAAATGATAGGGCTTAAAGTTTGGATACAAAGTGGTAGTTTCACTTACCAATGATGTATTAATGGAGGTCCATGAAAATCATAAACCAAGCCCATGCAGATAAGTGGACCCCAATGTATAGAAACAGTGGGGGAGGACGTAGAACTGTCTCTTAGGGTTTCGGATACTGTAAGCCTTCATAGAAGGAGCCTGCTATTTCTCTCTATGGAAGTCAGGATTGTGGGTTCAAATCATTGACCTTTTGTTGAGCTGTCAAGCACTTTTACCCCTGTGTCAACAGGGACTGTAAATTAAAAGTAATAAAATTTTAATCAATTTGTAACTAGAAGTTAAGCAAAGCAGATTATAACATACCATATCATATGTCAATTAATCAGGTAACTGGTTAACAGATAATTAGCCATCATAAAATGTAGGGAGATGTCATGCTCCAGAATTGTAAAGTTTTCAAAGTAAGCAATGCTTTCATTTCCCATTTTTGTATATATTAAAATATTATGATGGTAGAATAATTTCTCAAGCTCTATTTTTATAAGGAAAAGAGTGCTATTAATTGGTTTTACAGGATTTGCAGCATTGAAGAGGTAAATAATTCTCGATAAATGTTGTTCTTGTATTCAAAAGAGGAGTCACTCTTCAGTTAAATTTTTCAAGGCAATGACCAGCAGTTTTTAACTATAAAACACAAAGTAACCTATAGAACTATAGATATATTCCATTTGGTCTACCCTGATATTTAAAATGTAATTAAAATTAAAAGGATAACTTTCAATGAACACCTGCATGTGAATTAGTTTGGCATATATACATTGCAATAAAATTTTAAAAATGACTTCTGAACGTTAATGCTTATTTCTATAAGGCTTGCTAAAGGTATGAAATATACTGAAAACCTATGATTTTAGTAGTAATTTATATTTAATAATATGGAAAACTGTTTTCACCTCATCCTGTTATATATATTTGCTTAAATATTATTTAATTCTAGAATACAAAAAGACTTATCAAACTGACAGACAATTGTTGGTAAGTGTGAATATTGATAGATAAATAGTATGATCAATTAATCAGTAGAATAAACAATAGAATTATCCAGACTGTTCATCTTGCCTATCTTATCTAGATAGAACTGCAGACATAATATGCAACAAAAAACAAGGCATAGCAAGACAAAACAGCAAAAGAAAACACAACGATGACAATAAAAAATAAAACCAATGACCCAAACAGAATAAATTAATTTAAAAGAAAGAAAGAAAAACCTGTAAATAATGAAGCGATGGTTCCAGGGGTATATGGGAGAGGGGGAGGCAGGGGAAAGGAGGTGGTGTTGACCAACCCAGGGATAAGGGAGCAGCAAGTGATCCAAAACTAGTGGCAAGGAGAGTGTGAGAGGCCTGGTAAGGATTCAAATGTAACTGAGAGAAATTACTGAAACCCAAATGAAGGCTGAGCATGATAGGGGGACAAGAGGAAAGTAAAAGGAAATAGAGGATAGAACTAGGAGGGAAAGGGTACTTATAGAGGTCTAAATATAGGCATGAATGTATTTAAATATATTTATACAGGATGGTGGGGAAATAGATCTATGCACCTATATTTATAGGTTTAGTATTAAGGCAGCAGATGAACATTGGACCTCCACTCAAGTACTTACTCAATGCAAGAACAATTTCTTCTATCAAATTGGCCTACCATGATGCACATCTTTCTGGCAGGATCGCTGAAGACAAATGGGTGCATAAGCAAATGTAGTGAAGGAAACTGATGGTGCTCAGCTATCAAAAGTATAGCATCTGCGGTCTTAAAGGCTTGCAGGTAAACGAGCAGCCATCTAACAGAAACATCAAAGTCCACAGGGAAGAAGCACAACAGCCTGTGTGACCACGAGGTGTCGAAGGGATCAGATATCAGGCATCAAAGAACAAAAAATCATATCCGTGTTTGCCCACCTTCCCGATATGATCACAGAAGACAAATGTGTGTACAAGCAAATGTGGTGAAGAAAGTTGATGGTGCCTGTCTATCAAAAGATATAGTGTCTGGGATCTTAAAGGTTTGAAGATAAACAAGTGACCATCTAGCACCGAAGCAACAAAGCCCACCAGTCTCTGGTATCACGAGGTGTGGAAGGGATCAGGTAAGAGGTATCGAAGAACAAAAAAATCATATCATTGCAAATGAGGGGGAGTGCAGAGTCGAGACCCAAAGCCCATCTCTAGGGAACTAGACACTCCTTACAGAAAGGTTGCAGGAAGAAGACGAGCCAGTCAGGATGCAGGGTAGCAAAGGTGAAACATACAACTTTCCTGTAGTGCCCCCCACCCCCCACCTGCCACTATCATGATCCCAATTCTACCTTACAAATCTTGGTAGTCTAGAGGATGTACACTGGTACAGATAGAATCAGGAAACACAGGAAATCCAGGACAGATGAACCAGTGGTTGAGAGTGGCGATACCGGGAGGGTAGGATCTACATATAACCTCCTCCCTGAGGGATGGACAACAGAAAAGTGGGTGAAGGGAGACAGCAGTCAGTGTAAGACATGACAAAATAATAATAATTTATCAGATATCAAGGATTGATGAGGGAGTGGGGAGCGGGGAGGGAGGGAGAAAAACGATGAGCTGATATTAAGGGCTCAAGCAGAAAGCAAATGTTTTGTGAATGATCATGGCAACAATGTAGAAATGTGCTTAACACAATGGATGGATGGATGGACTGTGATAAGAGTTGTATAAGCCCCCAATAAAATGATTTTTAAAAATAGAATTATCAATTAATAATTAATATAACATTTATATGTATTATGCCTATAGACAGATTTTTACAGTTAAGGATTGATTACATAGCTCCAAGGGCAGGCAGATAGGAAGAAAAGATTTCCAGGGAGGAACTCCAGTGACACTGGAGTGGAAACTCGAGGTGAAGGGAAAGGGCTTGCTAGCTCACTATTGCTTGGAGCAAGTTTTGATTGAGACAGAACTGAGGACTGAACGTATAATACAACTTCCAGCTAACATTTTTCTTGGTGTCTTGGTTTTTAGGGATCTTTCTGGGGTTGTTTTGTGTGCTGAATTCAGGGAATTTCATTGGATAGACTACATCAGCTCTAGTTTCTTTGCTATGGTGTTCCTCTCTGTAGCCAGCTGTTGCATTATACAGTTTATTCATTCATCCTCCTAATTTTGAATTTGAGAAGAATTCAGACCCACAAATTACACAATAAGAAATGTTGGAAAATAATTTGGTGTTAATGAACTTCCAAGGAATGCTGTCTATTGGCCCATGGCGACTAGTTGTTTACCCATCAAGCTGCCAATCATGAGGTCAGTGGTTCGAACCTACCAGTCACTCTGCAGCCTTTAAAATATAAAAGAGGAAGCGTCCTATAGGTTCACTATGAGTTAGCATTAATTTAGATGGCAGCAGGTTTTTCTTTTTGGTATGAGAGGCTATGCAGTATATACATAGAGTACAAATTGGAGACTATAAAGCCAGAACACAGTTTGAAAAGAGCACAAAATAAACAAGAAAATTGAAAAGGTACTTATATGGAAAGTGTAAGGGCAATTTACAGTGCCCGAAGTGTAAGAATTTATAGAAATTTTCATCTTTTTAATATCTAATTTTTTTCTTCTTCAAATTATGCAACGAACCTTTCAAAGCAAATTTTAATATAGAGAAAAATAGATAATTCATGTTAAACTTTTCAGAGATGAGGTTGACTCCAAACTTCTTTATTAAAAAAATCTTAACTTTTAAGTTTCAGTGCACCGATGGAGAAGCTGTGCTCTCTTATAACAAGACTGGAACATTTAATTTTAAAAAGGAGTTTGAACTTTTACAGACCCATTAGATTTCAGAACACTTGATTATTTATTATTCCAAAGTTAGTTAAAACTCATATTGACCAGCAAGGACAGACTGGCACTTCTCTGGTGAGTTGGTGGAGCTGTAGATTTTAGTGGGAGCAGGAAGTCTCATCTTTCTCGTGCAGTGCAGGTGGTGGTCTCAAAGAGCTGACCTTGTGGTCAGCAGTCAAACAGAAACCCAGTATCCCATCAGGGATCTTTATTTGTCATTCAGTAACTCTTATCTCTGACCTCCATTTAAGATAACAAATTGAAATTGCCTGCTTTTCAGTTCCTAATAAAGGTGAAGTGATATTTGGTGAAAATTCAAAGTTCATGTGATTTGCACTGTTCAAATGTATCTTTGCATCAACATACACAATGTGAAGCATAACTTGACTTAGATATTTAGTACAACACTAACTCTTTCAAATAAAGGTAGTGTGTTCTTCCTTTATATCAGGCTACCTAACACTGAATAAAAATATCCTAATTGTTTTAATTTTAATTTTTATGGGAAAACAACTAGAGTAGGTGGGGGAAATTGGTATTTAAGAAATTAATTCAGTAGGTTAAATAAACCCAGAAACAAGACTAACATTTGAAGCATCAGCATGCATGTTGGTCAGTGTAATAATCTTTTTCCTTAAGTGAACACATTCATCTCAAAGATACCTTTCTGAACACACACCCCAACCACAAAAATGTTACTTTCACTATTTTAGGTTCAATGATAATATTTAGATTATGAGCAATCCATTGAACGAGTTACGTTTGATTTAAGTCTGGCACCCCCATATGCCAATTGCTTTGTAAGCACATGGCTGGTAAGGGCACCATTCATTGGTTTGACAAGCAATGTTGCACAGCTGCAGCTGTAGCTAATGATTGCAGTTAGGAAAAATCATTCACAGACCAGTCAGAGATTTCTACACACTTGACCTCGTCCACGTAATGCAAGCTGTGCTGATGGAAGTTGTGAGACATGCCTAGTGATTGACAACGTTTGTAGTCAGAAAATTGAAACAGCTGGTTAAGTTGCACCTAGTTCTGAACAGTTTGATGTAAGCAGACATTTTCAGGTGAGTGTAACAATTTTAAATGTGCATTATTCACATACTTAGATGTGAAATTTAAAGAAAGAGAAAATAGCATATACTTTTTCGATGAGTCCAACACTTTATTAAATTTTTGTTTGGATGTTAATAATTATCACATATTGTTTGTACTTATATGTTTATGAATATATATGTATATATCATCATCATTCATATCACTCACTGCCATCGAGTCAAATCTGACTCATAATGACCCAATAGAGCAGGGCATAACCTCTAACCTCTCCTGTGGGTTTTTGAGACTGTAACTGCAAGAGTAGAAAGCCCTGTCTTTCTTCCACAGAGCAACTGGTGATTTCTAACTGCTGACTTCCAGGGTTCCTATGGTCTCTCATAGGATGCAAATAGTGTTGCTTTACTTTTGTGGTTGTTTAAGGAGCACCATCGGTGGTAGTTACATAATTGCGCATCAACTTGCCGTGCAGGGGTAGAGTCGGCTCTGTCAGTCCGGTCACAGTCTGATGGTGCCTCCTTGTGGGCATGGCCTTCTCATAGGAAGGTCCTGGGAACCGCCCTCCCCCCTCTGCCTTCACCTTCTGGTTGACACCAGGTGGAGATCTGTATAAGACCTGGGGATTTGTCCACCACCATGGATTCAGGGACTTTGCACTCACCAGCTGGGGATGTTCCTGAATTCTGGTGTCCTGAGTCTGGAGAAGGACATATGGACTAGTATCAGACTCATTGTCTGTATTGGGCCTGTATACTTGAGTTGGACTGGGCTGTCATGTTTTCCTGATATGTAGTAGCTTCTTGATATGAAGGTCTTTCATACACATATGTGTCCGTAGATTTATTTCTCTAGTCGATCCTGCCTAATATACCATCTCTCTTGACAGTGCTAAACACACACTTCCTGCACAATGCAGACTCTTTTTTTTTGCTATTGACAGAGCTGGAAGAACAAAGGGGCACTATGGATCTCAGAGAACAAAACAAAAACAAACTCACTGCCATAGACTGGGTGCCAAATCATAGGGACCTTCGTGGCCAGGGTAGAAGTGCCCGTGGGAGTTTGTGAGACTGTACCTGTTCACGGGAGTAGAGAACCCAGCCTTCTCCCTCTTCGCAGCTGTTCTTTTTACACTCCTTCCTTTCTGATTAACAGCCTAACTGAACCATTGCACCACCTGGGCTCCCACGAACCTGTAATGGCCAAGAATTTAAATAAAGGTAATGGAAATAAATAAGAGGAATATCAGGATGTACAGATAATACAGCCTTGCTTGCTGAAAATGAGGAGAACTCGAAGCACTTGCTGATGAAGATCACAGATTGCAGTCTTCAAGGATGACAGTTTCATGTCAAGAACACCAAATTCTTCACAACTCGACTAATAAGGTAACATGATGATAAACAAAAATGTTTGAAGTTTTCCAGGATTTTGTCTTGCTTGGAGCTTCAATTAATGCTCATGGAAGCAGAGGTCAACTGATCAAAAGACATGTTGCATTCGGTCAATCTGCTGCACAAGACTTCTTCAGAGCATTGCAAAGCAGGGAGGCTACAGTGAGGACTGAGGTGTGCTAGACCCAGGCAAGGTCTTTTCTGTTGCCTCGTATGCTTGTGAAAGTTGGACATGGAATATGGAACACTGAGGAAACAATGATGTCTTTGAATTTTTGTGCTGAAGAAGAATAGTGAAAATATTTTTTTTAAGTATCATCAACTGTTAAAAGTATGAAACATCCTGTCTTGGAAGAGGTCTGGCCAGAGTGCTCTGAGGGTCTGGAATGGCAAGACTTCATACCTTTTACATTTTATTAGGAGAGACCAGTCTGGGTGAAGGACATCATGCTTGGAGGGGCAGTGAAAAAGAGGAAGGTCCTAAGGAGGTCGACTGATACAGAGGCTGCAATGATGGCCGCAGGCTTAGGACACCCCCCCCCCCCCCCCCCGTGAAGATGGCTTAGGACAGGGCAGTATTGTTTTCTGTTGTGCATAGGGTCGCAATGGGTGTCAATTGACTGGATGACACCTAACAAGTATCAAGTACACAACGGAATGTTAGGTTTGTTAGAATTACAGTAGCAAAGGAAAAAACGTGTGATTAGGTGCCTTGTAGTCAGCTCTGACTCATAGTAAACAAAAGAAAACACAGCCTTGTCCTGTGCCATCGTGGCAATTGTTCCTCTTGAGTCCACTGTGGGATTCAGTCTGTTGGGGTCGGCCTCTTTCTAAGTGGCCTTTGCTTTACCCAGCATAATGTTTTTCCACTCCTGATCGCATCTCCAGATGACTTGAGATTAAGTTCTCACCATATTTGCTTCTAAGAAATATCCTGGCTGCACTTCTTTCTTGACAGCTTTGTTGGTTCTTCTGGTAGTTCATGATCTTCCAATATCCTTCACTGCCACCGTAAGTCAACTGCATTAACTTTTCTTTGTCTTCCTTGTTTATTGCCCTATTGCCACATACCTGTGAACCTTTTAAAAATAACCTGGCTTGGCTAAGGTGCATGTTAGTCCTCAACGTGACACTTGATTTATTTGTTTTTTAAAGTGATGCTCTACAAATGTCTGTGGCAGCACATTTTCCCAATGGTGCAGTAACTTGTGTGATTTTTTGACTGCTACTTCCAAGAGCATTTATTGTGGATAGAGTAAAATAGAGTCCTTGACAGCTTCCATCTTTTTCTCCATTCTCCTGACACTGTCTTTGGCTGCAGTTGTGAAGATTTTTGTTTTCTTTACATTCGGTTGTAATTCATATTGAAGATTATATTGTCGAGCATCATCGATACATCCTTCATGTGCTCTTGTCTTTCATCAGGCAAGTTGGCATCATCTGTGGGGGAAAGAGGAGGTGTCTGTCTGCTCCCATAATGACCTATGGTCTCAGAAATGCCAAGGAGCAATTCTACTCTATCTGATAATTTCATTATGAGTTGGAAAAGACATAATAGCTATGGGTGGGATATCAGTCTAAATAAAACAATCATTAAAAATCCTCAAATTACACTTCCATTTCAATACTAATTAAAGGACTTTTTAATCCTCTCATTAAAAGCATGAGCAACAGATAAATATACCTGATCTAGTTAAATAAAATTTCTAACAACATTTAAAGCATGTTATTATTATTTTTATCTTTATAGTAAACACCTTTAACACGTGTGCTAGGATGACAGGCTCCCCGCCCGCTAGTGCACAAACTGTCCGGCTTTCCAGTGATACAGGCAAGAAGGTGCCCTGCTGGGACTGTTCCTCCACAAGACTGAGAGTTTTTACACTCTTGTCCTTTCATTACATTTTCCCTTAATATTTTCTAATCACTTTTTATTTAACATCTCTTCTTCTTCCAGAGCCCATTTCGTCACCTTCTTTTGACCCAGAGGCGATCCACAGTGGGGCTCCTTCCTTTGCTGGTACTGGGTGCTGTCAATGAGCACAGTTCAAGTCTTCACCAGCATCTTGCCGCAGCCCGTCTTGTTGTTGGATGCACAGTAGACAACGTTGAAGATCCTTGGTTTGCAAACACTTAGAACCCGAGGAGAAATTCTTCACAACTAGCCATAGGGCCTGTACTTCTTGCTGCCTCCATGTATGGGTGTGGCTCAGTTTCACTTTTGTGCCAGGGCTTTCTCTTTCCCTACTCTTGCACTATCGGTGCCATTTGTCCCCGGAGAGAGCTGCCCATCATTAGACACAGACTGGAAAGATAGCACCTGCAATTAATTATTAGTCCAAGTCAATCTTACTGAAAAATTTCTGAGAAAAGCATTGAGATAACAGTCTCACACTTTAGTTCTTTATAATCAACTGAAGGAAAGATTCATATTTTGAAGAATAAGGAAGTCATAGCACAAAAGTATTTTTAAATGTTGTCATAATTGTTAATGAAATAGATGAACATTTTACAGACTGACAAAAATTAATATGACTAAATAAAAAGAAAATGTTTGGTAACTAGAAATATAAAGGTAGGGATAGAATGAAAGCAAAAAAAACAATATCCTTTTGCCAGGGGCTTAGGTGGAGAGCAAATGTTTTGAGAATGATGAGGGCAATGAATGTGCAAATGTGCTTTACACAATTGATGTATGTATGGATTGTGATATGAGCCCCTAATAAAATGATTAAACAACAAAACAAACAAACAAACAATAAACCTAATACTCTTTTATTCCTAAACATTTCAGGAAACATTAAGAAAATAAATGTTTAGAAATATTTAATTTTTGAAGGATCTATATAGATACACAAAGAGGTAATGTCACCATTATTATGATTATACTACAATAAATATGCATCTATTTTGGAGAAATGTATTATATATTCATATGTTATTGATAATATGTAAATATATATTTATAGGATGTATATAAATTACATAAATAAATAACAGAAACACATATAAGTATATAAAATATATTTTAGGGAGAATATATATTTCTCTCCATGTCTGGAGAGAAATTATCCAAATGATTAAAGATCAGTATAAATCAAGTTTTTCTACAAGTCTAATACGGATACTATGTAAGTCCGAGAATACTAGTCTAAATCTAAAATTAAGACTAGATTAAAGAAAATGTTTGTGCAAGAGAGAGAAAACAATAGGGAAAAATAACAAAAGGAAACTAGTGAATTAAGTTTGTGACTGGATTTAAATCCAGTGCAAGTTGCTCTTTCAAGCTCAATACAAAGACAGTCAGGGGACTTTAAATGAAATCCCCTGTATGAGAAGGCCATATATAAATTCTTAAGTATGACATCACACAGTTGCAGATGTTGAAGCTATGAAGACTTGTGCAGATTCTGCTAGGCATGGATCAAATTGTGTGTCTCCTCCTATAAAGCCAAGTTCAACAAGGGATGTCATATGAAATGTGGGTGTCCTTTTGGAATTAGAACATCCAGAGCACGTTTCAGAATACATGGGAAGCATGTCACACAGTGTTTTTATGAGTTGCATACACTGTCTTAAAAGTGAGGAATAAAAAGGACTTGGAATAAGGAAAAACCAAAAAACCAAAACCAAAAACCTTAGAAATAAAAAAGTGATGATTATGTAATTAGATGATAGGAAAGGTCTGCATAAATAGAAATGGTTGGTTTGCAAAAAATGAGAGGTTAAATGACAATTTACCTCAGAAAACCGAGTCAACAAACTTCCTATGGAGCACAGTTCTAATCTGACATACACAGGTGAGTCAAATGGTATTGCTACAAAGTCATAGAAACCTTTACCAGAAAGTAAGCAGACCTACAGGTATCTTGTCTCTAGTATGTTAATGGAGTTCTAAAGAAGAAAAATATTAAAGATGAGGCTGTGTGTCTCAACATATCCTCCATCTAGGTCTATACACTTTGGAAAGTGATGTTGGCTTCTCTCTAATTCTTCCCCAAACACCCCTGTATTCTCCAATCAGCACAACAAAAAGTGACACTTTGGGGGTCATCTAGGGACACGAATAATGTTTCTCTGAAATGTCCCTTGAGTTTTGTAAACAAAGTGGAGTCCGAAGGGGCAAGATACAGATCGTAGGCTAGATGGGGTTATGGTTTGCCAATGATATTCCCAGAGGGCAGCCCTAGGTACCCTTGAACAGTAAGCACTTACACTGTCATGATGGAAACAAATTCCTTAGCCCACCTTTTCTGTCTATTTCTCATCAATGCATTTTCTTACTTTCTTTTTCTTTTTAATGCCTTAATAATAAGCCCCCTATGCCCTTTATTAAAAATTGTCAAGAGTACTCTTTTGGATTCCTAAAATAAATTGCCATAACCTTCTGACTCAGTCTGTCTTGAATTGACCTGACTCCACAAGTCCCCTTGGAAGCCACCATGTTGTACTGTATTCTTATTTGTTTGAGGGGACCCTGGTGCATTACAGAGAGAACGTGCCTGCAGCCACCCATTGATGGCAGAGATGTGATGAAACATATTTAGTTTGGAATCAAGCCGTGCATTTAAGAATAGGAACCCTAGTATCGATACTTCTGACTTACCCTCAGACAGACTTCTAAGAGCCATGACACCTTTAAATTTTAGTGCAAATCAATTAGGAAATGATGTTTAATTAATATAAATTGCCACAATGAAAAGCAAATGGGCTAGGAGATTCCTGTGGGTATTCTGTAAAACACTTATTGAATTTAGAATTCATTGTTAGTTTTAGTCAAATGCATGAACAACCTCAGAAGAATTCTGAAGCTCCCTGGTCCCCATCTCCCAGTTAGCTAAGTGTGGAAGGGAAGCACAGAGATGAGATGTTATGAAAGGGGGGCCAGGAAAGTAGTCACTCATTTTCTCTCATCTTGGACCCACCACGAAGCAGGGGTAAAGATTCTCTAGTTAACCCTTTCTTGCAGTAGCACGAGGTTTCAAAGTCTATTTCTGTTAAAGGGGGAATTTTTTGTGGGGGGTTATTGGTGACTAGATTGCCTTAAAATATAAGTAAAATTTATGGTGGAAGAGAAAATCTGGTACCTTGAAACTTTTTAGAAGATTGATCTTGACTCTGCCTTAAACTGCATGAACTAAAATATTCCATGCAACTGCCTCAGGCTGCTTTCCCTCATTCCCAACTATAAATAGATACTACTGATGCAGTCGACAGACTTGCTGATATCCTGCCTCTCCTGTGTTAATGGAGTTATAAAACAGAGAAAAATACTCCCAAGGCCAATATTTCTCACAAGCTTTAGAAAACCAATCTGGACAAATTAACTGCTGTACTATTCTTTCTCAACTTCTGACTTTTCCAATTGTTTGACTATCAGTTTGCCCATGAGAAAGTGATGTTGCTAGGCAACAAGGGTAGTCAGTGCTGTTCACTGTCAGGAAGAGCTGCTTCTGTCCAAAGGCATTTACCAAAGTCTGTATTTGTCTATAGAGATCTAGGACCTACTATTGTTTTCCCATTGAGAGTTGCCAAGCCCATTTGTATTACGTTGAGCTAAATATAAATATTGGATTTTGATGAAACTCTTCTGTATGTTTTGCCTCCTGGTAGTATTTCCTAAACAATATTTCAAGACTACACTCTAAAATAATTATATGTACATTTTCCAAGAAATATGCTTGTTTCCTTTTACTCTAATATAAAAATAATGGAAATCCATGCATGCTTATTTATTTGGAGCTTTATCTATTTTATGTTAATATAATTACACACACCATTCTGAATAATAGTCCAAATGCTTTACAGACTACAAAGAGTTCTGTGAGCTAGAGGCAATAAAGAGTTAGACAAAATTAGAATTTAATCTTAGCAGGACAGAAAATTTAATTTTATAGTAGGTATAGTACACAGAACAACATTTTGAGATCCAGCCAAGTTAAATATAATTAATGTGATGAGAATTACATGTCCGTTTAATTTATAAAATGCATGGCAAAATCTCCCATGAGTTTGCATTCGATGTGATTTCTGCATGTTGTTCCCCATACCCTATTAGTGTTTCTCACCACTCTGCATTGAAATCCTTTCTATCATTTAGTACCTTACTGCTAATGTGCACTAGTTTCAAATATTGATCTATGATGTTCTTATATAACCAAATCAAAGCTGAACATATCACTGGTTATGTTGCATTTAACCATTGGTGGCACGAATTACCTGACAGATTTCACTGATACGGTGGCAAAGTGAACTTCTTGCCCTGGCTCTTGTAGCCATGTTCTGCAAATCCCATCAGGTGCCTCAGCGGGAGCTTGCACAGAATGCACACAGGGTTCTCATTCAAGTATGGGTTAGTTTGCCACCCTGTTGGTGATCTGTGTAAAAGCAGAAAGAACAGAGCATCCTAGAACCAGCGGACTGAGCAGCCAGAGTGAAATGTGTCCCAGATCCCCAAAGGAAGAAGTGATGGTGTCAGTGGAGCCAGCAGAAGCCTCAGAACCATGACCTTGAACTCCATGATTGCCTTTGCAGCCCATACGAGGAGTGCATTTCAATGCCGTTGGGCGGGAGATTTATTTGCCCAGTAGGAGACCTTGGGCATTTATCAGGGCTAAAAGAGCTTTGTAACATTGACCTGAGCAGGGATGAAGGAAAAGTCCACATGGCCGAGGCAAAGGACTGGAGGGAGATGTGCCTGCTAGCATGGCTGAGAGGAGGTACTGTGGACTGAAGAACTGTATCCGTAAAGTTCTTGATGACCTGTTGTGATCTTTTCAAGTCCTTAAGACCCTGCGTGGGTTTCTGAGACTGGAAGTGTTTATAGGGGTCAAACCCCCAATCTTTCTCTCCCGGTGAGGCTGGTGACTGAAGTGCCAACCATGTGACTGCAGCCAAACCCTACCAACTACACCACCAGGGCTCCTGAATTCCTTAAAAAGCCCCCAAATCATAAGTAGTATCTACTAGTTCTGTGTGACCTCTTTCCTGAATTAGCAAACCCAGCAGTGAAGCATAGTGTGGGAAAAGCAGTTGGTGTCAGAGTAGGATCAAGAAGGTTGGAGGCTTGAGGCAGGTGTGACCTCTGCCTCATAGGAATCATTCTCAGGTAGATACGGAGTGGGATTCTTCCTCTCCAGTGTTTACCAGGATGCGGTCAGATGTGACCCCCTATGCTTATACTCAGATATGAATATAACTTCATTACATGTTTTCTGATATATTGGCACTGATTTGATTCTGACGTGAAGTGACCCTTTAAGACGGAAGAGAGCAGTCCTGTGATTTCAAAATCTAGGGACCTTGTCTTTCCCCATGGCGTGGCTGGTGGTGGCAAACTGCTGACCTTGTGACTATTCTCTTTCAGACCCCACCTCTGAGTGAAGGGCAGAGTAAGCATTGGATCCTTGTCTGCTCTCCTTCAACTTGGTTTTACACACGGCCTAAGCCACGTGTTCATGTCGTTATCATATTCATGCTGTCGGAGAACCCTGCCTCCTCTGCCATATGCAAAAGACATGGCCACAGTTCCGTGTATTTTAGAATCCACTGCCACTGCCGTTGAATCTGGATCATCGCAATCCGATACAGGGTTGCCAAGACTGTAGATCTTCAAGAGAGCAGACAGTCTCATTTTTCTTCTGTGGAATGGCTGTCAGTTTTGAACCTCTGATTTTGTGATTAATCGCCCAATGACTAGCCCATACTGCCACCAGGGCTTCTTTGAATATACTACGGTCCCCGACATCTAAGGTTAGCAAATGGTGGTTGTGAGGTATGGATGCGTTGGTGTGGACTCTGTATGAAAGTATAAAGCATGACCAGTTTGGTGTCATCCTAACAATCATTGGCAGGTTTGAACTCATCATTGTAGGGACCTCAGTGTATCACTAGACTCATCTTTTCCACCAACTGTCTACCAAGCATGACGCTATTCTCTACGAACTTGTCTCTCTGATATCATGTCCAATATATATAACAGTAAGTTTCCGTAGCTCTGCTTTTAATAAATATTTTGGCGGTACTTCTCTCAAGGCAGCTTTGTTTCTTTTCATGAAAGTCAAAGCTATAGTTAATATCTTTCCCCTGTGCCATAATTCAAGTACATCAATTGTTTTACTCTATTAAAAATGTTACCAAACTTTTGCATGCATATGAGGTGATGGAAAAGATGATGGTTGAGTACAAATAAAATGAAATCTTTAATTTCTTCAATATTCTCTCCCTTTATAATCATGCCATGCATTGATCCAGTTGTGAGGAATTCGCTTTTATGTTTAGGTGTGATTCCTGATGACAGCGTAGTCATTGATGTGCTTCCGTAAGTGCTACATGTCCTCTTTTCTTTCAGCAAGCTGGACCGCACCATCTACAAATGGAGGGGGGCCGGCTTTCAAGCCTGATGTGGTGTTATACAGTACAGCTTCTTTGATGCTTTACTCACCATGCGGTTTGATGGGGAAAGAATATTATGAAACACACCTTTTGGATTTTAAGCTATCAGAGTACCCCCTTGTTCTGTTTGAAGGATAACCGCTTTGCCTATGTCCAGGTTTGCATTAGCACAATTAGGTGGTTTTGAATTTACATTCTTCACAATAGTTATTCATAATTTATGATTCAACTTTGCATAGTCAATAAAACCCTGATAAAAATCTTTCTGATAATCTCTGCTTTTACCCAACATCCATCTAATGTAAGTAATGATATTCCTCATTTCACCTAGTCTTTTGAATCCAGCTTGAATTTCTGTCTATTCTCTGTCCATACACTGCTGCAACTATTTAACATTTATCTTCACCAAAATACGCTACTTGTGTGTGACGCAAATGACATTGTTCAATAATTTCTTCATTCTGTTGAATCACCTTTCTTTTGAATGGGAAAAATATGGACTCATATTTTCCAACTAGGTATTTGTCTTCCAAATATCTTGATACAAAGGAATAAGTAGTTCCAGGATTGCATCTATTTAATGAAATATAACAATTGGTATTATGTAAATTCCTGATCCTTGTTTTCACCAATGCCTTCAACGGAGCTTATAATCCTTCTTTCAATGTCATTGGTTCTTGAGCATATACTCAGAAGGTGGAATGCCACACCACCAATTCTTTTTGGGGTAGTGACTCCATATTCTTTCCTTCCTCTTTGGTTACTTCCTATGCCATTCCATATTTTGCCCATACCAAACCCTATGCCATTGACTTGATTCCAATCAATGGGTCTGTGACGATAAATCTTCATAGGGCCAGATAGCCCCAACTCTCTCCTACGGACAAGCGGTGGGTGTCAACAACAGACTTTTGGTTAGCAGTCAAATGCTTACCCAACAGTTCCACCAAGGATCCATATTTTGCCCATAAAATCCTACACTATTTCAACTTCAGACTTGATTTTTTTATTAGTTCTTTCAGTTTGAGAAATGCAAATGTGCCTTTTACTTTTGGCTTTCGGTTATAATTAATATACATTTTAAAATTATTATTTTTTATTAAATCCTTTTACTGGGGGCTCTTACATCTCTTATCACAATTCATACATTCATCTATTGTGTCAAGCACATTTGTACATATGTTGCCATCATCATTTTCAAAACATTTTCTTTCTACTTGTGCCCTTGGTACTAGCTCCTCATTTTACCACCTCCCTCCCCCGCCCTCCTTCCCTCATGAATCTTTGATAACTTATAGATGATTGTTTTCATATCTTACATTGTCCTCTGTTGCCCTTCACCCACTTTTCTGTTGTTCGTCCCCCCCCCCCCCCGAGGGGCTTATATGTTGATCCTTGTGATTGATTCCCCCTTTCTACCTCCAACTTCTCTTTATCTCCCTGCTAACTCTATTCCTATTGTTGGCCCTGAGGGATGTATCTACTGGATTCCCTGTGTTTCAGGCTCTTATCTGTAAAGGGTTGAAGATAAACAAGGGACCATCTAGCTGAGAAGCAACAAAGCCCACATAGAGGAAGCAGACCAGCCTGTGTGATTATGAGGTGTTATTGGATAAGGTATTAGGTATCTAAGACCCAGAGCAAAAGCATACCAATGTGAATCTGGGGGAGTGAGGAGTGAAAACCTAAAGCCCATCTGTAGACAATTGGACATCCCCTCACAGAAGGGTCACAAGAGGAGATGGCCTTTCTGCATGCAGTATATCACCAAGGAAACACAACTTTTCTGTAGTTATTTAATGTCCCCCCCATGACCAATAATTGACTTTGTCTTCTTGATCTGCCCTTTGAAATTTTCTGTTCAACTCATTTACTACATCATTTCACCCATTGACTATAGCTATTCTATATTCAGGAGCAATATTTAAAGCCTCTTCTGAGATCCATATTGGGCTATTTTTCACTTTTCTTTCTTTTTTATGACATTTTGCTTTCTTCATGTATAATTTCCTTGATCCCATCCTAGAATGTGTCTATGTTTCTTCACTATTTAGAAATGCGTTCAATTTATTCTTCAGATGGTCTCAAGATTCAATTGGAATAAAATCAATATTATAATTTGGCTCTCATGGACTTCTTTGAATTTTCTTTAACTTCACCTTGAATTTTAATATGAGCAATTGATCATCTGTTTCACAGTGGGCCATTTTTTTAATTCTGAGTGATATTTCACATGTGTAGTCAATTTGATTCCTGTATATTCCACTTGTGGACTCCTCATGTATAGCCCCGATCTATGTTGGGGAAAGGGTACTTGTAATGAGTGGCCCATTAGTTTTGCAAAATCTTATGAGATGATCTCTGTTATCACCAGTATTTTTATTATGTCCATACTTTGCCACTACTGTTTTTCTTGTTTCCAACTTTTGCATTCCAATCACCAAACACTCTTAAGCTATGTTTATTGCATTTTTGATCAATTTCAAAAACACTATTTTGGGGGAAATTTTAGTAATAATTTTAATAACTGGTCTCCTTTGTAGTCCTTTGGATATTAGGTGATCACTGGCATGTTGTATTTCTAGGTAGACCTTGACATGTTCTTTCTGACGATGAATGTGCTGCCATTCCTCTTCAAGTTTCTCTCGTGGGATAGAAAACCACATGATTGTCTGATTGACTGTAAGTCCACTTCAACTGAAAACTGCCTAGAACATTGATACACAAGTATTCCATTTCATTTTTGACAGGTTCCAATTTCTCTACTACACCACCTGGGCAGGTAAGATATAGTTATGTTTGGACTTTATAATGAAACATTTGCTTTACATTCAGTGAATTTTATTTTTGACCTAATTAAGATTAATATTAATATGAATTTTATTAAAGATTCATTTGTTTCAACATTTTTTATTGTAAAATATTTACCTCAGGGCCTTGTCGAAGGTATAATTATGGAAAAGTAACATGTAGGTATTCCTTATTTGTACAATTCTGACATGTACACATTTCAGCTACTAGAATAATAGTCTACCAACCAAATAAAAAACCCAAGCCCATTTCCCTCAAGTTCATTATGACTAAAGGTGAACTCATATATAACAGTGTAGAAATGATCCATAATTACACATCTAGTAATTAGAGGTGTAAGCTGCCTTCCATTAGTGGTTTGAAGTCTGGTCTTTATGGAAGCCGATTACTAGCCCTTTTGTCTATGGTATTGCTAGGTTCAAACTATCATCCTATAGGTTAGCGGAGAATCACAAACTGCTTGCACCACAAAATTAAATATTAATAACCACTGTGCATGAATTGGGGAACTCTCATAAACTACAAATGTCACTGCTATCTCCATCCACATATCTCAACAAAAGAGAAGTTCATCATACTTAGTAACTAATCAGATCAAGTTTTTCTAAGTTTGTCAGTGATGGCCACTGCACATGTATTATTGACTTCACACAAGAGAGCAAAGTTTGTAGTTGCGTTTTCACCTTGTCTTTGGGGATAAACATGTATGGCATTTAAAAATATTTTAAACAGCATGTTCCAAAGACTGGGTTAAACAAATAAGGGAAACATGCAGCAAAGAAATAAAAGTAATTTGTTCAAAGTAATATTTAACTGAATACTATACAAAGTCACATTAAAGAACAGATAACAGTGGGAATGTTATTACTCAGGAGACTAGAATTATAAGGGGAGGAACTTAGGAAAGATGGACTTATTGACATGTTTTTTTGATGGCTGTTAAAAAAAAGAACAAAAATCATCCCAAAGAAGTGATTCTGGCAAATAACTTTGCACAAATAACTTTCAGAGCATAAAGGATTCAATGTTGGAAACATATCCTAACAAAAAAGACATGACAATTATCCAAGGCAAAGAAAATATGTTAACTCTGTATCCTATGCTACATACCAAAGAGAATGTGATCTCTGCTCAAACCCCCTTGATAAGTTTTAAAGACTTAAAACATTCTAATTTTTTAACATCAAATTACAGTATAGCAAGTGAATGTCAGTTTTGTGATTATTTTCTCATTCTGCTATATATATAAAAACAACATTGTTTTACCATCTGTGTTAGGCAGAAGAAGGAAGACTAGAAAAACAAATCCAGTGACACTCATATTAATGAACTGAAATGGACTAGTATTGACCAATCTGAATCAGAGAATCATATGGTTTACTATGTTGGGGAAAAAAAATTCAAGATGATTGATGGTGCATTCAATGCCACAACATTTCACGATATATCTTGAAGTACAACCCTGTGTTTATTAGGATATTGTCTTCTCACATACAAGGAAATATAGTCAATACAATTATTATTAAAATTTATGTACCAACCACTGAAACTGATGATGAAGAAATTGGAGAACTTCACCAGTCTTCAGTGTGAAATTGATCAAACATGCAAGAAGAAGCATTGATCATCATTTGTGACTGGAGGTGAAAATAATCATTACAAAGAAATGTGACTAAGCAGAAGATTATTGAATCATGTGATGGATTTCACATGCATAAAATTTTGCTGAAAATTATTCAACAAAGGTGGGAGCAATAGGTTGTTAAGGAAACTCCAGAAATTCAGGTCAGATTTAGAAGAGGCCTTGAATAAAAGGAAATAACTGCTGATCTAAGATGGATCTTGACTGAAAGTACAAAGTACCAAAAAGATGTTTCCTGTGTTTAATTGCCTATATGAAAGCATTCAACTGGTTGGATCATATCAAACTACAATGACCTTGAGAAGAATGGGAATTCCAGATCACTTCATTGTCTCCATGGGGAAATAGTATATGGACCTGAGGCAATTATGTAAAATGAACAAAGGATTACTGCATGGTTTACAATTTTCAGAAGTGTGTGCCAGGATTGTACCCCTTCACCACATGTTTTCAATCTGCATGTTTGGTAAATAATTGGAAAAGTTGGATTTTATGAGGAACAATATGGCATCAGGATTAGAAGAAGGAATGTTCTCAACCTGCTGTGCGGGTGACACAACCTTGCTGGTGAAAGTGAGGAGGACTTGCAGCAGTTGCTGAAGAAGATCAAGGACTTCAGCCTTCGGTGTGTATTACAACTGAATGCAAAGAAAACTAAAACCGAAGATCTGTACCAACAGGTAAAAGCATGTTAAGTGGAGAAAAGATTGAAGCTGTCAAGTATTACCTCTTGTTTGGATGCAAAATCAATAATCATGGAAGCATTAGTTAAAAATCAAAAGTTGCATTGCATTGGGCAAATATGATCCTCAAGACCCTCTTGACAAGTTGAAAAGCAAGGTGCTACTTCGAGGATTAACTTGCACCTCACCTAAAAGCCAGGGTCTTTTCAAAGGCCTCACATACATGTGAAAGTTGGACATTGAATAAAGAAGATCAAAGAGAATTGATGCACTTTCATTATTGTCCTGGTGAAGAATATTGGAAGCACTCTTGTTGTTGTTGTTGTTAGATACCATCAAGCTGGCTCGACTCCTACTGACCTCATGTACAATAGAACAAAACACTGTCTGGTCCTGCACCATTCTCACAATGGGTTCTTTGCCTGAGCCTATTGTTGCGGCTGTCAGTCCACCTCCCTGTGGGCCCTCCTCTTTTTCACTGCCCTCTGCTTTTCCAGACATAGTTTCCTTCTTCAGGACTGATCTCATCTGGCAGCATCTTCAGAGTTTGTAATACCGTGTCTTCCAGCCTTGCTTCTAAGGAGCACTCTGGCCAGAATTCTTCCAAGACAGATTGGTTTGTGCTTTGAGCAGTCGTGGTACTTTTAATCTTCTCCAGCACCGCAGTCCATACTTCCGTTCTTCTCCTGTCTTCCTTATTCAGTGTCCAACCTTCACAAGCACGTGAACTAATCGAAAACACCTTGGATTGAGTGAGGCCCACTTTCCTCCTCCAGGTAACATCCTCACTTTTCAATGCAGCACGCCCTTTGACTGCTTCCATAAGCAGTGGTTGTGGAACCAATCAAGACAAAATCCTTGACCAATTCAACCTTTCCTCCACTTATCATGATGCCATCTTTGGGGCCAGTTGTGAGGATGTGGGTCTTCTTTACTTTGAGTTGCAATCCATAGTGAAGGCTGCCATCCTTGATCTTCACCATCAAGGGCTTAAAATCCTCCTCATGTTTAGCCAGCAAGATTGTGTCATCTGCACATTGTATGTTGTAAATTAGCCTTCCTTCAATTTGATGCCACATCCTTCTTCATAGAATCCAACTTCTCTGATAATTTGGTCAGCATGCAGATAGACTCAATATGGTGAGAGGATACAACCCTGTCACACACCTGTCCTGATTTTAAACTATGCAATGTCCCCTTGTTTTGTTTGCGTAACTATCTCTTGATCCATGTGTAGGTTCATCATGAGCACAATGACGTGCTCTGGAGTTCCAATTATTCTCAAGGTTATTCACAGTTTATGATCTACACCGTCCCATTCCTGTGCCCAGTCAATTAAATCACAAAAAAGATCTTTCTGGTCTTCTCTACCTTCAGCTAAGATCCAACTGAGAGTAACAATGATCTCCCTTAGTCTACATCCTCTTCTAAATCTGCCGAGAACCTCTGGCAGCTCCCTGTCAGTGTACTGCTTCAAATGTGAGAGTGAACTTCAGCAAAAATTTACTTGCACGTGACATTAACAATATAATTCTATAATTTGAGCATTCTGTAGGGTCTTTGAAATGGGTACAAATATGGATCTCTGCAGGTCGGTTGGTCTAGTAGCTGTCTTACAAATTTCCTGGCACACAGGTGAGTGCTTCCATTGGTTCATTAGCCTGTTGAAACATCTCAATGGGTGTTCCATCAACTCCTGGTGCTTTGTTTTTGGCTAATTCTTTCCATGCAGCTTCAGCTTCTTTCTGCAGCACTATTGGTTCTTGCCTGCCTTTACCTCCCGAAATGGTGGAATGTCAACTAATTCTTTTTCGTACAATGACTTCGTGTGTTCTTTCCATCTTCTTTAGCTGTTTCTTGGATCATTCAATATTTTACCCATAGAATCTTTCAATATTGCAACTCATGGCTTCAATTTTTATTCAGTTCTTTCAGATATGAACAATGCAATTCTTTGCACATTTTATTATAATATATGGTTTTGTCTTCTCTGCTGCCCTGTAAAATTTCATTTTCAGCACTTTGACTTCACTATTTCCTCAATTTGCTTTACTACTCTATGAGTAAGAGCAAGTTTGAGAGTTTCTTTTGACACCCACACTATTTTTTTCTTTCTGATATTTTAAATGCCCTTTTGCTTTCTTCATGAATGCTGTTCTTTGTGTCAATATTGTGTAAGAAGCTCCCATAGCTTATTAGGTATTCTGTCATTAGTGTTCAATGCATTAAAAACTGTGCTTTAGATGTTTTGTAATTCAGGTATTATAAACTCAAATAGTATTTTGGCCCTCATGGACATGTTTTAATTTTATTCAGTTTAACTTGAACTTATATATGAACAATTGATGGTCTCTTCCACAGTCAGCCTCTAACTATGTTTTGGCTGATTCTCCAGCATCTTTTCCTACAAATGTAGAGAATTTTATATGGTTAGCTGTCACGATGTTGAAATAAGGTATTTGCTACAAGCAAATCATTGGTCTTGCAAAAATTCTATCATGCAATCTCCAGTTCCATATAAATTACCAAGTCCATTTTTTCTAACTACTATTCCTTCCTATTTATTTCAGTCACTTGACTTCCAGTTGCTCTTAATTCTCAATGCATCTTGATTGTATATTTGATTAATTTCTGGCTAAAGTTTTTGGTAAAATTCTTCACTTTCTTTATCACTAGCTTTAGCGGTTGGTGCATAAATTCAAATAATAGTTGTATTGATTATATTTCCTTAAAGATATAATCCTATCACACACAGTATTGTACTTTGATATTGATTTTGCAATGTCGTTTTTTTACTAGGAATGCAATCATTCCTCTTGATTGTGCTATTCCTGCATAGTACATCATCTCATTTTCTTATTCAAAATGGCCAATACCAGTCCATTTCGGCTCACTGCTGCCTAGGATAGGGATATGTATTTGTTCAATTTCATTTTTGATGACTTCCAAATTTCCTAGATACATACTTGGCACATTCCAAGTTCTGATCATTAGCAGATATTGGCAGATCTTTCTCCTGACCTTGAGACGTACCTCATGTGCAAGTGAAGATCCTGAAGACTCCAGTCTCCCAAGCTTTGCCTGACTCATACATACATCCCCATGAACGACTCCACTCTCAAAATCCACTTCCCCTTTGGCCACATGTCACGTGTGCTCTGACTCAAGGCGGCCATCCTCCAGCACTTTCTCTGACAATGGTTTGCTTCCATTCATTAGGCCTTCTATACTTGGTAATGTTTCAAAGCTATGCTATAAACAAAAATGTTTTCAGTGGCTCCTTCCTCTGAAGTGGGGAGCCTGGTCATTCTTCATTGTTCTTAGTCTAGAAGCTCCACTGCAACCCGTTTACTTTGGGGGAACCTGCTGGCTTTTGAAATACCAGTGACATGATTTCCAGCATCACAGGAACCAACAAGCCACCATGGTATGAGAAATGAGCAACAAGTGGTGGATGGAAGTACTATGGATTGCCAAAGAACAACAATTTTGTCTTGGAAGAAGTACAGCCAGAATGTTCCTTCAAAGCAATCATGGTGAAACTCTTGTCTTATAACTTTTGCACATGTTATCTAGAGAGACCAGCCGATGGGGAGGAAAAACATTCAACATTATGTTTGGTAAAGTAGAGAGGCCGTGAAGAAGATGATGTGGATAATGTGGCCACATCAACAGAGCAATGATGAGGATGGCACAGGATTTGGCCAGGGTTTCATTCTGTTCTATGAGTAGGTACCCCCTCCCAAAATTGTTTTTTCCCCCAAAGGTATGTATTTAAAAATTTTTTACAAAACAAACTTATCATCTTCAGAGTACTCTCCATTATACTTAATACATTTGTCAAATCTGATTTCACTTTTGGAAACATTTTTCAAACTCATCTATTTGGATAGCTGACAGCACCTCCCCCATTTTTTTCACCTCTTCTAAGTTGTCAAATCACTGTTTTTTCATGTCCCTCTTCATTTGTGGAAACAAAAAGAAATCACACAAAGCCAAGCCAGGTGAGTAAGGTGTGTGGGGCAAGAGAGTCTTGCTGTTTTTTTGCCAAGAACTGGTGCACTAATATGCCTGTGTGGGTAGATGTGTTGTTGTGGTGGCAAAAGCAGTGCCCAATCTGCTACAAAGCAGGCCTATTTGGGGTCACACACTGTTATGGAATCTTTTCAAACCCTCTAAATAGAAAGCTTAACAGCCTGACCTGGTAGAACAAGCTCCAAATGCACTAGGAGTCAACATTGCATCAGTTTGGGAAATTATTTAACCAACATCCAGAATGAGGTTTGTCATCAATTAACATTTCACCTGTTTTGCAAAAGGGAAAATCACTCCTACCCTTGAGTTTTTCCCATCACGCTGTCCTTGTCAGCTGTTTTCATTGTCACCGCAGTTTCTGCGGCATTTTTCCCCGAGCAGGAAATAAAATTTCACAGCCACGCGCTGTTTTCTTAAATTGGCCATCACAAAAAAAGAGGTTTGAGTGAAACTGCTTTCACGAAAAAAATCATTGTGACCAGAGAGAACCTTTCCAGGTAACACCACTGAGTGAACTAACTCGAGACAGTGGCTTGATGGCCAGCTGGCAGGAAAAATGTGTGCTAAGAAAGCTCTGCTCAGTCCAGGGCAATTTCAGTTTTATTTTTGGGCAATCCCTCATAATGGGGTAGCTATGTATCTTCTCAATGGCACCTAACAGTAACAAACGACTATGCAAAATTAGGACTTCTTGTGTAGCATACCTGTGTGCACCTATATACTTGTGCATATATTTGTGTATATATTACATATGTGTATATATTACATAGTGTATATATTACATAGATTTGAATGTCTATGTATATGTATACATGATTAGTGAGCTTGTTGGTGGTAGTGGTGGTGGTGTGTAGCTACTTTACAGTATTACATCGTAAAAATAAAAATTAGACATCTTTGTAACTTTAATTTAGATATAAAGGCTTTAGTAGTCGTTCTTCAAATGAATATTTCCACATAAATTTTAAACCAAAATTATAGATTTATAACAATAAATGTCACGAAAGCAATATTTTTGTATAAAATTTTTAGTATATAAATTTAATTGGAGCAACTCTGATTTCATATTTTTACTGAAATGCTTTATAATGGTCTATTAAAGTGGTGAGTCAGACAAATCCTGAGTGCAGGTCAGCTCACCCATCTTCCACAAGGGCACACAAAATGATCGTATATCAGTGCACAGTTTCTAATCTCTGCTGCCAAAAAGAACATGAGCTGCTTTCAGTGGACAAGGTAACCCAGCTACGCATATCCAAAAACCTGTAGTGCAATTGTCAGCCACCAAGAAATGGACTGAATAAGATACGCATCCTGTTGTCATTGTCTGGCTTAGTTGCCCTCATTTTCATAGATATGAGCTAACTCTATACAAGATCAGAGTTCATATTAAAATCTACTGTGTAAACAGAACATGTATGTTTCCTTCAATACATATTCTCAAAACAACATGTGCAATAAAAGCACCTTGCCTTCTAATATATTCATCCTCAGAGTGACCCTATAGAACAGGGTAGAACTGTCCCACAGGGTATTCAAGACTGTGATCTTTGAAACAGAGAGTCATATATTTATTTCACAGCATGGTCCTGAAGCGTTTCAATTAACAGCAGAGCATTTAATCACTGCCACAGCTTCTTTACAACATGTACCTGATCTTTGTTTTCAAAAATAAGGTCACAGAAAACTCTCCATCTGTGTCACATTAAAACAACAACAATAAAATAAGCAACTGAAAATTCTTCTAGTCCTAGAATCATGTCCATGTGCAGTGTGCAGTGTATGCTGTGTTTTAAACAATGCCTTGAGGGGTGGGAGGTTAAAATCATATGGATATTCTTAATAGTGAAAACTTACAGGCTGCATATATATTTCAAGGAAATAGGGAGCAATAACATTTCCACCTAAGTAATGATTGATTAAGAGATTCTAAGCTGTTCTTTATAAATAATGAAAATATGATCTTAAAGTCCAGAGGAAATATAATTCTTGTTAAAGGGAAAAACTGCCAGACTTCAGATTTTTATATATGCTTTTTAGTTTGTGGCAACTATTATTTTGAAAGATTGAGAGGTACTCAGAGTTGCTATCTAGCTGTTAGGAGACAAAGCAAACATTGCCAAAAGGGGTAAGACTCATGCTTAGGTTATTTAGGATCCATAATTCGTGAGGATCCTTAAACAATTTCACAAAAGAGTGGTATTTAAAAACAATCTTTTTCCCACAAAATTTTAAGTTTCTTAATGTGTGGGGATTTCAGCTATCTTTCATAATACCAATCTTAAAAACTCTAATATGTTTCCCGTACTGTACCCATTTATTTTAATAATTTACTATTAACCTATTATTTCTAAAGTTATTATCTAAACAGGCTATTTTAATTTGAGCCTGAATCAACACCTGGCAGCAAGAATACATAAATTTGCCCTTTCAGTCTGTAAAATGCATGTTCACATTGCTTACTTGTTGTAAAACTTAAAGATCCAAGGTACAGCCCCTTGAATCGACTGTCAAACCAACAAAAAGAGATCATATCTGTGACATTTCCAAAGAAAAACCATTCAGCAAAATGCATCAATTATCAAACAGTATCATTGATATCATGCACAATCAGAATTTTGCTGAAGAGATTTCAAAACCAATGGCAGCAGTCCATCAACAGGAAAATGACAGAAATTGAGGCCAGATTTAAACGAGGATGTGTATGAAGAGAAACTGCTGATGTCGGACGGATTTCATCTGAAAGAAAGAATATCAGAGAGATGTTTGCCTATTTCATTGTTTGTGCAAAAGCATTAGACTATGTGGACCATAACAGGTTATTGAGAGCATACACAGATGAGGATTCCAGACCGTCTTAGGAGACGCCTGGGGACCCTGTGCATAGACAAGAACAAGGAAGTAGTGAATGGATGCAAATCTGGAAAGATGTATGCCAGGCTTGTGTCTTTTTACGATACTAATTTACTAAGTGTGATAATAAGCAAATCATCTGAGAAGCTGTGCTATATTAAGGAGAATACTGCATCAAAATTGGAGGAAAACTCATTAATGACGTGTGACATACAGATGACGCAACTTCACCTGCTGAAAGCAAAGAGGGCTTAAATTTATGACGAAGGAAGCTCAAAGCCTGCAGAAATCAACATGGATTACAACTCAACATAAAGAACACTAAATCAATAGCATGAAAAACAGAGAAAAGATTGAATTTGTCAAGGATTTCACACTATTTGGATCCACAATCAACTCTCGTGGAAATAAATCGATAAATCAAAACACATTGTATTGGGAAAATCTGCTGCAAAAGACCACCCTAGAAATAGATCTAAGTGTCTATATTTATAGGTCAAGTATTAAGGTGGCGGAAGGACCTTGGGCCTCTACTCAAACACTCCCTCAATGCATGAATACCTTCTTTTATTAAATTGGAACTCTATGATGCTCTCTCTCCCAACACAACGGCTGGAGCCAAAGTGGGTGAACAAGTAAATGTGGTGAAGAAAGCTGATGGTGCCCGGCTATCAAAAGAGATAGTGTCTGGGGTCTTAAAGGCTTGAAGGTGAACAAGCGGCCATCTAACTCAGAAGCAAATAAGCCCACATGGAAGAAGCACACCGGCCAGTGCGATCACAAGGTGCCCAAGGGACCAGGTATAAGGCATCATGCAAAAAAAAAAAAGATATAAGTGTGTGTATGTATGTGTATATATGTATATATATATCATATTAAATGAAGGGGGAAGTGCAGAGTGGAGACCCAAGGCCCAAGTGCCGGCCAATGGAGATCCCCTCATAGAGGGGTTTAGGAGAGGAGATGGGTTAATTAGGGTGTGAGGTAGTATCAATGAAGAAAACAGCTTTCCCCCAGATCCTGGATGCTTCCTCCCCCCAACTACCATGATCCGAATTCTACCTTGCAGGGCTGGATAGGACAGAGGCTGTACACTGGTACATATGAGGGTTGGAGGTACAGGGAATCCAGGGTGGATGATACCTTCAGGACCAAGGGTGCGAGGGACGATGCTGGGAGAGTGGAGGGTGAGTGGGATGGAAAGAGGGAACTGATTACAAGGATCCACATGTGACCTCTTCCCTGGGAGAGGGACAGCATAGAAGGGGGGAAGGGAGACTCCAGATAGGGCAAGATATGACAAAATAACGATGTATAAATTACCAAGGGCATATGAGGGAGGGGGGAATGGGGAGGGAGGGGGGGAAAAAAGAGGACCTGATGCAAGGGGCTTAAGTGGAGAGCAAATGCCTTGAGAATGATTGGGGCAGGGAATGTATGGATGTGTTTTATACAATTGATGTATGTATATGTATGGATTGTGGTAAGAGTTGTTTGAGTCCCTAATAAAATGTAAAATAAGAAAAGAGAAAAAAATGATTAGGGCAAAGACTGTACAGATGTGCTTTATACAATTGATGTATGCATATGTATGAACTGTGAAAAGAATTGTATCAGCCCCAATAAATTGTTAAAATAAAAAAAAAATAAAAATAAAAATAATAAAAAAAAATTAAAAAAAACTAAAGAAAATAAAAAGACCACCCTAAAATGTTAAAAAGCAAAGATGCCACTCTGGAGTCTCATGTACCCCTGACCAGGCCATGTTATCTTCAATGGCTTTGTATTCATGGTTTAGGTAGGTAATGAATAAGGAAGACAAAAGACGAATTGTGGCCTTTGAATTATGGAACTACAGAAGAATATTGCCTATGCCAGGAACTGCTAAAGGATGAAGAACTTTGTCTTCCTAGGAATACAGGAGGGGGCGGGGAGGCGGTGCTTCTTAGAAGCAAGAATGGTGATATTTTGTCTCCCTTACTTTGGAAAAGTTATTGGGAAAGAATCGGCCGGTAGAGAAGGCCATATGCTTGGTAGAGGACCAGTAAAAAAGACGAGGCCTCTCAATTAGCTGGATTACACAGTGGCTGCAACAACAGATCCACAATTCTGGGCCCATGGCTTAATTCTGAAGTGTACTTAATTAGGAAATTATATCTTTCTTAGTGTCTTCATCAGTAAATTTGAAACAATAATATTTTATACTTCATAGTGTATTTTGAAAGACTTAAAAGAAATGGTATGTATCTTTCTACATAGTTGCACATCAAAATGTATAAATATCAGTTGTTCTAAGAGCAATCATGTAATTATTCATAAAAATTGGAATTTTTTATTTGGGGAACATGTCAACCAGATAGGATACAAAATTTTAAATAAAACCACCTAAGGAAAACTTGGATGTATGTTGATTCTAATTATTATTACATGATTGATGTTTTAAATATTTTTACCTACCACACTAAAATGAACCCTTCTACTCACTCAGTCTATCTCTTAGTGTAGCCCCACTTATCTAAGATGGCAAGGGTAAAAACTCTAAGATTGAATAGTTAGTGAAGAGGGATGTCTAAAATATATCTAACACTCCAGAGAAACCCATCAATGCCATTGATAGTGGGGTTAGCTCCGGTATCACTGTAAACATTATACTGGTACCTCAATTCACCTGGCCAGCACCAATGTGGATTATTTTGTTTTAGCTCTGAATATTTTATTAGAAATCTACCCATCCTTTTAACATCTTCACTCCTATTACTTTTATTTACACAAATCAGAAGTTATGAACACTCACCTGGCAAGGGAGACACCATGAGCACAAAGGTGGTTTTCCCAGGGCGAGACTTATCCATTGCATTCCGGATGTTCTGACCCCTGCGATTTCCCCAAATGTGGGAAAGTCGACTGCATAATTTGTGGTAGTGGGGGACTGCGTTCACGCTCTCCCCTGGAAAATAAAGCAAAGCAAAAAAACAAAAAACAAAAAACAAATCAAAAGCTATCAGACTTTAGATGTAACAACGATTGTTATATGAATCTCAACTAAAATGTAGTGCTTTCAGAAAAATCCAATAGTTATCCCGAAAGGAAAATTTTAGAGTGAAATGAATAATTCTTGTCAATGAAGTTTATTTTAATGGATAGGGTTTTGTTGCTTATGTGAAATATTTTAATAGCTTCAAAATCTAGATAAATGATGACATCCCACACCCAACCCACCCCAGAGCTAGAAAATGTAATAAGAAACTAAACATGTTTATGGAATGACGGTGCTAACAGCTGGAGTATGTCAGGTTTCCTTCATTTATCACTTTAGATTTACCAATAATTATGTAAAATTTTGCAAACAGCTTGTAGGGTTTAAACATTTTACCTCTATAACCAGGGTATACTCCAAACAGATGGGTAAAGAAAATGAGAATTTTCACTCATGAATGACAGGGGCAGTTGAAACAGTATGGGTCTTAGGCTGCTGGAAATTTCCTCCTTGGTTTTTAGGCTAATTTTTAATATTAAGGAAACATTGACAACAGGTTGTTAAAAATGATGGGATCTGACTCTAGTAGGCTTAACAGAGAGTTTTGGGGTGCACTTCTTACATACTCAACCGCTAAACAAAAGGTTTGTGGTTAAATACACCTTGAAACTCCCTGGAAAAAGAACGGGTGCACTTTCTATATGAAACTTGTCGTTGCTGTTGTTCGGTTTCATCAAGTCCATTCAATTCAAAAATAATCTTATGTTCATCAAAATGAAACACTGTCCAGTTCTTCCCCCCACTCATCGACCTTGTGCTGGCGCCAACGGCCACAACCACCATGTTAAACCGCCCCACTGAGTGTGATTTTCTTCTCTAGGGACTGCGGCGGCCCCTCCCCTGGACATGCCCAAAAGATGTGAGAGGAAGTCTCACTAACCTCACTTCTAAGGCACACTGTAGCTGTGTTTCTTTTGAGACAAGTCTGCTCATCCTTCTAGTAGCCTATGATATTTCCAATATTCTTTGCCAGCAACCTGAAGACCTCCATTCTTCTCGAGTGTTGCTTAGTCACTGTCTGGCTTTCACACACGCATAAGTGTGAGACAATAAAAGTGCTGTGCCTTGGGGAAAGCACACCCAAAGGTCTCTAAACAATGTATTAGGTTTTGTTTTACTTTTATTTTTACAATTTAAAGTGGTCTTTTGCATATGTATCCAATGCAATACAACTTTGGTTCCACGAAGGACACTTACTTGGTGGTTGATTGTGGATCCAAGTCAAATGAAGTCCCTGACAAATTCCATCTTTTGTTCTGTTTCATATAATTTTGCTTAGTGGCCTAGTTATGAGGCTCTTTGTGCTTAAGTCCTCTTTGATTTCAGGAGGCAAAGTGGTGTGCCCTGCATATTGCAGAGGCCCTCTGCTGGGATAGTGGTTACCAAGTGGATGACTAATCACAAGATCAGTAGTTCGATGAGTCGTATTCAATTCTTTAAACTGTGTTCGTTTCCATATAGTTCAAATTCTAGGATTATTTTCTCAGCATGTGATAAAACACTGACATGTACATTCTCTGATTTTAAAACCAAGCAATACGCCCTTGCTCTATTCTAAAGACTACCTTTTGGTCGATGCACTTGTTCCACATTCACACAATTAAGTCTCTGTAATTCCCATTCTTCACAATATTATCCAAAATTTATTTTCAACCACACTGTTGAATGCCTATGCATAGTAAATAAAACAGATACCCATATTTACATTTTCAGCAAAAATTCAGATAATATATCTTTTCTACTTCCACGATCTTTTGAAATTTCGTGCTTAACTTTTTTACTTCAGCATTTCGTCGATTCACTTTATCCACTCTACATTCTAGGGTCTTCTCTGAGATCCATTTGGTTTTCTCTTTCTTTCCAGCTTTTTAAAAATGATCTTTTGATCTTTTCATGTATAACAACCTTGATGTCATTCCATCATTTGTCTGATGTGTAAGCATTACCCTTCAATGTGTCACATATACTTTAGAGAAAGATGGTCTATAAAATGGGGTGGGATATACTCAAATTTGCTCTTTGATTCTCATAGATTTGTTTTAATTTTTTTAGCTGTTACATATCAGTAATTTATCTGTTTTTCAATTGGCTCCTGGTTTTATTCTGATTGATGACATTGAGCCTCTCTTTTGTTTTCATAGATGTAGCTGATTTTATTGATCTGTATTAAAATACTATTATAAAATTACCCAAATATAGACAACCTAAAAACAAAACAAAAATATTTCGATTGGACAGTTGTCTCTGTTATATAAGGTCTCTACGAATGAGAACCAACTGAGCAACATAGAACAATGGAATATTAGTCTCAGCACCAGGTGACGACAAAAGGGAAAGGCAAAACCTACGATGTTTAAAATCACACAACATCCTCTTGACATGGTAGCTATACTTCAAAGTGAATCTGATAGAAACTCCATGAATCTTCACTGAAGATCAAGTTCAACTATAACTCCGGAATAGCTCTTGTTTTGAATTACTTAGAGTCTAAGCACTTAGCATCATAGGTTCCTGTGTGTTTGTGTATGAAAAGAACACCTTCAAATCTCACATCCTTGGTGTTCCTTATAGCCATTGATGTATCTACACCAGTTTCTCAAGTTTCGTTACTACACACTTAGCTATAAAAAGACCTGCACTAGGCATATAGCTATCCCTTCATTCATTTCACTATGTTCAATTTAATTCTAAATAAGTTGATAGGAGAATAAAAGAAGTTGATGAAGTTGGTCTCAACTATAATGCAACAAAGTGACAAACAGTGAATTATATTGGAAGACTAAGCAGATGAAGACTTTCTTTTCCTTGTTGATTTTGATGTAATATTCTTTAAGCCACTGATCTCTGAAATGAAGCATTCATTTTATTGTTGCATAATGTCTTGCTTTCTCGTGTAAATGTCATGACTGATCTTTCTGAATTACCAGCATTGTGGCACCCATCCTGAACTTATTTCTGAGTTTTATTTAAATGTTAGAAAAATAGACTTTCTTATCATTCTATAGCTAAACTTTTGCCAAATACTGTTCCCCAATTATTGAAGAATGTCTACATGGAATCGAGTCCTACATAGGTTTGTTCTTTAAAAATGTGGCCTCAGATATGTGAGTCACAATAAGAGTTACAACCTCATCCCCAGACACCAATCAAAGGTGAAGTAAAACAGAACCAAGTCATTCTAATATTCAGGCCAAAGATATTACAGAGGAGGTAACTTAGTTTCTGCCAGAACTAGAGATTCCTCATGCCTCCCACAAGAAACACTTAAAACTCAAACTGGAGGATTTTAATATGGTTGTAGTAACACATTTCACAACAGAAGATACCTTTAAAAGGTCAAAAAGCAAAAATGCCATGTGTAGGATTAGGGTGCAGGTTTGATTATTCAAAAACTGGACAATGAGTGGAAGAATTCATGCCTTTGAATAATGGCGCTGGCAAAGAATATTTGCTATACCACGGAGTGCCAGAAAATCAATAAACATTGTTTGATAGAATGATAGTATTGTCCTCAAAGGCAAGGGTGATGAGTCCATCTCACACTCTTTGAATATGTTGTCAGAAGGAACCTATCCCTAGAAAGGGCTTATGATTGCTAGCGGGTCAGCACAAGATGAAAACCTGCAATGAGATCTAGTCAACTAGCAACTGCAACAGCGGGTTCGAGTATGGTAGGCATAATGAGGATGACTCTGGAGCAGCTATCTTTTCATTTTGTTGTACATGGCGTCATTACGAATGGGACCCAACTCAAAGGAAGCCACACCAGAGAAAATAATTCATCCTCCAGCAATACTATGCTTCTTGGTGAGTTGACGTACTCTGGCCTGCTCTCCTGCATGGAGAAACTCAAGTTTCAGTAGATTAAACTGATAATGCCCGTTGAGCCTGATGGGAGCACTTAGAAAATATACACATGATGTCTTGAACTTAATTACGTTTCAAAAACCATTCTTAATTTAGATAACACTCAGTTAAGTTTTGGAGTTAAAAACAGAATCCATAACATCTCATCATTGACCTCCTTTCCAGATCAGGGAGCCTAGGTACATTTACAATTGGCTGTGGATATTGTAATCTTATCCACTGCAAACGGTACTTCAAATTTTATACCCAATTAGAAGTTTCATTAAATTTCACATTCCATGAATTTCATTCCACTTCTATTGCTTCCCTTCTTGCCAACTACAACTTTTAAACACATCACTACTATGAAATTGTGCTTTGCATAGTAATTCCTAATGAAAATAAAATTTAAACTCTGTCAGTTAGTTTCTCTTACTTTTCATCAATAAGATCATTCTTGGTTGAATTGATGGTGCGTTTTCTTTGGGGGGGGGGAACAGTTCCGCCACGAGACCCCATGTTTCTGGAGCAAATGCTGCCGAACTTCCTGGGACCCCAAATCATACATGTTGAGATGCCTTCTGTTTCTCTTGTGCAGTCTCAGGAGACTTACGGGTATAACTTTCATGTAATGAAAAGTATTCGCAGCTAGAAATTATAGCTGAAGTGGAAGTCATTTTTCCTGGAGGAAAGAAGGAAAAGTTGGTATAAAGACTAGGCAAACATTTTTCCTTAAACTAGGTAAGCATTCTTCCTAGGGATTACAATAGAAATATCAATATCATTAGGAAAAGGGATATGGAACTAGGCATATAAATCTCTTGGTTACATGAGTGCCTCAATAGTTTCTTAAGGCCCTGAATCAAAGGCCTTTCTTATAAAAACACCTAAAAATTGCCTCTTGGAAACAGTTTGTTTGTTTATTGCTAGTAAAGGTCTAGCAGGATTATCTGACACAAGAGACTAGACTTTCATCTACTTGAGGGCAAAGCTTTATGTATGTAAGTCTTTATAATTATTTTTTCCTCTTTTCTAAGAATGGCACTTAGATTCATGCTTCAAATGATTATTTTTTATTCTTATAATCTTGAAGTGTGAGCATCCTATATCTCAAATAGCTTTGATATTATGCTTTGATTAAATTAATAAATATTAAGCGATAGCACATGTATTAATTCAGAGGTTGTTTACCATTTGTTTTGTTTTAATTTATTTAATAGGAAATGTAAATGTAATTTCAATCTTGTAATGATTTCGAGGTAGTTACAAAGGGCTTGTCAAGTACTTACTAATTCAAAGTATATCATATTTATTACTGTTGACATGAATCACTCTAATATGCTTTTTCTGTAAAAATAATGTTTTATAAAGCACATATATTACAAAATATTTTCATTCTTAGTTTATTACTGCATCTTGCTTTTACAGTACTCAAAGATCTTGAGATAAGAATAATTTAAAGAGAAAACAATAGAGGTAAGAGTGTTTTATTATACCTCTGGATATAGAGAGTTTTGTTTTAAGGCCCAGTTTGGAGGTAATAAGCCAAGGCCAGGGCATACAAGGTCTCAGGAAACAGGGTCTTATGCCTTCAATTAGTCAGAAAATAAGCAGGGAAGGTCAGAGGTTGTGGTAAAGAAGACATTTTTTAATAGGCTTTAGTTGGGACCTGGAGTCTATTATATACCCAAAGATGGGAAGACACTGAGTTTGTCCCTATGAAAAACAGCTTCAAAGAATAGTCTATATTTGTGAATGGGGGAAAAAAAGAAATAAAAATCTAATTGAGTTTATGAGGAATTCAGTGAGTAAACAAACTAAAGGCAAGGAAAACGTGAAAATGGTTATTTTATGTAACTGAATGAGAGAAAGTCAAGAGAACACTATAAAACTAATCATCTCAGAGAGATTTCTCCATTTTGTTGTTATTGTTGGGTAGCAGTAGTACACTGACAGGGAACCTCCAGATGTCCAGGCTTGAGTCAAAAGAGGATGTGGAACAAGGGATAACATTGCCCATGACAAATGGATCTTGCTTGAAAACAGAGAATACCAAAAAGATATTTACTTGTGTTTGACTGAGTATTCGAAGGCATTTGGTTATGTGGACCATAGTAAACTATGGATAATCTTGAGTGGTGCAAACAGAACAACGGAATACTGCATGGTTTAAAATCAGGACAGGTGTGTGACATGGTTGTATCCTCTCGCCGTTCGTATTCAATCTGTAGGCTTAGAAAATCACCAGAGAAACTGGAGTACATGAAGAAGAATGTGACATCAGTATTGGAGAAAGGCTTCTCATTGACCTACGATATGCAGATGACACAACCTTACTTGCTGAAAGTGAGCATTTGAAGTACTTTCTGATGAAGATCAAGGATTGTAGATTACAATTCAATGTAAAGAACATGAAAATCTTCACAACTGGACCAATAAGTAACATTGTGCCAAATGGGCAAAAACTTGAAGTTATCAAGTATTTTGTCCATCTTGGATCCACAATTAAAATTCATGGAAGCCATAGTCAAGAGATCAAAAGATACATTGCATTGTGTAAAACCTCTGCACAAGGATGATGCAGAATACTGAAAAGCTGGGAAGTTCATTTGAGGACTAAGGTATGCATGAACCAAGCTATGGTGTTTTCAATTGCCTTATATGCTTGCGAAGTTGGACATTGAATAAAGAAGACCCAAGAAAAAATATGCATTTGAATTGTGGTGCTATAGAAGAATATTAAAATTACTATGGACTACTAGAAGGACAAACTGGACTGTCTTGGAAGAAGTACGGCCACTAAGCGTGCTCTCTACAGGCAAGGGTAACAAGACTTCATCCTGTCTACTTTGGAGATGCTGTCGAGAGAGACTGATCCCTGAAGGACTTCATTCATACTTGGCAAAGTGGAGGAGCAGCCAAAAAAAGAGGAATACTCTCAGTGTGGTGGTTTGACTCAATGACTACAACGATAGCTTGGCCAAGGTAGTGTTTTCTTCTTTCCCGCATAGAGTCACTTTGGGTAGGAATGGACGCAATGGCACCCCACAAGAACCACAAGAGAGCTTGTGTAGCAGATTGACCAAATGCAATGTGTCACTGCTTGTTCTCTTGACTGCTCCTTCCATGAGCATTGATTGTGGATCTAAGGAGATTTAAATCCTTGACAACTTCCACCCTTTCTCAGTTTATCATGATGCTACCTATTGGTCCAGTTGTGAAACTTTTGGTTTTCTTTACATTTAACTTGATATTCATACTGCAGTCTATAGTTTTTCATCCTCATCAATAAGTGCTTTAAGGTCCCCTCCCTTTTATACCACTATCATGTAAGTACATTTGATCACTTGCTAAAGTGAATTCACTTGCCTTTGATTTCACGAACCATGTTTAACAAACGTATTTGGCATAGTATTACTTTTTCCACACTTTTTCATTTGTTTTTTAAATATCAGAAAATAGTCATCAAAATAAAAATTAATCTAATTTTAACATAAAGTATTCATCTCAAATTTGTTTAGATAGATAAGGTGATCAACTTCACATCCCTCAAGGACATAATTCATCTATTTCATATAGTCTTTATGTTGCATTTGAAACAAATATTTTCTTGAAAATCAAAAGGGGCTTTCAAAGGAGACAAAGTGGATATATTAACTTTATGTGCATTTTTAACTCTCCGATAGCCAATGAAACATTGGTATTTAAAATGTATTAATGCTCTATATTAACACAAATTAAACTTTACAAATAACTTGTTAATATTCTTAAATAACACAACAATGTGTTTCTAACTGGCTGGTGGACTAGCTAAAAGTTTATAGGCAAAACTGCACATGTCAATTTAAAAACTCTCATCCTAACCAATGTTCTGCTTCCAATAGGGGAATAATCTACAGGGTTCTAGAAATCTATAGATTCCTTTTAGAGAGAATGCCATGGAATACAAAATACTTTACAAAACAAAATATGAAATACTTAGTAAACAAAATATCTATGTCACTCAAATGAAATCTTAATTACAAAACAAAATGGAATGCTTCCCTCAGCTGAACAACCATTATAGCTATTTTTCCCCAGACTGAGGAATTTATTATTTTATAAACCAGCTTTTTCTAGGGTTATTTACATAGTTGAAAAGGAACAGAGTATAAGTGAATGTGTCAGCTATAATCTCACCAAGACATTTCATTGATGATTCAAAAGTCCCTTAATTCTTTAAATTCAATAAAACTAGGCATTTTTCCTTAGCTGTTATATGTGTCGGCATTTTAGATTCAGAATATGACCAAAGCTATTAAGTTGAAAGATGAATGTACAAATTCTATCAGTCAGAAGAAGTACATTTGAAGTTTCAGATTATTAGTTCTTTGATAATTGCCACTTTGTTATTTTTCCTGTTTAACTTCAATCCTCTAAAATACATTGGTATACTTCATTATATGGCACCTCTAAAAACTCTCTTGTACTACCTAAAGAGTAGATGCCACAAAAATAATCACTGCGATTATTCCTACTGAGCTGAATTAAGTTTCCCTCAGTATCCAAAGTGGTATTCATCTAGAACAGTGGTTCTCACCCTGTGGGTTGCGACCCCTTTGTGGGGTTCAAAGACCCTTTCACAGGGGTCGCCTAAAACCATTAGAAAACACATATTTCCAATGGTTTTAGGAACTGAGACGAGGCTCCTCTATCTGTCTCCAGGCGGGTCTGCCCACATGCAGATATGCCCACACAAAAGTCCCCGGCATGAAGACCGTTACCCATGCTACACCATGCTTAAAGACAAAATTTCATTTATTTCTAATTAGAAAGAAATATTTTACAATATATAATTACATATTGTTTTTGTGATTAATCACCATGCTTTAATTATGTTCCATTTGTAACAATGAAAATACACCCTTCATATCAGATATTAACATTATGATTCATAACAGTAGCAAAATTAGAGTTTTGAAGTAGCAATGGAAATAATTTTATGGTTGGGGTCAACACAACATGAGGAACTTTATTAAAGGGTCACGGTCTCAGGAACGCTGAGAACCACATATCTAGAATATGTGTGGGTGCAACAATGGAATCAAACATAACAATTGTAAGGAGGGTTTAGATCTGGACAGTGTTTGGTTTCTTGTGTATAAGGTTGGTGTGAGTGGCTTCAAGAAGTTCACGGAAAAATGAAAAAATAATGGAAATATTCCAGAACATGATTAAAGTTCATTTGGAATATATATATGCACAAGCTATGCCAACAACTCTCAGCCAGTTGCTCATACTGTGGTGACTTGCATGTTGTTGTGATGCTGGGTGTTGGGAATTACGCGACTGGTGTTTCAAATATCAGCAGGGTCATCAATAGTTTGCAGGTTACAGCACAGTGTCCAGACTATTAACAGACTGGGAAGAAGAAATAGGCTCTCCGCTTCTGAGATGTGTCTACGGAAAGCCTTATGAATAGTAGAACATTGTCCCAGTATAATAATCAATGAATTAAAAAATGGCCCAAACCCGTGATTTTCAGGTCTCTTTTGCCTGGGATATAAATCTTTATGCATTTCATTTCATTTTTATGACTCCTAATAGTCCTATATTTATTCCATATTGTGATTATGAATCCATGCTTGTAGCAGTTTCTTCTCAGTTGTGTAGCATCAGCAAAAGAAGTTCCTGAGAGCTTGACTCCATCTGTGTGTCCACCTGGATGAGCCAGCTTGCTTTTGTGGCTTTCCATTGGGTTCCATCCAACCTGCTGTTAATTTCCCTGAACAACAGCATGAACAATAACAACAAACATACCTTTTTTTAAAATCTTTTTTTTAGGGGCTCATACAACTCTTACCACAATCCATACATACATCAATTGTGTAAAGCATATTTGTACATTCATTGCCCTCATCATTCTCACAACATTTGCTCTCTACTTGAGCCCCTAGCGTCAGATCCTCATTTTCCCCCTCCCTCCTCTCTCCCCCTTCCCTCATGAACCCTTGATAATTTACAAATTATTATTTTGTCATATCTTGCATTGTTCGACGTCTCCCTTCACCCTCTTTTCTACTGTCTGTCCCCCAGGCATGAGGTCACATGTAGATCCTTCTAATCGGTTCCCCTTTCCAACCCACCCTCCCTCTAACCTCCCAGTATCGCCACTCATACCACTGGTCCTTAAGGGATCATCTACCCTAGATTCCCTGTTTCCAGTTCCTATCTGTACCAGTGTACATCCTCTGGTCTAGCTAGACTTGCAAGGGAGATTTCGGATCATGATGGTGGGGGGTGGGGGGCTGAGTAGGGGTAGCATTTAGGAACTAGAGGAAAGTTTTATTTTTCATCGTTGCTACATTGCTCCCTGACTAGCTCATCTCCTGCCCGAGAGCCCTCTGCCTGGGGATATCCAGCAGCCTACAAATGGGCTTTGGGTCTCCACGCCACACTCCCTCCATCATTCACTATGGTAAAATCTTTTGTTCTGCTGATGTGTGATACCTGATCCCTTTGACACCTCATGATCACATAGGCTGGTGTGCTTCTTCCATGTGGGTTTTGTTGCTTCTGAGCTAGATGGCTGCTTGTTTACCTTCAAGCCTTTAAGACACCAGACGCTTTATTTTTTGATAGCTGGGCACCATCAGCTTTCTTCGCCACATTTGGTTATTCACTTGCTTTGTCTTCAGCGATTGTGTCGGGAAGGTGAGTATCATAGAATGCCAATTTAATAGAAGAAAGTATTCTTGCATTGAGGGAGTACTTGCGTGGAAGCCCAATGTCCTTCTGCTACTTTAATACTAAACTTATAAATATATGCACATAGATCTATTTCCCCATCCTCACATATAAATATATTTGCATAGGTACATGTCTTTATCTAGAACTCTATAAATGCCCTTTGCCTCTCAGCTCTTTCCTCTATTTCCCTTGACCTTCCTCCTGTCCTTCTATCATGCTCAGTCCTCACCTGTGTTTCAGCAATTCAATTCCTCTTGGTTGCATTACCATTGATCATGCCCTACCAGGCCTCCCACACCCTCGTCACCACCAATTTGGATCACTTTTTGTTCCCTTGTCACTGGGTTGTTAACACCACTTCTTTTCCCCTCCTTGCCCTTTCCCATGTCCCCCTGGAACTATCAGTCCTGTTGTTTTCTTCTCCTGATTGGTCATCCAGCCTATCTTATTTAGACAGACCTGCGGAGATAATAACATGCACAAAAAGAAGACAGAGCAAAACCAAGTAACAATGTACAACAAAACAACAACAAACCAATGACAAAAAAAACAACAACACCCCAAAACAACCCAAAACACAACAAGAAAGAAAAGCTTGATATTAGTTCAAGGATCATTTGTTGGCCTTTAGGAGTGTTTTCCAGTCCAGTCTGTTGGGGCACCATGCCCTGGCCCCAAAATCCACTTTCAGCATTCCCTACGGACCTTGCAGCTCCATTCTCTTGCTGTTCTGTTGCACCCCCTTAGTGTTTTGCCTCAGTGTGGCGGGATCAGATTGGATGCAATTCCCACACTGTGTCTCTGGTGTTGTCCACTGTAAGGCTCTGGGTCATTTAGGGACGTCTTGTCTCATAGTGGGGCTGGGCATGTCTTCCTTTCTGTGGACTGGTTACTGTAATTGGGATCATCGTCCTCAAGGCCTGGTGGGCTAAGATGAATCACACTCTTTATAAAAAGGAGTGCTGTCTATATTTACTTGCAGTCCAATCTCCTCAGTAATAGAAATAAGATTTTCACAAACACGTTATAATAGGCATTGATCTGATACAAAATTCTTCGATATAATCACTTCTATGTTAAAGGATATGTTGCTAGGAGCGAGCTGTCCCTGCAAACGACTTCATTCTTTGTAAAGTTGAAAAAGAGGCAGATTCTTGAGTCTGGCACCTTAGACCACTCGGCCATCCTGACACCCATGGAGGCAGATTCTTAAAGAGATAGGTTGACACAGTGGCTGCAACCAGGGATTCAAACATAATATCCAATTTTAAGAATGCTCGGAACTGAGCCATGCTTTGTGTTTTGTATGCAAGGTTGCTGTGAGTAAAAACCAAGTTGAGATCACGTAACATACAATAAAATATCCTGTTCAATTAATGCCTGTACACAAACATGCACATATCCTGTGGCTTCATGAACTGTGATCAGCCTTCTCTGTTCCAATGTATGGAAAGAGTCTTGCTCCACGTTTTCAGACTCACAGCAGAAGCGACCCAACCTGAACAAGCTGCTAGCACAGGCAACAAACATGTGTTCCCTGAACTCACACTCTAAAGCCGGAACTTTAATGTGCTAATTATACTTCTTCCTTATAATCCTGACACATGACAGAGCAAATTCCAAGCTTCCATCTCAATTTCAACAAAAAATTGAGCTAAAATTTAATATGAAGATTTTGACAAGAAAATTTCTGCTTGCCTTCCTGCTCTGGCTGACCACATTTGCAAGTTTGGAAAAGGCTCAAACTAGCATAATCTGAAAAATATCATGCTATATTTAGAGAAAGCACATATTTTGTGCCATTAATCTCAAAATAAGATTTTTTCTGAAAAGTTTTCAATGCCATTGATGGATAGGGACCTTGAGCTATGTTTCTGGATAGTCTGGCATTCACTGGTCACTGAATAAAATAAAAATGGAATAGAAAGACCACAAATATGTATGGCAAGAGTCATGCAAGAAAGTTGATATCTCTCATTGTAATTTCATTTTTCAGATCTATTATTATAGCCTTTTGTGAAACTTCACTTTTCTAATCATGTCCAATCTGGCGCAGCTTTGTTCTTTTCCTCAAACATTCACTTAATTGCATATCGTCTTCTTCGATATTCTCTTTAAATATTCTTTGACTTGCACCCCATAGCATTGTCCATGCTATACCATTCCCAGGATCTTCTGAAACAAGTATTGTATTAAAAATTCAACTAGGAGCAACCAGAGAATAACTACAAATCGATATTGAAAATGATGTGAATGCAGTAATTGGCGGTCGTGTGAGGACTTAACTGTACGCATGTCTATTGAATCAATGCCATGTCATTGTGCCCTACACGACGGGGTAGAACCGCCTCTGGGAGTTTCTGAGACCGCACCTGTTTGTGGGAGTAGAAAGCCCCAACTTGATCACCTGCAATCATAGTTATACTATGGACCCTTGAACTTACTTCTTCTTGCTGGGGTTTTCTAAGAAAGTGGAGACCAAGATACAGGGTGGCAAGCAAAGCATGGATGGTTAGAAGGAAACAATAATACAGAAAGAAAATCAGTAAAAATCCGTAAAATGTTTTGAGCACAAGTGGAGCTCGAATTGGCTGAAATCTTCTGTGTAGTCAAATGGAATTCACCTCAAAACTGAGACTTAACAGGGAGAAGAGGTAAACATTTAAGTCTAACTCCAGTCCCCTTTGGGCAAAGATTACAACATGAGACATGGCGTTTCTTCACTTCTTGGCTGGACACGAATGAGCGTCAGACTGCTTCCCCCAACACTCTACTTCAGGTAGGCACTCGAAGGGAAACTAAGAGATTGGTGATTTAAATCTCCTCGGGGGCACTTCAGAAGTATGACTTGGAGATCCGCCTTTGGAAAACCAGCCATTGAAAACTCTACTCTGATACACATGAAGTCAGTGTGAGTTGAAATATTCTAAAATGCATACTTTTTATGTATCAATCATGTATCAATCATATTTTAAAAGGATAAACAGTGCATGAACTTTTCCACTCCCCTAAACAGAATTATTTTAAGAATAAATATAAATCCAGGCGGGGGCAATCCAATCAACTCCAATGCACCGTGACGCTGTACGTTTCAGAGTATGAACCTTTTGGGGGTAGATTATCTTTCTTCTGAGACACCTCCGAGAGGACTGGGACCACCATGCTTTGGGAGAGTAACGAAGCACGTAATCTTGTGTGACTTAAGGGCTCCATTTTAAAGGTGGTCTATGGGATCAGTGCCCAGGCTATTTCTCTAATCTCCTTAAAAAAAAACCCAAAACTATTTTATTGACATATAACTCACATAGCATATAATTCAATGATTTAGTCATAATAAAAAGAGGAAGCAAGTACTTCAATTATCACCAAAATCAATTGTAGAATATTTTCTTCTTTTCTGTATTCACTATTATGCTTTCTCATTTCCCCTCAACTTCCACTGCCATAACCTTAAGAAATGATTACTCCAATTACTAATTCTATAGATTTACCTATCATGGATTTTTCATATATAGAAAAACATACAAACAAAAACCAAAAGAAAAAAACAATAATATAACAAAAGAAAAACTTTAATCAAAAGAAAGGAGAAAATATTAAAACCTAGAACAAATTCAAAATGGATCAAAAGGAACAATAAACGATAAGTTGTTAAATTTTAACCAAATTGTATTAGTCCACTTTGCAATATACTCTTTCTGAAAGCAAGACTGTTTACAGCCCTGGTTAATGGTGAGAAGATGTTCACTAGAGGATTAATCTACAAGGGAATCCTGCAAATTCATTGCGGGTTTTAAATGCCATCCAAAGCCTTCTGCAAACTGGGTGCTCTAAATTTTAACCCCAATACTCTCTCCTCTTCCAGTCTTATAATTTACAATTTGTAATCCTTGGATCACAAAGACTTTGGGGCTTTATCCTTCTGGATTTAATTAAATTCATTTTTTACACGCCTCCTGCTCATTATAGGAATTCAACACTGCCAACTCATGTTATTGGAACTCATGATATATCCCCGGAACTATCCCTTATTCCGAAAATCTCTCCTCCATGATTCACTCGACCAGGTATCTACTCATCTTTTTGTTTTTCTGAACAGTGTTTCTTTACCACCTAACATGCCCTTGAAGACCATCCCTGCCTCCTTCGGGGTCATTCTCTACACTCTTGCTTAGCTGTCTTCCCCCACTATGACATGCTGCTGTGTGGCACGGCAAAGTACAATCCTCACAGCTTGATACTACTCCTCCCACTAAAGTAAAAGTGAAATAGGTGAGGGACATTTCCTATTTTATTTATGCCTGTATCTTGGTGGCCGAGGATAAAGCCTAATAGCTAATAGATGTTTTTGTTTGTTTGAGATTTTAATTAATAGATGTTTAATGAACCGTTGTCTGGTGCCTGGTTATTTTTCACTATAAAGATCATACACAAAGCTAAGTCTCTATTTTAATTTCAAGTTAATATATATTGAGAGATTTCACCAACTTAATTTTATATAAAGTTCAATTTCTTCCCAAATAACTTAAAACTAAATCAAACACATTATAACAAATTCCTGCTTCCAGAAAAACCACTTCAATTGAGTCCAGTTTGAGTCCCAGACAGGCTAGCTAGGGTTTCTGAGACTCTAAATCTTCATGGGACCCGAGAACAGCTGGTAGGTTCAAAGTGCCTACCAGGTAGTTAACAGCCCAACACTTATTCCACAGAGTTTCCAACTTACAGGATCATTTTCAAGAAATCAAATACAGAACCACACAGTTTGGAATGTATTGCCTCTTTGTAAGCAGTTTTCTTTTATAGAACCTAAATGGATATTTAAGTTTTGGAGGGGCATAGGGGGTGGGGGATCTCTTACAGCTCTTATCACAATCCATCCATACATCCATTGTGTCAAGCACATTTGTACATATGTTGCCATCATCATTTTCAAAACAGTTTCTTTCTACTTGAACCCTTGAATCAGCTCATTTTCCCTGCTCCCCACCTTCCCTCTCTCATGATCTCTTGATAATTTATAATTTTTTTTCATGTCTTACACTGACTGCTGCTTCCCTTCACCCACTTTCTGTTGTCAGTCCACCTGGGAGGGGGTTATATGTCAATCATTGTGATCAATTCCCCCTTTCTCCCCCACCTTCTGCTTCCCCTTTTGTTATTGCTACTCTCATTATTGGTCCTGAGGGGTTTATCTTTCCTGGATTCCCTGTGTTGTGAGCTCTTATCTATGTTAGTGTACATGCTCTGATCTAGCTGGATTTGTAAGGTAGAATTGGGGTCATGATAGTGAGGGTAGGGAGCATTAACAAACTAAAGTTGTTTGTTTTGTCAATGCTATACTGACTTGTGACCCTTCCCATTGTTAACATATGAACTTTGGGTCTCCACTCTGCCCTTCCCCCCCCATACACATTTGTACGATTTTTTTCCTGAGTTTTTTATGCCTGATACCTGATCCCATCAACACCTCATGATCATGCAGGCTGGTGTGCTTCTTCCATACGGGCTTTGTTGCTTCTCAGCTAGATGGCCGCTTGTTTATCTTCAAGCCTTTAAGACCAGACAGTATATCTTTTGATAGCCAGACACCATCAGCTTTCTTCACCACATCTGCTTATGGACCCATTTGTCCTCAGCCATCTTATGGGGAAGGTGAGCATCATAGAATGCCAAGTTATTAGAACAGAGTGTTACTGCTTTGAGGAAGGACTTGAGTGGAGACCCAATGTTCATCTGATGTTTTAATACTTACATAAATATATGTATATAGATTTATTACCATATTGTTATATGTAAATATATTTACATATATACATGCCTTTATTCAGACATCTATAAATGCCCTTTGCCTCTTAGTTCTTTCCTCTTTTTCATTTTACTTTCCTCTAGTCCCACTATCATGTTTGGACTTCATTCCTCTCAGCTACACTGACCTTGATCAAGTCCCACCAGGCATCCCATGCCCTCCTTGCCATCGATTTTAAATCACTTGTTCCCTTATCGCTGGGTTTGTTACCACTCCAATGCCTTTCCCCCACTTCCTCCTCTCCAGTACGCCCCCCCACCCAAACTGTCTGTGCTGTTGTTTTCTCTTCCAGATTGTTTATCCCACCTGTCTTATCTACATAGACATGCAGAGACAATAATGAGCACAAAATCAAGGCAAAGGAAAACAACAACAAAAGAAAGTAAAACAATAATAAAAATGAACAGCAAACAAAGAAAAGCTGATACATAGTTCCATATCTGTCTGTTGACCTTTAGGAGTGTTTTCCAGTCGAGTTTGATGGGGTGTCACACCTTGGTCCCAAAGTCTATTTTTGGTATTCATTGGGAAACACTTTGCTTTGCTTGCTTTGTTGCTTTGTTGCACGCCCTTGGCATTTCACCCTGATGTAGTGGGGTCAGATGTGGTACAATTCTGCACTGTGCCTCCAGTGTTGACTTCCATAGCACTATGGCTCAGTGAAGGACGTTGTGTCTTGTGGTGGGGACAGCCCTATTGTCCTCTCTATGTACTGGCTGTGCTGAGTCGGAATAACATCCTCTTGGATTGGTGGGCCAGGATATGGTTGACTCTCTCTCCTTCCCTCTTCATTTGAGCCTGATCAGCAACACCCCTCTCCCTGAGCTTCAGCTTCAGTGCTGTCCTCTGAAGTGAATTCTTCTTGGGGCGGGGGTCCACAGAGTTGGGATTGGGCTAGCCTCGCAGACCTCTCTGTTGGTTCGCTGCTTCATGCCGGTATGTTGAATTAACTTTTTGGCACACTGAGTTAAAGTCTGGTCCCTCTCTCCCTCGCGTGTGGAGATATAAACAATACCTTCCCCTTGGGTGGGTTAGTGCCCTCTTCCCCTGCTACCCATGTCTTTCTTTCCCCCCTCCTTTTTAGTTGGTTGCCATACGTATCCCTGGATTGGGTCTGGCCCCTGCCATAGTACCTGGACCCCATCCCAGGAATGTATGTTTATAGCAGCTTTCCCCCTTAAGCCCCCTTTGGAATTTTAAGCTTACCTCAGTGGACTCATGTTGTACTTGCCCTTTTGTGCTTGACATACTTCTCTTAACATAATTTCCTCCAGTTCTTCTCATGCTGTGGTGTGTTTCTTGAGTTCATCACTGCTTTTTAGTGATATGTAGCACTCCACTGTATGTATGTACCACAGTTTTCTAATTCATTTGTCAGTTGATGGGAATTTGGGTTGTTCCCAACTCCTTTTGATTGCGAACTGTACCGTGATGAACATTTGAGCATGGATGTCTGGCCGTGGTTTGTTTCTTGTCTTTTTTAGGTGTAAGTTTTAATGAAACCTGAAATCGGGCAAATTCACCAGGCTTCAGCCTAGCTAAGTGCTTTAATGGTAATTTCAATTATTGTCTAGATTGGTCATTAGTGCTCCTAGGCCACACATGGGACTGACTAGTAGAAGCACTTGTTTACTGAGGTAGTAGGGTCTGTATGTTTGTAAATCAAAACTGTGGGTCAGGGACATGGTCTTCACATTCTAAAAACCAAAGAAACAAAAAGAGCAAGTATAATCTAAGGTTCTGAAACGCTTTCGCCTGCTACTTAAATTAACCCTAGATTGTTGTTACTATATTTTAGTTTTAATTTAACAGAGTAGGTGCTTTCTAGGGGTGCTTTTCCCCAATGAACAGTCCATGAAAATCTAATCCAGAATGTTTGAATCAAATATTAAACACAGTTTATGTGAGCATGGATTCACTATTAACCCACATGGATTTGCTCCCAAGGAATGTTGATTAGAAAGCTGGTTGATGCGTAAATGATAAGGAAAACAACAGTGATTTTAGACCGAGTTATAATACTGGAGCATTCAAAACTAATGCTGACTTAGTCTTATTACATAGGGTTTCCACACAGGTGCCCTAGGGGCAGAGTTATTAGCCACCCAACCTCATCTTTGATATCTGGACCTCGGAGGAGAAAGAGCACTCACAGGGAGGGTGGCAAACCCCTGCTTCAAGACAGAATTACCTCTCACTCATCAAGGAAGAACCTCTTATCAGCACCTAATAATTAAGTCAATCAAGCTATATGTTGATTGGTTTAATTATGTACCTAAATCATAGTAATAAATTATCCACTAAAACAAAAGCAAGAACACAAATTTAGATTTTGTCATTCAAGAAAAGTTTGTTTCAAAATATCTTTCTTAAAAATTAAATTTAAGAATTTTCTGATCACATGCAATATTTTTAACCAATACTCTTAAACACTAAGTCTCAAAGAAAAAAATAATAAAGTGGAAAAAAAGCAAAAATATAAATACCAATATTTTTGTTTTAAGAAATAATATATTTTCTTCTTTGAAGGTTTACAAGGGTGTATGTTTTTGTATACACTTATGTGCACATAGAGTAGAATATATTGCTTAGTAAATTTAGGAAAAAATAACATAAAAACATTGAGTCTAAATATTGAAAGTAATTTGAGATTTATTTCACCTACCTATTATCTAATATGTATTATTTTCTGATGTATTTTTATTGGGAGAAAGGGAAAAAATAAATCTAATAACTGAAGTTACAATAAATTAATACATGTACACCACTCAGAAGCGCTTATTTTAAAATGTCACTTGCTCTGTTGAGAAGGCATATAATCAAAATGCCTCTGTCTGCACAGATGAAAGATTAAAAACATATATATCCCACTTTCTAAACTGAAATGCACTGTATTATTAAAGATCACAAGATAAACCCAGAAAATACTAGGGAAATTAGATTTTAAGCTTGCTTAACTTGTGTTGCGGTATAAAGTTGTTTTCTATAGATAGGCAATCATGTTTCCTTCATGATTTCATGCCAAGTAGCTTGGCTGCTCTATTCTCAAATATCAATTTGGAAAAAGAAAAAAAAATAAAACCATGTCTGTCAGCAATTCATGCTCTCATCAATTTAAACTACTAAACTCTAAATTTGTTGCAAACTGCAGATGGTTTTAAAGACTATGTTTTCTGTGTAGAAAATATGATCAATGCTTTCTAAATGTATAGTTAAATCATAGATTTTCCTAAGCCAAAATACTACATACTTTTCAATAAAAATATAGGAAAATATTTGGAGTATTGTTCAAATGTTCTCCATTAGCCTTTTAGGAAACAATATGCTTTCTAATAAAACAAAAATCATTAAGTATAGATTTGAATGAAACATTAAAATTCGTTTGGGGTACTTTCAACCTCCAAGAGCTATTTTCTCATTCAGCACCCCAAATTTAATCTAAATGCATGAATAAAGCTGATTTTTGAAATCCTTTTCTTGAGGCAATAATTTAAAATATATATTACTAGCTCATTTGTCAAATCTAGAAAATCAATATCAATCAATAAGAAGGTAAATCAGTTGACAAAGGCCCCAAACATTACATGGGAAGCAGATGCCCTCTTCAGTAAATGGTGTTGGAAAAGCTGAATATCTTGCAGAAAAAATGAAACAAGACACAAATTTCACTCCAGGCACAGGAGCAAACCCAAGGTGCATCAACGACCTAAGTGTAAAACTCAAAACTATCAGGATCATCAATGAGAAAACTTGGACACAGCTAGGAGCCCCAATGCAGGGAATACAGGCTATGAGAAACGACAACGAAAACACACTCCGTGGAAGACGAGACAGATGAATGGGACTTATTAAAATAAAACACTTGTGTACATCAAAAGACGTCATCACAAGTGTAAAAAGAGGGTCCACAAACTGGGGAAAGATATCTAGTAATGACACAACGGACAAAGGATTAATTACTAAACTCTTCAGAATTTTACAAGCTTACGCCAAGAAAAAAAATAATAGCCCTGTAAATGGTTGGGCAAAAGACCAAAAGAAAAGATTCACAAAGGATAACACTTGAATTGCTAATAAACACATGAGGAAATATTCCGGTCATTAGGCATCCAGACAATGCAAATCAAAACAACAACGAGATACTACGTAATGCCCATAACTGTGCCCAATTAAAAACGCAAAGCAGAACAAAAATGTTGGAGAGGGGTGGTGATATAGGAACTCTTATTCACTGCTGGTAGACTTGTACATATGTACAGCCACTATGGAAGGCAATATGGCAATACCTAAAACAGATGGCAATTGAACTACCGTATGATCCAGCAATGCCATTACTGGGCACACACTTAACAGAAATAAGAAACGGATCATGAACAGATATTTGTTTGCTGTGTTCATCACAGCACAATTCAAAATAACAAGCTGGAAACAGCCTAAATTTCCATCACTAGAAGAGTGGATAAAAAAACTCTGGTACATACACTTAATAGAATACTACACATCGCTAAAAAACAGTAAAGAAATCATGAAAAACATTTGAACTCATGGAAGGATCTGGAAGACATGATGCTGAGTGAAGTCAGTCAAACACAAAAGGGCAAATACTGTTCGAGTCCACTGCAGTAGGAGCAAGCAGCAGACCAGGCACGAGCTTAAGCTTGCAGAGCATGCAGACTTCTGGCTAAGGACCAGACAGCCTGCTAAAGAGCTGGACCAGTGCCAATGAACCACACATCATTCGCCGCTCCAGGTAAATATAATGTAGGTCACTTGGCTGGGAGCACCTCACAACAGCTGCGATCAAGTGGTAAGGGGAAAGGGGGGATGCTCTCTGCTGAGTGATAGCCATGTGGCTCTGGGGTGGGTCCCCTAGAGAAGGAGGCATTTGGCTAATGGGAGGGGCGGTGCAGGAGAGGGGAGAGGGAACATAGGTACCTGTCTGTTGAGGGGAGGGGAGGGAGGGTTGACCTCCAGATGGGAAGAGGAGAGACTGGGGATGCTCTGGAGAACAAGGAGGTGGGAGGTCTTTAGTGCCGTACAGCAGGTGGGAAGAATTGACCTAGAGCATCTGTGGGTATCCCATAGTTTGTTCCACACAGTCTAATGCTTTGACATAGTCAATAAAACACAAGTAACCATCTTCATGGAATTCTCTAGTTTGAGCTAAAATCCATCTGACATCAGCAATGATTTTTTTGTGCCACGTCCTCTTCTGAATTCATCCTAAATCTCTGGCAGCTCCCTGTCAATGTACAACTGCAACTACTGGTGGATGATCATCAGCAGAATTTTACTTGAATGCAATATCAATTATATTGCTCTTTCGCTTGAGCATTCTATTGGGTCACCTTTCTTTAGAATCTGTAAAAATGTGGCTCTGTCCCAGGCAGTTGGTCAAGTAGCAGTCTTACAAATGTCCTGGCCTTCATAAGTAAGTGCTGTCAGTGCTTCATTAGATTGTTGAAACATTTCACGCGATAGTCCATCAACTACTTGAGGCTTGTTTTTGACTACTGTATATACTCGTGTATAAGCCAAGTTTCTCAGCACTTTAAAAAAATTTTAATCATTTTTGGGGGGCTTGTACAACTCTTATCACAATCCATATATACATCCTTAGTGTCAAGCACATTTGTATATTTGTTTTCCTCATCATTCTCAAAACATTTGCTTTCCACTTGAGCTCTTGGAATCAGCTCCTAATTTTTGCTCCTCCCTCTACCCTTCCTCTTCCCTCATGAACCCTTGATAATTTATAAATTATAAGTATTTTATCATATCTTACACTGCCGCACGTCTCCCTTTGCCCACTTTATTGTTGTCCATCCCCCAGGGAGGAGGTTATATGTAGATCCTTGTAATTGGTTCTCCCTTTCTACCCCACCTTCCCTCCACCTTCCAGGTATCACCACTCTCACCACTGGTTCTGAGAGGTTCATCTGTCTTGGATTCCCTGTGTTTCCAGCTCCTGTCTCCACCAGTGTACACCATCTGATCTAACCAGGTTTGTAAGGTAGAATTGGAATCATAATGGTGGGAGAGGGGGGAGGAAGCACTTAAGAACTAGAGGAAAGTTGTGTGTTTCATTGATGCTACACTGCACTCTGAGTGACTCATCTCCTCCCCGAGACCCTTCTGCAAAGGGATATCCAGTTGCCTACAGATGGGCCTTGGGTTCCCACCCTAAACTCCCCCTCATTCATGATGATATTTTTTGTTCTTTGGTGCTTGATACCTGATCCCTGATCCCTTCAACACCTGGTGATCACACAGGCTGGTGTGCTTCTTCCATATGGACTTTGTTGCTTCTGAGCTATATGGCTGCATGTTTACCTTTAAACCTTTAAGATCCCAGACTCTTGATAGCCGGGCACCATCAGCCTTCTTCACCACACTTACTTATGCACACATTTGTCTTCAGCATTTATATGGGGAAGGTAAGCACACAATGATGAATTTTTTGTTCTTTGGTGTCTGCTATCTGATCCCTTCAACACCTCATGATCACACATGTTAGTGTTTCAGCCCATTTTTAATGCAATTCCTGTGGTAGAATTAGATGCCTCAGCTCATATTCAGGTTAGCTATACTTGAGTATATACGGTAATTCTTTCAGTGCACCTTGAAATTGTTCTTGCTATACTCCCTAAAATAATGGGCTCTCACCTTGTTGTTTTTGATACAATGACTGTGTGTCTTTCCATCGTCTATTGATGCTTCATGCATGAGTCAATACTTTTCCCATCAGATCTTTCAAGATTGCATTTCAAGGCTTTACTTTTTTCTTCTGTTCTTTAAGTTTAAAATGTGCTGTGTGTGTTCTTCCTTTTTGTCTTTCTAACTTTAGGTATTTGCACATTTCATCATAATATTTTTCTTTTTCTTGAACTGTCCTTTCAGATTTTTTATTTGGCTTTTTGACTTCAGTCTTTCTTCCATTTGCTTTAGCTACTCTTTGATTAAGAGCTAGTTTCAGAGTCTCTTCAGACATCCACTTTGATCTTTTCTTTCTTTCCTGTCTTTTTAATTACCTTTTTCTTTCTTCATAGATGCTTCTGTCATTACTGTTCAATGCATCACATCTGTTGCTGAGATGATCTCAAAATTTAGATGGTGTGGTGGTTACACAATTTCGTGTCATCTTGATATATATGAATGAAGGGGTGGTCTAGCCTGTCAATCAGTTCAACACCTGGTGATCCCTCCTTGTAGGCATGGACTTCTCATGAGGATTCTGGGACGTTCTCTCTTCCTCCCTGAAGGTGGGACACACTAGCTGCTTCATGTTCCTGTTGACAAGCTGTATGGAGCCATGCTGATGGCAGCCAGAGCCCTGGAGATATATCCGATGCCACTGGATCTGCAAGAATTTCCAACCACTGGTTCATGATCTTCCTGCATTTGGCATCATTGCATGTGCTGTGTGAGGCTGAAAAGGAATTCACGGGCTAATATCAGTCTTATGTGCTAATATTGAAGTTATGGACTGGATCTGGATCGGGCTGGTATATTTTATTAATGCATAATCACTACTTGATATAATGTTCTCTCTTACACATATATGAGTGTTTCTGGATTTGTTTCTCTGGTCTACCCAGACTAACACAGATGAAATGAACTCTAGGTGGTATTTTGGCTTTTGTGGAATTGTTTTACTGTTCTTCAGCTCTTACCTGACCTTATACATGAGCAATTGATGGTCTTTGCCATAGTCCACTCCGGGCCTGGATTTAGCTGCTAATAATGGGTTTGCCTAATATCTCTTTCCACAGATGCAGTCAATCTGATTTTTGTGTGCAGTAGAACTCCAGTACTCAACATCAGTAATTGACATAGTTGGATTTTGATGTGAAATGTTCAGAAAATTTTGCATCGGAGCTCAAACCATCGAAATCTGACCAGACGCACATGATTTTTGTAAACAAAAGCAGTTTGTGTTCCAGTCACTTGGCATTAGTTATTGTTGTTAGTAAGCATTGTTTAAACCTTGCGTGCCTGTGTTCCAAGCATTTTGCTATAATTTTCTTAGTTTTTGTGAGTTTTTAGTACTGTTTTAGATAAAAAAAACATGGGTCCTAAGAAAGGACTTTTAAAAAATAATCATCATGATACACAACTGATTAACCTTGTTAAGAATATTGTTGATGATAATTTAGGAAACCCTTTTAGAAAACAGTTATGTAAATGCCAACATGAGACCACATTAGACAGATTTTTTTTTTTAAGAGAAAGCCAACCAGGTCCTAGTGAAAAAAGGCAAGGAAAGGAAAAACTCCTGAAAAGCAGCTACCAGTTGATTTTATGGAAGGGGATTCCCCTTCCAAACAATAACTCTCTCTCCATCCCTCCTCTCCACATTCATTTCCACAGATCCAGATCCTCATCCATCTCAAGGTATGGTCCATACATACTGTAGTTGTTAAAAGATTTTTATTATTGTGTTTCTTACTTAAATTATATTATTTAACTCTGAACTTATTTATTTTGAAATTTTATTTGAAAATAATGTTTTGTATAAAAAGGAAAGGTTGGGGTAAAAACTTGGTGGTTGAGAATGGATTGATTCTTTTTCAGTTATTTCTTACGGGAAAATATTGATTTGGAACTCAGCTGCATGGCATCTCAATGTTCCTTCTAGAAGGGATGAACGTTGGGGTCCAAGATGCTACTGTATTCCATGTGCAGAAGTCCATCAGTACTGTTGAAAAAATGTATTTGCTGTGAACAAGCTGTTGGTCTTGCAAACTTCTATCATGAAATCCCCAGCTTCATTTCTATCACCAAGTCAGTATATTCTAACTACTGTTCCTCAATGTTTTTATCACTAGCTTTTGTGGTTGGTGCATAACTTTGAATAATCAATTTATTGGAAGTAAATCGATATAATGCTATCACAGATGGCACTCTACCTCATGCTTGACTTTGCAGTGTCCTTGGTGACAGTGATGTCAAGCCATTCCTCTGCACTGTGTTATTCCCAACTTGGTAAATCACATGATTCTCTGATTCACAATGGCCGATAGCAGTCCACTCCAGCTCACCAATGCCTAGGATATGGATCTTTATGCGTTTCATTTTATTTTTTAATGAGTTTCAGCTTTCGTGTTTCACACTTTCCAAGTTGCCAGTTCTTAGTCTGGAAGCTCCATTGAAACCTGTTCACTGTGGGTGACCCGGCTGGCATTTGACATTCCAGTGACATAGCTTCCAGCGTCATAGCAGCACACATGCCACCTAAGTGTGACAAACTGACAGACAAATGTTGGTAGAGCCTGGTAAGACTTAGCACAATGTAATCAACCTCCTAATATGGAAGTGGTGGGCTGCAAAGCCATTGTAAGAGAATTGGGGAGGAATGGAGCTTCTTGACGCAAATTACACCCCTCAATGCTTTGGAAAAGAAGTTTCATCAGGGTTGCTGCCTACTCCAGGTAAGCAGCTTTGTGGGAAGGCTATCATAGTGGTTACATATTTTACAATTAAATGTAAGGTCAGCAGTTTGAAACCACCATCTGCTCCCAGCGAGAAAGATGGGACTTTCTACTCCCATAAAGAGTTACAGTCCCAGAATGTCGCAGGGGCAGCTCCACCCTGTCCTATGGGGTTGAAATGAGTCAACATAGATGCCAGAGCAACGAATCAATCAGCCAAGAGTCTAAGAGACAAAAAGGTGTGTTTCTGATTTCTGGTATGGATCCTGAATCTGCCTTATTGACCGCTGGTTCCTTGGACTTGAGCCAACAACCTCCCACATTGCCTAAAGACAATGGAAGCTAGTGGTTTTCCATACTGCCTGCTGACCTTGGATTCATTCAATTCTTCAACCACGAGCCTGATCTGCCTACCTTGGCTTCATCCACCTGTTCCTCCACTCCTCTGTGGCCTTTCTGCTTCCTGGATCTTCCTGCTCCTGGTTCACTGCCTCCAGCAACAATGTGAGTAAGGAAAAGCTTCCAAATTACCGTCTTAGCCCTGGAGTGGAATTAGACTGGTCATACCTGCTTCTTCCACTCTGCGAGCCACTTATATTGCATACCACGGACTGCCAAAAGAACAAACAAATCTGTCTTAGAAGTATAGTCAGAATGCTTCTTATAACCAAGGATGGGGAGGATTCATTTCACATACTTTGGACATGTTGTCAGGGAGACCAGTGCCTGCAGAAGGATGTCATGCTTCATAACATAGAGGTTTATCGAATGAGAGGAAGACTCTTAATGATGGATTGACACAGCAACAGTGAGCTCAAACATTACAGCAATTGTGAGGGTGATGCAGGACTGGTGAGTGTTTTGTTCTGTTGTACATGCGGTGTCACTATGAGTGGAAAAGGACTGGATGGCACCTAGCAAATAACTAAATACCTATCTCCATCTGTATCACTGGTTAAAGATAGATCTACCCTTGTCATACCTGTACCCATATTCATATGCACATCCATTTCACATCTATATCTATCATCTATCTACCTACCTATCATATACTATCTATCTATCTATCTATCTATCTATCTATCTATCTATCTATCTATCTATCTACACATATAACTAGTTTTACTCCTCTAGAGAATTCAGCCTAACACAAATCTCAGTGCGCATCTTACTCTTTTTCCCTGACCTTCATCTTCATTTTTGGTGGCATAGGAGTTATGCATTGGGCTGCTAACTGCAAGGTCAGCAGTTGGAATCCACCAGCTTCTCTGCAAAAGAAAGAAAAGGCTTTCCACTCCTGTGAAGAGTTAGAGTCTTGGAAATCAACAGGGGCAGTTCTACCTTCATCATGAGTCAGAATTGATTCCATGGCAGTAAGATTTTTGTTGTTGTTGTTTTCTACTTTACCGAGCATGCTGTCCTTTTCCAGGGACTAGTTTCTTATGATATCATGTCAAAATCATGTGAGGAAGTCTGGGCATCCAAGAAAAACTTGTTTGTTCTTCTGTGAATTCATCATATTTTAATCCACAAAATTTAGATTCATCAATTCAAAACAGTCCTTACCTATTTATTTTCAACTATCAGCTCCGAATTAAATGGACTACTACCATAGTATCAATTAGTCACACTTTATCAGCTTTAAAATATTGATGACCATACCTTATGTTGTTGCTGTTAGGAGCTGTTTTATTGGTGTTGATTCATACTAACCCTATATACAACAGATGTAAATATTACCCAGTTAGCACCATGCTGGCAACTGGTGTTATGTTTGATTCCGTTGTTGTAGCTATTGTGTCAATCAATTGACAGCTACTAGCAGCAGCAGCTGTGAATGTGTGTGTAGTTATACGTATATATTGTTCTTCTGTGCTGGCTGTTGAATTAATTCTGTCTCCTAGCAACCCAATGTGTATAGACAGAGCATTTTTCTATACTAAAACAGACTGCAACATATTTTTATCGTGAAACTGATGAGTGGGTTGAAACTGTCAGTCTTTCAGTTAGTAGGCTAGTCCTCAGCCATGGTAACATCAGGACTCTCGCTTTCTCAAATTTACACTTCACTCATCTGTAGTAAGAGTATGTATTTCAAATGATTAAAATAGTGAATTAGATATGTTGTTTTTCTTTCTGGGCATCATTATATTGTTACAACTTATATACTTATAAGAGAGGCAACTACCAAAAAATATTTAAAATTCCTGTTGATCCTTCAGGATCTTAAATTGTTCTTCAGTTCTTCATTTTAAAGTATCTTTCCTGATATCCAGGTAGAGTTAGATCCTCTGGTTATGTGCTTCATAGCTCCCTCCACTTTTCTCTCATATAACTAACTATAAATGATGGTAATTAATAAAGTGTGTAATTATATTTTAATATAGTAACAACATTTATGTAACATTTATTCAGCTCTTAAATCAGATATTCAACTTAATAATCCATATATGTAGTTTAATATTTAGGAATTAGAACCAACTTTCAGAAATTATTATATCATCTGATTTTTCAGATGAGAAAAATGAGGTTCAGAAAAGTTACCGTATATACTCATGTATAAGCCAAGTTTTCATTTGGCTTATACACAGGTCAGTGGTACCCCAGTGAGGTGTAACATCTCACAGGTGATTGCCATTCCTCTGCTGTTCATTCAAAGCCCCGCTGACACTTCAGGGTTTTGAATGTTTGCTTACTAACATCTAATCAATCAGAGCCATCCTATGACGTGGACAGCTCCAATTCACAGAAGCACCCATAGTGATTCACTTACACCGGCAGCTGAACTGATGCTGCGCTCCGTCTCTCCCCTCTGTTCTCTGTGTTAATTCACATTCTGCATTTCCCACTCTAGGCTTATATTTGAGTCCATCCATTTTTCTGGTTTCCCAGGTAATAATTAGGTACCTCGGCTTATACTCAGGTTGGCTTATATTCAAGTATATATGGTAGGTCACTTTCCCACTTAATCATCTTGTTAGAAATGGCGCTAATTTTGTAATCTAAATAGTTAGCGCTGAGTAATGTCAACTTACAGCTTTCTTTCTATTTCTGTATATTAAATGAAATTCTCTCCTTTTATTATTTCATCATTTTTCAGTGCTTTCTTCATGTGTGAAGAAACAGACCTTTGTATCTGTATGTGTTGATTAGTTACCATACTCACAGAAATCAAGATAAAGCTAATAAAGTGAAATATATTTTTAGAATCATATGAAAATGCTTTTAAATATTTTAGGATATTTTCTACAGTTATTTTTTAAAGGCTGCATCTGCAAGATGAGTCTTCTTTTAAAAAATACATAATCTAGGTAGGAACCTTGGTGGTAGGGAGTGGTTACTAGTTGGGCTATTAATTGCAAGTTTGGCAGTTTAAAGCCACCAACTGCTCAATAGAAGAAAGAGGAGACTCTCTTCTCCCTTAAAGATTTACATGATTGGAAACCCATAAGAGCAGTTCTACTCTGTCGCATGGGGTCTCCACGAGTCAAAATTGAGTTGTTGGCAGTGAGTTTGGGATTTGGGTCATAACACTAAGAGAATTTTCAGATTTTGAGTATCAAACTATAGAAATACATCTCAATGCTGTAAATCAAATGAAGTGTTCAAGGTTATCAATCATAAATTGACCTAAGATAACACAGACTAATGATCACCACCTTTTGATCCATGGTTCTCATGCTGACTTCTTCCTCATGGTCATTAAGGGGTCTTAGGACTGGGACTTTCCCCTAGTGCTATCCTTTTATTAGTCTAATGACAGTTAGGCTGCTCGTGCTATAAATTGAACACAGGTTTTGAGGAATCTTATTTTTCACACTAGGTATAGGACTCCTTTGTGGCACTTTGTGCTATCTTTTTATTTTGTAAGGTCTGATGCTGAAATCTGAAAGCAAAAAAAATCATTATTCCATGGACAGCAAACCAATGACACTTACAACCCTGATGCCGTAGCATCTTCTGAAGGTTGATGTAAATGCATTAATCATTCTGCCAGGATCTGGATTTATAGTCTAGTTTGTGTAAGAGCATCATGATGAGCAAGGCTTTTTATGTTTTAACACAATATATTAAATTAAACATTTTCAATATATCTTTTCTTTCCTCCTTGGAAGAAGATTTTAAAATATTTAGAACAATTGGTATAGCTTACTTAAGTTTATAATATTTTGTTTGGACAAATTAAACAAAGACTAGTATAACTACTCTAGTAGATTTTAGTTACTATTTTTTTAAAATACAAACCAGAAAGTGAATCAGTGTCATTTCTTCAATGAAGAAACCCTGATAGGTTCCTATAATTCATGTAATTTATTGTAGTAGAATTTAATTGTGTAAATATGATTATAATGACTATTAAGTAATAATGTCTTAAATATGTATTATAAATACAATGAAAACTTTGTTTTCTATGAATATGATTGTCTAGTCTAATGATAAAATATTCAGAGAGATATTCATAGTGGGTTTGTGACTAACCCAGAACTCAAAACACTGCCATCCAGCCAATTCTGACACCTAGGGACACCCTAGGGCAGAGTGGAGCTGCCCCTGTGAGTCTCCCAGGCTGTAAATCTTTATGGAAATAGAAAGTTTCATTTTTCTTCTGTTAAGCCACTGCTGGTTTTGAAATGCTGATCTTGAGTCCAAAGCATAATCCAGAAGATCTGGTGGCATGGTGGGGTACATGATGGGCTGTTAACCCAAGCTTCGCAATTCAAAACCCAGAGCTACTCCATGGGAGAAAGACAATGCTTTCTACTCCTGTAAAGTTTAACAGTCTCACATACCCAAAGTGTCCGCTCTGATCTTCCCTGTAGGCTTCATAGGAGTAGCAATTGACTCAATGTCAGTAAATTTGGCTTTGACTGAAGCCATGCTACAAAGTATATGTAATGTTCCTGAGAGTTTGACCCCTGAGTTTGTTTCTATGACAGATTCAAAATATGCACAGCCCTCATATATCTTTTATGCCCTGGATTATGTTGAACATACGCTGCGTGGTTAATGTTATTCTTTGTAGAGATCTGACAACATGTTTTAAAAGGAGAAGTAAATAATTGCTCAGAAGCAGATAGAATTCATATATACGATTATTACTATACTGCCATGTGTGTCAGGATTTATGAATTAAAAGGCATGGATTATGTCAGATCATTATGTCAGATCACAGGGAACAAATGAGCAATCACAGATGAAACTTTTGGAGCGGAACCTTGGGAAATCCACATTAGTATTTACACACATGAAGATGAATGAATGGGCGGAGAGGGGCAAGCTGGCTCCTTGAACTACAAGGGATCACGGCCTAGCCTTCTCTTGTAGACAAAGCAAAGTGAGTGGGAAAAAACAGAAACTCCAGTCTATTCCTGTAACAGCCATTTTGCCTAAAGCTGTTGTTTCTAGGAAAGTCTTTTTGGGTCGGAATTGATAGATGGCACCTACCAGCAAGAATAACAATAAGAGGTGGCACAATTACATGTGACCGTAAACAAGACCCAACTCTATACCTGGTGCTGAATAAAAATGAAGCAATTGTAGCTGTCTTCTTTTTATCCTGTTCCACAAAAATCAAGGTTTCTTTCTCACCATTTAGCCGAATGTGTTTTTCATATAATCACTAGGTGGTTTCAAATTCATATAAATATTTAGAACACAAAAAGCACTGTATATGAACCTGAGAAAGTCATGATCATGACTTTATTGAAGTGGTCTCGTGGTTGCACTTGGACTGCTGTCTGCATGGCCCGCAGTTTGAAACCACCAGCAGCCCTGGGCGAGAAAGCTTACCCTTTCTACTCCTGTAAACAGTTACAGTCTCGGAAACCCACACAGGGTGGCTCTGAGTCAGCATGGGACACATGGAAGTCAGTTTGTGGGATTCCTTCCCAGTCTTCTCTTTTCTGCACCACACTCTCCTCCCCTTCACTTTGAAGCTTCTGACCATCTGTGGATCAGTTCCTTCCCTGCCCTCTTTTAAAGAGTGTGCCTACCTTCCCTGAATATTTTAACTCCCCAACTTACACTTAGCTCAAATGTCTCCCCTGGAAAATCACGCCCAACTCTTCAGCAAGAGCTGACATCTCTGTGCTCTCTGGATTCTAGAGCGCACTAAACATTGCTCAGAAGATGATTCAGTTCTTCTGTAAACTTAGGGGGAGATCAGGCTGAAGGCTGATTCGAATGTTTTAATTCTGAGAAATATAACCATCTATTTTTAAAAATGAATAAAAACTAATATTAATGCCACGTATTTTTGAATCATAGGCTTAAAACGGCCTTTTAAAGGTTGCAAACATTGCGATCTCACTCTAGACTGACAAGCATGCTTCTCCGGACTGGAGCCAGTATTCATCGAGGAAGAATGACTTTGTGCTCCGTCCTCGGGTTCCGCTGGTCGAGCTAGCCTTTCTACTTCTCCAGTGCAGTTTGCACAGAAAATAGATTCAAACTTTCTTGGACGTGACTTAGGATGCCAAGAAATAGTAAAAAGTATACTATCTGACCTTTTAATGATATCATTAGACAAATATTATCGTGGTCTCTATCTGGGTTTGTTACTTTCAACATCTGCAGACATCGAGGTAATGAATTTCTTCTTTAAGTGCCATCTATCAGTCCTCTGCGGAGCTGACCCGGGGAAATGCAATAGACCAATGAAGCAAATGGAACAGAAGACTCTCTTAACTCTTTTCTTTAAGTCGGTGAACGATTAAAAGTTTATTTTGTGGATATGTGGACAAGACTCCCCTCTCACTCTCTCTCTTTTCCCTTCTCTAGATTTTTCCCAACTGTATCTACGCTGATTGCATTTTAAAGAAATCCATTGACATTAAATCTCCTCAAGGCATTCAACATTACACACACACACACACACACACACACACACACACCTCATTCAAATCCATACATCATGAGTTTTTTACAATACAAAAAATGGCATTGTGATCATGAACATGAATACCAGTGTAACTAGTTTGGGAAACAATACACCAGACTCTTGGTAACCAAATCTGAGAGAAAATTGGTAGAAATAAGTCAAAGATTGGTTTGTAGAAGGGTTAAAAGCAGGTGATGTTCCCTGGGAATCATTCAGCTGTGTTTTGGACAGGAAACCAAAGCCAAACCAAACTTACTGCCATCACGTGCATTCTGACTATAAGTAGTTCCTGTATATAGGGATTTTCCAAGGCTATCAATCCTTGCCGGAGAAGACAGTCTCATCTCATCCTGCAGAACAGAGCAGCTGGTGATAACCTTGCAGTTACAGCCTAACATCTAGCCCCTAGCAAGAAACTTTATTTGGAATTGACTATCTATGCATTGTACTTACTCAGAAGAAAGCGTCTACTTGTACTAAATTCACTATTCATGATCTTCCAATAAAACGACATGGTCAGTTTATGCAGAGTCAAGATGTGTTACACAAATGCTAGTCTTCATTGTTCAGTCAGGCAGAAACATGCAGATGAAAGTAGAGAAGTACAGCTGTCTGAAGGAGTATGACAGACGTTTGAACAAAGCAAACCCTGCAATGGGAGTCGAGATTTGAAGTGATGCTTACTAATGACTGTGTCCAGTCCATGCACAGAGTGGTTCTGGAGAAAAGGGTAGATCACATGTGCTCTCCTAACCCACACGACGGAGGTGAAAAACTCATCAAGGCAGAAAGCTGCAATGAGAGAAGATGATACCTTTTATTTTTCATAATATATGCCTGGAAAAAGCAATGATGCAAATTGATAAGTACACTCATGTCCAAATGTTTCTTAGCTATCAAAGTCTTGTTTTAATCTAAATGTTATTCACAGTTTCAATATCTAAAGTAGATCATTCCTAAAAGATAACTTTGGGTATCCGAGAGAGGAAAGACTAAAATTCAAATTTCTGAGGCTATGATGCTGTGCTTAAGCCAGCTTCAATCATTCCGAGGAAATCCACAACAGAAAGTTTAACATCAGAGATCCAGGCCAGCACTCATATTCTGCAGATAAGAAGTCGGAGGACCGTGAAGGTCAAGCACCTCATCTTTTGAGACTTGGTAAAATAGAAAGTCTTTGGCTTCAGTGTCAGTAGTTCTTACTTTGGCAATTTACTCATAAAGTGCCTTCTAATAAAGATTTCTAGTGAACATGTTACTCAATTTGCTGGTTCACTGAAAGGTTACTGCCAACATGCGAACAGATGAGAAAAGCCTTATGCATGGTCAGAATACCGCAATGTGCACGGTCAGCATTTCACCTGAGGCCAGCTACGTTCGTCTTTAGGCTTTTCCATTTCTTATAACTTTTGTGCTTCTGCCATGTGCCCATAATGAAAATATTTCATTGAATCATTTTTTGAATAGACCAATTTCATTTCAATATCATGTTAGTATGATGACCTATTTAATGCTTTTTCTTGAAATTTTTATATCATAGAGACAAAGCATGTCATTTCTATTTTCATAGTTATTGTTAGGTGCTGTTGTGTCAGCTTCAGCTCACCAAGACCCAGGTAAACAGAAGAAAAACACTACCCCGTCCTGTTTCATTCTCACAATAGTTGTTAATCTTGAGCCCATAGTAGCCACTGTGCCAATCACACACTGGAGCAGTGGGGTTCTCAACCGTCCTCACGCCGCGACCCTTTCATCCAGTTCCCCTCATTGTGGTGACTCTTCAACCATAAAATTATTTTTGTTGCTACTTCATCACTGTCATTTTTCTACTGTTATGATTTGGGTGACCCCTGTGAAATGGTTGTTTGACCCCCAAGAGGTCATGACCCACAGGTTGAGAACCACTGCTGGAGGGTCTCCCACTTTTTACTGACTTTCTATTTTATCCAGCATGATATTAATAGCCAGAGACTTGTCCCTCCTAATAGCTTGCCCCTGTTATATTTCATCTAGACAAACCTGTTCACTCCTTTTCACACCTACTCACTGCCATGGAGTCCGTTCTGATATACAGAAAACCAATTTGATGGCTTCCTAACAGCATACAGGGTTTCTAAGGCTGTCCATCTTTATCGGAGCAGATGGTCTAATTTTTCTCCTCCTGAGCAGCTGGTGGGTTTGAATAAAAAACTTGTGGTTAGCAGGACAGTATTTACCCTGTATAGCAGCACCAGAAATTAAGAAAACAAAAACAAACCCCCTGTAAATGAATGTGTTCTGATTTACGGTGACCCTATAGATTGGAGTAGATTTGCCCCTGTGGATTTCTGTTTTGTAACTCTTCGGGGAGGAGGGACTTCTCTTCAAAGGAGTTGCTCCCTTGAGGCAGCTGGTGGTTACAAAGCACTAAATTGCGATTGGCCGTCCAACTCTGAACTTCTGTGCCTCAGAACTCCTTAAAGCATTATGCAATTCTAGATAATAAGACTATCTTACCGTATGTACTTAAGTATAGGCCAACCCAAATATCAGTCGAGGCACCTAATTCTACCACAAAAACTTTATTAAAAATGTGCTGAAAAACTCGACTAAAACACCCAAGTATATATGGTAATTAGTGTCAAATTCTCATACACACTTCAAGGCTGACTTCTGGCAAGGTGGTGGACTCAACAGAAAAGTTACCCACACCCTGTAGAACAAAGATCTAAAATACTACATGAAACAGGTCTGGATGATTACTCTGACACACTGAGCTTCTGAGGAAGAATGGAGAAGTGGTTCACATGCTTACAAGAAATGAAACGAAGGTGCTGATCAAGGAGACAGATGAAATAGTGACTCACCAGGTAGCCTAATGCAGAGGCGCTATTCCGAACACTTGGAAGCAGCATTCTGATCAGGGTGACAACGTGACCATTTACTCTACTTAGCAGAACTTCATCCACACAGGTAGATTATGACCAGAAATGCATGATCTTCTCTTTACTTCGACTACCCTCCCAGAGAGCAGAAGTGAGGCTAGCCATGGCTCTTACTCAACATGTGGAGATCACCCTCTGCAAGGCCCCTGTTTTATCTGGGGTCAAAGACACACCTTCCTGAATTGGCCACTGGGTGCCTGCCATTCCATATTGGGAGTCACACACTCTCTGCTTCCTTTGTCCTAGCAGATCTTGTGATGCCAGGTGGACAGAAGCCCTTCTAGGACCAGAAGCGCTGACTCCACTTGCCCTCTGAATTACAGGAATTCATCCCAGCAGCAGGTGGCTCTCCCCAGCCACCATGTCGACCTGCAGAATATTTAAAAAGGACTAAGAACCCACCACCCAAGGCCTCTTCAGCCTTCAAAGCAGTACTGGAGCTCTTGCCCCACAATACAGCCGCAATGGCAGACCCGCCACTGAAAGACGCACACAGCTCGGTGTTCTCTTTCCTTTTGTCTTGGCTTTCCCTTTCCTTATCTTTTATTTATTTTTATTTTTCTGGTGAGCTTATGACTTTTCCTCCATTTCTCTTTTACATTTCCTATTTCCCCCACCTTCCTGCTTATTATTCTCCTTTTCATTTCTTGTTTTATATTTCATTTTTATTTTAATTATCATTTTTCTTTTCTTACTGTTGTTGATTTTCTCCAACGTAATAAGTTCAGAGAAGACAAGTCACCTGTTTCTAATAAGTCAAACACAATGCCTACTGTCTAATAGGCTGACCTCTAAGGGAACTGGCTCCTACTCCTACAGTGAGAAGATGGTTAGGGGTAAACACACAGATTATGATGCTCAGATAAAAGCAAAGAAAATTGTAAGCGAGGAAACCAAGCAAGAATCAACCCTTGGGTGCGTCAGTGCCCTATTCCCCTGCCACACATCTCTCTTTTTTTTCCTCCCCTTTTCTCATGTCCCCCCCCCTCATTTTTAATTGCCTACAATTTTTAACCCCTGGATTTGGTCTGGCCCCTGCCAAACTATCTGGATCTCACCCGTGGAGTGAGTATACAGTAGCTTATTCCTTGTGCCCCTTTTGCATTTTTCTTTCTTTCTGTTTTATAAACTTACCTCAGCAGACTCATGTTGTAGTTATCTTTTTGTGCTTGTCTTACTTCACTTAGCATAATTTCCTCCAGTTCTTCCCATCTGATGATATTCTTCATACGTTCATCACTGCGTTTTAGCAATGCATAGTACTTCATTGTATGTATGCACCACAGTTTTTTAATCCATTTGTCTCTTTATGGAAATGTGGGTTGTTTCCAACTCCTTGTGAACTGTGCCTCGATGAACACTGGAGCACAGATGTCTGGCCGTGGTTTGTTTCTTGCCTCTTCTGGGCATATACCCAGTAGGGGAAATGCTGGGTTGTATGGTACCTCAATGTCCATCTCTTTTAGAAATCGTCAAATCCATTTCCACAGTGGCTGTATATACCTACAGGTCCAGCAACAGTAGATGATAGTTCCTAATTCTCTGCATCCCCCCAACACTTGTTACTTTCTGGTTTTTTGAATTGGGCTATCTTTGAGGGTGTTAGGTAGTATCTCATAGTTGTTTTGATTTGCATTTCTCTTCTGGCTAATGATCAGGAACATTTTCTCATACGTTTATTGGTCATTCAGATTTCAGAACTCTGTGAAACTTCTGTTCAGATCCTTTGCCCACCTCCTCAGTGGGCAGTTAGTTTTTCTCTCATTTTAAGCTTGCAAAGTATTGTAGATTTTAGTAATAAGGCCTTTGTCTGATGTGTCATTGCTAAAGATGTTTTCCCACTTTGTGGGCACTCTTATTACTCTCTTGATGAATTCTTCTGATGTACACAGGTGCCTTATCTTCAGTATATCCCACTTGTCTATTTGTGACTCCTCTGTATTTGTATCCTTCACTATTGCTGATAGCCTATGCATTCCCTGTGGCAAGGTCCTCAAGTTTGTCCCAATTCCCTCCTTAATGGCCCTTATTGTTTGGGGTTTTAATCTCATTGTCTGTGATCCACTTTGAGTTTGTTCTTGTGCATGAAGTGAGGTAAAGGTCTTGCTTCATTTTTCTGCAGGTAGATACCCATTTTTTCCAGCACCACTTGTTGAACAGTGCATCTACTTCCTATTTCATATTTTGGGGGCCCTTATCAAACATCAGTTGCCTGTATGCTGATGTTTTTATTTCTGGGTCTTCAGCTCTTTTCCATTGGTCTGAATATCTGTCGTTATACCAGTGCCACACTGGTTTGACTACCGTGGCTGTATAGTATGTGCTAAGGTCAGGAAGAACAAGCCCTCCCACTTTGTCCTCTCATTGAGGAGTTCTCTGCTACTTCTGTGCTTCTTCCCTCTCCACATGAAATTGGTAATCAGTTTTTCCAATTCTTTGAAGAAAGATGGTGGTATTTGTATCGGGATAGCATTGAACTTAATATAGTGCCTTGGGCAGAACTGGCATCTTTACTATATTGAGTCTCTCGGTCCACAAGCATGGGCTATTCTTCCATTTGCTGAAGTCACTCTTGGTTTCTTGTAGTAGTGTTTTATAATTTTCCTCATAAAAATCTTTCATTTTTTAAAGTCAGGTATATCCCTAGGTATTTCAGTTTTTTGCTTGGCTATTGTAAAGGGTACTACCTTTTTAATCGTCTCTTCTGTGATCTTATCTGATACAAAACACAGTTTTAAAAAAGAAACAAAAATCTTCAAGGCAAAGGGAAATTATTGCTCAAGTAAGTAAAGTGCAACTATTTTCATAAACACTACAATAATAAAATAAAAGTTATAATCAAGTAATAAATAGGGGTTTCTATATTACACCCACTGCCAATCTTTCCATTTGTCCTACTTGGGTGGCTTTTTGTTGTTGTGATGCTAGGAACTATGTCAGTGAGGCTTCCAGTGGCAGCAGGGTCACCCAAGGGGAACAGGTTTCAGCACAGTTTCCAGAGTAAGAGCAGACATTGAAAAGGTATACACTGACCACTTCAGCACAATTAGCCACTTAAAACCCTATGGATAGCATCACGATATCATCAGATGCTGAAAACCTCATGTATAGAAACAGAACCTTATGAGAAACAGTGCCAGAAGATGAGCCCCTCAGGTAGAAAGGCACTCAAAACAAGACCGAGGAAGAGGTGACCTTCCAAAATAAAGCCCACCAGTATGATGCAGATGTCATAACACTGTGAGAGGAAAGGCTTTGCTATCCTTATTTACGGACACGGCACTACTCTGAGAAAAAAACAGCTGCAAACATCAATTAATAATTGGAAGTTGGAATTCATACAAAATATAAATTTAGGGAAATTGGAAGTCATAAAAATGAAATAGAATGCATGGAGATCAATATTCAATATGCCAGGCATTAGTGAACTGATGTCGACTGGTATTGGTCATTTTGAATCAAAATATCATATAATTTACTGTGCTGGGGATGACCTGTTAAAGAGGGATGGTGTCTCACTCATTATCAAAAGTATATTTCAAGATCTATCTTGAAGTGCAATGCTGTGTATGGTGGGGTTGTAGCTATCCAAATACAAGGAAATTGTATCAATACAAGTACATTCAAATATATGCACCAACCACAAAAGTCTGAAAGAGTTCAAACATACAATCAATATGTGTTAATATTTCTTCCATGTGGGCTTTGTTGCTTCTGAGTTCGATGGCCCCTTGTTTACCTTCAAGCCTTTGTCAAGACCCCAGATGCTATATCTTTTGATAGCCGGCCACCATCAGCTTTCTTCGCCACCTTTGCTTATTCACCCACTTTGTCTTTAATGGTTGTGTTGGGAAGGTGAGCATCATAGAATGCCAATTTAATAGAATAAAGTATTCTTGCATTGATGGAGTACTTGAGTGGAGGCCCAATGTCCTTCTGCTATATTAATACTAAACCTATAAATATATGCACATAGATCTATTTCCCCATCCTCATATATAAATATATTTGCATAAGTACATGTCTTTATCTAGACCTCTATAAATGTTCTATATCTCCCAGCTCTTTCCTCTATTTCCTTTGAATTTCCTCCTGTCCCACTATCATGTTCAGTCCCCACCTAGGTTTCAGCAATTCTTCTTCATTACATTACCCTTGATCATGCCCTACCAGACCTCCTATGCCCTCCCCATCACCGATTTGGATTACTGTTCCCTTGTCGCTGGATTTGTTAGCACCACTACCTTTCCCCCTACTTCCCCCTCTCGCATGTTCCCCTGGAACTGTCAGTCCTATTGTTTTCTCCTCCAGATTGGTCATCCAGTCTATCTTATTCAGACAGACCTGCAGAGATAATAACATGCACAAAAACAAGACAGAGCAAAACCAAGCAATAGTATACAACAAAACAACAACAACAAACCAATGACAAAAAAAAACCCAACCCAAAACACAACAAGAAAGAAAAGCTTTTAGTTGGTTCAAGAATCATTCATTGGCCTTTAGGAGTGTTTTCCAGTCAAGTCTGTTGGGGCACCACACCTTGGCCCCAAAGTCCACCTTCAGCATTCCCTAGGGACCTCGCCACTCCATTCCCTTGCTTTTCTGTTGCACCCCCTTAGTGTTTTGCCTCGGTGTAGCAGGATCAGATCAGGTGCAATTCCCATGCTATGTCTCTGGTGTTGTCCCCTGTAGGGCTATGGGTCAGTGAGGGACATCATGTCTCATAGTGGGGCCGGCCATGTGGTCCTCTCTGTGTACTGGCTGCTCTAATTGGAAACATCGTCCTCACGGCTGGGTGTGCTAGGATGTGCTCTACTCTCTCCTCCTCCCCTTCATCTTCTCCCATGTGCTCTGACCAGATATGTGCCTCTCCTCTGGTGGGGAGGGGAGGTTGTCCACTTAGTGGTTGGGATTGGGGTCAGCCCCACAGACCTCTCCACTGGTTCCCTACTCCACGCCAGCATGTTGCATTCACACAGCAGCCTGTGTGATCACGAGGTGCTGAACAGATCAGTTATCAGGCATCCAAGAATGAAAAGTCATATCATTGTTTGCTCACCTCCATGATATGATCACTGAAAACAAATGGGTGCATGAACAAATGTGGTAAAGAAAGCTGATGGTGCCTGGATATCAAAAGATATAGCATCTGGGGTCTTAAAGGCGTGTAGATAAACAAGCGGCCATGTAGCTCAGAAGCAACAAAGCCCACATGGTAGAAGCACACCAGGCAGTGTGATCATGAGGTGTCAAAGGGATCATGTATCAGGCATCATGAGAACAAAAAAAATCTTATGATAGTGAATGAGGGAGGGAGTGCAGAGTGGAAAACCAAAGCCCATTTGCAGGCCACTGGACATCTCCTTACAGAAGGGTCTTGGGGAGGAGACAAGTCAGTCAGTATGCAATGTAGCAATGATGAAAAATACAACTCCTCTAGTTTCTAAATGCTTCTTCCCCACCCCCTACCCCCACTATCATGATCCCAATTCTACCTTGCAAGTGTGGCTACACAAGAGGAGGTACACTGGTACAGATAGGAACTGGAAACACAGGTAATCCGGGGCAGATGATCCCTCAAGGACCAGTGGTATGAGTGGAGATACTGGGAGGGTAGAGGGAGAATGTGTTGGAAAGGGGGAACTGATTACAAGGATCTCTATGTGACCTCCTCCCTGGGGGATGGACAACAGAAAAGTGAGTGAAGGGAGATGTTGGACAGTGTAAGATATGACAAAATAATAATTTATAAATTATCAAGGGTTCATGAGGGAGGGGGGAGCGGGGAGGGAGTGGAAAAAATGAGGACCTGATGCCAAGGGCGTAAGTGGAGAGCAAATGTTTTGAGAATGATGGAGGCAATGAATGCATAAATGTGCTTTACACAATTGATATATGTATGGATTGTGATAAGAGTTTTTATGAGGCCCTAAAAATGGTTAAAATATTTATTAATAATTATTACTGATTGTGATCAAAAGTTGGAAAGAGAGGAAGGAGCAGTAGTTGGAAAATATGGGCTTGGTGATAGAAACAAAGCTGGAGATCACATGATATACTTACTTAAAAGACCAACAACTTGTTCATTGAAAATATCTCTTGTCAACAAAATAAAAATTGACTATACACATGGTGACACTCCAGATGGAACACACAAAAATCAAATTCGCTGTTTCTGGGGAAGCTTGACATTAGCAGCTAAAATGAGACCAGTGGCTAAATATGGAACCAATCATCAACTGCTCCTGTTCAGGGAGGCAGCAGTCGAGAGATCAAACGACATCTTGCATTTAGTAAATCGGCTGCTCAAAAACTCTTTACAGTATTGAAAAGGAAGGATGTTACTTTGAAGACAGAGTACACTTGGATTGGTCCATTGTATTTTCAGTCACCTCAAATGCATGAGAAAGTTGAACATTGAATAAAGATGACCAGTGAAGCATTGGCGCATTTGAATTATGGTGATGGCAACGAATATTGAAAGTACCACAGGCTGGTGATCATGAGGTGCCAGAGAGATCAGTTATCAGGCATCAAAGAACAAAAAATCACATCATTATGTGCTCACCTTCCAGACACGGTCACTGAAGACAAATGGGTGCATAAGCAAATGTGGTGAAGAAAGTTGATGGTGCCAAGCTATCAAAAGATACAGCATCTGGGGTCTTAAAGGCTTGAAGGTGAACAAGTGGCCATCTAGCTCAGAAGCAACAAAGCCCACGTGGAAGAAGCACACCAGCCTGTGTTATCACAAGTTGTCGAGGGGATCAGGAATCATATATCAAAAAACAAAAAATCAAATCACTAAGAATGAGGGGGAGTGCAGACTGAGGACCCAAGACACATCTGTAGGCAACTGGACATCCCTTTACTGAAGGGTTGCAGGGAGGAGATGAGCCAATCAGTGTGCTGTGTAGCAACAATGAAACATATAATTTTCCTATAATTTCTAAGTGTTTCTCTCTCATCTCCCGCCCCCCACTACCATGATCCCAATTCTCCCTTACAAAGCTGGCTAGACCAGAGAATGTACACTAGTACAGATAGGAACTGGAAGCACAGGGAATTCAGGATAAATGATCCCTTCAGAACCAGTGTTGAGAGTGGTGAAACCGGGAGGGTGGAGGGACGGTAGGGTAGAAAGGGGGTACCGATTACAAGGATCTACATATAACCTCTCAGGTGGACAGATAACAGAAAAGTGGGTGAAGGGAGACGTCAGACAGTGTAAGATATGACAAAATAATAATTTAACAATTATCAAGCGTTCCCGAGGGAGAGGGGAGCAGGGAGGGAGGGGAAAAATGAGGAGCTGATGCCAAGGGCTTAAGTGGAGAGCAAATGTTTTGAGAATGATGAGGGCAACGAATGTACAAATGTGCTTGACACAATTAATGTATGTATGGATTGTGGTAAATTGCACAAGCCCCCAATAAAATAATTTTTTAAAAAAGAAAGAAAAGAATAACCATGGGCTGTCAAAAAATAAACAGCAAATCTGTCTTGGAAGTAGTACAGCTAGAATGCTCTCGAAAGACAAGGAGGGTAGACTTCTTCTCATGTGTTTTGGATATGTTATCAGGAGAGACCAGTCCCTGGAGGAAGGCATCGTGCTTGGTAAGATACAGAGCAGTGAAAAAGAAAAGGCCCGCTACAAAATGGATCGACACAGTTGCTGCAACAGTGTGAGGATGACGCAGAACTGGTGTTTCATTCTGTTGACCTAGGGATGCTGCGTCAAGTCTGATTTGACAGAATCTATCCACAAACACATATCACACGCACAGTCCAAGACATTGATGTGTTTCAGTTTTTCCCATTTGTGAACTTCTGTGGGAAAATAAAAGTGTCAATTTTCCCCTTATACATTAGATTAAAATGTTTAAATATTAGACAATAAGAGTTAAATTAGAAAAAATGGTACTTTTAATTGGCCACTTGTGTTAAAATAATGTAATTGTTTCATTGTTGAATGTGAGAAAAGTTTATTTGAATAAAATCAGCAGAGTTCTAAGATATTGAAACTTAAGTATGACAGGACACTATAAAAAGAAAAAAAGCGGGGAAACTTCTGACCCAGTGTTAGGAACTAGAATTAAATTTACATTACAAAAATATCAACAGAGGATAGAATCCAATGTGGTTAACTAGGATGTAACAAAGAAAAATAAATTAGCAGAGGAACTTTAAATACAGAATGGTAAGTGGAACAACATTTGATATTATAAATATAAGCAGAAACTAAATGGAAAAAAGTTAATTAAGAACAACATGAAAATAAACAGTACTAGAACCAAAGAGGGGGAAATGGTGCTAGTGATTGAAAATAACTTTGACGAAATGAGGGTATCAGTATATTTTTGGCAAACTTTCTTTGAATAATATACTCGTTTTAATTATAGAATGTTTTTACTGATGAAGGATACTGTTTTGAGTACAGTATTTCCTTTTATTCATAACTGAACCAATGATGACTTCTTTCCTAATGCTTGACTTAAAGACATCCTGTTCAGGAGTCAGCTCCCAATTCCTTAGACAGCACCACAAGGTAGGTAAAATTAAAGAATAATATTTGTTCTCACTTTCAATAACGTGATCCTGGGTTTTTTTAATGTTGAATAATTATTTCCTCTCTCTTATTTCTTGTTAGTGTCTACAGCACTTGTTTTCTCTTTTTAGGGATCATAGACTTTGCTAGAATATGTGTCCTCATCCTGTTTTTCTTTTCTCTTCTTCTAAATCAAAATATAACAGCAGACATAAATTGGCAAACTTGAACAGGGATATACGTGATTATAATTGAATGCCTTCTTTCATAAAGTAAAATATCACAAACATTAGTTCTGATTTAGACCTATTTAAATTCATATTGAATTAGTAAATAATTCACTTCTCAAAGTATATTAAGCTAACTGTACACTAATTTTGAGTCAGTTGAATTGTATTTATTATACTCTTCTTTACACACTTTAAAAAAACCTAAATATACTCTCTAAGTCTAAGATAAATTCATTTTAGTTCTGTCATTATTCTATTTTCAGTTAACTATTTATTGAAAACGTATCTCTTAATTAAAGTACTGTGGATGGTCCAAAGAAGAATCAGATGGCTTATTAAGGAAGATGAATGTGGGCTCTCACGACTCTATTACAAAATAGACAATGAAACGTTTTATAAAACGGCCCCATTTTAAAGGGCTGTGAAAGGATCTTTGCTCCTTGTGCATCATCTTTTCTCTTACTTAGGTTATCCTGACTTAGCTGAAGCCAGTGCCTCCAGTATGGCTGGATAGATTCTTTCTACATTTCCCTTTAAACAATACAATTTTTTACTGAATTAGCAACCATCCAGCTTCTTTTTCTTCTGGGGCATTAGTGACTGAGGGAAGAGAATTAAATAGAATACTTGGTTCATTTTCACCCAATGATCATTGTTTTCTGGAAACAGGGAAATATATTACCCTTGGCTATGAACTGGCCAGATTCCCTTGTGTGATTCATGGGAAGAAACATTCTGTTCTTTCATAATAAAACAAAACTCATATCTCAAATGCTTTCTAACCGTTCTAGAATCATTTTGTGACAATCTCTATGATTAACTCAATAGAAGGAAGAAAGGATTTGAACTCTCCTTCAAATGTTTGCATTTTGTTATTCAATGAAAACACCACATTGAATAAAAATTTAGCAGTAGAAATATGTTGAAAATCATCATTTTCATGACAAGAGTGAGGCAATTGAAGGATTGTACTGGACATAAAATTTTGGGGGTTCCAAAAATACCTCAATAATCAAGATACATTATATATAATGAAATATGGACAAAATACAAAAATGTTAATTAAATCCACATCAGTTTTAAGATTTTTTTTCTATTTTGACCCAAGCTGTACTAAGGCTGAGCAAAGCAATGGCATTCTTTCTGAACTTTTGATATCAAAGGGAAGGATTAATTTATTCATTTCAAATTTATTAAACGATGAGAACTGATAAATAAATGTTTAGTTAATAAAGCAAGTTTTGCCACACTAGTCCAAAATTTTGATATGATTGACTTCAAAAATAATTTTAATGGCATGTGGACATCCCTTTGTATGCCTGCCCATGAGTTGGACTGCTGACCTCCAGACTATCAATTAGTCCCTACTAGGGACTCCATGGGAGAAAGAGGAGGTCTGCTCCTGAAAAACATTTGCAGTCTTAGAAATGCAAAGGGTCAGTTCTCAGTCAGATAGGGTGGCCTTGAGACTAGATCAACTTGGTTGGGTCTTGTTAGACATCACAATAACTACTCTTTTATGTTGTTTTTCAATTTTCTAGTGCTCTCTCTTTTGTTTTCCTTTGGGGTCTGATTTCTCCTGCAGATTAGGCCTTACCTTGGGGGACTGGGTACTATTTCTACTGCATTTTGTACCCAGTTTTTATTGCTGTCCTCATAAAAAATCATGATGTCTTTGTTCTTCCCTATAACTTTGTAAATTGTTGTAAAACATAAAAATTCACATGGTTCAAAATTTTGAAAGTGTGGCAATATGTACTTACTTCTTAGTTTTCTTTGGAAATGCTTTACTATCATTTCTGGGTATTCTTTACCACAGCAGACAATGGCTGACATTAATTGTTTGAGGTTTTGTTTTCCAGGAATGAATGGGGATTGAAATTTCGTGGTGCAAGAGAAATACTCCCAACAGAGCCTAACTGCCATCCATGGTGCTAATTATCTATCCCAATCACTTGCATGTCTTTTAAAATTCTGAATTGGGCCATATTATCTAGTTAAAATCAGCTTCTAGTCATATACAATTTCAGATCATGATAAGAAATATTCAGTTATATGTTCCCAATTAGGCTTGAGTGTAGGTGGGTTTGAATAATTATTTGTCTTTGTTTATCTAAGTAAAGCTGTAATCCCCCTTTACTTTGACACATTTTTCTGGTTATAGAACTTCAAATTCATAGCTTTGTTTTGCTCTATTTTCTTTCACTGCTTTAAATATTCTGCTTGACTGACTTCTGGCTTGCATAATTCCTGCTGTGGATTGAAATTTTTAATTAATAAATCTTTTTATTGGGGCTCATACAACTCTTATCACAATCCATACATACATCAGTTGAGCAAAACACCCTTATACATTCGTTGCACTTTGAATTTTGTTGTAAATTCTAACCTCTTTGCCTGTGATTATAATCCCATTTTTAAACAGGGTTCCTTAGTTATGTTAATGCAGTAGTACTAGTGAAGATAGGGTATGTAGTAGTTTCATATCTGGTGTCAACTCACGAAGGGGTGGAGTCTAACCTGTCAATCAGGTCGTAGCTTGATGACTTCATTTAGAGGCACCACAGAGATAAATAGCTGACTGGAGGCCACATATACACACACTCTCTGCTTCCTCTTCTTGCTGACAAGATACATGGAGCTACGCTGATGGCAGTCAGAGCCCTGGAGTTGGAAGAACCACTTGGAGACCCACAACAGTGTTGAGATGCTTCCACAAAACTTTGCACCCACTGGCCTGTGAACTTCCTTCTTTGGGCATTATTGAATTTACTTTGTGAGTTTGTATCAGAATCCCTAGACTAGTATTAGACATATGGGCTAATATTGGAGTTATGGACTTGATCTCTTCTGGACTGGGATGTTTTCTTCATATACAATTATTCTTTGATATAAAGCTCTCCCTGAAATATATATGAGTATCTATTAATTTTTTTTGTAGTCAGTCCTGACAAATACAGGGTATTTATGGAATCAGCCTCTTCTGAGACATGGAAGAGATTAACAAGCAAGTGAGAAGCAGAAATAGGTTTTGTAGCCTTGAAAAATTATTGCACCTTTCTAGTCTGTTCCACAGTGTTACATGAGTCAGTATCAAGTGGAGGTAAGTGAGTTTATATAAATGAATGATCATGCAGCAGAATTTTTGTTGTTGTTTTATTTTTTGTTTCGATAAGCAATGGAGAAAAATGGGCAATACTAAATTTTCATTGCTATTGTCATTCAAGTAGTTAAAAAGTTTCGGTAAAGTGCTTTGGTGATATAGTGGTACATGTTGGACTGCTGATCGCAAGGTCAGCAGTTTGAAACCACCAGCTGAGCTGAGGGAGAAAGATGAGCCTTTACAGCTCTCTAATCTTAGAGTACCATTTCCAGAAATTCACAGGGGCCAGTTTTCCTATGTGCTATATGGTTGTTATGAGTTGGAATTGGCTTATGGGCCATGAATTGGAGTTTTGAGTTTTTTTAGACCTATTATACAAGTGAAGAGTTAGAAATGCAAAATACACTATCTCATATGTTCTGATATTAGTGTACCAAATCCCACCAAACGCATGCATGCAGTCAATTCCAGTTCACTGTTACACCATACTAGACTTAATCCATTCAGAATGAGTTAATATAATAAAAGAAAGATGGTAGTTGCAGGTAAGATTCTTCAATATATCTGCATAATTATATGATTTAGTTGAGCAAGTAACAGAAAGAAGTAATCACCAATTGAAAGATGGTTTTGAAGAAGTGATTCTACATATGACATAGAACAGTACGACACTGGATATTCTGGGAGATTCAGAAGTATATTAAGTACTATTATTATATAATTTAAAAATATCTAATATAACATCTATTTAGAATCCCTACAGAGAACAGGAAGTATTAGAGAGGTAAATTTTGAAAACTAACATTGATGAAACTTATTACTTCATAATAGAAGGAAACCTAACTAAGAAAACACAAATATGTCCTTAGAAATAGTGAACCCAGAAGTTCAAAAGTCTAAAATCAGGAGCAGAGAAAAAATAATTATGTAGAAAGAAACTACCATTAGATCTGTAGCTAATCTCATCGGCAATAACATAAACAAGGAAGCAGTGAAATCAAATCTTAAAAAGAGGCTTGGCAACGTAATTGTTGAATAGAACTGTGTACCCAGAAAAGTGAACTTCCAAGATCAAGAGTTGGAGGATGTCTTGGCAGTTGAAAAACACCGACTGAGGTTACCACACAAAGATCATTATTGAAGGGGCTACTGAGGGCATGCTTCAGGTAAAGAAAATACAAAACATCTGAAACTCAGAATAACTAAAGTGAATAATGCAAACCAACTAAAGTAATTAGAAGAAATGAGGATGTAAAAGAACTCATACCTTATTTTCAATAGGTGACCTGAGAAGGCAAAAAACATATAATACAATATGCAAAGACCTCAATTCAGACTTGGCTGAAAGAACTTAAGGAAAAAAATTCAAGCATAGAGGAGTAATGTTTAAGGATTCTATTGGAAACATATTGAATAATGTAGGGGACATCACCAGAAATTGGAATGATTATGAAGAGTCACAGTTCCAAAACGGTGGTTAAAACACAACCATTGAAGGAGACTGAATATTATCTGAGGCAGATGATTTTGCAAGAAGATGTCAAGATTGATTTGAAATCCTTGACAATCAACCAGGTTACAGGGATGGATCAAATGCCAGTTAGTACTTTTATTTCAGAAAATGGAAACAACACTGGAGGTGCTTACTTGTTTGCATCAAGCAATTTTGAAGAAGCCACTTGGCCAAATGAGTAGAAGGGATTTACTCTTGTGCCCATTACAAAGAAAAGTCATCCAACCCAATACAGAACTCATTGAACAATGCCTTTAATATTACATGCAACTAAAATTTTGCTGAAGATAATTAAGAAACACTTGCAACAGTGTTTCAAACTCTATTCATATTGGGAAAGAATATTAAATACAGCGTGTGTTGCTAGAAAGGTGATCAAACCTTAGAAGAACTACATCTGATTGTTTCTTAAAAGAATGGATGGCAAGACTTCATTCCACAAACTCTGGGCAACTTATTAGATCGGATCAATCTTTGGAGAAGACATCGTAACAGTAAACTGTCAGCAAAAAAGAGTATGAAAGTAGAGTTGCTGAAATGACACATGGGCTGTAGTAATCAGTCATACATAAGAACCATTTTCCAGAATGGTACAGAACCAGGCAGCGTTCCCCTCTGTGGATGAATGCCGGTCTGAGTCTGGAGTAAACTGGGTGCGGCTAACAACCACAGTAGCAACATATGTGGCACACATGAAACAAATGAACCCAATTCTAACTCAAATGAATGAAATAGTCTTTTTAGAGAGAAAAGAAAGCTCAAAAATTAACTGAACATGATTTGAATGTAGCATTTGTGTTTCTGGAGACCTGGTGGAACAGTGGTTACTGTTGGGTTGCAATCCTCCATTGGAAACCCTTACATGAGGAAGATGGGACTCTTTACTCCTGTAAAGAGTTACAGACTCAGAAACTCACAGGGGCAGATCTACACTGGCTTATAAGGTTGGCATGAATCAGAATTGACTCAATACAGTCAGATTGGTTTGGTTATTTTTGTTTATACCTTCTGACCAAAAGGCAGTCAGTATAAAAAAATAAAATTCTCCCCCTGAATGATTTGTTTATTTGTTTTTAATATAGGGTACTTATTTTGAAATTACTTGCTGTATATTGCTGGGTGATGTGAATGGTAACTATTAAAGATCTTTTATAGTCAATTGTATTACTTATTATTTTGCTATTTGACAGATCCAAATCCACTTTTTCATTTCTCTGTCAGGTGATACTAAAGTTGTACTAGGTAAATATATTGTTTATCAGATAACAATATGTTAAGTTATGCCAATAGTGGAAATGAAGAGACAGTACTGGAGGATGAAACGATTCCACTTTCTGGTGTGTACCTCTTTATTTGTTCCACTTCTATGGTAACTGGAGTGTGCAAAACATCATCCAGCACAACTCACCTCATCGTGAATTTTAGAAGTGCCCTTCTGCACCTTTGACTGGCACCTCAGCCAAATTCCCAATAAAATCAGCAGTTTCTGTGGTCAATTCCATGAGAGTTCCATGGACACCCAGATGACCATTCCAAGGAATTTCCCAGTGCTATAATTAATAACTTCTTAATGAAATTTTTTGTGTTGCAGATAGGAAAAAGAAGCCCAATTTCAGCCAAGGCAGATAAACTGCAATCCATTCCTATACGTCCTCAAACTGTCAACCAAAGTTTCTTCATTGATGGCATTAGTCGACATGTGGATGAATGTAGGAATTTTAGTAGGTTAGGAAGACAGATACATGATGGATTGGAAGAAAGAGAGAGAGAGAGAGAGAGAGAGAGAGAGAGAGAGAGAGAGAGAGAGAGAGAAAGGATAGATAGATATAGATGAAGAGAGTAATTGAAACTCTCAACCTATATCTTTGCCTGATAATTGGTTCTGAGTATCATTCCAATGAAATTGAAACTGAATTTTGAGAGAGTGCCTGATTCTGGAATTTTATTTATATATTCTGCTTGAAAAGTTGTCCTCCTTTTCCAGTCCCTTTCATTTTTTGAAAGATTATGTTGTTAACATTTGTCTTTTGTCCTTTTTTTGGAATCTATTCCTTTGGTAGTTGCTACTCTTGGGACTTGCTCTGTTTTTGAAACCTGCAGAGTATAACTAATCCCTCTTCCATTTTACTCACTCAACTATGTGAAGATGGTTATCACATTCCTCTTACAAGCTCCTTATACTGTAGTTCAAGTAGCCTCAGAACCTTCATCCATTGCCACATCACACTTTAAAAAATAATGTATTCAATTCGGTTCCTCTCTTCTGTACATGTTTGAATGTGTAATCATTTTCATAATAATCAGTTAACAATATACTCCACATGTAGTTTGCTCAAATAAGAGTAATTCTGCCCAAACGTTCTTGTAATTTCTTCTTCTCCTTGTGGAATCATTTACTAGTTCTTTAAATATCTGGTTCAAATGCCACATAGTCTATAAAGTCTATGTTCTGGTTCTTAAAGCCAGAAGTATCTTCTATTGTCTCTAAATTCCTTGAGCACTTCAACTCTCTTTGGGCCTCCCCATCCTTTGTTTCACATTGCACTTGTTTGTAAACATTTTCATCTCCCCAGATAATCATAATATTTTGAGATGGTGGTTAAGTCTTCACTTTTCCATTTATTAGTTTCTAGAATATTCTTCTCTTGTAAGAGTTTGAATGTGATAATATATTCTAAGCACACATTGTGTGGTTCAGTTTATTGATTCTTCAGTACTCTGGCACATGATGTAACCTCAATGGACCTTGGTTTATTCAGTTATAAAATTAAAATAATATCTTTTAAATAAATCTGTTTCAAAAATATATATTTCATATTTGAACATTTACCTTCCTAATAAAAAGCTGCATGTCACTGTTTGCATCCATCTGGATTATTTCCACATTATAGCTAACATCATTATCCTTAGAAAAATATATTTCACTTTAAATCTTCTCTTTATAATAGAATATATCTCTATCATACAAACACTATCTCATTATTTCTCTTACTAAAGATAAAAACTAAATAAAACAACTTTTATGTAAATATTTCAACTCCTCGGAAGTAGTCTATATATTTTTTCATGTTCAAAGAATTAAAAATGCACATAAAGATATGCTCTCTAATAAAAGAAACATTAGGATTTTTTAATACTTGCAAACACAACTACAAGGTGAGCAGATATTTAAAAAATGCAAAAACAAGTTAACATTCAAGATTTAGTACTCTGCCCAGTAGTTTTTATTGTATTCCATACTTGAGCAAAAAGTGACAATTTAGTACTGGAAGAAATAAAAACATAAAGTTAAATAGTTCTAATCAAACAATTTTATTACGTTTTTATTTATCTAAAGATTGACAACCCAACGTGTTCTCATAAAGTTCTCTTCCTAAGGGAGAAACAGAGTGGCGGGAAAAGGAGTAAGATAGGAGGGGGGAGTCCAGACCACAGTGTGTGAAGGTGCTGCTCCAGATCGCTTCCTGCACCCTCTGTGCAGGCATGTACTTTGTATTATTACTATTTTTCAAGGAACGCAAAATGTGTAAGACAAAACAATTGTTCCCCAGCATTGTTCCCCATTTATGTAATTAAGTACACATTTCTTGAGTCCTTAGGGTCCTCTTGTCTTAACAAGACCTTTGGTAGAATTAGAATTAAACCCATTTGAGAATGTCCAAAAAAGAGGGGTGAAAGACAACAAAGACCTTCTTTAAAAAATACAGCTCTGGGGTTTGACTTCTGCTTTAAAGAAAAGGTGTCCCCAACTCAGTGAAATAGAAATCCTTTGGCAGTGGCCTTGTGGGGAGTGTCGGTCCATTATGAGACTGCACACCCAGGAGGGTGAGAAGCCTCAGGAATGGCAGCCAGGACATTTGCATAGTGAGTCCAGATCCATTGTCTGAGTGAAAGCCTCTCTGTGCTCTGCTTCCACCCTGCCACAATCAGTGCAGCCCACCATTGACACGCGCTCCATTGTGCTGGTGTGGGCTGGGGAAAGGCTGCCGCAGAGATTTTCTTTCAGTGTGCACTCTGGGGAACCCTGGGAGTGTCCCAACTTGACAGACAGACAAGCTGCCTGCTCTTTCCAAGAAACACAAGAAGAACCCGTGGCATTGAACGGAGTGGAGCTGCAGCATGGCCTGCTCACTCAGAGTGAAGTTCACGAAGCAGGGGACAGACGGAGTGAAGGGGAAAGGGCCAAGACAGCAGGGAGGACTGTCACAACCACAGCTTGTGATTGTGTTGCTCCCTAATTGTTCCTTTTGAAACCCATTTTTTCTTAATTATCTCAAAATTACTTACTTTCCAGACTCATTATTATGTAATTCACCTGCACTTCTGTGACTTGTTAGAAATAAGAGGGTCTGTATTGTACGAAACCAAAAGGCAGTGCTTTTGGGGTGTTCCTGTTAGATGTCATCAAGTGCACCCTGGTTCATGGCAAGCCCCTGGACAGCAGAGGCAAAGGCTGCCTGGCCTGGCACCACCTTCAGATTGGTTCCTCTGTTTGAGCTGGTCCTTGCTGTCACTGTGTGCCCCCATCGTGTTGAGGGACCATCCCCTTTTCTGGGGGCCTCTACTTCAAGAAGCATGATGCTCTTCTCCACGGCCTGGTATCTTCTGACAACATGTCAAAAGCACATGAGGCAAAGTCTTGCCATCCTTGTCTCTCAGGAACATTCTGGCTTGTTTGTAATCAAACAAATCTGATTTTCAATAAAATAGATGATCATTTCCCTTGCCTGGAAGATTAGTTTGAGTCCATAATTGTGCAGTCACAGCAGCAAAACAATAGGGCCGCTGGTAAACCCAGAGTTTACCACCTGGATTCAGACACACTCGAAAAAAACAAACCAAACCCAAAACCTTTCTTTCACATGTAGCAACTAAACACACAAAAGTTGATCAGGGAGATCACATGATATCCTCTCCTAGTCCAAGTGCATGGAAGTCATGAGCAAGGCTAGAGTGCCTAGCAGATATGAGTGTCAGCAGATTCCAGTGTAACTGGGGCTAGTGATGAGTTCAATAACATCACATCCAGCTTGAAGTATTTGGCACTTCATTTATCCACATTTAAAACTGCCTTCTCTGAGACAATCCAGATAAACACAGTAGCCAAACAGAATTAAAATTTTAATCAGGAAATAACTACTCATAATTGAAAAGAAAAAAGTTGTTTCTTCAAGTTTTGCAAATAATTTAGTTTGTATAATTTCATTATAAAATTGAGAGGGGTGGTAAAGTTTGGAAATGCATACACACTTAAATAATCAATCTGGCTCAATTAAATATTCACAGGGATATAAATCTTTATACTATATATCCTAAACAAATTAGTTCTTGATTAATCATGGATTTACATGTGGTGAAGCAATCCATATTTTCAAAGAAAACAAGACAAAACAAGATCTAAACATAAATAAATATTTGTTCAATTTGTCTACATTAAATTTAGGAAGATCTGTTTATTGACATATTGCTGCAAAGCAAGCAACATAAAGAAAATATACTTGCAATAAATATATCTGACAAAGAACTAATATCTAGAATATACATAAAACACCCTCAAGAAGTGATAAAAATGTTTTAGAAAGCCAAGAGAGAACTAAGTGAAATATTGAGTCAGTTTACAAAATATTATAATTAAAACTCGGAGCCACTCTTCAAAATGTTCCAACTGGTAGGATTTGGAATAGCCAAACCTCATGCACTGCTGGAGAGTGTGTACATTGTCATAACCACTTTAGCAAACTACTTGGTTGATTGTATGACTCAGTAACTCTACACTGAAGAATGCACAAAAGTAACTGAACATTTTTTTATAAATAGGCCTGTTCGCACTAGGCCAAGTTAAACATTCAATGCAAGACTCACTAATAATACTAATAGTTTCTTTGTTGTTGTTTTTAAAACAAGATTATTCTAAAATTTATGCAAAGAAAGGTATATATATAATATGAGAAAAACAAGGATATATATATATATATATATATATATATATATATATAATGAGAAAAGAAGACCCCAAAGTAATGATAGCTCTGTCAGATATTATATAAAAAATATCAGTTATTGAAAGGATACAGTTCTATATAAACCATGTTATTTAATCAACTTATAAATTTCTAAAGTTTGAATTTTTATTTAGATATTTGTACTCTCTTTGGGTTTTGCTTTCAAACACATCCATATTTTGAGATTGTGGGTCACACTGAATAAAATTATCTTTTTGATCCTTTTCAATAGTTCCTTTTCAAAATTGGTTTTTCATAAATTATTTCAATGAGAACATGTTTTGATAAAATATTTTTAAAATCATGGTGTTACATTTATTCTGTTGTTCCCTGCTTTTAAAGTACATGCTGATATTTCCAATTAGTGTAACAGATACTATTTATGGTTTGTGATAGCATTATTATCAGATTTAAAAAAATTATTTTATTGGGGGCTCATACAATGCTTCTCACAATCCATACATACATTCATTGTGTTCAGCACATTTGCACATTTGTTGCCATCATCATTCTGAAAACATTTGCCTTCTCCTTGAGCCCTGGGTATCAGTTCCTCACTTTCCCCTCCCTCCCTGCTTTCACCTCCTTCATGAACCCTTGATAATTTATAAATTATTACTATTTTGTCATATATTACACAACCAGGCATCCCCCTTAATTTAATTTTTTAAATATTTGAATTAGGGTTTAAATTTTACCCACTACATTTTCTATCTGTGTTTTTCTTAATTTATTAACTAATCGGAGACTTCCAAAAGTCTGTAGAAAATTGAATAAAAAGGTAAAATTAAAAATGTAACCTTTATTTCTCAATATAAGCCAAATCTGGACTGTAGTGTGGATATCCAATTATTTTTTCATTTAAACATTCACAAAATTGTTTTTGTTTTATGAGAAGTGTGGTAGATATTTAATTGTTTGTCCATTTGAGGATTAAGAGTGTAGGGGTGGAGTCTAGCTTGTCAATCAGGTCATAGCCAATGAGGCCTCTGTGTGGGCATGGCCTTCTCCTGAGAATTCTGGGAAATCCTGTATTTCTTCCTTGGAGAAGACACTTGGAGGAGACACTTCTCTCTCTCTCTCTCTGCCACCCCCTGAGAGACATTGCTGCTGAAGAGACACATGGAACTACGCTTGTGCCCTAAGTTGGAGAAGCCACATGTACCTACCCTGAAGCAAGTAGACCTCTGAAGCCATAGAAGCCATGTAGAGAACACTGCTTACAATGCCACTGGATCCAAAGACTTCTACCCACTGACTTGTGATCATCCTGAATTTGGCTTCATTGCATGTGTTCCATGAGTCTGAAGATGACTTTGTAGATTGTTATTAGACATAAGGGTTAGTATTGTACTTATGGAGTTGGACTGGACTGGGTTGGGATGCTTTCTCAATGTTCAATTGCTCTTGTATATAAAGCTCTTTCATATACATATGCATGTTTATTACTTGTTTCTCTAGTCTACTCAGACTAATACAAGAAGCATGAACGGAACATTTCCATGGTGGAGAAAGGCTCTGGTTATGTTTTCTTGGTATTTTTCAACACAAGCTTTGGCTTACTAAGGTAAATCGGACATAAGCCATGGTATTTTCAATCACCTCATCCTCCTGTAAAGGCTGGACAAAGAATAGAAAAGAATCGATGTATTTTATTTATGGTTTTGGTGAAGTGTATTGAACGTAAAATGACAGAAGGAATACAGCCAGACTGCTCTTTAAACTAAAAGTTGACCAGACTTTACCTCATGCATTTGCCCATGAAGAGGAATCAACAAGAACCAGTTTCTGAAGAAGGACACCAGGCAGTTGCTGAAAAGGTGAAGACTTTTAACAAGACTGGGTGACAAAGAGCCTGCAGCAGTTGACTTAAACCTAACAATTGTGAGGAGGCTGCAGGACTGGGATTGTTTTCGTATGCTGTACATCGGTTCACGAAACAGACAGATAAAGACCTTCTCTGGGCTGCATATGCTGGCTGATCAGTCACAGGGTAATTTGAATGGCTAGGAATTGAAAATCACGACTTCCCACTTCTGCTACAGACTGTTCATTGAACTTACATTGATATGAAATAACTTGTGTGACATACTGTTGAGGGGGAAATGTAATAGTAATTTTAGTGGTTTATTTATGTAAAGTTGAATGCAGTTCAAAAAAGTAGGAATAGTATTACAATATAGGAGCGCTGGTGGTGTAGTGATTACACTTTGGGCTGCGATCAGCATGGTCGGCAGTTCAAAATCACCAGCAGCTTGGTGGGAGAAAGACAGGGCTTTCTACTCCCACAAAGAGTTACTCCAGCAACTCACAGGGGGCCATTATGAGAAAGCATTGGCTTGATGGCAGTGAGTTGGGTTTTTATTCTATGGGATGTTAAGGAGCTCTGGTGGCTTTATGGATGGACATTGGGCTGTGATCCTCAAGGTCTTCAGTTTGAAACCCCAATCACCCTGAGGTAGAAAGCTGCGCTTTCTACTCCTGCAAAGAGTTACTGTATTGGAAACTCAGTTCTACCCTGTCCTATAGTGTCACTGTGGGTCAGCAATGACTCTATGTCACAGAGTAGTGAGTCTATGGGTTAATATAAACCTGTAATATGTATTTGAAGAAAGAAATATCTGAAAATACTTTCAACTAACAATGCTTATTTTGGAAAATTGAGATCTAATCTTAGTTTCACAATTTTATTTGTACCTTATGCTGTGACCTAGGTTGAATTCTACAAAAATCAAGTTACTGAGTAAACTATACAGATAAATCTAATAAAAATTCAAAAAGTGGACTCTGAAAGGCAATATTTAGGTCCCAGTCCCGGTTCTGCACCTCCTTTTGGGCTTCCTCTTGGGCTCGCTCTACAACTGTGTGAGTCACTTTTTGAAATAATCTCTTTATACATAAACACACAGGCCACTGGTTTGGATGCTCTAGAAAAGGTAGCTTAACACAGTGATACATTTATTGAGTCCTCTTTTAAAATCTTGATTGACTTAGAGAGCATCCTGAATTTCAGATTATACCCTTCCATACAGATGGCAGTTGATACCTGTGAATAATCATTATACATAATGATTATTCACTATTTACATTTAACATCTTTGCTATCCAGTGTCAAACTCTACCAAGTTTATGACATTCTGAATTGAAGCATGACTACATATTTTTAATGGAAAGACTGAGAAATGTCATGTATTGCTTCTCATTTAATTCCCTGAAAACTAATTATAATTTATTAGCATCTTATAATATGCGGTCACTGGCTATCCTCTGCCACATATTGCATTTCAACAAGCTTCAGAACTTACAGAGTGTATTAAATAACTTCAATGAGTTATTTTAACAAAGAATTACCAATTAAAATAACTATTGACTTAAACTAAATTAATGTTAAAATCATCCAGTGGGCATTGGCAATAGACTGTTAGAGAGTCTCTAGAACCTTAAAACCATATTTATTTTAATTTTATTTAAACAGACATAGATTTACTAAAATAAAACTACTGTGCTTCATTTAACTTTTCTAAGGAAGGTGTTGCATCACTTTACTGGAAATCCAGTTGCATTTAATTTACTGTTTATTCTTGAAAGCTGTTTTATGCAGCAGATTTGCATAATGCAATAAGTCATGTGACTCCTTAGCTGCTTCTGACACATATGGACCCACGCAAAATAAAATTCCTGACACCTTCAATCTTTTCTCTCTTTCTCATGGTGTTATCTACTGGTCACGTAATGATTTGGGGTCTCTTTATATTGACTACGTTGAAGGTACGCAATTCCGGTCGCTTTTCACCTGGTCACTCTACTCTTGAGCTGTCTTAATGCCCTAAACTTATAAGCTTTCCCGAATCAATGAATTCGCTTTGTGCTAGAACTTGCTTCAATTTGATATCTGTCATTGGCAAACAAAAGAGCCTCAACTAATACTGCTAAGTTGTTTTCATTTTTTAATGAGTATGTTTTAGTTTCATGTGAGGGGGCACTTGTTTTTTCTTCTTCTATCGGATGTTATATTTTCTAAGAAAATCCTTGTGAATAAAAAAACTTGAGGAAACACTAAACACATGGTTAAACTATCCTTTTATATTAAACACAAAAGGAGTGTTTGAATAAGGACATGAGTAAAGTATCTCTTTATATTTTTTACAAAATTACAATTGAACAACTTGTCCACTGTTTCCCCAAGGCTTTTGTTTTTAATCAATAGGGATCGCCAAAGTCAAATTATTCAACTAATCATAAAAGAAGTTACAGCAGCAAAGATTTCAGGGAAAACAACCCTCCGCAATAGTGTACTGTGTCCTGCCCTGAATAGTAAGCTTAGAACAAGAGCAGCACAGTTGTAAAGCAGTTGATCTCAGGCTTTTGACACTCATAAACTGCTTTACCCATGTTTTTGGTCCTGTGTGAATGAGGAGCATACCTGGAGGGATAGTCGTTACCCTCTGGGATGCTATTTGGCAACTTGAAGCCTACAGCTACTTGGTGGGGAAAAAATGAGGCCTTCAGATCACTTAAAGAGTTAGAGTCTTGGAAATCCACAAGGGCAGTTCTACCATGTCCTATCTGATAGGGTCTCAATGAATTAGAATTGATTTGATGGCAGTGTGTTAGTCAGTGCTCTCTAGAGAAACAAAACCTGAATGCTAATACTTTTATAGATAGATAGATAACATGAGAAATAAACAGTCAATTAAATTTTAAAGCAGTACAAATGGCTCAGTTCAACTCACTCCCATGAGACAGTTGTGAGACACTGGCAGTCCTTCAAGTCTTGAGGGCCCCCAGGTAGTCCTCTGTAGAGCAATTCAGGCTGTCCAGGAACAGGTAGCAAACAGCAAGGCAGGTCACCAACACTCAGGCAGATGACAGAGTCTGACAGTCCCCAGCTTAGGAGAGGTAAATTCCAATGGTGTGGCGAAGCAGGACTTGAAGGAACCTCAAATTACCGTGACAGTCCACGGGTTTGGTGTCCTACACGTAGTGTAGCTTGAAAATTGAAGCAAAGAACAAGCAAGGTAGCCACACACTGGTCCAATGATCAAAGAGCAACAAGAGAGGCGAGGCTCACCGAGCCATTTATCGCTCTGCCCTTCAATTGATCCCATGTGTTTATCGGCCAGGTAGGCACAATAAACTAACTACCTCAGGCAGTGAGTTTAGTTTTGGGTTTTATGAGTGAGAAGCATTGCTGAGAGTTGGTTGTGATGAGATCATAGTTGCCATTGCTTCAGATTGTCATCTCCATTTAATGTGGATGTGATTCAAAGGGGTATTTTCAGAAAGGGCCTTTTATTATTAAAAATGATGTCCAAGTCCATATATTCTTTGCCACAGATATTTAATCAAAGTTCTAGTGTTTCCTGTCATAAAATATGGATAGTTTGAGCTTAAATGCCAGAGTATGATCCTTGAGTTTTGGAAGAATCTCAACAAGGCAGGTTCTGATGGGGAAACTGGGAAAAAGCTTGAAAAATATTTCTCTTATGATATATGACATCAATCATTACCATATTGATACCTGTAAAGGCCCCCACAGAAACCTGCAGAATCACAATAGACAAAAATGATTTACAATAAATGCTTTCCAAACGAACCACTATACAAAATATCATTTGTGAGAATTTTACTTCTCAGAATATGAGATTATCTAGGGTAGTTATGTTGGTGATACATAAAAGGGAGATTAAAAACATGGGGAAAATTCTATTACCTTTCAGTTTTATGTGTGAAATTCCTAACATGAATTGTGCCTAGAGAAGAATAATGAGTGTTTTAGAAGTTTAACTGATGGCCTAAGTCATAGGAATATCCAAAGAGATGTCTATATAACTCTACCATTGTGAAAGGTGTACTTAGGATATCTCATCACTTTAGGAAATTAGCATGGGAATTTTTCAAATAAATATATCAATAGTTGGAAATTCTAAAGTAAGAAATCACACTTTTACTTGATGCAGAAAACAAATCAACCAAAAAAAAGCAATTCAAAGGCCTGCACTTTGAACTGGTAATAAAGCATATCCAGTGCAGAGTGGAGGCCCAAAGCCCATTTATAGGCCACTGAACATCCCCTTACAGAAGGGTTGCGGGGAGGAGAGGAGCCAGTCAGAGTGAGATGTAGCAACAATGAAACATACAACTTTCTTCTAGTTCCTAAATGCTTCCTCCCCCCACCATCATGATCCCAATTTTACCGTACAAATCTGGCTAGAACAGAGGATGTACACTGGTACAGATAGGAACTGGAAACACAGGGAATCCAGGACAGATGATCCCTTCAGGACCAGTGGTAAGAGTGGTGATACCGCCAGGGTGTAAGGAAGGTGAGTTGGAAAGGGGAAACCGATTACAAGGATCTACATAGAACCTCCTCCCTGGGGGCTGGACAACAAGAAAGTGGGTGAAGGAAGACATCGAACAGTGCAAGATATGATGAAATAATAATTAATAAATTCCCAAGGACTCATAATGGAGTGGGGATCGGGGAGGGAGGGGAAAAATGAGGAGGTGATTCCAGGGGCTTAAGTGGAGAGCAAATGTTTTGAGAATGAGGGCAATGAACGTACAAATGTGCAATACACAATTGATGTATGCATGGATTGTGATAAGAGTTGTATGAGCCCCTTAAAAAAGCATATCCAGTAGACACACTGGCAGTAAATATTTTGGTTTCAAAGTTTTGACTAAATCAATTACTCATAATATCTCTGCTCCTCAGGAACCACAGCCTTCCGAGTGGAAGCCAAAGAGCACATGTAAGATGCAGTTCCAGTCATTCTCTCACATTCTAGGTTATGAGGGAAATTTCAGCCTATTTACTATCAGTCCTTTAAAAATGTTTTTATTTTTAACATCTTTTAAAATGTTTATCTGAGTGATGAAAGTAGACATGTTAGCAGATATCTCACTTTCTCAAGAGATTCCCTGTCAAGCCACCAGTCCCCAATTTTCATTACGAAAGTCAAACTACTCTACTTAAAAACAATACTGGAATCATTTTAATTACATTTTGTCATAGATTTATATGTCGATGTTTCATTAACATTTCACGGGATATTTAAAAAAGGCTTCTTTGTGGCTTAGACAAATACTTGATCAGACAAATTAGGCTTTTTCCTATGTTAGAAAATAGTTACGGTGAGTTATCACTGACTCAAAATTAACGATCAGTGTAGGTATTTAAATCAGGGAATCAATTTAGTTAACTTTGAGTACTTAACCAATAGTCATATCATAAACAATTTTAACTCTTTTACTAGTCTAAATAACACTAAAATGTGTTATTTATATGTAGAAGTGTTTGCTGAGATAAAATATATTTGATGTGGATTTGCTTGTATAATATTGTTTCTGGTCTTGTTAAATTGTATTAGAATAATATATCTCAGAAACAGTTATCATTAAGTTAATAAGAACCTCTTTTTATCTAACAAAGCCATTTATCAATTAATAAGTTCGCTATTAGGTTTAAGTTTCTCACCAAAAATATAAAAGTATTCCTCCAAGATTCCTTTGACAATTCTGTAAAACACACAATGGAATGCTTGGAGTGATCCAAAAAGGCCCAGGGAATTATATCTCTCAGCAGTCTCATCTAAAAATATAACTTTTTATTGTGATTTGAGTAAAACCTTAAAGAGAGAATTGATGTCTAAAAGCGTGAATGTATTGCCCCTCTATGTCTCATTATATAAATGGATACAGTTACATACATATACACACCCATCAGGTTGATTCGAACTTACATTGGCCGATGTGCACTCTCCTGTCCTGTGCCACCGTCACAGATATTCTGAGGTCTGAGGTCATTGTTGCAGCCACAGTTTGAACGCATCATTTTCAGAGGGTTTTGTTTTTGATTTTCTCTTTTCCCCTAGCCTTGTATTTTATCAAGCATGATGTCCTATTCCAGGGACTAGTTCCTACTGATAAGAGGTTTAAGTATGGGAGATGAAGTTTTACCATCATGGCTGTTAAGGAGCATTTTGCTTGTATTTCTCCCAAGACAGATTTGTTTGTTCTTTTGGCAGTGCATAGTACTTTCCATCTTCTTTGTCAGCATCATAATTCAAATATATGCATGCATTCTTGTTTGGTCTTTCTTATTCAATGTACAACTTCCACGTGCATATGAAATGATTGAGAATACCATGGGTTGGGTAAGGAACAACTAGGACCACAAACAGCATCCATGTTTTCAATACTTCTTATGTATTTCCACAACAGAAGAACACTTAGTTATAATAATGTGGCATTGGCAATGCGCACTGTCACGACAAGATCGCTGAAGAAAACAGGGTGCATAAACAAATGTAAAGAAGGCAGATGGTGCTCGGCTATTAAAAGATACAGCATCTGGAGGCTTAACAGCTTGAAGCCAAACTAATGGCCATCTAGCAAGGAAGCAACAAAGCCGTATGGAAGAAGCACAACAGAATGTGTGATTATGAGGTGTCATAAGAACAGACATCAAAAATCCAAAAATAAACAAGCTCATCCCGGAGGGGGCAAGCTAGAGACCCAGAGCCCATCATGGATAATTTGGTGTCTGTGCAGAGGGGCTGCATGGAGGGAAAAATGCATCCAGGGGGCAGTTTAGCACCAGTGAAATAAACAACACTCCTCTAGTTCTTTAATCCACCCCCTTCCCTACTATTATGACTTTGAAATTCCCTACACTACACTGGTGTACAGACAGTGGCACAGGCGAGATCTGGCTATATTCAGAATTCTGGAAAGACAACTCTCTCAGAAACAGTAATGGAAGCAATGATTCCAGGAGGCTAGGGCAGGGAAGCAGGAGGAGGAAGGGAGGGAGAGAGGATTGGATAGCAACTATGGCAGATAACAATAAGCTTCAGGGGGATAATGCCAGGATAGAAGGGGTGGCATACGATATGTATGAACAATAATAACAATACAAAATATGTTAAGGGTTCATGGGTGGCAGGGTGGGGAGGAGAGGAGCTGATATCAAAGGGTTCAAGAAGAAAGATAATGTTTAGTAATTGTTGATTACAATAATTGTGCATGTTCACTTGAGGTAAAGGATGGATGACTTGTTAAAATATATGTAAATGGCCCAAGTAATGATTTTTTAATAAAAAGGAAATAAAAATCAAATGAACTACACTCATGGGAGCAATTGTGTCATTTCTCCAATAAATATCTGTATATATGTTTTAAGAAGGTCTTTGTGCAACAGATTTGATAAATGCAATGCATCTTTTAATACCTTTGCTGCTTCTTTTTTTAAAAACATTTTATTAGGGGCTCATGCAGCTCTTATCACAATCCATACTTATACATACATCAATTGTATAAAGCACATCTGTACATTCCCTGCCCCAATCATTCTCAAAGCATTTGCTCTCCACTTAAGCCCTTTGCATCAGGTCCTCTTTTTTTCCCCTCCCTCCCAGCACCCTCTTTGCTGCTTCTTCCATGAGCACCGCATGTACATCCAAGAAAAATGAACTTCTTGACAATTTCAGTCTGTTTTCCAATAATCATGATGTTACCTCTTAGCCCAATTGTGTGACTTTTAATCCATACTGAAGACTGCAATCTTTGATCTTTAGCAGTAAGTGCATCAAGTTCTCCTGAATAGAAGCAATCAAAATTGTGTCATCTGCTTTGGTGCATTGTTAATAAGTCTTCCTCCAATTCAGATGCCACATTCTTCTTCATACAGGCCAACAGCCTGATTATTTGCTCAGTATATATACTTAAAAATTATGGTGAAATAATAAATTCCCAACATATTTTCTTTATTTGAAACCATGGACTATTCCCTTGTTGACATAAAATTCCCTATTTATCCATGTACATGTTCTGCCTGAGCACAATTAACTTATCTGGAATTTCCAAATTTTTTAAAGCTATCCTCAGTTTGGTATTGTCCATAGAGTCAAATGCCTTTTCTCAGTCACTAAAACCCAAGTATACATCTTTCTAGAATTTCCAGGATTCAACCAATATCCATCTGCTGTCAGCAATGGTATCCTGTTGATGTCCTTGTTGCACATCCTCTTCTGACTGTAACCTGAATTTCTGGCACCTCCTGGTCCATGTATTGCTGTAACCATTGATGGATGCTCCTCAGGAAAATTTTACTCACATGCATTATTAAAGATATTGTTCTACAAATTGAGCATTCTGTTGGGTCATCTTTCTTTGAAATAGGTACAAATAAGAATCCCTTCTAGTAGGTTGGCCAGGTAGTTGTCTTCCAAAATTCTTGACATAAATGTGTGAGTGTTCCAATGCTTAATCAGCTTGTTGAAACATTTCAATTGATATTCCATCATTTCCTTGAGCCTTGCTTTTGGCTAATGTCTTCCGTGCAGCTTGGACTTCTTCCTTCAGGGCCATTGACACTTGCTCATATACTACCTCTGAAAATGGTTGAATGTCAACTAGGTCTTTTTGGTACTGTGACTGTCTATTCCTTCCATCTTCTTTTGATGCTTCTAGCATGGTTCAATATTTTACCTATTTGAATATTGCAACCCCAAAATGATTTTTTCCTTTAGTTTTTTCGGTTTAGAGTATGTTGAGCATATTCTTACTATACAGTTTTCTAATTCTATGTCTTTTTACATTTCATGAAAATATTTTACTTACATAGTCTTCTTGATGTGCCCTCGGCAACTGTCTGTTCAGTTCCTTGATTCCGTTTCTTCCGCTTGCCTTAGCTTCTCTGTGGATAAGAGAGAGTCTCAGTCTCCTCTTACGTCCACTTTGAATCTTTTCCTTTTTTCCTGTCTTTTTTAAAGTTTGATTGGCATATAATAAAATTCAATAATTCAATCACATCAAGAAGAGTTTTACAATCATCACCACAATCATTTAAAAAATATTTTGTTTATTTTTGTATTCATCCTTATTAGCTTCCCATTTCCTTCCAACCTCCCCTGTCATATGCCCAAAGAACCATTACTCCAATTGCTGTATCTATAAATATACTGATCCTCAATTTCACATATAGAAAAATAAGTAGGACGGAACAAAATAATTAACAGCAATGACAAAGTAAAACCTAAATTGAAAAGAAAGCACAAAATATTAAAAACGAACAAATTTACAGTGGATCACAAGAGATATTAAATGATAAGGTGCTAAATTTTAACCTCACTGCCTTGGCAACAATCCACTCTTCAATGTGTTGCTGCTTGTTTGAAGACAAGTCTTTAAAACCCTAGATGCTATTCCTTCTAATAGCCAGGCACTATCTAGTTTCTTCACCACACATTTCTAGAGCATCCATGTCTGCAGAAATTTCTTCATGAGGTTGAGCATCAAGCAGGAACATGTCATGAAAATTCATTGTACTTAGGTTGGGGTTAGAATTAAGTGAAAGTTCAAGATCAATTCATATAACTATGGTTTATATGTGGTTTTGGTTCACTTCAGAGATGTTATTGCCCTTTTATAATAAAAAACATTGTCAATCATCTCTCTGGGGCATCACTTTCCTATTGAATCAATGCTGACTCAAAGAAACCCTTTATGGCATGGTGGAACTTCTCCTATTGAGTCTCCAAACCTGAAAATCTTCACAGGTGTAGAAAACCTCATCCTTCCCTCAAGGAGCTGGCTGGTGATTCTGAGCTTGCTGCTAGAAGCCCAATGTGTAACTGCTGTATCAATACAACTACGGTATCAAAACATATTGATAGTGTCACTAGTTTAGCCAAATAGTTTAGAATTTAAAACACTGTTGAATAAAGGAAGTCATGCAAGTGTAATATGAGCCACAGTACATGAATTGCTGACTTTAACAGATTAAACTCTTAAGTGACTCGACACTACACAAAGGGGCTTAGTGATAGGGCTAAACTTTCAATAGTTATTCACATTGGCATACATACAAAATTAATACATGTCCTAATGAAATGAGGAGGAGGAAAAATAGTATACAGTAGTTCAAGGCTACCATTTATTTGGGACTCTCAATGCAAGGGATTTGAACCAAAGTTCAATGCCTTCCACTTCCATGCTCTTGGGCTAGCAGTCATCTGGTTCTTCTCCCACCAGGGAGGTTCAGTCTAAGTTCAAGGGCTACATGTGTGTTACAAGTAACGCTTAGGTCATTTAGTGGGGTCTTTCCTGTCTTTTAATGGCCTTTTACTTTCTTCATATATTATATTCTTGATGCTATTCCACAGCTCAGCAGGTCTTATGCAATTAGTGTCAAGTTCATCAAATCTGTTCTTGAAATGGCTTGATTACTCATGGAGTTGTTTTGATTTTTCTGTAGTCTAATCCATACTGGGCGCCTCACCTCATTTTAGCTGCTGAGATTGAGCTTGGCTATCATCTCTTCTCATAGATCTATGCAATTTGTATTTCCGTGTATTCTATCTGGATAAGTCCATTTGTATAGCTGCCTTTGTTTTGTTGGCAATGGGCTTTTGTTATGAACGTGTCATGCTATTTTCAATGCCTCATATGCATGTGAAAATTGGACATTGACTAAGGAAGACCAAAAAAGAATGGATGTATTTCGATTGTCATGCTGGAGAGAAAGACGGAAAGCATCATGGACTGCTAAATGAACAAACTGAACTGTCTTGGAAGAAGTTTGGCCAGAGTGCTCCTTAGAGAGAAGGCTGACAAGACTTTGTCTTACATACTTTGGTCATATTTTAATGAGAGACCCATTCCAGGAGTAGAATATCATGTTTGGTGAAGTGGAAAGGCAGTGGGAAAAAGGAAAGACCCCAATGTGACAGACTGACACAATAGCTGCAACAATAAGTCCAGACATAGGAACAGTTGTGAGGATGGAACAGGACCCAGCAGTGTTGTTCGTTCCATTGTGCAGAGCGCTAACTTGGGTCGGAACTGACTTGATGGCACCTAACAACATGAACAAGTTATTGGGTTTCCAAAATTCTATCTTGCTATCTCAAGCTTCATTTGTGTCACAATATTTTCCAACTACTGTCCCTTCCTCTTTGTTTACAATGTTTTCATTCCACTCACAAATAATTACCATTTCACTTTGCGTGATTGCGTGTTTGATCACATACAGACTGAAGATGTTAGTAGAATTCTTCAAAGTCTGCATCACTAGTGTTATTGGTTGGTACATAAATTTGTGTAATAGTTGTCTTAATTAGATTTCCTGACATGCAGATTAATTTTATCCTGCCGAAGATAGCTTTGGACTTCAAGATAGATTTTGAAATATGCTTTTGGACAATAAATGAAAAGCATTTCTTGAATCTTTCATTTTTTGGCATAATAAACCATTCGCTTTTCTGAATAAAAAATAGGCAATGACAGTCCATTTCAGCTCGCTAACACCTTGGATATTAATCTTTATGTGTTTCCTTTAATTTTGGAAGACATCCAATATTCCTAGGTTCATGGTTCAAACATAATAATTGCCCATTATTACTAGTTTTTAATAACTGCTTCTTCTTGAGTCCTTGTTTACTCTATATGACTCATTGTACTTGACTGTACCTTAGAAGGCAACTCATCCTCAGTTGTGTTTTGTGTGTCTTACGGACTAAGGGGCTCACTTTCCAGTCCTACACCTGACAATGTGTCTATTGACTCACTCACTCTGATTGAGTCAATATCAACTCATAATAACTCTATTAATTTCTGAGACTGTAACTCTTTTAGTAAGTGATATTTCCCTCTCCTCTTCTCTCATCTCTAATAAACATCAAATGATTTGTATGTATGTGTGTGTGTCTAAACCTTTCCTTGAATTTTTATGAGTGAATCCATACAATATTTATTTTTTTGTGAATGGCATTTCCCCCAGCATAATGCCCTTCAGATTTATCCATATTATGAGATGATTCTCAATTGCTTATTATTATTGAACACTTTATAGTATTTCATTGTGTGTATGTACCATAGATTATTTATGCATTTCATCATTTTAACCACTTAGTTTGTTTTCTTCTCTTTGTTTTTGCTAATAACACTGCAACGACAAACACAGACAGCTCTATCTGTTCATGTCAGGGTTATACTGCTTTTGTATATATGTCTGGTAGTAGGATTTCTGAAGCAAATGGTATTTCTATTGTCCAGCTTGAAGAAGCACCCTATCGTTTTCCACAGCAGTTGAATAAGTTTACACTCTGACTAACAGTGTATAAGACTTCCAATCTCTTCACATCCACACTAGCATCTGTTGTCTTCTGCTTTATGGAACTTTACTATTAATTTTGTGCTTGGATGATATCTAATTTTTGTTTAGATTTATATATTCATAATGGCTGCCGAATGCACGTATAGTGTTATGTATTTTTTGGCACCCGAATGTCTTCTTTGATGCTGTATCTGTTCATGCCCTCTAGATGTTAAATTGGATTGTTTGCTTTTTGCTTGTTGGAGTGTTGAAGCTTTCTCTGAGTCTTTGAGAATAGTCTCCAATTGTATGTGTCATTGCCAAATATGTTGCCTAATTTGGTATTTCTCTTTATTTTTTTTAGAGAAGTCTTTTGATGCACATCTGTATTTAAATGTTTAAAAGTCCTTGTCACATAATTTATCTTTTGCTATTTATGCTATTTTGGTTATGTTTGTACCATATATTATAGTGCCTAAGTCTGCCTTGCTTTTTCTTTGATAGTCTTTATAGTCGCGGGCTTTATATTTAGGTATTTAATCTATCTTGAATTAATTTTTCAGTTTCATGTAAGGTATTGAATTTGTTTCACTTTTTTGCAAATGAATATCCAGTCTTGCCATCACTGTTTATTAAAGAAACTGTCTTTCCCCATTGCATGTATTTAGTCCTTTCTTGAAGATAGGCAGCCCAGAAGCAGATGGATTTGTGTGTTCTCTGTTCTGTTTTATAGCTCTACCTGTCTGTACTTACCAGTATCATGCTGTTTGTGTTACCATAGCTGTATAGTATGTTTTGAGATTGAGAAAATAGACAGCTCTTAATTTGTTCTTTTTCTTTAGTACTTCCTTGCTTATCTGAGGTCTCCTTCTCTCCATAAAAGTTAGTGATTCATTTATCCATCTCTTTCAAGAATGTTGATGGAATCTTCCTCTCTGTAAGCATATCTTCCACTTATGGAGGTTTCCTTGAAGTGGAAAATATAAAAATAATATTTTATATTTCAGCATTAGTATTCTGAAATGAACTGAGATTGCTCATTTTGAATTGGACAAACATGATTTAGTATGCAAAGAATTACAAATTGATAAGGAATATCATTGAAGTCAACATCAAAAATAACATTTCTCTCCTGAAATATGTTACCATCTTTAATTGGATAATATCAATATTCTTAAAAGGAAAAGGACATAATATGACTGTAACTTAAATCATTTATTAAATCCAATGATAAAAATTTGAAAATTTCTATCAACTTTTTCAGTCTGAATTCATCAAACTTGGAATCACTATTGCTTGGTAATTACTATTGATTAGAATGTGAAATTTGCAAATCAACAGGAATAATCAGTTGTTGGAAAATATAGGCTGGGTGATTACATGATAGAATTTTGCAAAACCAATGGCTCATTCATTGTAAATACCTTTACTTAATGTCATAAAAATGACTATACATCTGGCGCTCACAAATGAAATCCATAGATAGCAATTGGATCTTTGGAAAGAGATCATGAACAAGTTTAATAGTATCAGCCAAAATAAGTTCAGGGATTGACTGTGGAAGATACTATCGATTGCTCCTGTTCAAGCTAATCTTGAAACAGTAGAATATTTAACAAGTCTAGGAGAGCAAAATTACAATTTGGAGTAAATTCCACCTGGATTTAGAGACCATCTCAAGAACAGATTTGACACCCTAAAAACCAAAGACCAAAGATGAGATGAGTTATGATATTTCATAAGAAGATCACACACGAAGAAAGCTAAAGATCATTAAAAATGCAGGAAATAATGAAAACAAAGTGGATGGCAGAAAAGATTTTAAAACCAACTCTTGAATGTAGGGTGCATAAAATGAGTAGAAGAAATGAAAAGCTGAACAAAAATCTCAAAGGACAGAGTGTAGCACGATAATAAAATGTTCAAAGAACTTTAGTGAGAAAAACCTAAAGAGAGGAATCATCTCAGAGTTTCTTATGCCAAAAGAACTAACTATACAAGAAGCATTTGAGGTTCAAGTTCCAATCATGGAGGATCATATAGGCAACATATCGAATGTCATAGAAAGCCTAAAATTAAGACAGAAAAATACACCTAATCACCAAAAGAAGTGCTGGGTATTAAACCATTTAAAAATATAACATATAATTAAGAACTGAAGGTATCAAAGGAAGATATCTAAGCTGCATGTATGGCACAGGTGAAAAACAAGGTATTTATGAAATACTAACTGATATGTTTCCATGAGTGAGTGTAGCCCTACAGGTCTCATACATGACGAAAAGTTTGGAAGACAGCTATCAGACAGCTGACTGAAAAAGACCCACCTCTGTACCCATTTTAAAGAAAGGTAATCCAAACGAATATGAAGATTATTGAGCAATATCATTAATATCACGTGTCATTAACTTTTTGAGGAAAATAATTCAAATATGATTGTAGCAGTACACCCACAAAATGTTGCCAGAAATTCAGGCTAGATTCAGGAGAAGGCATGAAATGAGAGATATCATTGCAGAAGTTAATTGGATCTTTATATTTATTACTGTTTAATTGATTATCCAAAGACATTAAATCATGTGGATCATAAGATTTTATAGACAACATTGGGAAGAAGGGGAATTTAAAAACATGTAAATTTGCTCTAGGGAAACGTAAACAAACCAGGAAGCAGTTGTTTTGAACAGAACTGAGGGATACTGTATGGTTTAACATCAGGAATGGTGTGTGTCAGGGTTTTATCCATTGGCCATACTTGTTCAATCTGTATATTGAAGAAATAACACACAAAGCTGGACTATATTAATAGGAATTTGGCATCACTTCAAAAGGAAGGATAATTTAGTAACCTTTGATATGCAGATGACAAAATGTATCTTGTTGAGTAAGACAAGGACTTGAAGCATGTACTGATAAAGAGAAAAAAATAGTCTTCTGTGTTGATTCCAACTCAGTGTAAGAAAATCAAGATTCCCAATTACTAGAATGATAAATAATATCATAAAACAGACATGATTATTGGAGTGAAGGATTTACTTTTATTTGGCTCTACAGTCAGCACTCATAAAAGCAGCAGTCTGTATTGAGCAAAACTGCTGCAAAAGATTTTTTTCTAGTGTTCCAGAGTAAACTGAGTAGCAACAAAGCTCACAGAGAAGGAACACGCCAGCCTGTGTGATCAAGAGGTGTCAATGGGTTCAGGTATCCAAAACCCAGAAGAAAAAATAATATCAATGTGAATGAGGGGGAGGGTGGACTGAAGACCCAAAGCCCATCTCTAGACAATTAGACATCCCCTTATAGAAGGGTCACAGGGAGGAGATAAGCCAGTCAAGGTGCAGTATAGTGCTAATGAAAAATACAACTTTCCACTAGTTCTTCGATGCTTCCTACCCCCCACTATCATGACCCCTGGACACGGGTACAGATAAGAGCTGGGAACCCAGGACAGATAAACCTCTCAGGACCAATAATGACAGTAGTGATACTAGAAGAGGAAGGGAAGGGTGCGGGGAGAAAGGGAAAACCGATCACAATGATGACATATAACACCCCCCTGGGAGATGGACAAAAGAAAAGTGTTTAAAGGGAGACATCAATCAGTCTAAGACATGAAAAAATAATAATAATTCATAAATTATCAAGGGAGGGAGGGCAGGGGATGGAGAAGATGAGCGGACACCATGGGCTCAAGTAGAAAGAAAATGTTTTAAATATGATGATGGCGCAAATGTACAAACGCGCTTGACACAGTATATGTATGTATGGGTATGATAAGAGCTGTATATGAGCCTACAACATAAAGATTTAAAAACAGAGTAAAGATGTCATTTTAAAAACCAGGATATACTTGAGTCACATCATAGTATTTTTAATTGTCTCATATATTTTGGAATGTTGGAAAATGAACAAAAATGACCAGAGAATTGATACACTTGAATAAGATGTTGATGAATACCAAATATACTATGAAATTCCAAAAACAAACAAATAAATCTATCTTAGAAGTACAACCACCATGATTTTTAGTAGTGAGGATTTCAAGAATTCATCTCATGTGGTTTGGTCATATTATTAGAAGGGACCAGTCCATGGACAAGGACATCGTCCTTGGTAGAGTAGAGGGTCTCTAGAGAAAAAGAACTACTCTCAGTGTGATTGATTTGTACAGTGGCTCCAACAATGGTCTCAACCATAACAATTGTGGTGATGGCACAGGGCAGTGCATAGCTTTGTTCTCTTGTACACAGGCTACCTCTGAAGTAAAGCCAACTTGATGGTACCTAACAGCAACACATCAACTATCACTGTTAAGTTGTCTATTTCTCTGTTCAATTATGATCATGTATATTTACGTATTTGGGGCTGTTTTCTTGGGTGCATTGACACTTTTTATGCTTTTACTTTCTTGCTTGATTGACCTCTAATCATTATAATTGGTTTCCTTAGTCTCCACACTGATAATTTTCTCTTTGAAGTCTATTTTTATAAGAAATTGATACGGTCACCCTGCTCTTTTTAGTTGCCATTAGTTTGATGTGTATTTTTATAATTTAATTTTAATTGATTTTTGTCTTCAGTGTGCAACATCCGAACCATAGTTTACTTCACTGTACTCTCTTCACCATGTTGAATCCTATTGATTTAGCAGATTAATTTCTTCTACAAAATTAAAATCCATTTTCCCAGGAAAATAACTTTACCTTGTGGCCTCTGAAGAGATTCTGGCACAAAACTTAATCTTTTAAGTAAAAAGAACTTTTTTCTGAGAACTCCCTCATTTTCTCCTCTTCACTCCTTCCTCGGTTTCCTCCCTCTTTTCTCTTTTTCTCTCTCATCATCTTTTTCCCTCCAGCAGACAACTGCAGAACACAATGATAGAATAGAAACCAGGTATGAGTGAAGTTTGAATTTTGGTATTAAAGAGTTAAAAATAAGGGTGGGAAATTGGGTATTTATATAAATTAAATGCAATTACATAGTAGGCAGAATGCATGTGAGTGCTGGAATAAGGGAGGAAACCCATTAGACGATCCCCAAACAAGAAAATTAAGAAAAATAATAGTGTCGGCCTCTTGCAGATCAATTAAAGAATGGGAATTGAGCCAATGTTAGAAGGGTAGACAAGTACTATAATCTTCTTTTGAAAGCAATGGCAATGGGCCATTTATCCTGTTGGTTTTATCTTGGGCTGATGCCCAGACTGGACAATTAATAAAATTTTCTTGTCATGGTACTGACACCCTTATCTTGCTGCTATTAAAATGTCACTAACAACTATGTGTACAGATATGGTCCATATTATAAGTTTAAATGTAACATAAAAACAATCGATAGAGAAGAAACTAATCAACAGGGAATAGAGATCAATCTCTGATTTATTTGACAGTGTCTGTGCTGAGGGAATACACAGATGTATATGAAAATTATCATGACAATAGCTTTGTTCATGGTGAACCATCTAGATTTTATCTCAGTACATGCACCAATCAGTGACACAGATTATTTAAAAGACTTAAAACAACTGTATAATTGGGGGTCTGTATACATTGACCCTCAAAAATATTCCACCAAAATAATCTAGTTAGATCTGTTCACTTTTCAGGCAGAAGCAAAATACAATGGCACATTCTGATCTATTCCAAACTTAGTCTGAAACTAGAGCCCTTCTTTGAAATTCTCTCTAGTTTTCTAAGTCTTTGAACAGTGAGTTAGTTAGCTTATTGTGCCAACTTGGCTGATAAAAACATGTGGGGTTAATTGAAGGGTGGAGGGATAAATGGCTCCGTGAGCCTCACCTTTCCAGTTTTTGGTTCTCTTGCTTTGTGATGGTCGCACCAGGGTGCAGCTGCCTTAGCAGTTCCCTGCTTCAGCTTGCAAGACTGACTTCCTACAAGACATTCCCAAGGAGAAGCCACATGCACCTACCCCAATGCAGCCCTGGGTGGTGGAGCAGCCATGTGGAGACCCCTGCCAGCAGTGAGATGCTTACACATTCACTGACTAGGCTTTCCTCCTGCAGTCGGCGTCATTGCGTCTGCTTTGCTTTGTGAGATGTTGGAGGACTTTGTGGATTGGTGTTGGACACATGAGTTAATGGGTTAATGTTGGACTTGTGGGCTTGGGCAGCACTGGGTTGGGATGTTTTCTTGATGCACACTTAACCTTTATATAAAACTCTCTCTTATACATGAGTTTCTGTGCATTTGTTTCTCTAAAGTACCCAAACTAACACAGACAGTAAATGACCATCAATACATTAACTAGTTTAATCTTTAAAGAACATGTTTTTAATACACCAATTATAGCTTCTTAATAATTTTCTTCTAATTTATTTCCACTCAATATTTTAAAACTAATATTAACATTCTTTTTCTAAGCATTTTATTCTATGATAAACATCAGACCATTCAATGATTCAGTATGTTATTTGACTAAACAAACCCATTTTATTTCATTTTTTTTCTATGATTGTTGAGAATACACAAAGAACATACAGATTCCATATTTTTTTCATGCACCAGTAAGAATTGACTTTTCTGTAACTTTATTTATTTTATGTGTCTTAAAACATCTTTGTTTCTGCCTTTCACTAGTGCTTGCTTTCATGTTTTGTTAATTGATTATAGAGAGTTATATGGTTTTCTTCTCTGTTTCTTTTGTTAATGTTTTAAAAATGTTTTCTTAGGCATTACCAGGATTATTATAGTTAAGATGTGTATTTATAACATCCTGTGGTAAGTTGGCCATGACTCATCTTTCCATTTGTTTTACTGTGGTGACTTGTGTGTTGCTGTTATGTTGTAAGCTATGCCACAGGTATTTGAAATACCTCCAGGGTCATGCATGATAAGCAGGTTTGAGTGAAACGTTCAGACTCAGAACAACAAATAGGCTGTCCAACTCTGAGGGATTAGCCACTGAAAACCTTATGGCAAGCAGTGCCATAAGGTACCAGAAGATGGGTACCTCGGGTCCAAGGACAGTTGAGATAGGGCAGAAGAAGACCCACTTCCTCAAAGCAGAGTCTGAGTTGCCCGAAGCAAAGACTTCTGGGCTTTCATTTGCTGGTGGGGCCAACTCAAATGAGAAGAATTGACTGCCGACATCATTAATACATAAATGTGGAATCTATACCATATGGATGTAGGAATATTATTAGAAGTTATTAAAAATAAAATGGAGCACACAAAGATCAAATACTAGGCATTAATGAATTGATTAGCTGAAATTGGCTGGTATAAACCATTTTGAGTAAGATAATCATATGGTTTACTCCCCTGAAAATGAAAAATTCAAGAGGGATGACAATTCATTGTAAAAAAGAATACTTCAAAATCTGTATTGAAGTACAATGCTTCCTATGATAGGGTGATATATATATATTTATTTATCTCTTCAAAAACACAGTTCATACAATTATTATTCAAACTAATTACTAAAACCAGTGGTGAAGAAATTGAATATTACTAAGTTCTTCCGTGTAAAATTAATCATACATGTAATCAGCATGCATTGATAATTATTGCAAGTTGGAATATAAACATTGGACTAAAAGCCTTCATGATACAATCATATGTGTATGAAGGTCTTTGGTGCAACATTTGCTTTCCAACCTGCAATAATTATCAGAGCATGCTGATCACACACACACACACACACACACACACGAAAATTTTCATACCCACAACAGTGTTTTAATAAAACTCCTAGATTGTATTCGACCATATTCACTATAAATAAAAGACTATTGATTGGATTTCAAACAACTGGATATTTGGAGGTCTGTATACAAAGAGATACCAAACAAACCTGGAATAATTTTTTTTTCGAAACTATGTATTTGGATATTTTTACAACCCAACCTTCTCACCTTCAGAGTACCCTTCATTATACTTAATGCATTTGTCAAATATGCGATTCCATTCTTGAAAACATTTTTCAAACTCATGTATTTTGAACCTCATTTTTTTCTTCACCTCTTCTACATCATCAAATCACTGGCCTTTTATGTCCCTCTGCATTTGCAGAAACAAAATGAAGTCACACAGAGCAAGGTCAGGTGACTAAGGTGCATGGAGCAGGAGAACCATATTGATTTTTGCCAAAAACTGGCACATTGAGATAGCTGAGTGAGCAGGTGCATTGTTGTGGTGGCAAAACCAGTCCCTGTCTGCCACAAATCAGGCCTTTTTTGTCACATGCTATTATGCAATCTTTTCCGAACCTCTAAATAGAAAACTTGATAAATAGTCTGAACTGGGAGAACGAACTCTAGATGCACTATGAGATGACATTTCCACCCCCTCGGGAAGTTACAGAGGTACACAACAAGGTTTGTCATCAATTAACCCTTCACCTTTTTTTGGAATGAGAAAACTTCTCATGCACTTGAGGTTTTCCTATAGCACTACCCTTGGAAACTTTGTTCTGATTCATAGAAGTTTCTGAAGCTTTTTTCCTGAGCCTCGGAAACTTTGTTCCAATTCATAGAAGTTTCTGAAGCCTTTTTCCTGAGTAGGAAACAAAATATCACTACTGCATGCTGTTCTTTTAAATTAGCCATGACAAAAAAATGAGGTTAGAGTGAAACTGCTCTTGAGAAAAAATTCACTGTGACAGGAGCAACCTTCCCAGGTGATGCCACTGGGTGCACTAACCCAGAGCAAGTTGCTGGATGCTCACCTTGCAAGAACAAAGGCATACTACGAAAGCTCTGCTCTACCCAGCAAAATTCCCATTTGGGGGGTAGAGCATACATCATACATTGGCCATCACAAATATCCAGCAAAAATGATCTAGATATAATGTTAGGTTGTGGATGACCAATGGATTCTTCATTGCATATATCTTTTTCAACAGCAGAAACAGTGACTACAGAAGTGAACCTTGCCAGATGGAATGCACGGTAATCAAATTGGCTACAACCGTTTAAAGAGATTATAGGCAAACTCAATATCATTGTCTAAAATAAGGCCAGGGACTGTCTATAGAACATGCTGTCCACTGATCTTATGTGACCTTGGCTGAAATTGAAAAAAATAAAATAAAACAAGACTATGATAGCCTAAATATAACTTTGAATATGTCCCAGTTGAATTTAGAGAGCATCTCAAACCTAGATTTGACACATTAATTATGAAAGACTAGAGGCATTTTGAATTGACATTGGTAACATCCTGCATGAAGAAAGCAAAAGATTACAAAAAAGACTGGAAATAAAGAAAATGTAATGTCGGAAGAAACTCAGGCACTTGCCCTTGAAAGTATAGTAGCTAATTCCAAAATGGAAGACCACACTCAACATGCCTTACTGATAGAACTGAAGGAAAACATGATGTCGATAGTTTCTTATGTGGGGAAAAGGTTGAGCAAATGGTAAAGCATCAAAAAAGGAAGAAGGAATACATAGAATTCTATAAAAATAACTCATTGTCATTCAATAATTTCAAGAGGTAGCAGATGATTAAGAACCCATGGTACTGAAGTAAGAAGGACCAGCTGTACTGAAGGCAAATTGAAAAACAAGTCTCCAGGATTGGAGTGACTACCAACTGGTATGTTCCAGCAACCTGTTGTACAAGTACTCACTGGTCCGTGCCAAGATAGTTCGAAGATAGCTATCTGGTTAACGGACTGGAAAACATCCATATTTGTGCCCACTACAAAGAAAGATGAACCAACCAAACGCAGAAATTCTTGAATATGATTAATATCACATACATACAAATTATTTCTAAAGAGAATTCAACAAAGGTAGCAGCACTACATTGGCAGGGACCTTCCAGAAATTCAAGCAAGATTTAGAAGAGGCCTTTGAATGAGGGATATCATTTCTGACCTCAGATAGATCTTGCCTGAAATAGACAATAGCAGAAAAATGTTTTCTTATGTTTTATTGACTATGCAAATTCATTCAACTGTGTGGATCATAATGAACTCTGGATGACATTTTGAAGAACGAGAGCTCCAGACACTTTATTGTGCTCATGCACAACTATATGACACAAAAGGCAGTTCTTCCAGAGGAACAAGTGAATAACTTGTGCTTTAAAATCAGGAAACATGAGCATTAGGGTTGTTAGCATACTTTGTCCATCTGTATTCTAAGCAGATACAAGATAGACTAGGTAAACAAGTCTTATAGTTTCTTATTGATAAAAAAAAGTTCTGCTGGCAGTGTGGTTGTTGGAAGGTTTATTAATAACTTGTGATATGCTGATGGCACAAGCTTGCAGAAAGCCAGAAGGACTTAAAGCACTTGCTGATCAAAGACAATAGCCCTCAGAATGGAGAAGAATTCAGTTTAAAGAAAACAAAAATCCTCACAACTGTACCAATAGTCGGCATCCTGATACATGGAGAAAATATTTAGATTTTCAAGCATTTCATTTTGATTGGATCCACAGTTCATGGCCCTGGAAGCAGCAGTCACGAAATCAAATGACTTACTACACTGGATAGACAGCTTCACAAGATTTCTTTAACATGTTTTTTTTTTTTTTAAAAAAAAAAGCAAAGACGTCACTTTAGAGGACTCAGGTGTATCTGACCTAAGCCGTGTGTGTTTCCATTGCTTGTGTGCGTATGAAATCTGAGATGACAGAAGAATTGATTCGTTTGAGTTGTGGAGTATGAACAGAATATGTAAAGCAGCATGGGCTGCCAGAGAGCAAGCATCTGTCTTGGAAGAAAGACAGCCAGAATGCTCCTGGGAAGCACGGGCGATGAGGCATCATCTCACATATTTTCGGCATGTTATTACAAAAACACTCTAGAGAAAATAGCATCATGATTGGTAGAGAGTCAGCAAAAAAGAGGACGGCCCTTCCCAAGATGGATTGGCCAAGTGCCTCCCACAGCAGGCTCAATATAGCCACAGTGGTGGGAATAGGGTAGACGGGGCTGGTTTTCTTTCTATTGTTCATAGAGTTAAACATTATTCAAAGGTACTTAAACAAGAGCAGGGTAAGTTGGTACCAATTTAACTTTCATAACATATGGCATATTTCATATCTAGCCCATGATCCCATTTTGGCATTTTATTGCTATCACTTACTATGGTTTTCTGTTCCATGAACTCTGTATCATAATTGCATATCTTATTTTCTTTCAGCGCCACGTGGGTTTATTTGTACAACAAACAGCACAAGAAGACACCAGCGCCATGCAGGCAGCAGCGCAGGGCTCACACCAGTCCCTCTCGCCCTCACAGAGAACTCTACTTTGTGGGAGCCTGGGAGCCTTTGGGAGCTTGAGCTGGGGCCGGGGCACCTTTGGGAGCTTTTGCTGGAGTCTTGGCCTTGGCTGGAGCATCAGCCTTGCTTTGTGCCTTGGCCTTGGGCCGGCAGAGCCTCAGACCCTTGGCAATACGTGCCGGAGCCCGCTTGCCAAGCTTGGGGTGGGCAATGTAGGCCAGTCGACTGAGCTTCCGGTTGACGCCCATTGGGATCTTGGCCTTGACCTCGGTGGGCTTCACAAGATCCTTGATGGCCTCGGCGCGAGCTGGCGCAGCCTTGGCGTTGTTGGCCTGCATTTTCTTCAGGCCCTTCTTGTGCTTCTTGGCAAAGCGCATGTTCCTCAGGAACTTGGGGTCCACCCCCTTAAGAGATTCGTGTCGTTGTGACCTGGATTTTTTGATGCCGTTTCTGTGCCATTTCCGGGATTGGTTGTGCGTGGTGTGGTTCTTGGACTTGGCCATGTCTGCACCAACCCCTGCAGCTCCTGGAACGCCAGGGACCGGAAGAGAGAGAGAGAGCATATCTTATTTTAAAATAGTATTACAGTTCCTAATTTCTGAAACAACTTCCACTCTACAGTATGAACAACAGCTTGATCAATTTAATGTTTTACAAATCATGATTCTATCCAACAAATAAAAAGTCTAATTGTTTTAGAATCATTTATAAACACAAAAGCTACATTGGCCATTCAATGGACATCTTTCAGAGTGCTTTTAGTCATGAAAGGCAAATAAATAAATATAGAGTGGTGTTTAAACAAAATGATTGTAAATTTTTTATAAGGATCCTCTTTCTATTGTCCTAGATTTTATGTAGCTTGATCACTATGACTATATATTTGGTAAGTGTGTTGTATTTCAGTGTATACATACACTTTCTTTTCCATCATAGCTTAGAAAATTCACACTTATTTGATTTGTCAAATCATATGCCTTTTGTTTTTTCTTTTGATGCAGAATGGAGACACACACTTGTGGCAAAGTGACTGGGGAAACACATCCTGTGCACTCATATAGGCATAAGTAGAGAGCTTGATCTCAAGAAGTAGTTATATGTCAGAAAAGCATCCCAGTCCAGTTCAGATCGAGTCCATGAGTCCAATACTAGTCCCTAAATCCATCACTAGTCCATAAATACCCTTTCAAAATCATTGCAACCACAAGCAATGATGAAAAACGCAGGACGATCACAGGCCTGGGGGTAAAAAGCCCTGTGGATCAAGAGGTGGTGGAAGCATCACAAGGCTGGTGGAGGTGTCAGCGTGACTCATGGGTGTTACAGTGAAGGCAGAGAGAGAGAGAGTGACCCGCACCAGAGAGCCACTTATCTCGGTGGCACCTCCCAATGAGGTCATCCAGCTGTAGCCTCCTTGACAGGCTAACCTCACCCATATCTTCCTGCAGGTGCCATATTGGCACAAAAATCTAACTATCATATTATGATCTACATAATTTTTATAATAGTACAAAAATGTCCTGTGTAATTGTGAAATTTACAAATGATATGCATATTAAATGTACTATGAGAATGAGACTACAAAATTCTGAAGAATTTAGTTATGATACCATAAGAGATTGAACTACTCTTCTGCAGATTTAGTTAGGTTAACCAGATCAAAATCACATACACCTAAATACAGGAGCCAGCAGAAAGGCAATAATTAATCCCTTAAGTTTGGTTTCATTATTCAATGTTTCGATTTTTCAATGTTTTAATGTTTAATGTTTTTAAGGATTGATTATTTAATGTTTGTTCAAGTGGCTTAGATAGTAGATTTGTCCCTAGAATGAGTAAATAAATAAACTCAGGATTCAAAATTATTTTAAATAATAATATCAAGCGTGAGGATAATCTTCACATTTTCCCTAAGAAGCTTCTCTCCTTACCTTAAGAAAATTAAAAGCCTGTTGCCGTTTAGTAGATTCTGATTCATGGTGACACCGGGTATGCAGAGTGTGACCGGTCCGGAGGCTTCTCAAGGTGGTGCTCTTTGGAAAGCAAGACTGCTAGACGTTCTCCGGTGTCACTGAGTGCTTTCGGACTGCCCACCGTTAGGGTTCCCGTAATGCCGACAATTTGGGTCACCTTACCTAACACTTTTTTTAAACACACTGTACCCATAGCTACCTACAATCAGTGGTCCGTGGTGATCCTATGCGGGGATTCTGAGGCTGTGTAAGGCTTCGGGGAGCAGGTGGCTTTTTCGCATTCTCCCAGGAAAGGCTCCTTCTTTTGACCACTGACAGTGTGGTTGGCAGTCCAGAGCTTACGCTATAGGCCTGCCCTGCATTCAGCCATGAAAAGTAATTATCATGAAAAAGCCAAATGAGACCTAACAGAAGTCATGCCCTCAAAAATAAAACATGAGTGGATCTTCAGAATAGTTTTGTATTTGTGTTCTAGGTACAACTACATATTTTTCTCACAACAGTCTCTTGTGCTTGCTTTAACCAGAGGTTTTTAGTAGTTGAAAGGTGGCATTGTGGTTGATGTTTTCCCCTGAGAACAAAAGATGGAAGTTTCAAACCCACCTGATGCTCTGTGGGTAAAGGAGGTGCCAGCTTGTTTCATCAAAATGTGCACCCTCAAAAACCCCATCGATCTCTATTACTCTGACCTTTGCATTACTATTGGCAGTTTTTTGTTTTTGTTTCTTAGTTATTTGAAATGGTTACAAAAATATCCTCGAATGATAAAAATACATAAATGTCTATATGTTGGCCAGCTAGCAGTGCCTATGTTAGCAAACAGAGGGCATTACACTGTACACACAATTTACGTCTTGATCTAGAACATGTTTTTGCTTTCTTAAATATGAGGTACAACTATTCAGTTTATTCTCATAGCATATTCCCACTGAAATTAGGTGGAGTTCTGAATAATTTTCTGCTGAGGAATGTGACTTTCTGTAGTGCAGTCAGTTGAAAAATTACATGAAATCATTGAAATTGGAATTGGTCACACCCATAAATCTCACTAGAAAACAATATAATTAAAACCACACTAATATATCATATGACCTTGACCTAGTGGAGACGGTCTTGGACATTTCAGCAAGATCTGTTTACTTTGCCTCTTTGTTTATTTCTGCTGATACTTCTTCAGTACTCAGAAGAAAAGAAAATGGCTTATTTGTGTTGGAAAACATCCAAACATCTGCATGTGGGTTTCTCCTATCCTGCTCATCCAACTAGTACATAGTTCACACCCTTACATATATGAGACTTTGTACACAGAGTCTACAAGGTGAGATACAGCCTCATTTTATTTAGGTGCTGTTTGTATATGATTTAATGCTATGAAAGCAATCTTTAGTTGTGTATATTTGAATTTGAACTTTTCTATTTCCCCTGCAATTTTTGACACTTAATGATTGTCTATGTTTAAGTTAAAACATTTGTTCCATGCCTGATAGTAATAAATATAATTCAACTGTGCTTTTATTATTTTTTTCCAACTTCAACTCTGTTCTATATCATAAGATTTCTTATGTACATCAGGTGTACATCTGTGTGGACTCCCAGCCTATAAACTGAAGTTCTATTCACAGTCCTGCAAATAGCTGCCCCATGGACATTCTTCAGGCCTAGTGCTACATTCAATAGTGATAAGATCTGCCTGTGGGAGTGGATGTGGAAAAATGGACTGCACATAGTCTGGAATAGACTTGGGACTCATGCCGGAGGCCCTCACTCCCATAGATAGCTTAGAAATAGGGACAGAGGAGGGGTATTAAATCTCTAGGAGAACAGATTCCATTGACCATCACACTCCTCATCCCATAAAAGAAACAGACAGGAGAGATTTCATAAAAGTTATATGAAATCATGGGGGCAAAGAATAGGGGCAATAAATCCTGAGAATACAGAGATCTAGATTAGGGTTTGAGGCAAAAGGATCATGAGTAGTGTCAGCCCTTTGGAAGCTAAATAGATACTGCAGTGCTAAGGTCCCTACCCAGATCAGTGGTTTGCTCTTTTCTATTAACCTAAACCACACTGTTCTGTCTGTTTGTCATACTCTGGCAGTGTGCAGATAATGCTGATACATGATGCAGGAAGATATGCTGCCAGTATTTCAATTACCAGCAGAACCACACATGGTGAACAAGTTTCAGCTGAACTTCCAGTTTGAGAAAAAGGAACAGGTTGTCCACTTCTGAGACACTAGTCACTGGAAAACATTAGAGATAGCAGAATAACATTGTCAGATTTCAAACTGGAAGAAGAATCATTGAATTACAAGGCCTTCAAAATAGACTAAGAAAGAGCTACCTCATCAGAGAAAGTCTGCCTTAATTGCATTCTTGGATAGAGTAAAGCTTTGGGGACCCTCATTTTCTGATAAGCCACAACTCAAAATCAAAAGAAATATCTGTAATTGTCCATTAGTAATTGGAACATGGGGCCTATGAAGCATGACTAGGAAACTTGAGGTAATCCAAAAATGAAGTGGAATGCATAAAGATTAATATTCTATGCATTAGTGATCTGAAGTTGACTGGTATTGACCCTTTTGAATCAGATCATCATATGATATACTATAATGGGAATGACAAATTCAAGAGGAGCATCTATAATGATTATCAAAAAGAATATTTCAAGATCTATCTTGAAGTACAATACTATTTGTGTTAAGATAATATAAATTTATGCATCAACTATTAACACCACTGATGAAGAAACTTAAGGATTCCACTAACTTCTTCCACCTGAAATTGATCAAACATGCGATCAAGATGTATTGACTACAATTGATTAGAATATGAAATTTTGAAACAAAGAATTAGTATCAGTATTTGTAAAATATAACCTTGGTGATAGGAATAAAGTAAGAGGTCACATGATAAACTTTAGCAAGACAAAGACTTGTTCATTGCAAATGACTTTTTCAATAGCACTAAAAGATACTATGCACATGAACTTCACTAGATGGAAAATAAAGAAATCAAATTGGCAACACTGGTGGGAAGAGATGTAGAATCCCCATACAGTCAGTCAGAAAAGGTCAGGGGCTGACTGTAGAACAGACCATCAATTGCTGAAATGGAATTGATTCTGAAGCTGAAAAAAATTAAAACAAGAGAGCCAAAATACAACTGGAGTATATCCTACTTGAATTTAGAGACCATCTCAAAGACGAATGTACCACATCGAACTCTAATGACAAAAGACATGATAAGTTGTGGGGTGACATCAAGCATGAAGAAAGTACAATGTCATTAAAAGACAAAAAAGAAAGAAAAGTCCAAAGTAGACATCAGACAAGACTCTGAAACATTCTCTTGAATTTAGGAGTTTAGTAGTCTTTTAAAAATGGAAGAATTGATTAAATAAAAACCTAAATTGAAAAATTCAAAGGAAGCATGAATAGAAAAAATAAAATCAGGGTGTTATAATGAAACATGCAAACACCTGGATGTAGGAAGTCAATGAAGAAGAAAGAGCATACCGAGGACATATCAAGCTTAAAGAATCTAGCAATTTTTGAGTCTCAAGTTGGAAGATAGGAGGCTCACATGGACAAGCCATCGAATAGTACAGAAAGGCTCAAGAGAGGATGGAAGGAATATAGGGTCACAGCAACAAAAACATTTCATCAACCATCAGCCATCATGAGAGGTTAACGTGGTGAAGAACCAATGATATTGAACGGAGGAGTCCAAGGAGCACCGAGGCATTAGCAAAGAACCAGTCTTCAGGAATTGTTGGAGTAACAATGGACATGTTTCAACAAGGAATACACGCAATAGTTTGCATCACAAATTTGGAAGACAGCCACCAACAAAAGTAATTTCATATTTGTTCCCATTTCAAAGAAAGGTGATCCAACAGAATGTAAGGATTGTCCAGGAGTATCATTAATATCACACGTAAGTAAAATTTTCCTGGCGACAATTCCAAATTGGTTTCAGCAGTGCAGTGATAGAGAGATGCCAGCAATCCAGGCCTGATTCAAAGAGGATGTGCTATGTAACTGATGGCATCAGACGGATCTCGACAGGAAGCAGAGAACACCAGAAGGATGCTTATTTGTGTTTTGGTGACTATGCAAAGACATTCTGCTATGTAGATCCTAACGACCTCTGGATTACATTAGGAGTGAGGACAGCAAGGCTGTCTCATGCATTTTTGACATGCTTATCATGAGAGACTGGCCCCGAAAAGCATAATATGCTTGGGAAAGTAGAGGACAAGTAGAAAAGAGAGAGACTCTCAATGCGATGGATTGATACAGTGGTTGCAACAATGAGCTCCAACATGATTTTGTGAAAGCTGTGCAAGACCAGGCAGCATTTTATCTTTTGTTCAGTCACTGTGAGTTGGGACCGACTCAAGGCTACCTGCTAACAGTGACAACTACTGATCTACAAGTTGACAGTTTGGACTCATCCAGTGGTTCCATGAAAGATCATGTGATATGCTTCCACAAATAAAGATTACATTCAAGAAAACCCTATGGAGTGGTTCTACTCCATATAACTGGGATCACTGTGAGTATTATGATGGATAGAGGCTTATTGGTGGTTGCCAAACAATTGATTGTAAATAAAGCTCCAATATTAGTGCTTCACATTTATATTCTGAGTTAACTGTAGGTATGCTCTAACTGCCAACCCCAGCGATTAGTTGAGTACTTAACCATTTGCTGTACCTTAGTATTCTTGGATTAGAGGCAGTTCTAGGCAGAAGGTACAGTGAGATAGAAGTTACCTACTCAGCAAAAGCTGGAATGCATGCAAGGTTAGGTACCATCATTTTATAAACAGATGTCTTGCACATCTTATTTTCTTTATATTTATTCCTCGGAATCCTTATTCCCTTTATTATTAAGTAAAGTTTTTCTAATACTAACTCTTTTATAACTTTGCTATAGAGACCAACATTATCAACACTTAGATTATGTGGTTTAAAAGAACCAGGTACTACTGCAATTCTGTATTATCTTTAGCACAATTTTACTCGAGTGTGATTTTAGTGCTATGGTTTAACGATTTCCACTTTACATTTTGTCTTTTGTTCTTTGGAATGAGCACACGTAGGGATCTTTTTCAGTTAGGTGACCAGGTAGAGGTCCTCCAGCTTTCTGAATATAGGTGAGTGTGCACTTTCAGCTTTACATCATGATTTAAACATCTCAATTAATATTCTATCAACGCTTGGACAATTGCTCTCGTCATGCCACCAGGGCTGCTTAGACTCCTTCCAGTTAGTGATTGTTTCCTTTGAAGGAGCACAAATATATATCTCTTTCAATCAATTCGACTTCTAGGTGAACTAAAGTGCAATAAATAATCAAAGAGAGGAAGTCTAGGAAAACAATCACAATGAAGCAGTAAGACTCAATGTGGACTCTGTACAGAGGCAAATTTGGAGAGCCTGATTTTATTTGATTACAAAGAACAGTTTTAAATGCTCAGTAGACTTTCAATCTGTTTAATAGAACACTAAATTACTGTTTACCAGAATTAATTTGTTTAACAGATCACTAAATTACATTAAGCCTGAAGATTCATTTAATAATTTAGTAAATATTTATTGATTAGCTTCTACTGAGCCAAGAACCAGAAATACATATATTTTTAAAAACCTTATTTTGACATCATAGAGAATGCAGTATACCAAGGGGGAAAAGCAGTAAATAAAAAACGAATCATCAAGGAAACAAAAGAGTTAGGATGAGAATACTGAAGCCAGAAACATAGTATTCCAGATGAAGAGATCAGAGGAGAGTTCATTTAAGCTGTGATTTAAGAAAGATGCTAACCAGATGTTCATAAAGACAAAAGAAGAATGGTCTGACAAAGAAGCTGAAGTGGGGAGTTTTACCTGTTTCATAATTGAAATAAGAACCACTAAGCTTCAACATACCAATGACTGGACATTGAACAGGCTCTGTAGCATAGATCCAGATCATCAACATTAGTGAATGAAATGTTAAACTTATGACAGAGTATTACCGATGAATAATTTACACTAGCGCTGGAATAATTATTTTACGAATGTGACTTTGATTGTTTTGTGAAGATTAAAAATAAAACAAAGAGTCAATCCAAAGGAACAGCGAGACCCTGGAGTAGCCCAGTGAGAAAACAGTTTGGTTTTAGCTCATAGTGTAAATGAAGAATATTGTAAAGTTTCTTTAACAAGTCACAACTTGATAGATGTGGACATAGAAAAAGCACTGATGGGGATTTTGCTAGAGAGATGGCAACGGTAATCAGAATAGATACTGATCAATAATTCCAAATGGATGTAGGCTATGGAATTCAAGCTGGAAAAGAATGAATGGCAACAGGGGAGTGGAGTGTGGAAGAAAGGAAAACAATGAGTCAACAGATTTGAAATTTTTACTTGTTAAAATAAGAATTAGTTTGGTATGGATCTTTTAGATTATGTTACTGTATGCCAAGAAACCAACACGACTTCTTGAGCATTATAGGGGAATATGAAATAACCAACCCTGGAAAGCACATGTCAAACATTCATAAAAAAGTCTAGGAAACTATCATTAAATTGTGTGTACTTTGATTCATGATTTTGTCCTTAATTTTACAAGATAAAGACTCTGTCTGGATGATTTTAAATTGCCTATACTCCTTATGTTCAAAGGACAGGGATTAAAAACACCAGCATGACATCTGAACATGTAATGGTTTACCACTAAGCCCCAGCAGGATGACTGCAGTCAGAGACTGTTAGGTTAGGCATGTGATTTCAAAACTCTGAGGATGAAAAGGTGTCATAAAGGGTGTGGTGGCTGAGTACTGCAAGAAAAACATTGGGAAAGAAGCCAAGGTTATTCATTAGATATTGAGCAAAGAATGTAACAGAGGATGTTTCAGACCTAGGGTTTGCAAAAATCTAAACTGTCAATAACCAAAATGAAGATGTTGAACAGAATAATCACATGGAAAAGTAAAGTGACAAGGAATTTGTTGCACTAGAGATGCCAAAGAAGGAGTGATGTAGGATAGAGAAAAATAAGGACTAATAATGAAACACAGCATAGGTTTGGGCCCTGCATTTGTTGCGGTCACTAGATTTCCTTTTATCTCTCTGGGTTTCCACACTCTTGTAATTTTTCTAAATTTCTCACATATTTTGGTTATTAGTACTTTGTCAGTCAATTACTTTTTGGTTTATTTTAACTTACATGTAGCATTGATTTTCTGTTGAGACCTAACTTATAGGTCAGCTAATTTAAAATATAATTTTTCCTATTTGTATATTGATTTTAGTAATATCAAATTTTGACTAATTACTACAAATACTACTACATAATGCACTATTTATATATTTCACTTATAGTATATTTTAAAAATAACACTTTCAATTTGATTTTTTTATTTCTATAATAAAAATGAGGGAAAATTTTTTGAATTATATAAACAATAAATTGGATGGAGTCAGAGCGTGGAGCTGAAGGAGTCACGTGGAGACCCACACCAGTTGAGATGCTTCCATCACCATTGGATCCACAAGACTTACCACCCACTGGCCTGTGATATCTGGAATTCGGCACCATTGAATGTATTGTGTAAGTCTGAAGAGGAATTTAAGACTGGTACTGGACATATGGGCTAATATCAGACTTATAGACTTTGTCTGGACAAGGCGGGGGTGTTTTCTCAATATGCAATTTCTCTTTTATATAAAGCATTTTCTTCTACATGTATGAGTCTCCCTGAATTTTTTCTCTAGTCAACCCATACTAACCCAGCCAGATAGATATGCTTCAAATTTCTTTGCATGGACAAGGAAGCATTTACAGAATTCATCCATTGCTTGCAATACCTGAGATGGTATTCTGACAATTCCTGGCAGGTTTTTTTTTTTTTTGCCAATGTCTTCAGTGCGGCTTGGACTCCTACATTCAGTACCACTGGCTCTTGATCATGCGCTACCTCCTACAAGAGCTGAGTGTCGATTTGTTTGGACGCTGTATAGTCCATAGATCTTTTTGGAGGCTTCGTAGGTTGTTCAGTATTTTTGCACATATAATTCTCCAATATTGCAACTCAAGGCTTGAGGTTCTTTCAACTTTAGAAATGCCAACTGTGTTCTTCCTTTTTTTTTAACTCTAGATCTTTGTACATCTATGTATCATATGTAACTTTAAGAGGAAGAGGAAGAGCTGATAGATACCGGGGGCTTAAGTAGAAGGTAAATGCTTGGAGGAGGATGGTGGCAGCATATGTACAGGTTTGCTTGATGCAATTGATGTATGGATTGTTAGGAAGCCTGGGAGTCCCAATAAAATGATCTTTAAATTAAAAACAACAACAACAAATTATAGAGACAATTTGCTTGTATTCCTCACTACTGTACAAGGGTCCTTGAACTATTTCATGAAAAAATAAAATTAAAATATAATTAATTTTTCCATGAACTTTTTATTCATGGAAGCCCTCTTATATATTATACTCAATCCCATAAAGATAATACCAAGACAAATATGTATTTTTCAGTATATTATATATGTGATTTGTGTGTTTGTATACATGGGTTGTGTACCTACATACACTGCAAGGACACATATACATATACACTAAAAATAGACAATAAAAAATCCATAGTGGGCCTAGAGTTGATTCTGACTCATGGTGGTCCTATGTGGATCACAGTAGAACTGTGCTTCAAATGATATTCAATGTCTGGTATTTTGGAGAGAGCTCTCCAGGCCTTTCTTCAGCGATGCCTCAGTTGTTGTTGCTTTAATTTAGTGCCCTTGAGTCAGCTCTGACTCAGAGACCTTCTGTGTCACAGGATGAAGCACCACTCCGTCCTGCATCCACTGGGTCAGTTTCCTGGAGGGTCTTCCTCTTTTTCACTGACCCTCTATTTCACTAAGCATGACGTTCTTTTCCAGAAATTAGTCTTTCTTGATAACAGTTACAAAATTCATAAAATGGAATCTTGCCATCCTCGTCTAAAGAGGATTCTTCCAAGACAGATTTGCTTGCTCTTCTGGCAGCCTGAGGTGCTTTCAATATTCGTCAGAGCACCACCATTCCAATGCGTCATGTCTTCTGCATCCTTCCTGATTCATTTTACCCTTTCATGTGCTTATGAGACCGTTGACAATTGAGACAAGGCTTGAATCGAGCACACCTTATTGCTCAACGTGACGTTCTTGCTCTGCAACAGGTTAAAGAGGTCTTGGGCAGCAGATTTGCCCAATGCAATACATCATTTGATTTTGTAACTGTGGTTTTCATGAGCATTGATTATAGAGCTAAGCAAAATGAAATCTGAAACACTGTCTTTTTTCCAATGACCACAATGTTCTTTATTAGTACACTGTGAAGATTTTTATTTTCTTTACATTGAGTTGAAATTTATACCTGTTTGACTTTAATCAGCAAGTGCGTCAGGTCCTCCTGATTCAGCAAGCAAAGTTGTGTCATGGGTATATTTCAGATTGTTAATCAGCCTTCCTCTGATTCTGATTCCATGTTCTTCCAATGCAGCATCTTGAACGATTACTCAGAATACACATTGAATAAGTAGAAAATAATAAGTCCATTTGAGAGCAGGGATGGCAAAAGAAAACAATCCTCACCCTACATAATAGGTATGAATTGGTTATGATGTCTCCTGTGTTCTTTGTAAATGGAAATTTGAGAATATTCAGTTATACAGATTATATGTGAACCTATGTGTTGATATATAGTCTTCAAATATTAACTTGGTTCATATAGAAGTAAAACAAAATTCAAACTTTTAAAAATTCTATTCAAAGATGTCAGTCATAACTTTAATAATGTTCTTTGATGAAAGCAAAATTAATGTGAAATTATATATGGTGGGTAGTTTATACTATTCTCATGGACAGGGGAACAACTAGGGAAGCAGAACTGGCATCTAGGAGAGCTTAGAGATCCCGTGGGTGTTAGAGCAACACCAAGCTAGTGGAGAGGAAGCACTAAGAGGTGGAAGAGGGAAAGTAATTGCAGGGGAGGAGGAGGCAAAGGAAATTTAGGCAAGCACTAGGAAGCAAAGGCATATATCTAGGGAGATTAACAGAGGTGTCCACTTATGTGAATACATTAATCCATTACAATAGTGGTATTGGCCTATATATTGCACATAAATGTATAAGGTAATGCACTGAAGCTGCAGATGGGTCTTGGGCCTCCACTCATACCTTTCCTTAATACAAGGACACTTTGTCTTAACAAATTGGCATTCTGTGATGCTCACCCCCTCCCTACATGATCACCGAGGGCAAAATGTAAGCATAAGCAGACGTGGTGAAGACAGAACATGGTGCCTGGCTATGAAAAGATAGTGTCTGGGGTCTTAAAAAGACTTGAAGTTGAACAAGCGGCCACCTAGAAGCAACAAACCCACATGGAAGAAGCACACTAACTATGTGATCATGAGGTGTCATGGAGCTGGGACAATGGACATCAGAAGACTCAAAACAAACTGTAAACAAACAACCAAAAATGCATTGTTGAGAATGGAGGGTGGTTGGAGCAGAGACCCAAAGCCCATCTATGGACAATGGAGCATCCCCCCCACAGAGGGGTCGCAGGGAGGGGGTGAGTCAATCAGGGTGTGTTAGAGCACTAACATACCTCTGATCCCTTGAGGCCTCCTCACCCCCCCACCCCCCCCCCCGCTATTTTGACTCCAGTCTGGCTTCCCAATCTTGACTAGAGAGGAGCATGTACATAGGTATGGCAAGATATAAAACTTACAACACAGGGAAGCCAGACCAGGAATGGGAATAGAGATAACAAAAGGGTAGGGGGAAGGGGAGGAGAATTGAGAGGGGCACCGATCACAATGAATGGCACATAATCGCACACACCCCCATCCAGGGCGAAGAACAACAGAAACCAGAGGGGAAGGGTGACAGTGGTTGTAGTGAGATTTAAAAATAAATAACAATCTACAATCTATCAAGGGCCTACAAAGGGTGAGGAGTGGGGCGGGGGGAAGAGGGAGGGAAAAACGGAGAAGGTGATCCCAATGGCTCAATGGAAAGTAAATGTCTAGAAAAGAACGATGGAATATATGCACGAACATGTCGGATGCAATTGATGTATGGATTGCAAGAAGATGATTATAAAAAAGAAAAAGAAAATACCACAGGGGGCGGGAGGAATAATTAAATTTAATTAAAAAAAAGAAACAAGTTAATTCAAAACATCAAATCAATAGTTGCTGTGGGCAAATTCTATTTCCATTTCACCTTAACGTGCTGCGCATGCGTGGCATTTATGCTGTTTCAGTAGTCCACTACCGAGTCCCTCTTAGACTGAAGCCAAGTAAGTGGCATTTCCCTCTGCCAGCTCACACTGTGTAACCGGTTAGTGGGATCAGAGCGGCTGTGGTTGCCGAAAATTCTCCCTCCAAAAAACGCTGAATAATCGTGCTGTGGTTTTTCCTGTCCTTTCAAATACTTGGAATTACAGTTGGGAGGCAGGAAGGTGGGTTCTCCCTTAAAAAAAAATTGTATGGTTTACTTTGAAATTTGGCTGGCTAAAATTCATTGCATGGGGAAATAAACATCTTGGACGAATTCTGGAGAGAAGTGATGCAGGTACTTTTGTTTTCAAAGAATCATTAAACTGTTTACAATTCATAGGACAGCTGTTTTCCTATAGGGTAAATTGCTATCTGCTAAAGTCATAAGAACATGGCTTTCTGTCAGAACAGAAAATTAGAAAACATTGCTTGAGTTTTTAATTTTTCAATATATTTTTAAAAACCGAAATGTGTTTTTGTAAGAAAACTCATGATTTGTAATTTCTATTGTTGGTAATTCATAGAAAGTGAGAACAGCAATTGGCTGATTTTTCAGGGGAAATGTTGATTCTTCTTCTCAAACAGTAGAAAACTATGTTTAAGAAATCTTAGCAATTACCAAGAGGAGAAATTGGGTATGCAAGTTTTTCCTTAGCAGGCCTGTTAATAATAACTCTTAACCACTGGCGACAAGAGGATTTTTCCATTCAAAACCATCAAAAGCAATTTGAAATAAAGAAACTAAAGAAGAAAGAAACCAAATGTATTGAGTTGTATTGTATTCTCAAAATATATTTTCAAGTAGTAATCTCCACTCAAGGAGCCCTGGTGGATCCTTAAATGTCTTCAATTAAATGTGAAGGTCTAAGCCAAGGTCAGGGGTTCAATCCCACCATTGTTCAGTGGGAGAAAGTTGAGGCTATCTGTGTTAGGTCTAGGATTGAGGTCAGGGTTAGGTCTGCTGCTAGGGCCAGGCCTAGAGCTAGGCTCGGGCTAGGGTTAAGACTAGGGCTAGGGCTAAAGTTCAAGCTAAGGTTTAGGGGTTAGAGGGGAGGAGGTAGGGTTTCTGTGTAAGGGTTTATGAGTAAAGACAAAGGTTAGGTTTGCTTATATTTCTAACCTCAGAAACATCATGTGGGATCACTATGAGTCAGAATTGACTCCCTGGATATAGATGTGTTTGCTCCCCACTGCCTATGAAAATGACTTTATTTGGAATAGTTCAGATGTAGCAAAGGTATTAGAGACCGTAAGGATTAGGAAAGAACAGGGAACATTTGCCCACTCCTGATACTTACCCTTGCAACACTCTGTCCCCCACAGAAATACTATGCTTCGCAGGACTTTCCAGGCTGTGACCTTTACAAAAGAAGATATGTCATCCTTCATAGAGCCGCTGGTGGCTTTAAACCATCAACCTTTAGATCCATGAATATTAAGCAATGGAAAATTGTGTTGCTTGGGTCAGGCATACCTCAGTCCTCTGAGGGCATCTTTGCTTTTTAACAAGTTTAAAGGGTCTTTTGCAGCAGACGTTCCCAATGCAGTGCATAGTTTGATGTTCTGCTTGCTGCTGCTATGAACATTGATTGTAAAGTCATGTAAAATTAAATTCTCAACACGTTCAATATTATTTCTGCTTTTCATTATATTATTTTTTATGTCAGAGGTTAGGACTTTTGTTTTGTTTACACTGAGGTGTAATCCACACTGAAAACTAGTCTTTGGCCTTCAGTAAATACATTAAGTCCTCTTCACTTTAAGCAAGTCAGATTGTATAATTTGAATATCTCATTCAGTTAACAAGTCTTCTTTATGTCCTGATGCCTCATTGTGTTAGTCTCAGTTTTATATAAAGGGGGAAGTGTGCATTCAAAAGCAGCCCAACCCAGTGCTTCCCAAGACAATAAGCCCAGCATTAGCACATATGTCTGACACCAATCTACAAAGTCCTCCTCCATCTCACAAAACACATGCAGTGACACAAAATTCAGGAGGAAAGCCAAGTCAGTGAACGCGTAAGCATCTCAGTGCTGGCAGGGGTCTCCACATGGCTGCTCCAGCACCCACGGCTGCATCAGGGTAGGTCCATGTGTCTTGTAGGAAGTGAGCCTTGCCAGCTGAAGCAGAGAACTGACTGAGGCAGCTGCACCCTGGTCCGACCATCAGAAAGCAAGAGACCTGAGAACTAGAAAGGTGAGACTCACCGAGCCATTTATCCCTCAGCCCTTCAATTAACCCTCCATGTGTTTATCGGCCAGTGTGGCACAATAAACCTTGACTATCTCACTCATTCTTCTTCATATAGTCCAATGTTATAGGCTCATTGTAGATTAAATCATTACAGATTAAATACGTACTTGACTGGCTACAAGTGAGATGTACCCCTTTTATTATTTTAAACTTCAGTGTACCTTTTTGTTCTTTTGTTTGTATACTTTGTTCTATGTATTCTTCCCTCATGGCCACCAATAAGAATTATGCTATTCCCATTTTTAATATAGTGTCCATAATTTATTATGATACCCATAGCCTTTTCAAGGTCAATAAAATGCAAATAAACATCTTTCTGATATCTTGACTTTCAGCTGGGCATCATCTGACCTCAGCCATGTTCCTCAGCCCTTGTTCCATGGTCTCTTCTGAATACAGTTGGAATTTCCTTGTCAAATACCTTTCAATTATCTGCAGCAATATTTTCCTTGAGCGTGATTTTAATGATATTGTTTGAAGGCTCCCTGCTTCAATCTAGTCGGTTTTCTTTGTAATGAGCACACTGACCCCTTTCAGTCAATTGGTCAGGCAGCTGTCTTCTACATTTCCGGTCGTAGATGAGTGTATTGTTTCAGCACTGCCTCATATGTGGAAGCATCTCAGTTGGTATTCCATCAATTCCAGGAACACTGTTTTCCATCAATGTCTTCTGACTAACTTGGACTTACTCATTCAATTGCTTCATAATCATACATTGCTTGCTGACATGATTTTTGATACACCGATTCTTTTTGATACACTAATTCTCTGTTTCCTTTTAAGCTTCCTTTGCTACCTTATCATTCAATATTTTGTGCATGGAATCCTTCAATATTGCAACTGAAAGTTAGAATTTTTTCTTTAGTTCTCTCACTTGGAGAAATGCTGAATATGCCCTTTCCTTTTGATGTTCTGAATATGTCCTTTCCTTGTTTCTTTGTACATTCATTGGAATATTTTCTTTTGCCTCCTCCTCAACTCCTTTAGTTCCTTATTTTATTCATTTGCTTTTGTGTTATTGTTAGGTGCCATTGAATCAACTCCACCCCATAGTGACCCTGTACACAAACAATGGAAACATTGCACATGCATGTGTATCATCCGAACAACTGTTATATGCCAAAGTCCATCATTGAAGCCACTGAGTCAATCCATCTCGTAGAGGGCCTTCCTCCTTTTTGCTGCCCTTCCACTCTACTGAACCTGATGTTCTTCTCGTGACTATGTTTTCCTGATAATATATCCAAAGTATGTAAAACGAAGTCTTACACTCTTGCCTCTAAGGATCGCTCTGGCTTTCTTCCAATACAGACCAATTGGTCCTCTTAGCAGTCCATGGTACTCGCGATCTTCTTCCTCAGTGTCGCAATTCAAATGCATGGAATTATCTATGCTCCTCTTTATTCAGCATCCAACGTTCACATCCATATGGTGAAATGGAGAATTCTATGGCTTGGGTAGGGGCCCCTGAGCCCCTAGAAACAATTGACCCACATCAGTTAATAGACCCACCCCTCCCACATGAAAGTATTAATTCACTATCAATAAAACAATCCACACCTTTCTAGGGGCTCAATATCCTCCTCTTCTGGATCATCAGTCCATATGTTCCTATCCCATGTTTAAGGGTCCCAATTTTTTCTGATCAATGCCTTCACTTTTGTATCAGACACTGCTCTAGATCTGCAGTTCAGCTGCCATTGTAATTCAGCCACTCGCATAATGAGACTCTAGACCTGGTTCTCAGTAATGTTCTCCAAGAAGCTGTATATGCTCTAAACCACGGCCAATATATAATGCTGTTCTCCAATAGCCAGAATTCATGGGTCCAAGAACCAAGGGGTGGAAGCTGGAGTGGCACCACTCACTATTACTCCTAGTGATCCCCTTGCAGCATTTTTGCTTCCTGTCCCAGCAACCCTGTGTTCCTCAGGCCTGGGGGTCCTGGTCCCGAAGAAAGGAACTCTCCCACCAGGAAACACAGCATGGATTCCATTGAACTGGCAGTTGAGAATGCCTCCTGGCCACTTTGGGCTTCTCATGCCTTTGAATCAACAGGTCAGGAAGGGTGTCACTGTGCTAAGTGGTGTGATTGATTCTGATTACCAAGGAGAAATTAGACTGGTACTGCATAATGGAGGTAAAGAAGAATATGTGTGGAATCCAGGAGATCCTATGGGCTGACTCAGTGCTACCATGCCTTGTGATTAAAGTAAATGGTAAATTACAGCAACACAATCCTGACAGGACTTATAATGACCCAGACCCCTCAGGAATGAAGATCTGGGTCACCCCGCCAGGCAAAAATCCACAGCCAGCTGAGGTGCTTGCTGAGGGAAAAGGTAATACAGAATGGGTAGTAGAGGAACGTAGTTCTACCTATCAATTACGACCACGTGATCAATTGCAAAAGCAAGGTTTGTAATTTTCAGTGTATTTTATTTTTATGTGCTTATGGTATATCTTTCCTTTGTTCATGTATGATATAGCAGATACAATTTGATTTAGTGTGTTTTCATATATATGTATGATAGATGATTAATAACTATGTGTGATTTTATCAATGTCTGGAAATTATATAATTATATATGGCTAAAAAATTGTGTACAGGTGCCAAGTTGGCAAGGGGTGGATTGAGGTAGTTAGTTTATTGTGCCAGCCTGGCCAATAAAAACATGTGGGATTAATTGAAAGGCGGAGAGATAACTGGCTCAGCGAGCCTGGCCTTTCTGGTCTCTTGCTCTTTGATCATCGGATCAGTGTGCGGCTGTCTTGCTTGTTCTGTGCCTCAATTTGTAAGCTACACTACCTGTGGACACCTAACCCCTGGACTGTGTCAATGTACTTTGAGGTTCCTTCAAGACCTGCTTCACCACACCATTGGAATTTATGTCTCTTGAGCTGGGGACTGTCAGACCCTGTCATCTGACTGACTATTGGTGACCTGCCTTGCTCTTTGCTGCCTGTGCCCGGATAGCCTGTGTTGCTCTACAGAAGACTACCTGGCAGCTCTCAAGACTTGAAGGACTGTCAGTGACTCACAACTATCTCACTGTAGTGAGTTGTACTGAGCCATTTATACTGTTTTGTAATTTAATTAAATGTTTATTTCTTATGTTATATATCTAACTGTATATATATATATATTTATAATTGTTAGCAACCTGATTTTGTCTCTCTAGAGAACCCTGTCTAGCACAGTCACCTTTTGTGCTGTTGAAAAAGTTACTTGCTATGAAAAATCATTGGTCTTGCAAAAATCTGCCATGCACTTGATCTTCAGCTTCATTTCTATCACCAAGTTCATATTTTCTAACTACTGTTCCTTCCTCTGTGTTTCCAACTTTTGCATTCCAATTACCAACAATTAGCAACACATCTTAATTACTCTTTGATCATTTTTTGACTGAAGACAATTGGTAGATTTCTGTAAGTTCTTCATCACTTGTTGCCTTCCAACAAACTATAGGAGGTGGTACTCAGGCTATGTGTCTTTTTTTTGTTTCCAAGTTACTGCCACTTTATTTTCTTGGCTTACAGTTCTTGTTGCCAGGTCTTCCATCCAATTAGGGCTGTTTGGTTTTCTTTTTATTTTCTTTGCACAGCACAAATAATTCAACTAATAACCCTTTTAGTTTAAGATTCATTTCTAAAGTTACATGTAATATAATGTGAGCTCTTTAATAAGTTGGAAAAAATTCATTTACCATGAGCTAAAGGTTGAGAGACATAGCTAGACTATGAAAAAAATAGCTTTTCACGAAATTTCTTTGCTATTTTACTTTAGTTTTTTAAAGCAGCTAAAAACAACCCAGTCACACCTGTGTTTTATGTGATATTTTATACTATGGTATTTGGGCTACACCGTATTTCCATGGATGTGGTGATAGCTGGGCAGGTGCTTAAATTTATTTGGTATACTTGACGGATTTCAAGTCAGTGCCACTTTTCCATGACTAGCAATAATAAAACTCATGAAATGTAATGCTTTCCATTTGACTGTGTCAATAATTGGTCATTCTCTTAATCTTGACTGTTTTGTTATTGTTGTTTCCATTAGTTTGTAAACAAATTAAAGTAACAAGACATGTTTGCTTGCTTAAGCATAGAGGATTGCTTTTCAAGCTTGGTCTTTCTGCCTTTACAAATAGGTAGAAACTATATACTCTTATATAGCCTGTTCAAGTTCATTAAACAAATAAACCTACAACTAAAAACCTCTATGCCAGTGCCCTTCATATTCCTGAGAACATGGTATGTAGCAGGGTCAGGAGAGGCCCAGAGAGCTGATGTCAGATAAGCTTCTGTCTTGAAAGACACATTTTATTGAAAGGCATCTCGTTTAGAAGAGAACCCATTCAGTTCAAAGACTACTCCATACTTCGATTAATTGTATCTAGAATTTCACTAATACATGTAAAATATTTTTACTATGTAATTCCCCTCCTAGCTTTTTAACTGGTATTTTTTATAAATCATATTATGGTATATGTGTGTATGTATTAAAGAAAGCTGTATACATACATACATATGATATGTACTACCTTGTTACTTAAAATACATTATAAATAATGTAATATTTCAGTCTAACCATCCATTTAATACTAGAATTTTCTATGATGCCCTTACAGGTATCATGGTAGCCAGGCTTCTAGGGATAAATACATAATATGATGAGCAAGTCAACATCAGAAACTTGGGGGAAATTCTAACTATTTTGAAATTTATGTATTTTAGTCTTTGGTCATGTAAATATCAAATCTAATGTATTTTACATATGATAATCCACATGTTAGCTCTATGTCTGATGACAGTTTTCAAATCTATCTTGTATTAAGAAACTTTTCTCAAAACTATGAAATGGACTTGTATTATATTTCTAATTTCATACAGATGTATAAGTTAGTAGATGCTTAAAGAAAGTTTTGATTTTGTCTTATTTCTGATAACAAATAAAATCTTAAAATTCAATGAAATAAAAAAGCAGCTAGATAGTTGAAAAGAAATTAATAGTTCAGTTCAATAGATAGCAATATCTTTTCGAATATAGCCTTACTAATTAATTTCCAGATACATTTAGGTATCTACTATTAAGGAAGGCAACTCTATTCATAAATAAGTTTTAAATCCTGAACAGCTATGTTAATTGTGATAATTTATATTTCTTATCAGGAGTAGTCATGTGATCAAAACCTAGTTTCTGAAATATATAGAGTTGTCCATCATGATGAGTAAAGAAAAAATATTATCACAGAAACACAGTGGCGGGGAAACCATACCTTCTGCTGTACATTGTTCAATTTGCCTAAAATTCTTGGAAATGTGGCAACCTTCTTTCAAGCATGTGTTCAATTAGCCAGGAAATGGGTAAACACAACAACAATGGCATCTTTTTCTAACCACTATTTTATTGTGCTATAATTTAAATACAGTAAAGATGCAGACCTACTGAACATTCCACATTATTACTAAATGTTTCACAATGTTCCATTGTGTGTATGCAGCATGGAATATCATCCACTCATCTATTTATGTGCACTTAGATGGTTCCACCTCTTTGCTATTGCTAATGATGTTGCAATCAGCATAGTTGGATGCTTATCTTTGTACACATTTCTGCTATTATTTCTTTTATATATATACCTAATTGGATTATTTTTAAATCAAGAGATTTTTCTATTCCCAGCATTTTATGGAAACGTTACCACACTTCCCACAGTAGTTACATGATATTACAGCCAGACCAGCAGTGCATGAAAGTTTGAATTTCTCCACAACCTTGTCAGCATTGATGTTTTCTGTCTTATTGAACATATGGGTTTGTTCTTCAGTAGTCTATGGTACTTTCAGTATTCTTCTCCAGCACCACAATTCAAATGCACCAATATTTCTTCAGGCTTCCTTATTCAATATCCAATTTTCAGATGCATGTGAGATGATTGAAAATACCACGGCTTGGATCAAGTTTACCTTAGTCCTCAAAGTAACCTCCCTGCTTTTTAAAACTCTACAGAGGTTCGCTGCAGTGGATTTGTCCAATGAAAAGCACCATTTGAACTCTTGACTAGTGGTTCCATGTGCATTGGTTGTGGCTCTGAGCACAAGAGAAAGGCCTATGAGGTGAACAATCACACTAGGGAGGTACTCATTCCATACAATAACCAATCATATAAAGTCAATGGGCAGTGTTTGCCCTGAAATTAATTAATAAGTTTATGATTAATTAATGAATCAGTAGACAAGGGTGGACACAATGCTTCTTAATGTGACTAAATGATTACATTGTATGATACATAAATTCTATGTCAATGGAACTATTAAAAAATAAAGAAGGATGAATGGAAATAATACCTTCAGAAAGGAAGTGGGAAGAATGCTGTTACGTTATGGGAACTGCAATGAATTTCAAGAAACACAATGTGTATGAATTTCTCACGTAAAACCAAATTGCTCTGTAAACCTTCTGTAGATCACAATAAAACCTTTAAATCATACCTGGGTTAAAGAATCTTTTTAAAGATGCATAGCCACGTAAGAACCTAAATACTTAAATAGTCGAAGGGATGGTCGCTTTGCGTTTATGAATTGAATGACTCCACAACGAACTGTAGTCATGGAGCAGTCAGGATCCAGAGTAATTTCATCATCCCGAAAGCTACCACATGCATCTTCACTGTCAATCACCTCCTCCCATCCATTCTTGTAACCACAGCCTTGATTACTGTCCTCATATTGTGACTGTTCCAGAATATCAAGTAAATTATGTCATCCAGTACCTACTCTTTTGGAGCTAGATTTTCTTATTTCACTTAGTGAGTTTGAGATTTATCCATATTATTACCTGAAACATTAATTCTGCCCTTTTATTGCTGATCAATATTCTCGTGTAAGCATGTATAGCAAGAATATTGGCTCGTGAGAGTATTCAGTCACAGAAATAATTAAACTCAAAACTATCTTATTCTGGTTCTTAGTGATAGGTGAGAATTTGTTTATTTTTATATTTAAGGACATTTCGGTATTTGTTTTCAAACTCATTTCAATAGATTAATTTACTATTGATGATAAATATTGAGTTCAAGTGAAAAATGGAGAGTTTATTCCTGTCAAATACTTCATCTAACACACATTTATTTAAAACAAATCTTCCCTATAATCACTGTCTACAAATCATAAATTACAGTCATATGTTGTTATATTAAGCACATCATGATAATTTCTGAATTATTTCATTTAGTATCTATGCTATTGTATTACTTTTATGATGCTGCAAACTGGATCGTCCTCCTCTCAGGTAATACAAAGTAATGGTATCCCCAATGTTATACATATTCATACTTTTTTATATTATCTTTATTTATTTGTTTCCTGGTGGCACAGTTATTAAAAGTCCAATTGCTGCCTGGAAGTTTGGCAGTTTAATCCTATCTATTGCTCCTTGGGAGAGAGGCATGCAATCGGCTTACATGAAGATTACGGTCTCAGACACCCTGGGGACCAGTTCTGTTGTGCTTCATGGGTCACTAGGTATACAAATTGACTTGATAGCAATGGGCTGAGACAATGTATCTCCATTGTCCTAAGGATGTATAATTGTTTGAGTTTCTTTACTTTAAAACCTTTTTTTTCTATTTTGTCTGTTCTTAATGATGAAAGGAGTCTATCTTAATGAGCTCTTCTCAATATCAATATTTATTTCAGCAAAATTTATCAATGATGGCGGATTTTAAAATAAGGGTTCACAAGAATCTAGAAAAACAATAGCTAACACATAGCAATCGCTCAGCAAGTTGTTCACAATCTGTCAGGTGTTGAAGTCATGGTCTCATTGAGTCTGTACAATTATCTTCCCCATATTATTGATAAAGGAACAAAGTCATAGGTTCTCAACCTTGTGGGGAACCTATCACACCCTTTTCAGGAAAAAATTACTCATAGCAATTAAAAACTTTCTTACGCTGGTCCAATATCCAGGATAAAATGTCGGTGTCTGCGTTGCTAACGCCCCTGGCTGGTTACAGCACAACCGAAGGGGTGGTTTCAGGAAACGCTTTTTAAACTCTTGCATCACCTGTGGCAACGTGTCTCAAAGTATGTGATCTCCAAACCGATTGGTAAGTCATCATTTTCTTTAGGAGATGCCTTTCATTTTTTAGCTGTTTAATGGTGGGCAAATCAAGAAGCAAAATGTTATTAAATTAAGCCCTCATTGCTTTTAAAAAGAAGTATATAAAATTTCTACACTGAAAAAGGAATGGCTAAGCTAATTATAAATGTATCCATATGGTTTCTGGATCTTTCATATAGTTCATAATTGTTGCAGTTGAAAACAGTAATTTTTGTTGTTGTGTGGTGTGGAGTAGATGCCGATGTAATGGAGGTGTTGAATTATATAATAAAAACACATGGATAAGCCTGGCAGTGAGCGCTTTCCATGGGGACTATAAAAATTTCCTTTATGAAGTGATAAAACGATCATAAGGTGATGTTCCAAATCCTTCAGGTTTGAGCAGCAGCAGGTCCTTTTCAAACAAGTCACAAAGCAAGTTTCCCCAGAGGGCTTCCTGCTATTCCTGCCCAGTGGCCATTTTTATCCTTAATTTGTTTTTATAGTTTGTGCGTGTATTTAGTCATGTCTCCATTAATCATCTCCAGGGGGAACCAGGCAGCAAAGGCTAGGCTGCCCCCCTTCAAGACACCTGCCCTGTTGTGTGCATGAATACAACTCTGTCCCAGACAATTAGCCGTGGCAATTCCAAAACGGAGGCTTGCAGACCTTCCTGCAAATTAGGAAAGAACCCTGGGAAGCCACAAGAAAGCCACCAAGTAGGAGGTGTCCGAATGTGAGTTACGCTAGGGCTCGGGGCGGATGTGCGGAATGCATATGTAACAGGTATTCTCTCTTCATGCAGCAATTGCTTCTGACTCAGGCTTCGTGTCTGTACAGCAATCATGGCGGCTGCTTCTGTTGCAGCATCCTGGGCTGAAGCGGTGCTAAAGGGAGCTCATCGCCAATAAAACCTAGCAGCCTATTGAATACAGCAGATTGTCCAACAACCTTAATCAACTTCCCGAGGCAAGGCATTCAGGTAAGAAGAGTGTGTAGTGCTTAGAGCACTGTTTGGGGAGGATTGGGAAATGTGCGCTTTAGGAGTCCCATGCCCTTGCGTCAAACCCCCAGTCTGCAACTTTGACCCATGGCAGGGCTGTTTTAAAGGCAAAATGAAATATTTCATGGAAATTGCAAAAATCGTGTGTGGCATATCCCAATAACTCAATCATAGTTTCATTTTGTTGTTGTTTACTGGAATTGCAATGCTATTTTAGGACATCATTTCAGGTTTTATCTATAATTTGGTAGCAGCATTCATCAAATCACTTGCATTACACAGGTTAATGAAACAATAAAATGTCAAAAGTTAACTCTGTTTCCTTGACAGATTGTATTTGCCCAGGGGACATGATCTCAAGCAACTGCAAATACTTTCAAGTACTTAAATGGAAGACACAAAAATGCTATTTCTCTACTCTGCGTGCTACTGAATAATAATACAGTTTCTACATATTCTTCCACTGTTGTCAATAAATATCTGTTCCCAGGAAGCCCTGGTGCTATAGTTGGTTATCCATTTGGTTGCTAACCGCAAGGTCGCTGTTCTTGGGTAGAAGATGGGACTGTCTTCTCCCTTAATAGTTCACAGCCTCGGAAACCCAAAGGGACAGTTCTCGTCTGTCCTGTAACCTCATGAGGAGCCAGAATCAAGTAGATGACAGTAGATTAGGTGATCTAGAAGGGGCTCATGGAGAGAAAATAGAAATGAGAAGAACCAGAGGTGAGACAAATTCTTGCTAAGACATCCCCCCAAAAAAGATGGACTCACGAAGTGGCTGCAACAATGGGCACCCGAACAATGCGCTCTTAAGAACGATTGTGAGGATGGCACAGGACCAGGAGGCTCGTCTTCCTGTTGCACACGGGGTTGCTAGGAGTTGGAACCAACTTGATGCCACCTAACAACAAGTGCCGTCACATTGATTTCAACGCACAGTGAGTCTGTGTAGACTCTCACTGTCATGCCCTTCCAATCATTTCAATCCATTTTGTTTAACTGGACATTTCAAAATAATCATCTGGCTACTTGTTACCGAGTTCTAATTTTTACCTCCCATGACCACTTTCTGAACGATTGTTTTGTTTGTTTTCATCATAAATCTTCATGGCACTATCAGAAACATAAAGCACCAAGGTTACCTTAGTCTGACATTCTACCTCCCCGTCAGTTTTCCAGGTGAACCTTTCATGGTAAAATAGCAAAAGTAACAGTTTTTCTTTCAGTGAAAAGAAGTTAAATTGGAAAAAACAAGCAAACCAGCATCCCTGATACCAAGTTAGGGATGGACTTTAACAGGATTGCGTGGACTTTCAGCATACCTCTCCGCACAGCTGGATATGTGACAACCACCAGGAGGCCAGCACTACTCTGGAATTTCCATTTGAATATGAAGCACTATTTTCCTCCTTTTTTACTGTCCTGTGGCAAAGAATGGTGTGCTGAAAGGAGAGGACTAAGCATTCATTCAAACACAGGATAAGGAAAAACAATTTTTAGATATGTATTAAGGCAAAATATAAAAGGAGAAAGAAAGGGGAAAAAAAAGACAAATCAATGCTTTCCTATGTAGTTATGATGGATCCAGAATGCTATTCTGAGAGAGCTCCAGGAATATTGTAAGTGGGATTGGACTGCATTTATTGGAATACATGTGTATCCTCCACAGATGACAACTATAAAAAAGTGCTTTCATAATGTATCTTATTATTTTATCATTTTATATAGATATTGAGCCAAATATCCAAGAGATTACAATATCTCTCCCCTGAGAGCACCAGCATATTGGGAAGAAAAACATGTATTAAAATGTGAACTTCCATTCAAACCAATGCCCTTTTCCTTCTTTACTGATTTCTTAAATAGTCAAATTCCCGGTTTATACATATTGTTTTTCCTCTATGACTCACTCCTTTGGAATTTGGGGCTCACATCACAGAATTTTATTTTTATTATTCAAACTTTGCCTCAGCCTAGAAACATATTGTTGGAAAGATACCATATCCCATAAGCTTACATTATCTCAACAGCATGGTCTTGGGTGAAATAACAAAAGTACCTTTTCTTCCCCTTGCAGTGATACTTTTCTTTTCCAGAAAGCTGCCCTCTGGAGTAGTATTTTTCACCATCTTCCCTTGCTCCCTGTCTCTGAGAGAGTTCCGGGGGTTGTGTTGTTGAGGGCCAGGCCAGTTTTACAAATGCTTCCTAAGCGCTTTCCACGTATGGCTTGTCTCCAAAGCCAGGAATTACTGCACAATATGATTGGTGTGGTGTCCAACATTATCCAATTTAAAGCTTTTGGAGAACTTGCATTTGATATCATTAAGGAGCAATTTTTAATTTTCATTTTGAAAATGTGCCTGGAAAGTTTTTGCTTCATCAGCAATAGATATTGTGGCCAAGTAATAGATACTGCAAACATGCGCTCATGTAACCTCCTAACCCAGAGATCTTTTAGGAGGTTTCATAAGCACATGTATAGATCTGCTAAATAAATAAGGCAGCATTCAAATCCTGGGAGAACAAATTATATGCTCCCCACACGCCCTTTGCAAACATCTGTACTGAATCAGGTGTATATACAAAGGCCAACTACTCTTGGCCTTTAAAGCTGACTTAAATTAGCTTGCATGATTTGCACTAAAATTTAGAAGGAGAAATACTCCTTGGATACAATGGTCCCCCTCTCCTTGTTATCACACGTCCTTGCTTACTTGCAGACGAATAGCACTTGAATATGCACAGGGACTGTCATAAGATTTCTCAAGATGGTATATTTCTTTGTATATATTGAACAACAAATTTCCCTGAAAATGTGGATTGATAAATGATAAATTATCTTGCTACTCTGGAGGCAAATTGGAAAAACAATTCAGGTAAAATCCAACATTAGAAATCCACATGGGTGTGTTTACATTTGTAACATATGCCAATGACTAATGGATAAGTAGTTTTATTTAGCACAAATAATAAGTAGGTCAAGGTTCTCAGATCATAACTACCTACAAGTTGATATTCATCTAAACTCTGTGCGATTTTCCTTTATCCTGTAAAGCAGGGCATCATTGGGGCTGTTCCAAGAAAATATGATCCATAATTCTGATACTTAATTGTTTTTACCTAGAAATTACCAAGTGAGGCTCGAAAGATTGATGGACTCACTTGGAGAAGAGAGAAAGTTTTTCAGGTATAAGTAATCATTGTTCTGATGTTTTAAAAATAACATTGGCTTAGCTCAGGAGATTTTATATTTAATTATTATTTAAATGTATTTTTCTAAAGGATAGAGAGGGGTTTATTCTAACTTGAGAGGAAGTAGTCAACATAATAAAATAAAACACATCCAATTAGCTTTGATTATCCAATTGCAGCTGGTTACTTAATATTCTGATTTCATTTAATTATGTATTTGGCTCCATTAGATGTCATTTTGGTCTCCTATTGAACATGAATTAATGAATACATATTGAACAAAGTCTATATGTCATTAAAGAGTTCGTGTTTGGTGCACACCGGTAAGTGCTAAACTGCAAACCAAAACGTTGCTAGTTTGAATCCATTCAAGAGACACCTCAGAAGAAAAACCAGGCACTCAACTTCCCAAAAAATCACAGCCATTGCAATCGCCTTGGAAGCCATGGTTTTCGGAGTCAGAATGAACTCAGTGACACCTGGTGGTGATACTGGCGGGTATATCAGTGTTAGCAACCTTTACCAATACGTTACTGGCAAGTACGTTGAATTATTTATTAATAAGATTTTTTCTATTGCAGAGGTTAAAAAAAAGAATTGTCCTTACATTTAAAAATTAAACTTCACCTCAGACTGGTTGAGATTTGAGTATCTTTAACATATGCATAAAATCATTTATAAGAATCTTATTCTAATTTTGCACAGAGTTTTTCATTTTGATAAATGCATAGCACATTTCATCCTATCTAATAACACTCAAAGCACAAAACTTATTTTTAATCAATTTTATTGGCATATAATTCAATTACCATACAGTTCAATGGTTTGAGTATATTTAAAACAGTGTGCAAGCATCACCAAAATCAATTTTAGAACATTTTCTTCATTCTTGTACTCATCATTATTAGTTCCTCCTATCCCCCTGCAACCTCCCCTTCCTGTAACCCTAAGGAACTATTAATTTAGTTACTGTCTTGACAAATTTAACTATCCAGGATTTCATATAAAGAAAATCATATTAAAAATCCCAACAATGATCACAAAATAAATACAAAAACTTTGATCCAAGAGAAAGCAAAAGTAATAGAAACTAGAATAAGTTATTGACTGACATTCATTCTCATCTCTCACTCTGAACTTAAATGAGGTCTGATGCTAATACTCCTACAAGTACTAATTCTTCTATTTGAAATAAGTTTATGACTTCGCTCAATATCAGAAAAGTCCAAACTAGATCATGAGATGTATAAAATTTATATATAGTTTACCCTTTGCCTCTCTTTGCTAAGAACCCAAATTTATTCACTCAAGAGTCAATCATCTTCCTGCCTTTTAAGTATTTAGGCACTCAATTGTCATGTAAACAAATCTGAGGAAGTAATGCTGTAACAAGCTTGAGCTCTTGTGTGGTTTCCCTAACAGAATTGCTCTGCGAATCCCACTAGGAGTGCCCCAAAGATGTTAGAAGCTCCGGGATCAGGGTATTTTCTGAGCAGGCAAGTCCCAAGAAATCTCACCACACAGACAGTAGTTGGCAGTCAAATTCCCTACAGTTCAACTGCATTGCTCCTTTGGAGTAATTCTCTATAATCACAGATCAACATTCTGAATAGTTTGTTATATAGCCACTTAATTATTCAGCTGTGCACATGATTGTCTATATAAAAATACATATATTCATGTACATTATAAGTATATAAAAATAATAAGATATTGAACATGTAATATAAAACATAGCATAAAACTTTTTTAAATTCAATCATCATTCTATATTACTACAATCTTTCTGTTTTTCAGTTTGCATTCTACTCTGTATTCATATATTTATTTAGAAGCAATCATAGAATTCACACTTCAACAACTACTTTGCTAAATATATATATATATACACATATATATATATAATCTGCATTTCTATTGCTTTAAGGCAATTCTTTTTGCACACATTTATACCATTTCCCCCCACCCCCACATTACATATATATATTATATATAATATATATATATGACATTTACATCAGAGGTATTTTATCCTCTTTGGGTGACAATTCAGCTTACTTCAAACAAAAAAGGCAATAACATATGAAATGTCAAATATCTTATTTCCATATGGGAACCGGCTGGTCTTCATTCCAGTGAAGGGTGATTTGTGAGACCTTTGCTCATTTCAGACCACAGGGCCCCTGACCGAGGAAATCTTACTCCTGCTCAGTTGTATCTTTGCGGATGAAAAGCAATAGAGCTAGCCCTTATTGGAACTCATTCTGTGACAAACACTGTGGTCTGCACTTTACATCGTGGCCTCAATTATTGCACCGATCACCATTGTAAACACAGGAACTGAGGGTCGTGGTGACATGTAGTCAATTCCAACTCGAAGGGTTTTATTGGCTGAAAGTTTTACAGGAAAAGATGACCACTTCTTTTATCTCACAGATCCACTGGTCTGGTCAAACTCCGACCTTTCATTTAGTAATTGATTATTAACCATTGCACCACCAATCTTCATAAACGGAGGTTAAATGAAGTCACACATCTTGTCAAGAGCTGCACAAAGAGTGAGTAGCAGAGCAAGGATCTTCCTCCTTTTGTTGCCAGGACCCTTGATGACGAGCACAATATCATCCATTACACCTCGGAGGAGCTATCTCCCATTGTTGATTGTAAGGATAAGTGAGGATCTCCTGCTGGAAGCTTTCATATCCCATACATGTCTCAGTGTCTTGGGATAAACACATGATCCGACTTCTGGAGCAGTGCCTAGTCTTGGGAAATATATCATCTCAATCTTGGGGATCTTCCCGACCTACTTTTCCTCTTCTCTCCAATTGCTTCTCATATCTTGGCTCAGTAACTTGCAGTATTTCCCATGCAGTATTAATCATTATTCTATTTGCTTATGCCTTTTTCCTGATGTAGAATTTATAGCTCTATAATCTGTTTATGCCTTCCTCCTGCCTCACCAAACATGAGCCTGCAACGACTTAGTCATTTGACCATAATGGTCTCCGGGATACCTTGAGATTTCCAAAGTAATCCCGTTTCTTCCAAGCTTTCCAGATGATTTTTCAGTTGCTCAGAGGAAAATTTCCGTAGTTGATTTGAATTCTCCTTTCTCTCTCATCCCACACCCAAATCATTCACAAGTCATAAAGGTTCTACTTATAAATTATTTTCGGAATATAACCACTACTTACGCTATGTGTTGTTAGGTAGTAGTCCCAGCTTCCATTGTCTTCTCTCTTCTACTTTATTCTACTGTCCACTGGACGCCCGAGGGATCCTAGGGAAGCTTTGGTCAAATTGGATCACTCAAGCTCTGATGATTTCCCATCTCACTTAGAGAAAAAGCAGAAGATCAATATGTTAGGCAGGGTTTTCTAGAGAAACAAACCAAGGACATTTTATGATATACTGAAGGTCCTTCCACTCACAAAGCTGCTGGTCCGAGGTGAAGGAAACATAGTGGAGTCTGCCCTCAGGCAAGAAAGTCAGCCCACAGGCAGCAGACAAGAGGGTGAGGCAGCACCAGCTAGTGGCTCAGAGCTTAGCAAAGTCCACCCATGGGGTCTCAAGATTTACATTCAGCATTATGATCCACCAGACTCAAGCTCAAGTGATAGATAGCCCACCAGCTTGGTGAATGAAGCAGATCTTGATGAAACCTCAGCGAGGTATGGCAAGGTGACATGATTCACCAGGAGTCTGGGCCCACAGTAGGGCAGCTCATGGTTGAGGCAAAGGACTAGCTCAGGCAGCAGTAGTGCTGGGATGAGCACCAGGAAGAAGGAGAGAAAGGAGTTGTCCTTGGAAAACCGTGTATCTCATCCCCTTCCAATCAAGCTACGACCTGATTACACTCCGCCCAGATGTTCCTATGGAGGCCTGGTTGACACAATAAACAGCTTTCAGTCAATAGGTCTAACACAACGTGACCCACTCCACCTCCCTCCCCAACTACCTTGTTCCCTGCCCTTCTCCCTCCAGTATGTTTGCTCCAACTTTACTGACCAACATGTCCTTTCTCAGACACACTTAGCATCTTTCTTTTTCACAGGTTTTACACTCCTTTTACTTTCTGTTTGGGATGATTTCTAGCAAAGAACCAAATCCGCTTCCTTATTTGATGTTTTCGTTCAAGTTTCTGTCCCTAATCACCTATCTCAAATAGCAATTGCCCTCCCACCCCACTATATTCAACCCTTCCTTTTCCTGTTTTGTTTCCCTCCAGTCCGCTACATCAACACATGGCTGTATGTGTCAGAGGAGACTGATTGCTCAGGTTTCGGGGCAGGGCATCTTTCAGAAGCACCTGTTGCCATGCCTGATCTCCAAAGGGCCTTTAGGTGCACTTCAGTGGTCCCCCTTCCATTGAGTAACTGGATGCTTAACCATTTACACCACCTAGGCCTGATGTAGACCATCATTATTTAATTGCATGTTGCGTGCCTCCAGCCAAACCACTAGATTAGAAGCTTTATTCTCTACTGTATCATTCTAGCACGTTGGATAAATGAATGGAATTCACATCACTTTTTAGAGTATACTGGCTTACTGCTTTCGACTTTGGAAACGAGGCATACAATAATGTAAGTCATTATACAATTTTTCCTCAGGAGAGTTTTCTTCCCCTTTAATTTGCTCACTTATTTAGGTCATTTTACTCTGTTTCTTCATATGATTTGTTATTATCTGCTGTCTCTTATGTATACAAGTCTTTTTTGATCATATATTTCTTTTGTATGATTCATCTTTTTTCATATGTCCAGAGTTTGTTTCTTTTTTTTTTCTTTAGAATATTTTCCTTTCATTGCATTTTCTTAATTGTAATTGTATTGTGACTTTGATGATGTCTGTAAGAGCCCTGTGTGTACAATGGGCTAGGTGTGGGTTTGTTAACATGAAAGTCGACAGTTTGAAACCACCAGCCAATCTACTAGAGAAAGATGAAGTTGTCTGCTCCCGTGAAGGTTTTAGGAGACAGATGGTCAGACGGCTCTCAGAAAGACTTACAGCTTTGGAAACTTTAGGAAGTAGTTCTACTCGACCCTATGGCATCAGTAACAGCAGGAATCGATTCCATGGCCCTGGGTCTGCCTTCGTCTGGTCTGGGCCGGTTTCACTTGGCTAGGGAGGCATGATTTCCTCTCACTACTGGGTCACCCACCTTGTGACTAGACTTGTTTATGTTTGATTACTTCATCACTTGCAGTTGGAAGACCAGATTCTTTTCCTGGAATTGGGTGACAAGAGTTGGGTACAGAGTGCCTCCCCTGTCTTTTGGGGACCCTGAAGCACATCTGGATCATCGTCAGCAATGAGTATGCTCTTTGGGGTTTAGGGAGGGAGACTTTAATATTTACTATGAGAAAATTCTACTCAAATGGGTGGTACAGCCCATTTTTCTTGCAAAAATTGATATTTCAATAATTAGTAGATTATCATGGGGTTTCAGTACAACAAATATAGGTATCCTGCAAAGCTGCTTGGGCGTGGGATGTGTGGAGCTGCTAGGGGCAGAGGTGGGATGAAAACACGAGGGTCTCCCGCTTATCATTCGTCAGAATCATCTCCAAGAACAGGAGTGGAACTTCTGATAAGGCACTGCTTCTGGCTGAACAGTCAGTAGAGGAAGGGCACCAGGAGTGTTCTTGCTCATTGTCAGACTGGGCATTGCCTGTGGTCACATTTGGCTGCTGGGCATTTGTGGCAAGAATAGTCACCCATCACAGGGTCAGGGTTTGGGAACTTGCAGCCCTGCTCACCAAGTGGGCAGCATGGTTGGGGGAAGCCAGGAAGTTCCTGAAACTTCAGTCCCAAGGTGATAGCAGATGCACATGCTGCCAGTGGCTGAATAGGCAGTCTGGAGAGAGAAGGTTGGATGCGGTGAGAAAACATGGCATGGATCACTGCGTGGCCGGAGAAGGATGGAGAGCGCAACCTGAGCATGGACTTCCGGGTGCATACCCAATGCCATGGAAGCACATACAGCTGAGCGAGCGATTGGTGGTGGCCAGGAGGACGCAAGGCAAGGGTAAACATGATCCCTCTGTTTCTTGCACTATATTAATCTTTGGAAATATGCAGTCTTTTGAATATGTTTCTTTATACTTTGATGTAGCCAATGCCTGGCTCTAATCAAATGCAAAGGGAGGCTGTCCAGCGTTGAGTCAGGAGGGAGGTATCAGCTGCCACTCCAAGGTCCTTGACTTCACTGCATCGTGCACTTAAAGGATCATTCCTGGAGAGTAGATCTGTTGCTATTATGTTTTCACTCCTTAGACATAGTTCAGGTTCAGATCGCTTTCCTTTGCTCCAATTTGTCGACACAGGGTCTCTAACTCCTATTAGGGAGTCTGCTGTTTCCTGCCTGTGTAATTCTTGCCTGGGAATTGGGCTCACTTTATCGCAACATGGCCACACTGCGCAGACCTGGCCGGCAAGTCTCCACGGTCTGAGAGTTCCCGTACACCCTGCTTTCATGCCGTTTGCCCTGCTCTTCGGTGTTAGAGCTAATTCTTCATCCTCTACTTGCTACTCCATGTTCCAGGTTGTCATTTGTTTCTGCTTCACTTTTTTTGGTTCTTTTCTGTAGACGAATAGTATAGGATCTGTGACTAAGCCACCACTTGGGCCTTCTCTGTCATCAGTGTTTTCTGGGGGAGGAATCGGAGGTGGTTTTCCACCTAAGTGGTCACAGCTGTTTCCACAGCATCAGTCAGATGGAGTTTCTGCTGATGTTGACTTTGGCTCCATCCTCCACTGGAGCCCAGCAGCATGGGAGCATTCACTCGGAGGCCTGGGACTCTGGACAAACATTCCAGAGTTTCTGAGTTCTTAGCACTAACATTTGATGAATTCTTCTCTTAATTTCTTCTGGAGAAAATTCAAAGACACTAAAGAGTTCCCTTTGCCCTGAAACAGCCACAATATTTCCCTCACATAGAATCCTTTTCCTTCTTTATGGCTGAAAATCTGAAAATAAATAATTTTTTCCAACCAACTTTGCCAATATGTTAAAATATGCATTCTTTTAAATATGTTTCAACACATTTTGACAGTTCTCTGAAATACCAGCCTTGAGTTCCTTTGAAGAGTTTTAAAATAAAAGAGAGAAATACACTTTAAAGCAAACTTTGCAACATTTGTGCCCAAAGTCTTTCTGAGAAAATTCGATGTCTAGTTAAAGAGTTAATTAAGGAGGTCAGTTGTCATAATTACATTGGGGTAGAAAAACTCATTTTAGTGGTATTTTGATAACCTCTAAAAATATTAAGTCTAATGCTTACTTTCAGTTGAAATTGCTTTGTATTGTGTATCCTCATATTAATCATAAGAGGGAAAAGAAAGAATAGATTCTAAACTATCTAAGGTTGAAAACAACAGTTATAATAAAGAATGGGTTATGAAACAGTCCTTTTTGTTGCCTGGCTGACATCAAATGGACCCATCTACATAAATGGATAAAACATGCCTTCCTTTTAAGACAAGCAGGAAATATGGGTTTTTCTCCTGAAGGATTACAGTTATAATTTAAGAGAGAATATTCTGACAAAGGTGATGAATTATTACTTGCATAACAGAAGTGGCCTTTAGAATCTTCTAGCTGGTAAGTTCTAAAAGTATGATTTTTAACATTTCAATAAAATTCCCATGGGTTATCCAAATTCTGATACTTGCAATAGAAAGAAGTAGTATTCAATAGCATTTTGAAGTTCTATCAACTCTATGATATTTATGTAAGGATACAATAACATCTAAAATGATCACATGTATATAATAGGTAAAATTATTTTGCATATATTCATATGCACTATGACAAGTTTCCCATATCACTGTCGGTTTTATGTTTATACACTATCAGGTTTTATACGTGCTCCGTGATTTCAAAAACGAGTCCTATCAAGATATGGTCCCCATCTCTCATATTGATTCAGTAAAGGATGCACATAACCAATTACCTGGAATCAATGACTGGGTTTTTAATCTTATTCCAAAGGTAAGTAATTAAAATACACATGGTTTATATTACCGCAGCCGTTTACACTTCAGAACAATTACTTTGTCAAGACACATTCTCCAGAATTATTTAAAAAACGGTAAAATAAAAAGAACGCAACCTCACAAATATTTAAAAAGCAAAAGTTGAAAGAGAACTCTGCCACAAAGCCACTGGGCGTACGCAGTAACCGCAGCACTGAGTTCCAAAGCATGGACCTTGAAGAAATAAACTGCCAGGCCTTTCCTCAGAGCCACCTTTATATGGGTTTGGAATGCCAACCCACAGTTAGCAGCCAATTGCTTAGCAGTGTGATAATTAGGAATGTACTTTTTAGAAGCACAATTAATTGGAAGAAAACCAAGCTATTGCCATCTAAGCTGCTGTTATTCATGGCAACCAGGTAGGATACTAGAACTGCTCCATACGGTTTTAAAGGTGGTAGCTGATGACAGTAGGCTGCCTAGGTTTAAATCACATCTTTGCCTTTGGCTAGCTGTTTGAATCAAGACCCATGACTTATCTTTTCTATACTTAGACTTCTTCATGTGAAAGCAATAAGAACACCGAGTGCATATACTTGCAGGGATTGAGAGGTTTCATTTGAAGCGCTTATCAAAGCACCGGGTAGATAACACAATGTCAGTAAAAGAGACTATTATTGCTGGGTGTGCTTTTAATTTGAATCCAGTGGGTCTCCTTATCAAGATGCTTCGACTATAATGTGAATGCCTGTGATCAGCTAGTAAAAGCATGGATATTATCAATTAATTTACTTTTTTTTTGAAGAACATAGGGTTTCTTTGGAGAGCCCTAAGATCTAGATCATTTGTGTTTTTTTTGGGGGGGGGGCAAGCTATGCTTTCTTGAATATTCCAGATGTCTGGATCAACACAGAACTAATCGTATTCCTCTCCCATTCAACCCCTCAAATAATTAAAGCCGTCTTAATTCCATCGTTAACCCACTCGTGTTAGCTACGCTCATCCAAATCCAATATTGCTGGTACACTCAGACATTTCTCCTATTATATGATTTTGTTAGTTTCTTACTATCTGTGTTAGACAGGGATATCTAGAGAAACAAAACCAGGACACTTATGATATATAGATAGATAGATAGATAGATAGATAGATAGATAGATAGATAGATAGATAGATGATAGAAACAGCACAAAGGAATATAATAACTAATTAGTCCACACAGCAGTACAGAGGGCTCAGTTCAACTCACTTCCATGGAACAGTTAATATACTGGAAGTCCTTCAACTCCCGAGGGCTGCTGGGTCCAGGATCAAGGAAGCAGATAGCTGAGTCTTCCAGAGGGTGATGCTGGCAATCCAGCCACAGGCAGCAAACAGCAGGACCAGTCACCAACAGTCAGGAAGACAAGAGGGTCTGACAGTCCCAAGCTCAAGTGATGTACACAGCCTCAGAAAATCACAGTGACAGTTCTACTCTGTCTTATAGGGTCACCATGATTTTTCATGTAAAATAGGTTCTCATATTACTTTCTTATTATCTTTAGTTTTGTTTTTAGTGAAAATGTAGGCTCTAGAATTTCTGTATTTGAACACGTAACCAAGTCTCATCCATGGCTTTCTGACTGGCCTAGAAAGGCTATAAAGCTAGATAACACAATCCAGGGTGGATGATACCTTCAGGACCAGGAGTGTGAGGGGCGATGTTGGGAGAGTGGAGGGTGAGTGGGTTGGAAAAGGGGAACTGATTACAGGGATCCACATGTGACCTCCTCCCTGGAAGATGGACGGCAGGGAAAGGGGGGAAGGGAGACTCTGGATAGGGCAAGATATGACAAAATAACAATCTATAAATTATCAAGGGCTCGTGAGGGAAGGGATAGCGGGGAGGGAGGGGGGAAAAAGAGGACCTGATGCAAAGGGCTTAAGTGGAGAGCAAATGCTTTGAAAATGATTAGGGCAAAGAATGTACAGATGTGCTTTATACAATTGATGTATGTATATGTATGGATTGTGATAAGAGTTGTATGAGCCCCTAATAAAATGTAAAAAAAAATGGTCTAGTTCTCCCCACTTATTTCTATTTTTTCTATAGGGCAGCAATATCTTGAAGCTTTTAGCAATCTCACCGGGATGTGGAAACAAAATTAGAATTAGCAGCTCCCAAAGCAGGCCGATCACAGAGCCAAGAAACTGACGTGGGTCTCACATTCTGCGATTCTTTTTCCTCTCAAGATTATGTGCCTGCTCCAGGGATGGAGAAACTTGTTTTAGCCAAAGACCATTTGGATATGTACAATATCATGTTCAGGTCACACTGATCAAGTATTTAATTAATTCAACCCTAAGGCTTTGGCTGGGATGGTTTCACTTTGGTGAGGCATGTGATGTTAGCTCGTGTTTATGATTTGTGGGCCTTACACAGCCTGCCCGTACCAAACTCAGTGCTCTGGAGCCAATGCTGACACATAGCGATTCCCTGTGTGTTTCTGAGACTATTAACTGTTTTCCAGAAAAGAAAATCCAGTCTCTCTCCCATGGAGCTGCTGGTGGTTTCAGACTGCCAACCACGAGGATCCTAGCTCAATGCGTAGCCCTGGTGGTATAGTGGTTACATGTTGGGCTGGACTCCAAAGGAGATAAGTTGGGCTTTCTACGCCTATAGTGCCAGCCTGGGAAACCCTGCACGGGTTACTCTGCATCAACCTGACTCCATGGCAGTGAGTTTGGTTCTGGTTTCATATGGCCCGCATGCCAGCTGTTGCCCAGGATCGGCCCAAACCAAAGCTCCACAATGTGAGAAGGAAAGAAGTGCCTTAAAACATGACCGCTACAGCCTGAAAAAGTGAAGCAGAGTTGAGATGTTTCACAGGACCAGGGTAAGGGGTTGGAGGCAAGCAGAGAGTTGGTCAGGTGTGCCAGGGAGGAGGGGTTTGGAAAATATCCCCAGCTTTCATTTAAGATCTCTGAAGGCAAACCAGAACAGATAAGTGTTCAAAGAACTTCTAATCCAATAACCAATCATCTAAAGTTTAACTTTTTAAGCAGGGGCCCGTTCACTGTGCCTCAGATCCATTGGAGGGGCGAGCTATAGTTTTAAAAAAAACACTATGAACAAATTCCTGTACACACTGCACATATCTTATTTTGAAGTAAAAAGCAAAATGGGGAAAAAAACACCCGATGGGCCAGATAAGCGTCCTTGGCGGGCCGCATGTGGCCCGCGGGCCCTAGTTGGAGAATGCCGGATTAAACCCTTGGTTTGTTTAAGATGGTTTATCCCTACCTTGAAGAACCTTGGTGGTATAGTAGTTATGAGTTGATCTGTGATCTGCATGGTCGGCAGTTCGATACCACTCAAATCTCTTCAGGAGAAAGACTTGGCTTTCTAATTAGTACAGAAAACAGTTACAGTCTCAGAAACCCACAGGGGTCTCCACGCGTCAGCGTTGACTCAATGGCAGTGATTTATTTTGGATCCCTCCCCTAGGAGCCCTGCTGGTACTCTGGGATAATCAGTAGACTGTACCACATGGTCAGTGGTTCAGTGGCCATGGAGTTCGTGTTTGGTTACCTCTAGGCTACAGCAACTGAATCATTTGTTCTACTTAAGAACTCATTTTTAAGTTAGATTATGTAAATGACACTATTAACCATTTTGTTCAATCTCTCTATGTCAGGTAAAAATGTTGCTTATAATTGAAAGAATTTTTTTCTAGACTAAAGTCATCAACATTGAACTATTCATGTTAAACTATTTTGATAAAAATTGCAAATGAAAGAGTAGTGAGTTGATAATAAATAATGGATAAGTTCTATTTTATTATTAAAACCTAAAAAAGACTACATCCTATCTTCTAATTAATACAGCATATTCAAACCCTATCTCCATGCTCTTTCTTTGTTCTAGAATTACCAGTTTGCCTTTTATTTTCATTAGAGTTGTATTTAGTTCTAATATGTATGAAGTCTTTGCATTTGTGATTATATACTTGTTAGCATGATTGGTTTGTTTTAAAATGGCTGTTTGCTGATTGTATTTAAAAATACTGTTTCTGTTTGGTGATCTGAAATTCCAAGTGGATATAATTATTACAGTCAATTCAAAAAAAGTATGGGGTGATTTAAAAATATGTATTAACTTAGAATACCATAAAAGCAATGGATGTGAATTCTAGTCTGGTTAATAAGAGAGTGTATAATTTGTAACTTATTAAGCTTTTAGTTGGGAAAAATATGTAGCAATTTATATGCAAATATAATACTACATGAGTGATTATATTAGAGACCAGTGGAATACATGTTGAGCAATATGTATGGTCCCGAGAGTGATCTTTTAACCTCTATGCATCACAATTACCAACAATTCTCAATCCATATTGATACCATGTTTGATCAATTTCAGACCGCATTATTGGTAAAAAAAAAAATCTTCAGGGTTTGTATCTTTGGCATTAGTGGTTAATGGTCATAACAACTGGCCTTCCATTTAGGAAAATGGATATCACCCAAAAGCTAGTGACACTGTTATAAGCAGATTAGATCATGAAATGTACTTTTTGCCAATTAAAGCAATGCCCTTACTCTTCAATTTGTTATTAATTCATAGTAGATCATACAATAATCTGGTTCACAGTGGCTAATACCAGTTTAGTCTTTATGTGTTCCATTTTACTTCAGACGACTTGAAATTTGATGAAATTCATTCTTTCAACAGGCCACGTTCTCGTTGCTAGTGAATGCTTACAGGTGTTTCTTCTTATGTTGAGTCAGGCTACATCCTCAAATGAAGGTCTTAAACTCATGACTTCATCCACATAATTAAGGTAGGCAAAAGGCAGCTTTGCCCTGCTCGTATTTTGAGGGCCATAAACCTGAGAGCCTCCTCTTCTGGCCCAATGTCAATGTCTTTCTACTATCCCTATGGTTTTCAGTCACCATTTTTTTAAGAAGAAGATTGCCAGATCCCTCTTCCTAGTCTCTTAGTCCAGAAGCTCCAATGAAATCCATTTGCTGTGGGTGAAATCCATTTGCTGCTGGCATCGAAAAGCTGGGTGGCATCGTTTCCAACCTTGGGAGGCAGTGTGGAAGGTGGGCATTGACTCTCCTTGCCTCTGGCCTTCCCTCTGCTTTCTCAGAGGAATGACAGCAATTGCTTGGGAGTTTTGACTTTCACACAAAGAGTTGACTTTGGTATGTATTGAAGTTACAAGTCATAAACATGAAATAGTCTACCACTGAAGTAGCCATTTTGGACTTATTAAAGAGGTTATATTTGTTATCTGCAGCATGATTAGATCTATCAAGCTTTATTTCAGTTTGTCAGAAGCCAAATTTCATTAATTATTAAAAGAGAATATTTATCAGTAGTGACTACATTGATAAAATAGTGTTACTCTAATGTTTAGCCAATAAAATACAATTTTTGCTGTCCTCTCATTTTTAATTTAAAAAATTTTTTAATTTCCTCTTTCTTTCTCTTTCACAAGGGGTCAATTACAAGGCTTATGGAAAATAATCCATCTACCAGCACACCTGAAATAGCTTCACTTGCACACGGTGTATATTTAAAGTATTTTTCCTGTAGTCAACATAGTATGGAATCATGATTTTAATTCACTCTAAAAATATCTGTGTTTTAATTGGTCTCCTTAAAGAACACATGTATTAAGTGATTATTGAGATAGGAGAATTTAAGCTAATATTCACTATATTTATAATTATTTTCTGTTTATTTCATTCTTTATTTTTCTGTTTCATGTTTTTCCCCCCGTTATCCTCTCTTTTTCTTTTTTCTCTGGCTTTAGGGGAGCATTTTATTATTCAGCTTCCCCTCTCCCATTATGTCAATTATATTTCTCTTTTAAAAAATTTTAGTAGTTGCTCTAGAGTTGGTAATATACATTTACAACTTATTCAAATCTACTTTCAAGTTACACTAGCAAGCCATTTTTCAGGTAGGGCAGGTGCATACAGAGAGTCTAACTGACATCAGGGTTTTATTCCAACAGCCCCATCATAAGGAGGTCAAAGGACTCTTGTCATTTTCTTTATTAGTTTTCATTATTATTGCTCTTGATTGACAGTCCTTTTATAAATCATATTTTTTTGTATTATTAGTGCTTTTTGTTATCAGCTTCTTTATAAATCAAATTGTATTGTTTTTGGGGACGGTCATGAGAATGACATTAACAAATTATGGGCTTTGACATTGTATGTAGTACTGATTATTAAAAATATTGTTGTTATTGTTAGGTGCCATCGAGTGGGTTCCTATTCATAGAGGTTGAACATCCCATAACAGTATCCCAAAAGGAGGGGAAAAAGACAGAGGGTCATAAGTGTGGCTTGAGTGTACTATTAAGCCAGGGATGAGATGTATTCCCAATTCTTCTTTCTATCTTTTATAACATGCTCATTTCATTTGTCCATAAGCTATTAAAGTGATAACATTCTGAATCATAATTGATATAAGGCTAGTTGTGACAAAGAGCTTGAATATACTTCTGCCTTTCTACTTCTCCATTATGTTACTTTCTATTTTTCTCCAGGATTTAATAATCATCTGCCACAATTATAAAGAGCTCACAGACTATAATCATCATGATATGATTTTTAAGGATGACAATGGAAAAATAGCAGGACACAATTCAGGCTGCCATTAAAGACAAAGATCAAGAAACCCAGTATACACGTTGGGAAAGTTATATGGGTAAGAAAAAATCTCAGAAGGCACATGAAAAATAAATTTGTCAATTCATTAACCAAAGTCCCTTCAGAGAAGCTGGCACAGGTCTCCCCTAATGTGACCCTCTAACACCTCTGCTCTTCAACAGGATATCTCCTCCTCCATTTGGCAAAATAGACATACAATGAGCTACTGAGTGGGGCTCGCAACCCTATCTGAGTACAAGTCAAATTGGGTGAGGCCTTCCAGGCAGTCCTGGTATAGGTCAACTTCTGGGTAACCTTTTAAAGATGATTCACAAACCAACCGATCCTTGCAAGTCCTTTATGCATATAATAAATTGACCAATCTCTTGCAAGCCATGTATGCAAATAGTAAAACAATCAATCATTTGGCAGACTTTTACATGACCGAATATTCTAGGAGAATTACAAGAGAAGGACCAGAAAGGTTATACAAGAGAAGCCCTTTGCTCTGTAGCTATAATGATTGAATACATTATTGCCATAATTATTTTCAGCATTATTTTCTCTGCTGCATCCATTAAGAAAAAAATCAATGAAATATTTATTTGTTCTTGAACACTATTTTTTATCTAGATCACTATAAGCCACTATTGAATGTCTGAGGCTATTTCTACCATAGTACACTTTGAGATGATTGCAAATACCCCCCCAAAATCTAGAAATTTATATGACATATTTTGGATGAGAATATCTGCTTTTCTGAGGATGTTGGTTTGCATATGATTGGGGTTGTATTAATCTTTATAGCCTTTGATTCCTAAGTAATTTCTACTTCCTTTGAGCAACTGTAAAAAATTCATTTTGGAAAAAGTAGAAAACATATTGTTAGTGTAATTACATTTTTATCAGTCTACCAAATGAACTAGAGCAGAAAAGCAGGGAGAAATGTGGCAGGAGAGAGAAATAGAGATAAGTATAAGAACAACTATGTTACCTTTTAGCTTACAATAATAATATACTGTATATACTCGAATATAAGCTGACCTGAGTATAAGCCGAGGTACCTAAATATTACCTGGGAAACCAGAAAAACTGATTGACTCGAGTATAACCCTAGGGTGGAAAATGCAAAAGCTATTGGTGAGTTTCAATAATAAAAACAAATGAAAATAAAATTACTAAAAATTGAGACATCAGTGGGGTAATATATTTAAATATTTATTTTAAATAAAAAACCTAAATGAAAGGGCAGCAAGTCATTTAACATTAGTAAACCAGCACAGTAGTGGAAAATAGGTTCAACAAAAACAATAAGGTATAAGCAATGATACCTTAAGAGTACTATTCCCTTACCTCAATCAGCAACCAAGCTAAAAAGTAGAGTTAAAATCCTTGAAAACTGGATTCCTCATCATCATCCGTATCCCAATGCAGAGCTTCAGCTGGTGTGAGGTCATCATAGACACTGTCTTCACTGAGATCACCGTCATCACCATCACTGCTGTCATTTTCATACAAAGCGCAGTCTTCACTGCCATCCATAGCATTACTAATACTACATTTCTGGAAGGCACGTCCCACCATGTCTTCTGGAATGTCTTCCCATGCATCTTGAACCCACTTTGCTATTAACTCTATGTCAGGCTTCATGAGATTTCCTCCTTTTGTTAGTTGGGCTTGACCAGATGACATCCATTCTTGCCACATCCTTCGCACATGGTCTTTAAAAGGCTTATTCAAAGATACATGTCATAGGATGGCTCTGATTGGTTAGATGTGAGTAAACAAACATTGAAAGCCCTGCAGTGTCAGCGGAGCTTTGAATGAACAGTGGAGAAACGGCCATCCCATTACCTCAGGGGACCCCAGCAGGATGTTACACCTTGCTGGGGTACCACTGACCTGTGTATAAGCCAAACCCGTTTTTCAGCACATTGTGTGTGCTGAAAAACTTGGCTTATACACGAGTATATATGGTATTTAGCTTGTCAGAGGAAAGTGCATTTAAAAAAAAGAAAAATAGAAATGTCTAATTTTTTTCTTTTTAAGAACAGAGAGCTCTGTTTTCAAAGTTAATATCCAATAGGGTCATCTAGCATTAAATAACATAATAATTGTACTACACAGCTGCATAGGTGAGGTCACATTTTTATTCCCTCAGCCTTTCAGAAACTTTAAATCAAATGTGTAGAGAAAATCACATGTTGAACATAGAAGGCATACATAGATATACTTTAATTTTACCACCTTACTCTAGTGATGAGCAAACTGAACCCTGCCCCTCCAAATGTGAAAGATCTTTATCAAGGTAGTGAGTGGAGGTGCAGGACAAAAACTCACATGTAATTTAACATTTTCATTTTTTAAAGGGGTTGTTCTATTTAGTACACATTGACAATAAAGAGTTTTTCTTTATTTAAAAATGCTTCTCGGAATTCTTGGAATTCTCATTGCTATATGCAACATGAATGTAATTTTAATCATCTGCGTCTATAGGACAGCACTGATAGGTTTATGTGAAGGTGTCTAGGAAGGGCTAGGATTCCACAGCAGCGGCCCCACTGCCTGGGCATGCACCCATACGTAACACCCTTCTGTGGATTTGGGAGGCTAGTCCAAGGGTGTGTCTCTTCATCCGTTGGAATCACTTTAATATGTAATATGTAAAGCGTTCAGCTGAAAACTGTGAAGAGAAGCTTGTCCTACAATTATATCTGATATCTTGCTCTCATTCCTTTCTTTACTTGAAATATTATCTAAAATTGTATTGCAAAGAAAAAGAATCACACAAATGGTATGTAACAGAATCTCAAAAAAATTAAAGACTATCACATTCTAGAAAGTGTTCTAAATATATCCCAAAGCAGAGTCATAAGCACACAAAAAATGTGATTATTGTTCTTCCTCGGACTATTATCAGTTACAATCCTTTAGGGGTACGCTCTGTGTAGTATAGATAACTAGTCTTTTCTTTTTCACCAATCATCTCATACTTGAAGACAACGATTTGGTGGATTTGGTGATTTGGTGTTGTTGAAACTGTATGCAAATCAACATGCTTGCTATTGACAGAGGAAACTCCTGGCCAGGGTACATGCAGTGTCCTTCTTGGTATCTAAACTGAAGCCCTGGGTGTTTATATTAATAGATGTGGGGGGTGCTCATGAGACAAACAGAAGAAATTAAAAATCTAAAACCCCACACCTAAAGGCATACTAGCAGTTAAAAAATAAATAAAAACACGATTAGTCAACAATGTATAAGATCTGAGATATGTAGTAGAATCAAAGTAAAACCAAATCAATGAGTTCATAGAAAACACTCTTACTACAAATGTTGAGATAAACAATTAACAACAACAGCAAATCATAAGAAAGCTTGATCATGTTGTGTGACACTAGCGAGAAAAAAAACAACCTACATTTCATTTGGATGCTGGAGCAAGAAGGAAAAAAAATCTACAGAGAAAATAAGAACACATGGAAGAACTTTCCCCTAAAACTCTTAAGGAGGATAAATAACTATCTGAGAAAGCTGAGAGAACTCCAAATAGGATAGATTCCAAAAGAAAAATGCTGTGGTTTTTTGTAGACAAACTCTCTAGTTTCAAGGAAAAGGAAAGGATCCTAAGTGCACCTAGTAGAAAAAGAACAGCCGCCTATTGAAGAAAAGTGATGTGTAGATCAGACTTCTCAGTAGAAACCATACCAGCTAGAAGATATATGATTGTGACTTTGATATATGTCACAGTAGAGTCATATATATATATATATATATATATATATATATATATATATATATATATATATATATAAATTTTAAAAGAAAAACCTGGCAACCAAGGATCCTATATTCAGCAAAATTATCCCTCAAATACAATGAATAAATAAAGTATTTCCAAACAAGAAAACTTAAAGGAGTTTCCTAAAAACGAGAGCAGCATTAGTAACAATATCAATGGGATCACTACAGATAGAGAATCAACAACAGCAGACAAACTTGAGGCAACAGAGAGAATAAGACCATCCACAAAACAAACAATAAAAACATCACTCAAAACAACACAAAGGTAGAGGAGGAAAAAAGACACCAGTAAAACCACAAACCAGAAATGAAGCATACACTGCACACACGCACACACACAGAGAGACACATACAAACACAGAGCAAAATGTCAGAAACAGCTGCTACATAAATAATGGCACTGAATGCCAATGGATTAAATGCACCAACCAAAAGAGAGTAGGAATCTGGATTAGAAAACATGACCCATCAAAATGCTGACTGCAGAAGACACATGTTGAACTCAAAGATAAAAATAGACTAAAACTTTAAAGATGAGGACAAATTTTACCAAGGTACTGCCCACCATACAAAGCAAGATTTGAAAGATTCATCTCTGACAAAAGAGACTTGAAGGCAAAGAGTATAATGAGATAAGAATGAGCACTGCATAATGATAAAGGAATTATAGAAGACATAAGGAAAATAATCATATACACCTCCAATGAAACACTCTCTAATATATCCACTAAACCTTCTCAGGTTGAAGAGAGAAAGAGGCAGCTTTGCAATAGTAGTAGAGACTTCTATGCAACATTCTGAAAGAAAAACAGAAACTCAATAAAGAAACCAAAGAGATAAACAACACAACCTACCAGTTTGATCTCTTAGACATATTCAAAGCCCTCTACCCAACCACAATACAGTACGCATTCTCCTCCAGAGCACACAGTACATAATCTAGAATACAGTCATCTAACAGAGACCATGTTAGCTGAAAAAAATCACACCTTAATAAATGCAAACACATTAAGATCCTATGATCCATTTTCTCAGACGACAGCACTATAAAACAAGAAGTCAATAATGTAAAGAATAAAACATAAAGCTAATCATATGGAGACCGAACAATATGTTATTTTTAAACAACTGGGAAATAAATCTAAAAGGGGATGAAATTTAAAATTTCTTTGAAATAAATGAGAATGATGACAACATAGAAAAAGAGCATGCTGGGTCTTAGCCAGAAACATTGCACAACAAAAAGAAATCAACACAATTAGGAAAAGAAGATGTAAATTTCTCACTATTTGTAGATGACATGATCTTACAAGGAGAAAACCCCAGACTCCACAAAAAGATTGTTAGAAAATAATTGAGGAGTTTGGTCATGTAGCAGGATGCAAGATCAACAAGCTTAAATCAATTCCATCCCTTTATAACAGTGAAGAGACTTCTGAAGATGCAAGAAAACAAGACCTTTTACAAGAGCCACACAAAAGGTGAAACATTTAAGAATGTACCTAACCAAAGGGGAAAAAGACATGTACAAAGAAAATGATGTCATTACTACAAGAAATTAAAAGAGATCTCTACAAATGAAAGAATAGAGCAGCCAGTCCACAGAGAGGACAACCTGGCTGGCCCCACTATGAGACATGATGCCCCTCACTGACCAATGGCGCTACAGGGGACAGCACCAGAGACACGATGTGGGAATTGCACCTGACCTGATCCCACCACACTGAGGCAAAGCACTGGGGGAGTGCAGTGGAACAGCAGGGGAATGGAGCGGCAAGGTCCCCAGGGAATGCTGAAAGTGGACTTTGGGGCCAGGGCATGGTGCCCCAACAGACTGGACTGGAAAACACTCCTAAAGGCCAACAAATGATCCTTGAACTAACTACAAGCTTTTCTTTCTTGATGTGTTTTGTTTTGTTCTTTGTCAGTGGTTTGTTGTTGTTTTTTTGTTGTATACTGTTCCTTTCTTTTCCTCTGTCTTGTTTCTGTGCATGTTATTATCTCCACGGGTCTGTCTAAATAAGATAGGCTGGATGAACTATCTGGAGGAAAAACAACAGAACCTACAGTTCCGGCGGGGACTTGGGGTAGGGGGAGGTGGGGTGTAAGGGACAAAGGAACTCAGGGACAAAGGAACAACATGGGATCCAAATTGGTGTTGAGGTAGGAGTGGTAGGCCTGGTAGGGAATGATCAAGGGTATAGCTGTAGCCCAGGTGGGGACAGAGCATGATAGTGGGGCAGGAGGAAAGTCAAGGGAAATAGAGGAAAGAACTAGGAGGCAAAGGACACTTATAGAGGTCTAGACAAAGACATATACATATGCAAATATATACGAGGATGGGGAAATAGATCTATGTGCCTATATTTATAGGTTTTTTATTAAGGTTCAGAAGGATATTGGGCCTCTACTCAAGCACTCCCTCAATGCATGAATACTCTCTTCTATTAAATTGGCATTCTATGATGCTCACCCTCTCGACACAACCGCTGAAGTCAAAGCGGGTAAACAAGCAAATGTGGTGAAGAAAGCTGATGGTGCCCGGCTATCAAAAGGTATAGCATCTGGGGTCTTAAAGGCTTGAAGATAAACAAGCGGCCATCTAGCTCAGAAGAAACAAAGTCCACATGGAAGAAGCACACCACCCTGTGAGATCACTAGGTGTCGAAGGGATCAGATATAAGGCATCAGAAAAAAAATCTTACCATAGTGAATGAAGGGGGGAGTACAGAGTGGAGACCCAGAGCCCATTTGTCGGCCACTGGAGATCCCCTCACAGAGGGGTCAAGGGAAGGAGATGAGTCAGTCAGGGTGCAATGTAGTACCGACGAAGAACATAGCTTTCCCCCAGATCCTGGATGCTTCCTTCCCCCCCATCCCCCCACCGTGATCCAAATTCTACCTTGCAAGTCTGGATAGACCAGAGGATATACACTGGTGCAGATAGCAGCTGGAGGCACAGGGACTCCAGGGCTGATGATACCTTCAGGACCAGGGGTGTGAGGGGCGATACTGGGAGGGTAGAGGGTGAGTGGGTTGGACAGAGGGAGCCGATTATAAGGATCTACATGTGACCGCCTCCCTGGGGTATGGAAAACAGAAAAGCGGGTGAAGGGAGATGCCGGACAGGGCAAGATATGACAAAATAATAATTTATAAATTATCAAGGGTTCATGAGGGAAGGGGAAACGGAGAGGGAGGGGAAAAAGAGGACTTGATGCAAAGGGCTTAAGTGGAGAGTAAATGCTTTGAAAATGATGAAGGCAAAGAATGTACAAATGTGCTTTATACAATTGATGTATGTATGGATTGTGATAAGAGTTGTATGAGTCCCTAATAAAATGTTAAAAAGAGAAAGAATATCCCGTGATCATGGATAGAAAGAATTAATAATATAAAAATATCAACATTACCCGCAACAATCTTTAAGTACAACTCAATTTCAAAGAAACCCCAACTTCATTTTTTAAAGAAATAGAAAAACCAATTAAAATTTTCTTATGGAGAGGTAAGAACCTAGACTAAGTAAAGAACTTAAAAAGAACAATGAGGAAGCCTATCCCTACCCTAACTCAAAGTATATTCCGTAGACCAATGGGACATAATCGAAAGCTCAGAATTAAATCCCCCACTTGTCTGTCAGTTTGTCATACTGTGGTGGCTCGTATAATGCTGTCATGCTGCAAGATATGCCTCTGGTATGAGTTCTAGCAAGGTAACTCAAAGCGAAGCAGCTTCAATGGAGCTTCCAGACAAAAGAAGTATTATAAATAAGGAATAAATTGGCCACTTATGAGAAATTGATCCCTGAAATCCTAATGGATACCATTGAAATATTGTCAAATACAGAACACCTGATGATTAGATGCAGAACGTTGTGCCAGAAGATGAGCTAAACTGGGGAGAAGACACTCAAAGTAGGACTGAGGACGAGCTCCCTTCTCAAAATAGCCAAGCAGAACAGGAATGGAGTCAATCCCATGCATGCAAACCCTTCAGAAATTCATTTGCCAAGATGCCACAACTTAAAATGAGAAGAAACAGGTGCAAACATCTGATAATCATAACGTGGCATTTAGAAAGTACAAATACAGGAAAATTGGAAGTTGTCAAAACTTCAATGGAACACGTGGAGATTGATATCATAGGGATTAGTGAATTGAAATATACCAGTAATGGCCATTTCAAATAAAACAATCATATGGTTTGTTATGCTTGGAATGACAGGTTCAAGAGGAATGGCATTACATTCATCATCAAAAAGGGATATTTCAAAGTCTACTTGAAGGACAATGCTGTCTGTAGTAGGACAATATCTATCTGTATACAATGAAATCCGATAAACAGAAGTGTTATATAAATGTAGGTATTAAGAACTAAAGCTAGTGATGAAGTAATAGAAGAATTCTAACAATATCTACAATCTGAAATTGATCAAACATGAAATTAACATACATTGATAATAATTTTTGACTAGAATGCAAAAGGTAGAAACACAGAGGAAGGAACAGCAGTTGGGAAATATGGTTTTGGTGATATGCATGAAGTTAGAGTTCACACGATAGAATTTTATAAGACGAATAACTTTTTCATAACAAATACCTTTTTCCAGCAACACAAAAGATGAATATGTACATGGATTTCTCTGGATGGAACACAAAGAAATCATATTGGCTACATCTGTGGGGAGAGACAAAGGAGAAGCTCAATATCAGCAGCTAAAACCTGGCGAGGGGAGCTGAGTGTGGCATAGATCACCCATTGCTTGCATGTAAGTCCAGGTTGAAGCTGAAGAAAACTAAAAGAAGTCAACCACAGTCAAATTATGACCTTTATTATTTCCCACCCGAAATTCAAAAACACATCAATAAAAGATTTGTTGCTTCTGACACTTTTGACATTTGTTACACTGGTGACCAAAGACCTAATGGAGCTGGGGAGGAAGGCACACCAGGAAGATCGTGCATGAGAAAGCAAACACCAGCAAGAAAAGAAAGAGGGGAGGAAGGCAGGAGAAGGCCCACATGGATGTCAAAACTCACTCGGAAGCTTTCCCTTAATCAGAAGTAGCCAAATGAAGCGGAAGAAAGAAAAAAAAGATCTGAAGTGAAAATTTCGAAGGACAACTCAAGAAGACAAAGTAGGTTATCATAATGAAACAAGCAAAGGCCTAGCTTTAAAGAACCAGAAAGGAAGAAGACACTTAGTGGGTTCTAAGGTGAAAGAAGTCCTGAGGTGAAACATTAAAGGATTCTGTGAGCAAAATACTGAATGATGTAGGAATCATCAAAAAAAACAAAAAACAAAAATATAATCACAGCCAAAAAGAACGAGTGAACATTCAACCATTTCAAGAGGTAGCACATGAGCAAGACTCAAGGACAGTGAAGGAAGCAGTTCAAGTTGTACCGAAAGCAGCATCCAAAAAAATAAAAATAAAAAAATAAAAAAAAATAAAAATTAAAAAAAAAAAAAAAAGAAAGCAGCATCCAAGGGCAAGGCTCCAGAAATTGATGTAAGACCAATTGAAAGGTTACAGCAAGCTGATGAAGACCTGGAAGCACTCACTCGTCGAGGCCAGGAAATTTGGAAGACAGCTACTTGGTCAAATGGTTGGAAGAGATCTATATTTGTACCCATTCCAAAATTAGGTGATACAACAGAATGTTCAAATTATAGAACAATATCTTTGATATTGTATGCAAGTGAAATACTACTGAAGATTATCCAAGAATGTTAGCAGCGGTACATTGCCAGAGGTTTAGGCTGGATTCAGCAGAGGACATAGAACAGGGGATATCACTGGTGATGTCAGATGAATGTTGGTTCAAAGTAGAGACTGCCAGAAATATGTCTATCTGTGTTTTATTGACTATGAAAAGGCATCCGACTGTGTAGAACAAACCATGGATATCCTTGAGAATAATGGGATTCCATAACACTTCATTGTGCTCATGTGGAACTTGTACATAGTTTATGAGACAATTGTGGGAATAAAACAAGGGAAGACTGTATGGTTTAAAAGAAGAAAAGGTGTGCCTCAGGGTATTATACTTTCACCTTGCTTTTTTAGCAGGCTTGCTTATGAGGAGGACTTGAATCACATGCTGAGAAAGGTGAAGCTTACAGGAATACCCTCTTTCGATAACTGTGACCTAATAAAAGCAAGTCATTAAAAATGCATATTAGAAGTTTTAATTAAAAGCATAAAAAGAAAGCCTATTAGTTGCAATAAACAAACAAACAAAACATTTTAGCAATGACAAAATGGATAAGGGACTACTTCCTAAAATGTATCAAATTCTCACCTTCTCAACATGATCGCGCAAGTCAAAATGGGTACATATGCAAATGTGGTGAAGAGAGCTGATGGTGCCCAGCTATCAAAATATATTGTGTCTGGGGTCTTAAAGACTTGAGGTTAAATTAGCAGCCATTTAGCAGGGAAGAAAATAAGCCCACATAGAAGAAGCACACCAGCCTGTGTAATCATGAGGTGTCGATGGGATCAGGTATCAGGTATCAAAAAATCCAAAATGGGCAACTATATTGATGCGAATGAGTGGGGGTGGATTGGAGACCCAAAGCCCATTTGTAGACTATTGGATACCCCCAACACACACACACACACACACACACACACACACACACACACACAAGGGTTATAAGGAAGGGATGATTAAGCCAAGGTATAGTATGGCACTGATGAATCACACATTGTTCCTTTAGTTCCTGATTGCTTCCTCCTCACTGCCACTACCATGACCCAGTTCTACCTTCCAAATCTGGCTAGACTGGAGAACACACCATTTATATAGATAAGAGCTCTTGACACATGAAATTCAGGACAGACAAATCTCTCAGGAACAATAGTGGGAGTATGGATAGCATGAGGGTAGGGGTATGGTTGGGGAAAGGGGAAGGGGAAGGAGGAGAAAGGGGGAACCCATCGCAAGGTTGGCTATATAGCGTCCCACTGAAGGAAACCAGTAACAGAAATGTGGGTGAAGGGAGACAGCAGATAGTATAAGACACAAAATAATAAGAACAATATATACTATAATTGATCAAGGAATCACGAGGGTGGGAGTGTGGGGAGGGAGGGGAAAACAGAGGAGCTTGTACCAAGGGCTCGTGTAGAAAATATTTTGGAAATGATGATGGCCATATATGTACAAATATGCTTGATACAACTGATGTATGGAATGTGATAAGACCTGTAAGATCCCCTAGTAAAATGATTTTTTAAAGAATAAAAAAATTAATCCAATTAAAAGTGGACAAAGGAATGAACAGACAATTCACCAAAAATTATATTTAAATGCGTAATGAAAAAACTTCTCACAATCACTAGTCATCTGGAAGATGCAGATCAAAATAATGATGTGATATCCCCTCACACCCACAGCGGTAGCCCAATTTCAAAAAATTTAAAAAGAAACGGAAAACGCTATGCTGGAGAGAATGTGGAGAGACTGGAAAGTTATACGATGCTGGTAGGCTTGCAAGCATGTACAACAATTGTGAAAAGCAATATGGTGCTACTTTAAACAACTGGGAATAGAAATTCCCAATGACCCAGCAATGCATACCCAAAATTAGTAAAAGAAAAACACAGACAGATATATGCTCTTCTATGTTTATTGCAGCAAATTCACAATAGCAAGAATCTGGAGAGAGGCTAACTGACCAGCATTAGAAAAATAAAGAAACTCTGGTACATACACAAAATGGAATACAATGCATCCCTAAAAATAGTGATAAAACTACAAAGCACATCATGGCATGCCTGGACCTGCCAACCATCGTGCCGAGTGAAGTTAATCAATCACAAAAGGAGAAATATTGCATCAGATCACAACTATAAGAATATATATAAAGACAAAGACAGGCATCTTTGTCATGTAATCTAATCCTGTCTCCTAAGCAATGAGGTGGTCTACCTGCCTAATTCTCATGACCCATTTATCAGTCCCTTATTGGTACACCTTGAAAGCCATTTCATCAAGGGAGCTCTCCCTTCAACTGAGGTCACTTTCACAAGTTGGAGGGAGAGGGAGCAGACCAATTAGTCCCTGCCATATAGCAATGGTCCATGGTCACCTTAGCTCAAAAGACAACCCTACAAGAGAGCTCAGTGTACCCTAAGGGGAATTCAGATTTAGAGGTTAGGGATGATCTCTGTCTCAGAGGAGGGAATTTCACTGCTGTTGTTGGGTAAACCAATCTGCCATTGGGAAAAACACTTACCATTACTTACACAGACTTCTAATGACAGAGTACACCCTGGAATGTGTTTCTAATCAGGCACTTTTGACTAAGTTTCTGTTTAGCCCTTGATGATCCAAACTGCATGCTATAGAAATGCAGGACTTTGTGCGTTTTGCTTTTGAGGGGTACAGCATCCTCATGGGCCGTGCTAAAAGGTACCGATTTGGAAACTCCTGCTTAGTGAAATGGACTTCACCTTAAACTCACTCAGAGAAGATTAAAGGAACTGAAATACTCCCTTGGCCATATTGTTTTCTGATAACATATCTTAGTCAGCAAGTATATTTCTGCCTTAGTAATTGAATGTTATTGAAAGTTTTCCCTAGCCCCACCTCTCACTGCTTGCATAAACAGTGCCCAGTCACTGGAATTTTTAATCTCTACAATACAACATTCAAATATTTTAGTTCAAAATTTGTCCTATACCTGCATACTTTTAGCTACTGTATTTTAAATTCTATATTATTAGCTAAATTAATGTTACTATTAACAGAACTACCATATGCCCCAGAGCTATAATTTATAATACCCCACAATAAAATACTTTTATCACTAATGTGTACTAGGGGTATATATATATACAAACCATAGAAACGTGGATAGATTTTGAGCTCACATGTAATCATAAGCCCTTCTCTAACAGCAAGTAGTCTTATGATGTGATCCTACTCGATACTTGCACTTCTGAAGAGATCACGGGCTGCAGTATGTGGTGAAGAAATAAGATGATGCCCAGCTACCAGAAGAAATAGTTGGAGGTTTAAAACAGGAAGTCATCTAAATGTGGTGTCATTTAAATTCAACCAGGAGAAGAGCACCAATCTGCAATCCGAAATAATACAATCCAAGACCAGAGGAGAGGACTGTATCAGACCTTAAATTCTGAGCAACCAGCGTGCGGAAAACGAAGGACGACAGTGAAAGCCCCCATACATTTTCTGTCTTGGGTTTACGCCTCCAGCAAATTCTCGCTGACCATTCATCAGAGATGTGGACAGTCCTGCACTCAGGTAGAGTAATTCAGAAATGGGATCAATTTGGATGTTCATGTTCATTCACTGCCCAATGAAGGATGCCTATTCAAAGTGAACCTATCGGACAGGGTATAACTGTCCCTGTGGGTTTCTGAGACTCTAACTCTTCCCAGCAGTGGAAAGCCCCATCTTTCTCCCTTGGAGACGCTAATGGTTTTGAAACGTTGGCCTTGAAGTTAGCAGCAGAACTTGCAGCCGCCCCACCACCAGGGCTCCCAATGCTGATGTCGTTAGGTTAAAATTGAACACCTTATACTTTCTTCTCCCTTTGGACTCATTTTCAGTTCAAGTTTTTATTAGTTCTCTACTATCTTTTATACTGAGGCTTTTCCGTGTTTTATTTTGTTGTTGCGCGGCTGGGGGGCATTGTAGGTGTTTCTTTATATGAAATTCAAGTAACTGGATTAATAGTGTCTTACGGTTTGGGCAAGGAAGGTGTTGGGGAGGAAACAAAGAAATTGGCTTGCACAAAAGGAAAATCAGTGATGGAGAGAGAAATGCCCGGAAATAGAGATACGTACGATTTCTGTAAGCTAAACACAGGGTAATGAAATGGCTTTTTCTGTCGTCTTTATCTTCTTGTTAACCAGAAATAAAGAAGCAATTTTCCATTCTTGTTGAAAGCATCAGTTAAATAATTGTTGTAACATTTGACTTGCTTCGTATTTAAAAAGTATTATACTAACCCAATAATTATATCCATTATGATGCTCATTTTTAAAAGACAAGAATGAATGCTGAGCTAGATAATTTCTCCTAAATTGAATTCCATCAGTGAAAGTAGAACCTGAGAGTTAACTATTACCATGTAAGTATGAATTCAGCAAATATTTGATTGTCTACCAATGAGGCTATTAAAAGAAAAAATTTGATGAGGCATGAATTATATCATTCATGTTTTTCAACTAAAATATTAGAATAAGAGCAATTCTGATACTTACCCTATATCCTGTTGAAGGGATACTACATAGAAATAATGTATATATATTTTTTAAATGGTGTTTCCATTTTGAGACTTAATTAACAGAACACAAAAATAGTACTGAGAGAAACTCTAAGAAGTGCACTGATCTCAAGTGGGTACAGAATTAGCTTTAAGTTATTAAACACAGTGTAAGAACAAGAGGATTCTGAAAAGATAAAAACATGAATTTAGATTTTGAGTCAAGAAAGCTTGTTGAAAATGAGATGAAAACATGATCTATCTATCCATCTATCTATATTTATCTATATGAAATATACACTACCTATTTGAAGCTCAGGAATGTTCAATTTTTAACTTTGCCAAAGCCTATGGAAGAGAAGCTGGTTTTACAGATGATTTAATACAGAAACAAGTGATGTACAATTTGTGGCCGTGAGCACTTCAGAGATGAGTGTCAATGATCACATTCTGTATATTTTGGTATTGTGTACAGATGCAAAAGGAAGTGCTTTATGGGATGATCTGGAAGTTGGTCAGGATTGAACATTAAAAAGCATAATCCCTTTGCTAAAGGAATGCTATTTTAAATCATATTCCTCAGAAGGAATATGGCTCGACACCAATTGACAATAATTGCTTTCAATCAAATAATTTTCTTGCAGATATATTAGAGGCTTGAAGAAACAAAAATGTAGAGGGGTGGGCAGGGTATTGACAAATGATAAGAGCCCGAGCAACTTGTGGGATGCTTGCTCTCTAACCTGCTAGTTTGTGACTGTGGAAAAGTCACTTCCTATCTCTAAAACTCAATTTCCTTCTTAGTTATAGAATGCCTAGAATAGTACTAATATTAAAATTGTTATTAGGATCAATGGGGAGGGTATCAAAACAGTAGTAAAGAGATGCTTGCAATGGTGTTACTACATAAAACAATCTCACATAATAAATGGAGCAAGTATTTTCAGATCAAAGTAGTGAAGAAAATGTTATTTTTCTAGGGAAGGGCAGGTTTTTTAATCAGAAAAATTACAAAATGTTAAGAATCTAGAGCCAGAAAAAAAGCATATAGAGGTCAGGATTTCTCTACTTTAACAAAAAGGAGAAATTCCATTGACTTTCAGAAAGGAAGAAGTGAAGAAATGTCAAATTCAAAACCCAGCAAGGAAGGCAGGAAGGAAGCAAGAAAGGAAGGTAAGGAGGTGGCTAAAAGGGAATAAAAGAAAGAGCAATGTGGCATCTCAAGTATCTGATACGGTTAAGAAGAAAAACGAAGAATAACAAATTCAACAGTTTTGTGATCTTTATAGATCTATCATAACAGTTTCGGAGGAGTACATGGCCACACCAATGATGCCTTGGGTTGGTGTTGTGGTTTGAGTAAAAATTGAAGAGGAGATTGTATCTTAGTCTTAATCAAGTTAGGGCCCGAAAGCTACTAGTGCTAAACAAAGAGAGCAATTCCATCTGCCCTGAATTAAATCAGGAAAAGAGAGACTCAGAACCAAGTCCAGACATTTGCGCATCTGTTCAGCAAATGTTTGTGAGCCCAGCCCAGGCCGGGGATTGGATGGAACACAATGGAGACAGAGCCACTGCTGTCTTCACACTTGTTGGCAAAGGCATCCCATATAAACCCATTAACAAAGCAAATAGATAAATGCAAACAATGAACAGTACCCCGAGAAAGATGAAGGGTAGTACTCTACATGGATGAACAGGGAAGTCTTACATTTTGTGTAAGACAGTCATGGTAAGATGAAGCTAATAATTGAAAGATAATGGGTATGAGTGCCTTAAGAAGGATCCAGAAGTACATAAAATGAGACCATTGTGCTTTTTAAAGCACAGAGAAATCTAGTTCTCCTTTGAGATAGAGAATGAAGAGGAGGTCACATATAAGCTCTCAAGGGCGAGCTAGAATGAGTGTGTAAGACTGAGGGTGATCTCCCCTTATAGAAGGGTCGTGGGGAGGAGATGAGACAGTCAGGGTGCAGTGTAGCAACAATGAAACATACAACTTTCCTCTAGTTCCTAAATGCTTCCTCCCCCCACTATCATGATCCAAATTCTACCTTAAAAACCCGGCTAGACCAGAGGATGCACACTGGTACAGATAGGAACTGGAAATACAGGGAATCCAGGACAGATGAGCCCTTCAGGACCAGTGTTGAGAGTGGCGATACTGGGAGGGTGGAGGGAAGGTGGGGTAGAAAGGGGGAATGGATTACAAGGATCTACATATAACCTCCTCCCTGGGGGATAGACAACAGAAAAGTGGGCGAGGGGAGACATCGGACAGTGTAAGAAATGACAAAATAATAATTTATAAATTATCAAGGGTTTGTGGGTGGGGCAGGGGGGGAGGGGAAAATGAAGAGCTGATACCAAGAGCTCAAGTAGAAAGTAAATATTTTAATAATGATGATGACAACAAATGTACAAATGTGCTTGACACAATGGATGTATGTATGGATTGTGATAATAGTTATATAAGCCCCCAATGAAATTATTTTTTTAAAAGAATGAGGATGATCATGGTAGGACTTCAGATTTTCTTTTCTGAGATTAAGATAAAAACCATTGGAAAATTTAGTGAGGAGAGGTATTATCGAATGTTTACCTGAAAGAAACATTCTGGAGGCTTCATGGAATATAAAGCAAGTGTAAAAAAGGCCATCACTGAAATTAATTTTTCAAGAGTCCATGCAACACTTCGTGGTGAATTAGTCAAGATAAAGATTTAGATACAAAAAGAGATTATCAGCTGCCAAGATGAGAAGCCAACCATTACTACTGTGTTTTTTTGTCTGAAAATCAGGTTGACATTAATGTGGAGAGGGAATATTGAGGGAAAAAGCAAGTGGTAAAAGAATGGGTTGGTATAGACATGTTGAAAAAGAATACTTAGAGACAAGATGTAGGTGAGATATGTCATCTGAGAAGATATATTAAGGATATTAGGGAAATGGGCTCACAAAATTTAAGTTCAGGAGAGAGGCTCAATTTAGAAATATGTACTTGAGAGTTAGCTATACTTTGAATTTACTGTCCAGGGAACCCATTCCATTACCCAGAATGAGAATTTAATAGAATATATTATGCGACCAAGTTTCCAGTGCCGATGAAGAGAAGGAGCCGTTAGCCCTGAGATGTGAACATATGGTATCGTGGACGGTAATGCTCACATCTGGTCAAAGTCTAATCAAAGAAGTAGCTGAGGAACCGTTTTGTTTTATTTTTAATTTTAAATGTAGTAAAAAGTACAGAAGAGTTGGAGAATAAAAGAAAACATGTTCATATAATTTTCAAGATCAACTGCTGGACATGTTTAATTGCCCCTCTGACCACCTGAAACTGACACATATAGATGACACATAGACTACGTATATCAAAGAAATCAAAATGTTTGGGTTGTTTGCTGTGTAAACTATCATATTTATAGACATGTTGAATGTGAGAATTGTCATCTAAGAGGAGATATTGATTCAAAGATAGAATAATGAAATTGAATGGGAGCGATTCAGTGTATAATTATAATTTTGAGAGTTATTGCATTTGATGCCATTGGAATTTATTACATTGGGCTTTTTTCAATTAAATTCTTTCTGGGGGGAGTTCTTACAACCCTTATCACAATCCATACATTCATCCATTGTGTCAAGTACATTTGTACATATGTTGCCATCATCCTTTTCAAAGCATTTTCTTTCTATTTGAGCCCTTGATATCAGCTCATTTTTTCCATCCCTCCCCTGCCCTCCCTCCCTCATAAATCCTTGATAAACTATAGATTATTATTTTCATATGCTACATTGTTTTCCATCTCCCTTTACCCACTTTGCTGCTGTTTGTCCCCCTGGGAGGGGGTCATATGTCGATCCTTGTGATCATTTTCCCCTTTCCCCCCCCCACCTTCCCCTTCTCCTGGTATCGCTACTCTCATTATTGGCCCTGAGGGGTTTATCTGTCCTGGATTCCCTGTGTTGAGAGCTCTTATCTGTACCAGTGTGCATACTCTGGTCGACTCAGATTTGTAAGGTAGAATTGAGGCCATGAGAGTGGGGAGGAGGGCACATTAAAGAACTCGAGGAAAGTTGTGTGTTTTATTGGTGCACTGCTGCTGCATCCTGATTGTCTGGTCTCTTCCTTGTGCCCCTTTGGTAAGGGGATTTCCAATTGTCTATAGATGGGCTTTGGGTCTCCACTCTGTACCCACCACCCATATTCACATCGGTACGATTTTGTTCTGGGCCTTAGATGTCTGATAACTGATTCCATCAACATCTTAAAGGAAAAGAATTCTCTTTTCAGAGGTGAGATAGGACACACAGTGATAGTCCAGTAAATAATTGTCATTGAGAGTGTGCTAGAATAAAGACACAGTTGCTAATGTGAGGGGAAATGAGTACAAAGGAAGGAGGGGCTCCAGGAGGTTGGGGAACTTGTAGCTAGCCAGGGAAAAGAGAGTGCATCCATCTCTTATCTAGCCATAAGATATTGTATAACACCTAATCATATATTAGGAGATATCTGATTTTTAACAGCTATCTATTTTATCATCAATTTAATAACCTAATATTACCTCAGTGTTTGTATATATTATAATTTTCTTTACTTGCTTTTATTTGGTAACCTATTTGTATGTATGTAGGGCATTTCCTTTCTTTTTATAAATTATAAATGACCAACTGCCTCAAGTTTTTGTTGTGCTACCCTTTAGATTGCTACAATAAAAAGCCTTTGAATTAATTTCTGCACATTTGTTCAATTATTTTCTTAGGTCAGTTATTATAGGTGAAGTTATAAGCCAGATGATATGTACATTTTAATATTTGTTGGTAAACTGTTATCCAGGGAGGTTGTGTCGTAGAATGTCAACTGAAGCAAGTACAACAGATAAAGGTTTCTTGGCAATTTCTTTTAAGCCTTAATGCATAGATATAGTTGAGTCACTGCTTCATTAAGAAATAATAACATAATCAGTATATATGAGATAAACTCTGTAAACATGTCTGTAGGAGTTTTGACTAAAATTTTCATCTGTTATTTGTTTAAAATAAAATATCAGTTGCTGATCTGTCTTAATTATTGTTATGGGTGCATAAGCCTGCATGAATTTATATTTATTCATATTTTGGACATAAAATGTAGACCTGATAACTTAAACTAAATAGAAGTTAAATGACAAAATTCATCTTCATAAAAGGACTTCAGTGGGTATAAACTGCGCTATATCATTTAATGAAATGTCATTCTAAAAGTTACTGCCACAGAACTTTTCAGCTTACTCAACTCTTAGATCCTACAGGTTCCTGAATACATCCTAAGTTACCATTTTATATGTGACCAATCTACTTGATCATAATCTAGCTGAGTACACATCAGAGTTTGGACAACTTCCCCTTAAAACTTGAAAGTTGTTTGGGGGTGGGGGTTGTCTTCTATGACTATGGCAGGGATTGAATGCCTGGTGGCATCTTACTTTACCAGTTGGTCTAACTGAAAGGTCAGCAGCTGGAAACCACTAGCTGCTCAGCAGGAGAAAATGAGATTGTCTACCCCCTAAAGATATACAATCCAAGCGCCCATAGAATAACTCTATTCACTGCTACAGGATCCCTATGAGTTGGTAATGACCAGATGGCAGTGGGTTGGGGTTGGGTTTGGCTTTACCTTAAACCATCATTAGTAAATCAAGTATCATTCTAAGTCTTCTTTCATTGCAGACCATGTTTCCCCCTGGACCCCAATTAGAAACTTTCAGGATATTTTCTGGATATTTAGTGGAATTTTGGTGGCTCTATGTCGTCATTCATCTTGCAGATATAGGTTGCAGTATAAGTTTGAAGATACTGTGTTTCTTCAGTTCTGTGAATTAGTAATCTGGTTGTTTTTAAAGATGTTATACAATATTCTTCTCCATGGTCTCTTTTATTTTCAGAATTCTTTATTTATGGGATGTGGTAACCCTTGTATAGTGTCCTATGCCTTCCTCTTTTGTTTTGTGATCCTATCTAGCCAGTGCTGAATCACCGTCACGCTATAAAGAAGATGTAGCACTGCCCGGTAGGGGTTCCCCAGGCTGCCGTCTGTCCTAAAGCAGACTGCCACGGAGCGACTTGTGCTTTCAAACTGCCGACGTTCTAGTTAGCAGTCAAGCATTTGATACTACACCATGAAGGCTTCTCAGGGTAGATGAAATGTTTGATAATTTGAATATTTGTCTGAGATATTTTCCTAGCTTGATTTCCAGCTCTTCTTTTGCAATTTTGGGATCAGTTATCCTACTTTTAATTCTAGGAACTTCTGTTCCCTGAAAGCCTCTCAAGGTGTGTTTCAGTTCTAGATGTTTTAGTTCACTATCTTCTCAGATGTTTTGATGGGTATTAATTATAATCACCCCCTGCCCTCATATCACAGAGAGTTTTGTGTATTTGGCCTGGGGAGAACACGAGTCAGCAAACTTCGCACTTTTCCAGAGACACCGGAAGAAACCAGTTTTGTTTTGGAGCACAAGCATTCACATTGAAAACCCACCACCCTAAAGCACATTCTAGTAACTGGATCGTCCCAAGAGAACAGCGTCATTAAGTTAGAACCAGAGCCATCTCCCAGTAATCTTGATTCCAAGGCTGGTCTCTTTCCTTTATACTTTTGGCTGAGTGACCCAGCAGACGTGATCGTGACCAATTACCTATATATATCATAAAACTTTAAGTATTGCACATAAGTCACTGGCCCTTTATATATTACTATGATCATTGGTATTTAATATAAGTCATATAAAATTATCTCATTTTTGAGAGTCTGAGTCATTTACAATATTTCTTCACATTTAGAGAAAGAAGTTTTCATATGTGCACATGGTTTATATAAGACATCTTGTTTCAGAAAGCTCTCCTCTGCCAAGAACGTTGTGTTTCCCTTGAAATGGCATTGCTTTAAAGTCTACAGAAAGTCCTCCATAGCTCCATGGCAGCTGGCCTGGGGTGTTTTTTTTTTTTAGTTTGTGATTACTGTGGAGTTCGTTGTCAATACCACGGCAATGAGGCTTAAGTTCTGCCAGAAATATGAAAGCCACTAGATTATAAAGATGCAGAGGGCATTTTTGCTTTGGCAGTTAAGGCCAAGTCAGTTGGTAACTAGAGAAACTCATATCTCTCACTCTATCAAAGGCATGTTTTTAATATGGGGGGGGTGAGGGTGTTCTAGCCCATGAGTGATGCACAGGGCCATGGAGAGTATGTCTATTGGGCAATTGAGGTGCCAGGATATTTGCTCTCGGTTGAACTGGCAGGTTATGTAATTCTTGGGTGTTCCTGAATAGCCATTGCAACTGTGGTACACTTGATGTCTAGTTTCAGTAACACAAGAAATGACTAAGAAACACACAGTCCCTTTGACACCATGGATTTTACAGACAGATAATGACAGAGTTTGCCCTGCAGTTTAGCTAAAATCTGATTTCTCCACAAGGACTCACACCGTCCTCAATGAGTGGTCATGTCTGCTTTCTGTGAAAAAGAAATGTCCTATTACTCTGGGAAATTTACGCATCAGGCACTTGTCAAACATATTATGTGGAGGCTGGCAATTCTTTGCATCAGGTGACAAAGCAGAATGATCACCAGCAGCAGATATTTAGAATGCCATGATTTGTTCTAACATTGCCTAAAGTTATAGGCGCGTTTACTTTAGTTTTGCCTCCACCATATTTAGTTGTCAGTTTCTTTGAAAGGCTATATGCTTATGAGAGCAAGAGTCCTGGTGGCATCGTGGAATATGAGTGCAGCTGCTACCCACATCTTAGCCGTTTGACTTACCACCAGTCCATCCACGGGAGTGAGATGGGGCTCTCTGCTCCCGTAAATAAATCCAGCTCTCGAAACCCAAAGTGACAGTTCTAGACTGACTTTATAGGCTTGCTATGAGTCAGAATCAACTAGATGGGAGGAGGTAAAAAACTCCAAGAGCAGAGAATGTTTTTAAATAAACAGAGTGTGATACGTTAGATGAGACTTTCATGATAAGAAAGATCAAATTAAAAACAAAAATGAAGGCATTTCTAGAATACCTATTGGAAGAATAGCAGATAAAGGACGACAGAATACAATATGAAAATTATATATTTTTAATTGCTACAGCGTATACAAGGTCACAAAACAATAAATTCAGTGTTGTTCAGGCAGGAAATTAAAGGCTAAAAGAGTTAGTCTGTGATTGTATAAAATCAGCATGCCTGTACTGACCACCTGGAGGTGAAAAATGTGTTCTAACCGGCAATTGTGAATATCCTCTAACATATGTGCAGATGCCAGCTGCGTTCAGGTGAGCATCATCAAACGCAAAATATCCCTGCTGATAAATTGAGTCCCTTCCAGAGATGACACAGGCACGCCCATGGATAAAAGGACAGAAAGCTTGAGAAGTGAAGTAATTTCACATTTTAATGAAAAGCAAGGTGACATCAATTGTTGAAGCCTCCAACAATGGGTATTAAGTGCACCCTGCCATGCTATCTGGGTCCCATGTTTTGCTTTGACTTCAATAATACTGTGCCAGTGTGACCCAGTGCCTAGGTTGAAGGGAATTTTAATTTAACTGTAATGTCCAACAAACTACACAGTTTTTATTTCTCTTTTTTAAAAACAGTTTTGTTTGCACATAATCCATAAATCACACAATTCAATAGTTCAAACATATAAAGTGTATAGCTTCTAAAAAATAGATAAAATGTAATTTGGACAAAAGAAATATATTTTCATATCTTGGAAAAAACTAATACTATTTTACAAAAAGGCATAGTTTGTTGATATTAGTGTTTCAGAATGATAAAAAATAACACTTAGGAAGACAATCATAATTTCCACATTACTCAAAAATACAAATGTTAGTGGAATTTAACTCTGCATTTATATAATATTTTCTTTAAGGCTAGTACAACTTAAATTAGGCAATCTTAGATAATTCTTAGACTATATTAATATATTGCACTTTTTTCATCTTATCATTAAAATAATTATAATCCTTAAAATCATTTCTGAGCTATAAACTAGTCGAATTTTGAGGAAAAATTGATGGTTGTGATTATTGTTTTATATTTAACATTGGTGGTTAAAGCTGATAATTCACACAGAAATATTGAAAATAAATTCAAATGTAAACTATAAATATGTATATATATATGAGTATACACACACATATATATTTAGAAAAATAACTGAGGTCATTCCCAGAATTTTTTATTTAATTCATCTACATTTATATATTAATTTATATGTGCATAATTTATTTTATTATATAATATTTAACATATATAAAGTTCAGGAAATAACCTCAGTTATTTTTCTAGCTTAAAAATTTTGATTGACAAGGTACTTTTAAATTACAAACCAACCAGCCAGGCATAGCCTGTGAGTCACACACCTGGCTGTTGGCCACCCCTGAGCAGTGTCCCCCATGGACACCAGAGAGAAACTCGGTGGGCTTTTGGGTACACCTGAGAAGCACAGAAACTGACTTGATCCAGCCCCTGTACAGTTATCTCACCCTCCACCCTTTCCCTAGTCCCCATTCTTACACACACTTTTTTTTTTTGGCTTCCTCTCTAGTAAGCAAATTTTCCTATAGTTAAGACTCTTTAGATTCTATTTGGATAATAAAATACAAATGTTTGATTGATAGAATGTCTTTTCTAACTTGAGTAAAAATTACAGACTGAAATGAAAAATATTAGTTAACCTTTCAGACTGGAATCTTGAAATGCATCTTGAATTTTAAAGGGCAGAGTTTACCTTATCAAGCACTGGAATGCCTAAGAGAAGAAAATATGAAAAGCTGTCCCGTTCCGCCGGAACTTCAACATGGATCCTCCAGGAGAGAGTGGGAATTGAGGGGGGACAAGCGGCATGGAAAATGGAGACAAGGCAGTATCCTGATCAAGTCCCCTTTAATGAACAAAGAGTTACAGCTTATATCTAGGCCAGCAAGGCAGGGAAGGGGGGGGTGGGAGGGGAGGGGGGGGAAAGCATCTGTTGCACATGCAAATTAGGCTACTTTGACAACAGGCCAATTAGGGAGTTCAAGGGGAGTGCGCCCTGCCCATGAGTCAGTAATGGCTTACAGTGTTCAACCAGGTATGCCCCCACGGAGTGGCATGTTTATGCAAATCAGGCATGGGTGAGGACAATCTTTTACCCAATCAAGGGGATGCGGGCACAGGTGCTTATCTAGAGAGCATCACCCCTTGTTTGCTCAAGCTTTACAGCTGCAGTGCTCTGTCACGTAGGCTGGGGTAGAAGACTACCCAGAGCTCAGGCTAATGAATTCCAAGTCATGGCCGGGCCACATGGCTCCGGACAACAAGCTTTATGTCCTTTTCAAATTTCTGCCTTCCTCTAACAAATGTTTTCACACCATTACTAACTAACAGGACGCTCATAGTACTCTACCTTTGATGGTGGCATCCTCATTATTGTAGTATAAGACTATTGTTGCTACTGTGGTATTTAAAAACAAATTTGTTTCTTTTAGTGGACATTTTTAGTAAGAAACACTGAGATATTGTTTTTATGTCAATTAATAAAAAAATAAAAATGCTCAAGCCATCGAATAGATTCTAACTCACAGCAACCCTATAGGACAGGGTAGAACTGCCCCTGTGAGTTTCCGAGATGATAACTAGTTATAGGAATAGAAAGTCCAGTCTTTCTTGTGGAAAAGCTGGTGGTTTCAAACCATCACTTAAACACTACACCTACAGGGCTCTTTTTTTATGTTTATAGTGTAATTTAACTTATGAATGTTAATTATGCAGTAATCATAAAATCTAAACTAAATCTGAAGATGTTACTTCTTGTACTTTTTCTGACCGTGTTTGGTGTTCTCCAGTCATTTTGGCTCATAATTGAAATTGTCGGAGTTGGAATTGTCCATGGAGTTTCCTCGGCTCTAACCTTAAGGACGCAGAACTCTAGCTCGTTCTTCTGCAGAGTTCAAATTGCTAATCTCCTGATTGGCAGATGAGGCATCATTGCCCCATCACAGCTTCTTCTTCCTGTAATAAGCATCTAATATTTTCAAATGGTCTTATTTTAATATAGACAATCCCTCATTTCTTTGTTTGCTTGTTTTTTCAATGAAATCCCGGACTGTAGCGCAAAATGAAAGGCTTTCCCACGGTCGCACTGAAAGGAGAGGAGGCAAAGGCACTTCTCGGCAAAAGTGGATTGCCATTGAGTGAGTTGGAATGGACTTGATAGCAAAGTCTTTGTCTTTTCAGCAAAGTGAAAACAAGAGAGAGATGGAAACTACAGTCAGAAACTACCAAGAAAGTATTTTTATCAGGGGTATGTCAAGTTCATCTGAGGCTTGTTGGAAGGCAGTGGAACGGCCAGACGACACCCACAGCGCTTCAAGACACAGTGGCAGGGCTAACACCAGCAGACTGCTGACTGCGACTCTCCTACAAAAGGGCAGTGAGCTTGATTTTAAAAATCCATGAAAGGCTAAATATTCATTCCATCTAAGGTGCTTTTATGTTAACGTGGCCCATTGCGGAGAACATATACAGTCCTGTGTTTTCTTTCTAATGTCCCATGCTTTATAAATGCAGACATTTATATATTGAAAACTTCTCAAATTTTAGCACTCGGTATGTGTTTCTTCTTGTTCTGGACAAAAATTAAAAACATAGAAGCGTCTCAGATGATGGGTGTTGTCCAGGATGTGGGGGGTGGGGTGGGGGAAAGCAACCCGAAAATTGAGTGTTATTTCACTAATTAGCACTGCCACTAAAAGAATGCAATATGGACATGATGGAAGGCAAGTTCCCTGGTGACAATATAAATTAGTCATTGTACTGTTAACCTGAAGGTTGGTAGTTCAAATCTTCCCCAGGGGAAATAGGAGGCTGATTACTCCCATAAAAATTTATAGCTTGGGAACCCCAAGGGAATTTCTACTCTGTCTTACAGCATCGCTATAAGTTAAGATGTGACTTGATGAGAATGAGTAGGTTTTTTAGTGTCCTATACTGATAAACACTGTTATATGATGTCATAATATTGTCAACGTCTAAAACTGTATGTAATCTTAGCCACATTGTTTAATATTTGCATGTTACCATTATTTTTCTTACTAAGAGCAATGTCAAAGATTTTTTTAAAATAGCAAAAACAATCACCACAATTGAGAATCACTGACATCTATGCACGCATAAGTCCAAATAATATTTAAATAATTTTTATTGATTTTCGATGATTGCATCTGTTGGACTTTTACATTGAATAAATTCCATCTCTCATTGTTTTAGGTGTGGTGTTTACAGATATGAATTAACAAGTATATACTTAAACAGACAGACAACTGTTTTTTAAAATGATTGCCCCTTGAAAGAACAAGCTTTCTCAAAACTCTTGGATTCAAGAAGGAAGAAAAGGGTTTGAAGCACATTGTGTTAACAATTGTACAATTCTGCTTGATATGATTAAACTATATATAGAATGGACTAATGTCTGGATTATCTCCTAATAAAATGGTTTGGAGAAAACACACAAACATGGAAGCACAGAGATTTTCACAAATGCTTTGTATTGAAAGTATCAGTCTATCACTTTACTGTTAAAACAAAATAAACTTAAACTGACATTTTGTGAAGTGGCAAAAGGAGTCCTGGTGGCACTATGGTCTCGGTGTTGTGCTGCTAACTGCAAGGTCAGCCATTCCTACCAAACAAGGGAGAACAGCGAGGCGTCTCTGATCCAGTGCAGAGTTAGTTACTGGGAGCCCAGCAAAGCTGCAATGAATCGGAATGGATTCAGCGATAGTGAATTTGGTTTCGGGATGAAGCTGTGAAGTGCATTGAAAAAACACCCAAAGCCACCACAACAAAAAATGACTATCCACTAGCCATTTGACTACTTGTAACAGGAAAAAAAGAGATTGCAAATTTATTTAATGTCTGTATTTCCAAATCGAGGAATGAACTACATACTCGGATAGGTATTTTGCCGTAGTAGTAGGACTTGCAATAAATACACCTAAAATTTCATAACTGTATTCCTTTCTGCTCATGTAATTTTAAAAATGCTCTCTTAAAATCACCCTCTTTTTAATTCAAGCTAAAGTGACTTTGATGAGGAAGCACAAGGCCTAGGAATTTGTGCCTTGATGTTGTTGCTATAATACCCTACTGTGTGTGAGTGTGAAGCACTTGTCTTTGCCCAAATATAATATGGTGTGTTTTAAAATTAATTGCATAGGTCTTTTGATTATTAATACCTTCACAAAAGCATCTTCAATTCAAAATTTTGTCTAGACTATAATATCACTAAAGAAAATTACTACCCTGGATTTTCAAGTCGATTGACTCCATAGTGCCACCAATGGGTTTGTCATGTGTTTATTGTGTTGAAAATTGATTATAAAAAAGGAGGTGATTTTATAATCCCCCCCTTTTCCACTGTAATTAAATCTGCAGTGCATTAAATGCAAATGTAATAGTCCGAAACAACTGTGACAGATGAAAATAAAATTCAAAATTGCTTATTAAGTCTAAACATCACCCTAAGTATTTAGATATTGCAGCACCACATACAGCAGCCCTCTGGCTTTCCAGCCTCTTTCTCTCAGAAATGATCTGCCTGAACTTGGCAAGAGTCCCTCTTCTTCCAGAGGTACCCAAGCACTTAAGAAAAATGTGATACAATGACTACACTAAGTGAAGGGAGTATTCATCTCTACTCTCAGTATATGTTAGTCAATGATGCAGACAAGTCTAATATTTAGACAAAGAATATATATTATATATATATTTTGTGTGTGTTTTTTTTCTCAATGAAAGGTAGCTTACCTGAGTCATGAAATTGGGAGGATGAAATGAGCCTGATGTGTTAAACCCGAAGTTCACTCCTTTCCTGCTTGCTGGGTAGAATCTCTGCTCCTTCAAAAGCACATCCGAGACTCGGAGTTCAGTACAAACATGTACGCCTTAGAGCAGCGGTTCTCAACCTGTGAATCACGACCCCTTTGGGGGCTGAACCACCCTTTCACTTGGGGTACCCGATTTATAACAGTAGCAGAATTACAGTTATGAAGTAGCAACAAAAATAAATTTATGGTTGGGGAGTCACCACTGCCTTAGAGAGAGAGATAAGTAGGCTATTTTTCTTTTATTTTCTTTTTTATTAAAAGATCATTCTATTTGGGCCTCTTACGCTCTTATAACAACCCATACATCAATTATATCAAGCATATTTGCACATATGTTGCCATCATTATTTTCTAGACATTTACTTTCTCTTGAGTCCTTGGTATGGTTCTTCTTCTTCCCCTCCTTCCCCTCCCCCACCCACCAGATGATTTTTTTTTTAGATAATTTTATTGGGGGCTCTTACAACTCTTGCTACATCAATTGTATCCGACATATTAGTACATATATTCCATCATTCTTTTCTAGACATTTACTTTCTGTTGAGCCCTTGGGATCAGCTCCTCTGTTCTCCTCCATCTTCCCCCACATCCAAGCCTTGTGGGCCCTTGGTAGATTATAGATTGTTAAGTATTTTCAAATCTCACACCGACCACTGTCCCCCTTCCCCTCTGGTTTCTGTTGCTCTTTGTTAAGCTACTTGAATCCACTGTACATGTGGCCTGGATGCTGGGTAAGAGTCCCTCTCCTGTAGATTTAAGCACGCCCTTAGGTGGTTATCCAAAGTTCTAGATCATACATTTCATAATTGTTTGGTTTATACTCCCCTTTTCATAAAAAAAAACAAACAAACAAACTCAGCACTCCCTAGGAAATTTTTTAAAGTTGCCCTACAGTGCATAAAGATACCTAGAATAAAGTGTAGGTATCAGCTTTCAGGACCATTTTCCAGCACCCTTCCACCAGGGAGTAGTATCACAGGAAACACTGCCCTAGATGGGAGAGGAATTTAAATATCAAGAAAGCATATTGTTAATCCACACACAATGCAAACTCTAAAAACAGGCCTTATTAATGCAGCTAATTTTCATCAACAGAAATGTAAAGTTGTTTGTATAACCTACAGTTTCTAGCAAAAGTACATGAATATTATAAGTCCCTCTTAATGACTTGATTGATTAAATTACTGTGTAATCAGAACATATCAAGTTGATGAACTCAATCTTTTTCCTTCCCCATGGAAGAAACAACAGTGTCAGTAGAGTTTTAATTTTGTAAAAATGTTCTTGCCATTTGGGCTGCTTTATTGGAAATTACATAAATGAATAGCTTCCACGTGGTACTAACTAACTTTGATGCTTAGAATACAGCATGATATTTGGTTCCCTAAATTAAGAAAATACAAACAATGAAGCTGGAGGAAGCAAATATAGGGTGAACAAAGAGAACATCTTACTTTTGTCTAAACACACTCCTACAAAGAAAGTAGAACAACATCCAAAGAGACTAGCAGAGAAGGTATAAAACAAATGACACACTATCTAAAATTAATGAAAAATGAAACCATATATTCAAAACATCCAGAAATTATCTATTGGTGTTTTCATAGCTTTTGTAGGAAAATTGATGAAATTTTAATTCTGATAAATTATTTCAAAGGTTCAGAATTTAATCTGACAGTTGATTTCTCAGCAGAAATCACATCGTACACCATAAATTGGTAGCTTCAAAGTGCTGTAAGAATATAATTGCCAATCAAGAGTTTATGCCTATGGGGAACATCCTCCCAAAACAAAGGTGAATAAAAACATTTTCAGGCAAAACAACTAAATCAGTAATGAGAGAATTATTATGTTAGTCTGAGTAGGCTAGAGAAACAAATTCATGGACATACATGCGTGTATAAGAAAGAGCTTTATATATAAGAGCAGCTGAATATTGAGAAAACATTCTAGCCCAGTCCAGATCAAGTCCATAAATCTGATAGTAGCCCATAGATCTGATACCAATCTAAGAAGTCCCTTTCAGAATCATGAAACACATACAGTGACACTGAATGCAGGAAAATCACAGGGCAGTGGGTGCAAAATCAGTGGTGGTACCATTTCAGGGTGGCAGGGGTCTCTCAGGGAATAGCTTCATGGGTCTTGTCAGTAGAGTGTCTCCCAGGGAATGAGCAGAGAGAGAAAAGTGTCTCCCTCCTCCAAGATGGAAATCCAGGAATTCCCAGAATCCTTAGGGGAAGGCCACACAGAGGCCTCATTGGCTATATGCTGATTTTGTCAGTGAAGACTCCACCCCTACACTCTTAATCCTCAAATTGACACCAGATTATGTTAGTATCACAATTATCATTAGTATAATTTCATTAAAAACAAAGGGTATTTTTCAGGCTAACAAAATTATGTGTGAAAGTGTGCAGAGACAAGAAAGAATAAAGAGTAAATTTAAAAGATAATCGCTAGAACAGTCTAAAAGTATTGCTACAAAGAAGAGCACCTTTTGTTCAACAAAAATATCAAACTGTGAAGCTAGCGTTTCTTGTCATACACTCTCTCTAGGTGTATACACTTCCGAAGGCAGGGTTGCCAACAATATCCTGCAGTCGGATTCATACAGTGTCCAAACAGCAGTTCTGCTACCCCTGATGGACTCAAGTGATGCTCCTTTGAAGGATTCTTTTTGTTTGGGGACAACAAGAAATCTGAAGGGGCTAGATTGTGGTAAAATGGTGGATGAAACAAGGCTTCCCAATTAATGTCTTAGAGGACAACTCTTGTTACTCTGAAAGAATGTATCGTCATGATGGAAAAATAGTTTCTCGATGTAACTTTTCTGCCCTTTCCCTACTGTGTAGCTTGGGTTCTATAGAGAAGCAAAACCAGTGATACTGGTTGTATATGTTGTCTGTGGAAAGAGATTGACATCAAGAAATGACTTACACAGTTGTAGAAATAGGCAAATCCAGTGCAGTTCAAGTCAGACTTCTCCAACTCATGGAAGTTGGTTAACATGAAGCAGGATGAATGAGCAGAGACAGCAGGTGGCGCAGGCTGGTGAATGCAAAGGACCAGAGTTGGTGGAATGCGCCCATCATCACTAGTCAGCTGATGGCTCCTGAAATGGTCAGTAATATAAGAGGAGATCAAGAAACCAGATGCAACATGCAGCTCCATCAGCAGGTGAAGGGCCAGAGAATTCAATTCTGCTCATGTCTCTCACACAAAAATGCTTATGATCCAAAGGAGGTGTCATCAGACTGTGATGCAATTGGTAGTTTGAGATCCATCTCCTCCCTTACCCAATAGGATCTAGTTGAAATAATCCCTAACCAGCAATACAACTAATAGGCTTTTCACTTTTCTTAAATTTTATTCTTCATAAGCTCTCATGATGATCCTGGGTCTTGGATAATAACTATCAAGATTACCATTAGAAATCCCCATACACGGTTGCTGTAACTTTTTGAGCTGAACGCTCTGCCTTGAATAGCACTTGCCGAGAAGATCCCCTCCCCCTCGACAGTTAATATTTCGATTGGAGCTTTTGTCTTGGAAGATACCTTAAGACGATTTAAGTTAAGTGTATCACTGAGAGAAGTTGTCTGCCATCAACCACTGATTTGAGAACTTGGTTAAACAAATTTTGTTTGGAATAAATGCTTCCTTATGTGAACCGGAACTGTAGTAGCAACTTTGTGGCAAAAATATGAAAACATACATAGCATGATAAAATTAATTGCAATAAATTTTAGAGATCTACATTTTGGGGCAATTGACTGAGACAGATTTTGGCTTGTAGGATGTTTATTAAGAATGTCCTTTGATGTAAATTCCTGCAAACGGGAGAGATAGAAATGAAGACCGGGAATTGGAAGAAATTCAGCTAGGCTGCAGGTTCAAACATAGCCCCGGCAGACTCCGTGAGACGCGCTGCATTAGATTGGCCGAAGATTACGCAAGTTGCCTGGGGATTTATGCGCTCACATTGATGAGTCATTTCCCTGGAAGCCAGTATCACTTTGGAAAAGTAGGCACTTCCCTGCTGACTCAGTCCCTACAGAGGCGGACATCTGGAGGCTGTTTTCTTCAGAAGCTGGGAGAAATATTCACTGAAAAGAAATCTGAATATCATTAGCCTACCACAGTCTCCATTATACCAGTCACCTCGTACGTGCTTTGGAGAAGTGCCACCGTGACTTCGCTCTACAGGCTTAAACGTAATGAAAGGCACATCCCGGGGACAACAGTCTTCACCATGGTAGCATCTCACAGTCACAATGGATACTCACTTGCTCACTCCATTAAGTCACTCATTCTAAACGTCTTCATTCTCAGCCAGCACTTCCTCTGGTATCAGAGATCCTACCCAGGGAGAGTAACTTTTTAAAGCGTTTTCTGCCTGATACTGTCTGTATAACGCTCCATCAGGCTGCTTCTGCAAACTTTAAAATCTCAATTTCTACCATCTGCCATAGTGATTCTGGCATTTCAATATCACTGAATGTGCACTGAGGAGCCCTCGTGGTAAGAGTTCAGCTGCTAACTAAATGCTTGGCAGTTTAAACCCATCAGTTTAAACCATGGCAAATGAACTGCGGTCTTGAATAAATATGATAGCTAGAAGGCCCCGTGAGAGTTTCTGTTGGTCCATGTGGGTGGCTGGGATGAGTTGGAACAGACTTGATCACACCAAATAACAACCCATGATTCCGTTTGGCGAACTTCAACTTCTGTTTAATGCATCTATTGAATATTCTATTTCAGTGACAGTATTTTATAGTTTGGCATTTCCATATGATTTTTCTTAAGGTTTCTATTCATCCTCTAAAATTAACTCTCTTTTCATTCACTGTATTTATCTTTTGTCTTTAAGTTATTCGAACATCTTGGTTATCTGTGATCCTGATTCCAGTGTCCATTTTTCTTCTTAAAGATGGGTCATATTTTTCTGCTTTCTTTATTCAATTCTCATTACTTTTTATGGTAATTTATAGAGTTTATAAAGGCACCTGGCAGTCTTATAGGTTAAGCATTAAGGTACGAAACACAAGGTCAGCATTCTAAAACTACCAGCCACTCAGGGAGAATGAGGAGGCTCTCTGCCTCTATAAGAATTTATAATCCCAGAAATCCTAAGGAACCTCTCCACTCTGTCCTATAGAGCGGCTACAGGTGTGCATCAATTCATTAGCAATGGGCAGGTATCTATAGAAGAGAAGATAATAACTATTAAGAAAAAGAACCGCTTCCCCTTTCAATGTAATGAAAACAAGCCCTTTTCTGTGCCTGATGGTTAGGATGAATATTAATTGGTAAAATTATTCCCATAAATAAAATGAAAGTGAAGATGAGTTGGAGCTTTGGTTAATGGATTCATCTCTAGTGAACACAACCCCTTTCCCCACACTACTAGTGCTAAGGAGCAGTTTTCTTTGATCTTGTCAATATTTGATGAGTAAGAGTGTGGATCCAAACTTTCGCTATTTTGTGTTCACTTCGAACAGGCGCATGCGCTGTGGGTGAGTCACTGAATCTACAGGAAAAAAGAAAATGAAAACAACGATTTCCTAAGTGAACCGTGCAAATCATCCTCCACGGGTCTTAGCATCTTAGATGCCATCCTCCAAGAGCGGGTCCTCAGGGGAGCAGAGTGGCACATGCACAGAAAGAGAACGTGACAGCTGAACGAATACATTAATTAATGTATGCCGGGTTTCGCTGCTGAGAATGCACATCAGAGCAGACCGCAACTCAACCCCACAGAGACATTGTTGATAGTCTTCAAGTTTGTGGCCACGCTTACTCTCCTTTCCTAAATTTTCACTTTTCTTTATTAACATAAATGCAACGTGTTCTTCGTTGTTTACCTAATGTTTCCAGGTATTGTGGTTACTCTTCTCCTAGACAGATAGGTCTTTTAAAAGAAAGTAACACAATGCTCAAAGTGGGCATTTTTTATTAGGTAAGGTAAACTTTTTTTAATTTTAGGAAGACCTGGGATAATTTTGGTTTAAGGTTGAAGCCATAACGATTACCTCACAACAGATTCAGGGATTCATTCAATTCCTGTGGCTCCAGAAAATCTTGATACCAAGACAAATTGAAGTTCTGTTTTGCAGTTTTTCCCTTTGAATCAGGATTGATTTCTAGAATCTTTATCAAAACTTTCAGCCATGGTGGCTATGAAGTCCGTACATTCTGGGGAAAGGTAGCTGTTCGTGGAGGCAATCAGGCACACATCCCATTTAGTCCTCCCACGCCTGCCTCACCCTTGTCCTAGTTGAGCCAGGTAAGTGGAGACCAACTGTTAAGCTTTGACTTGGACAGTTTACTTTTACATTTGTCGCTCCTCCAAATTCTAATATTTTCCAATGACATATCCCATTTTGATTAGGTTTCTGTTGTCCCTTCAAAATCTCTCCATTAATGGGATCTTGCCGATGTTGTTAGGTACCATTGAGTCAGATCCAAATCATAGTGACCTTGTGTTCAATGGAATATAAGACTGACCTTTCCTGTACCGTCCTTACAACTGTTGCTAGGTCCAAGGCCATTGTTGCAAACATTGTACGCAAAGATCTTCCATTGCCATCAAGTTGATTATGATTCATAGTTAACCTGCGTTATATTTCCAAGACTGTAAATCTCAGAACAAACAGCTTCAACTTTCACCCAATGAGTAATTGATGGGTTTGAACCATGTACCTTGTGGTTAGTAGAACATCTATGCAACAGCACCATGAAGACTCCTTGTGGGAGTATCGTAGGGGTCTATTAGTTAAAGTATTCTTTGCAAATATTTTAATCCTGTCATCACACTGATGACACTTTTTACCCAGAATCTGTAAGCACCTACAGACATACAACACCTATAAGACCCAACAAGCCTAATCTATCTTACAATAGATCTGATTATTACAAATATCTTTCTTTAAATAAATCTCCTACCTCTCTCCACAAGTTATCTGTAAGTTTTTCATACTGTGATGGCTTGTGCATTGCTATGATTCTGGAAGGTATGTCAAGGAAGCATCCCAAATACAAACAGGGTCCCTCATGGTGGAAAGAGTTTCAGAGGAGTGTACTGCCCAAGAACAGAATAAGAAGAACTCGTGGGCTGTTCATTTCTGGGTTAGTGGTCACTAAAGTGTCAGATACAATTGCGAAAAAGGCGTTCCTTAAGTTGAAAGGCACACCGAGTTCCTCCAATTAGCGGCTCCTCACGGCAGAGTCAACCACAATGGCACAAATAGAGCAAGATTTGGGATCTTCATTTAGTGATGGGGCATAATTCAAAATGAGAAGAAATAGCTGCATCAATTAACAATTACAACATGGGATGTACAAAATATTATGCATCAGGAAATATTGGTAGTCATCAAACAAGAAATGGTGGGAATGCTGGGAATGACAAATTCAAGAGGAATGGTCTTGCAGTTATCATCAAAAAGATTATGTGAAGACCTATCTTGAAGTACACTGTTCTCTGTGATAAGATGATATCTGGTCACCTCCAAGGACATCAAACTCATACAACGATTTTCCAAATTCACTGACCAAACACTAGAGCTAGTGATGAAGAAATTGTAGAACTTTATCAACTCTTTCAGTCTGTTATTCATCAGCCTTGCAGTCGAGATGCATTGATAATTATGTACTAATTGAATGCAATATTTGAGCATTGAAAAGTAAAGGACCAGAGTTGGAAAATCTGGCTTTGGTGGTAGAAATGAAGTTGGAGATTGCAAGGTAGAATTTTGAAGAATCAAAACTTGCTTCATTGCAACTGCCTTTTTACAACTGTTCTCATAGACGTCATTATTTGGAATACACAGACATCAAATTGGCTACAACTGTGGGAAGAGGGCTTAGAAAAACTCCATATCATTAGCCAAAATAAGACTATGGGTTGTAGGTTAGACGGGGTTGACTAGAGAAACAAATTTGATGACACTCATACAGAGCATTATATTAAGAAAACATCCCAGCCCAGTTTAATTCAAGTCCATAAATCCGATACTCATCCATGTCTCTCTTCAGACTCACACAGCCACATGCAATGATGCAGAATGCAAGAAGATCACAGGCTGGTGAGTGCAAAATTGTGTGGCTCCGAGGAGGTTGGAGGAACCATGGCAGTGCTCCAGCGGCTCTCAGGGTGGTTAGCAAGCAAGAAATTCAAGACATAGAGAAGAGGGACCTCGTTAGTAGAAGGCCATGCCCATGGGAGGCACCATCAGGCTATGGCCTGATTGACAGGTTGAATGCCATCCCTACCCTTTCACATATCTCCAAGTTGACATGAAATTATGTAACCACCACAGGTTGCCTATGGAGTATATCTTCAATTGCACATATATAAACGAAGATTGAAGTTGAAGAAAGTTAAAACAGTGGCAAAATACAACCTGGGAATATTCAAGAATAATTTTGACTCATTGAATACTTTTGTCATGAGACAATATATTGTGTCAGAATATTGCAAAGGTCACTTTGGCAAAGCTGAAACCAGGCTATGGGCATCATGATCTTTGGATAATGGAGGCATAGGACTACCAGCAAATACATTATTTTTATTTAATGTTTTGTATACTATTATTCTTTAATGGTACTGAAAATATAAGAATTAACACCTCAATTATTACATCATTAGGCCTAAAATATTTTCATTCAAAATTTTAAGGATAAATAATGGTTAAACAATAGTTATTTTTAAAAAGAATACCATATGTATCCTTCTTATAAATGTAAGCAAAACTGATTTTCACATTCTATTACATATTATACTTCCGCTTTTAAGATATAGAATTTCAAATACTTACTTGAAAATTTTGTGGGAAACATTTAAAAAATATCTCCTTATTTCTTTCACCATGATTATTTTATGTGTCCTACACTTTTGTTAACTTCTCTGTGATAAAATTTTATCTTGAGTTTTATCTTTTTCCCTTCTCTTTCTTTTTTAAAAACTAAAAATATATGCTACAAAAAATGAAACAGCAGATTATTGCCTTCTTATACGAGTTGCCAGATTCACTGGTAAATAAATTATCTTTAAAACATATGTTATGTAGAGTAGCTGGTGAAAAAGTCTTAACAGCAACAAGAAAAATGATTTGACTCTAATGATTTCACCAATTACAGCCTCTGTAAGCAGTTCCAATTCTGATTAAAAGAAAAAAAATAACTTACCAGTGCTCTTTCTAAATGAAAGTTAATGGGCACTATGAGAAAATGTAACCCTATTTATTCTGAACCTAGCACAGCAGAGAAAGACTCCCATGTCTTCTTTCACTTATTAGACCATCAGTTAATTCCCCAATACACTACAGGACTCAGCATGGAAAAGCCTAGGTAATTTCCAGCAAACCCAGAGAGTAGTGAGATGATCATTTCCCACTGAGGAATTTAAGTGGTCACTAGTGTCCTACTGTGTTTAAAATAGATCTAGTACCATATTGGAAAATAGCCTTTTTGTTCCCACATTAACTTTTAAAAGTACTCATCTGTGGGGCATTTACTACTGTGAATAAAAAGATTCACAGGAATTTAGGTCTTATGAAATGTGTGCAAATATCTATTTAAAAATAATGTCTCTTTCTACTGGACTTAAAGGCAAGGATTTTGAACTGGGGACTCTATTAGAGTGCTTCTAGATCAAATGCTTATACAATGTATTTCTAAAGAGCAGTCTGAGAAAAGCCCTGGGTTGGCAGTAGATTACGTGTTGGACTGCTAACCCCAAAGGCAGCAATTTGAAACCACCTGTGGCTCCTTGGGAGGAAACCATGAAGTTGTCCACTCCACAGAGTCACCATTCTGGAGACCCTCGGGTGGCAGTTCTCTCTTTTTCTCTAGGGTCTCTGTGAATCAGAATGAGCCAGAAGGCAGTGAGTTTGAGAAGGTTCCCGTGCTAAAGAGGCTTAACTTTAACACTTCTAGGAATGGAGGACTTCCTGTGACACCCAGTTGGCTTACCTCTTCGAAACGTTCTTAGATGTGTTCTTCCTACTTTCATCTGGAGTCCTCTTTCTCATCTGCCAGTTGATCGCAATGGTCTCATCTTTGTTCTGTCCTAGCAAGAACACAAGTGCTTTGGAGAGGTGGTTTAATGCTAAATTGATTTGCAAAGTTAATCTAGTCTCTGCTGATGGCATTTATCAATAAGTATCAACTACAGATTTCTGTACCAGTCAGATTGTTTGAAAATTGTTTAAAATAAATGTCTAACCTAACTGAAATGTAATGCACCTATAAAGCAAAAAAAAAAAAAAATAGGTTAACAAGTGAAACCCTACCCTGTACTTCGAAATGCACAGGATTGACATAGCTTCATTTGGGATGGCTGGTAGAAATACAAGGCATTTTCTGAACCATTTCTACTCAAAGTGTGGGCTTTAGATAGAAACACCGGAGCTTTGTAGAAATGAAACATTAAGCCCCTCCCAGATCTATTCAATCAGCGTCACTCAGAATAGAGCCCAAGACACTCTTCAGATAAAATTTTGGGGGCAAAAATTAAGAAGCATCTATTTATTCACCATGTTGCATTCTTATTCTATAGTCCTTCATGGAGTTCTAGCTTCTTATTAACCTGGCACTTAACGTGGTACCCTAAAAGAAAGGTGTGTAGTCACCATCAAATTGTGTATGCATTATTCAAGATTTTCAATCATCTAATTTCTAATTTTTCCTGAAGAATGTCTCATGAGCTCTTGGCCACATCCCTCCACACTTTTGTTTGCAGTACATGCAACCTGGAATGTCAATTTTATCGGAGTACATCTGCCAGAAGTATAATCACTCTTCAAGATTGAACTTAAAAATCCTCCTTACTCTTTGTCACTTTCCTGAGAAACTACTCTTAAAAAAACTATCTTCCTGTTTTCTACCTTCATATTACACGGCTCACAATTCTCTTGTAATCATTGCTAGACCCCATAATATGTAATAATTGAATATCCCTAGAAGAGAGACTGGGGCAAAATTTTATATTAAGTAAACACATTTGCATAAGCCAATTCCAATTCATAGAGATCCTATAGAACAGAGGTTGTAAATCTTTATAGGTGCAGAACTTCTCACCTTTCTCTTACATAGAAGCAGGTGAATTTAAACTGTTGACTGACTTGGGGTTGGCAGTCCAATATGGTAACCATTACATCACCAGGGCTCCTGGGGTGTCTACAGTGGTGCATTAAAGTGTACAATTTATATTTTACACTGAGCTGGGTTCTCTGAGAAAGCAAAACCAATGACACTTACATGTGTATATCAAGATATTTATCGCAGGGAAAATGGCTTATATAGTTGTATAGGCTGGCAAGTCCAAAGTATGTGAATCAGATATCAGGCTACAGACTTCTCCTAACTCACATGCCTAAGAGGCTCAGGAGCCCAAGATCAGCAAATCAGATAGAAGACTTGACTTTGGAGATAAAAGAATACAAAGGTTGGCAGGTATATTTGCAGACTGCAGAGACTAATGACACCTAGGATCAACAAACAGTACAGGTTACTGGCTCACATCCAAAGAACCAACAGTCAGATAATGATGCTGCTTTTAGATACAACAAAAAGCAAGAGCGCTTTGCCAAAAAGTCCCTACATTGGACGTGGACTTCAACCAGGAGGAAAGTAACTTTTGGTTGATTAATTGCTCATTGTAGAGTTCATCATGGGATTGATCACATTACGCCATATCTCATAATGAGGGATTGCTGTTATTTCATGCCGCTGAATTGGCTCCCACCCAAAGCGACCCTCTGCACAATTGAATGGAACACTGAACTCTCTTGCACCATCCTCACAATTGTTGCTCAGCCTCAGTCCCTGGATGTAGCAGCCCCTGTGTCAGTCCATCCCTTCAGGGGTTGCCCTCTTTTTGGCCACCCCTCCCCTTTACCAAACTCATTGTCCTTCTCCAGGGTCTGGTCTCTCCTGACAACATGTCCTGAGTATGTAAGATGAAGTCTTGCCATCCTTGCCTCGAAGGAGCATTCTGGCCTTCCTTTTTCCAATACAAAGAGGTTTGTCCTGATAGCAGTCCACAGTGCCTTCCGTCTTCTCCAGCACCACAACTCAAGAGCATTGATTCTTCTATGGTCTCCCTTATTCAATGTCCAGTTTTCACATGCATATAATGCAATGGAGAATCCCATGGTTTGAGTCTGGTGCACCTTATTCCTGTGTCCGTGACCAGGATCATTTCCCTTATTTGTAAAATGGGAATGACACAGTTGTGGAATTCATTGGCATAGATTATTGGAAGTTTCTAGTTTAATTAATGACAGAGGACAATATTGAGCCTTGTTCTCCTCATATTTCTTGTCTAATAGATTAAGAACTGTAGTTTTCATCTACATCACGATTGTTATGAAAGCCAACATGTGGGTCCAAGACAGCCCGGGTTTGGAGGGCAGACACACGGCAGACACACGGCAGCTGCGGCTATTATTCTGTGTCTTTTCCACATCCCTGTCCCATAAACTAAAATAGTGTGTGCTTCGTGCCTTCGTACTATGTATTCAATTCTTTATAAAACTTAGAACATTATTTTCTCATAGGTAAAATGCCTAACATATGGTTATTTTTATGATGCACAACATATAGATCCAAATAAATTATAATGAAATGTATTGTGTTTGCGTTATTTTATATTTTCTGATATGACTAAATAAATGAAAATTATCAAGATAATCCAGTGAGCAGCAATTTTTAAATTATTATTTTAACTTGAAGAAGCACCGAATGCTAAATAATCATATCAATAGCATTTCTAAAACAAAATACAAACTGAGTTCATATTTAAGATATTAGGTGCATGATTTAAATAACTTCAGAGAAATATTATTTTCTGAGTTTAAAATTCTTAATTAATGAGTGATATGTAGGCGACTTTTAGACTTTTCTTAAAATTGCATCAATCTAATTTTTTAACTTGCCCTTGGGAGCCCTTATTATGATTCAGGTCATAGTTGACTCACTTGATTCATACAGTAGTACACAAATGTTTTTAGTGGGGTTGCTCAGATGAGTACACATTTTAGATTCTAGCCTCATATTATTTTCAGGCCCCCTCTATTCTTTAGAAGACTCCAAACCGAAGCAGAGATCACATAAAATGATTTCAATAATAGAGTGTGTCTTTAAGAATCACTCATATCTTACTTTTAAGGGTTCCTTTTTTCTCCCCTATAATACAGATTCTTCTTACAACATCATCCACTGCGCTTGCCCCAATAAACCCCTGAGCTATGGTCAGACTTGTCCAGCAGAAATGTGGAGCCCTTTACGCTTCTTACTTTAGGAAAATGGAAAGCTCCACTGACGTTAGTTTCAGGTACATAAAACGTACATCATATGATAGGTGGCATGTAACATATAATAACAAAGCTATATTTCTTTCACGTGGTCTCATTTACCTCTTGTGTTTAATAGAAACCTTCTTTGGTTTTCTATGATTTTTAATATCTACCATACATGTTGCAGAATACGCACACAGAAAATAGGTATCCTATATGATTTTCTAAAAATGAAGGGCATTTAGGAAATATGCCCTCATCAGTTGTTTAAGTGAAAAGTTGTGAAAGTGGGTAAGTATTTATTATGATTGCTTCAATCTAGCCGAGTCACTGGGCTTCATTTTTAATTGCAAATATTTATTCTGATTAGGATAAAATTAGTCTAGGATATATATTGTTGCAACAGTCAAATGATGATATTGATAGTGAACAGCTCAATTTATATTCTAGCTAGTTATATATTATTGAAAGACACTTTCTTCTATACACTAGCTGAAGAAATTCTGGAAGTAGTGATATATCAGAAACAATCCTTTCTATTTAGAGCATTATTTGAGACAGAATGAGAAGGCAAATATCTCGAAGATTCAAATATGTTTACTTTAGAAAAAATGTCTGTGCATGAAGAAATTGTCCCTTCATCACTGCTCCTTGTATGAACTACAGATTCTATTTTAATTTCCCTGTAGCTTGTTATATAATTGTCAGGAGCCAGATCTAAACTCTTATCTTGCAAAGTATGCTTCATTTCAAGTGCTGATTAAAAATAAATTCAATAACTTTTATTATAAGTAGTTTCAAAAATACTATCAATCAAAAGTATCAAGTAGTACCCATAGCTAAAGATCATGAACAGGGGAATAAAATTTTACTTTAAAATAAATTATTCCAATTCATCTAATCATCATACATGTTTATAAACTTATGATATCCCTAGCACCTTACTATTAATAGTGATTTTTAAAAAACTAATCTTAAGAATTAGGTCAATTGTCCTACAAGGTCACTATGAGTCAGAAATCTACTTGATAAAAATGAGTTTATCTATTCTATAGTTTTAAAGTAAAATTAACCTATTTATTCCAGGTGTTTCTAAATATTTGGGGTTAGGAGTGCTGCGGAACCGATTCTGACTTAGGGGGATATCCAAGTATATGAAGCGTATGTAAAACTTCAGATAATTGGTAGACGAGTCCCATTCTGTTTTCATTTGTTTCCACAGACTTTTGGAAGCCTCCGTGGAACTGTGTCAGAGAGTTGTCATAGCCATGGTCTTTCTAAAGTAGATTGTCAGGAATGAAGTAAATAGTCTGTTGGTGGCTTTAAACTTTCAGCCTTTTGGTTAAACCTACTACAACCTTCCCCAAGGCTGTAAGTATTGGTGGAAGCAGAGATCCTCATTTCTCTCACATAGAGTTAGTTGTTGGGTTTAAACCACTGACCCTAAAATTAGCAGCCCACGGTATAAACCACATCACCAGGCTCCAAACTTTTGGTTGGCAAACCATTAAAAGAATCATCTTAGTCATTAGGAACTTCTATATAAAGTAAGGTGAACCTTTTCATTGCTGTTTTGAGCACATGTCTGATCCACATTGTGAATGCTTGATTCTCTTACAAAATAAACAAGAGAGATTTCAAGTCTTTCAAGAAAAAGGAAGTAGATCAATCGTAAACTATTTCTGATTTAGAAAATGATGAAATACTTCCAATTTCTTTTTTTTTTACTTTCTTTTTTTTAATCATATTATTGGGGGCTTATAAAACTGTCACAACAATCCATACAGCCATCCATTGTGTCAAGCACATTTATCCATTTGTTGCCCTCACCGTTCTCAAAACATTTGCTTTCTACTTGAGTCCCTGGTAGCAGTTACTCATATTTCCCTTCCCTCCTCCACCCTCCCTACTGATAATTTATAAATAATTATTTTTCCATGTCTTACACTGAATGATGTTTCCCCTCACCCACTTTTCTTTTGACCATTCCCCAGGGAGGGGGTTATGTGTAGATCCTTGTAATCGATTTCCCCTCTCTACCCCACATTTCCTCCATCCTCCCAGTATCACCACTCTCACCAATGATCCTGATGAGTTCATCTGTCCTGGATTTCCCATGTTTCCAGTTCCTGTCTGTCCCAGTGTACACCCTCCTGTCTAGACAGATTTGTAAGGTAGAATTGGGATCATAACAGTGGGGGGAGGAAGCATCTAAGAACTAGAGGAAAGTTGTATGTTTCATCATTGCTATACTGCACCCTGACTGGTTTGTCTCCTCCCCATGACCCTTCTGTAAGGGGATGTCCAATTGCCTACAGATGGATGGGTTTTGGGTCCTTATTCCACATTCTTCTTCATTCACAATGATATGAATTTTTGTTCTTTGATGCCTGATACCGGATCCCTTCAACATCTCATGTTCACACAGGCTGCTGTGCTTCTTCTATATGGGCTTTGTTGCTTCTGAGCCAGATGGCCGCTTGTTTACCTTCAAGCCTTTAAGACCCCAGATGCTATATATTTTGATAGCCAGGCACCATCAGCTTTCTTCACCACATTTGCTTATGCACCCATTTGTCTTCAGTGATTGTGTTGGAAAGATAAGCATCATGGAATGCTAATTTAATAGAACAAAGTGTTCTTGCATTGAGGGAGTACTTGAGTGGAGGTCCAATGTCCATTTGCTAACTTAATACTAAACCTATAATTGTATACATATATTTATTTCCTCATCATATATAAATATATTTACATATGTACACACCTGTATTTAGACCTCTATAGATGTCGTTTGCTTCCTAGTTCTTTCCTCTATTTCCTTTTACTTTCCTCTTGTCCCACTATCATGTTCAGACTTCATTTGGGTTTCAGTAATTACTCTCCATTACATTCCCCTTGATTAAGCCCTACCAGGCCTCTTATACCCTCCTTGCCACTGATTTTGGATCACTTGTTGTTCCCTTGTCCCTAGACTGGTTAACACCAATTGATAACCAGACAAAGACATAGCTAAAAAATAAGCAAAAGACCAATATTTCTAATTGACATAGACACAAATATTTTTAATAGTAACCTAGCCTGTAGAATCCAGCTATGTATAATGACCAAGTGGATTCGTGCTAGGTATACAAGAATAGTCCAACAATTTAAAAACATCAATATATCAGTCTTGCCCTCTCAAAACTAAACAGCCACATCCACAATGCCATATGCTTCATTCATCTGCCCTGGTCTGAAATGGTTAGCATCAGCAAAGAAAAATTGACCCAAGGGCCAGACGGTTGTCCTATTGAAGGAGTACGGTTTTGTGGTTCTAACTGGTGCTGCTAGCCTCAGAATGGTATCTCATCTAGACATCAACGTTGTCAAGGCCTGCAAAATCACAAGATGGCAAGTCTGACCACGTACAGCCTGGACCCAGAAAATGGGTACCTACCTCTTCAACTGCATTCCGCAAGCCCACCAGAACCCACTGGAAGTCTATGCTCCCTTCTTATTTTTTTCTAGATGTAGGTGTTTGCTACCTCATATAGACTCTCACTTGAGGTTGACTTGGATAATTAGATTACTTTTCTACACGCATGACTGTTACACAGGAGAACCCAGCAAGTGGAATTGAGGCTCCCTGGGCTATGTAGCTCTTACTGGCTTCATGTTCATGACAGTGTGCTCTACTTTCCAGTGTCTAGATTGGGTAAAAACTTGGATTTTGTAGTGGATGCAAATGCTTCCATTGAAGAATTGCAGGAGTTTAAAAACTCTTATTAATTTTGAATGGCTTACCTTAATTTCTGATTCCGTTCTTTCCTCCTACATAGAAGAAAACCAAGTGGCAGTAAGATCAAAAAATCAATATAAATAATACAAAGGGGAAAAGGGGATTGACTAAATTAAATTGAATATCCATTCCTGATAGAAAATATTCAGCAATAGAGAAATAGAAAAGACAATTCTCAAAATAATCAAGGGCAGATAGATGGCAACTATAAGTTCAAATCAACGTGTTGGCAGTGAGTCTGGTGCAGGGTTATTTCTACACATAACTAATGACCAGCATTAGTCTCAAAACTATCCCCCTTGAGAATGAAAGCAGACATTAATACTCATGATTACCTCTCCTATTCAATGTTAATACTCATGATTACCTCTCCTATTCAATGTTAATACTCATGATTACCTCTCCTATTCAATGTTAATACTCATGATTACCTCTCCTATTCAATGTTAATACGCATGATTACCTCTCCTATTCAATGTTAATACGCATGATTACCTCTCCTATTCAGTGTTAATACGCATGATTACCTCTCCTATTCAATGTTAATACTCATGATTACCTCTCCTATTCAATGTTAATACTCATGATTACCTCTCCTATTCAATGTTAATACTCATGATTACCTCTCCTATTCAATGTTAATACGCATGATTACCTCTCCTATTCAATGTTAATACTCATGATTACCTCTCCTATTCAATGTTAATACTCATGATTACCACTCCTATTCAATGTTAATACTCATGATTACCACTCCTATTCAATGTTAATACTCATGATTACCACTCCTATTCAATGTTAATACGCATGATTACCTCTCCTATTCAATGTTAATACTCATGATTACCTCTCCTATTCAATGTTAATACTCATGATTACCTCTCCTATTCAATGTTAATACTCATGATTACCACTCCTATTCAATGTTAATACTCATGATTACCACTCCTATTCAATGTTAATACTCATGATTACCACTCCTATTCAATGTTAATACTCATGATTACCACTCCTATTCAATGTTAGTACTCATGATTACCTCTCCTATTCAATGTTAATACTCATGATTACCTCTCCTATTCAATGTTAATACTCATGATTACCTCTCCTATTCAATGTTAATACTCATGATTACCTCTCCTATTCAATGTTAATACTCATGATTACCTCTCCTATTCAATGTTATGCTGGGAGCATTAGCCACAGCCTTGTAAGGGATATGGAAGCAGGCACCTAAAGGAATCTAAGCTGGATAAGTAAAACTACATATATATATATATATATATATATATATATATATATATATATATATATATACACACACACACGCACACATGATATGATCCTACAAAAAGAAAAATCACAAAGACTCAGCAAGAAAATTACTGGAACAAATGGAAAGATTCAGCAAAGTGGCAAGGTAAAAGTTCTACACACAAATATCAGTCAGATTCCATTATAATTAAAAAGAGAACTCAGTGTAGGTGTGACCATGCTAGAAAGACATATGGAATCCTCAACTTTTGACACCGGAAAGACAAACCCATAGTTTACATCTTAATCTGAAAACAGCTCACCCCAAGTCCAAAAGAAAACCAACACAAACAAACAAACTTCCCTGCCATCAACTCAATTCTGACTCAAGGTGACTCTGCATGGTGATCCTATAGGACAGGGTAGAACTTCCCATAAGAATTTCCAAGACTTCAATTCGGTAGTAGAAGACTTCATCTCTTGCTTATAGGGCAACTTGTGATTTCAAACCACTTACCATGAGGTTAGTTAACATTCCAATGTGTAACCACTATGCCACCAGGTGATCCCCATTCCACTACATTCCAGAGATGAAGCATACAGAACCATTCCAAACAAAAACAAATGTACTGCCATCAGAGTCAATGCTGACTCAAGGTTGCCTGCTGTTTCCCAGGCCATAACTGTATGTGAGTAGAAAGTCCAGTCTTTCTCCTCAGAGCTGCTGTTGGTTTCCACTGCCGACCATCCAAATCACAGTCTAATGAATAAACACTAAGCCACCAGCAAATTCAGCAATGAAATAACCCTAATGACAAGAGAGCCCTCTAGTGATTGCCATGGGGCCCACTGTTGCTGAGTTGCTTCTCATTCATAGTGACATAGGACATCATAAAGTTCCTAAGGCTTTGAGGAGGTGAGTTTAAGCAGCTTGACCACGACATCACCAAGGTGTCCAATAAGGAAACTATTTACTATAATATAAGAATGCAAAAGTTAAAATGAAAAAGTAAAGGATAACACAATGGCCCATATGCAATAAAAAATAGTAAAACACAAGGAGATTTATCTCAAATGAATGCAAAAAAAGATGTTTTTCAAATGATGATACTAGGCATGCGTAAAGAAACCAAAACAACAGAGAAAATGAACTAGTGGCTATTGGAGAACCAATGGAAGAGCGAAAACGAGCGGCTCAGAATGGTAAAAGAAGAGGTGGATTGGCATCGTGACTTCAAGGATGGACTCACAACTAGCCACAAAACTGTAAGGATGGAACTAGGACAGGAAATTCTTTATTCTACTTTATACCGTGTTGATATGAATCAGAACTGATTTGATGGCACCTAACCACGTTTGGAATCCGAAAGCAATAAAAGAAACCAATAAGAATTATTGGAACTGGGAGGCGGGAAAACTGAATAAGAGCGGGATAAATATTCAGGAGTATAATTAAGCAGACAGAAGATAAAATCAATTATTATAAGACCAAATAACAACTTACCATGTCTCAAGATATACAAGAGGGGTGGGGATGGGAATCATTAACAAAGAAAACTCTTAAAAGTAAATCTGGAAAATAATACTATTTACAATAGCCAACCAAGAGATGAAATACTTCGGAATAAATCTTACCAGAGGAAAAAGATTTACATGAAGAAAAGTGCAAGATTATATTAAAAGAGAGAGACCTATATTCATAGAAGAATATGCAATAGCCATACATAGGACAACTTAGCAAAGTGACAAGGTAAATACTGCAAACTACAACCATAATGAAAGCTTGATCCAGAATCCAAAATATTTATTTAAATAAATGGAAAATCTAATAATCACCATGATATGAAAATAAAAGAGACTGGATAAACAAAGCACTACTGGAGATATTTTGCACATTTCATTATAAAATTTAGCTTTGTGTCTTCAAGCTGCCCTTTGAAATTTTCTATTCAACTCTTTGACTTCATCCTTTTTCCATTTGCTTTAGCTACTGTACGACTAAGAGCAAGTTTAGTCTCTTATGACACCCACTTTGATCTTGCCTTCCTTTCTTTTATCTGGACTTTTGCTTTTACTTGCTTTCTTTTGAGTCTGCAAAGGCATTTGACTGTGTTGACCTTGATAAACGGTGAATGACCTTAAGAAGCATGAGCATTTCAGAACACTTCTTTGTGCTCATGAGGAATTTGGACCTGGATCGAGAGACAGTGGAATGATCAGAAAAAGGGAAGACTGCATGGTTTAAAATCAGGAAAAGTGTGTGCCCTACTTGCTCAATTTGTATGCTGAGCAAATCACGAGAGAAACTGGTTTATAGAAAAAGAATGTGGCAGCAACATTGGGGGAAAGTTTATCAACAACCTGCAATATGCAGATGACACAACCTAGTTTTCTGGGAATGAGGAGGACTTGAAGCACTTGCTGATAAAGTTCAAGAATTGTAGCCTTCAGAATGAAATGTAATGCAAGGTAAAGAAGACCAAAATCCTCATAACTGGACCAAAAGTAATGGAGAAAAGGCTGAAGCTATCAAGGATATTGTCTTGGTTGATCCATAATCAATACTTATGGAAACAGCAGTTAAGAGATCAAAAGACTCATTGCTTTAGGTAAATCTGCTGCACAAGATTTCTTCAGAGTACTGAAGAACAAAGATGTCACTTTGAGGACTAAAGAGCACCTGACCCAAGCCATGGGATTCTCCTTTGAATCATATGCCTGTGGAAATTGGACATGGAATAAGGAAGACCATAGAAGAATTGATACATTTTAATTGTGGTACTGGAAAAGAATATTGAAAACATCGCAGACTGCTCAAAGAACAAACCAATAGGTCTTGGAAGAAGCACAGTAAGAATGTCCTTTATAAGCCGGGATGGCAAGGCTTAATCTCACATACTTTGGACATATTGTCAGGAAAACCCGTACCTGGGGAAAGACACTTCTACTTGTTAAAGAAGAGGAGTAGCAAAAAAGATGAAGGCCCTCAATGAATAGGATGGACACAGTGATTGCAATAAGGAGCTCCAGCACAGGAACAATTGTGAGGATGGAGTATGACCAGGTAGTGTTTCGTTTTCTTGCGCATAGCAAAGCTTTGGGTCAAAGTCAACTAGACGGCACCTAACAAGAACAGGAAGCATAGTCCATTTCCTTCTGGTCGATTCTGATTCATACATGCCCTGTAGGGCAGAGTATAGCTGCTCCATCAGGCTTCCAAAGGTATAACATTTACAGAAGCAGACTTGAGGGCACCTAGCAACCTTTGAAGTAGAGTAATCTAGGAGACACTTCACTGTTTGATCTCAAAACCTACTACAGAGCCATGGTCATCCGAAATATCTGGTACTGCAACAATGGCAGATACATGTATCAATGGAACAGAATTGAAACCCAGAGGTATATCCATCCATATATGGAAAGCTAATTTTATACAGAGACAAAATCATTACATAAGAAGACAGAGTCTCTTTAACAAATGGCTCTGGATATACATTTCAGGAAATTAAATGAGAATATATCTCACAGCATATACAAAAAGCAAAGTAAAGATGGATCTAAGACCCAAATAAAAATCTAGAACTCTAAATATCATCAATGAAAAAAGGAATAGTAAAAATTCATCCCAACACATCTTACATCATGTATAAAATAATTTAAAATTTGTCAAAGCTTTAAATATTAAACCCCAAACCATAAAATTCCTCAAAAACAGAGGCATAAAGATATGGTTCCTAATTTTTTTGAGAACTAAGGAAACTGCAGGAGCAATATGGTTCTTCTAGTCCAGTCTCTACTCCCACCAAATGACCTTTCCCTACATGGGTCTGCTTAGAAAGTAGTTGAAGATAGTGATAGGATTCACCAGTAAGGATTGCTAACAGGAGTCCCTGGAGTGCCATATGAGTCCTCTGAGAAGCAGGAGAAGAAGATCTCATTGCAAGCATGAGCCAGGAATAGAGTGCATCCTCTGGACCTGAGGTCCCTATTATTACTTCCTTAATAAATCTTTTAAATATGAATTATGTCCGTGAGTTCTGTGTAAACATTGCCATGAATATTATCACCTAGAGAGCAAGTAGAGAAGTAGAGACTATTAAGGCAACACAATAAAAAATATCACAAAAATGTGTGATTAAAAGAAAACTAAGTAGATCATTTATATTTTCGGGTGTTTTCCATTGGTTCCAACCTGAGCCCTCTTCACAATGATTGTTCTGCTTGAACCCCCTTTGTAAGCCACCTCCATCTCTTCAAGGGCTTCCCTCCGCTGACTCTGCTGAACGCACACAACGGCCTTTTCCAGGAATGGATGTCTCCTGAGAGTATGCCCGACGCACGTAAGAGAAAGCCTCTCCCTTCTCTCTTCCAAAGAACAGTCTTGCTTTAGTTTTCCAAGACTGATCTGTATGTTCTTCTGGCAGCCCATGATATTTTCAATATTGTTTGCCAACACCATAGTTCAAATGGATCCATTCTTCAGTTTTCCTTATTATTGTTAATTTTATATGCATATGAATATTGCAACTTTTTTCTTCAAAACTATGAGCTTCAGATTTGCTTGAAATTTTTCTTCAAAATTATCAGCGTGTTCTTCTCCATTGGTTTTATAACTCCAGACAGTTGCAATTTCATTTGTCTTCTCAAACTACCCTTTTAAAATTTCAGTTTGACTACTTTATTACCATTTCTCACTCAGAGACCTCAACCCGTATGAAATGATCCTTGGCATTATCTAGGCTATAATCTTCCTGGAAGCAGCCCATCAGGTTGTTCTCCTGTGGACTCACTGGGTAGAGGTTCAAACACTATTTTTTTTTTGTGTTGCAGCCAAGCACTTAAACGCTGCCCCACCAAAGTTCCCTCTAATCTCGAGCTACTTGCAAAGAATATGCCTTCATAATAGTCTTCCAAAATTCTCATCATTCTCCTTTCTTGATAATTAAATAATATTACCTAAAAGGAATGGACATTTCTAAACTTTCAGGTCCAAGTAACAACGAAGACCTCTCTTTTCTTTGTGGGAACTTTCCAAGCATACACCAACTCCTGTCGTCTTCCCTTTGCTCTGAGTGTGATTTTTAATATACTGGATATTTTATGTCCTGACGGTGTGAGTGTAATTTTTTTGTCAATGGTCTGTCAATATTGAACTATATGCTTGTTCACACATGTATCCCACATAGCAAGATATTTAATACATAACCCCCTAGATTTGAACTGTATTAAAAGGGGATAAAAACAGTTATTCATAGAATTATGAGAGAAGAAATAGAAATAAAACTCGTATAAAGCACCCAGCATATGGTTAACAAATAGCTACGGTGCCATATATGTTGTTTTAATACAATCATCAATATAAATATTACTGGACATGTCTAGTCATTAAGAAAATTTCAGGTTATGCTACTTAACTGAACTTTAAACCGGAATCTTTAAGAGAAAACACTTTCCATTTCCACTTGAAAACTAACATTAATTTTAGTCTGCATGAAATGAGTGACATGTTGCAGTTCACCAAATAGTGAAAACACTTGTAAAAATAAAACTATGATGGATTAATTTAAAGCAGTATTCTAATTCCCCTGAATACTTGAAATGTATTTTTATTTCTCACAATAATATGAGAGCACAATTGGAGTGATAACTAAATTAATGAGAGTCATAAAAAGTACTAAATTAATGTTGTGGTAATTTTATTACTAAAATTTTAAAATAAAATATTGTTAAATGGACAATAATTCAAAACTCATAATCTTATTTTAAAATTTAATATTTCAGAAGATGTCTTGGAATTTTCTTTTGATTGAAAGTCATCTAGTGCTTTCTATTTAAAAAAATAGCTTTGTGAAATTGGTGTTCCAAACATATTTAGAGGTTTAACAAAGACAGCATTCCACCATGCTTACATAAATAAATGGCAAGGTTCAATATTTTTATCCATTTTGAGATGTAGTCAATTAATATGACTTTTCTATCCATAATTCCATATGTGCGTGTAATAATTCTGGACCCTGCTTAAGGGTATAATTCCATTTTGGAGGGAGTGTTCTTGCTACATGTGATAGGTAGGTTTATTGTGCAAACCTGGCTAGTAGAAACATGTGGGATTAATAAGGTCACAGTTTGATTGCAGGGCAAAGAGATAAATGGCTCAGCAAGCCATGCTCCTCTCTCTCTTGCTCTCTGGTGATCAGACCAGCATGCAGCTACTTTAGCTAGTTCTGTCTCAACTTGTGAGCTACACTACCCATGGGACAGCCAACCTGTGGATCGTGTCACTAGAGTTTGAGGTTCCCTTGAGGCCTGCTTCGCCACACTGCTTGTGTAAGCATCGCGTGAGCTTGGGGCTGTCGGATCCTGTCATCTTGCTGACTGTTGGTGACCTACCCTGGTGTTTGCTGCCTATGGCTGGACTGCCTGCATTGTTCTATGGAAGACTTAGCTGTCTCCTTCCTTGATCTTGGACTTAGCAGTCCTCATGAGTTGAAGGACTTCCAGTGTATTAACTGTTCCATGGAAATGAGTTGAACTGAGCCCTTTGTATTGCTGTGTGGACTAATTGTTATATTCCTTCATGTTACATCTATCTATATCAATATCTATATCATCTATGTATGTAAAATCATAAGTGTCCTGGTTTTGTTTCTCTAGAAAACCCTGTCTAAAACATTATTCTAATTGATACAAGATTAAGATGGGACAGATTCTTTAAAGCAGTAGAGGCTGTAAACCAATTCACACCCTTAGTTTCTTTGGGAGTACGGTCTACTGGAAAACCAAAATCATACCTCAAAACCATTCCTATGTGTATAGAAGCCATCTCAAACAGAGAGAGAATCATTCTGTTTGAAGTGGTGAAGGCAAAATGTAGAGACTATGGGACATAGCAAGAGAAGCGGCACAAAAACTCTAGCATGTGGACACAGAAGCAGGCTGACTTCCTAGTCTAGGAGGTAGAGGCCAAAGAACTATGTGACTGAGAAGCTGAGGACCAGAAAGAACTTTGTTGCTGCCTGAAGAGAAGTGTTGCTATGGACTGGTCACTATATCCTTATTGCTACTGATCCTAACTTTTGATAACATGTTACCCACCAGCCCCCAGAAATAAACCTCCTTCATTATGAATATTGTGGATTATTTCTGTGTAGCTCTTGAATGAATTATAGAACCCAGCATAGATGTAGAGTGGCAGGGGAGGACAGGTTGGTGTCAGAAGATGCAAGAAGAATGGAAGAGAAAGGAGACACATGCAATTCTGCTTTGTGGCAATGGGGAATCTGAACAAGTCAGTCATGACCACCTCCCTGCCTTTGACTACACATGTCCTCTATGAAGAACATAGTCTTAACATCAAAATATGGAAAACACGTATTAATTAAAAGGAATATAAAGAATATGTTAAATAAAATTGTACTAAAGATATTGAACAGTTATATCAAAATGTAGTCTCTGACCAGAAAAAAATGGCATAGTTAAAGGTTACTAAGGTTTCAGAGAGATTAAAAAATGGGAGGGCTAAACCACTAAAATTCTCTATGGAAAACAAAGAAAAGAGAAATCATTATAAGTTTTGAAAATCAGTAAATATAATATAACTTTTGATGATAAAATTTAAATAGATATTAGATTATTAATGACAATGTTCTGTTCAAGGGAAAATTGTTTCATTCTTAGAAGATAAATCTGTATTAATTTACTTAAATAAGTCATAGCCTACTAACATGATTTTCTTCCTTTCTGAGGTAGCTTTGCATTCAACGAAGATCTACTAATATAATTTCCTATCACTAAATACAAGCATAGAACGAAAAAGAAATATTAGTATAGTTTTATAAATCATAATTAAATGTTACAGTCATATACTTTTTTAATTTGAAATATTCATATAGATTTAAGCAATAATAGTTAATCAGTTTTTGTACTATGTTGGGTTTTGTGTTGCTATGATGCAGGAAGCTATCCTACTAGTATTTTAATTACCAGCAAGTTCACCAATGAGTAGACAGATTTTGGTGAAAATTCCATATTAAATCATACAGGACAATAATGTGGATCTCTGATTCTGAGAAAATTTGACCTTTAAAATTCATATGAATACTAGGGGAACACTGCATGACATAATGATGAAAGATGAGTTCTCCCATTTGAATGCTCTCACAATATAACTAGGGTTGAACTCCCCTCTCAAAGTAGAATCATGATTAATGATATAGGTGGAATAAAGTTTTTAAGACCTTGACTTGCTGATGTAGCATGACTCAAAATTAAAAGAAAGAAACAGTCATTAAACATAGTAGTATATACAAGTTATGAGTCAAGGAAAATTGTGACTAGATAAAAAGAGAATGGAATGAAGATGGATATAATATCCTAGGCATTAATGAATTTAGAGGTAGTGGTATTGGCAAAATAGAATATGAAAATCATATGCCAAGAATGACAAATGAAAAGGAATGGATTAAATTTATCATCGAAGGAACACTCAAGATCTATCTTGAAGTATAACACTATCAATGAGAAGATAATGAACATGCCTGTAAGTAATTCTAATTAATAATAGCTACAATTTTAATATTAGTTCAATTATGTACAATGATATTACAATTTATACCTCAATTACTAATGTCAATGATGAAAACACTTAATATTTTAATCAACTGATGCAGACTTAAATTGGTCCAGCAAAATGCTTTTATATGTGGTGGCAATTAGAATGGAGTTGTTGGAAACAAAGAATAATGATCAACAGTTTTAAACTATGATCTATGTAATAGAAATGACCTGAAAGGATGAATTATTCACAGCTAATGCTCTACTTGAATAACATGAACAAAGACTGTACAGGTGAACCTCCCCAGATGAAATATAAAGGAATCAAATCTATTACATCTATAAAAAGAGATGATAGAGAAGCTAGGTCCATGTAGCAATAACCAGGCCAAATGCTGACTATGGGACAGACTCTCAACTGTTCAAACGCTAGTTCAAGTTGAAGCTGTAGAAATTGAAAACAATTTCATGAGCAACACAGTAGAATTTTGATTATAGTACTTCTGAATTTAGAAACTATCACAGGAATAGATTTGTAGCTCATGCCTGAAGAGTAGATAAATTGTGAGATGTCATCAAAGACATAATACATGAAGAATCCAAAATTTCATCAAAGAGCTGAGGCGGGGAAAGATGGTGACCAGGTAGGTAGCTTATGCTTGGAGCTCCAGTGAGTTGGAAGATCTGGAAATGGAGTAGGGGTTCCGAGGCTATCAGTTAATTCCCGCGACAGTTCAAGGTGCCTCCTTGCACCAAGAACTGAATCCCACCCCATCTCCTGCAGTTGGTTACAGCAAGTCTGCAGAAGCATTAATATCAAACTCCCAATGAGTGAGCACAGGGCTCTTTGACTCCGGGTAAAATGGCACCTAGTTTTTCCAAATTGACACAAAAACAAGCTGTCTCAATAGCCTCAACAAGAAAACAAGAGAAAAGAAATACAATGTCAGAGAATGACCTGGACCTAATGGCAGTCATAGAAGAGGCACATGATCTGCAATAGAAAGAAATCTTCAGAATGCTGCTAAGAGTCATACAGGATATGAGGGAAGAAATATAGAGAAAGGATGAAACAATAGAAGAAGAAAGTGCCAGGCACCAAAGGGAAATACAAGAGCTAAGGGATGAGTTAACAAAATCCAATAGCAAATTCTCAGATGTCACCAACAGACTGAAGGAGACAGAGAATTGCACCAGTGACCTAGAAGATAATCAGGCAGACTTCAACAAACCAGGAAAAAGTCAAACACGATAATTAGAGAAGCCAAAGAAAACCTGAGAGCCATGTCAGATATTATGAAGAGGGAAAAAATTAGACTAATTGCATTTCCAGAGCAAGACACAACGAAGTCAACAACAAAAATAGCAAGGGAATTCTTAGAGGAAAACTTTCTCAGCTTAATGAATGAAAAACAGGCAACCATTCAGGAGGCCGAAAGAACATAAGCTAGACTGAACCCCAGGAAGTCACTAAGGCATATAATAGTTAAACTATCCAACTTTGAGGAAAAGGAGGAAATCAAAAAAGCAGCTAGGGGAAAAATAATGGTGCCAAATAAGAATATGCTCAGATCTATCAGCGGACAATATGAAGAAGAGGAGAGAGTGGAGTAACATATTCTGAAAATTAAAGGAAAATAACACAAACCCAAGAATACTCTATCCAACCAAATTATCTATCAAGATAGATGGAAAAGTAAGATTCTTCCCGGACAAAGAAAAACTCAAAGAATACATTAAAAGAAACCCAGCCCTAGAAAAGATCCTTGCTGACCCAGTATGAGCAGAAGAACAATGCTTGCCAAGCACAAATAAGAGACTGCCACATAGAACAACTCCACACACAGGTCAACAACTCCTCAAGATAGCATTGGCTCAATTGGGAAAGAAGGCAAGAATTAACCACATACACAAGCACAAGGCTCAGATAAGAAAGGGAGGCAGGAAAACACACAACACAAAAGGTACAACATGGTATCACAGAGGCCACAGATGGGTGTCATAACCCTGAACATCAATGGAATGAACTCAGGCATTAAAAGGCAGACGCCAGCAGACGGGCTTAAAAAACACAGCCCCTCAATCTGCTGCCTACAGCAGACACATCTCAAGATTACAGACTAAAATAGGCTGAGAATCATTAGTTGGAGTAAAACATACCATACATCTTCAGCTTGACTGAAAATCATGCTACTACAACCATGGACTACTAAAAGCACAAACCAGTCTTCTTTGAAGAACCATGACCAGAGTGCTCCTTAGAAGCAAGCATGGTTAGATATTATCTCACATACTTTGAACAGGTTTTCAAGAGGGACTAGACCCTGGTGAAGGATATTATACTTGGTAATGAAGAAGGGTAATGCAAAATGGAAGACCATCAAGGAGACAGATTGTCCCATTGGCTGCAACAGTGAGGTCAAGGATAGGAAAAATTATAAGAATGGTCCAGGATTGTGCAATATTTATTCTCTTCTGCATATGGTGACTATAGGTGTATTAATCTGGGTATTTTAGAGCAACAAATCCACAGAAACTAATGTATCAGAGAGAGTTTTATATAAAGGTTAAGTGCACATCAAGAAAACACCCCAACCCAGTGCTGCCCAAGCCCACAAGTCCAACATTAACTATTAACCCATATGTCCAACACCAATCCACAAAATCCCCCTCCATCTCACAAAACAGACGCAATGATGTTGAAAGCCGAGTCAGTGAATGTGTAAGCATCTCAGCATTGGCAGGGGTCTCCACACGGGTGCTGCAGCATCCAGGTCTGCATTGGGGTAGGTTCGTGTGTCTTCTCCTCAGGGATATCTTGCAAGAAGTGAGCCTTGCCTGCTAAAGCAGGGAACTGGCTTAGGCAGCTGCACCCTGGTCTGACCATCAGAGAGCAAGAAACCCGAGAACTAGAAAGGCAAGGATCACCGAGCCATTTATCTCTCGGCCCTTCAATTAACCCCACATGTGTTTATCAGCCAGGTTGGCACAAAAAACTAGCTACCTCAGTGGGTCAGAAAGGACTTGATGACACCTAACAGCAATAACATGGGCAAAATAGCAGATAGTATAGTGAGCATAAAATGAAGATAGAAATAAAAGTCACTGTGCCAAAAAGAATTGGTTAATGTTCAACTGTTTCAGGATTAGGCATGGGATGAAGAAGTGTTAGAATTAAAGAAAAAAGTCAAAGCTTAACTGAAAGGGCTGCTGAAAATCAAGGCTCTAGGATTTGACAGAACGCCGATTGAAATGCTTCATTAAGTGGAATGCAGAGCTACATCTGCTCGCTTGTTTACGCCAGGAAGTTTGGGAAATAGCTAACTGGCCAACCAACTGGAAGACATCCATATTGGTGCTTACTTAAAAAATTAGGAAAAGGTGACTTACAAAATTTAGAGACTATCAAAAAATCATCAAATTAAAGAAAATTTTGCTGAAGATGACTCAAAATCATCTGGAATAGTACATCAACACAAAATTGCCCAAAGTTCAAGCAGAATTTAGAGGACAAAATTTAACTGAAGATTGTTAATGTTAACTTAGATGTATCTTGGTTGAATGTGTAGTCTACCAGAAAGACATTTACCTGTGTTTTATTGACTGCAAAGGCATATGGTATAAGAGGTGGAAGGGATGAGCATGACAGTGGGGAAGGAGGAAGGTGAAGGGAAACAGAGAAGTGATCTAGGAAGTAAAGATATGGATAAAAGTATAAGCATAGATATGTACATATGCAAATACATTAATTCATAAAGTTAGAGGTCTTGGCCTATGTACATATATTTATAGGCAATACACCGAGGAAGGGGACAGATTTTGGGCCTCTGCTCATACTCCCCCTCAATGCAAAAACACTTTGTTCTAACAAACTGGCTTTCTGTGATACTCACCTTCCTGACACAATGGATGCAAATGCAGATGTGGTGAAGAAAGCAGATGGTGCCTGGCTATATAGTATCTGGTGTCTTAAAGGCTTAAATTTAAACAAGCAGCCATCTAGCAGAGGAGTAACAGCCCACTTGGAAAAAGCACACCAGCCTGTATGATCATGAATGAGGTCTCGCTGGAACCGGGTAAGGCATCGGAAGACCCAAAACAAGCAAACAAATAAGAAAACCATATTGTTGAGAATGAAGGGGTCAGAGCAGAGACCCAGACAAAGCCCACTGTACACAATGGGACAGCCCCTCACAGAGGGGTCACAGGGAAGGAATGAGTCAATCGGGATGTAGTAAGGCACCAATTAAACACACAGTATTCCTCTGGTTCCTTGAGGCTTCCTCACCCCTCACTATCATGACCCTAGAAGTGTCATTCACTGTAGGCTTGACCAAAGCAGGTGCACAGGTACAGATAAGACAGAAGAGCTCACGACAAACAGAATCCAGGAGAAGTAATGAATAGTGATACTAGGAAAGCAGGGGAAAGTTGGGGAGAAGAGGGAAGAAGGGGGAACTGATTACAATGATCAACACATAAGTGCAACCACCCCTCTATCCCCACCCCAGGGGGATGAACAGCAGAAACCATGGGGGAAGGGAGACAGCAGTAGGTGTAAGATATAAAAATAATTGTAATAATTTATAGTTTATCAAGGGCCATGACGTGGGGGAGGAGGAGAGCTCCTTGGAAAGCAAATGTCTAGAAAATAATGATGGCAGCATATGTGCAAATGTGCTTGATATAATTGATGCATAGATTGTTACAAGAGCTGTAAGAGTCCTCAATAAAATGTTTTTAAAGGCATATGGTCGTGTGTACTATGGCAAATTATAGAAAATATTGAGAAAGATGGGAATTCCAGAACACTTATGGGAGTAGAAAGCCACATTTTTCTCCTGGAGTGGCTAGTGGACTGGAACTGCTGACCTGTGGTTAAAAACTCAATGCATAATTCAAATGCAACAAGGGTAGTTTAAACTTAGGAACATTGTGTGTCAGGATTGTATCCTTTCCACACACGTATTAATCAGTACGCTGAGTAAATAAACAGAGAATTTCTACTATGTGAAGAAGATTACGGTATGCACAATGGAGAGACTCATTGACAATCCGAAGTATGTAGGAGACCTAACCTGATTGGGACAGTGAAGAGGATTGAAGAACTTACTGATGAAGATCAAAGACTACAGCTATCACTATGTCTATCAATACATATTGCGCATAAAAATGCAAAAAACTCAATGATTCTTTTCTATTCAGATGCACTTTTCACTCCAATGCTCCAAATTATTTGCTGTGTGGTCTGGGACAGTCTAGATCCCTCCTTGGCTGTCTATTGGTTGTATAAAGTTGATCCGTCAATATTCTTCCATTTGTTTTCAGCTTCCATAAATATTTCACTTTTTGCTTTGCTCATTTTTCACATCCTGATCATTGTGGTTTAATATTATTCCATTTGGATCAATTTAATAGCATCTTAATGAGTCTTGAGGGACAGCAGAATAAAAGAAGTTGCTCTTGAATCAGAACTGCAAAACTTTATTCATGAATTAAGAATGACTATTAATGAGATACAAATCAAATTTTCATTGGCATAAAATTGAAAGAGAGGTATGATAGAAAGTCAAATTGGAAAGGCTCAAATTTTTGGAAGACAGCCATAGCACTAATAGGAATTGAAGTACGAATCATAGTATTGCCATTTCTATTATGCTCAGCAGCAGCACTATTATTCCAGACGCTGGGCTCAAAGGTTTAGTATTTGTTTAGTATATAAAATAATCTAAATATTTTCAGCAGACCTTCCGTTGCTAGATTGGTCTTGATCACCATCTTTTACACATTTCAATTCCTTGAGTCTGTCATAAGGTTGCCTGTTTGTTGATATATTTATGAGGATTTTTGTGTCCTTTTCACATGGAGTGATAATGCATACTGAAGACTGGAATTTAGGAAGTCCAAGGATGTTGCCAAGAGTCACCAAACCTAGTAAATATATTTCCCACACAGGAAATAGCCATTAAATTCAACAATAGTTAAATATTACTCAGTTCTTGGTCTTTTGTTGTGTAATTTTGTTTTCTGTTTCCCAGAAAGTTTTCATTTATTTGATTTGAGGTTTAACTAGCTAATAAGCATCAAAATGTAGTGGATTATATTTATTATTATTCATTTATTTGCTTTTTTCCTTCCCAGCATGCTTTCTTATTTATTTTCACTGATTATATATACCTTTGTCATCAAAGTCAATCATAGTAAATCATAATCCAGACATGATAAATAAATAATACACAAATTAACCAAATCTCAGGTAGATAAGATGTCATCTCTGTGATTATTATTTGGAGACTAGGAGGAAACTAATAATGCGGGAAATAGAGTGAAGTTGATGGACATACAAAGATCTGTCTGCAGAAGAGAGTTGTGTTAACATGGATGGACAATGAAATATCAAGGAGAGATAGAAGTTTAAAATGAAAAGAGAGAAAAAGATAATCTCCTGGTATCATTGAATTCCCTAAGGTTGGTTCTGATAGTTTTTCTTCTCTGTCTCCCTGTTTTTCTTTGTGTCTCATTTTCATTTTTTTAACCTCTCTTTTATTCTGGGAATTAGTAACAACCTGGAAGATGAAAAATTCATTTTTGGGTCTCAGTCATGGAAATTTAACTTTTAACCTGATATTTTTAATGTAAAGAACCATGAATATTTTTTCCTCCCAGTATCATTTATAATTGTGTAAGACATAGAGTCCTAAGTAGATGCAGATCCAATTGTTGGAAATCTTGGCATTGAAAAACCAATACTAAATGCATAACTTAGTATTAGCAGACTCCCCACTTTCACCCACCACTAATGCTTGTTGATTTATTCTGAGAGATTTCCTACGATTTAGAGCTCAATTTCTTCATAGAACATGACTGAAGCCTCACAGCAGGAAAGTGGGGCTCTTTTATTTGTTTTTATTTTTATTTCTTTAGTATAATAAACTGGATTGCATTTAGGTGGATTGGATTTCTTTAATTCCTCCTAACCCCTTCCATTACCTGCTCCTGACCCTGCATATTGTCCCTTAAAGTTGCTGGTCACTGAAGACTTTTAGGTTTGTAGTTCTATCATATAAATTCTCTTTTTTCTGTTCTTCCTAAAAAAATTATCCCTACACTACTTTGTTTTTTATAAGATGAAAACTGTATGTTAAATGAATCCATCTGAATTTTCCAGGGAGAAGTAATAGTGTGTCTTGTGACTCTAGTCAAATAAGAAATACACAAACTGGCAGGGGAAAAAAAAGAATTGAATTTTAAAACATTGCACTTTATATTGAAGGACCAATGAAGAAATTAAAATAAGTTCAAAATTCAGATTGTCACATATGTATTTTCATATTGGCAAAAAGAAAACCAACAAAACAAACAAGCAAAGGATTTTATTTCTGTTTATATTGCGCCCAAAAAGTGATCAATCATGATTGATTGATTTATAACCAGATAAATAACTTTAGGAAGAAAATTTGAATTTCATTGTAAAAATATTCACACTAGTGCAGAGGTTTTACACTGGTGCATATGAGGGTTGGAGGCACAGGGAATCCAGGGTGGATGATACCTTCAGGACCAAGGGTGTTAGGGGCAATACTGGGAGAGTAGAGGGGAGTGGGTTGGAAAGGGGAACCAATTACAAGGATCCACATGTGACCTCCTCCCTGGGAGATGGACGGCAGAGAAGGGGGGGAAGGGAGTCTCCGGATAGGGCAAGATATGACAAAATAACAATCTATAAATTATTAAGGGCTCATGAGGGAGGTGGGAGCGGGAGGGAGGGGAAAAAAAAGAGGACCTGATGCAAAGGGCTTAAGTGGAGAGCAAATGCTTTGAAAATGATGACGGCAAAGATTGTACGGATGTGCTTTATACAATTGATGTATATATATATATATGGATTGTGATAAGAGTTGTATGAGCCCCTAATAAAATGTAAAAAAAATCAAAATGGAACACAGAGCAGGAACTACTATAACATGTTCTACTAGTAATTTTGTAATTCTCAAGCATGTGGTTAAGAAGGCGAAGCAGTATAGTAGGGGTTCTCACTGCAGATGAAGGTCTGACTGTTTTCAACATATATCAAGCATATTTGTCAAATACTGTGACGGTTAAGGTTATATGTCAACTTGGCCAGGTCATTATTTTTGTGGCTTGGGATGATTACATTATGTAACAATTGCATTTTATTTTCTAATAATATATTTATTTCGTTACCTAATAATAGCTCATTTTACTATCTAGAAAACAGAAATTCTAGCCTATTTAATTGTTGGGTTTTTTTTCCTTTGACATAATCTACTGGAATGCCTTGAGGCTGGATTGGATTTCTTTAAGCTTTCCAGTAATTGCAAGAGGAATTCCATGATGCTGTGGCTGCATTCAGTATAGATGGATGCTTTGGTAAAACTCTTTATCAAGCTTGCATTCATCTTGTCATTCTTTGACCTCTGATTCAGGGACATGAACCAGACGTCTGCCACACCACCTGAAGATTTTGTGTTTGTCAGCCCCGACCATCATGTGTGCCAAAAGAGGTCTATGGCCTTACCCTGACCTAGGGGTATGGGACTTACCAGACTTCACAATTAGATGATTTCTTTCTTTGAAATACATCTCTTACTCAAAATATGTGTTTATGAGTGTGTTATTGTTGTTTTTAGGTTCCATCAAATCAGTTCTGAAACATTGCAACTTTATGCACAACAAAATGAAACACTCTCTGGTCCTGTCCTATTCTCACAACTGTTTGTATGCCTGAGCCATTGCAGGTGCTGTGCCAACCCTCTCTTGAGAGCCTTCTTTTTCTGCTCCACCACTTTGCCAAGCATGATGTCTTTTTCTAGGGACTGACTTCTTCTTCCAACATGTTCAAATTACGTAAGAAAGAGCCTTGCCATTCTTGTCTCTAAAGAACACTCTGGCTGCCCATCTTTCAAGACAAATTGGTTTGTCCTTTTAGTGGTCCATGGTACTTTCAATATTTTCCTCCAACCCCACAATTCAAATATATCAATTTTTCTTTGGGCTTCCTTATTCAATGTTGACCTTTCACATGCATATGAGGCAATTGCAAATACCAAGGCTTGGGTCAGGCAAAACTCTGTCCTTAAGTGTATACACACAAATGAGGGGGTACCCCCAAAATTGGAATTGCACTAGACAAAGCAGAGCTTTCATGGTATGCATTTTTTTCCCTCTAGGTGAGCTTCAAGCAACTCATTCAGAGCGAACGCATCCAGTGGTGTCACCTGGGAAGGTTCTCTCCCTCCACAATGAAATTTTGTGTAAAATCAGTTTCGCTCAAATCTCATGTTTTGTGATTGCCAAATTACAATGGAGCACAGCTATAAAATTTTGTTTCCTGCTGGGGAAAATGTCTCAAAAACTGTTATGATGTTGAACAGAGCTTACAAAAACATCACTATGGGAAAAACTCACGTTTTTGAGTGGCTTCCTCATTTCAAAGAGGTGAAATGTTGCTTGATGACAAACCTTAATCTGGACTTCTGTCAACTTCCCAAAGATGAAAATATCTACTGGTGCTTAGTTGGAGTTTGTCCCACCAGGCCAGACTGTTAATCAAGGTTCTGAAAAGATTGCATAGCAGTGTGTGACATAAAAAGGACGGATTTCTCAGACCTTTTGGCAGACCAAATAAGCCTGATTTGGCAGACGGGGGACTGGTTTTGCCACCATGACAATACCCCTGCTCACACAGCCATCTCTGTTCACCAGCTTTAGGCCAAAACCAGCATGCTTTTCTTTCCCCATGCATTTGACTCACCTGACCTTGCTCTGTGTGACTTCTTTTTGTTTCTGTGAATGCAGATGGACATGAAAGAACAGAAAATCGATGACATAGAAGAGTGAAGGAACAAACCAGGGAGGTGCTGTCAGCCATCCAAACAGATGAGTTTAAAAAATGTTTCCAAGAATGGAATTGCAGATTTGACAAATGTATTAAGTGTCATGGAGAGTCCTTTGAAGGTGATTAGGTTGTTTTGTAAAACAATTTTAATACAGCTATCGAAGGGATCAGGTATCAAGCATCAAGGAACAAAAAATCATATCATTGAAAATGTGGGTGAGTGCAGAGTGGAGACTCAAAGCCCAGTGGTAGCCAACTGGACACCCCTTGCTGAGGGGTTGTGGGGAGGAGATGAAGCAGGCAGGGTGCAGGGTAGCAACGATGAAACATATAACTTTCCTCTAGTTTTTAAATACTTCCCCCCACCCCACCCACTATCATGATCCCAATTCTACCTTGCAAATCTGGCTAGACCAGAGGATGTACATTGGTACAGATAGGAACTGGAAACACAGGGAATACAGGACAGATGACTCCTCCAGAACCAGTGATGAGAGTGGCAATGCTTGGAGGGTGGAGAGAATGTAGGGTAGAAAGGGGGAACTGATTACAGGAATCTATGTATAGCCTCCTCCCTGGTGGACGGACAGCAGAGAAGAGGGCGAGGGAGATGTCAGACAGTATAATATATGACAAAATAACAACAATTATGAATGATGAAGGGTTCATGAGGTGGAGGGAGTAGGGAGGGAGGGGGGAAATGAGCAGCAGATATTAAGGGCTCAAGTAGAAGGCAAAGGTTTTGAGAACAATGATGGCAACAAATGTACATATGTAATTGACACAATGAATGTAGGTATGGATTGTGATAAGAATTGTATGAGCCCCAATAAAATGATTTAAAAAAAAGAAAAGAACCCAAGACCCATAGTGATTCTGTTGGCAGTATAGACATAATTTAGCGAAGTATTCTGTTACATATATATAATATTGTAATATATGTGATATATAATATTCTGTGATATTATATATTTAACAGAATAAATATATATGTATATTTAAATATTGACTTAATTTTAAAATGTTGAACAGGATTTAGTTATGTAATATATTCATTATTCTCCAAAAATCTCTACTCTGCTTTCTACTTTCTTTACATTTCTTCATTATATGGAAATTATGATACCATAATATTCCCAAAGCACACTCCAATTCTTATATTTGAATTCCTGTTTTTTTCTTCCATCACTTTTCTCAATTGATAGTATATGTTTCTTAGAATAAAATATTTCTATTTTCCTTCATCTTTTCACCCTTAGTAATCCTCATTGATCCTTAATAATGATACAAAGTGATTAAACATACACTTCTATCTTCAACCTTATATATTCATATTTCATCATTTTTATGCCCCTAATCATTGGAAGTACCAAGGATTACTATAAGAATAAAAAACAAGCTAGCAGAGTATTAAAGATTTTAGTAATAAGGCCTTTGTCTGATGTGTCATTGCTAAAAATGTTTTCCCAGTCCATGAACTCTTTTATTACTCTCCTGATGAATTATTTCGATGTACACAGGTGTTTTATCTTTGGTATATCCCATTTGTCAATTTGTGCCTCCTCTGTGTTTGTGGCTTCCCTATTTCTGATAGCCTATTGCTATAGTTTATTGTGCCAGCCTGGCCGATAAACACAAATAGAATTAACTGAAGGGCAGAGGGATAAATGGCTCGGTGAGCCTCGCCTTGCTTGTTCTGTGCCTCAGTTTAAAGGGGTACAATACCTGTGGGATGCCTAGTCTGTGGACTGTGTCGCTGTAAATTGAGGTCCCTTTAAGCCCACACGATTGGAAGGTTCATCTCTGGAGCTGGGGACCGACAGTTGATGACAGTTGGGGACCTGCCTTGCTGTTTGCTGCCTGGATATATATAGCCCAGCTCTCTCTACAGAAGGGGACTGGCAACTGGCGGCTCTCAAGCCTTAAAGGACTGCTAGTGTCTCACTGCTTTATAATTTAACTGTTAATTTCTTGTATTATCTATCTATATATAATTTAATGGTTCATTTATTGTATTATATATCTATCTTTATAAATATATTTATATATAATTACTAGCAATCTGGTTTATCTCTCTAGCAAACCCTGTCCAACACACCTATGTATTCCTTGTGCCAAAGTTCTCAAGTTGGTCCCAATTCCCTCATTGATGGCCCTAATAGTTTGGGGTTTAACTTCAAGTTCGGTGATCCACCTTGAGTTTATTCTTGTGCATAGAGTGAGATAAGGGTCTTGTTTCATTTTCCTGCAGGTAAATATCCATTTTTTCCCAGCACCACTAGCTAAAGAGGGCATCTGCTTCCCATTTGATATTTTTGGGGCCCTTATCAAAGAACAGTTGTCTCTATGCTGATGATTTTATTTCTGGGTTTTCAGTTCTTTTCCATTGGTCCGAGTATCTGTCATTGTACCATGCGGTTTTGACAACTGTGGCTGTATAGTATGTGTTAAAGTCAGATAAGGCAAGCCCTCTCACTGTGTCCTTCTTCTTGAGGAGTTCTTTGCTAATTCTGGGCTTGTTCCCTGACCATATGAAGTTGTTAATCAATTTTTCCATTTCTTTGAAGAAAGATGATGGTAATTGTATCAGGATTGCATTAAACTTATATAGTGCCTTTGGCAGAACTGACATTTTGACTATATTGAGTCTTCCAATCCACGAGCATGGGATATTCTTCCATTTGTTGAGGTTGCTCTTGGTTTCTTGTAATAGTGTTCCATAGTTTTCCCCGTATAGATCTTTTGTTCTTTTGTCAGATATATCCCTAGATATTTCTATTTCTATTTGGCTATTGTGAAGGGTACCAACCCTTTGATCACCTCTTCTGTGGTCTTATGAGAGGTGGGCAATGGACTTGAACAGAAGTTTCACAGGGGCAGAAATCCGAATGGTCAACAAACATATGAGAAAATGTTCCCAATCTTTAGCCATAAGAGAAATGCAAATTAAAACAACAATGTGGTACCACCTAACAGCCTCAAAGTTAGCCCAATTCAAAAAACCAGAAAACAACAAGTGTTGGAGGGACTTTGGGGAGACAATAACTCTCATCCACTTCTGGTGGACTTGTAAGTATGCATGACTACTATGGAATCGATCTGGTGACATCTAAAATAGATGGAGATTGAGTTACCAGGTGACCCAGCAATCCCCCTACTGGGCATATAACCAGAAGAGGCAAGAAACAAACCAAAGCCAGACATCTGTGCTCCAATGTTCATTGCGGCACAGTTCACAATTGAAAGGAGTTGGAAGAAACCCAAATTTCCATCAACTGATGATTGGATTAATAAACTGTGGTATATACATACAATGGAGTACTACGCATCACTAAAAAGCAGTGATGAACGTATGAAGCACATTACTGCATGGGAAGAACTGGAGGAAATCATGCTAAGCTAAGTAAGTCAGGCACAAAAGGACAAGTAAAACATGAGTTCGCTGAGGTAAGCGTTAAAAACGCAAAAGCGGCATAGGGAAAAATCTACTGTATACAAACATTCTTGGGGTGAGCACCCTGTAGTATGGCAGTGACCAGATCAAATGCAGGGATGCACATGGTAGACAACTGGGGAGGAGGTGCGGAAAGGAAAAAAAATGATGAAAATAAGGAAGAAATGGGTAGTTGGGTCACGGGGCACTAACCCACCCAAGAAGAGGGCATTGTTTATATTTTCATAGGAAAAAAGGGACCAGATTTCAACACATTGCCCCAAGTTGTGAATGCAACATTCCATCATGGAGTAAGGGACGGGCCAGTGGAGAGGTCTGGGGGGGCTGGCCCCAGTACCAAATACTAAGTGACGTCTGCCCCTCCCCCCCAGAAGAATTTATTTCAAAGGATGACGTTGAATCTGCAGCTCTGGGAGAGGGACATAGCTTATCAGAGCATCCTCGAGCAGATGAAGGGGGAGTAGGAGAGAGCGGAGCAGATCCTGGCCCACCAAGCCTTGAGGATGATGATCCCAATTAGAGCAGCCAGTCCACAGAGAGGACCACATGGCCAGGCCCACTATGAGACATGATGGCCCTCACTGACTCCTGGCCCTGTGGGGGACAGAACTGGAGACACAGTGTGGGAATTGCACCCGAGCTCATCCTGCCACATCGAGGCAAATCACTGGGGGAGTGCAGCAGAACAGCAAGGGAATGTAGCAGTAAGGTACCCAGGGAATGCTGAAGGTGGACTTTGGGGCCAGAGCATGGTGCCCCAACAGACTGGACTAGAAAGCACTCCTGAAGGCCAACAAACAGTCCTTGAACTAATAACAAGCTTTTCTTTCTTTTTGTTTTGTTCTTTATAAGTGGTTTGCTGTTGTTGTTTTGTTGTATATTGTTGCTTGGGTTTTATCTGTCTTGTTTTGTGCATGTTATTATCTCCGCAGGTCTGTCTAAATAAGATAGGCTGGATCAACAATCTGGGGGAGAAAACAACGGGACTGACAGTTCTGGGGAGGACATGGGATAGGGGGAGGTAGGGTGAAAGGAAGAGGTGTTAACAAATCCAGGGACAAGGGAACAACAGGTGATCCAACTTGGTGGTGAGGTAGGTGTGGGAGGCATGGTAGGGCATGATCAAGGGTAATGTAACAAAGAGGTATTGCTGAAACCCAGGTGAGGACTGAGCATGATAGTGGGACAGGAGGAAAATCAATGGAAGTTGAGGAAAGAGCTAGCAGGCAAAGGGCATTCATAGAGGTCTAGATAAAGTCATGTACATAAGCAAATATATTTATATGTGAGGATGGGGAAATAGATCTATGTGCCTATATTTATTGGTTTAGTATTAAGGTAGCAGAAGAACTTGGGCCTCCACTCAAGTACTCCCTCAATGCAAGAATACTTTCTTCTATTAAATTGGCATTCTATGATGCTCACCTTCCTGACACAACCACTGAAGACAAAGTGGATAAATAAGCAAATGTAGTGATGAAAGCTGATGGAACCCGGCTATCAAAAGGTATAGTGTCTGGGGTCTTAAAAGTTTGAGGGTAAACAAGCAGCCATCTAGCTCAGAAGCAACAAAGCCCACCTGGAAGAACACACCAGCCTGTGTGATCATGAGGTGCCAAAGGGATCAGTTATCAGGCATCAAAGAACAAAAAACCATATTATTGGGTGCACACCTCCATGATACAATCGCCGAAGACAAATGGGTGCATAAGCAAATGTGACGAAGAAAACTGATGGTGCCCAGCTATCAAAAGGTATAGTGTCTGGGGTAAACAAGCGGCCATCTAACTCAGAAGCAACAAAGCCCATATGGAAGAAGCACACCAGCCTGTGTGATCACGAGGTGTCAAAGGGATCAGGTATAAGGCATCATCAGAACAAAAAAATCTTACCATAATGAATGGGGGGGGTGCAGAGTGTAGACCCAAAGCCCATTTGTAAGCCACTGGAGATCCCCTTGCAGAGTGGCTTAGGGGAGGAGACGAGTCAGTCAAGGTGTGATGTAGCAACGATGAAAAAATACCACTTTCCTCTAGTTCCTAAATGCTTCCTCCTCCCCTCCACACTATCATGATCCGAATTCTACCTTGCAAGTCTGGCTAGACCAGAGGAGGTTCACTGGTACAGATAGGAACTGGAAACACAGGGAATCCAGGGCAGATGATCCCTTCAGGACCAGTGGTGTGAGTGGTGATACTGGGAGGGTAGGGTGAGAGTGGGTTGGAAAGAGGGAACCAATTACAAGGTTCTACATGTGACTTCCTACCTCGGGGATGGACAACAGAAAAGTGGGTGAAGGTCAGGGAGACGTCGAACAGGGAAAGATATGACAAAATAATAATTTATAAATTGTCAGGGGCTCATGAGGGAAGGGGAAGTGGGAAGGAGAGGAAAATGAGGACCTGATGTCAAGGGCTTACATGGAGAGCAAATGTTGTGAGAATGATGAGGGCAATGAATGCACAAATGTGCTTTGCACAATTGATGTATGTATGGATTGTGATAAGAGTTGTATGAGCCCCTAATAAAATGATTTTCTAAAATAATAAAAAACAAGGTTTGTACAAAACTGCTTTCACAGAAAAATTCGCTGTGACTACAGAGAACCTCCACAGGCAAAGCCACTGGGTACACTAACTTAGAGAGGCAGGGGCAGGGGCGGGTGTGGATGCATACTACAAAAGCTCTGCCCAGAAAAGCACTTTTTAGCCAGACAAGTGAGGATGGCAAGACTTCCTCTCACGTACTTTGGACATGTTGCTTGCTAAAGTGATGCAGTAGAAGTCATCACAAAAGAGCAAGACACTTGAGGAAGTGGATTGACACAGTAGCTGCAACCATGGGCACAAATACAAGAAGAGTTGCTCAATGGCTAGGACTGGACTGGTGGATTATGCATTGGGCTGCTAATGGTAGGGTTAGCAGGTCAAACCCAAGAGCCACTCCCTGGAAGAAAGATGATGTTTTCTACTCTTGTAAAGATACATACTTAGAAACCCATGGGGCAGTTCTACCTTACCCCATAGGGTCACTATGAGCCTTAAAGGCAGTGAATGAAATTCATCTTTCAAAATGTGGCCTTGTTCAAAGCTAATCTCTGATGGAAAATTTCAGAAAAGCAATTGCTTCAGGATGAATGGGAACACAATGGGAAAGAATGTAAGTGAACTTTCTAGGTGTAAACTAATGTTTTATATCTTGAAATAGTCTTCCATTAATGCAGTTATATAAAATACATGCCAAAATAAAGCAAACATTTGCTTAAGATGCATGAATTTAATTTTATTTATCTCAACAGAAAGAGTGTAAACAAATATTAAATTCTAGTTAATGATAATAGTTATTATGGTAATGATTTGCTGAAATATTTAGTAAGAAGCATTGATGTTGGAAAATTAATTTGAAGTGAATAAAAATCAATGAAGATTGATTGAAAGCGTAAAAAGATAAATAAGGTGTGATCAAGTAGAATAAAATATTAAGGGTAAAATCTAGATAGTACTTATGCACTTTGCTGTAAATCTTTTCCTGTTTTTTTTTGTATTTTTAAGTGTTTCAAAATAAAACATTGGAAAATGTTTGAATATCTTCTTTAATTTAATTTTTTTTAGTATTAGCTTTAAGCTTTTTTAAAAAATCATTTTATTGGGGCTCATACAACTCTTATCACATTCCATACATACATCAGTTGAGTAAAGCACCCTTATACATTCGTCGCCCTCATCATTCTCAAAATTCACCTTCCACTTGGGTTCCTGGAGGCAGCTCGTTTTCCTTTTTTCCCCCTCCCCCTCTCTCCTCTCCCCCCTGAACCCTTAATAGTTTATAAATCACTATTTTATCTTATCTTACACTGCCCGGCATCTCCCTTCATCCACTTTCCTGTTGCCCTTCCCCCTGAGAGGAGGTTATATGTAGATCCCCGAGATCGGTTCCCCCTTTTTACCGACATCCTTCCCTCCCGGTATCGCCACTCTCACCATTGGTCCTGAGTGGTTCATCTGTCCTAGATTCGTTGTGTTTCCAGATTCCAACTGACCGCTGTGTATCCTCTGGTCTAACCAGGTTTTCAGGTAGAATTGGGATCATAAAATTTGGGGGGAAGAAGCATTTAAGAACTAGAGAAAAGTTGTGAGTTTCATTATTGCTACACTGGAGTAACTCATCTCCTCCCCACTACCACTCTGCAAGGGATGTCCTGGTGTCTACAGATGGGCATTGGGTCCCCATCACGCACTCCCCTCATTCATGATGATATGATTTTCCCCCCCGCCTTTGTTGCTTGAAACCTGGTCCCCTTGGCCCTTCATGATCACACATATTGGTGTGCTGCTTCCATGATGGTTTTTGTTCTTTGGTGTCTGCTACCTGATTCTTTCAACACCTCGTGTTCACTTAGGCTTGTGTGCTTCTTCTCTGTGGGCTTGGCTGTTCTGAGCTAGATGGCCGCTTGTCTATCTTCAAGCCTTTAAGACCCCAGAAGTTATATCTTTTTTATAGCTGGGCACCATCAGCTTTCTTCACCACGTTTGCTTATGCACACGTCTGTCTTCAGCGATCATGGCGGGGAGGTGGGTATGATGAAATGACCATTTAGCTGAGCAAGATGCTCTTGTATTGAGGGAGTGTGCATGAGGAAGCCCAATGTCCACCTGCTACCCTACTACTGAACCTACAAACATATGCACATAGGTCTATTTCCCCCAAAATCATAAATATATTTACATATGTACATGTCTGTATTTAGGCTTCTATGTAAGCCCTTTGCCTCCTACTCCTTTCCTCTATTTCCTTACACTTTTCTCCTGTCCCACTACCATGTTCAGCCTTCATTCTGGTTTCAGTAATTCCTCTCAGTTACCTTGCCCTTGGTCACTCCCTACCAGTCCTCCCATCCCCTTCCTCCACTGGTTTGGAACCACTCGTTGTTCCCTTGTCCCTGGGTTGGCCAACACCTCCTCCCTTCCCTTACCTCCCACACTCTCATGTCCCTCTGGGACCAATGGTCCCATTATTTTCTTCTCACATTGTTTGTCCAGCATATCTTATCTAGGTGGACCTGCAGATATAGAATTCTGTGCATAAAAACACGGATGGCTTTGACATCACCAAAGTGGCATATAAGAACATGGCATTGACAGCAGCAACACAGACAAGCTAACAAACAAAAAAGCCACTGACATACAAAATTTAAAAGAAGAGAAGAAAAAGACAGCAAAAAAAAACCAAACCAAACAAACAAAAAAAAAACCTGTTAGTAGTTCGAGGTGTGCTTGTTGACCTTTAGGAGTGTTTTCCAGACGAGTCTGATGGGGTGCCAAGTCCTGGCCCCAAAGTCCATCCTTTATACTCCCTTGGGACCTCCTTGCTCTGCTTCCCCCACCGCTCCATTGAACGCCCCCAGTGATTTGCGTCAGTGTGGTGGGGTCAGCTCTTGCACATCCCCCACTGTGTCTCCGGTGCTGTCCCGTGTAGGGTCATGGGTCAGTGCAGGATGTTACATCTCACCGTAAGGCCAGCTATATGGTCCTCTCTGTACATTGAGTCCTTCGAGCCGGGCTGTCGTCCTCTGAGCTTGGTGGGCCAGGTGTGCTCCGCTCCATTCTTCCTCCTTCCTTTGCTTCAGCTTCCTATTGGGTGTGGTGTGGTAGGTCCGTTCCTTTCCCACATCAGACCATCTATTTTCATTTTCTGTGGTACTCCCTTCTATGGTGGGGGTCAGGCTAATTCTGTTTGGGCCTGTGTATGGTCCAGTCTCTTTGTGTATTCTTCCGCACTTTACGTTGCCCTCCTGGTTCGGCGTGTCATGGTGGGGTCCATATGCATGTTCCAGTTCTGTAGGGACACAACCAATACTCTCCCCCGGGTGGGTTTGTTCCCTGATCCCTCCATGCCATCCGCTTGGTTTCTCCCCACCCCGCTTCTCCCTTCATCTATCCCACTTCCCCTTCTTTAAATTGGGGCCTCATGTAGCTCCCTAGGTGTGCCCTTCTCTCCCTCCAACTATCTATGCTTCCACCCATTTATTGCGAGATAGATGTTTATTCTTCTGTTCCTGACATGCTGATTATACTTACCTCAGGGGACTCATGTTATACCTGTCCTTTTGAGTTTGGCTTACCTTGCTTAACATGATTCCTTCCAGCTCTTCCCACGAAACATGTTTCATGTGATCGTCTGTGCTTTTCAGTGCTGCATAGTACCCCATTGTGTGTATGTGCAAGAGTTTACTAATCCACTTATCTATTTTTTGTTAAATACATTTCTAGGTATTTCAGTTTGTTCTTAGCTACTGTGAAGGGTACTTCCTTCTTAATCCCCTCTTCCATGGCCCTGTCCAATGTGTATAGAAAACCTATCAACTTCTGTTTATTGGCCTTGTATCCTGCTACTCTTCCATATTCCTCTATCGCTGTAAGTACTCCAGCTACGGAGCTTGTGGGGTTTTCAATGTACAGGATCATGTCGTCTGCATCAAGACACATAAAAAAGCCTTTAATGTAATATTACATCTCCATAAAAAAGCACTTAATGTAATATTACATCTCCATGTTACATCATAGTAACCTAGCTTAGGTTAAGGCATTGATATATTCACAAGTGATATTAAATACAAGATCCCTCTGTGTGCATTCATATATACACATTCATCATATACATACAAGGGAGTATTTAAAAAAACAGAATGGTGTTTCACTGAGCAGAGCTTTCATAGTACCTATGTTCCTGCCGGGCCAGCATCAAGATACTTGCTCTGATTTCGTTCACCCAGTGGCATCGCCTGGGTAGGTTCTCACTGGTCACAGTGAATTTTTTTTAAAGCAGTTTCTCTAAAATCATGTTTTCTGTGATGGCTGATAAAAGCCAACAGCGTTCAGCTGTGAAATTTTGTTTCCTGCTTGGGAAAAGTGCCACAGAAACTGTTGTGATGCTGAACACAGCTTAAAAACCCAGCACTATGGGAAAAATTCAAGCGTACAAGTGGTTTCTTCATTTCAAATATGTGAAATGTTGATTGATGACAAAATTTTCTGGATATCCGTCAACTTCCAAAAAGGATGAAAATGTCGAATGGTAGGCATTTGTAGATTGCTCCTGCGGGTCAGACTGTTAATCAAGCTTTCTAATGAGAGGTTCTGAGAATATTGCATAACAGTGTGGCACAGAAATTGCCAGGCAGATACAGGACTGGTGTTGCCACTGCAACAATACACCTGTCACACAGCCATCTCAGAGCACCAGTTTTGAGCAAAAACCAGCATGCTTCTCTTGCCCCATGTACCTGACTCACTTGACCTCACTCCTTGTGACTTCTTTTTGATTCTGTGAATGCAGAGGGACATGAAAGGACAATGATTTGATGACATAGAAGAGGAGAAGAAATAAATGTGGGAAGTCTATCAGCCATCCAAACAGATGAGCTTGAAAAATGTTTTGAAGAACGGAATGGCATGTTTGACAAATGTACTGTGTAATGGAGTGTACTTTAAAGGTGATAAAGTTGTGCAAAAAAATTAAATACATAGCTGTGAAAAAAATTACATTTGGGGGGAGGTACCCTCTTGTATAGTCATAAATCATAGCATGTCTCACTGTTTTCTTTTTGAGGTCTATGGACAGCTTTGCATTTGTTTTGTTTTGTTTCTACTGTTCTCAAAATATTTTAGTAAATAATTTTATATCAAATATCTCAGGAGATCTCGTCATCTCTCATTCAATGTACTTGAGGATTTTTTTGTTGGATGCTTCCTTTTATTTCCTAGTCTAATTTTTTTAACATTAAGTCACTATGATCAAACTCGTTTATAAAAATTGTGATCAAATCTTCCATTGTTTCATACACCATGGATGGCAGGACTGGCTTGTGTTAGTGCACACAAACTCAATCTTCTAATCTTCTGATATTCAAAACCCACGTGAATCAACTTCATTTTCTAGATCAGGTTTTTCTCTAGGTGAAATAGAAATATATCCCAATTAAAATATTTTTCAATATTTCTCAGAATATGAATATCTTTATAAAATAATATTGGGGAGAGAAGTATAAATGAGCCATTTGTATTGTATTTTACTTAAAAATAAACACACATTGAAAAATTAAGTCAATGTGTGGAGGAAAAGTTGGAACGCGTTAGACTACCTGTAACAAGTCTTTCATGATTGCGTTTCATGGCTTCAAACAATACAGAATTGTGAAATAGGTATTACATATAACAGGAGTGACATTTCAGTGGTACATATGTAAGTATGTAAATATATTAAAATATCTCAGTCTGGAAAGGTATAAAACATTCCACTACAGGGTTGGCAGTATGAGAAGCCTGATTAGAATTAACACGTATGTTGCTTAATAGGTTTTCTTTAATTATCTTTCCCTTATCAATGTTCTCATGTACCTTGTAGCATTTAATAAGTACATCATATTAGAGTTAGCATGAGGGGAAGGCTAAAAGACGAGTAGATCTTAACAAAATTCAGAGACGGACACAATCTGTAGGTGCTCTTAGAACTGGACTCCTATCTGCTTGACATTACAGTTTCGTGTGTGTAAGACTGGCCCCCAATAGCTAGCACCTGAATCATTTTTATTCGTGGGATTTCTCTGTTCATCATATCCTTCTTTGCCCATATAGGGTAGGCTAGAAGATATAGATATTATTTCCTCCCCAGAGAAGCTGTAAACCAACATTGAAGGTAGAATAAATCTGAGGTCCATATTCTAGACATTCTGAGAGTTGCCTTATCAGAATCAAATTCCAGCTGCTCGGTTTTAATTTGCTTGATAATGTGCCCTTTGTTGTTCTTGCTTTTCCTGTCTTGTTTTTCTATTTCCCTACTAATTATTTCATGAAGTCATGTAACAATTAAAGGACTTATTCTAGAATCCTTAGTTCAGGGTTTGCTTCTAGGGAAAATCAAGCAAAGATGATAAATAAGGCATGATTGGAAAAAATATATATGTAAAACACAGTGTCCTATGAGTCATGTTGTTTGTTATTGCTCGGGGCCATTGAGTTACTTTCATTTCCTATCAATCTTATGTACAAAATAATAAACAATGCCCAGTCCTTTCTTATCCTCACAATTCTTATTTAAAACTCAGTGATGCAGCCACTGCATGGATCCATCTCATTGCGATCTTCCTACTTTTCCCTGACCATGTATTGTACCAAGTTCATAAGCCTTGTTTCCATCTGATGGCATATGGAAAGGAGGCCAGGTAAAATCTTGCCAGCCTGCCTTCTAAGAAATATTTTGGTCATATTTTCTCTAAGAGAATTTATTTTGTTCTTTCGGTCCATGGTATTTTCAATATTCTTCACCAACATCAGAATTAAGATTCATCAGTTTTTCTGCAGTCTCCTCACTCATTGTCCAGCGTTCACATGCATAGTGGGTGATTAAACATAGCATGACTTGGATCAGGTGCACCTTGGTCTTCAAGCGAACATCTTTGCTCCTCGACACGTTAATGAAGTCTTGTGCAGCAGATTGGCCCAATGCAACATGTCCTTAGGTTTCTTGAGTGCTGCTGTCACCAACATGGGTTTAGGATCCAAGTAAAACTAAATCCTCTTGCTTCTCACCCTTTGGGTTAAGATCAAATGTAGTACCAAGTAACACAAAACACTCTGAAATTTTTAAATGTTCACCTATCATGATGGTATTTATTGGTCTGCATTTGAGTGCTTTTGTGCTATTTACATTGAGGATTAATGAATAGGCTTCTAGTTCTTTATTTTCAGCTAGCAAATTTCTGTCATCGTGTCATTGCTTATTAATGAGGCCTTCTCCCAACCTGATGCTGCATTCTTCCTCATGGGGTCTAGCTTTGCAGACGATTTGCTCAGGACACAGAATGAGTAAGTATGATGAAAGGAAACAATCCGGATTCACATCTTTCCTAAATTTAAGCCATGCAGTAGTTCCTTGGTCTGTTCAAATGACTGCCTCTTGATCTTTGTATAGATTTTGCAGGAACACAGTAAAGTGTTCTGGAATTTCCCTTCTTCACAAAGTTACCCATACTTTCTTATAATTCACAAGGTGGAATGTCTTTGCCGAGCCAGCACTAAACAAGTGGACATCATTCTGATTTTCTCTGTGTTCAGCCATGATCCATCTGTTGTCAGCAATGATTTTCCTCCTTCTGTGTTGTCTTCTAAATAAGCTTGCATTTGTGGCAGTTCTCTGTAAATGTACTGCTGCAGCCATTGTTGAAAGGCCTTCAGCAACACTTTATTTTAGCATTTTTTAACATTATTGTTCAAAATTTTCTATATCCTTTCTTTGGAATAGGCACAAATGGTTGTTGGCCAGTCGCTATCATCCAAATTTCTTGGCATATTAATTAGTGCATTTAGTATGCATCAGTTTGTTGATATAGTCAATTGGTATTCCATTAATTCTTGGAGTCTTATTTCTTGCCAATGCCATAAGTGCACCTTAATGTATTTATTCAATACCATTTGTTCTTGAGCATATACAACGTTCTGAGATGACTAAACATTGGCCTTTGTGTGTTGGTGTCTGTGTACAGTGACTATGTGCATTCTTCCACCTTCTTTTGATGTTTGTTGCAGAGTTATGTTAAGCCGCGTTGACTAGAGAAACAAATCCAGTAGCACTCATATATGTGAAAGAAAGAGTTTTATATCAAGAAGTAATTATATATCAAGAAAACATCCTAACCCAGTCTGATATAACTCCACAGGCCCTCTTCAGACTCATGAAGCCACATGCAATGATGCAGAATTCAGGGATATCACAGGCTGGTGGGTAAAAAATCTTGTGAATCCAATGGCTGTGGACGAAACTCTAGGGCTTTGGTAGCAACCATCAGCCAGCAGGAAGGTGAAGGCAGAGAGAGAAAGAGAGATCCCAGGGCCTCCTTATGAGAAGTCCATGCCCACAAGGAGGCACCATCAGGCTGTGACCTGATTGACAGGTTGACTACCGCCCCTACACTTTTATATATTTTCACATTAACATGAAATTATGTAACTAGCACAAGAGTAAATAAAAGTATAATTGAAGATAAATAATTAGACCTTCATTTACTGGTTCTTTTAACACTATTTTCGGTCACCATTTTAGAGGTCCTCAAATAGTACTATTGCAATTAAGGCAGCAAAACACCATCCTAACCTTTTTTGCAAATGTAGATTATCAACTAGAGGCATAACTAATTCTTTTCACTTTCAAGAGATATTGAGGGGATACAGGGAAAAGAAAGTAAATGAAGGAGAGAGAAAAAATAGAGGTAACAAGAGGAACTATTGAAGACTAAAGACACTTTTTGAAAGTAGATGTAGTTATGCTTTGGAGGAGGACTGCAGTATAAAGGTTCAGATTCCATCGCCGATTGAACAAAGTCCAAGAGTCACAGTAGAGTGATGGAAGAGAGATTCCATGTGACCAGAATACAGCACAAATGTAAGACTTTCAAGAGGGGAAAACAGGTTTGTTAGACCTGGATTGTGCTGAGCCTTCCTAGCAATTTAAGAGTGGGATTGTGGACACTCGGAATCCACCGAGGTCCCCTGACCTAGGGTCTTCACTGCTAGGCCTGTTTTTTCCTGCGCTGGTTTGAAGGAGACCTCCTTACAGATGGTACACTTTGCAACCTGTAATAGGATCAACCACCACTACAGGACCGTGTAACACTGGTGAATGCATTCAAAGGAGGAAGTTAGTTATTCTATGCCACATATCAGTTAGGAAATTACTGAATGTTTATGCTACAAAGGATTGTGGATACTATCTGTCCGGTCTCCAAATTTTGTAGAAGCAAGACTACAAATCCGTTCTCATCAATCTAAACTACTTTCCAGTACTGTGGTGAAGTGAAATCGCTTAATATGTTCTCTTATCCCTACACTTGGTAACTCCCACCCAGTGAATGGGTATTAAGAGGTGCCATTGAGTCAGATTTGACCCACAGCGACCCTGTGCGCAACAGAATGAAGCACTGCAATGTCCCACACCATCCTCACAATTGTCCCTATGCCTGAGCCCATTGCTGTAGTCCGTGTGCCAATCCATCTCATTGAGGAACTTCCTCTTTTTCACTGCCCCTTCATTTTACCAGGGATTGGGTCCTTCTCCAGGGATTGGTCTTACCTGACAATATGTCCAAACTATGTAAGATGAAGTCTTCCATCCTTGCCTCTAAATAATTCTCTGGCCTTACTTCTTGCATCAAAAATAGCTCTGTTCTTTTAGCAATCCATGATACTTTCAATATTCTTCTCCAGCACCACAGTTCAAATGCATCCATTTTTTTATATCATTCTTAATCGATGCCCAACTTTCGTATGCATATGATGCAATGGAGAAGATCATGGTTTGGGTCAAGCAAACCTTAATCCTTAAAGTAACTTCCTTTGTTCATCAATAGTCTAAAGAGGTCTTTTACAGCAGATTTACCTAATGCAATGAATTTTTGATCTCTTGACTGCGGCTTCTATGACCATTGACCGTGAATCCAAATGAGACAAAATCCTTGACAACTTCAAATTCTTCTTGATTTATCTTGATGGTACCTATTGCTCCAGTTGTGAAGATTTGGGCATTCCTTACATTGAGTTGCAATCCATACTAAAGGCTAAAATTCTTGATCATCAACAGCAAGAACTTCAAATCCACTGCACTTTCAGCAAGTGAGGCTGTATTATCTGCATACTACAGGTTATAAATCAGTCTTTCTCCAATCCTTTTCCAGCACTTTTCTTCATATAGTACAGCTTTTCTGATGATTTGTTCAGCATATATATTGGGTGAATATGGTGAGAGTGCACAATCCTGATCCGCACCGTATACAATTTTAAGCCATGTGCTATTCCTTTGTTTTTTCTCCTGACAAAGAAGGAGCCCTGCCTTGGGTTGCCAACAGCAATGTTAGCGGTTCAAAACTCCCAGCTGATCACAGGAGAAGAGTGCACTTCTCTGCTCTTGTAAAGATTTGCATTCTCAAAAACTCCATGAGGCAGCCATACTCTGTCCTGTAGGTCATGATGTGTCACAATTGACTCCATGGAAGTGGATTGGGGTTTGTGCCTCCCCGCCAAAGTAATAACTGCAGAGCTGAGGCAGTGCATCCAATACGATGTGAGGAAAACCTGTTAGAGGGTGATGCCTATGCCTCTGCGGACCTCCAAAGACTCAGATCATGACTCTCACAGACAATTATTGAGTCCCCCCACTAGGTGACCCATGCATAGAACATGATACCTCTCAGAATATACTGTGAAGATAGGGATGGTGGGATCCTACTCTTAACCCTCCATTTGTTTGCATGGCTTTAAAAAATGAATTAACCCTTATTTATACACATTTTAAAGGGTTTATCTTCAGATAAAGACCCGTGGTGGCATACTGGATTAAGATCTGGGCGGCTAAAGGAAGGTCAGCTGGTCAAATCCATCAGCTCCTTCTCAGCAGAAGATGAGACTTTCTGGTCCCCTAAAGATGTAAAGCCTCAGAAACTCATGGGGGCAGTTCTACCCTGCCCTAGTTATGGGGCAGAATGGCAGTGGGCTGAATATCTTTTAGATAATGCTTTTTTTAATGTATAAGAAATTTCCTAAAAATATCTGGACTCCAAATTACAATTCTTTCTCCCTTGTAAAGCTTTACTTCTGAAAAGGAATTTCACTCACAAGTGATTCCTAATGATTTACCTTGATTGACAACTGGACTGTTCCAGTTAGATGTCAGCACAGTTGAAAAAATTGCATAAAATGTGTCATGTGTTTTATTATGTTTTCTATTAAAGATTTAAGAACAGCACAGAGAAAAAGATAACAATAAGTAAGACGATTTCCTTAAGTTTACTTTTATAGAAACCACTTTCTGAATGAGGTAAGTGTAATTGCCAGTGCTTCCTAAACCCATTCTGAACACGTAGGAAAACACATAGGATCTCCCTGATCGACTATCTGATGTGTCTATGAAAACAGCTGCAATTTAAAGAAGCATTTGAAACGTTGTGGAAGCAGGGAATGAGCACAGCCTCGATTCACAATGGCCAGGACGTCCCTCTTGGAAATACTTGGAGGGCTGCTTATGGATGGCAGTTGATCATACAGCAGGTGACAGATTAAAGCCTCTTATTTAAAAATATCAAACGGTGTCGTGCTCTAAACCGTGCAACTGCACGGTTCTATTTTGCAGACTGCTAGAGTACAAGTTCCCTGAGTGGATACCTTTCCTTTAAAGAACAGAAATTGATTTTCTCACATTCTCAAAGCCTTGAAGTGCAAATTCAGTTACAAGGGTCTCTTTCTCGGTCAACTCTGTGAGAAGATCCTTGTCGTTTTTAGTTTCTGTAACCAAAAAAGCCAAACCAAGCCAAACTCACTGTCCTTTAGTCAATGTAGACTCAAAGTGACCCCCTGTGGGCTCCTGAGACTTAACTGTTTTAACCACTGCACCACCAGGACTCTGTAGCCCAGGTGTTGTTAATTCTTTGGTAATCTTCATGTGCCATCTATTTCCTTCTTCGGAATTTCTGCTTCTTTCCTTCTCTGTCTAATGTGCTCTTTGGAAGTCAGAAGTGATTCAGTTTAGAGCACATCCTAACCATACTTTCAAAGGAGGTCACATCCAAAAGTTTGGGTTTAGAATTTGAACACTTTTAGAGTCATGGGGGTGGGCCATGGAATGAGATGCACTTCTATCCATATCACGTAAGAAAATTAGACATATAATTAACTTTTTTTTCTTTCCTAATCAAATTATTGGTTTTCTTTCTTGAATGGGTTTGTTTACAACCAAAATAATCAATTTTTCCTCGACACAGTGAGTGGAAATGGGTAGAACAATGGACAGTGAATGAATCGATATGTTATGCCCACAGCAGATTAAATCTACCATCTAAGCAAGTCTGGGTATGACCATGAAAGTGCCCAGTCCCACTGGCCCTTTCATAGTTAAGACTCCCAGAACTGGACTGAAAATGCAGAGAAAGAACTTCATCCAGACACAAACATCCAGCACTTTCCACGGACTTTGCCTGCCCCTGTGACACACAGCCACATGGACACAATGTCACACCCATATGCTAAACGCTAAATAGAAGAAACCTCTAAAATCACTCAGCTTTCAAACAAGCCCTACCCTTCTTACTACCCTGCTGTGTTTCCTATTGGGAGCTTAATCAAAGCAGCACAGGGCCATTATTGCTCATACTGTCAGCCCCACTAATGCACTGAACAATAACACAAGAAGAAAGAAAGATAATGTGAACCATGCTAGCAAGTTCAAAACTTTGGGGCTTTATCTTTGCAACTGTACTCCTCCCAAATGAAATCATATTGGATCAAGTTAGGAATGTTCCTGTAATTTAAAAACAAAATACAAATAACATAGAAATGCAGAAAGATAAATGATACTCCATGTGGTTCCTTAATCAGCTTACTTTAGAGTGTTTGCACAATTCCTATGGTCTCCCTGATGTCAATTTTGCATTGGGTCATTTCCAAATTTAAGACAACGGGACCTTTCTAAATAAGATATGTGCTTATTTCAACAACGATTGTGCAATTTTGTGACACATTTGTTATCTTAAATAATAAGAAATTTATACACTAATGAAATGTGTTGTTTTCTGTTAATTTTTAACCTTCATAATAATATGTTATACAGATTTTGGAAGTATTAAATGCAGTCAGGATTCTACTTCTGGGAAAATAAATAGACCTTTTTCCTATTTTTACTGCTTCATAGAACTAAAAAACCTGATCAATACATAAAAAGCAAACACAAAAGACTCTGAAAGGTGAAAAGAAGAAATGAGACATTTTGGGTGAGTTTTTCATATACCATACTTGAAGCTAAATATAAAAATGGCACAGAAATACCAAAAAACAAGACAAAACAAAACAATAAAAGCTAATCTCTCAATTTAAAGACAAGAAAGGAATTCCAAGAACCTTACCTAAAATCTCTTAGAATTGATAAAGTTACAGGGTATCAAATTACATACAAATAAAGATCCACAATTCTATAGCTTAATCTCTATCATGTGAGGAAGAAAATTTTAAATATAATCTCATTTCCAATCAAAAGGGCCTAGTGGCATAGACAGGTAAGCATTGAACTGCTAATCAGAGGTCAGCGATTCAAAACCACCAGCCACACCATAGGAGAAAGATGAGGCAATCTGCTCCCGTAAAGATTGACACTTTCAGGAATTCCGTATCGAGTAGCTCTCTACAACTCTGCATTAATTCAGTGGCCATGGGTTAGAACTGTTTAAAAAAGACGTCAGAAGATATTTTGGGCTTAAAGTTTAATGATTAAAGACTATTTTTCACATATGTGTGAAAGTATTACAATATCTTAATTTCTTTTCCTTATAATAAATGGCAGTATATGGTACAGTGATATTGTTCTTTTCATGATAATTCTTTGTACTCTACTACTATGTGTGATGGTAGTATATACTTAAGTACTTTGTAGTGCACACACTGCTATTGAGTTAATTCTGATGCGGAGCAGATCTACTGCAGAAGAGGATGGACCTTTGGGCTTCGAAGCTTGGAAATCCTTTGTAGAGCAGTAGGTTCCGTCCTTCTCCCTGGGAGTGACTGATGGTCTTAAACTGCTGACCTTGCAGTGAGCCGCCTAGTGGGCAATCCACTCTACCATCAGTTATACATATACCTTTCTTATTGGTTTAGTTTGAAAAATATTCTTTGAATGTTTCTTCCATGTACAATTTATAAGAATCTTGAATTATTTTTGCTTTCTTTAGGAAAAGTATTTCATTTTTGTGCAATGTGCTATCTCAATATATTAAATTTGGAAAATTATTAGCTTCATGTTTAATTTTTCATCAAGGAAAATGTTGAGAATCATTATTTAAGAAACCTTAAATAAATGTATGTGGGCTTGACACAATGGATATATGTGTGGATTGTGATGAGTTGTATGAGGCCCAATAAAATGATTTTAAAAAAAGAAAAATGAAAACAAAACAAAAAAGACATAAAAAAGAAAAGAAACCTGAAATAAAACCATATGTTTCTTCGTAATTATGTGATCTATAGTTTTTAAAAATTAAATTGTAATTTTTGATTATGGGATGAATACAAATTTATATATATTGATAATGTGTATACATATTGATGAGTAGCATTCTATGATATGACTATGTTACTGTTTGTTTAAACATTCACCAATTGATACAGATCTGGCTTATGTAGATTTGGGCTATTAGGAATAAAATCCTATGCAAGCAATTTTGTGTGAACATTAGCGTTCATTAATCTAGGATAACTGTATGCACATGAATGCAATTGGTCGTTTTCATAGCGATCTGCAGTAGCTAGAGAACATGTTGAACTATTTTCCTGAGTCGTGAGTGTTTTGCATTCTGATATCTCCATTTCCTTGCTAAGTTTGATGGTGTCATTTTCATTTTATCTTTCCTGTGGGCATTTGGTGAGATCTAATTTCGGTTGTAATTTATAATTTTCTTTTCTTTTATGATCATTTCATTGGGAGCTCTTACAGATATCATGGCATTCCATAGTTCATTCACGTCAAACAGGATTATACACTTGTTACCACAACCAATTTCAAAACATTCTCCTTTTTTACCTCCTTGATGTCCACTCCCTTTTAGCCCTCCAAAACCCTTATTATTGATAAATATATATGTATGTATGTATTTTTTGTCATATCTTACAATATATCCATTCACCTACAATTCTGCTATTGGCTCTCCTAAAGTTGGGTTATATAATGAGTGAGATTGAAAATCTTCTCATGTGGTAATTTTTTCATCTGTATATATACCAACTCCTAATTTATTGGTTGGCTCCTTATGTGATATTTTGCATTAACAAAATAGTAAAACATCTTCACATTTTTGTTTACAAATTTGTTTTAGCTATTCTAGTTTCTTTGTATTTCAATATAAGTATTAGAATAAACTTTATCTAAAAAATCTTGCTGGAATTTTGACAGAATTTGCATTAAACCTGTGTATTAACCTGCAGAGAATTAAGGTCTTTGTTATGTTGAGTCTTCCAATCCATGAACAGAGCATATTTCTCCATTTGATTTTTCAGTGGTGTTTTGTAATTTTCAGCATATGGGTCTCATACATGTTTTGTGAGATTGGCACTGAAGCATTACAATTTCTGAGTGATTGCAAGTAGTTTCACATGTTTCCACTGCCATTAGGTTGATTCTAATTCATACCAACCCTATACAGGGGTTAGAGGATTTAAGTCTTCCAGAGAGCAAATAGCATCATTTTTCTCCCATGGAGGTGCTGGTAGTTTCAAACCACTGAACTTGTAGTTAGAAGTTCAGTGCTTACCTGTCAGAGCCACTAGGCCCTTTGGATTGTAAATGGTATTATATGGTGATCCACAGTACATGTGGATTACAAAAATAGGAAAAACCTGCCTGTCTCAGTCTGTATTGACTAGAGAAACCAATTCATAGACATATATATATATATGAGATAGAGATAGAGATAGATATACACAAGCTTTATATTCAAGGGCAATTGGATATAGAGAAAACATCCCAGCCCAGTCCAGACCAAGTCCATAAGGCAAGTATTAGCCCATATGTCTGATACCAATCTATAAATTCCTCTTCAGACTCATGAAACACATGCAATGATGCCAGATGCAGGACAATCACAGGCCAGTGGGTGGAAAGTCTGTGGATCCCATGGGAGGTGTAAGCATCTCAACGCTGACAGGGCTCTCCATGTGGCTCCTCCAGCTCTGAGGCTCTGGGTGCCATCAGCCTGCATCCATGTGGCTGGTCAACAAGAATTGTCTTCTAAGGAGTGAGCATATGCCCCACCTCCAAGGAGCTATTGCTCTCCTTGGTGCCTCCAAGTGGGGTCTGAAAGCTGCTATCTGATTGACAGGCTAGACTCCACCACTTTACTCTTAATCTTCTCAAATTGACAACAGATTAGTAACTACCACACTGTCATATCTCAAATAATTGGAATATGGTTAAGAACACATTGTAGACTATGAGAAATAAATATATACCAAATTTCAATTTAAATGATAATTGGGTAACTAAAATAATGAGAAAATATATTTTAAAACCATATAAACATCAAAGTTGATGCTAATTATCTTGTGTTATTTGCTATATAGACTTAATTATATACCCTACCCAAAACAAGTATTATAGACTATTTAGTTAACCTAGAAAGCATTCATATTATTTTTTAATCTTTGAAATGGTAAGAAAATTTACAGAACAAATGATGACCCAATTGTCCACCACACCCCAAAAAACTGCAAGCTCAGCAGAATCAAGTAGATTCCTAATCTTAGTGACCGTGTTATACTAATGAACGTAACCAGTTTCTTTCAGGAAATATAAAACATTTAAAATAAAGACTGGAACAGATAAAAAATGAATAGTTACATGCTGAAAGGGATTTATTTTAAGAAAATAATATTGTAATTAACAACAAAATCATAAATATCATTCAAGAGCATTTATAAAAGTATTACTTCTATAAAAATAAAATTGTCTATGAAGAAAAAGCGCCATCTCCCTTTTGTCCCATGGCACAAAACTGGATGATCGCGTTTGATCTCTGGTGAGCAGACCTGCCCAGCGTCAGGCCGTGTAAGGACGGGAAATGGATGGCAGCACCCGGAGAGCAACGCGAAGGATGCTTTCAGAAGCAATGATGCTCTAAAGGTTTACACATTCTTAATCTAATTACCCAACTTTTGTCAATTTTTTTCTCCCCAAATACTCATATTCTTATATGCTCAGATAATTTAAAAAAAGAAAAGTTCAACACTGGGAAATGAGGAAGCAAAGGATGGAAGGCAGTATCCCGATATGGAGGGACTGCGATCATAAGGATGTAAATAAGGTAAAATTACGTACAGCGAGTTCAATGCACGCAAACAAGTGTTTTTCCTAAAGAACATTACAATTTATTTAAGTTTTATGTGGAATTATAAACAAAAAAGCCATCGAAATAATGTTTTTCACAGGAAAAATAAAGAGCATTCGTGACAGTTTAGGTGGCATCTCTTACTGTTTTCTTGACGTGTCTGCTTCCTGCCTCCACCGGGAACGACACTGTCGTTCTCTTTATTGACCAGACTGAGCTGAGAGCAGTCGCTCAGCTTCCAAGAGGCCAGCTGTCATGGGAATGTCCATCAACCTCACCATTGAACTAAAAATTTACTACGATTCATGTCATGCAGTAAACTTTACTCCTAGAATTTGACGTGCAAGAGATTTTCAATCAGTTCCATATTCATTTCTAAATTTTCTAAGCGCTACATTATCCAAATGGAATCATTTTTCCAAGCAAATCATCATGGAATAAATGACTGATTCTGAACCTTGATAAGGAGCAGATAAGTAGAAACACGTGTTCCACCTCCTCACTTATCAGAATATTTCTCCTGGTAAATGAAACTATAGATTTAAAAATGAAAGAATTTTATAAGCAAACTGTAGAATTCAGGATGTTATTGGTGACACTTCTATTTTACTCATTTTTCTTCTGATAATAGCATATTAATTTTCTTGCAATAGTTTTCCTTTTCATATGAAGTTGAGAATATTTTGTATCTCCATAAAAATACTGTTAAAATGCACTTCAAAAATAGACCTCGATAAGAACATTTCCAGAATAACACTAAAAAGGGCACCTAATATTTATTAATTAGGCAGTGCAAGATCAGCCAAAATCATAATTTTTTACTTGGCAGCTTTTACTGTCTCTTAAAATATTTATTTGTTCCACACAAATACACCCAGCTTTGACGGAAACAAACGTGTTTCTCTTTTAAAGTAAAATAACTGTTTAATACTGATAATGGCTGTAAAATTCTTCCTTCGAAAAGAAAAGAGATATTATTTTAAAACCGTCCTTCTTTGCGCAGAAAACTTTGAACTGAAACTGAAAAGCATTTATGTCCTTTACACAAGGCTAGCATTTTTTTCTGATTAAGTTGCTGTATAGTTAACAGCAACCCACAGGTAGGGTTGATCTGGAAGCAGGTCACCAGGCCTTTCATCGGTGGTGCCTCTAGGTAGACTCAAACTCGCAATCTTAAGGTTAGCAGCTGCGTATGTCTACCGTGCGCATGAAGCAAGGACTTCTAATCAAGGATAACTCTGCACAAATGTGCCAACACAAAGTGTCACTCTCGGTCAAGACACTGGTCACTGGCTGACTTCAGGGGAGGATCCCTGAGACAGGGATCAACTGGAGGCCCGCTTTCCTTGTATGCACCATGCCCATTAGGTTTTATTTTACCACAGGTAGGCATTTCTCACTTAAATTAACCGATCAATAATTTTGAAAATCATTAAAATTACCATCTGAGGCAAGACTTTCTCATTCAGACCATTTTTTCCTTAGTCTGCATTTGAGATAAGTTCTACTTGGAAATATTTGAAGGGGAAAAAACAACTGTTCTTAACTCAGTGATTTATGGCTCTGCCCGCCTCTGGGTTTGGTATGTTCAGGAATCTGCAAGTAGTTATGTGGCCGCTGCTGGTTTGCTTCCGTGGTTGTTACTGATCTGCAGGGAATGTACACTGGGTCGCTCCTAAAATATCCCAGTGACTTATTTGCTTTTGTGAAAAATGGGACCCATCATTCTTGCTGCTTTCTCGCCTATAGAGGATATTATAAATAATTTATCAAAGACATTTTGGAATGTTCATTGTTTTGCCTGGAAATGAGTCTGGGATGTGATCATGACCATCATGGTAAAACAAAAGGTAAAAGAAAAAATCCAACTTAAAAAGTAAATGTTATGTCTATTAATAAGTTTGAATTCATTATGGTTCTCAAGATAAAGATAATTTTACTGATGATTCTGGATGTTTTGAGACTGAAGGAAACCTAACAACGAGAGTAATAGATACTTCTGAAGATAAAAATCCTGCCTGGACCCAGCAGGATCAGAACAACAGCAGAAAGCAGTTAAAGCCCCAAACTAGGCCATGCCACCGTGTTTCTCCATCGCATTTTCCCAAAACCTCAGTATCATGAGTTCCTCTGTTGCTTCTTTTTCACATTCCTGTGTATAATTATTTAAGTGGCTATGAAAGATTTGTGTGTGGGTATAATACAAAAATTGTGATCTCTTACTGGGGCAGATACAAACTATTAACATTTTGACGTCGATAATGACTGGGGGGCTTCTTCTGTATAATTAGCAGCATTCCTGGTCTGTACTCATTCCTCTCAGTAGCAGTACCCAGCAATGGCAAAACAACAACAACAAATCATTTCTAATAATTTCTGAAGAAAAACCAGGAAGTTCTGGTGGTGTAATGGGTTACCCATTGCTTTTTAAATGCAAGGTCAGCAGTTCAAAATCATCAGGTTCTCCTTGGGAGAAAGATGAGGCTTTTTTTCTTGAGTAATAAAGATTTACAAACTAGGAAAGCCAAAGGGACAGTTTTATAATGTTCTTAAGAGATGCTAATTAGTTGGAATTGATTCAATGGCAGTGAGACAAGGCATTAAATGAGAATTTTCATTGAGTCAAAACTTAACAATACTAGTTAATTAAGTTAACTTAGTTAAGTATGTAGGGTTAGGGTTAGGGTAAAAAAAAAGAAAAAAAAACTTAGTTAAGTATGATCAGCTTTTGGTTTATATTTCACTGTAGCTTTCTGCGGAGGTGTAGATACCTATCAATTAAGTTATGATTTTAAATATCTGATTGCTAATATTCTGAAGCCCATTTCCACATGCTTATGTCACTTAGAGATCAAGTACCTTTCCATGTATTTTGGCCAACTTCTTTCCTTCTGCTGCTTTGCTTTATCAATTATACTTACATATGTTCGATACGAATCACTTGTTGGCTGTACTGTTGCAAGTATCTTTCCCCAGTGTTTGATGGCCATGTTCACTCTCAATAGTTTCCCTTTGAAACCATGCTTAATTATAAAGTCTTTATAGATAGAGATTTCTCCTATGTTTATAAACTCTCTTCAAGGACTTAGTAATGTGAGGTAGAAGTAAAGCTTACTTATATCTGCACAAAGAAAAATTATTGGAAAGATTATTTTTTACACTGATCTTCAGAGTTGTACTTGATCAGCTGTCTGTAAAGATAGTAACCTATTTTTGAGGTATCACTGCTATCTCACTGGCCATTTACTAGCACACTGCTTAACTGCTGGAACTTAATAAAAGAAGAATGAGTCTTGTTATTTTTTCCTTCTTCAAGAGAGAATATTAGTTATTTCTTATCTTTATTGCCCATACTTATTTTAGAATCAGCTTGCTAAATTCTACAAATGGATCTCAGATTTTGATACTTATCTATACATTAGTTTGAGAACAAGTTCCATCTTTACTGAGTTTTATAATCCAATCCAAAACCAAACTCACTCCCATTGAGCAAATGCTGACCCATTGCAACGCCCCCTGAGTTTCGGAGATGCTAACTGTTTAAGCGAATCGAAAACCCAGTCTTTCTCCCACGGAGAAATCAACCATGAAGATCGCAGCCCAACACATAACCACTACACTATAGTCCATTCTTCTTCATATGTTCCAATTTTAAATTCTCTCAATTGTGTTTTATAATTTGGGGCAATTTTGTAATAATTTCCATAAGTTTTATAAACATTCTTTCAGAAATTTGCCTTTTATTTGTTCCTGGTATATATAAAAACAATGTCTTTGTCAGGAGGGGATCCTCAATGAATAACCGACTTCTGATTTACCCAGGTAAAGGGGATGAGTACAACTGAAATTGTGTGTGTGTGTGTGTGAGAGAGAGAGAGAGAGAGAGAGAGAGAGAGAGAGAGAGAGAGAGAGAGATTTGGTGGAAAGCTTACAAAGCATATTGATTTTCCATTCAATAATTCATACACATTTTGTTTTGTGACTTTGATTGCAATTATGACAATATAACAGCCCTATGGCCCTCTGTGCATTGGCTGCTCTGAGCAGGAGTATTGTCCTCAGTGCTTCATGGACCAGGATTTGCTCCACTCCCTCTCCCTCCCCTTCGTTTGCTCCTGTGTGCTCTGATCAGACGTGTCCCTGTCCCTGAGCTGTAGCTTCAGTGCTGTCCTCTGAAGTAAATTCTTCTGGGGGGCGGTGGGACTGTCCACATAGTTGGGATTTAGGCAGGCCCCTCAGACCTCTGTACTGGTTCCCTGCTTCCTGCCAGTATGTTGCATTCACATCTTGGTGCACCAGGTTGAAGTCTGGTCCCTCTTTCCCTGTGGCGATACAAACAACACCCTCCCTTTGGCTGGGTTAGTGCCTGTTTCCCTGACTACCAATGTCTTTTTTTTTTAACCACTCCTTTTTAGTTAAGCCATGGTATTTTCAATTATCTTATATGCGTGTGAAAGTTGTGTATTGAATAAGGAAGACTAAAGAAAAATTGACCCATTTGAATTATATTTTGGTGAAGCATATAAAAAATCCAGCAGACTGCTAAAAGGACAAACAAATTTGTCTTGGAAGAAGTCTGACCAGAATGCTCCTTAGAGGCAAGGAATGCAAGACTTGATCTTCAGTAATTTGAACAAGTTATCAGCAGAAACCAGTCCCTGAAGAAGACCATGATGCTTAGTTACGTGGAGGGACAGTGCAAGAGAGGAAGGCTCTCAACCGGAGATGGATTGACACTGTGGCAACCACAACAAGCCCAAGCACAGGAACATTGTCAGGCTGGTGCAGGGTTTCATTCTGTTGTGCATGGGGTCACTCTGGGTTGGAACTAACTGGATGGCATCTAACAACAACATCAAACCAGTAAGTCTGGTCCCTTTATAACTTCTGCTTTTGTTCTACATATTTTCCCCACTCTGCCCCTTCTCTGGTAAGCACTTACAGAGTGGTTGGTAGATGGTGGCCAGACACCACCTAAGCTTTCTGATCTCAGGTATGTGAAAATTGTGGTTTGCAAGGCTCATTGGACTCCTGGACTATCGATTTCCTTTCGTTTGGGATATTGCTCATTCTGCTTTGCTCCCAGTGAAGAAAGACACATGTTTGCACCTTAGACGGCAGTCCACAAACTTTTGCTACTCCTCAAAGTAGAATATAGAACATGGTCTTTGTGGATTGTGTTGTTGCAATTGACCTTGGTGTTCCCAGCGACGATGATCCTGAGCACCCTGACCCAGCACACACGCAATATATCCATGTGCAGAATATTGTTATTACTATTATTTCATCATCGTGAATGGAAGTGTTATCATCATTGTTTCACTCTTGTTCCTCTGATTATTTTTCTTTTACCTTCATTATCTCTATTCTCATCCTCCTTAGTGTATATTGCGTTTCCTTACACCTGAGTGAATAAATGTCTACCTTCTAGTGACCTTCGATGTTTCTTTCTGTGTATAAATCTTTTCATGATTTTTACAATACTGTTTTCATCAAACACTAGTCTTTTGTGATTAATTGTTCTTATCAAAATGTCCTCCAGGTTTATTTATGTCAACAATTCTCAACCTGTGGGTCACGACCCCTTTGGTGATTGAATGACCTTTTCACAGGGGTCACCCGATTCATAACAGTAGCACAATTACAGTTATGAAGTAGCAACAGAAATAATTTTGTGTTTGGGGGTTTACCACATGAGGCTCTGTATGAAAGGGTTGTGGCATTAGGAAGGTTGAGAACCACTGATGTATGTCATGAAGTGTTTGACATATTCATTGTTATTCTTTAATATTTACATAATATTCTGTTGTGTGTATATACATGGGAAGATGGCATGGAGGCCATATCTGCCCTCTTTCTGTTTCACTAGGGGAACCGAATATAATTAAATATTAGTCTGTGTTAGACTGAGTTTTCTAGAGAAACAAAACCAGTGACACTCAAATATGTACAAGGAAGGAATTTAAACCAAGAAATAAAATTAATCATAGATCAGCCCACACATCAACAGAGTGGGTCATATGGTAAGCTGGAAGCATTTAACAACTCACACTGCTTCTGGCTATCAAAGTAGGAAACAGGAGGATAAGCCAAGAGACAGTTTGGTGGAGGCTGAGTTGAGTGAATCCAAGGTGAGCAGGCTCTGTGGCAGACTGTCAATAACTCCCTGGGTTGGCAGGACACATGGCAGGCTGCTAGCCCAAGTCCCATTTTCAGGATCCAAGAAATCAGGGGAAAGAAGAGAGAAAGTCAGCTTTCCACAGCATCTATTTTTAGGTACGAAGTAGGCCAGACACCTGATGAGACAGCCTCAGGTTGTGATCTGAACCTTGACCAGGAGATCTTACTGACATAATACTGAGGATCTTGGCCCAGCCAAGTGGACACAAAACTGAACTCTCACACAGCCCAAGCCTCATTTCCATGAACCACATATCAGACATTGCTCCCAAAGTCTGCTCCTTACAGCATTCTACTTCTCTTCTGATTCTATAATCCATTTCACTGACTACATAGAACTCATAGCTAACACTTAAAATTATGGAATTTATTAAGGAAGTTAGTAGTTTACAAGTCAAGGTCAGAATTGTTAAAGATACAGTTCTATCGTGTGAAGCACTACTTTCCAACCATGCTAGCAGTCAGATTAGCCTCACAACCACATTGCCCCTTGTCCTTTGCTTTGCTTAAGCAAGAGGTGCCAACCTCCTTTAGCACTACTGATGCCTGAAAGCACTCAGAGTTACTTGGCCCAATAGCCAAGAAGTCCATCACTGAACCTAGCGCTCTTTTAGTGACCGGCAGGACTATTTGCTAAAGAGACTCCCTCTTCCCCATTTAATGAGTTTCTGTTCTTGGTAAAAGATCAGCTGTCTGTGGGTGAATGGATCTATGTCTGGGTTATCAAGTCTGTTCCATTTTTATAAATGTCTGTCTTTGTACAAGTTACAGACGGTTGTTACCTGTTGTGGTTATATAACAAATTTGGGAATTAAGATGTGTAAGGCCCCCCACCTTGTCTGTCTCCTTTAGTAGTGTTTGGTTTACCCATGAGCTAATTCCCTGTCCTCTCAGTAAAGAATGGTGATGAACTCTGGACCTGCATTTGAGTCATCGTCACATTTTCACCATGAGTGTGGCATATTCTTACACATCTGCAGGGCTCCTTTGCTTTCTTATAGTGGTGTTCTGTAGGTTTTTTTAATGTAATTATTTTACATCTCTTGTTAGATTTTTCTAACCATTTAATAGGTGAGGTGGCTATCTTAAATGGTATTGCTTTTCTGATTTATTTTTCAGCGTTTTCTTTCTAAGTTTAGAATAATTTTACTATATGTTATATATTAATATACTATTCTATTATTCTGTTCTAATATACTTGTAATTAGTCTTCTATTCATAGAATTTACTTTTCTTATTGAATGTCCAGGGTTGTCTATGCATAGGATCGTATCATCTGTAAATATAGTTTTCATTCTTCTTTGCTAGTGTGCATGCCTTTTCTTTTCTTTTCTGGCTTGGTTGCTTCACGCAGAGCTTCTAGTACGATAGTGAATAATAATGGAGACAAAGGACATGTTTCTATATCTCCTTTGTAAGGCAAATGTTTTTTCTCTCTCTTCATTATTGATAATGTTGGTTGCTGGCTATGTGTTTGTTCTCTTAACTCTGCTAAGAAATATCTCTCCTGTTTTTATTTTACTAAGTATTTTTATCCGGAATGGGAGGGTTAGGATTTTGTCAAAATTTTATACCAATCACTGTTTTAGCAACAATTAGTATGATCACATGGCCCTTTCCCTTTGTCTTTTATACTTTTTGGGGGGTGGATTATATTCATTGTTTTTTTTTTTAATGTTGAACCATCCTTGCAAGTTTACAATGAGTTTTGTTTGGTCAAAATGTATTACTTTTTCATGATATTGAATTGTATTGGCCACATTTTTAAGAATATTTGCATCAATAGATACTAGAGATATAGATCTATAATTTTTTTAATTTTCTTTTTCAACAGTAATTTTGCCTCTTTTTGATATCAAGAGTGATGCCCGATTCATACAATGATTTCAGGATATTCCATCCTGTCCTGCAATAGCTTGTTCTCTGCTCTTCTCTGACTGTTTGGTAAAATCAGTTAATGGAGTTATCTGGGGAGAAATTTTTTATTAGTGTTGTTTTGCAGAGTTTTATAAAGCTAGTTTGATTTCTCTCTCTCTCTCTCTCTCTCTCTATCTGTGTGTGTGTGTGTGTGTGTGTGTGTGTGTGTGTGTTTAAACCATTCACATTTCGGTCAGGTTTTTTGTTGTTTGGGCAAATATTGTGTTTCTAGAAATTTGTGCACTTCTTCGTAGTTCTCCATAGTTTCTGGGTGACACAAACAGGTGAACAGTTAAGCACTTAGCTATTAGCTGAAAGGTTGGTTATACAAACTCAACCAAAGCACCTTGGATATCTGGTCTGGAATTCTGAATATGATGAGTCCATTTAAAACCCCATGGACCAGTTCAGCTCTGACACATGCAGTTCTCCAAGTCAGGATCACCTCAGTAATTCAGATGCCAGGACCCTATGTCTTAATTTTTTTTAATTATAAAATGAGTTTTTAAATTGGAAGTTTTACTTTTTCCATTTTATATTTCAATGTCAAGATTCAGTGTATAGGAATAAAATAGATATTATATATGTATCTTGTATTCTTCATCCCTGAGGAATATTTTAGTTAAGTTTAATAGGTTTTTAGTAAACTACTTGATAGTCTTTATATACAAGATCACATCGTCTGTGAAAAGAGGTCATTTTACTTCTGCAGTCCCAATATGGATATGTTGTTGTTGTTGTTGTTGCTATGTTACGACCTCCAGGACAACGTTAAATAAGAGTGGTAAAAATGAACCTTGTTTCTTCTTCCAAATCTTAAATTAAAAGCATTTGTTCTCTCATTGTTTAGCAAAGGCTCATCATAGGCCCCCTTTACCAGATTCATGAAATTCTTTTACTTTCCCAGTTGAATCTTTCCTTTTGTTTAGGACTTAGGCTGACTTTGCCCATGTGTGAAGTAGGTTGGAGTCCAACCTTTTAGGTCAACCTGACGGTGACGCTTCTTTAGCATGATAGGCTTTCTATACACAAGACTGATCAATTGGCCTCCCTCTCTTGCCCTTTGCCTTCCTGCTTGCTTGACTTCTGGGGCTGGCAGCCCATGTGACCTGCCAATCCTGGGAGCTACCCTTTCCCTGCTACAGTCCTGCCCATCTGGGATCCATTCAATGCTGGACCCATTGGCCAATGATCTCTCCATTTTCCTGATTTGCCTTCCTGCTTTCTGGCCAGCAAATGCATTCTCCTGAGGATGAGCGGCTCCAACTGGCACTCATCCATAGACTCAAGTTGGACTGGACTGGCTGATTACTGGCTATAATTTTCTTTGATAATATAAAGTTATTTCTTATACATTTAGGCGTCTCGCTGATTTGGTTTCTCTAGAAAATCCAGCCCAACACAATTTGGTATGGAAAGAATAGGGCCTAGAAAAACAATTTATAGGGACAGAAGTCTGGTTTGGGTTTCTGTGGAGATGGATTCTTCTTCGGATTGCCAGAAGAGGTCAGATATGATCTCCACATGGGCTCCTCAGTTAGCAGGCGGACGGGGGACCATTGTCTTAGCTCCAAATGCCTGTGAGAGAAAGAATGAATGGCCATGGAAGATGAAACTGGATTTTTGAACAGTTTCAACTGCGACTTGGAAGAGAAAAGTAGCTTTTGAAATTTCCTGTGACAAAGTGAGGCAATTTAAACAAGAGGGCTGATGGAAGACCAGGATACACCCTGCCACCGGCCCAAAGCCATACACACATGCATAAAGCAGTATAAACCTGAACAATATTGAATTGCGATGTTTTAAAAAAGATTGTTTTGGGCTGACAGCTATTCTTTAGCTTGCTCTACTAAGATGATTCCGATGTTCCATACCTACTGTTATAGACATAATGTGTGATAGAAATGAATATCAGAAGCCGTGGTTAGAGAGAACTTATAAATCTGCACTTTAGCCTTTGCAATAGGATTGAATAAAAGAAGAGAGAGAAACTGCCCAGAAGAAACAGGTGTTTGTTTTCAGCCAATATAAAGAGGTCTTAGAAGGGCTAAACTAAACCTAGAGAAGGCATTCACATTTGAAAAGACACATGGATCCACCTAGACCTGCTCGGACACTGAAGGGAGGGGGAGGTGCTAGTGGGACTGGTTTGACTTTTTGAACTGGGGTGAACGAAAGTAGTTGTCTATGGATGCACCTAGGCTGACAAAGTCTGTGCCCATCAGCGAACACCTCCTGCTAGGACTGAAAGTCAAAGGGAGTCTGTGGGCAGCTTAGTATGCTGGCAAGTTGATCACCCAGATTCACTGGATGAGTGGAAGTTGGGGACTGGGGAAGTGAAAAGGTAGGTTTAAAAGACTTTTACCCATACACCTGATCCACAGAAACTATAGAAGAGACAAGAGGGGTGTCTGGCAGGTCCGAAGTTTACAAAGAGTTGGCGGGAAACTCAACCTATGGTATGACCTAGCCCGAGGGGGCTAGAGTTGATGAAATATGTGAAGGGGCCAGAGAGCCTGAAGTGAAGGCAGGTTCCTGTGAACTCTCAAGCCTGGCCTAACTTGGAATAGCTAAGACAGAGGTGACTAGAACCAGACTGGAGGAAAAGAAAGATATCTCACCCTGTGAGCTGGTGTATACAGCTTGGAGTGTTGGTAAGTGTCCTGATCTACATTTAACCTTGCTTATGGATGAAGAAACACAACGTTCCTACTGGAAGGGGGATTCTTCACACCGAAGAACAAGATTGTCTTCTCAGATCACTGGATTGATAGGAATGAGTATTTCAGAAATTGGATATCCAAAATGAGGAGGGATAAAGGCATTTTAAACTTCGATGAGTGTCTCAAATAAGTGAAATAAGGAGGACTCCCTACTTAAAAGTTTTCTTTTTCCCTAATGTGTCTGGGGAAGAGGGGGGGTGCTGATATGATTACAGGATTCGGGTGTAGGTGACTGTTCACAAAATCATAATTTTTAGGAATCATATATTTTCACAAAATTTAAAATGCAGATAGGGTTTGTGCATTTTCACTAATACACATGTTAGTTGCATTCTTTTAGACACAAGTGTGCTTTTTATTGTCTTTGTTTGATGAGTTTGGATGATTAAAGAAATATGTACAGAGAACAAGTGGGCCAGAAATGAACAGGGATGGGAGGGTTTCTATCATCTTGTTGTACCTGCATGAAAGAGGCTCCCTGGTTCTACTAACTTGAGTATCCCATGCAACCATTTAAAATTCCCATAAAAGCAACATTTAAACAGGATTTTTGCTCAAGGAAAAGATTATGAAGCCTTTCGAATAGGACTCTGTTTCGAATTATGCATCTGTTCTAATAGAGAATGTTTTTAAAAATAAAAAGATAGCAGGACAAACTCCTAGACCACCAACAGTTTTTACAAATAAAGAGTATCTGACATTCTTGAAATATGTTCCAAAATAGTTGTAAGATTACTGAATTTTCAAATGAACATCACTGAGGAAAATAAAATGTCTCCATCTCTGTGTTTATGTGTGCCCTTTCCTCTGTGGATTTCTGCAGTATGTATGGAAGAATGAGAGATTTTTGTCACCGAAGTACTTCACCCATTTCATGACATACCAATATGAATACACAAGAAACTCCTGGCACACCAACACATATGAAGTAATTCAAATCACAATATCAAATAAAAATAAAGGGAAAAAAATAGAGTTCAATACAATATTAAAGACCAATCCATTCTATACAGAGCCATAATACCTACTTTACTAGCAAATCTTTTTTGCTCTACATATGTGTGTAGAATTTTGTCTGAGATTTGCTTTTATTATAAGCTAGTAAAAAGACTGGGAAGTTGTCTAACTCTTACCACTTCAAACTATCAAAATAATTAAAATAAAACCTAGATTTATGCAATGATTAAGAGTTTAAGTTTTAAGTTTTCAAGTTCTAAAAAACTGAGAAGGGATATCCTGTGAAGCCCATGTAGATGATAAGAGCATATGAAATGTATGACGTCTTTTAAAATATGGGTGTTCGCTCTTAAACACAGAGAAAGCTCTTTCTATACTAGGGCAGAATCCAAAGAAAAATCTGATGATCTTCCAAAATTAGCCAATGAAAATCTCAAGAATCAGAATACTGTTCAAGATGTCAGAGCATCCAAAGAGGCTCACCCTTAAAAAATGTTTGGTAAAGTGAAGAGCCTGCAAAGATGAAAAACTCTGACTGTGGTAGCTACATTTGTTGTGCCAACTAGACTTCCATAGGAACCTTTGGGCAGAGTTTAATCAGGTTGCAGATTGATTGGAGGGCGAGCTAAAGACAGCATCCTGTCTCTCTTTCTCCCTGGTGATCAGACAGTGTGTTGTTGCTTGAGCTACTTCTTTGGCTCAATTGTGTGCTGCACCTCCTGTGGGCTGAGCCAACTCCATGCACCGTGGCACTAAGGCTTGAGGCTCCTTTGAGATGTGCTTCACAGGGCTGCTTGAGTTTGAGATCCCATTGGGCCTGCTTTGCTGGACTCCTGGCATGACTGAAGACAGTTGATGCCCTGCCCTGCCTCTCTTGCCTGAGGTCAGACTCCACTTTCTGCTTCCTTGACCTTGGACCGGCAGCCGGAGAGAACTGAAGGACCTTTCCTATATTAACTGTTCCACAAAACTGCACCTTCTGTACTGCTGTGTGGATGAATTAACTGTTATATTCCTTTTTGCTGTATAAACCTGTCATATAAATAGATGATGAGAGAGAAAGAGAGAGAGAGTGATAGATAAGTGTCCTGCTTTTATTTCTCTAGAGAAGCCTGCCTAACACAATAACACAACTGCCACAACAAGGGACTTACATATACCAAGGATCATGAACCTCATGCAGGACAGGGCAACATCTTTTATCCCTGTGATAAATACAGTCACTTTAAGTAGGCACAGACTTGATGACAACAAACTATGAGAGGGAAGGCTTTAAGACCCTAAGAGGATACGACGGTATTGGTTCAGGAACAGAGTTGGAAGGCCTGGCGTAAAAATGGTCTGGTGAGGTTACCTGATCTCCTTGAAATTCATAAAGAGGTAGGAGAATTAAGATACAGAGTCCAAGGCTGTTTCCTATAAAGGTATGAAGAGGGAGTTAGACATACCTTGGCTCGCCAAACTTTTCATCAATTCCAACACCAGCCATACCTGCTACACCAACCATATACAACCATACCATACCTTTTCATCAATTCTGACACCAACCATCCCTGCTACACCAACCGTACACAACCATACCATACCTTTTCATCAATTCCGACACCAACCATTCTACACCAACCATACCTCAATTTTTCTGCTGGTTTGATGCTTCATTCTCAGACTAAAAGGAAGAGGATACGGACAAGTAGGCTTCACTGATGTTACTGTGGCTATCAGAAGTGAAAGGTTGATTGGGGGTTGAGGAGAGCAAGAATCCAGTTTGGGTCATGAGGTTTTGAAAAGGTTGAAAGCAAATGAAAGCATGGGAAGAACAAGACATAACCTTAGCATGCACCAAGGTCTAAGAGAACTAATGAATAGATATTGTGTTGCATGTTTTTGCAAATTCCTTAGCTAGGTCTAGTTAAAATAAATAAATCAGATGGTTACAAAGAAAATATAAGACCAAAGTATTGTCATGAAGGAAATATTCAGATAGTTTACTGAAAATCTTGATTGAAAAAATACAAAAATAATTTCTGGAAATGGAATTCCCAGAAACAGTAAGATAACACCAGCATTTTCATCATGTAGCAAAGATCAAAATTTTTATTATCGAAAAAATCAGTAAGCCGACTCTAGTAGGCATCATGTTAATTTTATTTATTCCAAAGAAAACCGTGAGCAGTAAGCATGTGAGAAGACATGACAGAGATTGAAGTTGCTCATCCTCAGCTCTTCTATTCAAAGAGAACCCTTTGGAGATTGGAGGACACTGCTAGTTTTCTTTACAGTTACTTCAAACCCCAAACAAATAGCGTAAGTCAATTGTCTCAACTGGCCCCCATGGAAGCCAAGAATGCTTTAGGCTCATTGGAATTAGGGAGCCATATGGAACTTGCAGTGCTGTTATAACCTAGACAGATGGTAGCTGAATGGAGCCAGCCTGGAGGCTGGGTAAACACTCCAGTGGCCATGATCAGCCAATTAAGAATTGAGACTAGGGGAAATGTCATTTCGACTCCTGTAAGCTGTATCTGCTGCATGCATCCTTGCAGCCCTTTATAAGCCGGTTTCATAGTCTGTGATTCTCTAGAGACAGAAGAAATTATCTATTGACCTCTTCTTGTAGAAAGCACATGAAAGTTTGGTATTTTCCTTCTTGTCGAAGGTTAGAGATTCTGCTTATACTTGCAGAAAGCCAAAAAGACTAGGCTAGTTCTAATACTGTTCTCAACAAGACCAGAAGGAAACGCTTCTTTGATTTCTGGGATAGATTAATTCACCTAGGACTAATACATTCAGTAGGTAGCTTCTGAGCATCCTATCCCTCCCCAATCATGAAGTCTCTTTGTGGGTATATAATAGCAGCCATAGTCCCTGCTTTCCAGGAGATCGTAAAGAGCTAACCCCTGGCTTCCCCCTGCATATCCCTCTATCTGGGATTCAAAGGTAGTTCCATAAGGTGAAAAAACCCAGAAGAATTGTGTTCAAACATATTTTCGCAATCCAAATACTGCATTAACGTTATCATTTACTTGTTCTGCAATTGAAGATTGTAGTACTCTGCAGTTGGAACTTCCAAAGATAACTGAAACTTACCACATAATGCAATGATTTTTCATTGGTTTAAAGATTGTTATGGTAACTTTCTGAACCACATGAAGTATTTTTCTCTTCTCAAATAAATAGGCAGGTATAGTGAAAACATCATAAATGCAATTAATTTTTTTCATGATTTAGTATTATCAGAATGAATTTAATGAATGTATGTAGTTATTATACAGAAGTATTTCCACAGACTAATGATATGTGAAAATCCACTTGAACCTAAACCTATACCAGTGTCCTTTTAAATTTTTATAACTGGTACTCTTGTGATTATCATTAAAAAGATTTTCTAGAATTCCTCCAACTTCAATTAAATTACAAAAAATAGCGTTTTTTCCTAAATTACCAAGACTGCCAATAGTGTATATCAAATAATAGTAAATGAGCTATGACTGCAATCTCCCACATACTTCCATTAATATTCATTAATGAAATAGATTGTAGTTCTTTGTGGACCTTTTATATTTACTTTAAGTGATTGCATCAAGGAGCGAAGGTGGTGAAGGCCTTGACTGTACTCTAGACTTGAGAATGCCAGTGGATGACAATAATATGGATCAACAAGTGAGGAACACATGCTTATGATAGGCTGTTCACTGTAGCTGTACGTTAGTTTTATTTGCTGGTGTTAGAATTATGAACTACATTTAGAACTATTACTTTAATGCATGTTTTAAAATAATACTACAAGCAGATTTTTTTACAAGCATGTTTTATAAAGTAGATTACACAGTAGTTTTTCTAATGAATTTAAAAGGAATCCTTGACAAAATATTAACAAATAGATGTAAACAATGTATAAAAAAGTATAAACTACAAGGTAATAAGTTTCATTCCAAGATGCAAGTTTTCTTTCGCGTTTGCAAATCAGCTAATTATCTACAGGCTACAGAATAAAAATAATAGTACCAAGAAAATAGAGATTATATGGCCATATCAATTGATGCAGAAAGTGCATTTGGCAAATCTCAATACCCATTCATGAAACAAAGAAAACACTGGGAAGAGTGATAATATTTCTCAACTTAAAAAGCAATGTATCCCAAAACACCATAGCTAATATTATATGGAATGATGAGAGAATAGATCTTTTATCCCAACATGTGAAACAAAACAAGGATATTCACTCACTACTTCTAACTAGCAAATGTATATTGAAAATACATGCAAAAAACTGTAACACCCTAAGGAAAATCAAAGAAATAAAATGTCTAAATAAATGGACATATGTTCAATGTTCATTAGAAAACTCAATACTATTAAAATGTCCCTTCTTTGTAACTTGATGTGTACATTCTATGTAATCTCAGATCTGGACTGGTTCACGCAATGCTGAAGGAGGAAGAGGAGCAGAGGGAGAAAGAGAAAACAGAAGTTAGAGGATGTGCCACTTGTCAAGGGCACCTCACCCTGCTGTTCCGAGTTCTCCTCAAGCTACCTTCAAGATATCAAGGAAATGTAATATTGATCAACTTATTGACTAAAAGAATAGAGAGAATAAAGAAACAAAACTGAGGTCCAAGAAAGTGACTCATATAAATACAGTCAACTGATCTTTGACAAAGGGGCAAATCCAAATGAAGAAGTGTTTTCAACCAATTATGCTAGATAAATTAGATACCTTTATGTAGTAATCATTATTATCAACAGCTAGATAGATTGTAGACCATTTACAAACATTAACTTAAGCTCTATCATAGATTTAAATGTAAAACACAAACTTAAAAATGTCTAGATAAAACATAGGGGAAATCTACATGCATGGTGATATATGTTAATTTTAATACCAAAGCACAATATGTTAATGAAAACAAATGACACGTTAGACACAGTGACATATGTATAAGTAACTAACCTATTGTTACTTATTGTTTACATCACTGAGGTGACCTTAACATTGGTGAATATTCAATTTACCGATAGTTACTACTTAAAGCCATATAATATTTCATGAATATAATACTTGGATGTATTTCTGGCTTCCTCTATATAAAACAATATGGTTAGTAAATAAAGAACAAGCTTTATTATCATAATATATAGAAAGAATAAAGGATCTCAAAATGGCTAGTGGCTTGTTGAAGACATAGAGTTAGTCAGTGGCACAAATGAATGCAAAATCTACGTCTTCTAATCCCTAACCTAGCGCTTTGTCCAAAGCAGTGTACTGTTGCTGCAGTTAACTTCTAATTACCTTGCAAATAGTGAAACTGAAGGAGAGTAATAGGAGGGAAAAGTGACTGGAAATCTAATCACACTGCTGTAGACATGGCTAGTATACAAATAGTCTTTCCATGTTGTGAGGAAAAACCTGCAAGACCGAATAAGTTCCACAGTAAAAAACATATCCTTCCATATTAGGATTTTAAGTCATAATAGAAAGATAGGATCATGATTCTCCTCTCTTTTAATTGCAATATCTTGGGCAGATTATTTAACTTATCTAGGCCTCATATTTTCCATAAATAAAAGTATAATAAAAATAGCCTCTTTAGAGGCCTATCCTAAGGAAAAAGAATAAAAATGATCTCTTGCTCTTATTAAGAATTAATTAATTGGGAATCGTTACTGAATTGTTCTTGAAAATAATTTAACAGATATATTAACATAATAATATATTAAAATTCAAATTAAAATGACTCAACTCCAATAAACACTGAACATTTATATATATATATATAATATTTGCTTCAGCAAAACGTGCAACTTTTTGGAGAGCAGTCATTCTGTGGATAAGTAATTCATAAGCTTTGTTTCTCGTCTTGAGAAAGCACACAGCCAGCTGAAGCTTTGCTTTTCCTAAGAAACTAGTACCACCCTAGTAGCTGCTGCGCGAGCATGTAGGAGTCATTTAAATTCTGTACAGAGACAAATCTTGGTTTGGAGGCCCTAAATTCTAAACACTCAGCTGGTCAATTATTGATTTTTTTCCTTGTTGTTGGAGAATACAAATATTGATTCTGTAGTCCAATAAGTGAACTTAATGTGAACTTTTGATGAAGACTCTTTCATGGTAGTGATTAATGGACTGCAAAGATTTTGAAATAAAAACCTGAAACCACAAACTAGTCATTTAGTTGGCTAAATATTTTGTTTGGGTGCTCACGCCCAACCTACAGATACCCTTCTGTTGACCCTGTATTCCAAACGAGGAAGGAAGGGCTGGGGTTTTCGAGAGATTTGTGGTTTGGGTTTGGTCTGTCTATAAGAAGGGTTGTGGCCCACGGACTTAATGAAGTTCATCCTCCAAGTCTCTGACTGGCTGAACAGGAGGTTCTCACAGAAGCAAGTTGTGACAGCTGGAATTTGGCATCCACAGCCTCTCAGACCAGGCTTCTGATCCCAGACTGATAGTCTTAAAACCCTAAAGCAAGCTGTCACCATATTTGAAGTTTGTTTCAGCAGGCGCCAGGAAGGAATGTTACTGCCCCCTCACTGCTAGACAGGAGTCTCGTCCTAGCATAACTCTGAGGGACTTCTAGGGCCTTGGCTCCTGCCTTATTCAAGGATTAGGTTTCCCTATCCTTAGCAGGACGCTGGCAAAACCACATGTTTTGCTCAAACATATGGAATGAGCAATGTGCTTAGCAAAGACCCTGAAGGCAAATGTCAAAAGGCCATCACTGTATGAGAGAACTGTGCAGACTGCACTTGGGACAAGGAATTAGTCTGAACTTTGGGGAGTAGTTTAAGGAAAATCCTTTAAGAAAAAAAAATATATCTATATATATTCCACTTTTGGATGCATGGTACTCTTCAGTTTATATTTACATTTTATCTCATGCCAAAGAACACAGACTCATATTGATAACTGTTGATTCTTTAGAATGTAAAACTAAAGTGAATGATGCATGACCTTTGGCTCTATTCTCCAATCTTCAAATTTGCGTTATGTTTTATAGATAAAGCAGTATCTCTGTCGATAAAAATATGAAGAAAGCAGCAAAGAAAAACAGTTTGAATAATGTTTCTTTATTTGTAGTATCATTGAGGAAAATGACACAGATTTCAAAGTATCTGATTGGCAACAATTAAAGACCATCTAATAAATATGTAATGATACATAATTGTTCTTAAGTATTTTTCCATCTTTGTCTGTCTCTTGCTAGTGTTTGAACTTTTTCAATACTCCAAACTACTACAAGGTTACAGTCAGATTAATAGCAATAACAATAAATCCTTGTGGTGGTTGTGAGGATTTAATTAATAATATCAATACATCATTTTAAAACAATGCATTTATATAATGCCACATCACATGCATACAATCCATGCTCATATTTATTCAATTAAGATTGTAGCTTTTAAATGCCTATCAGAAATATTGGCTCATAAAACTTACATCACTATAAGAAACACTGGCTCGGGAATTAGATCGCGGAACGGTTAGTAGTAAGATGAGCAGTGTCAACTCAGCAGTGTAGCTGCGGGAGAAAGATGTGACGATCTGCTTTCTCAAGAACCCCAGCCTTGGAAAGCCCGTGCAGCAGTTCTCCTCTGACATATCGGCTTTCTGTGAGGGGAGAGCAACTTTACAGAAATGGGTGTGTATCCGAAAGATGGAGTTAAACAGGCAGTTGGAGTCAAAGGAAAATTATAGAGAGATCTTGTTCATTACTTAACATGGCCCCTCCAGTGATAGCCCCCCTTTTGTGGTGTATTGTAGTCTTGCCTCTGCATTCATGCTTCTGATCTCATTTTTGAAGGAGTTCTTTTTTATGCTAATGGGAAATGATGAAAGTGGAGTATATTTTGAGATGCCTACCTAACTAGAATCTGTGACTAAAGTCCCCAGTCTTTGTCTCCTTGGGGTATTTTCTGACAAAAGCAAAATCTATAGCTCCATCAAAACCATCATTGCAACCTCACCTTCCTAAATGTGCTGAGTGTCCCCATGATAAACACTCATCAGCCTCATTACCAACCCATCCCCCCAAAAAAAATGGTGGCCCAAGACAAGAGTAACATCTTGATATGAGTTCTGGCATGCTATGAGTTGGCACTGACTCAATGGAAGTGGGTTTGAGATTTTTTTTGTGTACTAAATATACTACCACTTTGTGGTATTTGGCATCTTGCTCGGTTCCCTCATCTGGCTTACCTGTCTGGTCTCTGATTCTTGGGACTTAATTTGCAAACCTGTCACCTAATATGATTTTGCCAGCTTCCACAGAGTCGTGGGCCAGAAGGAACCTACAGGTGAATGGATGGATTTCTAATTTGGGATTTACTGGTCACCACAATCGGGTGCACAATTCCCTTAGCAGTTGGTGAATGAGAGATGTTGCGACAGATTGCATAAGCCTGCATCATGAGAGAATGCACGAAGAGCAAGAATGGTTGTTGATACTACTTGTGTTAGTCTGGGTAGACGAGAGAAACAAATTTATAGACACTCCTCTGTATATAAGAAAGAAGTTTATATACAAGAGCAATTGAATATTGAGAAAAATATACCAGCCCAATCCAGAGCAAGCCCGTAAGTCCAACATCAGGCCATATGTGCAATGCCAATCTATAAAGTCCTCTTCAGACTCACAAAATACATGCAATGAAGCTGAATGCAGGAGGACCACAGGCCAGTGGGTTGGATGTCTTGTGGGTCCAGTGGCATTGTCAGCATCTCAGCTTACAACTACGTGGCTTCTCTGACTCCAGAGGTCTGGTTATATAAGGGTAGATCCATGTGTCTTCTCCAGCTTCCAGGGCATAGTGCAATGTGTCTTGTCAGCGGAGCATCTCTCAGGGAGTGAGTCTTGACAGAAAGTCTCCAAAGGAGTGAGTTGAGAGACTGTTTCCCATCTCTGAGGAGGAAATCCCAGAGTTCCCAGATTTCTCAGGAGAAGGCCATGCCCACACAGAGACCTCATTGGTTATATCTTGATTGACAGGCCAGACTCCACTCTTTCACTCATAATCCTCTCAAATTGACACCAGGTTATGTAGCTAGCACACTACTCCAGTGATAATGGAATGTTTTAACATTTGGCTAAGTTAGACTTTTGGAACATCTTTAAACATCACTTTATTGTTTCATAACAAACTATGCATAGCCTTGAGAAGAACAGAATTTCAGAATTATTTGTTGTGCTCACGCAAAATGTTTGCATGGATCAAGATGCAGTTTTGAGGACAGAATAAGAACACGCTGCATGGGTTCAAATCCAGACATGTGTGCATCAGGTATTATCCTCTCACCATATAATTCACTCTGTATGTTGAGCAAACAATCAGAGAGATGAAGAAGAACTCGGTCCCAGGATTGATGAATGCTTATTAACAATGTGAGATATGCGGATGAAACTTGCTTGCTAAATAGGAGGAGGATTTGAAGCACTTGCCGATGAAGATAAAAGATTAAATCCTTCCGTATGCAATTCAATGTAAAGAAAACCGAAATTCTCCAAACTGGACCAATAGGTAACATCATGCTCACTGAAGAAAAGATTGAAGTTGTCAAGGACTTGCCCTTGCTTAAGGCAACAATCAATGTTCAGAGAAGCAGAAGTCATGGAATCAAACAACACATTTTACCGGCTAAATATGCTTAACAAGACTTCTTTAAAGTATTGAAAAGCTAGGATGTCACTTTGGATACTAAGGTGCCTCTACCCAAGCCATGTTATTTTCAATTATTTCATATGTATGCGAAAATTAGACATTAAATAATGAAGCCAAAAGAAGAATCGATATATTTGAATTATGGTGCTGGTAAAGAATACTGAAAACACTATAGACTGCCAATGAAAGCTGGATATGCACACGCAGATGAATAAACAAGATCTATAACTCACATTGTATACAAACACAAGCAAAAGATGAATCTGAACTGTCATTGTAAAAGCAATAGCTCTGAAGACCATAAAAGAAAAAAAACAGAAAAAGTCATTAATATATATCTAAATACAACATTAAAGATGATTCATAGTATATGCAGAGCAGAAAATAAACAATGACTGGTCCTCTTAAAATTAGACACATGGATGTAAATATTTCCCAAAAAGAGAACCCACAGACTGAGAAAAGGAATTTTCCAGTGTTATCTCAGACAATAAACTAAACTGTAAAATTTATAAAAAGTCTCAACATCTTAACCACAAAAAATACCAATAATCCATTTTTAACTGGGCAGAGGACATGAGCAAGAAGACATTCATGTATTCAACAGACAGATGGATAAATACTTATCATTAGTCACTAGAGAGATGCACATCCAAAGACTAATGAGACATGACTCTATTAAGCAAAGCATGGGAAAAAGAAAACAACAAATGCTGACAGAGTTATGAAGAACATGGAACATTCATACACTGTGGTGTTGTCAAGCTGTGCAACCCCTGTGAAAAACAGGGTGGTGTTTCTTTAAAAACTAAAAATAGAAATACTATGTGATTTAGCAATCACACTCTTACATATATATCCTAGAGAAATAAGAGCCTTCACGATAAGACTAAATATGTGCACACCCATGTTCATTGTAGTACTACGCATAATAACAAAAATAGTAAAACAACCTAAATACTCATCAAAGAATTAAAACAACCTCAGTGGAAACCTTCAAACATCAAAAAATAATGATGAATCTGTGAAACACAACATGAAAGAACCTGGTGAGTAAAAGAAGTCAATCAAAAAATGACAAGCATTTTGTGAGAATATGCTTATAAGAAATAAAGGAAAGGTTTTCATACCAAAAAATAGCAAACTTTGATGAGAGGGGAAGGGAGGCCCAATTACTAACTGGAAACAGTAACAAAGCAACTTGGACAAAGCAAATATAATAGTTGAAAGGTCAGTTAAAAAATGAATAGGGCAAAGGATGGCACTGAGTAGCCTGCAAGAGTTAAAGACAATGGGAGTAGATTCCATTCTACACACAACTCTACAATAACAGAAATTTATGAATGAATGCATAGACAGGCAAGCAAGCTGAGGAGGTATGGGAAGAAGAATGAATGATACCCATATATATATATACATACACACACATTTGAGAGAGAATCCATTGGCGTGCTTCTGTACTCATAGTATTTTAAGGTATTCTCCAAACACTAATTTTGAAATCCAATGTCAAATTTTGAGAAAAATGACACCAGTATTATAGTATAATGAACTTAAAAGACTTAAGTCCATGAGTGTAGAATGGTGATACACATACATTTCGTAAAATAAACATGTAAAATGAAACAAGACACCATCTGCTGGTTTCACACTAATTCCGGAATCTCATACCTTGTCTCCCGTTCTAGGGTCTCTGCAACAATGCACTGTGCTATTCCATCGGCTCCCTCATCCTTAAGATGCCCTGGGGTTTTAGTCACATTCCTGGTGTTCTCTCTCAGTCGGCCCAGTCTTACTGTTAGTTTAAATAAATCACAAAATAGGAGCAGTTTCAACTGTCACTCAATCTAGCATTTTATTGCTTAAAAATAAAATGTATCCCATATCCATGTGCAATTTATTTTTTAGGCACCACGTGCCCAGTGTGACCCATATACAAAGGGAAAAACCACTAGCTGATGCTGGATGTCCTCCCAATCAATGGTAGGCTTGAGATGATATCTCTGACACCATATCTATCCACCTCACTGAAGGTCTGCTCTTTTTCACTGCCCCTATCTAGTGTAATGTCCTTCTCTAGGAACGAGTCCATCTGGAAAGGATGTCCAAAGTATCCAACATGAAGTCTCCTCATCCTCACACCTTTCAAGACAGATTATCTCTGTTCTTCTGTCAATTATATTTATTGATCTATTTTTGAGGTGTTTGTTTGTTTGTTGTTGTTGTTGTTTTGCACGGAAATGTGCTTCATACCGAAAGCTATCATCTTTGATTTTCCTCAGTAAAACCTTCCTCTTTCAGCGAGCAAGGTTGTGTCATCTGCCTATCACGTATTGTTAATAATCCTTCTTCAAGTCCTGATACATTCTTCTTCATTTGGTCCAGCTTCTTAAATCACTTGTTCAGCATATGATGGAGCAAGTGTAGTGTAAGGACACTACACTCATACACATTTGATGTTTAATTACTCAGGATCACCTTGCTCTGTTTTAATGACTGCCTCTTGGTCTCACATGTACACAGTGAGGTGTTTTGAAATTCTCGTTCTTCAAAAAGTTCTCCATATTCTGTCACAATTCACGTAGTTGAATGACATTGCAGATATTCTCTATTTTCTCCTAAGAGCTTTCTGATGTCAGTAATGCTGCCCTTCATTCCACAGCCTCTTTTAAAGTGGCTTGAAATTCTGGCATTTCCCTATCAATGCTCTGCTGCAACCATTATGAAAGATCTACAAACCCTGTCACACAGACTATTACAGAATTGAAGGGCAGAATAAGCAATACTAGAGAATAGTAGGAAACTGAAATATTCCACTCTCAAGGAAGGACAGAATGAGGAAGAAAATCAACAAAGACACAGAAGAGCTAACAACACAAACAACTTGACCTCTTAGACAGTTACAGAAGACTCCACAGCAACATTCTTGTCCAGCACAGATGGGGAAATCTCCAAAATGAGTAACACTTACTTTATAAAAAGAGTTTAGGAGTTTATGTCCTTCTCCATAATCTATATAGTAGTTGGAGTAGAATTGGTGTTAATTCTTCTCTAAATGTTTGGTAGAATCCCCTAGTGAACCAATCTGGTGATATACTTTTACTGTTTGGAGGTTTTGAATAAACTTGATCTATTTTTTTCTTTTGTTATCCAACCAAAGACAATAGGTAATTATCAGCAAACATCCTTTATAAACAAGAATGCAAAAATTGGCAACAGAACTCTAGCCAATAGAATCTAACAAAATATAAAAAAATACATCTAATTGGGTTCATACCAGGTATGCATTGGTGGTTCAGCTTTAGGAAAACAATGTAATCTACCAATACAATAATGAAAACAAAGGAAATGAACTGCATGATATTATCAATTGATGCGGAAAAGCCATCAACAATATCCAACACCTATTCTTGATAGAAGCACTTAATGAAGTATAAATATAAGGGAATTTCCTCAATATAATATAGTCATATATACAAAACCTATGGACAATGTCTTGCTCAATAGGAAAAAAACTGAAAGTATCCCCTTTTGCAAATGAAAACCAAGCAATGATGCCCTTTATCAGCAAACTTATTCAATATTGTATCTAAAGCCTACCCAGAGCTATAGACAGTAAAAATAAATGGAAGTATCTGAATTGGCAAAGAAGAAATACAATTTTATTTGCAGATTATTTGATACCATACATAGATAGCCCCAAAGGCTAGACAAGAAAATTGTTGAAAATATTTGAAAGAATTGATAAAAGATCAACACATAAAAATCATTCTGATTCCTGTACACTAAGGACAAAATCACTGAAAATGAAATTAGGAAAACAATATCATTTACTGCAGTCGTTTAAAAAATTAACTACTTTGGGATGAGCCTCTCCTGAGAAATAAAGACTTGTACCGAAAGAATATAATTTAGTCTACAAGAAACCAGAAGGGCCCTATATAAATAGAAAATAACATGTACAGCGATAATTAGGCTTAATGTTGTGAAAATATGATACAATGAAAAAAAAACTCTAAAGAAAATGTAATACTGATCCAAATCGTATAATAATTCTTTAAAGAGACAGGAAAACCAATCACCAACTTTATGTGGAAAGAAAAGAGACTCAAAATAAGCACTATTAAAGAAAAAGAACAAAGTAGAGGGCCTCTTCCCAGCTTCAAACAAACACACAGTGAAAGTAATCAAAACAGTCTTGTACTGACACAATGACAGATACGTAGACAGATGGAACAGAACAAAGAACCTAGAAATTCATCTATGCATATTCAGAGAATTGATCTTTTACAAAGGACTGAAGTACTTTACATGGGGGAAAAGAGATGTTTTAAAAAAAATGACCCTTGAAAAATTGGATTTCTATTTGCAGAAGAATGAAGCCGGACCCATACCTCACTCCACATACAACAACAAATTCAAGATAGATTATAGACTTAAATGTAACTTCAAATTAGTGACAAAAATTAAGTAAAAAAATAGTGACAAACTTAAGGGCCTTAGTATTTGTCATAAACACACTACCAAACAGTATGAAAAACATACACATAGCAGAAGACAAAATAGATGACTGGGACCGCTTAAGAATAAGACACCTGTGATGCAATGGTTCCATATTGGGCAGCAAACTGCAAGTCAGAAGGTCAAAACTACCCGTAGGAGAAAGATGGATCTTCTCCTGTAAAGAGTTACCATCTCAGAAACTCAGGAGCATGGCTACCTTGTCCAATAGGGTCCTACGCTTCATCAAAGACTCAATGGAAGTGTCTTTGATTTTTTTATTACATCGAAAAACTTCACCAAAAGGGTAAAAAGAGAACCCGCAGGTTCCCCTCCCCCTCTCCCAACCCCTGCCAAAAGAAAAAGACAATGATACATCAGTCAAGGGATTCACACCAAAAATCTTTACCAAAGTTCAGCACCTTAACACCAAAAAGATGAATTATCTAATATAAAAAAATGTCTAGAGGACATAGACAGATGACCAAAGAAAACACCCAAGAGGCCAACAATCATGAAGACATGTTCATGATCACTAACCATCTACGAGATGCGATTCAAAACAAGGATGAGCATCAGCCTCACGCTGGCATTCAGAGCACAGTGCAGAGAAAGAGAACAGGACCCCGACTGGGAAGGTTGCAGAGATTGGAGGCCTCCTCCATTGCAGGAGCGGCTGTGAAGCATCTGTCTCCGTGGAAAGCGGTTTGGCACCTTCTCACGCAACTGGAAATGTGACCCAGCGAGCTCTGTATCTGGTATACGTGCTAATGAAATATGAAAAACAGCATAAGCATAGGATTGATAGGTTATTTAAGTTGTTGAATGCAAAACTGATGATCTGATATGGAAACTACCACCAAGTTCACAATAAAAGTTAAAAATAAAATAAACTTTGGGATAGGTCAACTTTGGGGCTTTGGGACACTTTATCTGCAAATAAGGCATGGGAAAAATCTATGAGTGAGAAAAAAAATACTATTTATAACATTGTAATGGGCTACATTATGATTTAGGATGTTGGCATTCTTATTGTGAAAAGCATTTGGTCTAGAATTGTTTTGAATAGTTTCTTTAAAAATGTTATTTACAATTATTTTCTCATGCAAGAAAATAAACTATCTGCATTTAAAGTTTTCCCTGTTTTAGAGAACAACATAGAAATAGCAACGTCCCAAAGGCTAATAAAAGAAATATTTTTAAAATTATGAGGTGAAACATTTTCCAAGTCAAATATCTATCATTAATAATAAGAAATGTGTTGCTGTGGTTAAGTGCTCTAAATATACAGAAGGACAAATGAACCATTTATCTAGATTTTTCTCCCTGTCTTTTTTCTCTGTAAAAATAATAAAATTTCCATAAAGATACATTTTTTAGTATAGTGTATATACTCTTGTATAATCCAAGTTTTTCAGCACATTTTTAATACAGTTTTGTGGTAAAATTAGGTGCCTCGGCTGATATTCGGATTGGCTTATACTCGAGTATATACGGTATATCATTCAAAAAAATCCTGTGAAATTCAATATCACTCTTCAAAATTTATATAACAAAATACACTATATTTGGACTTTATAAGTGAGCACTTACTATGTTCTTAGTCACCACTTTGTGTTAGGATGTAGTTCACTGTTAGGTTGTTGTACTGTGTTGGCTTGTGTGCTGCATAGTGTACTGTGTGGTGAACTGTAGCACTTGTGTGTGATGTGGAAGCATCATAACCATGTTCCCTCAAAGTGAACAGGTTTCATTGGAATTTCCAGATTTAAAACAAACAGCAGAGAAGGAATAGGTTGCCCACTTTAGAGAAATTAGCCACTAAAAACATCGTGGATAGTATGGGAACATTGTCAGTTACTGGAAACCTAATGGATAGAAGCTGACCATTGTCAGAGATAGATAGTGCCAGAGGATGAGACGTCCAGGTCAAATCGCACTCAAAAAGTGGCTGAGGGGAACCTGCCTTCATAAAGTCAGCAGGAATAAAGCCTTTGAATTCTTAATTTATTGATGGAGGAATGACTCTAAATAAGAAGAAACCATGGCAAATATCGATTAATAATTAGAATTTGGAATGTATGAAGCATGAATCTAGGAAAACTGGAAGTTATCAAAAATGAAGTAGAATGCATAAGGGTGGATGTTCTAGGTATTAGTGAGCTGAAAAGGCCTGACATTTGCCATATTGAATCAGGAAATCATATGATATACTATGCGAGGAATGATAGATTCAAGAACACCAGCATTGCATTCAAATAATAGTAATAAAATTTAAATCTATCTTAGAAAACGATTCTTCAATAGAATATTACCTATCTGTATAGAAGGAAATCCAGTCAAGAAAATGATTATTCAAATTTATACACCAATCACTAAAGCTTGTAATGAAGAGATTGAAGAATTCTACCAATGTCTTCAGTCTGACAAAACACACAGTCAAGATTATGTGATACTTATTGGTCATTGGAGTGCAAATATTGCTAACAAAGAGGAACGAATCATAGTTGGAAAATATGGTCTTGGTGATAGAAATGAAGCCGGATATTGTATGATAGAATTTTGCAAAACCAACAACTTCTTCATCACAAATATATATATATATATATATATATATATTTACTATTAAAAAAGTGACTATACATATGAACTCCAAATGGAATTCACAGAAATCAAACTGATTCTATCTGTGAGAAGAGACGATAGCGATGCTCAATATCAGCAGTTAATGTCAAGCCAGGGACCAACTGTGGAACATACCATCAATTGCTCATATACAATTTCAGGTTGAGGCTTAATAAAAATAAACAAGTTCAAGAAAGTCAAAATCCAACCTTGAGTTTAACCCACCTGAATTGTGAGAACATTTCAAGAACAGATTTGACACACTGAACAGCAATAATAGAAGACCTGATGAGCTTCATATGTGAAGAAAGAACAAGTAAAAACGCAGGAAAGAAAGAGAAAAGCAGACATCAGAAGACACTCTGAGACACTGAAAATGGAAGACAAAAGAAGAATCATGCTTTTGAATTATGATGTTGATGAAGAAATATTGGTCCTCATTTTTTGCCCTCCCTCCCCGCTCCCCCTCCTTCATGAATGCTTGATAATTTATAAATTATTATTTTGTCCTATCTTGCCCATTCTGACGTCTCCCTTCACCCACTTTTCTGTTGTCTGTCCCCCCAGGAGGAGGTCACATGTGGATCCTTGTAATTGGTTCCCCCTTTCCAACCCACCCTCCCTCTATGTTCCCATTATCGCCACTCTCACCACTGGTCCTGAAGGTATCATCCGCCCCGGATCCCCTGTGTTTCTGGTTCCTTTCTGTACCAGTGTCTATCCTCTGGTCTAGCCAGACTTTACCACATTTGCTTATTCACCCGCTTTGTCTTCAGTGTTTGTGTCGGGAATGTGAGCATCATAGAATGCCAATTTCATAGAAGAAAGTATTCTTGCATTGAGGTAGTACTTGAATGGAGGCCCAATGTCCTTCTGCTACCTTAATACTAATCTTATAAATATATTTGCAAAGATCTATTTCCCCATCCTCATATATAAATATATTTTCATATGTACATGCCTTTATCTAGACCTCTATAAATTCCCTTTGCCTCCCAGCTCTTTCCTCTATTTTCCTCTATTACATATCTTAAAGAAATTCCTACTGAAGAAAAGTAATTTTATTCATGGATTCTGTAAATGTTGAAGGCACATAGGAATGGTCTAAAGACAGTGGCTTTTAGTGAGATTGAAGGAATTGATTACAGTTATCATGGGGAAACGGTTTGGGTCTCTGAATTTATTTTTTTTTCATTTCAATGATAAAAAACAGTCTTAGAATTATTTGAATTTAGACTAGGCAAAGACATCAGGATATTATGAAGAATATATACCTCTGCAAAAATGGCAGTATGAATACGTTTTTCCTTGTTCTACATCCATGAAAAGGAATAACCATAAAAAATATGCTAGGGATAGGAATGCACACGTTAGTCTTTAAGAACAATTAGGGACATTCCCCAAGTGTATAGATTGCAGCCTAGGAGTGCCTTTGGAAGTTGCTTGAACTCTTCCAACTCACTGGAAGCCACTACCCAAGGTCATCCTTCCACTCCCTACAGCTCCCAAGGAGCCTGGAAGAGCATACCTGGAGCAGCTTACTGTGAACCGAGGTCCTGGGTGATTTTATTGTAGGTAAGAAAGTAGAATGAGTAAATAAATTATGAATGAGTGTATAGTGTCTTTCGGTTGTTGCCGTTAATTATAACACTGACTTACTTTGAAATATTAAACTTTTGCTATAGCTTATATGTGTGAACACAACTAAAGTGTTCAGTAGTGAGGGGAAAAAGACATGGTTTGTAGATGATATAGCTATTTCAAACATGTGTAAGCATATTCCCAGACACTTCTATGAAGAAAAGTTAGAAATGGATTGCATGACCATAAGTAATCCAAGTAAAATCAACATGGTCTCTTTTCATTTATAATTAATGTGAAACAAAGCAGGGGGTAAGGGTGGAACTACTTTTATAGGAAGATAATTAAATCATCCATTTTGCTCACATTTGTAATTATTTTACTCTAAGTTATTAAAATTATTTATCAAAGTGAAAATATTCTCTCTTTGTGCTGCAATCACAAAAAAGATTCATAAAAATGATTCACTCACCAAATCAAAGTTATTTCACTTTAGCAACACCAAACCGGGTCTGTAAGAACAGTCAACTATTTTCTTAAATGAATGTTTTCTTTCCTCATAGAGTTCCCCCACACCTGCCAAATTGCAACAGTGAAACTCTAGCACTCTTGAGGATAACAAATCCAGAAGTTTGTAATCAGAGCTGCTTACCCAGAATTTGCTTACATTACAGATGGGCTCAGGTGAATCAGTGAACAAAAGGAAAACATGTGTCTTCCATCGTAACTTTGCAAAATTGAAAGGGGGGAATGTGAAGCGGATATATTAAGAGAAAACTCATGGAAAGATTTTAAATGTTTTCACGATTATTTAACTGTAAAATTTGGGAACCAAAACAATATCTAGATTCCCTACTGCTTTCAATTTCATTCCAACAGTCTTTAATGTTTTCTTCAGCATTAAAAACCAAGGTACCATTATGTTATCATCTATCCCTGTCTCTTTTAACAGCATAATTAAAAACAAAACAACAAACAAACAAACCAAATTCACTGCCATGGAGTCAATTCGAATTAAAAATACCCTGATGCAGGATTTTTGGACATTATTAAATCAAACAGCTGTATCATCCTCCCAAAAAGCTACTGGTGGGCTTGAACCATTGACCTTGCAGTTAAAAGTGCAATGCTTGCCCAATGCTTACCTAGTGGGTTACTCAACACACTAGGTAGCAGATTTTTTTAAGTCATTATTTCTTTGATTTAAATCTATGAGAAAAACATTCTTTTTCCCCAGGGATCCCAAAGGAAAAATAAAATATTTAGCATTTTGAATGTTTGTGAAGGCTGTAGTCTTTGATCTTCATCAGTAAGAGTTTAAAGTCACCGTCGCTTTCAGCAAGCAAGCTTAAGTTCTCTGCAGAGCAGATTTTAATGAGTCATGCTGTAATCCTAATTATGCATTCTTGTTCATATAGTCCAGTCCATTGGATTATTTCCTCAGTCTATAGGTTGAATCAATGTGGCGAAAGGATCGAACCCCGATGCACAACTGACCTGGGCTTAGACAACACAGTTTCCTCCTGTTCTGCTTGAACAATTGCTTCTTGGTCAATGTACAGGTTTTGCAAGAACACAATTAAGCGTTCTGCAATTGCCATTCTTCTCAATGTTATCAATAATATGTTAGGATCCAAAGAATCAGATGCTTTTTTAAAGTAAAATAAATACTGATAAGCATATGTCAGGGGTTCTACACTCAGCCAAGCTCCTTCTGATGTCAGCAATGATAACCTTGTTTGCATGTCCTCTTATGAATCCAGCTTGACTTTATGGCAGCTCCTTCTATAGTAACTGCAGCCAGAATGTTCCTTATGATGACCAGGTTTTGTCTCATACCATCTGGATGAGTTCTTGGGAGAGACCAATCCCTTGAAAAGGGCATCAGACATGCTAAAATAGAGGGTCATCAAGCAATGGGAAGGTCCTCAGTGAGATGAAGTTATATAGTGGCTACAACACTTGGCCCCAGGTTAGGAAACTTTGTGAGGATATCCAATGGCTGGTGAATGTTCCATTCCATTGTGCATTGGATTGTCACAAAGATGAACACACCAGGGAAGCACATAAAAACAAGAAGTTATAAAAATATGAAAGGAGTCTTTAAAATTGTGTAATTTCCTGAAATCATTTCTGGCAAATGATTAGTTTAATGTAACTGAGAGATTTGAGGGCCTTTGCTTCATATGTTTTTCACATATATCAATAATTAAATTTGCAACTTCATCAGTGATATTATTTTAATCATGCTATCGGAAGAAATCACTCTTACTCATTTTGTAATGTGTGCATCACTCTATGAATTATTTGTTAAAACAGATTAGGTCTTTACTCATTGTACACAATTCTGAATAAACACTTTAATGTTCTTGAAGCATTCCATTATAGGCCTGTTTGCTTTAGTTTATTAATGTAATTATAAATTTGCAAATGAAAAGATTATCTAATTCTTTAATATTTATTTTAGGTCTAAGTCAATTGCATGTCTTCTGTTGAAATACACCTAGGCAAAATGGCTTATTTGGAATTCTAGTTTCATTTGTATAATTTTTTTCTTTTTTTAAATCATTTTATTGGGGCCTCATAAAACTCTTATCACAATCCATACATACGTCAGTTATGTAAAGCACACTTGTACATTCTTTGCCCACATCATTCTTAAAACATTTGCTTTCTGCTTGGGCTCTTGGAATCAGCTCCTCATTTTTCCTTTTTTTCCCTTCCTCCCCGTTCCCATCCTCCCTCATCAACCCTTGATAATTTATAAATTATTATTATTTTATCATATCTTACACTGCTCGATGTCTCCCTTTACCCACTTTTCTGTTGTCCATCCCCAGGGAGGAGGTTATATGTAGATTCTTGAAATTGATTCCCCCTTTCTACTCTACCTTCCCTCCAACCCCCCCGGCATCACCACTCTAACCACTGGTCCTGAGGGATTCATCTGTTCCTGGATTCCCTGTTTTTCCAGTTCCTATATACATCAATGTACACCCTCTGGTCTAATAGGCTTGTAAGGTAGAATTGAGATCATGATAGTGGGGGGGGGGCAGTGGGGAGGAAGCATTTAAGAACAAGAGGAAGGTTGTGTGTTTCATTGATGCTACACTGTACCCTGAGTGACTCATCTCCTCCCCACTACCCCTCTGCAAGGGATGTCTAGTTGTCTACAGATAGGCATTTGGGTCCCCACCCCGCACCCCCCTCATTCAGGATTGTATGATTTTTTTGTTCTTTGGTACTTGATACCTGGTCACTTTGATCCCTCATGAACACACAGGTTGGTGTACTTCTTCCATGTGGGCTTTGTTGCTTCTGGGCTAGACGCCGCTTGTTTACCTTCAAATCTTTAAGAGCCCAGATGCTGTATCTCTCGATAGCCGTGCACCATCTGTCTTCTTCATCAAACTTACTTATGCACACATTTGTCTTCAACATTTGTATGGGGAAGGTGAGCACACAATGATGATTTTTGTCCTTTGGTGTCTACTACCTGATCCCTTCAGCACCTCATGATCACATAGGCTGCTGTGCTTCTTCCCTGTGGGCTTTGTTGCTTCTCAGCTAGATGGCTGGTTGTTTACCTTCAAGCCTTTAATACTCAAGGCACTATATCTTTTGATAGCCTGACACCATCAGCTTTCTTCACCACATTTGCTTATGCACACATTTGTCTTCAGCGCTCATGTTGGAAAGGTGGGTATCATGGAATGTCCGTTTAGTTGAGCAAAGTGTTCTTGTATTGAGGGAGTACATGAGTGGAGGCCCAATGTCCATCTGCTACCCAAATGCTAAACCTATAAATATATGCATATAGATCTATTCCCCCATCATCATATATAAATATATTTACATATGTACATGCCTGTATTTAGGCCTCTATGTATGCCCTTTGCTTCTTACTTCTTTCCTCTCTTATCTTTTGCTTTCCTCTTGTCCCACTACCATGCTCAGCCTTCATTTGGGTTTCAGTAATTCCTCTGTTACATTTCCCTTAATCACTCCCTACTAGTCCTTGCCACTGGTTTTGAATCACTCATTGTTCCCTTGTCCCTGGGTTGGTTAACACCTCTTCCTTCACTCCACCTCCCACTCTCCCATGTCTTCCTCAGAACCATTGATCCCGTTGTTTTCTTCCCTGTTTGCTGTTCTATTGCATGCCTGTAGTGTTTTGCCTCAATGTGGTGGGGCCAGTGCGATCCTGCACTGTGTCTTGAGTGTTGTCCCATGTAGGGCTATGGGTCAGTTCAGAATGTCGCATCTGGTAGTGGGGCCGGCCATCTTATAGTGGGTCCTCTCTGTGCATTCACAGCTCTGAGTGGGGCTATTGTCCTCTGAGCTTGGTAGGCCATGGTGTGCTCCACTCTCTTCCCCCCCTTCATTTGCTTCTGCTTCCTTCTGGGTATGGTAGGTTGTTCCTTTCCCTCACCAGACAGTCTATTTTCATTCTCTGCATTTGTATACTTTTTAAATTAACAATTTAAATAGTCAAAATAGAAAAATGTAATTCAAGTGTGCCAAAAAGTTATTTCATAATTTTATTTTTTTACTTTTCTACTAGTTGCATGAATTTAAGCAGCTCAGTTCAGGATTGCTGACAACTGATTATGTTTAATGAACTGACCATTCATATTAGTTGAACCAATATTCATTTTTTTATAACTGATTTTGGTTGAGAATGTACACTGAAAAAGCACCAATCCCATTTCTAAATGTACAGTTCAGTAGCATTGATCATGCCCTGTACACTGTGCCATCCATCAGCTCCTTATTTCCTAATATGGGCTACACACACATGTAATTTTGAAAATGGAATACAGAAAATCAAATTATCTATATTTGTGGGAAGAGACAATGGGAAGCTCAATATCAGCAACTAAAATTAAGTCAGTGATTTACTCTAAAACAGACCATTGATTGCCAATAGTTAAGTTCAATTTGAAGCTGAATCAAATTCAAATAAGTTCACAAGCGCCAAACTATGACCACAAGTCTGTCTTACTGGAATGTAGGGAACACGTAAGACAAGATTTTCTGCACTGAAGACGTGATGAGCCGTGAGAGGGCAAGAGCATCATTGATGAAGGAACTAGAGGTCATTGAAGAGAAGGAGAAGATCAAAGTGGACGTCAGAGCGGACTCGGAAACATGCCCTTAGTTATAAACCAGTTAAATTATATGGAAGAACTGATGAAGTCAAGATGCTGAACAGAAAATTTCAAAGGGCAGGCTCTAGAACAGAAAGTCAAATATTATAATGAAATGTGTGCCAAGATCTAGAATTAGAAAAGCAAAAAGTAAGAGCAAGCTTAGCATATCTTAGAGTAAAAAAAACTCAAGAAAAAAATTCAAGCCTTGTGTTGAAAGGTTCTATGGGCAAAATATTGGATCCTGCAGAAAGCATCAAAAGAAGTTGGAAAGAATGCACAGCATCACTATACCCAAAAGTACTAGTCAATATTCCATCATTTCAGGGAGTAGCATATGAGCAAGAACCAATGGTACTGAAGGAAGAGAGTCAAGATGCACTGACGGCATTAGCCAAAGCAAAGCTCCAGGAATTTGTGGAATAACAATTGAAATGTTTCACCAAGCTGATGAGGCACTGGAAACTCTTATTCATCGATGCCAAGAAATCTGGAAGACAGCTACTTGATCAACTGACTGGAATAGACACATGTTTACATCAATTTGAAAGAAACATCACTCAAAAGAACTATCACATTATAGGACAATATCATTAGTATCACATGCATGTAAAATTTTACTAAAGATCATCCAACACTTGCAACACTACATTGACAGGGAGCTGCCCCAGGTTCCCGCAAGTTTCAGTAGATGGCAAGAAACAAGAGATATATCATTGCTGGTGTCAGGTGGATCTTGACTGAAAGCAGAGAATATAAGAAAGTTATTTACTTGTGTTTTATGGACTATGCCAAGACATTTCACTGTGTGGATCATAACAAACTATGGATAATTTTGAGAAGAATGACAATCCCAGAACATTTCATTGTGCACATGTGGAACTTGTACATGGATCAAGAGTCAGTTTTGCAGCTAGATCTCCTAAATATGTAGAGAGTACTTCAACTGACATGCAAAAAAATACACATTCTTTCAAGCATGCATGGTAAACATTCTAAAATAGACTACATGCTAGGGTAAAAAGCAAGCCTTAGAAAATTCAGACACATAGAGATCAGACAAACCATCTTTTCAGACCACAGTACTATAAAACTGGAAATCCACAATAGGAAGAATAAGAACATAAAGGCAAACACAGGGAGAGTCAATAAACTACAAGTTTACAAATCCTGGGTATTAGGTCGAATTAGAGATGAAATTAAGAGGTTCCTTGAGACAAACTACAAGTACAACACAACCTACCAAAACCAATGGGACACAGCAAAAGCAGTTATCAGAGGACAATTTATAGCAATTAATGAACACCATTGATTGTGACACTTTATCACAATACCTCCAACGATTAGAACAAGGGCCACAGCATAAATCTTCCAACAATAAAAGAAAATAAATCATAAAAATTTGAGCAAAAATAAACTGGAAAACAGAAAAACAATGGGAAAAATCAACAAGACAAGCAGTTGATTCTTTGGAAAAAAATCAATAAAATTGTTAAACCTCTAGCAAACTTAACGATGGAAGAAAAGTATGCAAATATCTAGAATTATAAATGAAGTTAGTGCTATAATAGATTCAAGTAAAATAAAAGGATAATAACAGTACTAATAAACAGTGTACTCTATCAAATTCAATAACACAGAAGACATAGACAAATACCTAGAAAGATGCATTCTTACCAAAATTAACACAGATGGATATAGAGAGCTTGAACAGACTCATAACAAAAAAAGAAATAGATAAGGTCATCAAGAAAGTTAAAATCAAGAAACGTTCTTCACCATATGGCTTCACAGGACAATTCTACCAAGTATTTAAAGAAGAGCAGGCACCAAATCTATGCATGCTGTTCCAGAATATAGACAAGAATAGCAATCTCCCAAACTCATTCTATGAAGCCAACTTAACCTGACTCCAAAGCAAAGGCCTCACAAAGACAGAGAGCCACAGAGCAATATCCCTCATGAACACAGATGCAAAAATTCTCAACAATATCTTGGCCAATAGAACCCACAACTTATCACAAAAAAATTTCAAAATCATGCCCAAATGAGATTCATATAAGCGATACATGGATGGTTCTACATTAAAAAAACAATCAATGTAATCCATCACATAAACAATATAAAGAATCAAAGTCACATGAACATATCAATAGATGCATAAAAGCATTTGCCAATATCTAACAACTCATTCCTAAAAAACAGTCACTAGGTTAGGCTCAGCCATGCTATCATGCTTGCTACAGCAGTGTCATTAAAAAGAGGAAGACCTTCCATGAGAAGGATTGATGCAGGTTGCTACAATAGCCACAAGCATACCAATGATTGTGAGGATGGTGGAGGACCAGGCAGTGTTTCATAGGGCATTATGAGTCAGAATGGATAGGTGGTACCTAACAACCCTTTGTGATTGTTCCATTTCTAATCGCTGGAGATAGGTAGAAGTGTAGACATCATAAACAATGGTCAAAACTACTCATCAGTGAGGGAACTTTTAATTTTTTAATTGGAATATACCATGGTAAACCACTGGAGTAGAAAATGAGTCCAAGGGAACTTAGACTATGGAATAGTCAAAGCAACCAAGAATGGTTGACTATTCACCAGGAAATAAATAAATACTTTCTTTTAGAGTAAGGAAGAGGGGAAAGAAATAATAGTGAAACAAAGGATTGGTATATTAAGCAGTGTTCTCTAGAGAACCAAAACGAGGACACTAATGATTATATATATTATGTAACAGAAGACTCAGTTCAATTCACTTTGGTGGAACAGTTAATATACTGAAAGTCCTTCAACTCACTCCAGCTGCTGGTCCAAGGTCAAGGAAGCAGACGGTGGAAACTGCCCTCAGACAAGAGGAGCAGAGTAAGCAATTCCATAGTAGACATGGCAGGGTGGGTTGGCAACAGCAGAAAGAGCTGAGGTGTAGTTGAGATGTGACCGAGACCAAGCACAGGAGCATAGCAAAGCAGGTCCCAAAGGAGCCACAAATCTCTAGGGCTACAAGACAGTGACATGATCCCCAGGTTGGCTTGGCTCACAGGTAGCTCAGCACAGAGTTGCAGCAAAGTACTAGCTCAGGCAGCAGCATGCTGCTCTGATCACCAGGGAGACAAAGAGGAAGAAGCCAGTTTCATAGAGCCATTTATCTTGGTCACCATCCAATCAAGCTACAGCCTGATTAAACTCCACCCACAAGTTCCTATGGGACCTTAGTTGGCACAATAAACCTAACTATGACAGGTGGTACAGAAAATAGAGTCAGTGAGAAACTTAGTGAAATTACGACTGTGGTGCTGGACAAGAGGATTTTTTTAATGAGAATTGAATGGACATCAAATGTTCATGTTGAAATTATGTTGCTGTCACTACTGCTGCTATGATTGTAATTTTCAAAGTCAGCATTTATTCAGTAAGTTCTGCTTCCTTGAATTGTGTTACAAGAATCAGACACAAATATGAAACAGTTTTAGGGTGTATTGGAAATTTACAAAATATCACATTTTTCCAGCTGGAGCTGCAGATTTTCAGGCTTCTGATTAGGGGCATAGGGGAAATTTTATTACATTCAAAAATTAATTAATTAATTAATTAATACATGTATTTAAGGGGAAGTTTGAGGAGAAAACAGAGATACTTTAATTTTTAGGATTGTTGAATTTGAGTTGTCTGGTGATGAAATAGTTAAACAGTTGGTAAGTACCATAACCATAAAATTTGTTGTTAACAGCTGATGGAGATATGTATTCATCTTAGTTGCTGTATGACACTGCTGTTGTTAGAGATCATGGAGTGCCTAACACAGTGACCCTGTGTACAATTGAGATAGTTTATTGTGCCAGCCTGGTCGATAAACACAAGTGGGATTAATTGAAGGGTGGAGAGATAAATGGCTCGGTGAGCCTCACCTTTCTTGTCTCTCGCTCTTTGATCATCGGACCAGTGTGTGGTTGCCTTGCTTGTTCTGTGCCTCCATTTACAGGCTAACACTACCTGTGGGATGCCTAGCCTGTGAACTGCATCACTGTAAGTTGAGGTCCCTTTAAGATCACACAATTGGAATGTACATCTCTGGAGCTGGGGACTGACAGTTGGTGACCTGGCTGACGGTTGGTGACCTGCCTTGCTGTTTGCTGCCTGTGCTTATATAACCTAGCTCTCTCTACAGAGGAATACCTGGCAGCCTTCAAGACTTAAAGCACTGCCTGTGTCTCACAACACTCTCACGGGAGTGAGTTGCACTGAGCCATTTATACTGCTTTATAATTTAACTGTTCATTTCTTGTATTATATATCTATCTGTATATAATTTAACAGTTCATTTCTTTTTTCATGATTTACAGAAACCTTTATTTCTATGATAAGCAATGATATGTTATATATTCTTTTTTAAAAATATTTTATTAGGGGCTCCTACAACTCTTATCACAATCCATACATATACATACATCAATTGTATACAGCACATCTGTACATTCTTTGCCCTAATCATTTTCAACAGTTCATTTCTTGTGTTATAGATCTATCTATCTTTATAAAATACATGTTTCTTAGCAATCTGGTTTGGTCTCTCTAGAGAACCCTGTCTAGCAGAACAATGGAATCAAACGCCACCCAGCCCTGTGCCATCCTCACAGCTGTTCTTGTTGGAGCCCGTTGTCAGCCACTGTGTCCATCCATCTCATTGAAGGTCTCCTTCCATATCACTGCCCTTCTACCTTATAAAGCATAATGTCCTCTTCCAGGCACGGATCTTTCCTGATCACATGTCCAAAGTTCATGAAATGAAGTCTCACGTTCTTCACCTCCAAGGAGCATTCCAGCTGTGCTTTTTCCAAGACAGATCTGTTTGTTCGTTTGGCAGTCTGTGGTGCATTCAGTATTCTTCAACAGAATCGTGATTCAAATGCTTCATTTCTTCTTTGATTTCCTTTGAATGTTCATCTACCGTACGCATATGAGACCATCGAAAGTACCATGGCGGGGCTCAGGCTCACCTTAGTCCTCCAGGTTCCATATGTTTTCTTTAACACTTTAAAGAAGTCTCGAGCATCAGACTTATTCAATGCAATGAGCCATCTGATTCCCTGACTGATGCTTCCATGTGCATTGATTGTGCATCCAAGAAGACAGAAATCGTTGACAAATTCAATATTTTCTCCATTTATTTTGATGTTTTCTGTTTGTCCAGTGTGAGAATTATTGTTCTTTACATTTAGTTATAATCCGTACTAAGGCTGTAATCCTTGATATTCATCAACAAGTGCTTTAAAGTGCTTCTCACTTTCACCCAAGCGAGATGTGACATCTGCGTATCACAGGTTGTCAGTAAGCCTTCTGCCAATCCTGGTGCCTAGTTCTTCATGTAATCAGTCTGTGACAGTTACATAATTTTATGGCATTTTATAGGTATATAAAAATGCAGGTGTAGTAGTTCTACCTGTCATTCGGGTCATAGCGTAATGATACCTCCTTGTGGGTGTGGCCTTCTCATAAGAAGGCCACAGGGAAACTACCCTCTCTCTGTCTTGATCTTGTTTGCAGACCGGGGAAGCTGCTGAACCCTTGTGATATTTCCATAGACCCTGGATGCACAGGATTTTGACCCACAGGCCTGAGATGTTCCTGCTTTATGCATCAATGCATGCGACTGCATGAGTCTGAAGAGGGACTTATGGACTAGTGTTATACTCATGAACGTAAGTGGAACTGGGAAGAGATGTTTTCTTGATATATAATTACTTATTAATATAACATACACACACAAGTTTCACTAGATTTGCTCCTCTACTTGACCCTGCCTAACACACCATCCTCTCAGATTATTTGCTCAGCATATAGATTGAATAAGTAAGCTGAAAGGACACAACCATGATGCACACCTTTCCTGATTTTAAAGCATGCAGTATTCCCTTTTTCTGTTTGCAAACCTGTCTCTTGCTTCAAGTACAGGTTCTGCAGTATAATGCAGTGTTCTGGAATTTCTGCTCTTCCCAGGGTAATTCACAGTTGATTATGAACCATGCAACTGAATGTCTTTGCACAGTAGATAAACATAAGTAAACACTTTTTTCTAATATTACCTAAATGAATCCCTGGTTCCACATCCTCTTCTGAATCCAGTCTGAATTTCTGGAGGTTCCCTATCAATACTCTACTACAACCATTGTTAAATGATCTTCAGCAAAATTTTACTTACATGTGATATGAATTATATTGTTTGATAATTCCTGTATTCTATTTAACCAGTACTCTTTGAAATCAGTACAAAAGTGGATCTCTTCCAGTCAGTTGGCCAATTAGCTTTCTTCCAAATTTATTGGCATAGACTAGTAAGTTCTTCCAGTGCTTCACTGCTGTGTTGAGATATTTCATTTGGTATTCTGTCTGTTCCTGGTGGCTTATTTTACACTAATGTCTGTGGTAGTTATGAAATCTGTTGTCAACTTGAGACTTATGAGTGACAGGGTGGAGTTTACCTTTCAATCAGGTTGCAGCTTGATGACCTTATCTGCAGGCACTAAGGAGATAAATAGCTCCCTGGATACTTGCTCACTCGCTGAAAAACATTTATGATGAGAAGCCACATGAAGCTACCGTGACGCAGCCAGAGCCCTGGGAACTGGAAGAGCCACATGAAGACCCCTGCTGGTGCTGAGATACTTACACTGCCACTGGAAGCACAAGACTTCCCACCCACTGGCCTGTGATCCTACTGCATTTGGCATCATTACATGTATTTCATGAGTCTGAAAAGGCCTCTGTAGACTTGTATCACACATATGGTCTAATATCAGATTTATGTACTTGATCTGGACTGGGATGGGATGTTTTCTCAATATTCAACTGCTCTTGTATCTAAAGCTCTTTCTTAAACACATGAGTGTCTATGAATTTGTTCCTCCAGTCAACTAACAAATTGGTACCTTAGGAGTGGGGTACTAGAGAAACAAATTATAAAAATGGGGAGTGGATCTTTGTTTGAATTCTGCCTTATGGTAGTTTTTCTTCTTTGGCTACCTAGAAGTCAGATATGTCCATATGGTTTACTGTGTTGTTTTTTGGAAAGAAAATGGGAAATTAAGTTTGATTATTTTGTTTGATGGCAATCTTTGGTTACCCTGTGTTAAATGACAAAAATGAATGTTGTTAATGTGTATTTTGAGCTCAGGGGTAGAAATTGCCCTTTGAACTTCTCAGAGACCATGCTGGTTAGAGAAAATGGCTCACTAAGGTCAGAATGGCTGACAGAAGGACTGGCCCTAGCTTGAGGCAATGCTGTTGGAGGCCTAATCAAATATTTTTGTGTCAGTAGAATCGTTTAAATAAAGAATTAAGATAAGCTAAATAAGGATTGAACTCCAGTGCTTTAAGAATTGAGATTAGTATCTGATTCTACTTTGTTTATACTGATTTCTTCTGCTTATTATTGTTGATATAATGAATGATTTAAATGATTATTGGGAAGTATGAAAATAGAGATCTTGTAAGCCTATTTGCCTTGAGCCATTAAAATTTGTATCTTTGAATGTGTTAGGACATGACTGCAAAGAGACCATGAAAAACTAAGCCCCACCCAGTGATTTGGAGTACTCAGGATATTTGATTTCTAAGAAACCTCCCTAGGGGATTGTTGAGAGATAGAGGATAAAAGGAACTGGATTTTTAATTTTGAACTAGTTGTTTTTTTTTCAGAAGCTGGAAAAAGTCTGGAACCAAAAAGAAAACCTCTCTAATACAAACATTAAAGGGAGATGTGGCATACCGAAATGGTTGCTAGGTGACCACCTGGATCCACTTGTTGAATAGAAGTGAGAGAAATGCAGCAATAAGGAGATGGGTTGAATCTTGCCACTGACACCCATGGACCTGGTTTACAGGAACTAGAGAAGATAAGAGCGGTTGACTGGTTTGAAGTTCATTACCTAACACAAGGGGCCTAGGCTTGTTGAGAATTTGTGACGAGTCCAAAATCTGAAGACAAAGTGACCAATGAGGCAACCAATGAGGTGACCCTGGTGAGGCTAAGTGAGGCAGCCTACATTGATTTGACCAGAACCCGACCAGATGAAGACAAGATTTTTGAGCCTGTGAACTGGCGCATATTGCTGCTGATTTTATGAATGGCCTGTCTTGATTTGACTTTGCTTCTGGACGCGGACTTCCCAGAGTTCAAACTGGAATGAATATTCTTCGTGTCAAAGAATATGATTGCCTCCTCAGAACACTGTGTTGATGTAAGTGGGAGTGTAGAAATTGGATATCCACAATTAGGAGGCTAGAGGCAATTGAGTGGTTGACTTATAGACATTCATAGGTGGAATATAGTCATAGGATTATAGGATAAAGGTGTAGGTGTTACTTTACTGCAATTGTTATGCACAGCATATTTTTGTTTTGTTCACTTATAGAATGTTATGTTTAAATGAGGGTGGCACATAATGAATTGTATACATTTTAAATTTATCCTATTAGGTCCAGATATGATTTTATTAATGTTTGTTTGAAAATCATATATGGCTAAAGACTTAGGTGAATGTGTCATATTGACAAGGGGTGGTCTGTGGTAGTTACAGAATCTGTTGTCAATTTAAGACTTACAAGTGAAGAGGTCAACAAAGAATGAAATCACATAAAAGGGGAAAAGAACATCTCTTTAGCAGTAGGGGTGTGTAAACTGAACATCCATCTTCCAGAAAATGAAATTGAATTCATATCTTTCATCATATAAAAAAGAAATACAAATTAATCAAAGACAAAAATGTAAAATCTACAAATATAAAGAAAATCATTGAAAGACTAGTAATGAACACATGACATAAATACAAGATCAAGCATAATAGAAAACATGCAAATAGCAGAAGGCAGATGAGATGACTATTGTTAGTATGTGTCATTGGGTTTGTTCAGATCCTTAACGACCTTATGTACAACAGTGCAAAACAACTCTTAATCCTGTGCCACCCTCACAATTTTTGCTATGGTTGAGCCCATTGTTGCAGACCCTGTGTGAAACAGTCTCATTGAAGGTCTTCCTCTTTTATACCCACAGACTCAAATACTTCTTTACCAAATATGTTTACCAAATATCTTCCACTATTGAAACTCGAAGCTTGATGAGTTATGGCATGATATGAAGAGCATCTTCCAGGAATAAAATAAAAGGTCATTAATAGACAGGAGGGAATGGAAAGATGAAAGTGGATGCCAGAGAGACTGAAATTTGATCTTAATCATAGAGCAGCTATGAGTAGGAAGAAATGATGAAGTCAAAAACTGAACAAAATTTTCAAAGCTGCTTGAGAAGACAAAGTAAAATATTATAATGAAATATGAAAAGACCTAGCAGTAGAAAACCAAAAAGGAGGAACACATTTTGCATATCTCAAACTTAAAAATATGAAGAGCAAAGTCAAGCCTCAAGTTTAAATATTTAAAGATTATATAGGCAAAATATTTAATGATGCAGGAAGGATCAAAAGATGGAAAGAACACCAGTGACATATTTTCCAGCATCACAACACCTAAGCCACCACTGTAGGATCAACTAACCAACAAGTGGTGGGTGACTTGAGTTAAATGCACCTCAGCCCTCAAAGTGATATCCTGATTCTTCAACTATTTGAAGAGATATTTTAGCACACATTTGCCTGATAAAATGCGTCTTTTGAATTCGTGATTACTGCTCTTGATTGCTGCGTCCATGGGCATTTATTGTGGATCCATGGAAAACAAAATCCTTTATTATTTCAATATGTTTTTCCATTTAGCATGATGTTACCTGGATAACTGACTAGACCATCTAAAAAAGTCGATACCTATAAACATCAAAATATTTTACCCAAGGACTCCAGGAAGATTACCGGCAGATAGGTAGCTCACTCCCGGAGCTCCAAGGAGATCAGTGAGTGGGGAGAGTTGAGGGCAGAGTAGGGGTATCAAATATGTCTGTTCAATTTCCAAGACCACTCAGAGCATATCTCAGACACAGAGGTGGACCCCCACCTGATTACCAGGGCTCCATGCCGACACCCATGGTTTCTGGTTCGGTACTTGGGCGCCCACTCTGCGGAGACCAGAGCCATAGGGCAGCCAGGTGCATGGCTGTGCCCACCTCAGGGCTCCACACAAAACTGCCTCAGGGTGTCTGTGGTCCTTGTGGGTGCTCCAGCTTGCTTAAGCCCCACCCCCTGCAGATTCGGGCCCAACCTGGGCACCTCTCACGGTCCAGCGGGGCAGACCCTCCGCAGTCATCAGGGGAAGTCTCATAGCACTACATGCACACATAAAGAAGGAGGAGAGGCTTATGATTGATACCCTGGCACAAAATTTACAGCAACTAGAGTGGAGTCAGCAAAAAAATCCAACTAACAGAAAAAGAAAAGAAATAATACGAATTAGCTCTGAGATTCAGGAGAGAGAAAATAAGAAAACAATGGGGAAAATCAATGCTGCTAGGAGTTGGTGATTCGAACGGATAAATCGAATAGACAAACCTCTCATGAATTTGACCAAAGAAAGGAAGGAACACATTTCAATAGCAAGGATGAGGGATGAAAGAGGGAAAATTACAACGGACCAAAGTGAAATCAAAAGGATAATTACCCAGTACTATGAAAGACTGTAATCCAATGAATTCAAACTCTTCTCTGATCAAGCAGACTCTGAATTATACGTTTATGTATGTATGCATGTGTGTTGTTGTTGTTGTAGCTATTGCTTTACTTTCTGTTGTTGCTTCATGATACTCAGTCTTGTGGTAGTACATACATGTCTACTTGGAAGGGATAGGAAGAATAAACAAGCCAGAAGAGAGAACAACGGGATGACAGTTGTGGGGGACATATGGGTAGGAGAGACGGGGGAAAGGAAGACGGTGTTAACAAACTCAGGGACAAGGGAATAACAAGTGATTAAAAAATCAGTGTCAAGAAGGGTGTGGGAGGTATGGAGGGCTGGATCAAGGGCAATGTAACCAAGAGGAATTCCTAAAACCCAAATGAAGGCAGAACATGATAGTGGGACAAGAGGAAGGTACAAATAAACAGAGGAAAGAACTAGGAGGCAAAGGGTAATCATAGAGATTTAAATACAGACATATAAAGATGTAAATATATTTATATATGACGAGGGGGAAATAGACTTTTGTACATGTATTTATAGGTTTAGTATTAAGGAAACAGATGGACAGTGGGGCCTTGCTCAAGTACTCCCTCAACATAAGAACACTTTGTTCTAACAATTCGGTAGTCTGAGATGCTCACCTGCCTGCCATGATTGCTGATGACCATGGGTGCGCAAGCAAATACGGTGAAGAAAGCTGATGGTGCCCAGCTACCAAAAGATAGCTGAGAAACAACAAAACCCACATGGAAGAAGCCTCTCCAGACTTGGTCGCTGAGGACAAAGTGGGTGTATAAGCAAAAGTTGTGAACAAAGTTGATGGTGCCGGCTATCAAATGATATAGCACCAGGGATCTTAAAGGCTTGAAGACAACCAGGCAGCCATCTATCTAAGAAACAACAAAGTCCACACAGAAGAAGCACACCAGCCTACCCCAACACGAACACTCAAGACAAAATGGGTGCATAGGCAAATGAGGTGAAGAAAGCTGATGGTGCCCAGTTATCAAAATATATAGAATCTGGGTCCCCATAGGCTGGAAAATAAACAAGGGGCCATCTAACTGAGAAACAACAAATCCCACATGGAAAATGCACACCAGCCTATGAAATTACAAGGCATCGAAGGGATCAGGTATCAGGCATCAAAGACCCCCCCCCAAAAAAAAAATCATAGCATTGTGAATGAGGGGGAGTGGAGACCCAGGGCCCACCTGGGGGAAATTGGACATCCCCTTGCAGAAGGGCTGTGGGGAGGTGACGAGATAGTCAGAGTAGCAATGCTTCAATGATGAAGCATACAATTTTCCTCTAGTTCTTAAATGCTTCCTCCCCTCCATCCCCCACTATCATGATCCCAATTCTACCTTACATAACCGGCTGAACAGGAAGATGTACACTGGCACAGATAGGAACTAGAAATACAGGGAATCCAGGATAGATAAACCCCTCAGGATCAGTGGTGAGAGTGGAGATATAGGGACAGTGGAGGGAGGGTGAGGGAGAAAGTGGGAACAGATGACAAAGTCTACATATAACCTCCTCCCTGGAGGACAGACAGCAGATAATTTGGCGAAGGAGATGTCAGAAGGTGTAAGATATGATAAAATAATAATTATTTATAAATTATCAATGGTTCAGGGGGAAGGGGAAACTGGGAGGGAGGGGGAAAATGAGGAGCTGATACCAAGGGCTCATTTAGAAAGCAGGTGTTTTGAGAATGATAATGGCAACATACGTATTAATGTGCTGGACAAATGATGTATGTATGGATTGTGAAATGAGTTTATGAGCCCCCTAATAAAATGATTAAAAAAAAGATTTTACCCAGACTTAAAAGAGAACCCACAGACTTAGAAATAAAATTTTGCAATGACATATTAGCAAAAGACTAATCTCTAAAGTTTGTAGAAAATGTCAACACCTCCACAACAAAAAGACAAATAATTCAATTAAAAATGGGCAGAAGACATGAACAGATACTTCACCAAAGAAGACATTCAGACAACCAACACATATATGAAGAAATGTTCATGATAATTAGCCATTAGAGAGATGCAAATCAAAACAGTGAAATATCATCTTACGCTATCATTAATAGGGAAGTTAAAAATAAAACAAACAACAAATGCTGTAATTCTCATGTACTGCTGATGGGACTGCAAATGATGCAATCAACTACTACACAACATGGCATGGTGCGCCTTTACAAACTGAGAGATAAAAACATTCTTAACCCAGAAATCCCTCAACTTGGTATATATTTCAGAAAAGGTAAAAGCTCTGACATGAGCGGATATATGATTATCCTTATATGTATCTCAGCAATAATCCTAGGAGCAAAAAGATGGAAAAGCCTAAATTCTCATCAATGGAAGAATGGGTCAACACATTATGGTATATTTACACAACTGCATTCTATGTAACATTAAAGTCTAACAATAAATCTGTGAGTGCCTCAGAACATAGCTGAATATGGAGGATATTGTGCTGAGTGAAATTAGTGAATCACAAAATGACAGATATTGTATGAGACCAATATTGTAAAAACATCAAGGAAAGGTTTTCACATGAAAAGAAACATTCTTTGATGATTACCATTAGTGGGAGTGAAAGGGAAGGCAAGTTGCTTCCTTAATAGAGCTCTGCTAGCTTGGGTGAACGAGAAAGCTATGGACAACATAGGGAGAGGTCTCGAGACCAACACATCGATGCAGGGAGAGACACTAGGAGGAGTCCAGAAGATGAAGATCACGGGGTAACTGGTGAGGAGATCAACAGATAAAGAAGCTAAGAGAATGGATGTGGAAAGCTGGCAAAGGATATTTTTACAAATGTGCTCCAAATATAGTCATGAAGGTGAGAGAACATGCGGGGCACAGTTATGACGACATCGTAGATATAACTAAACATGCTGAGGGAAGTGGGGGGCTTTGTGTCTCAGGACCGGAAAGCTGACTGTGTCCTGCCATGATTCCACCGATCAGCATCCTCATAATCCTGTACCCACAGCCTGTGATCTCCATGATTCCTCCTTCACCTTTCAATGTCACTGGCCTGAAGCTACTTCATGAGTCTGAAAGAGCCCTAACAAGCATTGGCCCCATGCACTTGAATCAGAGTGGGCTGGGCTGCCTTCTTGATATAAAGTTCTTTCTTGTACATAGATAAGTGTCACGGTTTTGTTTTTCTAGATAACTCAACCTAACATAGTGACCTAAGTTACAACTCTTGGTCTTTTCCTGCCAAGAAGGAAGAATGAATAAAACTGAAGGTCCGTGAAAACAATTAATTCAATGTATTAATATACTCCTGGAACATCAGACTCCATGACCTAGAAATCAGAAGAGTAAAATTGTCCCCAGTTACCACTGCTAACTGCTCTGAAAGGGATCACATTCAAAGATCCTAGATAGAGTGAAAGGAAAATGTGGAACTAAACTCAGAAATATAAAAAAGATTCTGCTTACTGGTCAAGCAGAGACTGGTAGAAGAACTGACACGTTGGGCTGAAAATTAACTTATTCCCATGGCTCACTTTTCAACTAAACACTAGGCAGATCTATAGGGGAAGCAGTAACATTAGAGAGGTACACACATATTCAAATAATCAACCAAATAGTAACATTAGAGAAACACATCAATCTTAAAAAGAATTGTCAACCATTCAGGATCAAAAGGGCAACATGTTTCCCAAGTTCAAAGTGTTAGAAAAGTGGTAAAAATGGAAACAGGAAACAAAGGGAGAAACTGGGATATGCAATATTACTTTATAGGGGTTACAATTAATTATATGAAACAAAATGTGAACAAAATTTTGGAAGGAAAACTGATCTGTGTAAACCTTCATCAAATTCATAAAAATGTTGTTTAAAAATAGTCATAAACACAGTTCATCATAACTTGTGTTTATCATAAATTGGGGCTACTTGTGTTTCAAAGATGGCACCTGTCTCCTTTTATAACATAACTGGACTTATAAAAATGTTTCTTCATAAGGAATTATATTGATTTAATATTAAAACAGAGTGAACTTATAATTACTTATTTCAGAGATTCTCACTGTTGTCCATTCTTTTCTTGAACCTGCCTATTTCTTCGATCAAGGTAAAAAACAGTAGGCTGAAAACAAGCATTGGATCCAAAAGAGTTAAATAGATAGCTGTCTTATCTGTCCTAACCTAAATTGGAAGAGGTCTTAAGAAAGACAAACTCATTTCCTGAAGGAGGACCAATAATTAATGGAGAAAATAAATGCAGATAATAAAATTAATTAGCAGGAGTGAGTTAACCAAAAAGAAAAGATGAATAGCAGATTAGAAGTAGGTCAAATGGAGAATAACTTCATATTGGTAAGAACAAATGGGGACTTTGGAGAATGGTGTTGACATTTATTTTTAAGAGGGCGTAGCATCCAGCTGTGTCGGTACAGGTTTAGCACACAAATTGAGAATAGACAATCCTGTGACATTGTCGTCTTTATAAATAGAATGATGCTTTCCTCGTTTTCTTTTAAATAACTTGTTCATCTGGTATATTTTAAAAACTTATTGAATCAATGGCTAGAGACCTTCTTCCATAAAGGATACAAGTAAGAAAACCCTGTGGAAAAGTTCTACTCTATACCCAACTTTAGGTCACCAAACTCCAATGTGAGCATCAGAGATTTATTCAGAACAGAAAAAAAATATTCTCATCCTTATCCATTGCTACCTATTTTATTTTATATTGACCAAAAAAGGAGCTGTCACTCTACAATAAACACAGAGAAAATTTGTTCTTAATAGGTGAAATTTGTCTAACCTCATTAGAAGGTCATTAATTAGAAGGAAAAAAATTAAGCCAAGTCTATATTCAACCACCATAAGCCCTCAAACTAATAGTTTTATATTTTCTCATGGGACATATAAAGTTACTTAAAATGAAAAATTGTTTTTAAAATATAGACATAGAATTTCCCCATTGAATCATTTCCTTAGATCTAATCAAGATGGTCTTTTTTCAAAAGAATTCAGCTAAAACCTATATTGCTATCTCTTGTGTATTCTATAGATTTTAGTGCTAACAGTCATTAAAGATTACTCTCATTTGCAGGTTTTAATTTTTCAACCCAATCTTCTCAGTGCATAAATTATTCCCTGGTAGTAAATTGGGTTTTTTATTTTATTTTTCCTTTTGTAGAAACACATTAAGTCCTTCAGGAATGTGGGCTCATTTTTCAGTATATTGAAATCATGATTCCAATGATTCTTCAGAGTACAACATTCCCAGAATGGTTAGCATTTATGACTTAAATCTTGTAGTTGATTAATTATCCTGACAAATCAAATAATTTGTTTCTGCGTGTTATAGCTATATTTTCCTTAAGAAAATAAGTCTTTTCCCATTTTATTTAGTGTACTGTAAAAAAGTTAACTTGCTCTGAGAGTGCCACTAAGTCTATCTCTGAATGACACACAGCACTGCTAATGTGATCAGGAAAAGTTGACCTTCTGATGTGTCATTTACCTTTGAGGAGGGATGTGACTGAACATAACAAAATATTCTAGGTTTTGAAAATCTGAGAGTATTTTTTATATTTTAATTTGCATGCTAATATTGAATAGACACATCTTAAACTATGAGCTATCTTACTTGAAATTAAGTAGGTATTATTTTAAAACTGCTACAGAAAGATAGTTTTATGAATTAATGTCACATAGTAGGAAAATATAAACATGCTTATAAAATTAGTATCATTTTTTCTTGGTACAAGTGACAAATGTATTAATAAATGTACTCTGGACCACACTGGTCTCAAAGAGACACATTTACTTTGACACACATTTTATTTGCATATGATCTTTTCTCTCTAGGTACCAGATTTTTCTTTATATACAATGGATGACAGTGTAAACCTTTGAAAAAATAGATCAAATTGTTCCTCTTCAAAATGCTTTAGGTGTTGGCTGACAGACTAGTAAGGAATTTTTTACATTAAACATCTTTTACCGTAGTGTAATGAAATCTATCACCCTGTTCTATTGACAATAATAAATGATTAATATTTTGATAAAATATTTCTTTCCAAAAATCAAATATTGTCTCCAGATCCATCAATTCTATATCAATGTTAACATTTATCTTGACATATTAGACACAATTCTACACCATGATCACATCACGAGTTGTGCTCTATCATTTTTCATTCAGTGGAATGTCAAGAGATTCGGACACATGTTCAACAATGTCATGGATTTAATAAAATAAGAAATGATGCAAGCACAAATCTTTTGTGACATCCCTTCCAAATGAAAATTCTTGTAATGACTTGTTGTTCTTCTCTTCCCATTACACATATCCAGTAATCTTGTTACCGTTTCTCACACTTAGGTAAAATGAAAGACTTGATTGTGGGAAAAGATTTGAAGAAAGAATTTTATTTTATTTTTCTCTTTTCAATCATAAAAATAAGTTTGATGGCATTAGAAAATACTTTTAATATACTGCTTTCTTTAAAAAAATAATTTACACATATGTGTATGTCAAATATATTTCTTAAATTATTATATATACTGTAAATATTTATGGCAGCAAACCATCTTATTTTTTCTCTCACAGAATGATGAGTAGGATTGAACTTCTGACCAGGAGGTTAGTGGCCCAGTAGCTAATCCACAGCGTATCCCAGGTCCTTGTTATTAGTGATAGCTAACAGTTAAACAACTTCTTGCCATCTAATTGATTCTTACTCCTAGCAACCAAGTAGAATCAAATAGAACTTCCCCTTCTGGCTTCCCAGTTAAGGTATGAATATCTGACTCATAAGTAAAAATTCAGAGTTCAAATTAATATCAGCCTTTAGTGAATCTTTGCTTTCATGATATATTATATATATATATATATCAGAATACTACTCATACAAAATTCTGATTTGGAACAGAAAAAAAAATGAAAGGATGATCCAATAGGAAAAGAAAATATTGCTACAAATATTTTCCTAGAGTTAAAAAAAAAAGATTCAAGGGAACAATTAGTTGAAGGAACTAGTGGACTGCAGGAAACCTGGCCTTCACTACACTAGCCTTAGAGCGGAAGAACTAGTCACCACTAGAAGACTTGGTCATCACTTCAATAGAAGGGCCTAGAAAGGATGAAAGAGAATTATGGGAAAACAATCCAAAAATCATAAAAATATGCCACTTAAGGATCTGATAGAGACAGGTGGAATACCCTGAGACTATGGTCTTTCATGCCAATCTGCTGCACAGGATCTCTTTAGAGCAATAAGAAACAGGGAGGAGGAGAGCTGGGAAGATGGCGGACCAGGGCACCTGCATATTCTGAGAGCTTTTTCGAACAAAGCGGGTTTGGTGTCCAGGTAGCTTAGTGGTAGGAGTCTGGTGAGTGAAATATCCCCCAGGACAGCACCTCCACCTCGACCTCACACATTTATCCTGAGCAGGGGCCTTGGCCATACAGGACCTGATTCGTGGGACATCTCTGGTCACTACGCAGCCGCCATCGTGGCCGCAACTAGCTATAGCCCCACTCCATCCCCAGACGGGACCCTAAGCCCAGAGTATCTTGCCTACCCCACCAAGACTGCGCAGCAGTCGCAGGACCCCCTACAGCTTCCCATTCCCGGGACCTCACTATGGCAGCGATCTGACCTTGGGCCCACGTCCCTCCGTCCACTCACCCAAGGCCCGGGTAACTGACCTGCGGGCTGCCTGGCACCCCAAGGGGACCATCCACCCCCACTGCTGCCCGGGATCTCTCCATTGGCACTCTGCTTTCCCGGCCGCCCACCCCGTCAGCTTAGCTCCTGCTCCACTCCCAGGCGGGGAAACTGCGCTGAGCATTTCCCGCAGGCACCAGCGCATCAGAGCCCAACCCGCTTCTACCCACGACACTGCGTTTCCGCCGGTGCAACTTCTGGCTGGTGTGCGGAGACCTGTAGCCCCGTCCTTGGGTGCTAGGTCTACCTGCTGAGGGCGCCCCTTCCAGGATCGACAGCGCCAGGCACAATAGTGGGTGACCCTGCCTACTGGGAGCACGAGCGACAGGGTCCTGCACTCCTGCGGGAGTGGCATTGTGCTCCCCAGTGTGCTGTGGGGATTCCAGCAGCCGGTGGCTCTGACCTCTGAGCCTGGGCAGAGGACAGGTACCATTGCCCGCAGTTTCCCGCCAGAGCCACCGCTGTCCATTCCGACTCAGACCCCATTGCTGAGGAGCCTGCACCACTCACAGGGCTGGCAGATAAAGCAATAAATGTCCTTGCGTGCTAGGGAGCCTAGGACACTGCTTTGAGGTCCTTGCCATAGCCCTCTGTGTGCTCTAGCCAGCTCTCACCACCTAGGGGGCCTATCAGGTCCCCAGTGCCAGCTCCTAAGGCTGCCCCAGCCCTTCCCAGCCAGCACAGGAAGCAGGTGCTGGGGCCTGGGCCTCTCTCAGCACCCGTAGCGGCCCAAGCATTTTCCAGCGGTTGCAGGAGGCCCACCATTCGGGGGCAGCTCCTGCCTGTGTAGCCTCTGCCCCCAGACTCAACTCTACAGGCCTGCCCGGACCTGGGGGTGGGGGGGCTTGCTGATCTGAAGAACATTCCTCCCTCCCCCCCTCATTGCCTGGCACCGGAGCCCAGATCAGCACCATGTCCTGTGACAGCGAGGCCTCCCCACCTCCATGTTCTATTAAGCATCACTAGAGCTTAGAGGGAAAAGAAGAGGGAAAATTTACATACACACACACACACACACACACACACACACGCATACATCTTTTATCTCATGCTGGTTTTTCTTTCTGTGTTGCCTTTTCTCTTTTTTTCTTCCTCCTTTTTCATTATTGCTAGTACTTCTCTTCTGCCTCTTTTCTATAGGTTTTCTTTCTATCTCTTTTTCTTCTCTTTCTGTTTCTACTATTATCACTTCTTTTCTCTCCTCTTTTATAGCTTCTCCTTCCTCTCTCTCCATTTTTTTCTTTTTCTGCCCAAAATTCTGTTTAGATTATTTTTTAATTTTTAACCTTTTAAATTATTTTTTATTAATAAACAAAAACCAGGGCTGCTAAGGGTACCCTGACAAACCAGGTCAAAGCAGCCTGAAGGCACTCACTGTGGCTCCAGCCTCCACTCCATCTGCTGAAACATCTCACTACTATGGGTCACTAAGCCATTGGGGAACTGTGCCTATACAGCAGTCTGACACACCCTTATAGGCAATCTCCTGAAAGAATCCTTTACAGTAACACAGATAAGATTACCCTGGCCTCCCAGAAGCATGTGGCCCATGAGAACATCAAGGAATAATCCACAGACCACATCGTTCCCAACAACAACAATATAAAAACCGAGACAAAACATAGTAGCAGAGCTAACGTCTCTCAAAGAAGAAACAGATACAGATCTTTCACAGAAGGGAAGTATGCTTGCAGTAATACAGGAGCTAAGTGAAGCAACCCAGAATAAAGATGCAATGATAGAGGAGATGAAGTCTACAATAGAGGGGATGAAATCCACCCACCAAAGGGAACTGCAGGAGCTAACAGAGGAGGTAGCAGAAGCCACACACAAGGTCACAGAATGTATGATTAGGCTTGAGGAGGCAGAGAACCGTATCAGTGATCTCGAGGACACTCAAAAAGACCTAAGCATGTGAGAAAGAAAGTCAGATAGGAAAATTAAAGAAACAGAAGATAGTCTGAGATCAATGACAGATGCAATGGAGAGGAATAATATTCAAATAATCGGTCTACTGGAGCACAACACAACACACAAGTCAACAGCCAAGATAGCAAAGGACTTTCTGCAAGAAAATTTTCCCATCCTAACAAGGGAGAACCAGACATGCATACAGGAAGCAGAAAGGACACCAGCTAGCTAGACTAAATCCCAAGAAGAACACGCCAAGGCATATAATAGTAAAAATATCCAACTTAGAGGAAAAAGAGAACATTTTACGAGCTACAAGAGAAAGGAAGACAGTCACATACAAAGGAGCACAGGTGAAAATATGCTCAGACCTACCAGCCGATATTATGAAGAGGAGGAGTGAATGGAGTAACATCTTCCAAAAGCTGAAAGAAAAAAATGCCTCCTCCAGAATCCTGTAACCTGCCAAGTTATCCATTAAGATAGATGGTGAGATAAGGGTCTTCCAGGACAAGGAAAGACTCAAAGAATATGTGGCAAGTCACCCAACCCTGCAGATGATACTGGCTGACTCACTATGGCCAGAGAATTAAGCTCCACCAAGGACAAACAGCAGACCATCATATAGCCCATCTCCATGTAGAAGCCAACACGACAGCAACAATTTCCAGGATAACAGGTCTCAGATGGAAAAGAGGACATGATAGAAACTCTCCACTCAAACACAGCACACTGATATGAAGTGAGATAGGTAAAGACCGAAAACACAAAACAGGGTATGACAACTATGAATCTACTTATAGTGATAATAACTCTGAAATCCAATGGACCAAATTCGTACATTAAAAGAAAAAGACTTGAGGACTGGCTCAGAAAACATCATCCATCCATCCATTGCCTGCAAGAGACACATCTTAAGTGCACAGACAAGAATATGCTAAGAATAAGTTTACCAATCGAATTGTAACTCCAAAAGGGGTGGCTATCTTAATCTCCGACAAAATGGACCTCAATATCCAAACTATAAAAAGACACAGAGGGACACTACATAATGCTCAAAGGTTCAGTAAACCAGGAAGCACTTAGTATATTGAATATTTACACTCCTAATAATGATGTGGTGAATTTTGTCAAACTATTAGAATGATGAAAAAAGAGATCATGGAATCAACAATCATAGTAGGTGACTCTAACATTCCACTATCAGCGAAAGACAGATCACTGGGAAAGAAACTCAGCAAAGAGGCCAAGAGCTAAACAATATAATTAGGCAACAGGGCCTGATAGATATCTATAGATCTTTCCATCCAAAAGCAAAGGGTTTCACATTCTTTTCAAGTCCACATAGATGTTTTTAAAGAATAGACCACATGCTGGGACACAAGTCCAGCCTGAGTAAATTCAAACACATAGATATTATCCAGACATCTTCTTTCTCAGAGCACCATGTCACAAAGCTGGAGATCAATAAGAGGATGTCCAGAAAAGCAAGGACAACCAACTGGAGAATGAACAACGATCTCCTGCGACATGAATGGGTACAGGCCCAGATCAGAGAGAATATTAGGAAGTTTCTAGAAAGTAACAAGAACAAGAATACAACGTATCACAACTTATGGGACACTGCAAAGGCTGTTATCAGAGGTAGCTTGATACCATTAAAGGCATATGTGAAAAAAGAAGAAAGGGATATGACAGACTTGTTAACACAAAACTTCCAACAACTAGAACAGAGTCAGCAGAACAACCCCTCCAATAGCAAGAGTAAATAAATAATAAAAATCAGGACAGAGTTAAACCAGTGGGAAGACAAGAGAACAATGCAAAAGAAAAATGCGACTAAAAGCTGGTTTTACTAAAAATTAACAAAATTGACAGTCCTCTGGAAAAGCTTACCAAAGATATAAAGGAGCAAATATCAATTGTCAGGATGAGGGATGAATAAGGGGCAATAACAACAGAGCCCAATGAGATTATAAAGGTAATCACAAAGTACTATGAAGGTCTATATTCTAATGAATTCAGAAACCTGGAAGACATGGATAAATATTTGGAAAAACAGTCTCTCCCTAGATTATCTCAGACAGAGATCAAGAACTTCAACAAACCCATAGCGAAAGAAGAAATAGAGAAGGTCATCAAAAAGCTACCAACAAAAAAGGTCCCAGGGTCAGATGGTTTCACAGCAGAATTCTACCAAGCCTTCAGAGAAGAGTTTACACCAATCTTCCACAAAATATTCCATAACATAGAAGAGGATGGCAAACTCCCAAACTAATTTTACAAAGTCAGTATTACTTTGATACCCAAACAGGACAAAGACCCCACAAGTATAGAAAATTACAAACCAATATCTCTAATGAACATAGATGCATAAATCCTTAACAAAATATTGGCCAATAGAATACAAACGTATATAAAATATATCATCCACCACGACCAGGTAGGATTCATCCAAGGGACGCAGGGATGGTTTAACATCTGAAAATCCATCAATATTATACATCACATCAATAAGAAAAATGATAAAAACCATATGATAATATCCATAGATGCAGAAAAAGCATTAGACAACATTCAGCACCCATTCCTAATCAAGACACCCATGAAGACAGGATTGGAAGGTAAGTTCCTCAAGCTTATACAAGCTATCTATGAAAGGCCAACAGCCAACATCACAGTCAATGGAGAAAAGACAAGAACAATCCCACTGAAAAGGGGTACAAGATAAGGATGTCCCCTGTCCCCACTTCTATTCAATATCATTTTAGAGGTTCTGCCTAACAACATAAGACAGCGGAAGGACATCAAATACATCCAAATGGGCATACACCCAGTGGAAGCAGCAAATAAAACACGACCAGTCATATGTGCTCCAATGTTCATTGCGGCACAATTCACAGTTGCAAAGACTTGGAAACAGCCTAAGTTTCCGTCAATAGATGAATGGATTAGTAAACTTTGCAACATACACACATGCAGCATTGAAAAGCACAAGCGATCACATGAAACACGTTGTTTCGTGGAAAGAGCTGGAAGGAAGTATGTTAAGCGAGGTAAGCCAAACTTAAAAGGCTAGATATAACATGAGTCCCCTGAGGTAAGTACAATCAGCATGCCAGGAATAGAAGAATAAACATTTATCTCGCAATAAATGGGTGGAAGCATAGATGGTTGGAAGGGAGGGCAGGCCACACCTAGGGAGGTACATGACAGCCCAACATAAAGAAGAGGAAGTGGGGTAGGTGGAGGGAGAAGCAGGGTGGGGAGAAACCGAGTGATGGCATGGGGGGATCAGGGCACTAACCCACCAGGGGGAGAGTATTGGTTGTGTCCCAAAAGAACTGGAACATGCATACAGACCCCACCATGACACACCCAACCAGGAGGGCAACGTAAAGTGTAGAGGAATCCACAAAGAGACTGGACCATATGCCAGCCCCAAACAGAATTAGCCCGACCCCCACCATTAAAGGGAGTACCACAGAAAATGAAAATAGATCGTCTGGTGTGGGAAAGGAACGGACCTACCACACCACACACAGAAGGAAGCTGAAGCAAAGGAAGGAGGAAGAACGGAGTGGAGCACACCTGGGCCCACCAAGCTCAGAGGACAATTCCCTGGCTTGAAAGGCCCAATATACAGAGAGGTCCATATAGCCGGCCCCACGGCGAGATGCAACATCCTGCACTGACCCATGACCCTACACGAGACAGCTCCGGAGACACAGTGGGGGATTTGTGAGAGCTGACCCCACCACACAGACAAAACACAGGGGCGTGCAGTAGAGCAGCGGGGGAAGCAGAGCAAGGAGATCCCAAGGGAGTATAAAGGATGGACTTTGAGGCCATGATGTGGCACCCCAACAAACTCGTCCAGAAAACACTCCTAAAGGTCAACAAGCAGACCTCGAACAATTAACAGTTTTTTTGTTTGTTTGTTTTGCTGTCTTTTAGTTGTTGTTTTTTTTTTTCCTCTTCTTTTTAATTTTGTATGTCAGTAGCTTTTTTTGTTTGTCAGTGTGTCGGTGTTGCTGCTGTCGACGCCATGTTCTTTTTTTTTTTAAACATTTTATTAGGGGCTCATACAACTCTTATCACAATCCATACTATACATACATCAGTTGTATAATGCACATCTGTACACTCTTTACCCTAATCATTTTCAAAGCATTTGCTTTCCACTTAAGCCCTTTGCATCAGGTCCTCTTTTTTCCCCCTCCCTCCCCGCTCCCTCGATAATTTATAGATTATTATTTTGTCATATCTTGCCCTATCCAGCGTCTCCCTTAACCCTCTTCTCTGTTGTCCACCCCCCAGGGAGGAGGTCATATGTAGATCCTTATAATCAGTTCCCCCTTTCCAAACCACTCACCCTCTACTCTCCCAGTATCGCCCCTCACACTCTGGTTTTGAAGGTATCATCCAACCTGGATTCCCTGTGCCTCCAGTTCCTATATGCACCAGTGTACAACCTCTGCTCTATCTAGACTTGCAAGGTAGAATTTGGATCATGGTAGTTGTTGGGGAGGAAGCATCCAGGATCTGGGGGAAAGCTGTATTCTTCATTGGTGCTACATTGCACCCTGACTGACTCATCTCCTTCCCTAGACCCCTTTGTGAGGGGGTCTCCAGTGGCTGAAAATGGGCTTTGGGTCTCCTCTCTGCACTTCCCCCTTCATTCACTATGGTAAGATTTTTTTTATGATGCCTTGAACCTGGTCCCTTTGGCACCTCGTGATCGCACAGGCTGGTGTGCTTCTTCCATGTGGGCTTTGTTGCTTCTGAGCTAGATGGCCACTTGTTCACCTTCAAGCCTTTAAGACCCCAGACATTATCTCTTTTGATAGCCGGACACCATCAACTTTCTTCGCCACGTTTGCTTATGCACCCGTTTGTCTTCGGCGATCGTATCATGGAGGTGTGCAGCCAATGATAAGATTTTTTTGTTCTTTGATGCCTGGTAACTGATCCCTTCAGGACCAAGTGGTCACAAAAACTGGTGTGTTCTTCCATGTGGGCTTTGTTGCTTCTGAGCTAGATGGCCGCTTGTTTATCTTCAAGCCTTTAAGACCCCAGACACTACCTCTTTTGAAAGCCGGGCACCATCAGCTTTCTTCATCACATTTACTTGTTCATCCACTTTAGCTTGAGCAGTTGTGTCAGGAGGGTGAGCATCATAAAAGGCCAATTTAATAGAAGAAAGTATTCATGGGCTGAGGGAGTGCTTGAGTAGAGGCCCAAGGTCCTTCCGCCACCTTAATACTAAACCTATAAATATAGACACATAGATCTATTTCCCTCTCCTTATATATATTTGCACGTACATGTATTTGTCTATACCTCTATAAACGCCCTTTGCCTCCTAGCTCTTTCCTCTATTTCCCTTGACTTGCCTCCTGCCCCACTATCATGCTCTGTCCCCACTTGGGTTACAGCTATACCTCTTCTTTACGTAACCTTACCCTTGATGATTCCCTACCAGGCCTGCCACTCCCCCCTCACCACCAGTTTGGATCCCATGTTGTTCTTATATACCACTTTGGAGCTTTCAAAGCCATCCATGTTTTTATGTACATATTACTATATCTGCAGGTCCCTCTAGATAAGATAGGCTGGAGAAACAATGTGAGAAGAAAATAATGGGAACAATGGTCCCGGAGGGACATGAGAGTGTGGGAGGTAGGGGAAGGAAGGAGGAACAGCAAGTGTTTCAAAACCAGTGGAGGGAGGGGATGGGAGGACTGGTAGGGAGTGACCAGGGGCAAGATAACTGAGAGGAATTACTGAAACCAGAATGAAGGCTGAACATGGTAGTGGGGCAGGAGGAAAGTGTAAGGAAATAGAGGAAAGGAGTAGGAGGCAAAGGGCATACATAGAAGCTTAAATACAGACATGTACATATGTAAATGTATTTATGATTTTGGGGGAAATAGATCTATGTGCATATGTTTGTAGGTTCAGTAGTAGGATAGCAGGTGGAAATTGGGCCTCTTTATGCACACTCCCTCAATACAAGAGCATCTTGTTCAGCTAAATGATCATTCCATCATGCCCACCTTCCCGACATGATTGCTGAAGACAGACGTGTGCATAAGCAAACTTGGTGAAGAAAGCTGATGGTGCCCGGCTATCAAAAAGATATAGCTTCTGGGGTCTTAAAGACTTGAAGGCAAACAAGCAGCCATCTAGCTCGGAAGCAACAAAGCCCACAGAGAAGAAGCCACAAGCCTAAGTGAACACGAGGTGTTGAAGGAATCAGGTAACAGACACCAAAGAACAAAAACCATCATTGTGTGATCACCTTCCCCACATAAATGCTGAAGACGAATGTGTGCATAAGTAAGTGTGATGAAGAAGGCTGATGGTGCCCGGCTATTGAGAGATATAATGTCTGGGGACTTAAAGGCTTGAAAGTAAACACACGGCCATCTAGCCCAGAAGCAACAAAGCCCACATGGAAGTAGCACGCCATCATATGTGATCTGAAGGGCCCAGGGGACCAGGTTTCGAGCAACAAAGGCAGGAGGGAAAATCATATCATCGTGAATGAGGTGAGTTCATGATGGGGACCCAATGCCCATCTGTAGACAACTGTACATCCCTCGCAGAAAGGTAGTGGGGAGGAGATGAGTCACTCAGGGTCCAGTGTAGCAATAATGAAATTCACAACCTTCCTCTAGTTCTTAAACGCTTCCTCCTCCCCAACTATCATGATCCTGTTTCTACCTTGCAAACCTGGTTAGACCAGAGGATGCATAGCAGTACAGTTGGGATCTGGAAACACAGGGAATCTAGGAATCCCCTCAGAACCAACAGTGAGAGTGATGATACCGGGAGGAAAGGGGCAGTAGAAAGGGGGAACTGATCTTGGGGATCTACATATAACCTCCTCTCTGGGGGATGGGCAAAAGGAAAGTGGGTGAAGGGATATGCTGGGCAGTGTAAGATAAGAAAATAATAATTTATAAAGTATTAAGGGTTCATGAGGGAGGGGGAAGCAGGGATGGAGCGGGAGGGAACAAAGGAAAAAGCTGATTCCAGGAACCCAAGTGGAAGGACAATTTTGAGAATGATGATAATGTAACGAATGTACAGATGTGCTTTACTCAATTGATGTGTGTATGGATCATGATAAGAGTTGTATGAGCCCCAATAAAATGATTTTTTTTAAAGAAGAAGAATCTGGGAGGTTCCTTTGAGGACTAAGGTCTCACTGATCCAAACTGTGGCATTTCCAATTGTTTCATATGCATCTGAAAGTTGGACATTGAATAAAGAAGATAAAAATGAATTGATATGTTTGATTATGGGATTGCTGAAGAATATTCGAAGTATCGTGAACTGCCAAAATAACAAACAAATCTCTCTTGGAAGAAGTAGAGCCAGAATTTTCCTCAGAGGTAAGGGTGTAGAGATTTTGCCTAATGTACTTTGGGACATGTCACGAGAGGCCAGTCCTTGGAGAAGCACACGGTGCTTGGTCAAGTAGAAACCAAAACCGAATTCACTACCATGGAGTCGGTAGCAACTTTTCGGGACCCTGCTGGACAGGGTCAAACTGCTCCTGTGGTTTTCCAAGACTATAACTCTTTACAGGAGTAGGTCTGCCTTTCTCCCCCAGAGCAGTGGTGGTTTCAAAATGCTGACTTTGTGGATCACAGCCCAACGTGCAAACACTATACCACCAGAGCTCCTTGCTGGTAAAACAGAGGGGCACGCATAAAGAAGGAAGCCCTCGACAAGATGGGTTTGACACCGTGGCTGCAGCAATGGCTCAAGCACAGCAATGATTTTGAGAGTGGCACAGGACTGGGCGGTATTGGGTTCTGCTGTGCACAGGGACGCTATGAGTTGGAATTGACTCGATGGCACCTAACAGCACCATGACCTTTAGATACAGAGCAAACCTAGAGTTGAACCCATCATGGGAAATCATCATTCAGTTAAACAATAGGCCTATAAAATGAACAAACACTCCTGATGAATGTGTGCCTCAAAACAATCAATCTTAATGAGACTCAAAAGACAACATGAGACTAAAAACAAAACCCAGAATTCAGAGAAGGGCAGAAAACGGGGAGGGATGGGAAGAGTGCTACGACACTGAGGTACTTACAACTGATGTCGTGAATCAAAAGGTGTGTAACATGTTGAATGGGGAACTAATTTGTTCTGTAAATTTCACTTAACTTGTTATTTTAAAAATTAAAAGAATATTAAATATTTTCAAAATCAAAATTGAAAGAAGAAAGAAAAATATTTTCCTAGAGAATGTCCTTAAAATAGGTTGGCACCGAGTCATAACTTATGAGGACAGGGTTGGTAAGGCGAAGGGAAGGTCTTTTCGTGACTCAATAATTCTATTTCCTCGTTCTTACTTTCAAAATGCTTTTGTAAATACTTTTAAAATGATAAAAATTCAATGTGATGCTAAATAATTTTCTTATTGTGAAAATTGACATCTTAAATTATTTAACCTTGTGACATAAGGGCATATTAATTTTTTTAAACAAATGCAAATTAATTACACAATCCAATATCTTCAAAGTAGAAAGAGTGCTTTCAGTCTCTTTTGTGGAGAATCGCTGATTTTTATATACAGGAGCTGAAACTGTTGCCTCAGGGTCCACTAAGGACATTTCCGTAACCGAGAAAGAAAAGAAGGCAGGAGGGCAGGCAGCAAGGATGCACAGAAAGCAGAAGAGAAAGCAAGCAATGGATAAACAACGAGGCTTCAGATAGTTTGTGCATAGTGGAAGCAATAATGGAACTCCTCTATAAGCTATTCCAGATGCCCTCATTTGTATTTTAATTCTGAGACATCAGTGCAATTCCCAATTCAGAACATTTGAGTGCAGTAAAAATTAAGCCACGTCTCCAAGATGTTTTTAAAATTTACGCTCAGCATTTATTTTGCCAGACTGCCTTTGAGAACAATTTCCACATATTAAACCACGCAGCACAGAGGCGGTCTGGAAATTGCAATTAAAAATTTTTTTTTCAATAGGACGCCTTGGCTTGTATATAAAAAGTACTTCCTGATAAGTTATATATTTTCAACAGAAACTTTTTACTGTAGAACACACTAAAGCTCCCACAAATACTCTTTCCTTCTCTTAAATTACAGGCAACACCAGTGCCAGAAGATCTGGAATTTGTGTAACCCCAAACTGTGTTTTCCTAACTAATCTTGGCAAGCTTAAAACCCTGGAAAGTCACAATTTACTTCCCAGGCGATCATCCTGGACAGCTCAACAGCCGAAAAGCGGCACAGGATATCCAGCTATTGAGCCGGCCGCCGGCCCAGGTGGCCGGCTTTGCAGCTGCAGAGCACGTCCCAGCCAGAGGGTCATGCGGGCCCTCGGGAAGACACGCTCCTTTCCTCTGTGTTCAGCTGGGGAGGAAAACACGTCTGCGCTCGGCAAACACCGCCTGCAGACACAGCAGTTTCCAGTAACGGCGAAAAGGGGGCCGTTTCTAACAATAAGCGTGGAAGAACAACAAATCAGGGCACTCAGGAGGGCCCAGCCAAAGCAGATTCTTGATTGGAAAAAAATAGCTTCAGTGGTCTTGTGCTGACTGAGACGTACTATCATAAATGTGAGGCCATTTCAGACCAATTACTTTTCAATCCACGTAAATCTATAGGATGAAGAAACAGTCAAAAACTATGGGATAGAAAACAGATTCTCCCCGGCCTTCAGTTAGGAGTTTTCTGACAGAGATTTTTATTATCATTAAGGACACGGTTTTCTTCTCATGTTATTTTTCTTTGGTATTTCTCCTCTAAAAAACCAGAATTTGCTTCTTTTACTCAAGTTTGAAACTCCTCAGGCCCTTCTTCCGCAGAACCATGTTGCTATGTATGGAGTCATTCTCTCAAACGGGCAAGCAGGGAGGGCTGCTAGGTGGTAGAAAAATGTGCGCAGATTTGAAGAGTGACACACATGTTTATACATGTCTTGAAACTCCCTCACAGTCGCACGAACTCACAGGGGCAGGTTCCACCCTCTCCTATCGAGTCGCTAGGATTTGGATCTACTGGTTGACAGTGAGTTTGGTTTGGTTTGGTTTCACTGGATAGGTACCAACTTTCTGGATGTAAAAGAAAATGAGAGGTTTTTTTGTTTCCTTCTAGAATAAATCAAGATGGTCCTCTGAACCACATGCATTCACACTTGACCTGAAGAAGAAAGGATTTTGTAGCCCGAATCATTGGAGTACACAAACCTTGTCAAGATTTGTCCTGTGAAACAAGTCTTTATTTTTGTGGAATCCTATTTTGAAGTGGCTTCTTCCGCCCCACCCCCCTCCACCCTCCTTTGACCACCTTCTCTTTTGGGAGCTTTGCAGCGTAGCCAGAATCAGTTCCCCAGTCTCGGCCTGGCTTTCTTTCTGCTGTGGTCTCCTAACCATGTGTCAGCACAGCCATGTAAGAACGACGATCTCGTCTCTTTATGAACTGCGCTATAATTGGAAAGTGATCCTTTCTTCAAACATAATCCTCATTGATCTTCAAATGGATGTAGATTTTGGTATCAGTTTATCCAGGCTTTAGGTTCATATTCATTTCTTTTGCCGGAAGAAAAACCTAACATTTTTATTTACCGCCAGAATGTTATTCTTGTGCCGATTCTGTATGTTTCGTGTATCCTTTCAAAAGATCTCCATTTCTTATTTGGAGAAAAAAGTATTATCCATAAAAATTATAGGAATGATATACCCCGTGCTATAATCTTTTACTGATGTGTAGCTTTTCTGTATCACTGTTGGATCAGTGTCTCTATGTGCTACCCACTTGACCATTTAAATTCATTAAACCCAACTAGGATTCCTTTTTTCCCCATTCATCTCTGGTTGATGGGATAAGGTGGGACTAGGGAGTGAAATCTTTGACTCACATGTCATTTTTGTGAAAGAAATCATTTGAGATATTTTTTGTTTCACACTATTTAGTTTTATCAAATAATAAAGAGGGAAATCGAGAGCTTGTGGAGTAAAATATTATCCTTTGAGAACAGTGTCTCATTTTGTGAAGTGCTCCCCAAAGGCAGCTGGAATATTCAAGATAGAGCAGCCACTCTGGAGAATGATGAATACAAACACAAACAGAATCTATGACTCGGTGACCAATATTAATGGATTATCGACAGAGAAATCAAGTTCCTAAATGCAGGCTGAGAGCCTATTCTTCAGTGTATTTCTGATAAAACACACATCATCAGCAAATTATGAAAAGCCTAATTGTCACAGGCCCACAGGGAATTCTTCTGCCGTGAGCAATATCTCAGTTAGAGCACAGAAAGCAACCACAGTCCCCAACAATGCCACCTGTCATGCCCCTACTATGGGGAGGCACTCGCCAAATTTTTTTATGGGATATATTTGTGTGCCACAATTAAACAAAAGAGACTGGATACAAATAAATTGCCTCTATCATTCGTTAGGTGCATACAAAGAAAAAGTCTTTTCTATACTGAGCCAGGTAAAGATCAGCTCTCCTGGTCAATCTCTAGTCCCTCCAACTGCTCAGGGCACTGACAAATTACAATTGTATCATTCTCAATAGTTCACATGCACATGGGCATAGCACTGTGATGAACAAATTTACATCACAGGGTTATCTAACTCAATATTTGACAGAAGTGACACAAAGACCATTTTTCTCATCATTACATATTAGGATGCAAAGTTCATTGCATACTAGCCTGCAATCAGATACGTATATCAGTACAATTGAGTTAAATACTAGTGTTGGGGCTTTATGTTATTTTTAATTGTCATTGTAAGAATATTTTCTACTTATAATAAAAACATGTATTTCAAATACCCAGTGTTATTTCTCATTCAACTGGTCAAATTAGCTACCAACTTTTTAGATGAAGCAAACATGTAGACAAATATTGTCGGTTATACAGATTCTCGTTCACCATTAAACCCAATGGCAAATGAAAGTCCACCTTTTATACTAGTGTTCTCCTTAAAAATCTGCACCTTGGTAAAATTGCCTTTTGCACATATTAATTTAATTATCTTTGATCTTGAGGAGTGTGATTCACAGAACGTCATGCTCATATGACAAATGTCTGTGTTGATGATAAGAGAGATTTCCTCTTCACTATTTCGGGGCCCTTAACGTGTTCTGGTCAATTTAGGAGATCACAGGAAAGGTAACATCCCAAGGTGGACCTAGAAAGTCCCCAGTCCTGGCCATTGCCTGACCACCGACATCCCTGTGTAGCTTTTCATTTTCTCCACTCATGCTTTGTGTGAGGCAACAGAGCATTATTCCGAGGTCGAGTTGTTCCTCAAGTAAAACATATGCGTACTTGGGAAAGGAAGAAGCTGTATCAGGCCTACGTTCTTATGTAAAGTATAAGTAACATAGAGTTAACTTGAAATTCTTCTAATCAAACTGTTAAATATAAGATTCAATATTTAGACCAAAACAGATTTTAAAGTTTAGGACCAGATGAAGAGTTTAATAGGCCCTAAACCATAAAATGGCTATGGTGTCTGTTATTCATATCAATTCAAAATAAAAACGATACCACATCATAAATAATTATAAAGACATTAAGAAAATGATGCTTTGTTCCCCTTAGATGGTATTTTATGTCAATAATCAATTTTCTCCAGCTCTCCTGAAATAATTTGGGGGCCATGGTTTTCAGGCTTTCCCTGTCAATCAGACAGTCTTGCCAGGACAGCAGCTGTCAAATTTGAAAAGTGGATTTTGGAAAGAATCTGAGAAATGCTGGTTGTAGCAAATCATATTCTGCGGCCATGGACTACCAAAGGAACAGTGAGGTCGTAAACCTGTCTTGGAAGAAGTATAGTCAGAGGCTCCTTAGAAGCAAGGATGGCAAGGATTCGTGTCATAAACTGTGTACATTCTTGGACCAATCCTTGGAAAAGGATGCATGCTTGGCAAAGTAGAGGGGTAGCGAAACAGGGGCAGGCCCTTCAGAAGATGCATTGACACCTTGGCTGCGACAGTTGGTTCAAACACAAGAACAGTAAGAGGACGGTGCCGGAATGGAGAGTGTCTCCATATGTTCGACCTGGAGTCCATGAATGGGAACCGACTTCTCCATATGTTCGGCATGGAGTCTCCGTGAATGGAAACTGACTGGATGGAACCTGATAACAAAAATATACAACAATTCATACCTGAATTTTTAAAAATGATGATCTACTTGGGAAAAATTATATCTTACCAAGTTTCATTTAAAAGATAATATATTGGTGCAATATTTTTGTCAGTTGGTTAATGAATTGAGGTTTATAAAACTTGTAATATCAGATTAATTTTTAAAATTTTGCTATTGTCGTTCGTTCCTTTTCCATCATTTAATATGACATTTTTCCCATTTAGTACCCTAGTACAATTTCCTTAGTGTTTTGATAATTATTACTTTGGTACAACACATGTTTAATGAAAGTTTTGAAATGATATTATTTTGCTTAACTAATATTGCTTATTATGATGAAAGAGGATTTTCTCCAAAGAAATATATAGAAGAATCTGAAAGACCCTTATTAATAAAAAATCATGATTAGAGGATAGGTAACATGTAGGATAAAATGTATCCACTAATATTTAAAAGGCATAATGCCACAAGTCATTCTTATGTTTCTTTCCTGGGGAAATTGACTAATCATAGTTCCTGATAGGGAGTTTGGTTTTATGTGACAAATACATTTTTTTAATTTACAGGAATCTATGGAACTTTTGATAATTCTTTCGTCCATCATAGTATCTTGTCATTCTCCACACTAGAAAGTCTAGCAAAGAATACCATCACCATGTTTCACGCATGATTGCAGTAAATAAAAGGCGATTCCGTTTCTGCTTCTCAGACAGCATGAATGTTCGGGAGCATATTGATAGCTCTAAAGTTTCATTTAATTGCCCCAAGAATCTCACACTATGAATATGAACTGGATCTGCCAAATACTGAGTTAATTTTCTTATCATGATAATTAAGTTCATCTACATAATAAATGACTTTTCATAAATCTTGTGTTGCCACCTACTACACTACTACCTAATACCATTTTTTGGTGGAGAGGAATATATGTAGACTTATTCCTTTTCAATGGAAATGATGTGTATTATAGACTGACTCTGATATTACACACATATGAAGGAGATCTCTCTAAGTTACAGACTCAGAATCTCATAAAAGTAGCTGGCAATTGAAAGGAACATTAATAATCATTTTTACTGGGAGGTAAAATCTGCCCCCTGGATGGTGCAAATGCTAGCCAAAAGGTTGGCAGTTCGTGCCCACCCCGAGGCTTCTCAGAAGAAAGGTCAGTCAATTGTCTTTAAGTAAATCTATTGTAAAGGGTTAGTATGAAGTCTTTTGTATATTAAAGACTAATAATGTTGTTTTGAGGACTGACTTCAGCTAGAAAAGGTCTTTTCAGTCTTTTCATGTGCTTGTAAAACCTGGGCAATAAATGAGGGAAATTATTTTGATGCCTCTGCATTGTGGTATTGCTGTAAAATATTAAATATTCTACCAGAAGAAAACTCATATGTGTTGTAAGAAGTCCCGAACAGAACACAGAAGCAGAGCCAGCACGCTGCTGTGAAGTGAGGATGGCAAGACTTCGTCTCACTTATGCTGGACATGGTAGCAGGAAGGATCAGTCCCTGGAGAATGACATCAGGCTTAGTCAAGTAGACGGTCACAGAAAAAGAGGAAGCCCTCAGTGAGCTGGATGAACCCAGCAGCTACAACAATGTGCTCAAGCACACAGTGATGGTGGGCATGGTGCATAACCCAGAGGTGTCTGCTTCTACTCCACATGTGGGCACAATAACTTAAAACCAACTCAATGGTGTCTAAACAACTTGATTTAGTAGAATCATTTTTTGTTTTTTTTAACCTCTTCTTGTAGTTGACACTCGAATATTAAAAAAAAATAAAAATTCGCAACGTATAAAAAAAATCTTAGAATTTAAGAATAGCCAAGTAGTGCCATGAAGGAAATATGCTCCTTGGCAGCAGTAAGATGGCATAGAATCTCTAAGCAAAGTAATGTGATTAATGGTAGTCGCCATTACCCTTACAGGATACACCAGCGTATACATAAACTGTTTAAAAATATATATATATCATAGAATGCATTTCAACTCACAGCAGCCTTCTGTGTGTCAGAGTGGAACTGTGCCCCACAATATTTCAGTTGCTGGTTTCACAGGAGTAAATGCCCGGTCCTTTCTTTGTCATGTGTACTGTCTACATGCATATAGTGAAGTAATATTAAAAATACATATAAAAAGATAAGTTTGAATGTTCTCTTTTCCCTATGAAAAATTGCCTAAACAAGGAAACAAAGTGACATAAAATATGCAAAATGCCTAAATATTAAAGTTGTATTTTCCCAAATATATCCTCATCACTAGGCACAGTATGTGAACAATAAAATTACCTTGACCAGTACTATCCTAGTGGAATAAAATGTGAGTCTCACAGGTAATTTTTAAGTGTCTAGTAGCCACATTTCTTTAAAAAAGTGAAAGTTGAATTTAAATTAATAATAAATTTTACTTAACCCAATATTTCCAAAATATTATGTCTTTCAATACATTTGATTTGCATAAAACTATGTACAAGGTATTGTATGTCTTTTCTTTCAGTCTTTGAAATCAATGGACATTTTCCATAGTAGGATAGTTGACTATTAACTAGTCCCATTTTCCGTATACAACTGCCCCATGCACAATCCGGATATGGAGAAAGCTATGCATGCTAAATAAAAGCTACCATACAGAACATTATTTTCATGAGTGATAATTGTTTTGCTTTATTATTTTAATGGCTGACATATCCGGGAAAGAGAGTGTCAAGCATACTCTCCAGTGACTTCCCATTGATCTTTCCTTGTTGGAAATGTTGTCAAGGTCAGAGATAGAATTGCTCCTTCCAGTATTCTACTCCCACCACACTCACACACACACACACACACACACACACACACACACACACACTAGTTTAATTCACAAAAGCTCTACCAGAGACTGACTACTTCCTGTTTCTATTGCCTTATGGTATGGGAGATAGTCATTGTGTATTCCTTCCCAAGAGAGTTGATGTTGTCCCAGATGGCTGTACTTACCTCATGAATCAAATATTTTAGCAAGGTCAACAAAATAAGCAAACCCCAGATGAATTGTCAAGGTGATGCAATGGTTAAGCGCTTGACTGCTGAAAGGTCAAAGGTTTAAACCTATCAGCTGCTTCTCTGAAAAGATCCCGCAATCTGTTCCCGTAAAGATTTGCAGTTCAGGAAATCCTGTGAGGCAGTTCTACCCTGTTCTGCAGGGACACGCTGAGAGCTGACCTAAGGGAACCTATCAGCAGCACGTGGATTGTCATGGCAACCCAGACATCAGTTACTGTTAATTATTTCTAAAGAAAATCTTCCAGGTGAGAAGTAACAAATTCACATTCACTCATTTTTTATCGATATTGCGATTTTGAAATATTATTTTCTTAAAATGCAGAGAACAAATTAGATGCATTTAATCAATATATGTTGTAGCAAGCGAGTAAATACTTGGACGCAGAGTTTTCACAGGACTGAGTTTTCATGGGTTTTTTTAGCAGACTAAAATGTATTCTTAAACTAAAGATATAGAAGAAAAGGAGAAAGACAAATATATATATATCTTATATATATATATAATTTCCCTATGTCTTTTAGATAATCCATTGCTGAAATATTAATTTCTGAAAATACTGGTATCCGTGTGAGGTGTGTGTATTTGGGTTGTTTTTCTGTCTTAACTTGCTTAAGGATGGGTGGAAGGGAACGAGGAGGCCTGTGAAAAAGAAGGGGTGTTTAGAATTGAGGAAATAGAGTGTGGACGACTGTGTTGGCAACGAAGGCCGTAGGCTCTCTTTGTGGCTTGAGCTACATGAATTTCATAAAGGGGCCGGCTAAACCTTCGGCAGTGCTTAGCACTGGCCCTCAGGGAGGAGGGGGCATGTTTTGTTGCTGCAAAACAAACAGGGCTTGTTTTGGCAGCCCTGACCTAAGATCTCTCCTGCTGGATGCCTCTGGGTTTTCAAACTCCTCCCTGGGTCCAGTAGCAGGTGTGCGGGAACAGAAAGCAAACTGCTGACGCTCAGCAGCCCCTGTGCCGTGGAGGAGCTCCGCTACAGTGAGAGTTCTTGGGAAGGCATGCTCAGGTGAAGGGGCTTCAGCCAAGTGGCCGGCACTTCCCAAGGTCAAGGGGAGTCTAAAGAGTGAAATGTAGTTCTCGGCTTTTATTTTTAAGTTTAATATTTTGCATTTACTTATTTTACCAGATAAAAGTTTCCATCTGGAAATGCCAAACAAAGACGTTCACGGTTTACAGGGAGCTGGGGGGGGGGGAGGGGAGCAAAACAAAGACCTCCTTCAGAAGTCTACGGTGTTCAACGACCAAAATATTCCTGTTTGAGGAGAGTGATTTTGCAATTAGGAACCTTTCCCATTGAGACAGCATTTTCCTTAAGCTATAAAATCAGGCCGTCTCTCTTTAACAAGCAGATGCTGTCTACTCAAGGTATGAATTCTGATATATTCGATGGGTCCATAGCGATGCAGTGGTTAGTATTGAACTGCTATTCTCATAATTAGAGATTCGAAACCATTAGCAACGCTGAGGAAGAAAGGCGGGGCTTTCTGCTCAGGTACACAGAGCCTCGGAAACCCACAAGTGGGTAGCTAGGAGTCTACATTCACTCATTGACATTGAGTTTGGTTGGGGTTCTGTGTCCACATGGATTCTACTTTATGAGCGAGTTCCTCACTATCCTCTTGAGAACTGAGTCATGGCCAGTGGTTTTGTGTGGAGTCGCTGGCAGAATACGTGTTCCCATTGGCACAGTGGCTACGGAAAAAAGGGAAAGGGCCATTTCATGCGAAGTTACACATAAACATAGTTTGTAAATGACAATTCTTTTGAAAGGACACACAAAATACATAGCATTTCCTCCATTACAAAACATTTGAAAGTTCCATAGTACCCTTCCACCCCGCCACCCCACCCACCACACACTGGGGAGTCCCAAACCGCATAAAGAAATTAATCGAATCTCCCTTTGCTGGTTCACAGCCCCAGGCGTCAATATGAAGTGCACACATTATGTTCTGTAGCCACGACTGCTCTTCTGACCCACTAACAGTCCCCTCTCACTTCCGAGTGCGGTTTAATAGAATCAGATCTTGAACACAGAAGACAATTTATCTGGCAATTCTTAGACAAATTGCTTAATTATTTACTAAATCTAATAGATAATTTACTTAATCTTTCTAATTCTCAAGTTCTTAATATAAAATAAGAATAATTCCATATAGTGGCATTATGAGATTAAATAAAGTAAAACATATGCATGCGCATCCATAAGAAGATATACTTAAATATAACAGACATTCATATACCAAAAACAAACACAAAAATATCTATCTTCACACAAATGCCTGAACCAAACCCACTGCCTGGACACAATAGAACACTGAGGGACAGAGTAGAACTGCTCCATAGAGTTTTTGAAGCAGTAAATCTCCAAGGAAGCAGCTCACATCTTTCTCCCTTAGAGAGTTTGGTGGGCTCAGAGCACCAACTTTTGGGGTAGCAGCCAACGCTTCATTCACTGTGCGGCCATACAATCTATATGCATGTAAGTACACCACTTCCTCACTGCAAACTAATTGCTTCTTCCCATGATATGCTCAGCCACACAGTTGATTCTGATGCATAGTGACTCTATAGGCTGTGGGGGAAGGGGTTTGAAACTTTCTATCTTTATGGGAATAGACAGCCCCATCTTTCTCTCCTTGGGGTGGTCTGTGGGTCAAACCATGGGCCTCTGGGTAGTAGCTCAACATGTAGCCCAGGACACCACCAGAGCTCCTTGTGAGACACTAGCTTCACTTTTCATTAGATTTGTGAGATCACTTGATTTTTCTAATATTCAGTGGACCAATGTAAAACAAGAACAGTAATTCAATATAGTGGTGTTTTGAATGCAAAATTAAAAGAAAACATAAACAGATCTTGGTACCGTTCCTGGTACATGATAAGGACTTCTCACTGCCAGCAAGTGGTTTCAAAGTCATTGTGACCCTGTAGGACAGGGTAGAACTGCCCCTGTGGGTTTATAAGGCTGCAAATCTTTACAGGAGTAGAAAGCCTCATCATTCCCCTGAGGAGTGGCTGGTGGTTTCACCGGCTGAGCTTGTGCTGAACAACCCAACATATAACCCACTATGTCAAGGGGCAAAACGTTATTAAATATAATAATACTATTGTCTTGTAATCACGATTGCTCATTTAACTGCCTAATACCTTTTCTCACTTCTGAGAGTAGTTTAGAAGAATCAAATCTTAAACAAAAGGGAAAATTTAGCTTGGTAATTATTAGACAAAATTTCTTTGGAAACAAATTAGATTCTTCACATTACGTGCTCAAGAAAGCTTCCATATTTTAATATTCTTATTTCTGCTGCCAACTGGCGATGCTATTGGGCTGGGAAGGGAATTGTCCTCTGGGAAATGTATGAGGAATGATTATAGGAGAAGAAAAGTTATCAGCATGGGCGTGAAAGTCTCTGCACAGATGTTCAGTGACCTTGCATTGAAAATGTCAATATAGTGTTGTATCTACTATGCCTATGCCAAAAATACACACACACACACACACAAAACCCTTAAGAATAAAGATGCAGTATTTACACAGCCATGCTGAATATATAATTAGCTCCCCTCTCAGAAATATTATTTTAGGATTGTTTTTATTTTCAATAATGCTGTTTTATAATATTGTCAAACACCAACTTGATATTGAATAGACCAACTGGCTCAATCTACTTAGCCTCCGTTTTGTAATTTTCACTTGTTAGACTTTGGCTTTTCAAGCTATTTCTGCAGGCTGTATTTTAAACTAAGCTCTATGTCAGAATCAGAATAAAATGATTATCTACACTGCAGGCTACTTAATAAAGAGCCAATGAAAGATGTTCCCCCATCGGGAACTTGTCCATTAGTAAGTAAGAGAGCCTGTAATTAGCAAAATGCACCTTATATTAGGGAGTCTATTTCTCACAAGTCCAGAAAAATTCCCACCCCGAAAGTATTTTCTGTGAAGTAGATAATAACTGTTATTTAGAGAACAAAAATACTGATATCTTTTAAGACTCAAGCAGCATGTTTCTTATTCTTGGATTGTAGTTAATGTGGAGTACAAACATGCCAATGAACTTCTTATTGGATTGGTTTAATGTATGGATTTCTTCATCTCAATGTTTTGAATGTGTTATCAAAAGAAACCAGCTCCTGAAAAAGGACACACTTTGACAGAGGGTCAGCAGAAAGGAGGAAGACTCACAGCAAACAAGATAGACACAGTGGCTGCAACAATGGGCTGAAGTAGAGCGACTGTTTTGAGGTTAGTGTAGATTAAACAGTCTTCTTCTGTGGTAAGTACCATCTCTGTGATCCAACTCTGTGGCACCTGAAACAGCAACAACATAGGTCTCTGAAGGACCCACCCAAAACCCCAACGCAATCTCACTGCCATTGAGGGGATTCCACCTCAATGCAACCCTGTAAAGCTGAGTCAAGCTGCCCCTGTTAGTTTCTGAGGCTATAAATTTTTATAGAAGAAAAAGTCTCATTTCCTCCCACAAATCGGTTGGTGGCTTTGAGACGTTCACCATGTGGTTAGCAGCCCAATTCCAGTATGCCACCAGGGCTCCTGAATATCACCTACAGGTACCCTTACATCATCCTGACATCTTCAGGAGGCCTGGTGGTATAGTGATTAAGCACTGGGATGTGGTCCCCATGGTCAGCAGTTCAAAGCTACCAGCTTCTCTGTAGGAGAGAGGCTGGGCTTTCTATTCCTTTAAACACGTACAGTCTCATAGACCCACCAGGGGGTTACTATGAATCAGCATTCTCTTCATGGCAGTGAATTTGCTTTTGTGTTTATCACTTGACTTGGATAAAAGCAGCCAGTGAATTTGCCTGCATATAGTACCATTTTCCCTTACCCTTTTCTTTCCCTATACATAATTCACACTGCTCACCCTTTCTTAAACAAAAATGACATTATTCTATTAAAACTAAGATTCTTGACTGATTCCTTCCTATTTATTTCATCAAATCCAACTGCTGAACATTGCCAGCTACTTCTTCATCTGATGCTTTTTCAAACACATTCAGAACTTCTGTGAGCTTCTTAAGAAATCTTTTCTCCCTCTCTCTACTTCAAAGACAGTTGATTCCTCTGCCTTGATTACATGATCCACTACAAATCACCATCTACTCTGTTTGATTATTATTCCTTTGTTCAAGAGTGCTCAAAAATGTCCTTTCTGAAAGCCTTTCCTCACTATCACACTTCACTTTCTCTTTTGTGCTGTTTCTGCTTTATGCATACTTTAATTCTTGCAGTTACTCCATGGAGCAGTATTTTTATTTTATAGCTATAAATAGCCTAGCATAATAACCATCATTTGCCACATAACCAATTTTTCTCCACATTCATCAACATGCTCGGTTGCTCAAAATAGGTTCATTTTCCAAGTCTACAAAGAGGCACCTTAAATGAAAGACCTGGTAATCTACCTCCCCAAAACTTGGCTACTGAAAATTCTGTGGAGGACAATTCACTCTCACACATGAGTTTGACATGATTCAAAATCAACTTGGTGACTACTGGCATTAGCATAGTGCTCAGCATCTTGTATGGCTCCAATAAAAGTTTGTTAAATTAAATAGATGAAAAAATTAAAACTGCTTTTAATTGTCTAGCTAAATATTACAAAGAGAAACATCGAACATATGTCAAATTACAATTGTTTTTAAGTAAGTCTATGTGCTGGAAATCTCACTAGAAAACAATAACATTGCATTTTAATTAAAAATTGTATATAAAAGCAATACTTTATAAGTCAAATATAATAGTTGAAAGAGGAAAGGAAAAAATGAGAGCTATTTGTTGCATCCACCAGGAGTTTTACATGATCATTTTGTTTCCTCAAAAAGTAGCATGTCCTCTCTAAACAACACTTTTAAATTTTACAAAATAATTGGCTACACATTTTTAAAACAAATGGGAAGTATTTTGAAAATAATTTGAGATGCATCTAATGTGGAGAGAGAGAAACCTGGAATTTGGATACAGCTACCTCATTTGGGTATGGAGAAGCTTTAACAAAAAGCTTATCAAGATCTTTCCACAGCCTGAATTGGGTGCACAATCCAAGAGAGAATGAGAGGGTCCCCTCTCATCCTTGGAGGCTTCTAGAGGGTGACAGGACAGAGCAAACATTTAGAACCTTTGTATCCAGCGGAAACAATGACTGCTTCAGACCCTGAGGAAGCAGGACTTGTACAAGTGACCTCACACCACCTATATAGATCATAATAACACAAGCAATACCTCATCTGAAAAACACAGTTCTTTGTGAACAGATTTGAACATCTTAAAAGAAAAGAAAAACCTTGGAAGGTATATTTATGGTTATTTTCAAGTGTGGTACTCATGATAGAGATTACTAGAAAAACATCATGCAAATCATTAATTATTGCATTGTGAACTTGATTGACTAATTTATAAATATGTTTTAAAATGCTTCTCAAATCACTCTTTGGAAACATATTCAATTTGAAGTTCCTCAAACATATTTTTTTAATTACCTATATGACACCACTTCTAATGCGTGTCCTGTTTTATATTCTCAAATTAAAAAAAAACTCTTCAGATAGAGGTTGTTTCTATGATAATATTATAGAAAGATTAAAATATATAACTTAAATATATATTTAAAAGCTAGACTTAATCTAGAATGAAAGCAATAACATGACATTTCAGGCAATAAGAAATATTCCTAGATAAAGGTAAAGCATAGTAGTAGGTATGTGAACTATTTAAACTGATGTCTTTTGAGGAAGTAAAAGAATCAAAGATAAATATCCTTATATTTTCTCAGCAGTGACTCATAATTCACATAAATAATTGATGATCATTTTACATTCATTGGTCAAAACTACATCTTGAATTATTTCAACTATTATTTTGAAGAAGAAAAATACACCATTCAAATATTTTCATGAAGAAAGATATTGGAACAAAATTTTGATACAGATAGGATGCTATTTTCTAGCTCATTCTATTCAACGTGCTAGAAGTTCCCTGGATAGATTTCTTTTACCTGGTCATTTGTTCATTTGTATTGTTGACAGACAATGGGTTCACGATGTCATTTGCCACCTGAAATAACCATGCATTTGTCATGTATACCCTTATTTTCTTATCTAAAATACTGATGAAATAGGATTATTTATTATTGGATTTAACCACTTATTTGAATGTTGCACTGATACATACCATTATAGACACAGATAAGAATGAAGTCCATTTTTACACATTATAGGACATGAGTATCTATATAGCAATAGATGCTAGAGTCAAGGGATGGTATTCACAAGATTACTGAACTGGGACAGTGGCAACCGGCCCACACTCATATTAGATCAAGTACATGGTTAAGACACCTTGAACTAGTCGCAGCCTGGAAGTCATTCCACTTGTCTACTTGTTATAGAGTCAGTTTGAACTCGATGAAGTTTTCCAACTCTTATATTCTAAAGTATATATTTAGTGTTCATATTTAGCTAAAATTGGTGTGTATGTATGTAGAACATGTTAAGGAATTCTAAGAACTGGTTTTACAGTACTCATAAATATTAAAAATGAAGGCTCCTAGACTTTAATCAAGTCTGTTCTCAATCAAAACAAAGAACATATGCAATTCCAGTATTGAAACCATTTTAATTATTGTAACTCTTCTCTCTTGAATATCCTCAAACATGACAGAAAAAAAAATCATTCATTACAGCAACGATAAAAAATCCCTTAAAAGTAATGTTCTTTAACTGTTTCCTTTGTTTGGGTTTTATTTTATGAGGAGATTGAGAAGGAAATAAAATTTGAGATGGTTTGGGAATAAAATGAGGTAAAGATATTTAAGAATAATAGCCATGGAAATGTGAATTCCAGAAGAAGAATAAAAGGACAAACTGAATAAGTTTGGAAGAAATTATATGAAGTCCTCATGTGAACTGTATTGCACATTGAGTAAGCATGTGACAGTAGTAATAAAATATACAAGATGACTAAATCGCCTCTTCCCAATTCAGTTAAACAAAGCTATCTAAGCTTTATAATAAACGAATCCCTTGGTAAATAGTCATACTGGCATACCAAAAGCACGCTCCATGGACAGCATACGTCTTTGCTATAAATAACAATAAAAGGAGCCCCAAACATTTTTTTTCATCTCTGACTGCTACAAAAACACAAGGATCATTAAAACAATCCTTTAGGCTTGTTGTTAATAGTCATTTTGTTTCCAACTTTAAAGATGAATTACCTTTCCTTTATCTGAAAATCAGTTTCATATTATACAACCCTGGTGTTTTTTATAAATCTCTATCAAATTCCACATGGTTTTAATTTCTATCATATAAATAGCTAAGCTGGTCACCATTATTTCACCAGTTTAACTCTAGTCATAAAATTCATTGCTGAAGGCAGCATGGGAATACCCTTTGGGAGGGGATATGACTTTCCTCCATCGGCCTTACTTAACCAGGGACCAATTCTTTCCCTAAGCTCAACAAAAGCAACTGAAATTCGAAACTTTGGAGCTGCAGATGACAGCTCTGTTTACTAGAGTGAAACTAATTGTCAGGAAAGTTCAAGAAATAATAAGTATTTGGATAATATGGAATGACCATGACAAAAGAAGACTAGACATTCAGAGTCTATGTTTATAGAAATAAAGCTTCCTTGATTTAACCGTGTTTTGAGATTTAGGAGGAATATTTTAAATTATGTGCATCAACTGAAAATGTGTTCTATAAGACTATTTAAAAGTTGTCCTAAAAGTTAAATTTGGGTATTGAGGTAACTATTGTTTTCACAGAATGGAAGTCATCATGGAAGTTTATAGATCACAGCTTTCTTGGAGGGGTCAAGAAAAATAACAAGAACAATGTCCAAAGTTAGTACAGATTTTAAGTAAAGAAAGTTGACTATGGTGGTGTTGGATCTGAAAATTTGCTTGCAATTAAGAGTGGGAATAGAAATCTTGCATTTGGGGAAAATGAAAATAATTGGCAGAATACTGCTACAGATGAAATAGATTTTTTTCTGCCTAAATCTAAAGTATAAGAGGAGACATATTTATTTAACCAAAAACAAGCAAATGAACAAGCAAAGCATGTACGGCTTTCAAATCTGTTTTGACTCATTTTGCCCCTGTACAGGGTTTCCAAGACTATAGTAAAAAATAATTCCCTACCTGACTCTGAAGTAAATGATATTTGCTTAGACATAATAAATTTTAAATATTTACAGCATTTAAATCTTAGAAATAACTTGAAAATACAGTATTAAGAGTAATTACATTTTACTCTATATGCTCTCAACAAAATGAAATTAGACAATTCTTCTCTTTTCAGCTAAAAATGCTTACAGACACTAACTGGTGCTAATCTTGATGATGTAAAAGTTATGGGGGGTGGACGGGTGAGAAAAGGAAAGATGTTAATGTACTTGGCAGCATACTTAGGAATCATGAAGTGTTAGCTCCAGTTGCTAGAGCAATACATAAAATATTTATTATACTGTTTTAAATACTGATAGGTCATCTAAACTAATAATTTTTTTCAATATTGGGATAGAAAAGGAGAGAGACTAAACCCAACTGCACTAAATATTTCATTTCTCTCATAGATGGGAATCAATAGACACATCATTATTAAAATTATCAATCTAGAAATAACAGGATAAATGAAGTACCTATCATCACCTTCATTATCTGTGGCCACTCGCTTTGCTGTACACCTGAGAACAAGAATATTGAAACTTTGAGATCCCTGTGTCACATGCCAGAGTAATCTACCTCTAGGGTCTTCACTGGAGTCCGGGGGTGGTACAAATGGTTAATGTGCTCAGTTGTCAAACAAAGGGTTATAAGTTGAGGTTTCTCTGTGATGCTTTGGAAAAACTGCCTTCCAAAACTTCAGCCATTGAAAGCTCTAGAGAGCACAGTACTACGCTGACATACACGGCTGCCACAAGTTAGCCTCAACTTCTTTAGGATTGTTCCTTGAGGACTCTGTAATGGCCCAGACATCATCCCTTCAAGCCTCTTTAATTTTATGCCTACCCTCACGTAATTATTCTAAGCATTTCTTTTCATTTTAAGAATTCCATCTTTGTACCAAATCCTCATTCTCAAAAGATATTTCTTGTTTAAAGCCACTGTGGACAAATATTCCCGCAAAATATCTCTGATTATTACTGCCGTCAGTCAAGACAGCTCTCTATATAGTCTAACTGAATGAAATGTTGCCCAGTTTTGTTGAGATCTTTGTTGGGACTACTAAATACTAAGCACCTCAAAATGTCTCTAAAATTATATTTTTGTATGGACCTATAATGTCTTGGAAACAGTATGGCCAAAATTGTCCTTGGAAGTGAAGATGAAGAGATTTCCTCTCTCACTTTGACTATGTCATCAGGACAGGAAGGGCATGACGTCTGGTTTCACTGAGGGCCAGCCGAGAAGATCCTCGGTGAGACACAGACACATTGATGGCCAACAGTGACTTCAAACAGCGCAACTGGGAGGATGACGCGGGATCGGGTAGTGTTTTCTTCAGTTGTGCATAGAGTTGCTATGAGTTGGAATCAACTTGACCACGTAATAAGCTCCAACAATATACCTATTATCGTGTATTGGTTTTGTTTGTTTTACCTTCTCTTCTGTATTTGCCACTGGCACAAGGCTTCATTCCATCCTTTGTTATTTTTTCCTTAGTCTGATTCCTTCAGTCGTTCTGAATTTCAAGCCCTCTCTTTTCTGTTCCAAACTGTGTAAACCAAAGAGTAGGATTAGATGACAAACCATTTAAGTGAAAACCCAAACTCACTGCCAACGGGTCAATTCTGACCCATAGCAACCCCATAGGATAAGGTAGAAGTGCCCTCTGGGTTTCCAAGATTGTAACTCTTTACTGGAATAGAAAGCTTCATCATTTAAATTTAATTTTCATACTAAGACTTTAACTGATTTTATTTGTGTGGTCATTAGGTGCCATTAAGTGGGTTCCCCGTGAGCCCATGCACTGCAGGAGACTGTCAGTTCCTTGGCGTACTCACAGTTATTCCAGTGCTTGAGTCTGTTGTTACAGCACTGTTGCAATCCATTTCCTCGGGAGCTACCCCTCTGCACATGATGTTCTTCTCCAGGTACTTGTCACTCTTGACAACATGTCTAAAGTACCGTATAAACTAAAGTACCGTATAAACTAAAGTAACGTATAAAAATGTGCTGAAAAACTGGGGTTCTGCTTATACATGGGCCAGTGGCATGAATGGATGTCATCTGGTCAAGCCCGACTAACAAAAGGAGGAAATCTCATGAAGCCTGACATAGAGTTAATAGCAAAGTGGGTTCGAGATGCATGGGAAGACATTCCAGAAGACATGGTGCGACGTGCCTTCCAGAAATGTAGTATTAGTAATGCTATGGATGGCAGTGAAGACTGCGCTTTGTATGAAAATGACAGCAGTGATGGTGATGACGGTGATCTTAGTGAGGAGAGTGTCTTTGATGACCTCACACCAGCTGAAGCTCTGCATTGGGATACGGATGATGATGAGGAATCCACTTTTGAAGGATTTTAACTCTAGATTTTAGCTTGGTTGCTGATTGAGCTCAGGGAATAGTACTCTTAAGATATCATTGTTGATACCTTATTGTTTTTGTTGAACCTATTTTCCACTTACTGTGCTGGTTTACTAATGTTAAATGACTTGTTGTCCTTTTATTTATGTTTTTTATTTAAAATAAGTATTTAAATACGTTACCCACTGATGTCTCAATTTTTAGTAATCTTATTTTCATTTGTTTTGATTATTAAAACTCACCAATAGCTTCTGCATTTTCCACCATAGGCTTATACTCGAGTCAACCAGTTTTTCTGGTTTCCCAGGTAATAATTAGGTACCGCGGCTTATACTTGGGTTGGCTTATATTCAAGTATATACGGTTTGTAAGAAGAAGTATTACCAAGCATTGGTCTCAGGAACATTCTGGCTGTACCTCTTGCAATGCAGATTTGTTTGTTCCATGATACTTCCAATGATTGCCAGCACCATAATCCAAAAGCATTGATTCTTTCTTGGTCTTTCTTATTCAATGTTTAACTTTCACATATATATGAAACAATTAAAAAAGACCAAGGTTTGAGTCAGGCTCACCTTTGTTCTCACCGTAATCTCCTTAATTTATAACACTCTTAAAAGGTCTTGTGAAGCAAAACTACCCAATGCAATGAGTTCTTTAATTCTTTGTTGCTTCCATAAGCATTGATTGTGGATCCAAGCAAAATGAAATCCTTGACAAATTTAATCTTTTCCCTGTTTATCATGATGTTAACTATTAGTCCATTTGTGAGGATTTTGGCTTCTTTTAAATTTAATTGTAATCCATAATAAAGGCTGCAATCATAGATCTTCAGCAAGTGCTTCAAGTCCTCCTCACTTTCAGCAAGCAAAGTTGTCTCATCTGCATATCCCAGATTCTTAATAAGTCTTCCTTCAATCCTGATAGTGCATTATTCTTTATATAATGCAATTTCTCTGATTATTTTCCCAGTACACAGATCAAATAGAGGATAATATACCCTAGTTTTGTTCACATAACAGCCTCGCATTCACATGAATACAAAGAAGTGTTCTGGAATTTAAATTTTCTCAAGGCTATCTACTGTTTGTAATGATCCACAGTGTTTAATGCTTTAACATAATAAAAAACACAAGTAAACAACTTCTGGCATTCTCTGCTCTCAGCCAAGATTCTTCTGACATCAGCAGTGTTGTCTTTTGTTACACATCCTCTTCTGACTCCAACCTGAAACTCTGGCAGCTTCTTGTCAATGCACTACTTCAACCATTGCTCAGTGTCGCTTGAACTTTCTTCAGTAACATGGGTGCGTATTTATGTGCTATTACTTGAAATGCTTGAATGTTGACTCATTTTTTTATGGTGACTCTGTGTACACTTTCCATCTTCTCTTGGTGCTTCCTGCATCATTAAATATTTTTTCCTGTAGAATCTTTCAATATTGCAACTCGAGGCTAAATTTTTTTCTTCAGTTATTTCAGTTTAAGATATGCTGAGAGTAGTCATCCTTTTGGGTTTTTAAAGTGTCTTTGCATATTTCATTATACTATTTGACTTTGTCTTCCCAAGCTTTCTTTTAAAGGTTCTGTTCTGGTCTTTGACTTCATCCTATCTTTTGTGGGGGAAGAACTGTTTGACTGTTTGTTCCTTTGGCAAATGGTACAGGACCACCAGCTTCCATGGCTCAAGGCCATGGAATCATGCTGATGAATCATTCTGGGTACCTGATGAAGCAGTTGCTGGCCTGTCTCTCCGACTGAGATAAAATGGACACTTAGCCTCCTGCTCTTTGTCAAAAGATGCAGAAAGCAGTCATCTGCAATCTTATCAGTTACTTCATGTTCTGGACCTCATCTGCCCCTCCTGTCTGTGAACAGCTTGATTGAAGTGTTAATGCTTCTTTGGAAACTGCTCCTTTGTGTAATCCTGGCACAAGATGCAGGCTATATAGCAGGGAGGGTATTTAAACTGGCCCCTAATAGAGTTTGGCACCCTAGAGTATCTAGTGCTTCTGGGACCCAGATGTTCCAGCTTTTGTGTACTATCTTTTCTCTTATCTGTAAGTTTTCTCATTGCAGATCATGCCCCTAGCAAACCTGTTAGTAATGAAAGATAAGAACTGGTCTCTATATTATCTTACAATCTTCCATGTGCCTTAGCTCCACTATAATGAGGAATAAGTTTCAGAGTCTCTTCTGACATCCACATTCATCCCAATTGCCTGGGATGCACTGTTAGGTAAGTATTTCACTGCTAACCCCAAAGTCTTCAGTTCAAACATCCCAGACACTCCAAGGGTCAGAGACACTGCTTCTTCCCTGAAAGATTTACAATCTGATGCTCTATACAGGGTTCCTATAAGACAGTATTTTTTTGATGGCTGTGGGTATGGTTGGCTTTTTAAATTATAAACTTGTTTTAGATTACAAACAATGGTGAATATTATTATTTCCTTAAAATTCTTTACTAATACAGTGCAGAAGCTATATTCTAATCCTACTCCTAAACTATGACTTCCAAATCATTGCTCATGTTTCTAGAGTATGTCTAATTCATTACAAATATGAGAAATTTACTTTATAGCACACTTCCTATGAAGAATCTCAAAATGATATTTTATATATATTTAATTTAATCTCTTGGATATTTAAAACAGAAGTTTTAAAATGTTCTTGTAAATGTAAAGGGAAGGTAGAAAATGGAACTGGAAGCTATTTCTGGAAAATATACGGTAAATTTTTAATACTACTAAATTCTAATTTTATACTACAAATAATATTATATTGGATGGTCAGACATTTTAAAACAATGAAAGTCATTCACTTTTAAAAATATACTCACATCTTTCAGATTCTTTATGGAGATGAACCATAATATCTATGCATTTCATTACTTATATAAAAATATAATAGTCTCTTATATTTTGCATTTTATGATAGCAATAATCTTATACAGTGTTTGGATAGTGCATACTCTTAATGCAATTGAAGTGAAAAGGTTGAAGTACATGATTTAGAATTACTGTTTGAAGACTTTGTAAAAAAAATGGAGGAGTTTCTCAAGATCCAATGTTAATTGGATAATATTTTTCTTTAACAGCTGAAATGCCGTTTAGTTTCACTAAATTAGCAAAGACTATAGACTTCAGTATAGATTGCAGTTCAATGGAAAGACAACCAAAATCCTCCCAAGAAGACCAACAGAAACCATCACGATAAATGGAGTTTTCAATGGAGTTCTCAAACCCTCATTTTACTCAGATGCACAATCAATGCTCTTGGAAGCAAAGGTCAAGGGGTCAAATGATGGACTGCACTGAGCATGTCGATTACACAAGACCTCTCTGAGTGTGAGAGAGTAAAGGGGTGGCTTTGAGGGATAAGGTGCACCTGATCCAAGCCAAAGTATTTTGAATATTCTCATATACTTGTGAAAGTTGAACTCTGAATAAGGAAGACCAAAGAAGAATCATTGCATCTTAATGATGGTGCTAACAAAAATATTGCCAGTCCCATGGACTGCCAAAAGAACAAACAGATCTGGCTTGGAAGAAGTACAGTCGGAATGCTCCTTAGAGACAACCACGCCAAGATTTTTCTCACATATTTTGGACCTGTTGTTAGGAGAATTCCTTGGAGAAGGATATCATGCTTGGTAAAGTAGCAGGGCAGTGACAAAAAGAGCAAGACTTTCTGACAAGATGGATTGACACTGTGATGGCTTCCCTTGTTTCAAACACGAGTACAATGGTGAGGATGGCAGAGGACTGGACAATGTCTCATTCTGTTGTGCACAGTGCCACTGTGAATCAGAACCAACTTGATGGCACCCAACAACAACTATCTCTTTTTTTTGTCTCACCCCTCCTGTCTCTCCAACTATCTCTTTATAGAAAGTAGTGAAGGAAGATATAAAACAAACCTCAATTTTTTCCAGAAATTAGAAGTAAAAAAGAAAGACTCATAGTTACTAATGCTTTTTTTGAGATGGGCAACACTTAAAATTACAGGTAAAGCATTTTCATGAATATAGATGTGAACAATCTTAAATAGAATATAAGCGAACATAGTTTAGAAATATTTATAAATATTATCATGAGCAAAATGAGTTGATTTCAGGAAGGCAAAAATGGTTTCAAAGATCCAAACTCATTGCCATCCAGGAATCTGGGACTCAGAGAGATGCTATGGGACAAATAGAAAGGCCTCTGTACTTTTTAAGACTTTCAATCTTTATGGGAGTAGAAATCCTCACTTTTTTTCATGAGCTGCTTGTGGGTTTGAATTGCTGACCATAGATATTTCAAAATCAATCGATTTAATGCACCATATTGAAAATATAAGGCATAAAAATTATATGATTATCCTACTAGATGGGGGATGGGTTGATCTTTATTATGTATTTATTGTTTGAAACAAACTCTTATGTCACAAAAGAATCCACATTTGTTTCAGTTTTACTTTTCCTCCTTTTTTTAATTAAAAGATCGTTTTATTGGGGTCTCTTACAGATCGTGTAACAATCTATACATCAATCACATCAAGCATATTCGTACATATATTGCCATCATTATTTTCGAGACATTTAATTTCTATTCAGCCCTTGGTACCTGCTCCTCTTTTTACCCTCCTTCCTTCCTCCCACCCTTGTTACCCCTTGATAAATTATAAATTATTATTATTTTCCTATCTTACACCAACCACTTTTTCCCATCCCCCATGGTTTCTGATGGCTGACCCTCTGGAGGGGTGGTGGTGGTGGGGGTTATGTGTTGATCATTGTGATCAGTTCTCTCTTCTCCTTTCCCCACCTTCCCCCTACACTTCTGCTATCTCTACTCCTTGTGTGTAGTGAGCTCTTATCTCTTACCTGTACCTGTGCACATGCTCTAGTCTAACCCCCAGTGAGAGGCAGAACTGAGGTCATGGCAGTGGAGGGTGAGGAAGCCTCAAGGAGCCAGAGGAATATTGTGTTTCATCGTCTCTTTACTGTGCCCTGGTTGACTCATCCCTTCCTTGTGACCCTTCTGTGAGGAGCTGTCCCATTGTCTACAGATGGGTTTTGGGTCTCTGCTCCAATCCCCCTCATTTTCAACAATGTGGTGTTTGGGATTGTTTGTTTGTTTGTTTTGGGTCTTCTGATGTCTTTTACCAGTGCCGGTGACACATCATGATTGCACAGGCTGGTGTTCTTCTTCCACTTGGGCTTGTTGCTTCTCTGCTAGATGACCACTTGTTTACCTTCAAGCCTTTAAGACCGCAGATACTATATGTTTTGATAGCTGGGCACCATCTGCTTTCTGCACATTTGTTTATGTACCTATTTTGTCTTCAGCAATTGTGCCGGGAGGCTGAGCATCACAGAATGCCAGTTTGCTAAAACAAAGTGTTCTTGCATTGAGGAAGGGTATGAGCAGAGCCCACCCACTACTTCAGTGAACTGCCATGTAAATGTATGAACCTAGGCCAATACCTCTTTTTTTAAATTAACTAATACATTTATATATGTATACACCTGTGCTTATACCTACATCCATTGCTTTGCTTCGTAGGTCATTCCTACATTTCCTTTTACTTTCCTTCTGCCCCACTGTCATGCTTGCCCTACTTTCGCCCCTTAGGAATTCCTCCCAGTGAGATTGCTGTTGCTCAAACACCTCCAGGTTCTCTATGTACTCCTTGTTGTTGACTTTAATTCCCTCGTTGTTCACCGGTCTACAGCGTTGTTTGCTCACTGCTCCCTTCCCCTCTCCTTCTCCCCCAAATCCCTCCAGGACCGTCAGTCCTGCTGCTCTCTCCTCAAGCTTGCTTCCTATAGCTATCTTACATAAGCAGGCAAACCAACAACAAAGACCAAACAAAAAGAAAACAAAAGTTGGAGGAAGAAAAAAAAAGAAAGGAAGTAAAATATATACAAGATTCCAGGTCTGTCCGTTGACCTTTGTGACGGTCTCCCCACTGGTCCTGGGGGAATTCTGGAAGCTGTCCCACCTAACCTGAAGTCTATTTCCTGGGCTCTTCGGGGGCTTTGAGGCTTTCTTTGCTCCTGTTGCTGATTTGTTATGTTGCCTTCTTAGTTTGTCCTGCTGAGGGGGTTTCGGACCACATGAACTCCCCGTGTGTGTCCCCAGTTTTGTCCTCTGTCCTAGTATGCTCCAGCGAAGGGACAACATGTCTGGGGCTGTTGTTGGCCCTACAGTCGTCTCTGGGCCTTAGAAGCTCCGTGCAGGGAGCATCGTCCCCTGGTCTTGGTGTGCTAATATGATGTCTAGACCATCCCTTTCTTTTTTTCCTTCTTGTTTTGCATGACGGCCACTCTCCCCAACCTGTAGGTGTAGTGTGGTCCTCTGTAGCACATCCTTCTAGGGCGGGGTCAGTCTCACTCTGATTGGGGCTGGCCCTGCAGCCCAGTCTGTTCATGCATTTCTCCACGTGGCTATCTTGCCCTCAATGTTTGGTGCGCAGTGGTGGGGTCTGCATACACGCTCCCAATTCTGTGGAGACAAAAAATAATACTCTCTCCCTGGGTGGATTAATGTCCTGCTCCATCTTCCTCCACCACCACCCCTTTTCTTCCTCCCCCTTCCCCCTTTTCCCTTTTTGTGTTGGATAACATATACCTCCTTGGGTTTGGTATGACCTCCACCTGACTGCCGGTACTTCAACCGGTATATTGTGAGATAAGTGGCTTTTCTTCTATACCTACTGTGTTGATCATACTTACCTTAGAAGACTATGTTGGACTTGTCTTGTAATAGGCTAACTTCACTTAGCATAATTTCCTCCACCTCTTCCCTTGAAACAATCATGTGATCATTGGTGCTTTCAGTGATACGTAGTACTCAATTATATGTAATGTGCCAGAGTTTACTAATCCACTCATCTATCTAGGTTGTTTCCATTTGTGTGTGTGATTGTGAATCGTGCTGCAATAAACATGTGATCTGTTCCTTACCTCTTCTGGGATTATGCCCAGTAGAGGGATGGCTGAATCAAAAGGTAGCTCAGTTTCCCTTGCCTTTAAACATTGCCAGATCACTTTCCACACAGGCTATACATATCTACATGACCACCTGAAGTGGAGGAGAGTTCCTATCTTGTCACATCAATTGTTGCTCTCTGATTTTCTGATCAGAGCTAACCTCAAGGGAGTTAGGTGGTATCTCATAGTTGTTTTGACATGCATTTCTCTGATGGCAGATAATCAGGAGCATTTTCTCATATGTTTATTGGCCATTCAGGTTTCCTCCCTAGTGAAACATTTTTTTTAGGTATTTTTCCCACATCCTCAGGGGTTAACTATTTTCCTCTTTTTGCAGACTAGGAGGATATCGTAGATTTTAGTAATAAGCCCTTTGTCTGTTGCATCACTGCAAAAAATAATCCTCTCCCAGTTTGTGGGTTCTAATGTTATCCTCTTGGTGAAGTCTTTTGACATACACAGGTGTTTGATCCTTAGTATATCCCATTTGCCGAGTTCAGGTTCACCTGTGTGTGAATCCTTCCCTATTGAAGTTAGCAAATGTATTCCCTGAGCCAAAGGTCTAAGGTATATCCTACTTTCTTCATTGATGGTCCTAATATTTTGGGGTTTTACTTCTAGGTCTCTGATCCACCTTGAATTTTTTCTTGTGCATGGGGTGAAGTAAATATCCTGTTTCATTTTTCTACAGTTGGATATCCATTGTTTCCAGCACCACTTGTTAAAGATGACATCCACTTCCCACTTGGTTTGTTGGACCCTTGTCAAAGATCAGTTGTCTATATGCTGATGGTTTTACTTCTGGATTTTCTGTTCTTTTCTATTGGTCTGAGTATCTATCATACCAGTACTATGCTGTTCTGATCACTGTGGCTATATAGTAGGTGTTAAAATTAGGTAAACCGCATGCCCTGACTTTGTCCTTCTTGAGGGAGTCTCTGCTAGTTCTGGGCTTTTCCCTCTCCATATGAAATTGGTGGTCAGTTTTTCCCATTCTTTGAAAAGGGTTGTTCGTATTTCAATCAGGACAGTGTGAAACTTATATAGTGCCATGGGTAAGATTGACATCTTTACTATATTGATTCTTCCAATCCAAGAGCATGGGATATTCTTACATTTTTGTAGGTTTCTTTTGGTTCCCTGTAGTAGGATTCTGTTTTCCTTGTATAAGTCCCTTTTTTAGTTTAATATATACCTAGGTGTTTTTTAAACATATCTATTAAGATTTTTATGTTAAATAATTCCCTAGATATTTCAATTTGTTCATAGCTACTGTGAAGGGTCCTGCCTTCTTGATATCCTCTTCTATGGTCTTGTCTGCTATACCAGCAACTCAACAGACTTTTGTTTGTTGATCTTGAACCCTACAACTCTTAAATATTCCTCTATCACTGCCAGTACTACTATTGTGGAGCTTTTGGAATTTTCAATGTATAGAATCATATCATCTGCAAATAGCGATAGTTTCACCACCTCCTCTCCCAGTTGGGTACCATTAATTCCCTTCGCTGTCTTATGTTGTTAGCTAGGACATCCAGTATGATGTTGAGTCAAAGTGGGGACAAAGGGCATCTTTGTCTGGTCCCCTTTTTTCAGTGGGATTGTTTTCATATTTTCTCCATTGGCTATGATGTTTGCTGTTTGCTTTTCATAGATAGCTTGCATTAACTTGAGGAATTTCCCTTCCATTCCTATCTTCTTGAGTGTCATAATTAGGAATGGGTGTTGGATGTCACCAAATGTTTTTTCTGCATTCATTATGTGGTTCTTATACATTTTCTTATAAATGTGGTGTGTAATATTGATAGATTTTTGGTTATTAGACAATTCCTGCATTATGCATTCCTGGGATGAAACTCACCTGATCATGGTGGATAATATGTTTTAAATACTTTGTATTCTATTGGCCAATATTTTGTTAAGGATTTTTGCATCTATGTTCATTAAATATATCAGTCTGTAGTTCTCTACTCCTGTGGGATCCTTGCCATGTTTGGGTTTAAAAGTTTAACTAGTATGTTAGACAGGGTTCTCTAGAGAAATAAAACCAGAACGCTAATAATTATATATTTCTATATATAGATATAGGCATATATATATATAGATATATAACATAAGAAATAAACAATTAAAGTATAAAGCAGTACAAATAGCTCAGTGCAGCTCACTCTTGTGAGACAGTTGTGAGACACTGGCAGTCCTTCAAGTCTTTAGGGCCGCCAGGTAGTCCTCTATAGATCAATTCAAGCTATGTGTGCACAGGCAGCAAACAGCAAGGCAGGTCACCAACAGTCAGCCAGATGACAGGGTCCGACAGTCCTCAGCTCAAGAGATGTAAATTCTAATAATGTGGCAAAGCAGGTCTTGAAGGAACCTCAAATTACAGCAACACAGTACACAAGTTAGGTGTCTCACAGGAAGTGTAGCTTGCAAATTGAGGCACAGAAAAAGCAAGGCAGCCACACACTGGTCCTATGATCAAAGACCAAGGGACAAGAGAGGTGAGGTTCACTGAGCCATTTATCTCTCCGCCCTTCAATTAATCGCACAAGTGGTTATTGCCCAGGTTAGCACAGTAAATGTTAACTATCTCAACTAGCTCTGTAAAATGAGTTTGGGAGTTTGACATCCTTTTCTATACTCTGGAGTAATTTGTGGAGGATCGGTATCAGCTCTTCTTTGAATGCTTGTAGAATTCTCCTGTGAAGCTGTCTGGTCCGGGAGCTTTTTTGGGGGATAGTTTCTTGGTATTCCTATCTATTCTTCATTTGGTATGTGTCTGTTGAGGTTCTTGAACTCTATCTGGGATAATATGGGGAAGAATTGTTTTTCCAAGTGTTTGTCCATGCTTTCTATGTTGTTGAATTCATAAGAATAGAATTTCATAGTATTTTGTGATTATCCTTCTAATCTAGTTGGGGTCTGTTGTGATTTTCCCTGTTTAATCGCTCCTTGCTATTGATGTTCACTCTTTCTTTCCTTGATTAGACTTGCCAGCAGTCTGTCATTTCTGTTGATCCTTTCAAAGAAACAGCTTTTCTGCTATACAGATTTTTTGCATTATTCTCTTCCCACAGGTTTAACTCTTCCCTGATTTTTTATGATTTCTCTTGCCATTTGAGGCGTTGTTCTGTTGGCTTTATTTTAGTTGCTGGAGGTTTTGTGATAGCGTATCAGTTATAAATCTCTCTTCTTTTATCATATATGCACTCATTGCTAATAAGCTACCTCTGATACCTGATTTTGCAATATCCCATAGATTTTGACACATTGTATTCACATTATCATTAGTTTCTAGAAACTTCCTAAACTCCTCTCTAACCTGAGCCAGTACCCATTCATGTGACAGAAAATTGTTATTCGTCCTTCAATTGTTTACCCTTGCTTTCCTGGTCATTCTTTTATTGACCTTGTGATCTGAGAAGGGCATCTGAGTAATTTCTCCCTGTTTGAATTTACTAATCTTAACTTGTGCCCCAGGATGTGGTCTATTTTTGTAAATGAACTATGTATACTTGAAAAGAATGTGAATTTTTTGCATTTGGATGGAAAGCTCTAGATATGTCTATCAGGTCCAGTTGCCTAATTGTAGTGTTTAGCTCTGTTGCCTCCTTGTTTAGTCTCTTTCCTAGTGATCTATCTTTCTCTGATAGCAGTATATTAAAATCTCCTACATGATTGTTAAATCAATGATTTCTTTAGAATAGTTTGTCTGATGTATTTTGTGGAAGTCTTGTTAGGTGTGTCTATAGTTATTATGTTCACTGGTTCCTAGTTTACTGAGTCTTTGCGCTATATAGTGTCCTTCCATGTCTCTTATGATATTCATCTTGAGGTCAACTTTGGAAATTAGGATTGCAATCCTTGCTTTGTTTAAGGTACTGTTTTCCAGGTATATTTTCTGCCAGCCTTTTATCCTTAGTCTATTTTTGTCTGCAAGTCTAAGATGTGTGTTTTGCAGGCAACAGTTTATGAGTTATGTTTTCTAAGCCTATCTACTAGTCTTTGTTTTTAAGGGATGAGTTGAGGCCACTGACATTCATGATCTGTGGGTTCATTGCTGTCCTCTCAAACCTTTTGTTTCGGTTGTTTTCCTATCTCCCTTCATATCATGTGCTATGTTTGTGTGTGGGGATTCATTCTTGCCTTCTTATCCCTCTGAGGCCCTGTCATCTTAGTAATTGTTATCAGTGCTTTGGTTCTGGGGTGGAACTAGGCTATATGGTGTCTCCTACTAGTTCTTGGTGGATGTTGATCTTCTGACCCTAGTGAGAAGGAAAGGTTTTTCCACATGACTGGGTGCATTACAGCATGTTCTTTGCGTTTTCCTTGTCCTGGAAGACTACTCTTAACCCACTGACGATCTTAATAGATAGTTTGGCAGGGTAGAGGATTCCTGGTCAAGAGTTTTCTTGCTTTCAGCTTTCAGAAAATGTTACTCCACTCTCTCCTCTTCTTCATGGTTTCTGTTGATAGGTCTGAGCCTATTCTTACCTGAGCACCATTGTATGTAGCCACTCTTTTTTCTCTTGCTTCTCTTAAAATTTCCTTTTTCTTCAAAGTTGGATATGTAACTACTATATGTCTCGGTGAGTTCTTCCTGGGCTTTAATCTAATTGGTGTACCCTCTGCTTTCTGTATGAATATCAGATTCTTTTTCATGAAAGTGAGTAAATTGCTTCCAGAAATTCCCTCACAGTTGAATTCCTTATTGTGTCTTGTTTTGGTAGACCAATTATTCATATGTGGTTCCTCTTCATAGCAGCTGTCATTGATCTCAGGTTTTTTCTATCTCTTTGATTATCTTGTTTGACTGTCTTTCCCATTTGTTAAGTCTGCCTGGTCATCCTCAAGATCATTGGTACAATTCTCTGCCTCTTATAGTCTGTTTGTGAGATCTGTGATCTTGTGTTTTGCTTGTTCCCTCATCCATTAGCACTTTTATTTCCCTTTGATGCATGGACTTCATCCCCTCTATTGTGGATTTCATACCCTCTAACATGGACTTCATCTCCTCTATCATTGTGACCTTATTCTTTGTTGCTTCCCTTATCTCCTGTATTATTCCAAGAGGCCTTTGAAGATTTCTTTTTGTGACAGATGCACATCTGATTCTTCTATGAGCATCATTAGCTCTGCTGTTGTGTTTTGTTTTTCTTGTTCTTGTCTTGAGGGTGTTTTGGTATGCTACTGTTTGCTTGTCATTTGGAAGAACTCAGAACCATGTTTTTAGGAGGCCAGGAGCCCTGAGCTCTTTCTGTGTGTGACTGGTAAGAGTGTGTTAGAGGTCTGACTGTGGCCTACTATGGTGGTGGGTCACACTGCTATGTAGGCAGTGTGCTTTGGTGACTCAGTGGCCTGCAGTGTGGTTGGGGGTGGTGGGGGGACTATCTCAGACTCTGGCATGAGGCTGGTGATGTAGGTATGCACCTGGGCCAGGTTGGGGCAGACCTGCTGCTTGGGCATGTGTCTGATCTGGACTGTCAGGCCACAATTTGCCACCTTTCAAAGAGTGGTTGGACCTATTGGATTTTCCAATTTTGTTATGTTACAAAACCTAGGTTATGCTCTGGAGATTAGCTCTGGCTATGATTGTTATGTTAATGGATGCTAATGAACAGTTATGCAGGCTTACACTCAAAGTTACACAATGGACCACATCCTGGAATAGAGAGCATTTTTGCAAAGAAAAAAATTCCCCCCTTTTAATAATGGGACCAGCATGAAGTGGGTTTGGGCTTACTGGATCTGAACTCACCCCCAACTCTCCTGTATCCCTCCAGCTCTATCCTGTCTACACTGCCAGTTGTGCAATGTGGAACTATGTTCTGTCTCAGGAAAATATCCCAGCGGCTCTTCATTGATGCAAATTATTGTCTAACTATCTATCATCATCCACACTGCAGGCATGAAGCTTGGGAGAGGTAGGAAGGGGATGGCTGATGTAGTCACTCTGATTCTGGCTGGGGAGAGGAGTTTCAAACCCTAGACTGCAAGCACAAGTTGGCTAGCAGTGCGGGGAACTCTGGTGTGAGGTCTTATGGGTAGTTGCTGGAGGCTCTCTGTGAGCCTTGGATTATGAAAAATTTAGACAGCCGTCTGGGGAAATTACTGCTTGCTGCAGAAGTAGTGCACAGGAAGGGGTAGCAGACGCCATTCTTCTGGCCCTTGTGAGGGGTTAGCAGAGCCCACAGGAAGACCCCGTGAACTTAGAGCTTTTCAGTATTTTCTCCAATCACTTTGTGGGTGAAAATCAAAGGGGGAGATCTTAACCAGACCCTAGTACACTGAATATGTTTTTAGCCCCAGCCTCCCAGTATTAGCCTCTTCATTTTCTGGCTGACAGCAGGAGTGACAGCGGGTGATTCTACCTGGAAGACATGCTATTATTTATTATGGTGCTTACAAAGAATATTGAAAGTACCATGGTCTGCCAAAAGAACACACACACATATATCTTGGAAGAAGTTGAACCAGAATTCTCCTTAAGCAAAGACAGTAAGATGTCATCTCATGTACTGGGGGCATGGTCTTAGGAGAGACCAGTCCCTGGACAGGCACCTCAAGCTTGGTAAAGTATAAGGGCAGCAAAAGAGAGGAAAACCCTTTACAAGGTGGAATGACACAGTGGTTGCAACAGTGGGCAAATATTTAACAATTGTGAGCATGGTGCATGCATGATTGGGCAGAATTTAACACTCTTGGGCATAGGTTCACTATAAGTCAGCACTAACTAGCCGGCACTTAGCAACAATAACCACAACTAGATTCAGAGAACTCATTGACAGAATTCAATATCTAACAATGATTAAAAACACTGCAAAATAAGGACAAATTCCTTGCTTCTACTCCAATAAAAGTGCTACAATCTTGGAAACCCATAGGTATAGTTCTATCTTGCCCTATGGGATCTCGATGTCAGAATAGACTCAATGGAAGTGAGCTGGAGAGTTTGAATATGTTTTGTTAAAAGTAAAACGGGAAATATATCAACAATTTATACTTATAGCTGAACTGTGGCATGGTTTCTTCCTGAGACTGGGATGAGATAAGGATATCTGTTATTTTGTCTCTAAAATTAACCATTTTGAGAATAAACAGAAGAAATAAAATAACTGGGAAAAAGAATAAAAGGTATTTTTATTCGATAAATAAATGATTGAATGCGTAGAAATCACAAATAATATGCACATAAAATAATATAATTAAGAAATGCATTTATGAATATTATTGATAAAATGTCAATATGTTTATGGGATACACATTCGCAGTGCATATACATATGTGTGACTGAGCGGATAGTTGGGTGGAAACATCTAGGGCTATAAAACCAAAACAGAACACTTTCAGCATATCTTAATCTAAAAAAAACTCAAGAAAAAAATCAAATCTTGACTATTAGTATTGAAAGATTCTATGAGCAAAATATTTAACAGTGCAGGAAACATCAAAAGAATATGGAAAAAAACCACACAGAGTCGCCTCTGTACCTAAAAGAACTAGTTGGAATTACACTATTTCAAGAGGAAGTCTTTGAGAAAGAACCAATGGAACCGAAGGAAAAATGTGACGGTGCCCTGAAGGCTTTAGCCAAAAACAAAGATCTTGGAATTGATGAAATACCAATTGAAATGTTTCAACAAGTTGATGAAACTCTAGAAGTATTAATTTATCCAGGCCAAGAAAAATTGGCAGAGAGCTCCGTGACCAACTGACTGGAAAAGATCCATATTTGTACCTATCCCAAAGACTGGTGATCCAGGGAAAGTTCAAATTATAGAACAATATTACTGTCACATGCAAGTAAGATGTTGATGTAGATCACCAAAAAACAGTTGAGCAGCGTGGATTTTCAGGTTGGCAGAATTTCAGGCTGAATTCTGAAGAGGACTTGGGAAAGGTGTTACCATTGCTGATGTCAGATGAATCTTGGCTGAAAGTAAGGAAGACCATAAAGATATGTACTTGTGTTTCATTGACTGTGCAAAGACATTTGACTATGTGGACCTTAGCAAACTGTGGATAACCCTGACCCAGACTGACTGATAGCACAACTGCAGCAAGAGGCTTGAACATAACAACAATTGTGGTGTCAAATTCTATTACCCTCCACTGGGTCACTATGAATGGGAACTGACTCAAAGGCACTTCACAGCAACACCATAAGCTACTAAGAAATTAATGTGAAGCTTTGTGCATGTAGGTGGGTGGGCCTATTGGCTGTGGGTCTTCATTACGGGACTTGCCAACCATGCTGTTTCGTTCTGGATGGCTTTCTCTTTGTCTTCTCCGTTTAACAGTGAACTGACTTTTAGATCTTCAGAATGCACTTTTAAGTAATGCTTTTGTTCCTGATATTTTGTATTTTCATATACACATTGTATAAAATTTAGAATGCTTGCTAGTTTCCATGAAGGAAAATCCTACTGAACTTTTAATGAAATTTTGTAATTGTCAAACACAGAATCCTTCCCTAACACATATCTATTTAATTACTTTTAAAAATATCATAACATTTTCTCAGTAAAAATATTGAACATCTTTTATTAGAGTTATTCCTCAAACACAAGCTCAAATTCACTGCCAATGAGTCAATTCTGACTCATAGCAAGGAGGAAAGTTAGGGTAGAACTGCTCTGGGGGTCTCCAAGGTTGTAACTGCTTACTGAAGAGAAAGCCTCACTTTTCTCACCAGAATTATGACTGGATATATGATATTCATTGCATAGTAAATGGTATTATTTTAAAATATTTATTATGGTTGCCGATTGTAAGTATGGGAGACTAGAAGTTGAGTATGCATATGTTGTTGTTGTTCAGTGCCATGGTGTCAGTTCTGCTCACTCCTAGCAGCCCCATGCGTGACAGAAGGAAACAGTGCCCAGTCCTGGGCCATCTCCACAATTGCCTTTATGTTTGAAACCATTGCTGCAGTTCCGTGGTCAATCCATCTTGTCCAGAGCTGCCTTCTTTGTTTTCTGCCACTCTCCTTTATCAAACATGATGTCCTTCTTCAGAGACTGGCTTCCCCTGACAACATGCCCAAATAACAATGGACTAATTCTCCCAATCTTTACCTTAAGGAGCATTCTTGCTGTACTTACAAGACAGATGTTTGTTCTTTAGGCAGTCCACGGTACTTTAAATATTCTTTACCAGGATCATAATTCAAATACATTGCTTCTTCTTTTGTCTTTCTTATTAGATGTCTAACGTTCATATGCAAGTGAGGCAATTATATTGAAAATACTTTGGCTTGCTCCAGTTCTCAAAGTAACATCCTTGCTTTATAACATGTTAAAGAGGTTTTGTGAAGCAAATTTTCCCAATGCACTTTGTCTAATTTCTTGACAGCTGCTTCTATGCGTCTTGATTGTGGATCCAAGCAAGACAAGATCCTTGACAATTTCGACCTTCTCTCCATTTATTGAATTGTAATCCATACTGCAGTCTGCAATCATAGCTTTTCATCAAGTGCTTCCAATTCTCACTTTCAGATGTGTCATACGCATCTGACAGCTCTCTAATAAGACTTCCTTTAACCCTGATGCAATATTCTTTTTCAATCAATCCAGCATTTCTGATGATTTGCTCAGCATACAGATTGAATAAGTATGGTGAAAGTATACAACCCTGATGCACAACTTTCCTGATTTTAAACCGCTCAGTAGTCCCTTGTTTTGCTCACACAGCTGCTTCTTGATCTATGTACAGATTTCTCATGATCACAATGAAGTATTCAGGAATTCTGATTCTTACCAGGGCTATCCATAGTTTGTTATGACCCACACAATCGAATAGTTTTCACAGTCAATGAAACACAATTAAACATCTTTCTGGTATTCTCTACTTTCAGCCAAGGGCCATCTGACGTCAGCAGCGATATAACGTGTTCCATGTCCTCTTCTGAATCCAGCCGGAATCTCTGGCAGCACTGAACTGCTGCAACTGTTGGGTGGTCTTACACCAAAATTTACTTGCATGAAATGTCATGCTATTGTTCTGTAATTTGAGCATTCTGTTGGGTCACCTGTATTCAGAATTGGTGCAAATATAGAATTCTTCCAGTCAGTTGGCCAGGTAGCTGTCTTCCAAATTTCTTGGAATAGACAAATGAGTTTTTCATATTGATGACAACAGTAAAAAAAAATTAACATCGGGGGACAGCATTTGATGTGAATGACAGTCTAAAATCAAATAGAAAATTAGCAAAGTGAAGGAAATAGGCACTAGGCAAGGAAGCTGGCCACCCACCGCCATTCACTGCTTTCAGTCTGTCCACGCTCATAGTTCCTGACCACTTAGCACATTGCGGACAGATCCCGAGTTTGCTCTTGTTTCGTGTGCCATCTGTTACGGATGGATCATGAGATAACTCGTGATATCTGCACGCTGTCTTCAGATGCCATCTTCTTGGATATATCTGAACTACTTTGTCTATCTACGTGTTTATATCAGTAGTGAATGTATCAAACTCAATTGTCTTCATGTTCTTTTTGTTTATTTAGCAATTTAGTGCATTTTGGTTAAATCAAATGGTTACTATTTGTTTGAATTGTTTTGCAGGGAGTTGTGCACTTACCATGATCAAGCCTCAGTGAAATGTAAAACATCATCTCAATCGCTCAAGGGGTCTCCCATTACACAAAAAGACATGAAGAAATTCTAAGCCCCTAATTATTCAAAGTAATATGGATTATGTTGATTATTTTTACAAGATAGTTCAGAAAAGTAATAATGTTCCGCATGCATTGCAAAATATTGTTTCATAATGCAAGACAACATTTTTTATTCAAAAACTGAAAGTTATAAATAAATATGATAAAAAGTTGAGATGTAAACCCATTTATGGTTTAATGCAAAGAAAATCCCAAAAAACCTAACAGCTGAAAAAAAATGTGGTCTTTAATGTGTTAAGATAGATTAGAACTAGATTAATCCCCACCAGGCATCTTACCATCAATTTTAGATCACTTGTTTTTCCCTTGTCCCTGTGTTTGTTAATACCCACCACCATTCCCTGCCTCTCCTTCTCCTGTGTCCCCCTGGAACTGTTGGTCTATTGTTTTCTCTGTTGGATTGTTTATCCTGCCTCCCTTATCTAGATAGACATGCAGAGACAATAATAACAAAAACAAGACAAAACCAAACAAAACAACAAAAGAAAAAAATAAAACAACAACACAACAGTGACAAAAAAAGAAAAGCTTATAAATAGTTCCATGTCTGTTTGTTGACCTTTAGGAGTGTTTTCCAGTCAAGTCTGATGGGGTGCCACATCTGGGCCCCAAAGTCTATTTTTGGTTTTCCTGGGGGACTTCATTGCATTGCTCTCCTTGCTGTTCTGTTGTATGCCCTTAGTGTTTCTCCCCAGTGTGATGGGTTCAGATTGGGTACAATTCCCACACTGTGTTTCCAGTGCTGTCCCCAGTAGTGATATGGGTCAGTAAAGGGATGTCACATCTATGTCTCATGGTGGGTCCGGCCCTATGGTCCTATCTATGGATTGGCTGCTTTGAGCAGGAATATCATCCTTGAGGCTTGGTGGGCCATGATGTGTTCTAACCTCTCACCTTCCCTCTTTGTTTGCTCCTGTGTGCTCTTATCAGACATACTCCTCTCCCCAATCTGTAGCTTCAGTGCTGTCCTCTAAAGTGCGTTCTTCTGGGGGTGGGTGGGAGTGGTCATGTAGTTGGGATTGCAGACCTCTCTATTGGTTCCCTGCTTCATGCTGGCATGCTACATTCATGTCTTGGCACACCGGATTGAAGCCTGGTCCCTATCTCCCTCTCCTGTGGAAATATGAACAATAAATAGTCAGTATAAGACATGAAAATTAGTTTTATAAATTATCGAGGGTTCATGAAGGAGGCAGGAAGGGTGGGAGATGGGGAAATGAGCTGATATCAAGGGCTCAAGTAGAAAGACAATGTTTTGAAAATGATGATGGCAACATATGTACAAATGGGATGGACACAATGGATGTATGCATGGATTGTGATAAGAGCTGTAGGAGACCCCAATAAAATGATTTATTAAAAGAAAAGAGATAAAATTAAAATTGCCTTTTGGGTTTATGAGGCTATAAATCTTTACAAAAATAGGAAGCCTCATTTTTTTCTCATAAGGAAGAGGAAGAGATCACTGCAACTATTGGTACTAATAATGTGGTGAATAAATTCGATGATGCCTGGTTTTCAGAAAGAAAACTGTCTAGTATATTAAAGGCTTATCTTAAAACAAGCAGGTATCTAAATGTGGTGTCAACTAAGTTCACATGGAAGAATCACACTAGCCTGTGTGATCTAAGGATTTTAAACCATAAAATCCAAATTCAAAGGAGGGAATGGCATCAAAGATTAACTTCTGAATGAGAGTTTGTAGAAGACTATGGATAACAATGAGAGCCCAAACCCATTTGCAGAGTCCCTACATGGTGAATCCCCTCTGATCACAGTTCACGGCTGGTATCGGCCAGAGAGCAGAGTGAAGTCAATTATGGCAGAGGTAGTTATGTCTAAATGTAAAACTTTGTCAGTCGAGGTCCCTTTTCACCCATTTTAAAGTTGTTTCAGTTTTTAATATTTTCTGATTTCTTTTTGATTGGGTTTATCTCTTGTTTTGTCATTGTTATATTTTTGTGCGTATTTCTTCTTTTTAGTTTATCTGATTTTCTGTATATGAAATTCCGGATACATAAAACTATAAAGAAAATAACTGCAGTAATAATTACTTAGGGACATTTCAGGGGAAGATGGGGGAAATGAGGAGCTAACAACAAGGAGAACAGAGAGAAGAGAATGTTCTAGAATGTGTCACAGTGATGGTTGCCCAACTTTTTGAAATACGATTGTATGGTAAGTAAATGATATAATTATTAAATGCATGCATCTCATACAAAAATGAAAATCCATTTCATATCTTTGAAACTAGATACTATTGAAAAAGAACATTTAAAGGAAAAGGACAATAAGTACTCCTTCAAATTAAAAATACAGTAGAAGAAATACAATATCCAAATGAAGGTTTCCATGATAAAGATCAGAAAACCTTTCAGAAGGTAGAATAAAAACAGAGTGACAGAAGTAGACAATAAAAAATGAGAAATGATTATAATTTTCCATTATGAATTTGTCTAAAGAGCAGATAATTAAGAAAATAAAATGGAAAAAAAGTTAAGGAAATTACCAAGGAAATAATTCAAGAATATTTCCCAGGATGGGAGATATATATTATGAAACTGAAAGTGTTCACAGAATCCTTAGTACCAATGACTTATAGAGATTGAAATGATAATCCCCATATTTATTATTTTTATTTTCAATTAAACTCACCATAGTAACTTCACTGTCTTAAAAAGTACAATAATACTATTCAAAACATTTAATTTTAAATATTGTCTTATTATAATAAAAATACTAACAAGGAAGTTTCCACAAATATGCTTAAAATTTTTTATCTAACTATGAATAAAGTGTTACACTTTAAAAATGGTTACTCTATTTTGAACTGATATTAAATCAATTGGTTAATTTTGGCAAGAAAAGCTGTATGTGACATAAGCAATATACAAATAAACATATAGTTGTACGAATGAAACTAAATTTTACAATATAATATGTAACCTTGTTACATGCAATGCCTTCTAGTCTATTTTTTTCTACTGGGTGTAAAGAGATAAGCCCTGCTATTGAGATGTGCTAAATGGATTTCACCATTTTGTGGTATCTACAGTGTGAAAAAAAGCAAAATACTTTATAATAAATTGTAAATGGGGTAAAGGGAGACATCAGAAAGTGCAAATCATGAAAATTTTAAGATAAATAATCATGGGTTCATAAGGGAGGGATGGTGGAGGAGGAAGGGGAAAATGAGCTGGTACCTAGGGCTCAAGTAGAAAGAAAATGATTTGAGAATGATGATGGCAATATATGTACAAATGTGTTTGACACATAGGTGTATGTATGGATTGTGATAAGAGTTGTACAAACCCCAGTAAACTGATTTTTTTTTAAAAGGAAAAATAAACTCTAAACATAATAAAACTTACATCCAAGTTACTTGTGTCTCAGGGGTTTTTTTTTCTGTAATGCAAGTGAAATCATGGCAATATTATAATTTATTGGTGCTTAAATGATTATACGTGTTGAGAAATGATATCCTTAGAAATATGGAACATACATTAAATTTATTCTCTAAAGTATGTGGTAAGAGTAGCTGAGCACTTAAGCAATATTTCTAATTTACTACTTTGTCAACCTTGGTGGTGATGTTTATGAACATTATCCATTTTTACAGCAAGGTGGTGGATCTGGTTTATAATTACAAGGGTCATTAGGTTTATCATTGCTTTAGCTAATGTAGCAGACTCAGTTTTAAGATTACTAAAGGAGCGAGTACTATTAACTTTGCTTTATAGAACCTAGTGACCTTTACAAAACATATTTGCCAATGATCACCATCTTAAATTTTAGTTTCATAGAACATTTTAAGAGGAATGAAGAGTTCAAAGAAGAAGTAGGAGGTTATGCAAATTTTTAAAAAATCATTTTATTGGGGGTTCTTACAACTTTGATCATAATCCATACACACATCCATTGTGCCAAGTACATTTGTACATATGTTGGCATCATCCTTTTCAAAATGTTTTCTTTCTACTTGAACCCTTGGTATCAGTTCCTCATTTTCCCCACCTTCCCTCCCTCATGAAGCCTTGATCATTTATAAATTATTATTATATTCATATCTCATAGCAGCTGCTGTCTCTCTTTACCCATGTTTCTGTTGTTTGTCCCCCTGAGGGGGATGGGGCCAGCAGTTATACATCTATCATTGTGATCGGTTACCCCCTGCCTCCACTTCTCTCTACCTTCATGGTGTCGATACTCTCATTATTATCCCCAAGGGATTTATCTGTCCTGGATTCCATGTGTCCGGAGATCTTATCTGTACCAATGTACTGGATATGATAGGTAGATAGGTCATGATAGTGGGGTGAGGAAGTGTACAGGAGCTGAAGGAAGGTTGTGTATTCCATTGGTGCTGTACTGCACTCTGGTTAAATCATCCCCTCCTGTGGGCTTTCTGTGAGGGGATGTCCAATGGTCTACAGATGGGGTTTGGGTCTCCACTCTGCCCCACCCACCCTTGATCCCCTTCATTTGCATCCATATGATTATTTTTTCTGGGTCTTCTGATGCCTGATACCTGATCCTATCGACACCTCATGATCACACAGGCTGGTGTGCTTCTTCCATGTGGGCTTTGTTGCTTCCCAGCTAGATGTCTCTAATTTATATTTAAATTTCCCCATAAACCATAAGAGAGGATTTTTTTCTATTATTTCTCTCAATTAGTGAAAAAAAAATTTTTCTGATACTTCTTTTATACATGCTTCTGAATAAGTCTATTTTTTCTTACATTTATGTATCTAGAGGATTACATCCCATATCATATTCCCTAGATATCACTACTGCAACACAGGGAATCCCTTTCATCTTGGTAGATGTCTAAAATTTTCTTAGCAACACCAATTTTCTTTAGGTTTGATAACAGAAAACAATTAAAGAACTGTGATCACTAAATGCCCACATAGTTTTTAGCACATGGTCTGATACAGTTATATCCAGGGCAGTTCTCACACACACCCTCTAAGTGTTTCTAGTCTACCTATGCCGTTCTTCAACGTTCACTATTGCTGTGCATTGGCCGTCTTGTAAGTATTATTCTATTTCTCTATTGCTCATCTGTCTTCAGAATTTTTCCTCCTTATTCCAATTTTTGAAAAATAAAAAGCATTTCTTCTTTTATATTTCTCAAAGAAAAGTAAGTATGTTTAGAGTAGTCCCTCATTTTATAATTTCATGAACTGATTGTACTCCCAGTCTATACCTGTGCTATCAAATATCATAGCCAATAACCAGAGTATGGTTATTTACATTGAAAATTAAATTTTCTAAAGTTGTTTTCAGAGTGTTTCCTCATTTGCACTATCGTTAGTTGGCAATTAATCAATTTTCACTTATGGTGACACCTTGTGTGCCGGGTAGAACTGTTCTCCATCTGACTTGAAAGTCTATGACCTCTCAGAATTAGACTGCCAGCATTGATAGCTGAGGCACTCACGGGTGAATTTGACGCACTAACCTTGTTTGCTTGCCAGGTGTAGAATACCCCAAAGCCACATGTGGCTGTTGACTGCAGCGATGGACCGCTACTGAACACTGCATGCATAAAGAACACAGGTAAAGAACATTTCTATTATAGAAAGTCCAATTGGTGAGCACTGTTCTAATGTTCTTTAAATATTCCAAGAACGACAGGGAATCCATATGACCACCACCCAGCCTATGACGAGAAATGAGAATTAACTGCTATGAATCTATCAACTACCTGGAGAAATAATTGAATAATCCGAACAGAGCAAACAAATTACCTAAAAGAACAAATACATTTCTAATTATTAATTTTTCTAAAATGAACAGAAAAAATAAATGATGCTTTCTTTTCAATTTATTAAATAATGTCATAAAGCTGATTTATGCAAATAAGGCAATACTGCAAACCTCTGAACCATAGTCATATCGGCAGGAAGTTTTCAGGGAAATGAGAGCATGAGAGCAATAGCTGCCTACCTCTATGGAAGGATCCCACGTACATAACTGCCTTTTCCACCTGCTACAAAATGAGAGAACCGCATATGTGAAGATATATTTTAAAAGGAACACTGCTGTGCCATCGAAGGTTCTATCTTTTTAAAAGTCCACAGGAAGTAGTAGTTTCTCAGACATCCTCCAACCATTTCTAGACACGTTTGGAGACCGCCTATATCTCTCTCCTCCTTCCTGCAATACTTCTGCTTTCATCTCTCTTCACAACAAAAAAGAACAGTCTAGGCATCTTTGAATCATGTTCTTTTGAACCATTCTTTGAATTTGGCAGCAACAAGGAGTCTGAAGGGGGCAGGAACAGACCTGTAGGATAACTCGGGTGAAGTCGCCACCAAAACATATCTGACAACTGCTATCCTGCAAAAATAAGTCGATGCAATGTCATGAGCAGGGAAGAAATTTCCCTGATACAACTTTCCCGGCCTTCACCAATGTGATTTTCAATTTTCTTAAAGCTTCTTCTCAGTAATCGTAAGCCTTTTTGGTCATCATGGGTCCTTCAAGAAAAGCTATCATTAAGTGTTACGTCTTTGGAATCTCAAAATAGTCACTACAACTTTCTGAGCTAACCTCCTGTGCCAAATTAAACTGATCCAGTAGCTCCCCTTGTAAGTCATCATTTTGATGAGAAAATCTTTTGGGGGAGCACCGAGTGTCCTAGACAGGCTGAAGTTTTAGAATGAGATTAAGATGCATATATTACTGAAAGTCTTTGTCTGCAGCCATCTTCTAATCAGAGAGATGTATTTAAACATGTTTTGCTTGGCATGAATGTGTGCATGAATGACTGGAACTCTAGCAGCAATACCTTACAACTTATCCGCATGTAGCCTTTCCCTTATAAATAAATTACTCCCATGATATAATACCAGTTCTGGAATGCTCAGGGGTTCAATTCTATATCAATGCAAAGATTGTTAAATATATCTTATAGTAATACTCTCTGTAGACAATACAGGGAATATATACATTTAATTCTGGCTCAAAAATTCATAGTCCAGAACATTGGCTTTATTAAAAGTAAACGGAAGAGTAGATGGACCAGGAGAAATGCATGAGAAGAAGTTAAATTAATATGCACAAAAAATGAAAGAAAAATATTTCCAATTTAGAAGAGAGTAACAGAGACAAGAACGGCTTTGTGTGGCTTTTGTAACTGGTCTTGAAGATGTAGGTTCATAGACCATCCCAAGGGCAAGGAAGAACATTTCCAACGAGTACAATCGTGGGCTGTGGGCAGAGGACCTGGGCTAGAGCCCCCTGAGTAATGTCGGTCACACACAGCACTCGAGGAAGATAGCTAGGGAGAGGGAATGTGTTGTAGAGAGCTGTGAATAAAAGGAAGACAAATACAATCTCTTTCTTGTTTCTCTTAAGAGGCATTAAGAAGGACTGATGAAGATTGCATGAAAAATTCTGTAGAATTTCCAAATTTTCGAGTCCTATAAATCTATGCTATAGAAAAAAATCAAAATGAAAACTGACATTGCTTTCTACTTTACAGTTGACAAAATGCTTTCTTTTCACAATCCCATTAAATCACACCTTATAATAATGAAAGACATGTTATCCTATCTTTTCACAAGTGGTGGTCTCTGAGAGAGTTGTAAAAGGGCCGGGGTTTCCAGTTACTACGTCCTCTTCAAGCAATACCAGTGTTTCTCAAACCTTTTAGTCTCAAGACAGATTATACTCTTAAAAATGATTGAGGACCCTAAAGAGCTTTTATTTAGGCGGTTAGCCTCTCTGTACACTAATATTTACAGCAGATGGTGTAAGATTTGAAAATAATAATAATTTATATATTATTAAGTGTTTATGAGGGAGGGAGGGGAAAATGAGGAGCTGATACCAATGGCTCAAATAGCAAGAAATATTTCTAAAATAATGATGGCAACATATGTACAAAAGTGCTTTTTACAGTGGATGGATGGATGGATTGTGAAAAGAGCTGTAAAAGCCCCTAATAAAATGATCTTTTAAAATGAGGTATTTTAAAAAAGTTGTCTTGATAGCTCATTTAAAGTAACAGTAAGTTCATTATTTATGAAAATAAATAACAATTTTAATCTAAAATAACCAAAAATTGGACAAAACCAGTATTTTTTATTACATTAAAAAAATTCTGCTATGTAGCTTAATAGGATGTAGCTGAATCCTCAGATCTGTTTCTGTTCATTCTGTTGACATATTCTTACTTTATAATGAAAAAATCCTGGTTGTACAATGTTTCAGAGCTCGGCTGTTAAGTTCAATGTCCATGCAGTAGAGAAGACCTGGCAATTCGCTCCTGTCCCGATTTCAGCCTGAGAAACCCTACTGCTGGGACTCCTGGGCCCTATAGGATCACTGCGAGTCGGGATCAACTCAACAGCACACAGCAGCAACATATGCTCATGAAAACACAAAGTTCTAGAATTTTAACTTTACACACAAAGATGTTCACATACTAGAGAGTGATTCAGAAAGTTTATGAAAAATGGCATTAAAAGGTATTGGTGTTCTTCCATTTATTTTTGAAATATATAGATATCTCTGTGTGTGCATAGTTGTTGAGTATGAATTAAGTTTTTTTTTAAAGCTAAATTTCAAGTGCCCAATACAGTGCACCATTATACCAAATTCACATGCTGAGTCAGCTCTACTGTTAGGGAGCGAGATTCAATTATCACTCTCCTTAATGTCTGATGCATCTCCGAGAAAGACTGCCCTGCATTAGCTTGAAGAGTCTGGACACATTTTCCAGAATCAATACTTACTCTTTAGCAATGACACAGTAGCAGACAATTGCATAATGAAGCTGTCTGTCTTTATTTACACAATGTATTTTTGTATTCACTAGGGCAGAAAGAATAGTTCTGTATAGCAGCTGTCATTGTATTTTTGCTTATCTCAGTTCTGTCTGCCAGCATTATAATTCACCAGCTGACACCCGCCTTGGCAGAAACCAAGTGCAGTGATTTCATGCCAACGCAACAACAGAGCTCTGCACTCTGACACAATTCATCTTAGTTCTAGTGAGTAAAGGGGGATTCTTTGAGTTTTCTCTCCCTTCTGTTGAAACATCTCCCTACTGAGAGAAGCGCGGGGGAGACGGGCGGTAGCGGGGCAATGGTGCAATGGAAATGAACATTGAGAAACAGTTATGTCTCTGTCTGGCGCAGTGGAGCAGGGTCACAGGAAGATGGGGTCAGTAGTGAGAAATCAAGGCTAGAGGCACAGATAATTAAATTCCTGCTTTTTGATTTTTCAGAGTTGGAAGGATATGAGAGCACATTTGGTGTCCCAAAATACGCTTCTGTTCAACTCACACTATTTAGACGTTCAAAGTGTAATTTCTGGCACTTTCTGATTTAGGAAGCTTAAAATTGAGTATGAAGGCAGCTGATTGTAGTCATCAAAAATAGCCTTGTTTGGGTTATGATTGCTAAATAAAAGGAAATATACTTGGTTGGTTTAATTTCTACATCTTAGTATGCATAATTGACATATTTCTAATTCCAAAGCCAGAAAAAATCATATGTTTCATATTCTAGGTAATGTTAAATCTGAAAAGAATTATTCACCAGACAATCATTATTAATTTTAAGTGTTTTTAAGCTATTATCATGAAGAAGAAGTGAATGTACTCATTTTATTATACTCTATATTTTCCACAATTTCTCTAGAATAAGAATTATATTTACTATCATATTTCCTAATGCATAGAATATTAGCGTGCATAAAGTAAAGTGTAGAAATGAGAAAATAAACTGGATCACTGAGCACCCTGAATACTACTTTGGCAATATTTTATATCTTGATGAAATAAGTTTAAAGCTACAAGAATTAAATGGATGAGTTCTGGTGACATCTTGCATTGTTACAGAATATGCCAGAGTTGTCTCTGATCCTAATCTTACTATATTATTGACATAACTCCAAATGTGCAGACAGAGTGCCTTAGGTGCCATTATCACAAATTTACCTTGAAAATACAAATGCAGAATAAATAATAAGTCATCAAATTATTAGTAATAAAATTATAATGCTGTGTCATGTAGCACTAAATTAATGATATGTCAGTACTGGATACAAAAATGAATACTGGTTTCATATATTTTGCAATCGATATGATTGCCATCACTGCACTGAATGATGCAATTTTCCCAATAAAGGAGAGATTTGGGGAATATTTGGACTATGTCTATTCTTGAAAACATGACTATTATTTAAAAGAAAAACTTTGAAGAACATTAATTTTTATCTTAGAACTCATAAACTAACTTTAAAAAAATATGAGTAGAGCATACTTACTATAAAAAAATCACAACTTCACTGAAATTCTGTCTAATGCAACTCCAAAGGGAGGAAAGAGATGCTATAATATATTCATGAGGATCTTTCTGATTATTATTGAATTTAAAACCTAATAGACGTATTTTAACAGACATGGTAAAATGTTAAGAAAAATAATGAATAAGTCCAGCCAACATTTTAAAATAAGATGATACATATACACCTTTTCAAATTCTCTATAAGAAAAACAAAACCAAAACACATCAATCAGACAATCCTCAGTTTACATTATCACAAGTTCACTACAACAGATTTGTGTGTGCAGAAGCAAATTCCTCCTTCTAGGGTTTACTGAAAGTGGAGCCCTGCCCAACACCTTCATTTCTCATTCTATCACAAATAACTGTAGAAATATATATATTTCTATTATGTTGGGCCATTACGTTCACAGTGATTTTTAAGGGTAGTTCTAGAAACAAATACAAGTAGGATGCAGAAGGAGCTGTGTGCGTTGTGGACAATTGCAGGACATACAGATCTATTGACAGCAGATTCGATTTTCTTTCCTACTTTGCAGGTCAAACTACTCGCGTACATGGGTGGTTGGAGGGCCCAATCGAGGCCTGGCTTCACTAGCTTTCCAAATACGTTAATCCACTTTACAAACTTTTCATTCTAATATCACCAGAGAGACTCCTACTCTTGCAGCCCAGTTTCTGAGCAGTTTCACGCGGTGCTGGACTGCTCATCATTTTTCCTAACATTTTACTATTTCTGTCCAAATGTGACTATTAGTTTGTAAGTCCATCAGCCAGTGTTCTTGTGTGATCATATTTCAGTAAAATCCAAATCTCTTAATCAAGAATTATGACACTTTTTATGGTCAGTTCCTCTATAAACTTTTTCTTACAATATTCTCTACACATCAGACCCCATGTTCCAGTCATATTAGTGTACTTGTGAGTTTATATGTTCTTAGCTTGTTTAAATTAACATATGCTGTTAGTTGACAGCCATTTGTCTTTTAGTTTGTTGTACTGTGGTCACGTTCATGTTGCTATGATGCTGGAAGCTGTGTCAATAATATTTCAAAAATCAGTGTACCCATCCAAAATTAACAAATTGGAGCAAAGTGTCCAGACAAAGAACGGAATATGAAGAAGGAATACGCTGCCCACTTCGAAGGAATTCGACCAATGTCTTCAGTCTGAAATTGATCAAACATGTAGTTAAGATGAATTGACAACTATTTTTGATTGGGATGAAACAGCTGGAAATAAAGAAAATGGAACAGTGGATGAAAATTGGGGCCTTAGAGATATAAATGAAGGTAATAATCACATGACAGACTTTGGAAAAACAAATGACTTTTTAAAAACAAATAGGGTAGTGTAGAGGAGATGAGTCACTCAGGGTTCAGTGTAGCAACAATGAAACTCAAAACCTTCCTCTAGTTCCTGAACGCTTCCTCCCCTCCCAATTATTATGACCCCAATTCTACCTTGCGGACCTGGTTATACCAGAGGGTGTACAGCGGTGCAGTAGTTATCTGGAAACACAAGGAATCTAGGACAGACGAACCCCTCAACAACAGCGGTAGGAGTGGCGACATCAGGATGGAAGGGGGCATAGAAAGGCGAACCGATCTTGGAGATCTATGTGTAACCTCCTCTCTGGGAGATGGGCAATGGGGAGATGGGTGAGGGGAGACGCCGAGGAGTGTAAGATAAGATATAATAATTATTTATAAACTATCAAGGGACCAGGAGTGGGATCGGGGAGGGAGGGGGACAGGGGAAAAAAAGGGAAACCGAGCTGATTCCAGGAACCCGAGTGGAAGGTGAATTATGAGAATGACAAGTGCAACGAATGTATAAGGGTGCTTTGCTCAATTGATGTATGTATGGATTGTGATAAGAGCCTTATGAGCCCCAATAAAAAGATTTATTAATTAAAAAACATAAATTATGACTCTTTACATGTGAATTTCCAAATAAAATATATAGAAATCAAATGGAGAAACTGAATATCATCAGTCAAAATAGGTACAGGGGCTCTCAGTGGAATATACCATCAGTTGTTCAAATGTAAGTTCAAACCAAAGTTGAAAAAGATCAAATTATATCCAAGAGAACCAAAATAGGACCTTGAGTAAATCCCACCAGAATTTTGAGAACGTCTTAAGAATAGCTTTGACTTATTGAACACTAATGACAGAAGACCTGATTAGCTAAGAGACCACATCAGGAACATCATACACAAAGAAAGTAAAAGGTCATTAAAAATATAGGGATTTTAAAGGCTTGAAGGTAAACAAGCTGCGATCTAGCTCAGAAGCAACAAAGCCCACATGGAAGAAGCACACCAGCCTGTGTGAGCACAGGGTGTTGAAGGGATCGGGTTTCAGGTGTCATCAGAACAAAACATTTTACCATAGTAAATGAAGGAGGGGAGTGCGGAGTGGAGACCCAAAGCCCATTTGTAGGCCACTGGAGATCCCTTTTCAGAGGGGTCTTGGGGAAGAGACTAGCCAGAGAGGGTGCGATGTAGCAACAATGAAAAATACAACTTTCCTCTAGTTCCTAAATGCTTTCCTCCACCCCCACCATCATGATCCAAATTCTACCTTACAAGTCTGGCTAGACCAGAGGATGGACACTGGTACAGACAGGAACTGGAAACACAGGGAATCTGGGTCAGATGATACCTTCAGGATCAGTGGTGTGAGTGGCGATACTGGGAACATAGAGGGAGGGTGGGAAATGAATTACAAGGATCTACATGTGACCTCCTCCCTGGGGAACAGACAACAGAAAAGTGGGTGAAGGGAGATGATGGACAGGGCAAGATAGGACAAAGCAATAATTTATAAATTACCAAGCATTCATGAGGGAAGGGGAGCGGGGAGGGAGGGGGAAAAAACGAGGACCTGATGCCAGGGGCTTAAGTGGAGAGCAAATGTTTTGAGAATGATGAGGGAAATGGATGTACAAATGTGCTTTACACAATTGATGCATGTATGGATTGTGATAAGAGTTATATGAGCCCCTAATAAAAAAAGAAGTAGAAAAGATCAAAGAGGTTATCAGAAGAGAGTCTGAACCACAGAATAGCTAAAAACCAATGGAAGAAATAATGAAGTAAAAGAGCTGGAAAGAAAGGGCAGCTCAAGAAAGCAATTTATTATAATGAAATGTGCAAATTCCTGAGGTTAGAAAACCAAAAATTAAGGATATGCTCAGCATATTACAAATGGAAATATTTGAAGAAAAATTCAAACTTTGAGGTGCAGTGCTGCAAGTTTCTATGGGCAAAAGATTGAATATGCAGAAGGCATCCAAAGAAGATGGAAATAACACACAGAGTCAGATATTAGAGGAGGTCAACATTTAACCAATTCAAGAGATGGCATGTGATCAAGATCAATAGTAATGAAAGAATAAGTCCAAGCTGCAATGAAGGCATTAATGAAAAATAATGCTCCAGGAATTGACCCAATATCAACTGAAATGCTTCAACAGGCTGCTGAAGCACTGGAAGCATTCCATAATCTCTGAGAAGAAATTTAAAAGACAGCAACCTGGCCAAGTGACTGGAAGAGGTCTATATTTCTTTACATTCCAGAGAAAGATACCCTAACAGAATTTGGAAAACATTGAACAATATCATTTAGATCACATGCAAGTAAAATTTTGCTGACTATTGCAAGACAATGATTACAGTCATGCATTGACAGGAGCCATCAGAAACTCAAGCTCAATTCAGAGAGGGTATGGAACAAAGGCTTTCATTGTTGATCCATAACAGATGGCTCTTGGCATAAATACCAGAAAAATGTTCAGCTGTGTATTATTGATTATGTGAAAGTATTCAGCTATGTAGACTATAACCAGCTATGGACATCATTAAGGACATTGGGAATTACAAAACATTTAACTGAGCTCATGCAGGACCTGTACATGGATCAAACACATTCTTTGGAACAGTAAAAAGGAGTACTTCATGGCTTAAAATCAGAATATGTATGCATCCAGGTTATATCATTTCACTATACTTAATCAATGTGTGTGCTGAACAAATAATTTGAGACTCTGTACTATATGGAGAAGAACACTGTATCAAGACTGGAGGAAGGCCCATTAACAATCTTTGACATACAAGTGACACAACTTGACTTGCTTAAAGTGAGGAGGATTATGAGCAAGAATTGTAGCCTTCAATATGGGTTACAATACAATGTAAAGGAAATAAAGGAATTCACAGCTGGACAAATAGGTAATATCATGATGAAAAGAGAAATTGTCAAGGAATGAATCCGCAATCAATACTCATAGAAGCAGCAGTCAAGAGATCAAACAATTCATTTCATGGGGCAAATCTGCTGAACAAGATCTCTTCACAGTGTTGAAAAACACGGATATTACTTTGAGGAGTAAGGTGAACCTGACTCATCATGGTTTCCATTGTCTTATGTACACTTGAAAGTTGGACATTGAATCAAGAAAACTCAGGAAGAATGGATGGATGTGAACCATGGTGCTGGCAATGAAGACTGAAAGCACCGTGGCCTGCCAAGAAAACAAGCAGATCTGTCTTGGAAGAAATACAGCCAAAAAGCTCCTTGGGAGCAAGCATGGTGGGACATCATCTCACGTGCTTTGGACATGTCCTGGAAAAGGACAACAGGCTTGGAAAAGTAACTGGGCAGTGAAATAGAGGAAAGCCCTGAACAAGATGGATTAGCACAGTAGCTGCAGCAAGGGGCCCAAATACATTTGAGGAAGGTGCCTGACCTGGCAGTGCTTCTGTCTGTTGTGCACAGGGTCCGATCCAACTCGGTGGGATCTACCTAAGAACAGTGGGATAGTGGTGTCAGTGTTTCACTTCTAACTGGAAGTTGGGTATTTCAAACACACTAGTTAATCTGGTGTAAAAAAGATGGGGCTCTCTCCTCCCATAATGCACAGTTTCAGAAGCCTTCTGGAACAGTTGGATTCTATCCTATAAGGCCACGCTGAGTTAGCATGACTTGGTGACAGTGTTGGAAATGGACTTTGGATTTTTGGAATGCTTCTTCTGGTCAGGAGAATTTTAGAAAATGCAATCGTTACTCACTCTTAATGTGATCAACCACAGCATATGTCAAGTCTTAGCATATTAGATGCCCTGTAATTTGAATAAATGAGCAGGTGATTACAACAATTTGATGCAACATAATATGTGAAGCTTCTTGTTATCTAGAAGATATACAAATAGTTTGATTTAATGTGAACTAAATTATATTTTATCAAAATAAAGCTGGAAGCTAAAAAGGCCATGCAGCAGAAGTGCATTCAGACACTGAGAACGACCATAGTCAGGAGCACTGACAACTTTCCTTGTTGGCTACGTTTCTTCCAGAGTTCCTAAACGTTATTAGCAGATACTTTTCTAGCCTTACTTGATTTTCTTCTTTTCAAAAGTGCCTTTGCAGTGAGAGAATAGCACCTGAGAGGCGTATGTTGGCATGTGAGAATAATCTGAGTGGTGACTGATCTTATAGTAGCTGTGCTGAGGGTTTTATTTGTTCTCTTTCAAATTGACATGGATTGACAAATAACAGAGTCAAATAGATCTGCGTTATCTCCTTACTTAAGATGCCAAAAGTTCTAGTTATTCCAGAAAATTAATACTGTATATGCTCGTGTATAAGTCAAACTTTTCAGCACATTTTTTATGCAGTTTTTGTGGTGAAATTAGAGGGCTCGGCTGATATGCGTGTCAGTTTATACTTGAGCATGTACAGTATCTCCCCAAATCTCCTCTTAGATAAAAATTATTTCATTTCTATATAAGATATTCAGTCCTCATGTCATGCTAATGTCACCCATATTTCATTAATTCTTTAAGAGTACTTGATATTGTGTTATAGATTCTAAAATAATAAATGATGTTTAAGATTAATTGCCCAATTCTACACCATCTCCATTATCTTCTATAAATTTGAATCCAGTGTTGAAGCTAAATTTACATTATCACTGAGAAGGTTTCTCATGTTCACTGATCCTCTGTAATTTAATAAACATGATGCTATTTTCAGGAAAATGTTTTTCTTGCTGATGTATCCAAAGTAAACAAGCCAACCCCTCATTATGCTTGAGTCGGAGGGACATACTGGTTGTGTTACTTTTAAGACTGATTTGTTTGTTCTTTTGGAAGTCCGTGGTATGTGGTTTAATGTTTTTGCTAACACTGCCATCCACATGAATTTTCTGTTCTTCTTTTATTGTCCAGTTTTCAGATGCCTGTGGGTTCACGAGGTTCGTGGCTTGGTTTATACACTTCTAAGTCAGACAATGGAATCTTTGCTCTTTGGATCTCTACAGAGGTCTATTGTAGCTGGAGTTCCCACTGCCCTCTAGTCTTCATGTCTGCTGTTTACATAAGCATTGATTATTTATCCCGGTGGAATGAAATCCGTAAGAATGTCAACACTTTTCTCCGTTTATTATTCTATTGCCTATAGGCCCAGTGTTGAAGATTACATTGAAGGATGTAACATTTTATCTTCATCAGTCAGTGCATCTAGTTATCTCCATTTGAGGTAAATGAGAGTGTGCATCTGCCTGTCATAGGTTGCTTCCACCTTAGGAGCATAAAAGGGTGAACACACCTGAAAACTCTGTAGGGCCAACACATTCTTTTTAAAGTCTAGATATGGGAGCAGATATCCATGAATGTAGAATTTTATTTCGAATATGTGGTTTTTATTTTGAAAATATGACTGTGAGTTTTCGCTCATCAACCTCGAAGGGTGCTAACTCAGATTTGAATTTTGAGACAAATAGAAGTTACAATAATTTTGAAGAAATTTGGGCTCACTTTTTTTTCTTAGATTCATGGTTTTGTTTTTATCTCCTTGCCATTTAAGCTACCGGGTGATTGTATTCAATGACATAAAGATGTATTTGACAATAGTAAGAAGTTGAGCAAAAAAAGGACTCTTTAGAGGTTGATGTCTAAAATTCTAAATTCCTAGTAACAAAGGCAAAAAAAATCTTAGAGGTAGATAGAATATTTGGGGAAGTTAGATGAAGGAAGAGACTGAAGCTCTTCCCACAGGAAGGTTTGGACTGAGAGTACAGCAGTGGAGGGAGGAGGGTCCTACATGATAGAGACAGAGCTGAGAAAAGAATAGGACACAAGACAAGAGTCAGTGATATTTCTGCAACGGACCTCATCTTCAACCTTCATCATTCTAGGAGTTGAGGCCACTTAGTGTTAATTATCTCAGGCATACAGAGGCTTCCATGCCAACTACCCAGCCCACAAGGGAGGAGTTGTCTTTTAAGTTTCCTGCTATTATCTGGTCAATGGTGGGATTTTCTAACACTATATATCTCCTTTTGTCCCCAGCCACAATGATGCCATTCATGACTTAACATTTCCTTGAAAACATCATTTGCATTCTACATCATCTCAGGAGATCCATAACCAGCAAGCATGTTTCCCTGGACAAATAGCAGAGAGGAAGTGATGGAAACCCCAACAACTCATATGCTGGAGAGAGTGAATGGGAGGATGTGCGTAGTGGTGGTGCTACATGGAACCAGTTCCTATCGGAAGACTCTTCAGTATCATGTGTATATTAGCCTGGATTTTATAGACCAATAAAAACATGTGAGAAATCTATCTATCATCTATCTATAGCAAGAGAAACAGATTTATTTCAAGTTCATGTCTCAGATGATCATAGAAGGGCTGGCAAGTACCTCTGTGGGGCAGACATCAAGTTGTGCACAGGGATGCTAGGACTGGCAAACTTAAAATATGTACCATATACACTTGAGTATAAGCTGAGTTTTTCAGCACATTTTTAATGCATGTTTTGTGGTAAAATTAGGTGCCTCCTAACCCACCCAGGGGGTGAGTATTGGTTGTGTCGCCACAGAATTGGAATATGCATACAGACTCCACCATGACGCACCAAACCAACCTGACCCCCACCCTAGAAGTGTGTGCCGCAGAGAACGACACTAGACCTTCTGGTGGGGGAAAGAATTGAGCTACTCTAACCAGACGGAAGCAAATCAAGAAGGAAAAAGAGAAAGGGGCAGTCAGTCTAGATAGTCACACCAAGCCCAGAGGATGAGGTCCCTGCATGGACCTGCTAAGGCACAGAGAGAACTGTGGGACTGCCAGCAACCCAAGACATGTTGTCCCCTAACTGGTGCACACGGATACAGGGGACAATAAAGGGGACACATGGTATACTTTGCTAGTACCATAATTTTAACAGAGCTATCTGATAAATGCTCAGCCACTGTGGTCCAGCATGCATTGCATGGGCTTTGGAAGGCCTCCAGTCTTCTTAAGCACCCCTCTGTCATTTGTCACACCGTCACATTGCCCAGATTGATTTGACTTATTGCTTGAGTTCGCCAAGCTTCAGTTTTATATCTGCATAGTGGGAATAATAATGAATAGAGTATTGGGTAATTATTAAGTTTAAATGATTAAATACATGCCTGCTGATTAGAATAGAACTAGAACTCCATCACCTTAAATGAGCAAAAAAGGGGGAAGTGATCTATTTGACTATATTATTTTTGATGGAGGGCAAATCAAATTCGCACTACTGTTACTGTAATACCAAAGTCACCGACAGATTTCTCTGACATGCCAAAATAAGCCTCTTGGGTGTTATTATCTGAATGCATAGGCATTAAAAAATTAATCAGATAAGCCCCAGGAAAGTGCCTGCTGATAGCGTCTAGACATGGGCAAAGATGACATTTGCTGTCTGTGCGCCTATCTGGAAACCACTCTACCAAAGTCTCTTAGTGGCTACTACCACATGACCCTTTTTGAGCTTACAGCTTTCTCATAATGCAATGTAATTTAGTTCATTTGTATATCTACGAGATAACAAGAAGCTTCTCATATTATGTTGCATGAAATTATTATAATCACTTGCTCATTTATTCAAATTAGAGAGCAACTAATATGCTATGTTTTGATATATGCTGTTTGCTTACATTAAAAGAATGAAAAAGAGCAATTTCATTTTCTACCATACTTCTTATAAATTTGGAATGCATAACTTCTTGGCCTTCCTCATAATTGTAAATTTTATAGAGCATCTAATTATGTGAAATTAGTCAATGCTATGACATGCCTTTTTTTCCTTAGATATACCTTCTAGATATTATAACTTAAGCGATAACAAGCATATTTGGTTTGTCTCGCATAGTGTTTTAATTAGAACTCATTGTTCTTCTAAAAAATAATTTTATTGGGGGTCTTACAGCTCTTATCACAATACATATGCACATCCATTGTGTCAAGCACATTTGTACATATGTTGCCATCATAATTTCCAGAACATTTTCTTCCTACTTGAGCCCTTGGTATCAGCTCATTTTCCCCTTGCCCCACCCTCTCTCCCTCATGAACCCTTGATAACTTATAAAATAATATTTTTCCATGTGTTACACTGACTGATGTCTCCCTTTACCCACTGTTCTGTAGAATATTGTGATAGGTTCCCCATGTCTCCCCCACCATCCTCTTACCCTCCTTGTATCACTACTCTCATTATTAGTCTTGAGGATTTTATCTGTCCTGGATTCCCTCTGTTTCCACTTCTTATCTGTACCAGTGTACATGCTCTGGTCTAGCCGGATTTGCAAGGTAGAATTGAGGAGAAGAAACATTAAAGAACTAGAGGGAAGTTGTATGTTTTATTGGTGCTATTCTGAGCCCTAAATGGCTCTTCTCTTCCCTGTAACCCTTCTGTAAGGGCATGTCCAATTGTCTACAGATGGGCTTTGAGTCTTCACTCTGCACTTCCCCTCATTCACATCGATATGATTTTTTTGTTCTGGGTCTTTGATGCCTGATACCTGATCCCCTCAACATCCTATGATCACACAGGCTGGTGGGCTTTGTTGCTTCTCAGCTAGATGGTCACTTGTTTGTCTTCAAGATTTTAACACCTCAGATACTATATCCACTTGTTTATATTCAAGCTTTTAAGACTCCAGGCACTATATCTTTTTATAGCCAGGCACCATTATTTTTCTTAATCAAATTTGCTTATGCACCATTTTGCTTTCAGTGATTGTGTTGTTGGGAAGGTGAACATCACAGAATACTGGGTTATTAGAACAAAGTGTTCTTGCATTGAAGGAGTACTTGAGGAGTCCCAATGTCTGTCTGCTACCTTAATACTTAACATATAAATATATGTACATAGATTTATTTCCCTATCATTATATAAAAATATATTTACATATGCACACACCTGTTTTTAAACCTCTGTAAATGTCCTTTGCCTCCTAGTTCTTTCCTCTATTTCCTTTTATTTTCCTCTTGTCTCACTGCCATGTCCGGTGTTCATTCTGAATTTGTTGTGCTTACCTTTGTTCTTAACCAAAACAAAAAACAAAAACAAGGCACTCAAACTCAATACCATCGAATCAATTCTGACTTATGGCAACCCTTTAGGTTTCTGTGTCTATAAGTCTTAATGGGAGTAGAAAGCCTCATCTATCTCCCTAGGAGCAGCTGCTGGTGTTTTTGAACTGCTGACCTTGTGGTTAGCAGCCCAATGGGTAACCACTATGTCACTAAAGACCCTGTTGTTGTTCTTAGAGGTTGTCAAAGAAGCACCAATTCATAGCAAGGCTATGTGCAGTGGATTAAAACACTGTCCAGTCCTACATCATAGTCAACATCATCATCATCATTTTACATATGAGCTCATTGTTTCAGCCATGATGTCAATCCAGCTCATTGAAAGCTTTTCTCTTTTGTGCTGAATGACTACTTTGTCTCTCTCCAGACTCTGGTCCATATTGAAAACATGTTCAAAGTAGGTGAGATGAAATCTGAGCATCCTTCTTAGATAAATCCTGCTGTAATTCTCACAATACATATTTGCTTTTTCTTTAGGGTGTTCTTGTTATGTTCAGTCGTGGTTGCTGACACTATCATTCAAAATTGTTGTCTTTCTCAAGCTTTCTCGTGTGTGTGAGGCAATTAAAGATTCCATGTCTTGCACCAGACATGTGGTGGTCTTCAAATACTTGCTTTTTAACACTTTAAAGAAACTCTTGCAGCAGTTTTGGCCGATGTGATATAACTGTTGATTCCCTGGTTGCTCCTTCTTATGTTGTATATTGTGAATCCAAGAAAATTGAAATCTTGATAACGTCAATATTTTTATCCTGATGCTGCTTATTGATCTAGTTGGAATTTTTTGCTTTCTTTATGTTGAGGTGTAACCATACTGAATCTTTGATGTTCATCAAGAAGTGATTCAAGTCCCCATCATTTTTAAGAAACAGGGTTGTGTCTTGTGCATATATCAGATTGTAAATGAGTCTCTTCAATCCTGATTCTGGGTTCTACTTTATATTCTGGAAATATTTTGTTCAGCATACAGATTAAGCATGTATGATGTAAGGATGTAGCAATTCTGTATACATTTTATCTAATTTGAAGCCAGGCAGTATCCCCATGTTCTGTTTGAATGACTGTCTCTTAGTCCGTCCACATGAAATAATCTGGAATTTCCATTTTCAGCTATGTTATTCACAATTTCTTATGATGAACATAATTGAACACCTTAGTATTGTTAATAAAAGACAGGTAAAACATCTTTCTGATAATCTCTCCTTTCAGCTAAAGCCCCTCTGCTGTCAGCAGTGATATCTCTCATTCCAAGTCCTCTTCTGAATCTGGCTTGACTTTCTGGTTGTTCCCTCTTGATGCACTGCTGCAACCATTTGGATTTATCTTCAGGAAAATGTTGCATGTAATATTAATGATATTATTCATATATTTCCATTCTTTGTTGGATCACTTTTCTTTGGGGTGTACAGAAATATAGATATATTTAGTTGATTGGCTAGCTAGGTTACTTCTCTATTTCTGTACTGAAAGAAATCCCACTATGATTTAAAATATATAGAATGTATACAGGAGAGAGATAGCATATGTGACACACAAATGTCCACCAAATAATAGTGGTCAGCTTTCTCCTGATCAAAACTAAGAAGGACAACAGTACTACTCTGGACTAGTATAACTAAAAACGTGTTGACACGTCATTGGAAAAAGTCAAGTATAATTCTCGAAAATTTCCTAGACAACAATTTAAATGATCATTTTCTGGATCGTACTAATGCTTGGTAAATTATAAGAATGATGTATATTTCAACAATAATAAATTATAGATACTATTAAATACCTTTATATATTCAAGATAGTTATTTTACTCAGATGGTTCAGAATTTAGGAGATTACATAAAGATGGTAAATTTCAGTGGGAGGCTTTCTCTTTCTCTTCTTTCCTGAGTGTCTTCACTAGGCAACTGCAATAAGTTATGAGAATTTACTGCTAACATACAGAAGATAAATTAAAGTCTGTTGGGATAGCGACATATGATTGATGCAGCTTAATACTACTATAAGTACACAAAGAGTGTCAAAATGTCACTTTGCTTTTTTTTTGCAAAAATCCTTTTATTTCAAAGAGAGACGTGAATATCAGAGGATTGAAATGCTCTGTGAGATATTTGTTTTTAAGACTTTTGTTATTAATAGTGTATTCAATAAAATAGTTCATAATCCCCCAAAAAACACTACCTTTATATAGACTTTTAGTGGTTGAATTAGTAATGCAATGCTTACCTTAATATTTTTATTATTTTATAATTTAGAATCAGCTGCTATGTTGAATGCTACAAAGATTTCCGAAGTACTAAAGACTAAACTTGGAAAATATTATGAAGGCATGTACATCTTAGCATACTGTGATGTGGCCTTAATCTGCTTAAATATAAGAGTGAAAAAGAAAATGGTTTTCATAAAAATACATTAGCTACTTGAGCATGATTCTGAATACACTATTTCCTATGTTAAACTATTTTTTAAGATACATATTTTGCTTATGGACCAGAAATTTAAATGAAAAAAGAAAATGTGTTTGGGGGAGCTAAAAGGACAATCAAGCATTTATAGTACAATGGAAAAGTAGTTTTATACTACTTTGAGGGAAATTCATTCAATTTCACTGACATTCATAAATGATGACTAATGCATTTAAATAGAATGAGTAATTTACCAAATTAGGGACATTTGGACAGGCTCAGAATGAAGATCTTGTTTGTTTGAGTATGTCCTGAAGTGAATCTCAATGAGCTTGACTTCATTATGCCTGACTTTACAAATAGGCTTCAGTCACAAGCTGAACGAAGCCTTGACATGTAAATAAATGTGTGAATAATGGCCAGCCACATTACTCTTTTTGTTCCGGACCCAAGTAGGAATAGTCAACCCCAGTAGCCTCAAATAGAGGGCATCACTGTACTTAGCACAGGGCTCAAAAAAGAATTCTCTTGGCAAAGTGTCACTGCTATACTCTCTTCATAATCACAAGAACCAAAACATATCAGCTGCCAATCCAGTCTTTTCTGCTTCATGGTGATCCTGTGGGTGTGACCTTTCAAAGGACGTTGGCAGGAAATTCTTCCCCAGTGCCTCTGGATGGATTCTAAAAGCCCATTCCTTTAGTTGTTAGTTGCACCACCCAGAACCTGCCATAATGACAAGAACCTGCGCAAATACTACACGATGCTCGAGGAGCTCTGGGCTAACCTACAAACAAAAGGCCAGAATGACTCCTTCCAGATCTTTGCGTATTTCCTTATAATATTTAACCTTGTCTTCGTGAGTTACCCTTTGAAATTTTCTAGTCAGCTCTTCTACTTCATTGTTTATACACATCAGTGCATTTCCTAAAAACATAAAAATTTCTGTGTGAAAATATATCAGTTACTCATAGAATTGCTTTATTTATGTACAAAAACAATTTGATTTAGTGTACAATGGGGTACCCCCCAAAAAACTAATGCTCGTTTTTTTTAATGTGAGGGGTAGTGCATTCCAAGTTCATTCCACCAGGTCAGACTGTTAATCAAGCTTTCTATTTAGAGATTCTGAAGAGATTCCTTAACAGTGTGCAACAAAAAAGGCCTGATTTGTGGCAGATGGGGACTGGTTTTGTCATCAGGACAATGCACCTGCTCACACAGCCATCTCAGTGTGCTAGTTTTTTGCAAAAATCTCTATGCCTTTCCAGCTCAAAGCACCTACCACCTAACCTCATTCTGTGTGACTTCTTTTTGTTTCTGTGAATGAAGAGCAACATGAAAGGACAGTGATTTGACAAAGTAGGCGACATGGAGAAAACAACAAGGGAGGTGCTGTCAGCCATCCAGATGAGTTTGAAAAATGTTTTCAAGAATGGAATATATTCGACAAATATACTAAGTGTAATGAAGAGTACTTTGAAGGGGATAAGATGGTTTTGTTAAAAAAATTAAATACATAGCTTTGAAAAAAAATCCGTTATTTCAAACCACAGCCAGACATCTGTGCTCCAATGTTCGTTGCTGCACAGTTCACAATTGCAAGGGTTGGAAACAATCCAAATTTCCATCAACTGACAGACGGATTAAAAAACTGTGGTATATACATACAATGGAGTACTACGGTTATCCAAAAAGCAGTGATTAATGTATGAAGTACATCATTGCATAGGAAGAACTAGAGGAAATCATGTTAAGTGAAGTCAATCACAAAAGGATAAGTACAACATGAGTCCACTGAGGTAAACTTTTCAAATATTCTGCAAAAGAAGCATAAGGAAAAAGCTACTGTATGCAAACATTCCTGGGATGAGGACCATGTAGTACGGCAGGGACCAGATCAAATGCAGGGATACATATGGTAGCCAACTGAAAAGGGGCAGGGCTGTAAGAAAAAAAAAGAAAGAAAAGAAATGTGTAGTGGGGGCACACAGCACTAACCTACCCAAGGGGATGATATTGTTTATATCTCCACAGGGAAAGAGGGACCAGTCTTCAACACAGTGCTCCAAGATGTGAATGCAACATGCCGGTATGGAGTAAGGAACCAGTGGAGAAGGCTGAGGAGCTGGCCCCCATCCCAACTACGTGGACACCTGCCCCTCCCCACAGAAGAATTTATTCCAGAGGACAGCACTGAATCTGCAACTCAAGGAGAGAGACATGTCTGCTCAGAGCACATGGAAGCAAATGAAGGGGGAAGACGAGAGAGTGGAGCACACTCTGGGTCACCAATCCTTGAAGACAATATTCCCACTTCCAGGAGCCAATTCAGAGAGAAGGCCATGTGGCCGGCCCCACTAAGACACACCACATGCCTCACTGACCCATAGCCGTACGGGGGATAACACTGGAGACACAGTGTTGTAATTCCGCCCGATCTGATCCCAAACACCAGTCCAAACACTAAGGGTGTGGAACAGAACACCAAGGGGAACAGAGCAACCAAGTCCCCAGGGAATACCAAAAATAGACTTTGGGGAAGGCCTTGGTGTCCCAGCAGACTCGACTGGAAAACACTCCTAAAGGCCAACAAACAGTACTGGAACTAACTACAAGTTTTTCTTTCTTGCTGTGGGTTAAAAAAATTGTCATTGGTTTGTTGTATTGTTATTGTTGTTTTGTTGTATATTGCTGCTTGGTTTCGCTCTGTCTTGGTTTTGTGCATGTTATTATTTCCGCAGGTCTTGTCTAAATAAGATAGGCTGGATGAACAATCTGGAGGAGAAAACAATGGGACCGACAGTTCCAGTGGGGGGTATATGGGAGAGGGAGAGGTGGGGGGAGAAGAGGAAGTGGTGCTAACAAACCCAGGGACAAGGGAACAGCAAGTGATCTAAATCAGTGGTGAGGAGGAGTGTAGGAGGCCTGGTAGGGCGTGATCAAGGGCAATGTAACTGAGAGGAATTACTGAAACACAAATGAAGGCTGAACATGACAGTGGGAAAAGAGGAAAGTAAAAGGAAATAGAGGAAAGAGCTAGGAGGCAAAGGGCATATATAGAGGTCTAAATAAAGGCATGTACATATGTAAATACATTTATATATAAGGCTGTGGAAATAGATCTCTGTGCATACATTTATAGGTTTAGTATTAAAGTAGCAGAAGAACATTGCGCCTTCACTCAAGTACTCCCTCAATACACGAACACTTTGTTCTATGAAGTTGGCATTCCATGATGCTCACCTTCCTGACACAATTGCTGAAGACAAAGCGGATGCATAAGCAAATGTGGTGAAGAAAGCTGATGGTGTCTGGCTATCAAAAGACATCGGGTCTGGAGTCTTAAAGGCTTAAAGGTAAACAAGAGGCTATCTAGCTCAGAAGTAACAAAGCCCACATGGAAGAAGCACACCAGACTGTGTGATCACAGGTGTCGATGGGAGCAGGTACCAGGCATCAAATAGCAAAAAATTATAGCACTGTGAATGGAGGGGAGTGCAGAGTGGAGACCCAAAGTCCATCTGTAGGCAACTGAACATCCCCTAACCAAAGGGTCTTGTGGAGGAGACCAGCCAGTCAGGGTGTAGTGTAGCAATGACGAAGCATAAAACTTTCCTCTTGTTCCTAATTGCTTCCTCCCCATCCCTGCCCACTATCATGATCCCAATTCTATCTTAAAAATCTGGCTAGACCAGAGGATGTACACTGGTACAGATAGGAACTGGAAACACAGGGAATCCAGGATGGATGATCCCTTCAGGACAAGTAGTGAGAATGGCGATACCGGGAGGTTGGTGGAAAGGGGAACTGATTACAAGGATCTACATATAATCTCCTCCTTGGGGGACAGACAGCAGAAAAGTGGGTGAAGGGAGACGTCGAACAGTGTAAGATATGACAAAATAATAATTTATAAATTATCAAGGGTTCATGAAGGAGTGGGGGTTGGGAGGGAGTGGGAAAAAATGAGGAGCTGATGCCAGGGGCTTAAGTGGAGAGCAAATGTTTTGTGAATGATGAAGACAACGAATGTACAAATGTGCTTTATACAATTGATGTATGTATGGATTGTGATAAGAGTTGTATGAGCCCCTGATAACATGATTTTAAAAATCCATTTGGGGGTTTGGGGTAAACCCTCAAATAACAGGGCCATAAAATCCTGAGCAGCTGATAAAGTTAACTGAGGAAAAAAAATATATCTATATTCACTTATCTATCAGATTTTATGCTATGGTAGCTTGTGTGTTGCTGTGATCTTGGAAGCTGTATCATCAATATTTTAAATACCAATAAGGTCATCCATGGTAACAGGTTTCAGTGGGAAATCTTCAAGAAGATTAGACTCCATAGAAGGAATAGGCTGACTACTTCTGAAGAATTCCACACTGAAAACCTAATAAATATCACTGACAAATTTTCACATAGAATCTCCAAAAAGAGAATCAGCTGTCTGCTTTGAGGGGTTAGCCTCTGTCAAACTTATGAAGAGCACAGGCATATTGCAAACATCGTGCCATCAGATGAGTCCCTTGGGCAGGACGGCAATCAGAATGAGACTAGGGAGCGCTAACTCATCAAACTATGCTCCACCATGAAGATATGAACAGTGTAAAACTTTGGGAACCTTTATTTGCTGATGGAGCACAACTCAAAATTATAATCAACAGATGCAAGCATCCATTAGTGATCCAAAAATAGATCATAGGAAGTACAAATCAACAAAATGAAATGGAACATAAAGATTGATATCACAGGCATTCATGAGTTCAATGGACTTGTGTGGCCACTTTGAATCTGACAGTCCTGTGGCTGACTATGCCCGTGATGGCAGATTAAAGAGGGATGCTATCACATTCATTGTCAAGGTCATTTCAAGGGACATCTTAAAATACATTGTTGACTGGATATTATCCATACACCTAAAGAAAGTCCAGTTAATGATATTTTTATTCAAATGTACCCCCTGCCACAAAATCAGTCATGAAAAGTTAAAGAACTCTAGCAACTTGTTCGATTTGAAATAAATCAAATGTGCAATTAAGATGTATTGATATCTACTGGTGATTGGATGGAAATGTCAGAAACTCAGAGGAAAGGGCACCAATTGGAAAAATTGGCCTGTGTTATAGAAATAAATCTGGAAATTAGATGATAGGATTTTGTAAGCCCAATGACTTCTTCATTGCAAATATCTTTTGTCAACAGCATACATGGGGTTTGTTCATATGAACCTTGCCAGATGGAAAACATAAGAATCAATTTACTAAATCTGCAGCAAGCAATGATGGGGAAGTTCAATATTAACAGCCAAAACCAAGCCATGGTAGACTGTGGAACAGACCATCGATTACTCTCATATGTACATTCAAATTGAAACTGAAGAAAATTAAAACAAGTCCATGAGACCCAAAATATGACCTTGAGTATATACCATCTGAATTTTGAAAGCATCTCAAGAACAAATTGACACATTAAACAACAATGAGAGATCTGACATCAAGAATGTCACATGTGAGGAAAGCAAAAGGTCATTAAATAGACAGAGAAAAATGACAAAGTGGATTTCAGACACGATTCTGAAACTTGCTCTTGAGCTAAAACAAATTAAAGAATTCACGAAAGAAAAAGATGAATAGAAATTTTCAAAGGGCAGTCTGAGAAGACAAAGTATTGTAATAAAGTATGCAGACAAAGAGTTAAAAGCTAATAGGGAAGAACACACTCAGCTTACATTAAACTGAAATAACTGAAGAGAAAAATTCCACACTCAAGTTGCAATATTGAAAGATTCTTTTTAAAAAAAATCATTTTATTAGGGGCTCATGCAACTCTTATCACAGTTCGTACATACACCAATTGTGTAAAGCACATTTGTACAATCATTATCCTCATCATTCTCAAAACATTTGCTCTCCACTTAAGCCCCGGCATCATGTCCTCATTTTTCCCTCCCTCCCCACTTTCCTTTCCCTCATGAACCCTTGATAATTTATAAATTATTATTTTGTCATATATTTCCCTGTCTGACGTCTCCCTTCACCCATGTTTCTGTTGTCCGTCTCCCAGGGAGGAGGTCACATGTAGATCCTTGTAATTGATTCCCCCTTTCCAATCCACCCACCTTCTACCCTTCCAGTATTGCCACTCACACCACTGGTCCTGAAGGGATCATCTGGCCTGGATTCCCTGAATTTCCAGTTCCTCTCTGTACCAGTGTACATCCTCTGGTCTGGCCAGATTTGTAGAATTTGGATCATGATTGGGGGTGGGGGAAGGAAGCATTTAGGAACTACAGGAAAGTTGTATTTTTCATCATTGCTTCATTGCACCCGGACTGGCTCATCTCCTCCCCGAGACCCTTCTGTAAGGGGATGCCCAGTGGCCTACAAATGGTCCAGTCCACACTCCCCTCATTCACTATGGTAAGATTTTTTTAATCTGATGATGCCTGATCCTGAGGTGTCAAAGGGATCAGAAAATATTGAAAGAGTCTATGGTCAAAATCTTGAATGATGTAGAAAGCATCAAAAGGACACGGAAGGGATATGCAGTCACTGTAACAAAAAGCAAAGGTCAAAGTCAGTTACTTCAAGAGGTAACACATGGTCAAGAACCAATGGTACTGGAGGAGGAAGTCCAAGCTGCACTGATGGTGGTAATGAAACGCAAATCCCCAGGAATTGTTGGGGTACTATATAACAGGTTTCCACAAGCTGATGAAGCACTGGAAGCAGTCATTTGCCTATGCCAAAAATTTTGGAAGATAACTACCTGGCAAAATGACTGAGGAAAAAAATCCATATTTGTACTGATTCTAAGAGAGGTGGCCAATCACAATGTGGGAATTGTCAATTGGATCATTAATACCACATGTGAGTAAAATTGCAGAAGATTATTCAGCAATGACTGCAGCAGAAAAATTAAGCTAGATTCAGAAGAGAATATGCTTGTGTCACATGGACCTTGGCTGAAAGCAGAGACTATCAGATATATGTTTACTTGTATTTTATTGTCAAGGCATTTAACTGTGAAATGTAATAAGCTTTAGATGACATGAAGAAGAATGGGAATATAGACCACTTCATTGTCTTGGTGTGGCTCCAGTACATGAATCACGAGCCAGTTGCATGAACATAAAAGGAATATTCATGGTATAAAATCACAGATGTGCATCAAGGTTTTATCCTCTCGCCATACTTATTCAATCTAATCTGAGAGGCTGAACTATACAAAGAAGAAAGTGCAATTAGGATCTGAGAAAGGTTTATTAAAAACCTTTCATACCCTTGGAGAAAGCAAGATGGACTTGAAGCATTTGCCGATGAAAATCAAGATGGAAGCCTTCGACTCAATGTAAAGAAAACCAAAATCCTCACAACTGGAGTAATATACAATATCATGATAATATGTAGAAAATATCAATGTTGTCTAAGATTTCTTTTTGCTTGTTTCTCAGTAAATAGTCTTAGAGACAGCCACCAAGATCAAACTATGTATTGCCTTGGGAAAATCTTCTGCAAAAGTCCCCTTTAAACTGTTGACAAGTAAGGATATCACTTTGAAGGCTCAGGTGTGTCTGACCCCAAACAAACAAATAAAAAATCCAAAACATAACAACAAACTCACTGCCATCAAGTCAATTCCAACTCATAGCAACCCTATAAGATAGCATAGAACTGCCTCTGAGTTTCTGTGACTGTAACATTTGACAGGAGTGCAGATTCCCAACTTTCTCCTGCTCTGCAACGAGTGGCATCAAGTTGCATTTTATTGCACAAAGCGTCACCACTTTGCCACCAGGGCCCAACCATGGCTTCTGACACAGTCTCCTATGCATGTGGGTGTTATACAGTAATTAAGGAAGTCCTCTACCCCCTTACAGAAGGGTCACGGGGAGGAGGTGAACAAGTCAGGGTGCGATGTAGCAACGCTGAAACATACAATTTTCCTCAAGTTCCTAAATGCTTCCGCCTCCCAACCCCCACTATCATAATCCCAGTTCTACCTTACAAGTCTGATTAGACCAGAGGATCAACACAGGTACAGATAGAACCTGGAAACACAGGGAATCCAGGACAGATGATCCCTTCAGGATCAGTGGTGAGAGTGACAATACCAGGAAGGGGGGGGGTTGGAAAGAGGGAAACAGTTATAAGGATCTACATATAACCTCCTCCCTGGGGGATGGACAACAGAAAAGTGGGTGAAGGGAGATGTCGGACAGTGTAAGATATGGCAAAATAATAATAATTTATAAATTATTAAGGGTTCATGGGGGAAGAGGGAGCGGGGAGGGAAGGGAAAGAAATGAGGAGCTGATACCAAGGGCTCAAGCAGAAAGCAAATGTTTTCTTGATGATGGCAACAAATGTGCTGGGCACAATGGATGCATGTATGGATTGTGATGAGTTGTACAATTCCCCAATAAAATGATTTTTATAAAGAAAAATAATTAAGGAAGTCCTCTGAAGAGTCAGTGCCATGGAATGATGGTTTTGATGATGAATATCGAAAATACCATGGACTACCATAGAAGGAACCCATCTTTCTCACAAGAGATGCAACCAGGGTACTTCAAAAAAGCAAAAAATGGCCTCCTGCATTTTGGGAATGCTATCAGAAACTATTAGTTCCTGGAAAGGGTCATTATGGTTGGCAGAGTTGGGAGCCAGAGAAAACTAGGAAGCCCGTAAGGGATGGATTGACGTAGTGGTGCACCGACGGCTAAACGTGACAATGACTGTGAGATGGCGCAGGACTGAGTGGTGTTCTGTTCTGTGTTGCAGTCTTGCTATGAGTTGGAACCAACTCAATACACCTTTCAACATTCCCTTTATTCCTGATGAGCTGATAAATCAGTAAGAATATTTTTTCTATAACCAATGCATTTACTATTCCAATTTCAGCAAATATCTACTGAATTATGTTTTCCAGCAATTGGAAATCTTACTAGCACCATGCTCCATAGAGTTATGCAATTCTCTGTTTTTCTGCAAGCATGATCATGACCCTGTCGATTGGTAGGCTGCTCATTCTGATAGTTTATTCAGCCACACATCGACTATTCACTATGGGATGGCTATTGTCAGGCATGCTGGAGATACAGCAGTGAGCAAGATAAAAATGATTCTGGACTGAGTAGAAGACAAACTTCTACAGAAAAGATATATGTACATCAAATAAATGATTGAGGAATGATAGGGCATAAATTAAAAGAAGAAAGTTACTATATCACAATTTCAAACCTAGTCTTAGGGGTCTACGGTGGCTTTGCTATAGCATGATGCTTAAGGTAAAATTTTTAAAGTAAAGGTGCTGACAGGGTGAATGAATAAAATAAACAGGCAGAGGCATTTCAGACAAAGTAAATAGTGTGCCCAATGGCTCCCCAATGAGAAACATGATAAGATATTTGGAAAATTGTGAAGAGGTCAGTGTGGGTAGAGTAGCGAAGCGGATGGAGAGTGGTCAAGGGTGAGAGGAGAGAGGCAGCAGAAGTCAAATCATCCTGATCCCTAGAAACCACAATTGAGTTTATAGATGTTATCCGAAAGACCATGGAAAGTCCCTGGAAAGTTGGCATTACCCTATTTATGTTTCATAAATCCATTCTGGTTGGAGTCAGGAAGATGCAGTGAAAGACCAAGTAGGACAGGGGTACCATTGAGGAAGCTCCTGCTTTCATCCCGGGAAAAGGCCATATGGTTTACATCAGAAAGGGCTTGGCTTTGTTTCTTGAAAACTACTACAAGCAAATATAGACGAAAGGTAACATAAAGAAGAGACATTGCCGTCTTTGGGACAGAAAGGGCGGAAAAGAAGGGCACATTGAGGTGGACGTATGGATACCATGAGAGTAAGTCGAGATGTTTGTTTTCATGGTTTATATTGTACTTTATAGAAAGTAGGACATCTGCTGGGAATGAGAAGAAAGTTGCAGATGTGAGTTGAACTGGGAAACCTTTTCAGTTGCCATGCCAGAGAACAAGTCTGCTAACCAAAACACACAATCTGATTGGAATTTCTAAGAAACTTAGGTCTCCTTAAGTGGGATAACAATGGCCTTGAAATGGCACTCTTGTCTCAAACATGGTGGATTATTTCCTCTCTGTGCTTGGCTTTGTAGGACCAGATGGAGAGAAAGAAAAGATTCTTGGATTCTTCTATGTTTAGGGTTTCTGAGGCAAGAGAGTTTTCTCCCTGAAAAACTGGAGGAATTCTGGCCCACAGTTGGGAATTTCCCATGTGCTTAGAGTTTGAACTTATAAAAGCAGAAAAGGATGGCGTAGAAAGGGTCTCTCTGACAGTACTGCTGAAATGAAAACCTCCTGGAAGTATTTTGCTTTGTGATGCAGCTCCTGGGAGTGGTCTCATTGTTCATCTTGTAGCTCACACTACCTTATGGCCCCAGATATCTAGACAAAATACAGACATCGGACCTTTTTAAAAGAATTTTTCTATTTCAGCTATTTAAAACCTCTGTTTAATTGCACATTTCTCTGTGTTAAAAAACATTCATAGAATCAATGAAGCCAGTATCGTGTTCATGCCATGTAGAATATATTAAACACAAGACATGATTAAGAGCTTCGACCTTCATCTTATCTTCCTTCTCTACTTACTCAAGTTCCACTGGGCTTTGGCACCATTCTGGATAGCTTAGAAATTGGGGTAAGAAATTTCTTCCCTGAAAAGTTATGGTAATCATTAGAAATTTGACTATGAAAGAGTAGGCTCTGGAATCGCTGGCGATTTAATGTTTTCTTTGCATCAGACCACATGCACAAGAAAATCCTTCTGTTCCCTTGCTTGCCTTCCCCCCAGTCTCACCCCCTCACACAGACAAGTCATTTCTCACAGCATCTCAAAGCCTCTTTGAACCATAAGGACTCGGATTTCACATATCTCAAAAGAAAGGAATTTTAGGATATAAATTCCACAACACAAATTGTTTTTACATACGCTACTACTTACTGCATTTTGTAGCAGGATATGAGCTCTTGGTGTGAAATAATAATAATGACAAAGAGGTGTCAATTTTTAAAATCTGGACAATGTGAAATATTGCCCAAGCAGTGTACAGCTAAAAGATAATGGCTAGACATTTTAGAGTAATATGCGTTGATCTGAAACATACACTGGAGACAGCATCATTCAATTTTCAGAATAATTGCATGTTTTATGTTACATTCCAGGGAAAAAGTTACAGTACTAGAAATGAGAACTTTAGAAAGTATCTAAGATATGTTCATTCTGAGACATAGAAACATGATATATTTCTTAAGCATATAAGCTTTCTCTCTTTATGTCACGATTGCAAGCAGATAAATTTAGATGCCAGCGGAGAACTTTTAAATGTGTTTGCTATTAGTTAGAAACCTGAATGAGTTAAAAAACAGGAACTGGAAGCAATAACAGAACATATCTGAATGGTATTTTTATTAGATTGTATTCTTATAGAATAGCTTATTATAAAGCATTCCAAAGGCAATGAATTGGACCCCCCAAGTTCAACACCCAACCGAGCCAGAATTATGACAGCTGGGCCCCTTGCAGTGATGGTAACCTAACTTCTATTTCCAGGACCTTGCATTAATTTAGACATTTGTTTCCAAAGTCTTCTAGTTTCGGGTCACTGAAACAGATACTTAGGTAGAGTCATTACTTCTAAAACCCTTGCCATTTTGTAAAATTCTTAAAAGAGAAAGAGGGGAGAAATGTGATCCAATAACAATTCCAAATGTCTGTCACAGCCTCACATAATCTTCTTCTAAGTAGGGTAGGCATTTTTCATGTACTCACTACCAAACAGCTCATCACTGTGTTTGGATTCCAGAAGGAACCAGTGCCTTGTATTTTGTAAATAAGAAGTACATTCCTCCTCCCCCCGCCAAAAAAAATAGAACAACAATCCTTTAATAAATTCCCTAGAGAGTTTTGCCTTAGTGAATATATGCTTTTTTGTTGTTGTAAGCAATTCTGATCCTATATGCTTTAAATATGCATTGTAACAAAACAGAATATTGAATGGAATGGTCTTAAAGAGACAAACTAAGGAACTAAGGAAAGACAACCCCACAAAGATATTTCACCAAATTTAAAGATTAAAAAAAAAAGACATGTGGCAAACAGACCTAAGAGTTTCTTCTAAATTGGAAGTGTTATACCTTTCAACCCTCCGTTGAAGACCAGAATGATTTCCTTCTGTTGGGGGTCTAAGAGAATCATGTGGAAGAGGGACACAGACAGCTGTTACAGTGCTTCAGCCCCACTGCTGCGGGATAGTCTTCCAGTGAGACACTATAAAATTGTTTTACACTTTTTCCAGTATAATGTTTTTCTTTCTTTCCTATGACCCTCCTCTTACACAGGAGGTTGGATGCCTTTCTAAAAAGACAATGGACATTTTAGTCATTCAAGATCATACATCTTTGACTTCTAGGTCGATGTCAGAGAACACTGTTTCTATAAAGATAAGGGTATGCTATACTCCATTTCTTACTGTTCTCTAAACCGACGTCTCTATAGAATTTCTCCCATTCCCACAGTCACTTTCCCCCTGGAGCCAGGATAAAGTTCAGGTCATGAGGAAGTGGAAGAACGATAATGATACTTTTCTTATGACGCAGGCTTCTGTGTTGTTCTTGACAGCTGAAGAAAATAGCCACTTTTGTGGTACACGCTCCGAATGGGTGATTTGTTTTCAGGCATTTTAAAAATGTCTTTTTTTATTCTCTCTTCCCCTTAGTGCTCATATTCCTCCTTGTCTCCCAGTGCTCCTGGATCAAAATGCAAAATCAGGAGAGGGCGTCAAGACTGCACACAGATATGCACGCACCACATGCTGATGCTGGCATTTCAATTCTAGGAGTAACCAAACTTTCACAGAACGCAGCATTTCTTACTAGAAGAAACGTATCTCTGGTTACAGAATTTCAGGATTGAGAAAGTATGTGGGAACACTAATTTTCGGGTACACAGTAGCTCCAACTGTGAGGGTGGCTGAAAACTGAACAGTGTTTTGTTTCTCATACGGTCACTGTGAGCCGGAGCGCACTCAATGGCGCCTAACAACGCGGAGATCACCACGTGGCAGCCACCACTCTATTATTGGGCATGCTCTAATCAATCCTATAGCCAAAGAGTGCCTACAGCATAACAGAAAGCATGTATCACTTAATGGGAAGAGAGATCTCCCAATAAAGAATGTTATATAATGGTGAATGTAGGAAACACCAAAAAAATTCTATAAAAAATAAAATGTACCACAGAGTGCCACTTCCAGTTCCAGAGAAGATATTTTAGCTAGAGATAAAAAGGTTTCCAGTGACGTAGACATTTCTCTGAGCCAGGGTAATAAATTAGAGTGAGTTTGGGAAAACAGAAAGATTAAACCAGGCTGGACAATGGGGTATGAAATATGGCTCAGAAAGGAATAAATGTGGAACTCAATTTAAGTCAATTCGCTAAAGCTTTTGTATATTCTTGTGTGTGCACCTTAGTATGCATGTCTATAGCAACTCAAACCTAATGTATTCGTGACTTTAGTAAATCAGGAATTATGATATTTTTGATATTTTGTTGTTTTTATCTAAACATTCTGGGGAAAATTCTTATAAAATGGGACACTCCAATGAAGGGCATTTGTTTTTTCATTTGTTGAAGCAATAATAACAGTATTGAAATGTTGATGAGACTATTAAAATTATACACTAAATAAAAAATGATACAAGCAATTCAAAGGCAGGACGATGTCATAAACATGACAAATAGCTACATATTGGAAAACAAAAGAGTGCAAAATAGGAGGCTGATGTGGTGATCCATCTAGAAGCATCGAGTCCGACAGCTGGGTCCCTGACTGCTCACCACAGACCTTCTTTCAGTCCTTCCACTCTCCACACTCCTGCCTCACGCTCCCCATTGTTAGCTCACCAAGTTTGTGAAGTGAGAGAAAAGGCTTGGCTGGGGGCCGGCGGGGTGTGATAAGTGAAGTCCTCTCCATTGCAAAGCAATATACAAACAATCATTTGATTTAAGCACAAGCCAATGGACCTTATGGTCAACTCTTGAATGTGTATGGGTTTATGTGCCCAAGGCAATGCACACACACACACACACACACACACACACACACACGCCCATTCCTTTTTGAAATCCAGTCAAAACTAATTCTTTTCCACTCCAATGGAGACCACATTCCAGAAATTAGCCAAGGAAACAAAATCAAAGGATTGATGTATCTATGCATTAAAAATGATTTGCAGGGTCAATGACCTAAACTATCATTGTGTTTACTAATTACATGGTCATTTTAATCACTACTCACTTTCTGTCTCTTCCAATAAAATCAACTGATGAGATGTTCTTGACTAATTCATTAAAGAGAATCTATTCCTAAACTCCCCAATAGTAAAAGGGGCATTTGAAAAATTACACATGAATTTTATGGTGTTTATACTGCCGTTACTTTGGCTGTTCGCCATAAAGGTGGCAGTTCAACACACTGTTACCACTGACAAAGAAACAAGAGGCTCTCTGCTTCTGTAAAGATGTTTACTATACGCAACGCTATCTAGGGTCACTATGAGTCTGACTGCTTGATGGCAGTGGGCTTATCATTTATTCTTTCAAGGTTTAGTAATATTGACTTAAGTTGTGGTTGTTGTTAGGTGCCATTGAGTCAGCTCTGACCCATAGCAACACTATGCACAATAAAATGAAACACTGCATAATCCTGTGCCACCTTCATAATTTTCCTGTGCCCAAAGTCATTAATGCAGCCACTGGGTCAATCCATCTCATTAAGGGCCTTCCCCTCTCACGCTGCTCCTCCACTTTTAAAACATGGGACTAGTCTCTCCTAACAATATGTCCGAAGTTTGTAAGATGAAGGCTTGCCATCCTTGCCCCTAAGGAGCACTCTGCCTTACTTCTTTCAATACAGATTGGTTTGTCCCGTTAGCTGTCCATGGTATTTTCAATATCTCCTCCTCCACCACAATTCATATGCACTGAGTTTTCTTCAGTCTTCCTTTAAAAAATAATTAGTAATTTATAATGTAATTATATAATACTCAAATTATATAAAAATAATAATATAATGCTTCCTTAACACAATTAGTAAATAACTGACTTAAATTATGTACGAATTATTTTATTTATTTTTTATCATTTTAATGGGAGCTCTTACAGATATTAAAACAATCCATAATTCAATTTGATCAAGCATAACTGTACAGTTGCTGCCATCATAAGTTACAACACATTTTCTTTCTTGTTGAACTCTTTGATATCAGCTCCTCTTTATCTCCTCCCTCTCCCCCTACTACCCAAGTCCTCTTATTAATATATATATATAAATATATATATATTTTACACCAATTAGTGGATCCATTCACCCACAATTCTGTTATTAATTTCCCTCAAATGGGGTTATAGTGACATTATTACTATCAGCTCCCCATGCTCCCCATTCCCCTCTCTTCCACAACCCCCAGGGAATCATTACTCCCGTTATTGTTTCTGAAGGATTATCTATCTTGGCTTTCATACAACAAAAGATCAAAATTATACAAATGAACATAGGCAAATCTAACAAGATTAATGAGATAAAACAAAACCATAATAGTAAGGGGAAGAAATATTTAAGAACTAGAAGTTCCTAAATGTTTCCTCCTCCCCCACTATCATTATCCCAATTCTACCTTACAAATCTGGCTAGAACAGACGATGTACACTGGTACAGATAGGAACTGGAAACGCAGGGAATCCAGGGTGGACGATCCCTTCAGGACCAGTGTTGTGAGTGGCAATACAGGGAGGGTGGAGGAAGAGTGGGTTGGAAAGGGGGAACCGATTACAAGGATCTACATGTGACCTCTTCCCTGGAGGATGGACAACACAAAAGTGGGTGAAGGGTGACCTCAGACAGGGCAATATATGACAAAATAATAATTTATAAATTATCAAGTGTTCATGAGAGAGAGGGGAGTAAGGAGGGAGGGGAAAATGAGGAACTGATGCCAGGGTCTTAAGTGGAGAGCAAATGTTTTGAGAATGATGGCAATGAATGTACAGATGTGCTTTACACAATTGATGTATGTATGGATTGTGTTAAGAGTTGTATGAACCCCTAATAAAACGATAAAAAATTTTAAGAAACGAAAAAGAACTAGAAGATTAGTACTTTTTTTCCCCATTGCTATATTGCACCCTGGATATATCATCCCTTCTGTGTGGTCCTACTGTGATGGACTGTCCAATTATCTTGTAGGTGGGTTTTGGGTCTTCACTTTGTCCATGCTCCTTCACATCAATTTGATGGCTGCTTTTCTAAGTTCTGATACCCTGTCTGTTGACTCTTTATGAACACACAGGGTGGTGTGCTTCTTCCATGTAGGCTTTATTTCTTTCCTGCTTGATGACTGCTTGTTTAAATTCAAGCCTTTAAGACCCCAGGTGCTATATCTTTTAATAGCTGAGCACCATCATCTTTCTACACCACATTTGCTTATGCAACCATTTTGTTTTCAGTAATCATATCGGGAAGGTGAGTATCATACAGTGCCACATTATCAGAACAAACCATTCTTGTACTGAGGTAGGATTTAAATAGAGACCCAAAGTCCATATACTTCCTTGTTGTGTGTGTGTGCATGTATGTATATATGCATATACCTATCTTTATATATTTATGTAATTACATATATATTTATACCTTTATATATAATTTTTACTTTCTTGTTCTTTCCCCTTTTTCTTTCCTCCTCCCCCACTATCATGTTTACCCATTGTTCACCTCTCAGTAATTCCTCTCAGATACATTTCAATTGATCAAGCACGACGAGGAATGGTACACCTTCCCTCACTGTCAATTTTAGATCCCTTGATATTCCCCTGTCCCCTGTTAGTGGTTCACTGCTCTCCTCCCCCTACCCCTTCCCCTTAAATGCCCCCACAACTTTCAGACCCATCGCTATCTCCTTAGGATTTCTTATCTTACCTATCTTACATAGATAGATACCCAATGAGAAAAACAAACCAAAAAAGAAAGCAAAAGAACAACAACAAAGCAACCAAAGAAACAAAAACAAAACGGAAAAAAAATCCAAGACTATATAGTTTCATATCTCACTATTACCCTGACCCAAGCAGGTGAGTATTTCTCTGCTAAATAGCAAGTAGGCCCTGTTATAATCCATCACTCCAATCCCCTTATCTTTCAGGGTTCCAAATCACAGGACCTGCTTACCTAACCTAACAGAACTTATTCAATCCTCAGTAGTTGTGACCAAGAGGTGTACCTCCTACAAATCCCCATTGCTTTTCCTGCAGTGAGTGATGAAGCAGTCTGGTGTCACTGACCGCCTCATTCCACCTTTAGACTTTCAGTGTGACCGCTTGTGAATAAACTCCATGCAGTTCAGATGAGGTGCCAAACCCTGCCCTGTAAGTCTGAAGTCTAAAATTAGTTTTCTCAGGGACTTCGTGGTTTTGCACTCTCTTATTGCTTTGCCCCATGTGAGCAGGTCGGACCATCCCCTCTCCCCAGACTGACTCTTCAGTGCTGTCCTGTGTAGCGCTGTCCTCTAGGGAGGATGCATCATGTCTCCAGCTGAGTCCAGCCCTGCAGTACTCTGAATGAACTGCACTGAGCAGGAATATCACCTGCAAGGATTATCACACCAGAATGAGGTTCACTCCCACCTTCACTTTCCTGTAGAGACATAAATAATACACCCCTTGCCCCTTTGGGTGGATTAGTGCCCTGGTCCCTGATTGCCATTTTTTTCTTCCCCCACCTCTCATTGGCCCATAATGGCAAACGGTATGTGTGTATCTTTCAGCACAGGTTTTGGTGTAGCTCTTGACAGAGTGTCTGGTCCTCAGTCTGGGAACTGTGCAACGTATGTGTTTTCTCCTATGCCCATTCTGTTGTATGAACTTACCCCAGTGGACTCCTGTTGCCCTTGTCCTTTTGTGTTTGGCTTAATTCACTCACTGTAACATCCTTCAGCTCTTTCCACACGATGAGGTGCTTCATATTTTCATCACTGTATTTAGGGATGCGTAGTACTCTATTATACACACACACAGGTTTTCATAATCCATTCATCTATTGATGTAAATTTAGGCTGTTTCCAATTCTTTTCCACTCTGAATTGTGCAGTGATGAACATTGGAGAGCAGGTGGCTGGTTGTAGTCTGTTTCTTATTTCTTCTGGGTATATGCCCAGTAGTTGGAATTGCTGGGGCATAAAGTAACTCGATTTCCAGTTGTTTTAGGTATTGCCAAATTACCGTAAACAGTGGCTGTACATATCTAAAAGATCACCAGTGCTGGATGGTTCTTGTCTTACCACACCCCTCCGACATTTGTTTCTTTCTGATTTTTTTAATTGGGCTATCTTTGTGGGTGTTATCATAGTTGTTTTAATTTGCGTTTCCAGGATGGCTAATAATCAGGAACATTTTCTTATGTTTATTGGCCATTCAGGTTTCCTCCCTTGTGAATCTTCTGTTCAAGTCTTTTGCACACCATCTCAAGGTACAATTTGGTTTTTTTTTATTTTAGTTTGCAGAATTTTGAGGAGTTTAGTAATAAGTCCTTTGGTGGATGTGTCATTGCTAAATATCTTTTCCCGGTCTGTGGGCTCTCTTATTCCACTCTTGATGAAGTCTTTTGATGGACACAGTGCTTAATCTTTCGTGTGTTCCACTCGTCTATTCTATCTTCCTCGGAGTGTGGTTCCTTCCTTATTTCTGCTAAAGTTCTTAGTTTTGTCCCAATTTTCTCATTGATGATCTTGATAGTTTGGGGTTTTACCTCGAGGTCTGTGGTCTACCTTGGATTTGTTCTTGTTTACAGAGTTAGTTATGGGTTTCCTTTATCTTTTCTGCAGGCAGATATCTAGTTTTTCCAGCACCTTTGTTAAAAGGGGCATCGGCTTCCCATTTGATATTTTTTTGGCCCCTATCAGTGATCAGTTGTCTGTATGCTGCTGACTTTATTTCTGGATTTTCTGTTTCTATGCATTGATCTGTGTGTCTGTCATGAAACCAGTACCATGCTGTTTTAACAACTGTGCCCGTATAATAAGTTCTAAAATCAGGTAAAATAAGCCCTCCCACTTTCTTCTTCTTCTTGAGGAGTTCTTGGCCAATTCTGGGCTTGTTACCTTTCCACATAAAGTTAATCATCAATTTTTTCATTTCATTAAAAAAAGATACTGGTATTTATATCGGATTGCATTGAATTTATATAGTGCCTTAGGTAGAACTGACAGCTTTACAATATTGAGACGATTGATCCATGAGCATGGGATATTCTTCCATTTGTGAAGGTTCATTTTGGTTTCTTATAATAATGTTATTTATTTTTCTCATACTGATCCACTCTTTTTATGGTTAGGTATATCCCTAGATATTTCAATTTATACTTGGCTCTTTTGAAGGGTACTTCTTTCTTGATCTCTTTTTCTGTAATCCAATCAGTTTTATGTGTCAATCCAATTGATTTCTCCTTATTGGTCTTTCATGCTGCCACTTTACCATAATCCTCTATCATTTCTGGCACTCCTATGGTGGAACCTTTGGGGTTCTTAATATATAAAATCACATCATTTGCAAATAACAAGTTTCACTTCTTTCCCCAGATGAGTACCTTTGATGTCCTTCCATTTCTTTATGTTATTAGCTAAGAGCTCCGGGACATTGTTGAATAAAAGTGGAAAAGATTGTGTGGAATTGGTGTCAGTGCTTCCCTGAGCGCTTGGTAGAATTCTCCTGTGAAGCCATCTGAGCAAAACTTTTTAGTTGGTAGTTCCTTAATAAACTTATCTATGTCTTCGTTTGCTATAGGTCTGTTCAAGTTATTGATGTCTATATGTGATAATCTGTGGAAGGCTTGTTCTTCCATGTATTGTCCATGTCTTCCAAGTTGTTGTATTTATTGGAGTATAGGCCTTCATAGTACTGTGTAATTAGTCTTTTAATTTTGTTAGGGTCCTTTGTATTTTCCCCTGTTTCATCCCTCATCCTGGATATTGATAACTGCTCCTTCCTATCATTTGTTAAATTTGCCAATCGTTTGTCCATTCTGTTTAGAAGAACCAGCTTTTTACTGCATTGATTTCCCCACCATTCTTTTCTTGTTTTCCCACTCATTTATCTCTGCCTGATTATCATATTTCTTATCTTTTGTTCTCAGAAAGATTTTTCAGTTGACTCTGATCCAACTGCTGACAGTTTTGTGGTAGCATATCAACCATGTCTCTCTTCCTTTATAATATGTGCAATCTTCGCTGTCAAACATCCTCTCATAACTGCCTTTGCTATATCCCATAACTTTTGCTAGTTTGTATTGTAATTCTCATCAGTTTCTAAAAACTTCCTAATTTTGTCTATTGGGACACTACCCACTCCTTTTGAAGAAGAAAATTATTCCTCTCCAAATATGTGCCTTGTTTCTTCATCTTAGTTTTGTTGATTTACAGCTTCATCACATAGTGCTCAGAGAAGGAAATCTGAATGACTATATGTTTGAGTGTACTCAAGCTGCACTGTGTTCCACCATGTGATCTATTTTCAAATACGTGATATGTTCACTTGGAAAGAATGTGAATTTCCTGCTGGTGGGTGAAGAGCTCTGAATATATCTATCAGGTCGAGTTGTCTAATTGTAGAGTTTAGGTCTCCTTGATGGGCTTTATTTCCGCTGACCAGTCTTTCTTGGAGAGTGGTGTGTTGAAGTCTCCTACTATGATTGTTGACCCTGTGTTTTCTTTTTTGGCCTTTTGAAGGATTTGATTGATGAATTTTGCTGGCCCCTCTTTGGGTATGTATATGTTTATTATGCTCACTGGCTCTTGGTCTACTAATCCCTTAAGCAATATATAGAAGCATTATATAGTGCCCATTCTTATCTCTTATTATGTCTTACACCTTGAGATCTATTTTGTCAGAGATTAGGATTGCAACTCCTGCTTTTTTTTAAATTGCCATTACCTTGGTATACATTTCAGTAGCCTTTGAGCCTCAGCTGGGGTTTCTTTGTGAGCTTCAGTGCATCTCTTGTTTGTTTCCTAATCCATTCTGCTAGCCTTTGTTTTTTTAATGGGCAAATTCAAACCACCGACATTCATAGTTATCACATCAATCTGTGGATTCTTTGTTGTCATCTGGTATCTTTTTGTGTCAGATATTTTCCTTCCTGCCCCATTAGCAGTGTGGTGTGTATGTGGGGGGGAGGGGGTTTTATTCTTGCCTTCTTTTCATCATTGGGTCAATGACATCTTAGGCACTGCTTTAAGAGTGTTGACTTCTGTGTTATGCTACACACTTTGGTGGACTCATGTTTGTGCTCTGTGGATGTTGGTCTTCTGTACAAAGTTATTTGGAAATAATTTTTTGTTGTTGTTCTGGTTTTTTTTTAAACAAATGCTCTAAATTGTCCAGGAAAATTTTTGCTTCACAGTCTATTTTGATGGATAGTTTGGCTTGATATAGAATTCTTGCATAACCATTATTCTCCAACTTTTGAAATATGTTACTCTTTCAACTCTTTCAGGGTTTCTACTGATAAGTCTGAGCATATTCTTATCTGAGTACCCTAAAGGTGGTTATTTTTTTTTCTCTAACTGTCCGTATGATTTTATCCATTTCCACAAAGTTGGATAATTTGTCTATTACCTGTATTGGTGTATTTGTCTCAGGGTTCAGTCTAATTATTGTCTTTTTTGCTTCCTGAATAATTGTCTGATTCTCATTCATTAAATTGGGGAATTTTTCTTCGAGGAATTCCCTCTCTATTTTGGCTGTTAATTTTTTTCATTATGTCTTGTTCTAGTACCCCAATGATTCAAATATTGTTCCTCTTCATAGCATTACACATTATTTTTCAGGTTTTCTTAAGCTTCTTTGATTATCTTACTTGTTGGTTTTCCACATTTTGAAATCTGCTTGGCTATTTTCAAGGTTGCTGATACAGTTCTCTCCTTCTTCTAGCCTTTTGGTGAGGTCTCTTACCATATTCTTTGATTCTGCTGCATTGTCCCTTAACCCTTGAATTTCCCTTCGGTGTGTGTACTTTATCTGCCATATTATTTCATCATTTTTATGTTGATTACTTCATATCCTGTATGACTAAGCAGAATTCTGGAGATTTCTTTCTGTGGTGGTTCAAAGTCTGCTTCTTCTATGTACATTGCTAGATTGAGGTCCTCCTCAGACATTGCATATTGTTTCACTTGCTTTCTTATAGTGGCTGCTGGTGTGAGTTATTGTCTGTGTGGCAATTTGGTGGAGTTCAGCACCATTTTCCTGGGAGTACAAGAGCCCTGTGTTTTCTTTCTCAGAGGCTGGTAACTATAGCTCTAGGGACTACCTGAAGCGATCTGTGCTGCTAATTTGAGCCGTGTCTTTGTCTTATTGAGATTGACTTTTTCCCTGGACAGACATAATAACCTATTTGGAGAACAGTGTGAGTGGCACTCTCATGCAGTGTTGGCAGGGCCATGGGGGCAGTGATTGCGGTGCTGGACAGGCCGATAATATTCAGTGTGGGCTGGCACTCACGGTCCATAGTGTGCAGGGAGCTCCTGAGGGGACCCGTGTGAACATTGGTCATTGCGCTGGCGGTGAGCCTGAGTACTAGACTAATCATAAGCAGCAAAGGAGGCACTGAGCAGGCCAATCACTTGAAGTTCAGCCTGGAGCTCATGGGACATAAGGTTCAGGTAGCAATTCAGGGGGGTTGTGTGCAGCGGAGTGGCATGGGAAGGCCAATTGCATGCAGGAGGATCTGTTTTCATGGGCTGTGGACTGGGTAGAAGCCACCCAAGGGGACCCATTTTCAGGAGAGTCACAGGTGCTATTAGTGCATAGCAGTGCCAGGCCAGTTGTGAGCATTGGGGTGGCACTGGGCATTCAGCTGTTTGTATTTTCAGAGACTGTGGGGGGGGAGTGAGCAACTTAGAGGATTGTGCATTAACCAATGGTTGAGAGCTACAGACCAGGCCAGTTGCGAATTGTGGGGGTGGCATTGGGAAGGCCAATCACATACTGGTGGACTGGTGTTCACTGGCCCAGGTGGGGGTTTGGGGACACCCTGGGTATCTGTGCACAGGGATCTCAAGACCCAGTGTTCAGTGTCCAGGGAGGGGGGGGGGGCGCTGCTCCAGACACCTGTGCTGACCTGTGTAGGTGCTGGTGCAGCCAATAGCCAGATTTAGTGCTTGTGTCAGGTAAAAGGGAGCTACTCAGGGGACCTGTGCCTAGGCCATACAGGCACTGGTCAGGCCAATTGCAAGTCCTGGTGTTTGCAGCAGGGAAAAGAGAACTGCCAAGTGGATCCACACCCAGGCTATGCAGGTACCAGTCAGGCTGCTCACAAAGCCCAGCATTCGTGGCATGAAAGGGAGCCACTCAGAGAACCCGTGCACCAATTGATTGCAGGAGTCTATTGCAGGTGCCAGTTGTACACAGCAGCCCCAGACCAGTTTTGAGTGAAGGGACCACCACACAGGTGGGGTGGGGGATCGTGGCCACACAGGTGGGGTGGGGGTTGGGGGGGGATGGTGGGGGGGGAACAGAACAGTCAGGGATCTCTGGGGAAGGGAAGAGCAAGGGTGTGCCAGCACACTGGAGCACTAGGAAACAACAGGGCCTATGGTGATGGGTCTCCAGTGTAGCAGATTTCCACCGGGTCTCACATAGTGGCAAGCACAGCTGTGTCGACAGTGGGGAAAGCATTACAAGATTCCTTGCAGCCCTGCTGCAAGACCAGGGCTAGGTTGGAATCTCCCCAAATCCCCACCCTACCACCCCCACCTCATTCCTCTACTCACTGCAACTACTCACAGAGAGCTGACATCTTACCCCTACCTGGATACCATCTTCCCCAAAAGTCACAATTTTATTGATAAAAATTTTTACCTTCTGTTGTGAGCTGTCACTGACTTGGTTTCAATTCATAACAATCCTATGTACAACAGAAACAAACAGCATCTGATTTTGCTTCATTCAAAGAATTGTTGTAATATTTGAGCCCACTGTTGTACTTGTTTCTCAGTCTTTCTCCTTTTCACTGACCTACTTTACCAGGCATGAGCATCCATCCTGATAATTTTCCCAAAATACGTGAAATGAGATCTCACCATCCTGCCTTCTAAGGAGCGTTCTGGCTATACTTATTCCAAGACAGATTTGTTAATTTTTATGACAGTCCATAGCATATTTAATATTCTTCATCTACATCATAACTTAAGGGCATACTTTTCCTTTAGTCTTTCTTGGTTATTCTGCAGGGTTCTTGTGCGTAAGGTGATACAATATGCCATGGTCAGGGTCAGGTACAACCTTGTCCTCAAAGTGTCACCTCTGCTTCTCAGACCTTTAAAGAGGTGGTTGCAGCGGATCGTCTAATGCCATACTTTGCTTGAGTTCCTTGCTTTTGCTTCCACGAGCAATGATTGTGAACCAAGTAAAATATAATATCTGACAACTTCACTTGTCTCTTCCTTTCTTGTGATGCTCTTCATTGGGCCAAATGTGAAGATTTTTACTTTCTTTATGATGGATTATAATCTATACGGAAGGCTGTATTGTTTATTTGTCCATCAGTAAGTGCTTTACTTCACTGCATATCCCATGCTGTTAATAAGACTTCTCCCAATATTCTGTCACATTCCTTTTCTTATAATCCAACTACTATGATTATTTTTGCAGGATTTGATTGAAAGAGCTTGATGAAAGAACACAACCCTAATACACACCTTTCCTGATATTCAACCATTCAGTATCCTCTTATATTCAATTAGCTGCCTTTTGATCTATGGCCAAACTGCCTCATGAGTACAATTATAGGTTCAGCAATTACCATTCTCTACAATATCTTTCATAATTTGTTATGATCCACACAGTTGAATCTTTTTATAGCCAATTACACACAATTTAACATATTTTCCCGGTATTTTCTGCATTCAGTCAGGATCCATCTGAAATCAATGATGTCCTTGTTCCACACCTTCTTTGGGTGCATTTCTATGTACTGTTGCAAAGATATTTAAATTATCTTCAGCAAAATTGTATTTGTATACGACAGTAATATCTTTCGATAATTTCTACATTAAATTAAGTAACCTCTCTTTGGTTTGGACATACATATGGTTCTTTTTCTCTCTGTTGACCAGGTAGCTGTGTTGCAATTTCCCTAGCATAAATGCCTGATTGTTTCTAGCACTGCATCCATCAGCTCAGCTAACTTTTTTCTGTTTCTCAATGTCTTCAGTGGAACTTGTATTTCTTCCTTCAGATCTTGATCATATGCACCTGTCTTACATGGCTGAACATTGACCAGTTATCTTTGGTACATTGATCTTGTGTATTTCATTCACTCCCTTTTGTTATTTCTTGTATTGTTTAATATTTTGCACATGGGATCCTTGCAACTCAATGTTTGAATTTTTCTGCAGTTACAAATTTCTTGCTCAAATTTTGCAGCTTTAGCTGCAGAGAGCTCTTTAAATCATCATCTATGTCCCTTTGACATACTTCTATCATTGTGTTTATTTATGCATGTGTGTGTCTGTTCACTTTCTAGTAGTACTAGAGCTTCAGGCTCATCTTGAAAATTTCTCTTCAAGCCTTATTATCAACCATTTCTCTAAGGAACCTTGCTCCCTTTTAGTAAAGAATGACATTTGAAATCAATGTTTCAAATGTTAGGTGTACTTGTTACTACTAAAGTTTTTCTGGCTCTATGTCATTTGAGCTGATTGAGTAATATATATATATATCACCTTGTCCAATGTCTCCAAACCATGTATATTTCCTCAAAAAAGGAACACAGTCTGCTGACATTTTTTTCCCTGAAATCAACATAGGTATCTTGTCTCTTATATACACAGTGATCATGATTCAAGGGTATGGTTCAGTACATATGCAAGCTAACCTACACTACACATGTCCAGATAGTCATAATAAATGCGTATGTTACTTACTTGCATGTGTACTTTCCTTTCTGTTCTCTCTAAAAAGGTTCATGTATAACATGTATGCTTCAACTGATAGGTGTCAGCATACAAACACATGCTCATGTCTCTCTTGAATGTTTTAGCCTGATCTGTTTTCATTTTCTTTGGAAAATACTACTGCCTTTCAATTGCAGCAAAACAAGTTGTAGTGATACCAGTAGTAGGAAGACAAAGAGGAATATCAATTAGAAAGAAATAAAAAGTTTATTAGACAATACAAAGATAGAAAAGGAGTAAATGCTATCGCTCATTATTTGGACATTTTGCCCTAGACATATATAAGCCATAGTTATATGAGTGGATTTGAATTCTTACTCAATCATAGCCTTAATATAATAACACTTAGCTTTTATGACATGACTCTGCCCATTATTCACTATCATAAGGAGATCAGTGAAGACAGTAAAGATCACTGCCTTAGCAAAGTGTGCTGAAGAAATCAGATGATTTTATCAGGAAAAATAGCATTTGGAGTTTTAAAGGTTTTTCTTTAAACAAGCAGCCATTTAAATAGTGGGTCACTAAGACTACACAAAAGAAAAATACCAGCATGGGTGACTCAAGGCTTGTAAATAATAAGATGCAAATTCAGAGAAGGTAATGGCACCAGAGGCTGAATACTACATACCCAGTTTTCAGAAGGCTAGGGGTGACAGTAAATGCTAAAAGTTCATTTGCATGGATCCTAAATGAATTAAGTCCCTTGTGAACCCCACAGACCAGAGTTAGGAAGAGGAAAGCACTGAAGTCTAACAGGAGCATTGTAAGTGGATTTCAGCAGCGGTACTTGGGCCGGAGTGTGCACACCGTGCCACCGGATGTCCCTTTGGACCCATTCTGAATTTATTCTAATTTTTTAATATTCTCTGATTTCTTTAGATTGAGGTTTTTCTTTGTTTTCGTGGTTGCTGGTGCTGGGTGGTTTTTTGTTTTGTTTTGTTGTTGTTGTTGTTTTGGTCTTTGTTTTATATGTTTTTCTGGATATGGAAGCCCAGATGGGTGGTCATGGGGACATTTAATTTTTTAGCAAGTATATCTCTTAGCCAATAGCAAGCTTTCTCAAAACTATATTCTTATCCAGATTTATTTTACTAGACATAAATACACCTTTATATAAAATATAAGGCAATTTTCTACATAAAAGATATATTTCAAAATTATTTCCATGGTTTGTGAATTCAATGTTTACATATTTTAACAAACCAATACATTGATTCTATGTAGTGAAAAGAAAATTAGATAGCAGCATAATGCACTACCTCTTACTTTATCTATTATGCTTCAGGGTGGCTGATAACCAGAATGTGTAACTAGGATCTTTCCTGCAACCCTAGAGAGCTAATGCTCTTTTAATATCTCCCTGTGTTTCAACTCCATCACTAACTCCTTTGCATTTTGTATCTTAAATACTTACTGAATCTATTAACCTTAGGTTCCATGACAAAATTTTCTTCCCTGACTTTTTAAATATTGAGGGTGGTCTTTTCTTTTTTACTCATTATTTGTATTTTTATGTTTATATTATTACTATTTTATCCTTACCACTTTATTTCAATTTTGTTTTTGTTTTTTTTCTATTGAGTGAACCAGTTTGTGAAGCACAGTAGTGGATGCCTCAAGATAATAACTGAATCAAGAGTTCACAGGGATGTCGGGAGTGCTGATGAGAGATAGGGAGGGCGTGGGATTTGAGGAGGATATGGTGAAGGTGTGAGGGAGAGGGAGCTCTAGAACTGATTGTCATTACACAACTCATTTTAAAGGCAATTTAACCATTGGGGGCATGTTTTAAAATTGATTGTACAATTCTTCTTGATATGATGGAATGATTGAATTATTTAATTGTGTGATATGTGGGTTAGGTGCCAATTAAAATGTAAAAACAACAACAACAAAGTATCCTTTCGCATTAAAAGATATTTCAGAAAGAAAAACCAAACCAAACAAAAAATCAAATGAGTTCTCATCAAGTCCACTTATGTAGAAAGTAGACTCCACCCATGCAGAAACTTCCGGTCAGTTGAACCAGGACTGAGACCTGTGTAAGGGGGTTGCCACCAACCTTAATCATCTGACAACTGCTTGACTACTTACAGTAGATCCTTTATAGATTTTATTACATTTATCAGGTCACATCGTGAGGGATAATGAATATTGTCCCAATCCCGTGGACACAAAACCTCACTCTTCCCGGCAGTCTAAAATAGACTTGAGAGCTTTGTAGTCAGAGAGAAATTAGGCAACGACAATAATTGGGTTCACTGAGTGGCTGTGAAATGAATGAATGAATGAATGAATGAATGAATGAATGATAAATAACAACACTTCCTTTAAGAAAATATTCCAAGATTTTCTACCACAGAGGGAAGAAAATCCCAACTTGTTGCCATGCCATATCTTTCCAAGGTTTCATGATTTTATCCCTAGATTCTCATCATGGCTACCTTTTGTACAACATAACACAACTTTGCCCAATCCTATTCCATCTTCAAGATCATTAGAATGTTTGAGTTATTGTTTCAGACACAAAATGTCTCTCACCTTCCAGCTGAGAGGGTTCATCTTGAAGCATTACATTGGACAATATCATGTTATGATTAATATAGGCTGTTCATTGGCTAGTATTTAAAGTAAATGGCATCTTGCATATACTCATGTATTTATGAGTGTGTGTGTGTGCGTGTGTTCCTATGTGGTTTCTAAATGCTTAGACAAATGAATTCTTGTGGTAGTAATTAGTTTAAAATGACTGTACTAATGACCTTACATGCTTCTCTCTGACTTCATGTAATTTGCATATTTAGTTGTGGTAATTAAAAAAATGGTCAGATGGATTTTGGTTGAAAGCAGAACATAATAAATTCTGGATAACGTTGCAAAGCGGTCAATGCCAGAAAGATGCTAACCTGTGTTCTGTTGACATTGGAGAGACATTTGACTCTGTATGTCACAGTGAGTTCTGGATAATATTTCAAAGAATAGGAGTTACAGAATATAGAATTGTGCCATTGCAGAACCTATACATACTCCTAGAAAATAGTGTCTGGTTTCAAATCAGTAAAGGTGTGTATCAGTGACATATCCTTTCACATGCTTATTCAATCTGTATGCTGAGCAAATCGTCCACATACCTAAACTATATGAAGATCAGAATTGGAAGAAGACTCTTTACTACCTTTGAAATTCAGGTGACACACCCTTGTTTCCTGAAAGTGAAGAGAACTTGAAATACTTACCCAGGAAGGTGAAGGAGTATGCAATGTCTTCAGTGTGAATTATGCCTAAAAAAAAAAAAATCCTCACGATTGAATCAATCAACAACACCACGATAAACAAAAAAAGACTGAAGTTGTCAAGATTTTCATTTTAATTGGATCCACAATCAATGCATGTGGAAGCAGAAACCAAAAAATAAAATGACATTTACATTGGACAAATTGGGAAATCTGCCGCAAAAATGAGAAAAGCAACAATGTAATTTTAACATATTAAAACACACAGATGTCATTTTGCGGACTATGGTATTTTTGACTTTAAACTATGGTATTTCAATGACCTCATATGCATGTGAAAAACTTGAAAATAGATAAAAGAAACCAAAGAATAATTGAAACCTTTGAATTACGGTATTGGTTAAAATATTCAACATGCAGTCTGGGCAGTGTTTCATTCTATTGCAGGTGGGATTGCTAAGAGGTGGAGATGTCTAGGACATCTAATTGCAACAATAATACTTGGTTTTAATGAGGAATTTAATAGCTGAAGGCATATTTTCATTACTTCTCTTTTTCAACTCTTATTGTAAAATACATTTCAAAACAAATGTCTTCAACAGCATTTACTACTGGGAAAATGATACCCCAAATGCATATACACCTGAGAGTAATGATCATTAGAACATTTTTTTGGTAAAAGAATGGAAATACTAAGAGAATTTAAAACAAGATCATCTTGAATAGGTCACCCCAGAGGCTATAGAACACATTATTTTTATGAAAACCATTTGGGCCTTTGTGTTTTATGTTTCATAAACTTAAACTTCCAGACTACTTTATTTTACCATTTGAATCCTTAAGATAGTAAAACTACCAATAAAAGATGTTTTAAAGAATTAATAAGATATTTCTCAGCTTCTTAACATATACCACTGAAACAGGAAGGTGATATTATGATATCATGAAAGTTTTAAGAAAGAAAATTATAAACAATCAAGTGTTCAACTGTACATATAGAGATATTTCCACTCCAGATCACTGATGATTTTTCTGTATGACCAGACCACTGCTGCTAGGTTAGGATGCGTAAGGAAGCCCACAAGGGAATTATAGCGCTATTACATGGAGCCAAATGCACATTACTGTCTGTTAGAAGGAGGTACAGGGGTTAGAAACATCTCATATGGTCTGCACTCCATTAGATAGGGATATTAAATCCTCAGATCAATAAGACACCATGAAGCTATTATGGCCATTGACAGTTAAAATAACCCCAAACACTCACTTGTGTCCTCACAGAGAGGAAGAGTATTTTAATATCTGTGGGTTTTAGCTCAGGCTGCACTCTAAATCTTTCTGTTTGAGGTTACACTCACTCTCTTACTAGGAAGCAACATTTACATTTGCATACTTTGCCTGGTGCCTGCAAATTGAGTCCTTACAGCAAGAAGTCAAGTGGGTCTGATTTATGTCAGCTTAAGAGAACCTCGTAATTTCAAGTCTTGTAATGGGGCTTTTATTCTTCTAACTCCATAATGCATGCAAACATTATCCCGATGCCTTTTTAAAAATTGTCAAAATGCATGGGGAGAACCAAATGCATGATATGTTTGCTTCCGATGGGCTGCAACAGCGAGAAGAGTGGCTCATGGAGATTTCAGCTGTGTATAATTATAAGCAGCTCAGCTGCTGAACAGCTATTGTGATGCCCACAGTGTGTGCTGTCTCAAAAAGCGCACAGATAAAATGTGTACAATAAAATTGTTGGCTAATACAATAAACATATATTCACACACACATCTATGATAGCGGAACTATTTCTTCATCATCCTACATAAGAAAAAATAGAATTATCAGCTTAACCCAAATTCCTGCCTACCTGTGGCTCTCGCTAAGATTCCCCCGCCCTTAAAAAGTGGGAGGGAAGGGAGGATGAGAAGGAGGAGTGGAGAAAAATATTTATCTCTGCTACTCTGCTCCAAAGCAATCCTTCTGAACTGAACAGTGACATTTTATTAAGCAGAACTATAAATCTGTCAGAAAATAATTAGCCCTTACGGACCTCCTCTCTATTTTCATAGTGGGCCCTACAGAAGAGACATCTATAAGAAAGCATGACTCTCAGAAATTGTTTTAGTGCCATTTAGGCAGGTTTAGGACACTCCTATATATACTTCAATTCATTGGCAATACTAACTCCCCAGGACCCTTTCGAAGATGTTACAGAGTAAGGTCTGTCCCCTATTTCTCTTACCTTTCTCCAACCCATCATCATGGGACTAATTTTTTTGGTGGGATACTGCCCTTTGGAGAATGCAGACGTCTCAGATGTTGAATAACTAGATAATACATGCTAAAAACATGAACAGTTTAATTGAATATGATCAGGGATTAATATACTCAATATAGATAAATCACTATGAAATCAGAAGAAACAGAAGAGGCTAGTCTCTGGGAAATAACGATGCTTGGTAAAGTAGTTAGTAAATAAGAGGAAGATCCTGAATGAGATGGATCGATGCAGTGACTGTAACCATGGTTTCAAACATTAACGGAAATTCTGAGAACAGCATAGGGCTAGATACTGTTTCATTCTGTCACACATGGAATTGCTTTGCGTTAGCACTAACTAAAAGGCACCTATCAAAAACAAGAAGAAAAATGATCAATGTTGTATGGCATGACCAGAAAAATTCATGGAGGAAACAATATTTAAGGTAAGTGGTAGGTAGTGCTTGATCAAGTTGGTCCTTCAGAAGGTGAAGGATAAAATAGAATGGACTAAGAATCAAAGATCAAAAGCTCATGAGATTATCTATCTAGAGTAGTTTTCTTATAGAGATGGGAGATCTGGCTCTTCATAAATGGTCAACAATGGAATATTCACAAAAGGAGTATCCAAACCAGAGACTCCCCACTCCACATATCCCTTTCTGTGTGTTAGATGCCACATAAGCCTTGTTGCTATAAGCTCATTTCAAAATTTGTCATCAATAAATTTCATTGAATTTCTCAAGTTCAAAGAGTAATATTTTACTTGCAGGAAAATAACCTCACTTTTCTTGAGCTCTTGTGTCTTTACAAGGAGCCCAGATGGTACTGTTGATTCAGCACTGGAATGCTAACCACAGGGTCTACAGTTCAAACCTACAGGACATCCAGAGGGAGACGCTGAGGCTATCTGCTCCATGAAATCTGCACCCTCCGAAATCCTACATGAAGTTGCTGTGACTCAAACTTGGGTCAGTGTCAGTGGGCTGAGTTGCATGGTAAATTGTGAGGATAGTAATAGGAGAAAAGACACTGCTCCGATGACTTTAAAATAAAACACGGCGGCAGATGAAATTACTTCCCTGCTTGAAAAATTGACTTTGACAGTAAATACTTTTTTTTTGAGACATCTTAATTTCTACTTCTTTCTTTCACCACTTCCTTTGAGACCAGATTCTGATTGACTTAAATATTTTGTGAACCTATTAGTGCTACTGATGTTGAATTAGAGGCTTGGTTTTGGAAGGCCTCTTGTCCTCTGAACTCCCTTTGCCTGGAAGTTCTTACTTCATTAAATTTTGGCAGTGTGCCCACAAACCAAGGTATAACCCCACATCCTGTTAGGAGTAGTCTCAATGGCTCAGTTTCACATTCACTACATGGAAAACAAATTACCTGAAATAAATGGTATTACCATCCAAATGTTTGCTCAATCTTATACAACAGAGAATGTTCACTGTTAGAAAGTTCAATCAACCTAGGAAGATTCTAGTACATGCTTTTCTAAAGTGCTCCATTGATGGGATTACAATTAATGGCATTAAAAAGTATGAATAAATTGTTGAATGGCAAACTAATCTGCTCTGTAAAATTTTATCCAAACCACACTAAAATGTTAAAAACTTAAGTGTTCCATTAATTTCCAAGAGAACTCATGCTGACTAGTCATAGGAAATAATTCAACAACAGGAAAGAGAAGACATTTTCTCATGACAGAAAGTAACCTGCACATTCCTGAAGACCTTGTCATCTTACTAGCAAAAGAGCATGACTTAAGTGGCCTAAATAAATAGACTGCCTAAATTAGTACTATTAACTCACTTGAGTAGAAAATTTGTTCAATTACTCACATCAGTTGTAATAAAATAAAAATAAAGTGTAGTTGGCCTTCAATAATAATGAAATTTATTTGTATATTTTCTCCTTTAAAAAGTATCCCTTATAATTTATATTTTATTTCATATGTAGAATACTTGGCAGAAATTGTGAAAAAAAATAAATTACATTTGTAAAACACCACCATTTTCATGGAGAAGGAAGAAAATCACTAGGAACTGGACAGCATCGTGTTTCTTAATCTAAAATATATTAAACTGGATTACATAGTTCAATGATTTAGTTTTAAGGAAAAGAAAGCAAAACACCAAGTTAGGGGTCTGTTTCCCATGGGATTTCCCTGAACTATTAGTTAATATTTAACATTAAATTGCAATCATTTTTATTTCAATATTTAATATTTTGAGAAGCAGGTAGATAAAATAGCATGGACCAAAACCCAAAGGTCAAAACTCATAAGACTATTCAGAGTAGCTTCTTCTGGAAAAGAGAGTTCTGGTTACTTGTGTTCAACAATGAAATATTTAATTAGGAAAATTAAAACACGGTCTCCCTACCACATATGCCCTTTAAGTTAGATTAGACATCCTAAAAATCCTGCTGCTATAAATTCTTTCCAGAAATCATCAGCAACAAATTTCATGGACGAGCTTGATCACCTAGAAAATTGACAAATACCTAGGAATATACCACCTTCCTCAAACTAATACAGATGGATGTAAAAAGTCTAAACAGATCAATAACAAAAAAAAATAAGTTAAGAAGATCATCAAGAAATCTCCAACCAAGGAAAGCCCAAGACCAGATGTCTTTTCAGTGACACTTTACCAAATATTCTGTGAAGAGCAGTCGCCAATTTTACACAGATTATTCCATGATATAGAAAAGAGAAGCAACTTCCCAAACTTATTCTGTGAAGCAAGCCTAATTCTGATACCAAAACCAGCAAAAACCCATCAGAGATAGAAAACTACAGACTAATATCTCTCAGGAACATAGACACAAACATTTTGAACAAATATCTGGGCAATAGAATCCAATAGCATATTAAAAATTGAAGTGATCAATCAGGATTTATACCAGGAATGCAACATTAGAAAAACAATCAATGTAATCCATCACATAAAAGGAAGGAACTCCCCTCCCCTGATCATATCAATAGATGCAGAAAAGGCATTTGAGAATATCCAACACCCATATATTATATACTCATCAACAAAATAAAATAGAAGGGAATGTCCTTAACATAATAAAGGCCATAAACAAAATAAATAAACAGGCAACATCATGCTCAATGGGGAAAAAGTGAAAATATCTCCCCTCTTAACAAGGATGCCAGACCAGACAAGGATGCCCCTTATCACCGCTCTTATTCAATAGTGTGCTGGTCGTCTTAGCCATAACTTTAGACAAGAGAAAGAAATCAAGGAATAAAATTTGGCAAAGAAGAAGTAAACATCTCATTAGTTGCAGATGATATGATTTTATATAGAGAGAGCCCTACACACTCCACACAAAGATTATTGGAAACAATGAAAGGCTTTGGTAAAGTAATAGGATACAAGATTAATGAGCAGCAATCAATGCCTTTATACCATTGAAGAAAACTCTAGAAAAGATATCAAGTAAACAATATCATTTAAAATAGCAACACAAAAGATGAAATGCATAGGAACAAACCTAACCAACAAGATGAGATACCTGTACAAAGAAAGCTACAGAACATTAATACAGGAAACAAAAAGAGATCTACACAAATGGAAGAATACCCCATGCTCATGGATAGGAAGACTTAATATTGTAAAATTGTCAATGGCACCAAAAGCAATCTATAATTTCTAAGAAATTTAGATCCAAATTCTAACTTCATTCTTTAAACAAATGGAAAAATTAATTACCAAATTCCTATGGAAAGGAAAGAAATCCAGGATAAACAAAAAAAAAATCCCTAAAAAGGGAATATCAAAGCAGGAGGCTTTGCACTACCTCTTTACAAAACCTATTCAGAACAGTTTAGAAATAAATGCATCCAGTTATAGCCTATAAATTTTTGACAAAGGACCAAAAAAACATTAAATGAGAAAGGGTCAGTCCTTCAACAAAAGCTGGCTGGAATAATTGGAATTCCATCTGCAGAAGAATGAAACAGACCCATATCTTGCCCAATGCACAAAAATTAACCCTAGAAAGATTAGAGATCTAAAAGATCATCACAGAGAAAACTGGAACATTTCAGGGCATAGACATACTACCTGAGATAGTTAAGGTAAATTGTGCCAACCTGACTGATAAGCACATGTGGGATCAATTGAAGGACAGAGAGATGAATGATGTGGTGAGCCTCGCCCTATGGATCTCAGGTTTCTTGCTTTCTGATGGTCGGACCAGGGTACAGCTGCCTTAACCACTTCCCTGCTTCAGCTGGAAAGGCTCACTTCCTGAAAAACACCCCCAAGGAGAAGCCACATGGACCTACCCTAATTCAGCCCTGGGTGCTCAAGCAGCAGTGTGGAGACCCAGGCTAGCGCTGAGATGCTTACATGTGCACTGATTCGATTTTCCTCCTGCAGTCAGCATCATTGCATATGTTTTGTGAGGTTGAGGAGGACTATGTAGGTTGGTGTCGGACATATGGGCTAATGTTGGACTTGTGGGTTTGGACAGCACTGGGTTGGGATGCTTTCTTTATGTACACTTGCCTGTTTATATAAAACTCTCTCTTGTATACATAAGAGTTTTTGTGGATTTTAGTATCCCCAAACTAACACACTACCAAATACCATAAAGGAAGCATACACAGTGGAAGACAAAATGGATGATTGGGGCTTACTAGAAGTAAAACACTTGTGTACATTAAAAACCTTCACCAAAAAATTTAAAATGATATAAAATGAGAGCCCACAGATTAGGGGGAGGGGAATCTTTAGCAATAATACAATGGAAAAGGAATTAATTATTCAAATCTATGGAATTCTGTAACACCTCAGTAAGAAAAAAATCCAATTAAAAAGTGGGCAAAAGACATGAACAGACAGTTCACCAAAAATGACACTCATGTGGCTAACAAAGACATGTAAAAAAACAAACAACTCATGATCACTAGCTATCCAATACAAGAAAAATAAAACAACAATGAGAAACCCACAACAAAAGCCAAATTCAATATAAAGGGAAACAAAAAGTGCTGGAGAGAAAGTGGAGAGATTAGAACTCTCATACACTCTTGATGGGCTTGTACACATAAAAAAACATTATGGAAAGTGAGATGGCGTTACCTAAAACAACTGGGAATAAAAATTCCATATGATTCCCCAATATGTCTACTGGACATATACCCCCACAGAATTGAGAGACAGAACGTGAACAGACATATGCTCTCTCATGTTCATCACAGTACCATTCACAATGCCAAGGAGCTGGAGAAAGTACAATTGCCTATCTGTAGAAGAATGGATAAAGAAACTGTTGTCACACACACAATGGATTACTATGCATCCATCCCTAAAAGCAGTGATGAAACCATGAAGCACTTTATGACATAATGAACCTGAGATCCATTATGTCGAACAAAGTTCTCAAAGTGGAACTCACTGCCATTGACTCAGTTCCAGCTCATAGTGAAAGACAAATATGGTATGAAACCACTACTATAAAGATAAACACCATGACAGGGGCCGGTTTCTGTTCTCAGTTCATGTATTCTTCTAATCTCGTCTCCCCAGCAATGAAATATTGTGCCTGCCTAGTGTCCATGAACCATATATCACACCCCCCTCCCCATTTGTACATCTCAAAAACCACTTTCACAAAGGAGGCCTCAGTTCAGTGGGGGTCAGTTTCTCATGATGAAGGATAAGAAGGCCCATCAGTTCCTGCCATCTAACAGTGTTCTATGGTGGCCCCAAATCAGCAGACACTCCTACAATAGTGATTAGTGAACCTAACCAGAAATTGAAGTCAAAACTCCTGGGTGGGGTGGTGGGTGGTGGGGAGAATGGGGAAACATGTCTCATTGAGAGATAGTAATTATAATTCTGTTGGTGTTAAATTGGCTTGGGTAACTTGCCATTAGAAAAAATGCTTAACCCCAAGGGGAGAATGGATTCTGTATTATATTCCTAATTGGGCACTTTTGACCTAGGCCACGTGTTATAGATAGATAATTGAGACTTTAGACTGCTTGATAGGTCCACAGCATCTTCATAGGCCACACACGAAGCATCTGACTTGGAAACTCCACTAAATAAAATGGACCTTACCTGTAACAGATTTAAATAATTGAAATAGTTGCTTAGAATTAAGGCGAAACTGCCCAAGTATGAGAAGAAGCAGATGACTGCTCTCCCAAGGTTATGGATTTATAGGTCATTGGACTTTGGTTTAAATATCTTGTTTTGAGGGTACACAATGAATGGAGACTTGGGATAAAAATGTATTTATGTTTTCATGTTCCCTTGCTTTGTTATAATCTGTATTAGTCTAGCAGGATGCATTTCATCTTTGTGAATGAATGCTATTGAAACTTTTGCATTATCTCCAACCCAGTTAAGTTTTTAATCTGGACACATCAACAATTCATGGATTTTAGTCTAAAAAGCTGTCCTAAAGAACGAGTCCAGGGTGCAGTACTGCACTGACGAAACACACACAATTCCTTTAGTTCTTCAATGCTTCCTTCTCCCAATTATGGTGACCCCAGTTAGACCTTACAAATCCAGCTAGAATGGAGCACGTACACTGATACAGATAAGAGCTCCCCACCACGCAAAATCCAGGAAAGATAAACCCCCCAGGAACAGTAATGATAGTAGCAGTACAATGAGGGTAGGTGGAAGGTGGGAGAGAAAGGAGGAACTGATCACACTGATAAATGTATAACCTGCCCCCCCAGGTTACAAACAACAGAAACGTGGGTGAAGGGACACGGTGGATGGTGTAATATATGAAAATAACAATAATTTATAAATTTATCAAGGGTTTACAAAGGTGGGAGGGTGGGTGTGTCAGACAGGGTTCTGTAGAGAGACAAAACCAGATTGCTGATAATTATATATATATATATTTATAAAGATATATAAATATAATAGAAGAAATGAACTGTTAAATTATATACAGATAGATATATAATGCAAAAAAATGAACAGTTAAATTATAAAGCAGTACAAATGGCTCAGTGCCATTCACGTTCATGAGAGAATTGTGAGACATTGGCAGTCCTTCAAGTCTTGAGGGTTTCCAGGGTGTCATCTGTAGAGAGATTTAGGCTATCCTGGCACTGGCAGCAAATAGCAAGGCAGGTCTCCAACCATCAGCCAGGTCACCAATAGTCAGTCCCCAACTCCAGAGATGTACATTCTAATTCTCTGTCAAGGCATGTCTTAAAGGAGCCTCAAATTGCAGCAACACCATCCATAGGTTAGGTGTCCTTCAGGTAGTGTAGCTTGCAAATTGAGACACAGAACAAGCAAGGCAGCCACACACTGGTCTGATGACCAAAGAGCGAGAGACAAGAAAGGCGAGGCTCACCGAGCCATTTATCTCTCTGCCCTTTAATTAATCCCACCTGTGTTTATTGGACAGGCTGGCACAATAAACTAACTATCTCAGTGGGGGAAGAAGGGACAAAAAGAAGAGCTGATACCAAGGACTCAAGTAGAAGAAAGTGCTTTGAAAATGATGATGGCAACATATGCTCAAATGTGATTGATACAATTGATGTATGAATTGTTATAAGAGCTGTAAGAGCCCCCAATAACATGATTTAACAATAAAAAAGAAAGAAAAGAAAAAGCTGTCCTATACAAGTATGCTTTCCTTTTCTAAAGAGTGTTTTAACTTGTATCCCATTGGCTACATTTTAATGATACTATCAGTGGAATTTCCATATGTCCCATGGTGATGGTATGTTTACAAATAAAAATAGTAATGTGTCTAAAGTGAACCAGGGAAATCTATAAACCATACATATAAGAATAGATTTTAAGCTCATACTTACTTATAACCCTAATCCAAGAATAATTAGTTCTTATGGCATGGCCTTAATGGATACTTGCTCCCAAGAAGAGAGCACTGAGGATATGCATGCTATAGAAAAGCGTGGTTCAGAAATCAGATGGCGCGTGGCCATCAGAAGGGATAGCATCTGAAGTCTTCAACGCTGGTCTTAAAGCAAAGAGCCAGTAAGTGATGTGTCAGCTAAACCTACAAAGAAGCACATCAGCACGTGTGACCCAAGAATTTTTAATAATGAAATCTAAATCCAGAGGAGGAAATGTGATTAGAGCTTAACATTGAATACCTGGTTTGCAGAAGTCTACAGATGACCAGGAAAACTCGAAATTCATTTACATGGTGCCCATGTGGACGGAGCCTCCAGACAACCCCCTCTAACCGCAGACCTGGGATGGGAATAGCCTTACTATCAGACAGAGTGTACTACTAAATTGAAGAAATTATTAAGTTAAAACGTATATCTTGTCACCCGATTTCCCTTTTGATCTATTTTAAATTTGTTCCAGTTTTATATATGTCAATATGTTCTTTTCGATTGAGTTTTTTTTTTTGCTGCCTTACTTTGTCATTGATGCTGGGTTTTGTTTGTATGTTTATTTTTTGCGTTTTCTTTTTAATTTGTATGTTTTTCTGTATGTGAATTCCAGGAAAAGTAAATCCATTGAGACAGTAAGTGGTGCAGTAGTTTCCCAGGGACATTGCAGACAAGGTTGGGGAGAAACAGTGAGCTAAACGCAAAGAGCACAAGAACGAAGAATATGTTCTCAAATTTATTGGGGTAATGATTGCACAACTCTCTTGAATATGATTGAACTTTTGAATTTCATACATAAGGAATTACATATCAATAAAACTGTTAACCTTAAAAATATTAAGAACAGAGGAAGAGAATGAATTAATTAATGTCATTCACATCCCAAGTTCAAAGGATCATATCGGTGCATTCACAGCTCTTTTGCTGACCCTATTCTTCCCCTGCACTGCTTCTGGATTCATCCTGACTCTCCAGCTTTTCAGCTGCTGCCTGGACTTATGATATAGTTTAATAATTTTATAACTTGAAATAAAAACATTTACGTAAGTAGGTGGATGTTTACGACCCCTGGTGGCATAGTAGGTTACTCACCAGACTGCTAACCTCAAGGTGAGCTAATGGATCTCTCCCGTGGCTCCTCGGGAGAAAGATGAGGCTTTCTGCTCCCGTCAAGCCTTGGAAAAGCAAAGGAAAGGTATGCTTTGGCCCAGAAAATTGCTCTGAGTCCCAATCAACTCCATGCCAGTATATTTTTGGTTTTATATATGTCTTCAATGCAAAAAATTATTTATGAATACAATAACATATTGTCTCCTAGAACAATACATTAGAGTATCATAGAAGGAAAATACTCCATCTCTTCGATTAAGTCAAGGCCAACACCTAACAAAAGGGATTATCCATATCCCTTCTTCTGAGTAGGTGTTGGTGAATTTATTTACTTATCTTCTTTCCTTTCATGAAATCCTTACTGGTTCCCTATGGAGATAGTCCAGTCTCTGGCTTTTCCAGTAGTTGCATTTGGATCATCTCCTCTTGTATCTCTAGTCTCTGAGGAGGCCGGAGCTTTGACGTATAAGGCACTATAGCCTCTGCAGGATAACTAAGCACTAGTGCTGTCTCAAAAGACTGCAGGTTACAGAGCAGTGAAGTTTTTTGCCACCAAGAAACATAAATTCAACTTTAATTCTGTTAAGGTATATCAATGTATATAGGTACATAAGAATGCAAATCGGTAGTTGTACATACTCTAGGTGCCTAAATTTTGGAAGTAAAAAGGGCTCTATTAACTCATCGATACTTTTGCTAAGCATATTTTCATAAAAGATATCAAAGTAAACAAGAATATAATGTGCGTAATTGTATAAGGTACACAAGCGCACATGATACTTTAAGTTGCTGCTGTAAAAGAAAGAAAACGATTGAACTCTGTCTATGTTTCTAGACATCTGAATACAGATAGGTAGGAAAATGCCTACTGGATAATAGTCCCAAACAGCATTGTCCATGGGGGAGGACAGGGCAGACTTGGAAACCTTCCAAATTTGTACTTAGTCCCATTGGGTCACTAAGAGCAGAGATCCACCTAAGGGTACCTTAGAAATGTAAGCTAAAAGCTTAGAACACGGGAGCACAGTGGTGCTTGCTAAATATTTGTTGATTAAATTTGTATTTTATACTATTTTTAAAACACATACACATACAAATCTATATGTGTGTGTATTTATGAATGTATGCATAAAATTACATTAGTATTTGGGTGTTTTTAAAAACATCATTTTATTGGGGACTCATACAGATCTTATCACAATGCTTACATACACCGTGTCAGGCACATTGGTGCATGTGTTGCCATCATCAATTTCAAAACATTTTCTTTCTACTTGAGACCTTGGTATCAGCTCCTCATTTTCCACCCTCCACACCCCATGCTCTCTCCCTCATGAATCCTTGATAATTTATAAATTATTATTTTTCATGTCTTACACTAACCAATGTCTTCCCTCACCCACTTTTCTGTTGTCCATCCCCCAGGGAAGAGGTTATATATAGCTCATTGTGATCTGTTCCCTCTTTCTCCCCCCACTTTCACCTTCCCCTCCTGGTATTATCACTATTCTCATGATTGGTCCTGAGGGGTTTATCTTTCCTGGATTCCTTGTGTTTCCAGCTCGTATCTGTTCCCATGTACATGGTCTGGTTTAGCCAGATTTGTAAGGTAGAATTGGGGTCATGATAGTGTGGGGGAGGAAACATTAAAGAACTGGAGGAAAGGTGTATGTTTCATTGGTGCTATACTGCACCCGTACTGGATCATCTCTTCCTCATGACCCTTGAGTAAGGGGATGCCCACTTATCTACAGATGGGCTTTGAGACTCCACTCTGCATCCCCCTCATTCACATTAATATGATTTTTGTTCTGAATCTTTGATGCCTGGTATCTGATCCCAACGATACCTCATGATCACACAGTCTGTGTGCTTCTTCCATGTGGGTTTCGTTACGTCTCAGCTAGATGGTCACTTGTTTGTATTCAAGCTTTTAAGACCCCAGACACTATTTCTTTTGATAGCCAGGCACCATCAGCTTTCTTCACCACATTTTCTTTGTACCCATTTTGTCTTTAGCGATCAAGTTGGGAAGGTGAGCATCTCAGAACGTCAGGTTATTAGAATAAAGTGTTATTGCATTGAGGGAGTATTTGAGTAGAGCCCCAATGTCCGTCTGTCATCTTGATACTTCACATATGCACAGAGAGGACCACAGGGCTGGTCCCACCATGATATAAGACATCCCTCACTGACCCAAAGCAGTATTAGGGACAATAGAGTAGGCACCATGAGGGAATTGTGCCCGATCTGACCCCACCACACTGGGGCAAAACGCTAAGGGCGTGCAACAGAGCAGCAAGGGAAGCAAAGCAATGAAGTCCCCTTAGAATACCAAAAATAGACTTTGGGGTCAGAACATGGAACATCAGACTTGACCAGAAAACATCTAAAGGTCAACAAACAGATCTAGAGCTATTTCTAGGCTTTTCTTTTTGTTGTTGTTTTTTTGTTGTTATTTCTTGGATTTGGGTTTTCTTTTGTTGTTTGTATTGCTCTTCTTTGTTTTTGTGCTTACTTTTGTTTCTCCATGTCTGTCTAAATAAGATAGGCGGGATAAGCAATCTGAAGGAGAAAAAATTTGAACTGATGGTTGGGGGTCAGGGGATGGGCTATGGGAGAGGTGGGTGGGGAAAGGAAGTGGGAGTTAACAAACCCAGGAGCAAGGGAACAGCAAGTATCTAAAATCAATGGTCAGAGGGTGTAGGAGGTCTGGTAGGGCTTGATCAAGGGCAATGTAACAGAGAGGAATTACTGAAACCCAAATGAAGGCCAAACATTATAGTGGGGCAAGGGGAAAGTAAATGGAAATTGAGGAAAGAACTAGGAGGCAGAAGGAATTTATAGAGGTCTAAATACAGGCATGTACATATGTAAATATATTTATATATGATGATGACATAATACATCTATGTGCATATATTTATATGTTACGTACCAAGGTGTGCTTGTTAGCCATATAACACTCCCAATTTGCAATGTCAAGCAATTATGTTACAAGCAAAACCTCTTAACTGTTCGTGCTTTTGTTTTGTTACTTGCCTTGGTTTTGGTTTCCAAATATTTAGCTTTTAACACATAACATTAAAGTATGAAGCCTTCTAAAGGGACCAGGTCAAGAACCAGCCGTTAATATGGTTCCATCCCTATAAGCACAGTTGATGGATCCAAAATCAAGCAGGTTCTTCTTAAATTCCGACTTACGATGACCCTATATAGGGTTTCCAGGAATTCCAATTTTCATGGGAACAGATAGCTCATGTTTCTCTCTCTGCTATTGAGTCGGGATGGCTGACCTTCATTTACTAGCCAGCACAACCAGGGCTCCTTATTTAGACAGACAGACAGACAAACATAAAGACAGACAGATGATAGATAGACATATACATATATTATTTTTTATCTATATCTATATTCCAATACAGAGAGAGCCCGAGTGGCACATCAGTTAAGTGCACAGTAGCTAACAGTTTGAAACCATCAGTGCTCCACATGAGAAAGATACGGCACCCTGCTTTGTGAAGGTCACAATCTTAAAAACCCTCTGGGGCATTTCTGCTCTGTCTTATTGATTCAGATCCAGTGGAAGAATTCCAAGCAAATTCCTAACTTCATCTCATTTGCACTATAATACTTTAGAAGCAAAAAGTAATTAATAGTTTAAATGTACTCATCTGAATAGAAGTTTTTCTTGATCCTAATTTGGATTTAATTCTCCACATTCACCACCATAAGAACTGACAAATAGTTTAATTTTTTTAAGGCTTGTCTTGGAATAGAAATAGTTGGATCATGTCATTAGCATGAGATTTTCTTCTTCTTTTGATTGTTTCATATGAAAGGACTGAAATCAACATTAACTGGATTTATTTAAATGTTGAGTTAAATTGTCATTTAATCTAATGAATTTCATATATGATTTTAGTCTTTGCAATGTCAGACTTGTTTTTATTACATGATAAAATTTCAAGAACCTTAGTTGCTTCTCTATAAGCATTTCATTTGCACAGGTTACCATCTCAGTAGTTCAACAGTAATTAATGGTTAACATAATTAACCTAAACACATATGATTATAGGATTTTCAACCTGTAATTACATTGCCTAATTAGGAAATTATTATGCAGAATGAAATAATTATGAAAGATGATGGCTTTAAATAAAATCTATCCTAAAGTGCTCTCTGTTTACTTAGTAGAACATGTGATTAGCAAAATTACATATCATTCGCCTCTTTGCAGTTATGTATTTTTGAAGGAATGCAAATGACATGTACTGATTTTTCCTTCCAAGGTTAGGAAGAACATGTTCCCCCCAAGAAAGTGAAAAATAACCAATTATTGCTCAATTATCTTCACAAAAATGTGGCAGGAAGTGAAAATTCAGGAAGCAGTATACTTTCAGAATTGTCCCCACTTTTTCTTTTTGATTCCAAGAACCAACATATAACTTGGAGACTCCTAGAATTACCCACAAGACCAATCATATCACTGGATGTGGAGAAAAAACAAAACAAAACGTACTCTCAATCACTTACCTTAGTTCCTATATGAAGGAGTCTCTCAACTCCCCTTTGCTTCTGTGCAACAGACAACGTTAACCCAAAGCGATCCTGATCATGGTCATAATGAATTGCCAGTGTACCCTTGGAGTGCCTTACAGTAGGTGGAAGATGGCAGAATGATTAAAGTCTCTCCATTGCTCTTGCACAAGCATTTGCCAACATACTCATTTGACAAATAACATCCATCCTACCGGTTTATTTGAGAATGACTTGGTGGTTATGAAGCAATGGGAATTGTAAAATCTTATAAAATATGACAGACTTTTGTTATATTCATTAGAGTCCACAGCCAGCACATGGTGCGATTAAGTGTATTTCCAACCTACCCTCTCCTCTGGACAACTGGCATTTTCCCAAAGATAGATTTGCTAGGAAATGTCCCTCTTCCCACAGACACTTCACCAAAGGAAATTACTCATCTCTTCCTCTGTGCTCCAATAACATATTGCATACTGTTCACTGGGAAGGATGTGGGTCTTCTTCAGTAAATTGAGAGCCCCTGGAGCGCAGAGAACACATTGATCATTTCTTCTCCCTGGTACCTATCAAATTACCTGTTGTATAGTAAGTGTTTGATACATATTTTACAAATAAATGAATAAATAAATATCCTTAGTTGATCAATAATCCCTGTACCCACCATGATAAAAATATGCAACAGAGTTCATCTGAAAGTCAAAAAAATAATGAGAATACAAGCGGGATTTAAACTAAATTATAGTTATTATTGTCATGTTAAATACTAGGAGTAGCTAAATTTTTAGGAAAACCATTTCTTGAGATTTTGAGTAAACTGAATTCCATAATACAAAATCTGACCATCACTTCATATGCCAGAAAAATTTGAAAATAAAAACTTCAAAGGAAATACACGTATGCATGCACATGTGTGCACACGAACACACACACACAAATCAGTTTTACTTTACCTTCTAAGAAAATTAATCAAAGTTGTTGTTACTGTGTTTATTCCTTCCAGCACCTCTATTTTTGAGTCATCTACAGTGGCACAGAAAGTGTTTGGGGACAGACATGAATATGACATTGGGCCAAGATGGTAATGTATCACAGTTGTGACTGTCTGTAAGATTCAACGCAGATTCAAACCATCTGAGGTTTAGTGGAAACTGTTAGGCAGGGATCAGATGATTATCCAGCAGGAGGCAAGTTCATCCTGGAGAGTCATTGGAAATATTTCTACTCCCATCTTAAAATGTGTTTTTAAAGTTAGCCTTTGAGACTTGATTCTCACAAAGCCTGGCATAATTTAATCCAGTATACCAAAGAGTGGATTCTTTCCCACATCTTCTGGTTTCTGGTATATTTCTTTCCAATGTTCTGGAACAGAAATCACTGAACCTGTATTAACTGAAGGAAACACTTCACCATTCAAAGCTTTTCTTTTATATGTGCCTTTCTAAAATGTAGATGTCATTTGTAAGCTCAGAAGAAATTTTGTAATTATAGTCATGTTGAGATTATCAGCAAGATGGATTGACTTTGTATTCTATAGACAGGTTTTGTCCCTGCTCTTGACTACTAACTGAAAGACTGGCCGTTGGAATCCATCCGGCAGTGCCAAGGAGGAAAGGCTGAGGATCTGCTTCCAGAAGGTTGTACCCAAGAAAGGTCTGTGGTTGGCAATCCAATTCTGAAGCACGTGTGCTCTCCACAAGTCAGAACAGACTTGCTGGCAGCAGGTTCAGGTTGGTTTTTAGAAGACAGATGTTATGAGTCAGTTACGCTGTGTGGATGTTACACACTCAGAGGCACTCACAATACAACCACTAAAGTCCTCCAGTGACAACGACCAAATTGTGGACAAGGAAAACTCGACCTAAAACACGTGACTTTCCACAAATCAGCAAGTTAAAGGACTAACAAATAGAAACAGTAGTCTAATCATTCTCTTGTTTCAATAGTAATACATGCAAATATTGTTCATCTTTGGAGAAACTACCAAACCAAACTTTGCTTTATCAAGTAATTTAAGGACTACATCCCAAAATGGCTCCTTTGGGAAGCACCAGAACAATCCTGCATTTTGTTGACTGCCTGTTATCTGGGACAAGTTTGGAATAGAGGAGATGTGGTCTGATAAACTGCCATTCTTGATGCTTTGCAGAAATTGTCATTAACTGCTAGAGTGAAATAAATATCATATTGGTTTAAATTACCCAGCTAAAACTGCTTAATGACATGTGTTTTCATAAGTTAAGTTTTTTTTCTTTCTTTCTGAAAGTGGTATACAAAGTTAGAATCAAGAAAAAGTAAAATTCTAACAAACAAGAATTCTGTGAGGTATTTTCAAACTCTACTTGTACACTGACATCTGGTCTTTAAATATTGAAAATAACATTTTCTTTCAAGACTAATTTTGCATTCTATTCATATAATTAGTTATGGACAAATGTGATAAAAATGAACTAAATAGGTTTTTCACTCTTTAAGAACATTGGAACATATTTATTTATTTTTTGTTTTGTTTTTCTTTCTGATTGAAAAGTAACATCTTTGGAGGAACGGTATGTTCACACAGCAAGTTCCTTGTGGGAAAAGTTCATGTCTTCTCTTTATGTCCTCTCGTGATAACCCACATGGGGACATAATGCAAAAGGAAAGGGTGGAGTATTTGTTTACTTCAACAAAACCTACTCCTACATGTTTACTAGATAAGTATGTATTAGAGGTTGTTGAAAATATAAAGGGATAGAAGGTAGTCATACTATGTTGATAGGATTCATTGTCTTATTTAAGAAGTCAGATTCATGTATATGGCATTGCTAAATAAAAACAAACCGAAATGTATGATACTAACAATTGTCTGAGGAAGTTAACTTGTTGTTTTAGTAACCATAAAACCAAATTTTAAAAATGTAGGATGAATGACAATTAGACATACAATAGAAAGAGAGACCCCAACCCCAACTACTAAGTGGACACCTGCCCCTCCACTCAGAAGAATTTATTTCAAAGGACGGCACTGAATCTACAGCTCCAGAAGAGGGACATATCTGATCAGAGCATACGGGAGAAGATGAAGGGGGAGGAGGAGAGAGTGGAGCACATCCTGGCCCACCAGGCCTTCTGGACAATGTTCCAAATTAGATCAGCCAGTCGAAAAAGAGGACCACATGCCCGGCCCCTCTATGAGGTATGACATCCCTCACTGACCCATAGCCCTACAGGGGACAACACCGGAAACACAGTGATGGAATTGCACCCGATCAGATCCCACCACACCGAGGCAAAAACACTAAGGGGGTGCAACAGAACAGCAAGAGAATGGAGCAGCGAGGTCCCCAGGGAACGCTGAAAGTGGACTTTGGAGCCAGATAGTGGTGCCCCAATAGACTGGACTGGAAAACATTCCATTCCTAAAGGCCAACAAACAATCCTTGAACTAACTACAAGCTTTTCTTTCTTGTTGTTTTTGTTTTGATTTTGTCATTGTTTGTTGTATATTGTTGCTTGATTTTGCTCTGTCTTGTTTTTGTGCATGTTATTATCTCCGCAGGTCTGTCTAAATAAGATAGGCTGGATGACCAATTAGAAGAGAAAACAATGGGACTGATAGTTCCTTGAGGACATGGGAGATGGGGAGGTGGGGGGAAAGGTAGTGGTGTTAAAAAACCCAGGGACAAGGGAACACAAGCAATCCAAATCGGTGGTGATGAGGGTGTGGGAGGCCTTGTTGAGTATGATCACGGGTAATGTAACTAAGAGGAATTGCTTAAACCCTGGTGGGGACTGAGCATGGTAGTGGGAGGGAAGTCAAAGGAAATAGAGGAAAGAGCTGGGAGGCAGAGGGTATTTATAGAGGTCTAGATAAAGACATGGACATATGCAAATATATTTATACATAAGGATGAGGAAATAGATCTATGTGCATATATTTATAAGGTTAGTATTAAGGTAGCAGAGGGACATTGGACCTCCACTCAAGTACTCCCTCAGTGCAAGAATACTTTCATCTATTAAATTGGCAATCTATGATGCTCACCTTCCCGACACAACCACTGAAGACAAAACAGGTGAAAAAGCAAATGTGGTGAAGAAAGCTGATGGTGCCCGTCTATCAAAAGATATAGTGTTGAGGGTCTTAAAGGCTTGAAGGTAAACAAGCAGCCATCTGGCTCAGAAGCAATAAAGCCCACATGGAAGAAGCACACCACCCTGTGTGACCACGAGGTGCTGAAGAGATCAGTTATCAGGCATGAAAGAAAAAAAATCATATCATTTTGTGCTCACCTCCCTGATACGACCGCTAAAGACAAATGGGTGCTTAAGCAAATGTTGCAAAGAAAGCTGATGGTACCCGGCTATCAAAAGATATAGCATCTGTGGTTTTAAAGGTTTGAAGGTAAAAAAGTAGCCATCTAGCTCAGAAGCAACAAAGCCCACATGGAAGAAGCACACCAGCCTGTGTGATCACAAGGTGTCAAGGGATCAGGTGTCAGACATCATCAGAACAAAAAATCTTACCATAGTGAATGAGTGGGAGAGTGCGGAGTGGAGACCCAAAGCCCCTTTGTAGGCAATGGACATCCCCTTACAGAAGGGTCTTGGGGAGGAGACGAGACAGTCAGGGTGCGATGTAGCAATGATGAAATATACAACTTTCCTCTAGTTCCTAAATGCTTCCTCCCCCACTCCCACTGTCATGATCTGAATCCTACCTTGCAAGCCCGACTAGACCAGAGGATGTACACTGGTACAGATAGGAACTGGAAACACAGGGAAGCCAGGGCGGATGATCCCTTCAGACCAGTGGTGTGAGTGGCAATACTGAGAGGAGTTAGGGTGGGTGGGTTGGAAAGGGGGAACCTATTTCAAGGATCTACATATGACCTCCTCCCTGGGGGAGATGCAACAGAAAAGTGGGGGAAGGAAGACATGAGACAGAGCAAGATATGACAAAATAATAATTTATAAATTAACAAGGGTTCATGAGGAAGGGGGGAGTGGGGAGGGAGGGGGAAGATGAGGACCTGATGCCAGGAGCTTGGGTGGAGAGCTAATGTTTTGAGAATGATGAGGACAATGAATGTACAAATGTGCTTTACACAATTGATGTATGTATGGATTGTGATAGGAGTTGTATGGGCCCCTAATAAAATGATTTTTTATAAAAGAGAAGAAAACCATGCATTTTGATGGCAGAATAAACAGTCACAAGAATGCAAGTAGTTCACTGATGAGAAAGTTTGCTTCGAAAAAGGCAAGCTCCACCCAACATGATACAGTTTTCCACAAAGACATCACATTTAAGGGACTACCGATGATGTCGAGAGGAAGATACACCCTTGGCTGATTGAAGAGAGATCAAAACCAATATTTGAGTGGCAGGGCATGAATAAATGAAGCTCAACAGAATAATTGCAAGAAGACTGAATAAGTTATCCTGGGGTTTTCAGTGAAAATATTAAAACAGGGAAGAAAACAGATAAGTCAAGGCTAGGTCTGAACGGCAGGTGGGGGAATTAGGAATGTATCTTTGGATAAATTAAATCAATTGGATATTTTCATCAGTGGTATGACAAAAATAAAGTATCCTTATGTAAACTTATTATAAATATGAAAGAGGAATAAGATCTGTAGCTAGAGGATAGAGCTAAGATCAATGAGTAAATGAAAGGAGGAGGAATCTGTAAGTTGCAAGCATCCAATTATTTGTCTAAATGATCTTGTATTTATTCATAAAAAGTTATGCATCCAACAGCTACCCTGGGAAATATTCTGATTCCAGACACTTAAGAAAGAAGAGGGAAGAGATGATGGCAGTTTCCAAGAGTGGGGCGATCAGTCGAGTGGTCATTAGTAGCACCCAGAGTTGGGCGGTGCAATCCATGCCGGTGCCCATTACACCAGCACTACTGTGACTACTTCCACTCGGCACCTACGAATTATGAGTAATTACTATGTGCCAGATGTGGTGCTAAATTCTTTACATGTAATGTATCTTCTAATCCTTTCATGATCTTATAGCGTACTCCCTTTATTTTACAGATAGGGTATGCATCGACGAGAATGGAAGAAGTAGGGGAGGAGTTCCAAAGAGTAACATGAGTAGATTAATTATGGGAAACATGGAAAAAATGAGAATTCCAGAACACTTAATTGAGCTCATGAGAAACATATGCATAGACCAAGAAGCAATCATTCAAAGAGAACACGGGAATAGCACATGGCTTAAAATCAGGAAAAGGTTTATGTTAGGACTGTATCCCTTCCCCATATTTATTCAATCTGCAGGCTGAGTTAAAATCCAAGAAATTGGACAGTCTTCAGAAAAAAAATGGCATCAGTATTTGAGGAAGACTCAATGACCACCTGCAAGATGGACATGACACGAGTTTGCTTGCTAAGTTAAAGAGAACTTGAAGCACTTAGTGAGGAAGATCAAAGGCTATAGCCATCCATATGAATTAAATCTCAACCGAAATAAAACAAAACTACTTACAACTCTACCAACAGACGACACAATGAAAAACGGAGAAATGTTTACATTGTTAAATGTATCTCTTTGCTGGGATACACAACCAGGAGAAATGCAAGCAGCAGTGAGGAAATTAAAAATCAATCTTGAGATACTTTGAGGTACAAGTTCTAGGTGTATTGCATTGGGCAAATTTGCTACACAAGATCTTTTTAAAATATTAAAATCAAAGATATCACTTGAGGTCTAACGTACAACTGTATTAAAACAACAACATCAAAAAGCACTGCCACCAAGTCAATTCTGACTCACAGTGACCCGATAGGACCGGGTAGAGCAGCCCCTGTGGTTTTCCAAGACTGTCACTCTACGGGAGCAGAAAGCTTCATCTTTCTGCTATGGGGCAGCTGGTGGTTTCAAACTGGGTTAACTGTCCAGTGCGTAATTACTAAGCCACCAGGGTTCCAAGCCATGGTATTTCCACTAGCCTTTTATATGCATGCAAAGACTGGCCGATAAATAAGAAAAACCAAAGGGTCATTGATTGTGTGAATATTTTATATACCTAGACTTATATAACAGAGAAAATCTGTCTAGGAAGAAGTACATGTAGAATGCTCTTTAGACACGAGTATTATGTGATTCCCCATATACACCCGCTCACATTCACTGGGCATTTCATCAGTCCCTACAAAAGGACATCCTACTTGGTCAAGAAGAGGGTTCACATAAAATGAGGCAGAGCCCTAATGAGATGTGTTAACACAGGGAGTGACAGAATGGGCCCAAGCGTAGCAACAATTGCGAGGATGCGCAGGACTGGATGACACTCTGTTCTGCAGTATGTGGAGTGGCTATGAGTTGAACACAACTCTGTGGCACCTAACAACAGCAATAAAAGCATGTAAATAACTTAAGGGTATTTGATGTAACTTAAGGTGGTCCCTAGACTGTACATGATAAATAATCCACAATAATTTGATATTTCCTGAATGCCATTGAGCACGAAATTTCAAATTTAGTCATTTTATTGAATTACTTTCTTTATTAAGCTGCTTAAGTGCAAACAATCACCAACATCATCAGAACTCATCATACTATAAACATCTGTTGGTCACAGGTATTAGAAGTACTAAGTGAGGCAAGGTATACAGGGATGAAAGATATACATTATCTTTGGACACAAGGCCAAAGAAAATAATTGAAAATGCATATAGTATACTATGTCTCTCTTTCCTATACGCTGTTCAGAATCTCATTTATTTCCAGTGAGTAAATAAACCACAACGATGCCATTTGAAGTATGAAAGATAATGCCAAGAAATTTTGTAACTTCATGATTTTTACTGCATAATTTATAAATCTACTCTGATTTGGGCTATCATTGAGCTTTTTTACCTGCTAAGACCTCTATCTAGAAATTTCTCTTCAACTTCTTCAATAGTTGGGAGAATTAATACACAATAAGACCCACCTCTACTGTAATCCACTCACAGGCTTTGAGTTGATTCTGACCCAAAGTGACCTTAGCGGACAGAGTCGAGCCGTCCTCTGGTATTGCTGAGACTGTAATCTTTAAGGAACAGAACGCTTCCTCCTTCTTCCTCAGAGCAGCGGGTTGCTTTGAACTGCTTACCTGCGTGTTAGCAGTGCATTGAGACCCACAGTGCAACCAGGACACCTTCTCCACTGTCAAATGCTGTCTAAGTTCTATCATGTTTAACTAGGGAACCTATTCTAATATGCTGTCGGGATTCTGTCAGAGCCACCGGAGATCGGTTAGGATCACATTTACAACAGAAATAAGAGATATCCATACAATAGGTGACATTGTCTTTTATATCTTTATAAGGATACTAAGGTGAGGTTTTCTAGAGTGGAAATAGAGCAACCTGTTGTCAATGGTGGGGGGAAATAATGAGAAGGTTTCGTTAAGGGGAAGGGACTTGGTATTAGACCTTGATAAACACAATCTGGGTAGTCAAGAAAAGACCATGAAGAAGAGCAGAGAAGCAAGAAGAATGTTTGTGACAATAAAGCTATTGGTTAAACTGTTTCAACTGAAAGTACAAATGTAGGAGTAACATAGTTTATCTTTCCAGTGTAGAGCCCTGGTACACAATAATACACTTGTTCTTTCAAGAAAATGAAGACTGTAGGAAGATTTGTATGTGCCATGTACATCTATCTGTTCACAAGGGCCCCAGATATCTGTCTTAATACAGTGTGGCTATCATGTAGCTGTGTTGGGGTCCTATTAAGCTTGTTGCAAAGGGTGCTACCTGTCACATAGTCAGCCTTAGTAGACTAGCTCTTAAATCAATATTTAAATAAGGAAACCAGGGGACCCACGGGAACAGAAAGCTCTTGCCACAATGTATATCTAAGGGTTTTCTGAAAAGAAGTGCGGGGGAGGGGGTGTTGAAAACCTTGGAGAGTTTAAGGAGTGGTGCTAAGTGCTTACTTTCTGGCATGCTGTTCTTGGACCTGGGCCATCCTTGCTGTACCAAGTGGTGTTTTATGTTTTCCCTAGTTTATTGGTGATTTTATTTCATGACCCTTAGTCCAGGAAATGCCACATAAGACACACTGAGGAAACTTTCCCATCATAAATCTCGAATATACAAAAAATCAAATAAATCAAAACCCATCCCTGTGCATCCCAAGTGCCTTTGAAAGCTTGCCCCATAACACATCCTGGGCATCATTAAATGTTAGGAAAGCATAGGAGGGAAATTTTCCTACATCCAAGCTGAGTACAACTACAAATAACGAGGCTGGATTGGAACCCATAATATAGTCGTTATTAGCTTAATGTGGCTCATGAACTCCGTAGCAATGCGAAGAGAAGTACTAGCTCCCCAAGACAAGCTCAGACACTTGCAATTACCTCCTCGAAGGGAAGTTTCCTGTTCCCACATTAACTGCAACTTGTGTCCCTTGCTGTTAGGCAGGGTTGACTAGAGAAGCAAATCTGGTGACAGCATATGTACTAAAAGACCTTTCGAGCAAGATGGATTTATATAACAATAACTGCATAAAATTTCCCAGCTCAGTACAACTGAAGCCCATAAGTCCAGTACCAGTCACTCTGTTCCTCTTCAGACTCACAGAGCCACATGCAATGACACAGAAGACAGGAAGATCGCGGAGTAGTGAATCCAAGGTTGGTGGAAACAGGCGAAGATTCTGGCAGCTTTAGGGGTCCACAAGGAAGAGAGACGGGATGGTGCTTAGGGCACTCTTTATGAAAAGACCACTACCGCCCCCATCACCCCCAGGCAGGCACCATTAGGCGGGGACCTGATTGACAGGTTGGGTACCATCCCCACTCTTTCATAGATCTTCAAGTTGACATAACATTATCTACCGCAGGTGCCTCGTTCACTTCACGTTGCTTCAGCCACATCTTACTGTTTCAGAATTCCTTCGTAATCTTCCCGGCATTCTGACACTTGTTCCCACCAAAGCGCCAGCCCCTCTGACAGAGAACAATGAGGATTTCTATCCTTTTCTATGGAACATACAGAGTTTCAGGGTGGAAACCCCCTGGTGCGGTTCTTACCTGTCCTGTGAGATAGCCACGAGTCCAAATTGCTCAGTGGTAGTGAGTTTGGCTTTTGGGTGGTGCCGCTTGGTTTCTCACTTAATTTCTTGTCTTTCCCTTTGATTATCTTTGGATTGCCTGCCTTGGGCCCAGCATGGCTCATCCAGTTAAATTGTGACCCTTTACTGCTCCTTTCCCAGAGACTCTTTGTTTCCTGAAAATTCACCCATGTCACATGAAGTATCACCTAATAATGGAATTGTTTTCTGAGCTGGAAGAAGAATGAATACATCTGGTTCTTTCTTTTTACCTAGATTTTATCTCCATTAAAATTAATGAAGAGTACTACTTCTCAAACAAAACAAGAGCAAATGTATATAATCTCCTTAGAATATGCGCATATATAGGGCCCAAAGCAAGAAACTCATACATTTTTATTATCTCGGTTTCTTTATCATCAGAGTATATATTGTAGTCATAATTACCACATCCTAAAATTTATTCTGTAGCAAAATAAAATTACATATATATGTATTTTTCAAAAAGGTGTCTTGAATGATCAGCCTGTGGAGTTGCTTAAAATACTCAGTGTCACTGGTTTCTGGTTTTCTAGCAAGCAGTCATGTTTGAAAGATCCCTAGTGGTTTTGTGTTTAAAGCACTCAATTGCTTGCATGGCTGCTCCGTCCAGTCCGTGGAAGAAAGATGTGAGCGACAGTTTGCTTTCAGAAAAATCATTGAAAGCACTTCGACTCTATGCTATAGCGATATGAGTTAGAATCTGCTCAACAAAAATGGCTTTGGTATGGTATTTTTATAAATGGAAGTGATTATAATATGTATAGAAATCATCTTAAAATCTGGTTAAAATGTAGGCTCTAATTCTTGAGACCTGAGATGGTACCTGGGATATTACAGTTTAAATATGTTTCCGGGTGTTGTCAATTCAATGTTCTGGACAATGGCTTCACTGGTATCTTTAAAAAGCATTTTATTGGCTTACACTTTATATATACTGCAATTTAAGCATTGGATCATATTAATGATTTTTGTGCAGTATCACCACTGTAAGTTTCACAATATTTTCTTCTCATACTCATGATTGTTAGCTCCCCAGTTCCCCACATCTTCCCTCCTCCAGTTACTATCTCTAGAGATCTGCCTTTCCTGGACTTCCAGAAAAATCATGCAAAACAAAATATAATCACACAAAGCAAGCAAACCAATAAAAACAACTCAATATCAACAACTCAACAAAACAGAAAGACTGAAAAAAGAAAGCAGAAAATATTAAAAACTGAAACAACTTTAAAATGGGCCCCAGGGAGCTCAAATAACCTAACTACACCTGCCATAACTGGCAGTACCATTCTCTCTGTATGGCAGCAAGACTACTCACGCCTCGGGACTATGGTCAGAGGGGATTCACCGGGTACCTAATCCATGTGGTGACCAAACAAATGGATTATGTGCTTTGGGAGCCTAAGCTCTTGGTGGAGCTGTCAGATAAGAACTGAATTGTGAACAGCAAGCTCAGTGATTCAGACTCACCAACCCCCTCTGTGGGAGGCAAATGACGCCTTCTGTTCCCACAAAGACTCACAAAGCCTCCGAAATCTCTCAAAGGTGCTTTGTAAGTTGGATTAACCTGATGACAGTGAGGGGTTATTTCTGAGTACTGTGGCTGCTGAACCCAAGACACATGCAATACCATGTTCAATACCACATGCGATACCATGTTCAACACCATATGTGATACTATGTTCAACACCACATGCAATACCATGTTCATTGCCACATGCAATATCATGTTCAACTCCACATGTTCAATACCATGTTCAACACCACATGCAATACTATGTTCAATACCATACGTAATACCATGTTCAATGCCACATATAATACCATGGTCAACATCACATGTTCAATATCATATTTGACACCATATGCAATACCATATTTAGCACCATGTGCAATACCATGTTCAACACCACATGCAATTCTGCCCTGAGGTCTACTCCTATTGTAAAAGAAGAAAGATATGCTCTTTAAGTCAATTAGTGCCATTGAATGGCATATAATAGGTCTAATATTTTAAGGGATGAGGATGATAATGATTGTATTACATTTTATAACTAAAGCTTATTGAGCACTTAAAACTGCAAAGTACTTTAACTGTTCTCTGTACTTTAGTCTTCACAAAATTCCTTTGAAGTAGATACTAAAATTTTCCCATTTTGTATATGAGAAATCAAAACTCAGAAAGATAAATAAACTTGCTTTATGTCTCACGGTTTATTCCATATTTGAGCAAAGACATGAGCCCAAGCAGTCAGACTCTTCTTAGTGTAATATCTTAACTTCTAATTTTGCTGTATAAGAAATAAATGAAAAGTATATAAGGGAGATTAAAACTATAAAGGAGGATACATCTGAACAGAGGTATTAAGCTTGAAGGATATGAAGTATTTTATTATATAGCAAAATATGGGAAGTATTCTGAGGAGATATAATAGGCTAAGCCAGTGGTTCTCAACCTGTGGGTTTTGACCCTTTTGGGGGTTGAACAACCCTTTCACAGGGGGCACCTAAGACCTGAGACACTGCTCCTCTCTCAGTCTGCAGGCGGGTCCACCCACATGCAGATAAGCCCACACATGAGTAGCCGGTGTGAAGAATGTTACCATGCTACAGCATGCTTCAAGACAAAATTTCACTGATTTGTGATTAAAAATAATTATTTCACAATATATAATTATATATTGTTTTTGTGATTAATCACTATGCTTTAATTATGTTCCAATTGTAACAATGAAAATACATCCCACATATCAGATGTTTACATTATGATTCATAACAGTAGCAAATTACAGTTATGAGGTAGCAATGAAAATAATTTTATGGTTGGGGGTCACCTCAAATTGAGGAACCGTATTAGAGGTCTTGGCATTAGGAAGGTTGAGAACCACTGGTCTAAGCAAATATTTGGAAACTGAAAAGGTCAAGACTTTAATTCTCGATAAGCATGAAAATAACCATACAACATAAATGCTGCTAATAAGCTACCAAGAGAAAACATGACAGTATTCCTTGGGTCTATTTAGCAACACACCACACTTAGCATTAGAAGGAAATCCCATGATTTCTTTTTCAAAAATCATCTATCTAAAAGGCTTACAAGTTAGGCACACTGTTGGAGCTGCTCTGAGGTGTTCAGGTGCTCTGGGTCTCTCCAGGCTACAAACGGACTTACGGACAACAAAGTGGCAAACAGAAAGCAGAGCTCATTTGGAAAGGAAAGACAAGCACCTGGTGCAGCAGGTGGAGATGGGAGTGAACTGTGTCTAGGGGTTGTTATCAGGTGTGGGGTACTTGGCCTGACTACATCTCTAGGTTATGAACAGATCAATCCCAGGACTGGTCGTATTTCTCAAGCCCAATCAGACACTCAGGAGCCAAGGTAGTATGGTGTTTATGTGTTGGGCTATGATCCTCACAGTCGGCAGTTTGAAATCACTAGATGATCTGTAGGAGAAGACTGGGCTTTCTACTCCTGTAAACAGTTGAAATCCACAGGGGAAGTCTATGAGTCATCACTGACTCAAGAGCAGAGAGTTTGTTTAATCGTAGCCCTGTCATGCTATCCCCTCGTCCAGGTCTTGCCTGGGTTTGGACAATGCAGTATGAATGCAAAGATCTTCAAAAAGAGTCCTGGGTTTGATGACCTTGGAGTTTAACATCACTTTAGGGGTCTGATGCCTGCAGGCTTAAAAGGAGGCTGCCCTAGGCTGTAGAAAGCACCCTTCCACATATCCTTCCCCTCCTAACGCTTCCTGCCACCAGGCCTCTTCCCTTACTCTCTCTGCGGACACTCTAGACTCTCTCTTCACACTGGACCAAACGATGTCTTACATGTACACTTTGTTTTGAGAGTGAAGATTATTGCATACATCATTACAAAATTACGAATTTTCATGTAGTCTAAAGACAACGTGCATATTTTACAATAATCTCCATAAATGCACTGCTGTCAAGCCAATTCAGACTCACTGAGACCCTGTGTATCTGTACAGAAGAACCTCTGTGAAACTCCGAGGCTGTTCAACCTTTATGGGAAGAAGAATCCTCATCTTTCTCCAGAGTGGCTGGTGAATGCGAATCGCTTATCTTGTGGTTAGCAGCCTAATTTTTAATCCACTGCTTATCCCACAAAGTGAGTTCTACTTTGAGAAGGATATTACATATGCAACTATTAAATTTTCCCTAAACTCACTTCTCCATTTGATAATTTAATTGCACTCCACTGAATGGCTTGCATGCAATCATCAAATATAATGGTTGTCTTCTTTTTTGAATAGAACAATGATCCTTAAGCACAACATCATCTGAGTTCAAGTTTAACTACAATGGTGACCAAAAGGGCTTGATATGTGTGCCAGAAGAGAGCCAGAATGGTGGAGGGGTTAAGAGCCCTTGCATGTGTTCAAATTCTGGTTTGTGAAGTTAACCATTAATATTTTCATCTATAGCAAAGGAGTACCAGTAACAATATCTATTAGCAAGAATTGTTACAGGAAATAGTTAAATCAATTCAAGTAAACCATTGGAAACAATACATGACATAATAAAAGTGTCAGCACCCAAACCAAAGTCACTGCCACTCTAGCTGACTCCTTCTTCTCCATAGCCTGTCAGACAAGGCTTGCCGAGCATGGCAGTCTTCAGAGGGGGAGAGACCCCGACCCTTCTCCCTCAGAGCAGCAAGTGGTTCCAAATTGCTGACCTGTGGTAAGCAGCCAACTCTGTAACCACTGTACCATTAGGGCTCTGATAATACTCATAGGTAATATGTATTGAGCATTTGTTAAAGGACTATTTGTATTAGGGCATTAGAATAAATTATTGTGGTTGTTAGTTGACATCTAACCAGGTCCTACCTATAAGTACCCTCGAACCACAGAACAAAACACTGCCCTGTCCTCCATGCTCACAACAGTTCCTGTGCTTGAGCCCATTGTTGCCGTCACGGTGTCAATCCATCTCCGTGAAGTCCTTCCATATTTTTTCCATCTCCTCTGCTTTACCAAGCAAGATGGCGTTTAGGGGAACTGGTCTAGCCTGAGAACACGTCCAAAGTACATACAATGAAATCTTGCCATTCTTACCAAAGAGCACGCTGACCTTACATCTTCCAAGACAGATTTGTTTGTCCTTTTAGCAGTCCAGGGTTCTTTCAATATTCTTCTCCAGCACCACAATTCCAGTGAATTGATTTTTAAAATCTCTTATTCAATGTCCAACTTTCATGTGAAAATGAGGCAATTGATACAAACAAAAAAAGGGGGGGGGAGGAAATGAAAATGAGGCAATTGGAAATAGCATGGCTTGAATCAGGTACACCTTAGTCCTCAAATTAACATTTTTGCTTTAAACTACTATAAAGGAGTCTTGTGCAGCACATTTACCCAATGCAATGCATCTTTTGATTTGTTGACTGCTATTTTTATGAACATTGATTGTGGATACAACCAAGAGAAAATTGTTGACATCTTCACGCTTTTCTCTATTTACCTTGTTATCTATTGATCTAGTTCTGAGGATTTTGATCTTCTTGACATTGAACTATAATCCACAATGTCCTCCTTTACCTCATCAGCAAGGGCTTCAAATAAATTTCACTTTGTCATGCAATATTCTGTCATTTTCATGGCCCAGGTTGTTAATAATCCTTTCTCCAATCCTGGTGACACATTCTTCTTGAAATTATACAGTTTTTCTGATTATTTGCTTAGCATGTAGATTGAATTAGTATGATGAGATGATATAACCCTGACACACACTGCCTGATTTTAAACCACTTAATATTCCCTTGTTCTGTTCATATAACTGCTGTTTGATCCATTGTGTTAGTCCAGGTAGACTAGAGAAACAAATTCATAGACACTCACATGTGTGTAACAGAGAACTTTATATCACAGAGGATTGCATATTAAGAAAACATCCCACATCAAGTCCATAAGTCCAATATTAGCCCCGATGTCCAATGCCAGTCTGGAAATCTTTCTCCAGACTCACACAACATATCCAATGATGCCCAGTGCAGGAATATCACAGGCCAGTGGGTGGAAAGTCTTGTGGATCCAGCGGCAGTGGAAGATTCTCAGCACTGGAAGGGTCTCCATGTGGTTCCTCCAGCTCCAGGACTCTAGCTCCATCAGCGTAGCTCCATGTGTTTTGTCATCAGGCAAACGAAGCAAGGAGTGAGAGAGTATCTGCCCTCCAGTGAGCCATTTATTTCTGTGGAACCTCCAAATGAGGTCAGCAAGCAGCAATGTATGAATACAGTGTATTCTTTCTATCCTGATGGATGCTTCCTGCCTCATTCAATATTTTTTTCCAGAGAGTCTTTCAATATTGCAATTTGAGGCTAGATTTTTTTCTTGAGTTATTTCTGATTAATATTTTCTGACCATGTTATTTCCTTTTGTTTTTGTAACCCTAGGACTGTGTACATTACCTTATCACATTTTTGTCTTCTTGAACTGCCCTTTGAAATTTTCTGTTCAGCTTTTTGACTTCATCATTTCTTCAATTTGCCTTAGCTACTCTGTGATTAAGAACAAGTTTCAGAGACTCTTCTGACATCCACATTGATCATTTCTGTCTTTATAATCACCTTTCGCTTTCTCCTTGAATGGCGTTTTTGGTGTTTCCTACATTCCATCAGATCTTCTGTCAGTGTTCAACACATTAAATCTGTTCTTGGATTTCATATGGAATAGACTCAAAATTGTAATTTGTCTCCACACCATGATCTGTGAATTCCCTTTGTTTTCCATGCTTTTTATTCGAACTTGTGTCTTTTATTTAAGCTAAGTGGTCTCATGTTCATAGTCTCTCTTATCCACAGTATTCATTTTAATCTGTCTTTTCTTTGTCCTACTTAAGATTTAATAAAAGGGTATCTATAAAATATATTCACCTGAGGGGTCTTTAAACATACACCTGAACATGACTCTTTGATCATATTCAATTTCTAAAGTTGTTAATAATGTGAGACAACAGAACCTTGCTTGCTGAAAGTGAGGTGAACTTGAAGCACTTGCTGATGGAGATCAAGGAGTACAGCTTCAGTGTGGATTACAGTTCAATGTGAATGTGAAAGAAAAAAAAAAAGCAAAGTCCTCACAACTGGACCAATAGGTAAAATCATAAAATACAGAGAAAAGATTGAAGTTGTCAAAAATGTCATTCTGTTTGGATCCACTATCAATGCTATAGAAGCAGCATCAAGAGACCAAAAGACACATTACATTGAGTAAGTTTGTAAATTATAATTAAGCTCTATTGAAAGAATTGTAAATATTTTCCTTATTATAATTCCAAACAAATCAAATTCTCTGATATCCTATCTCATGTAGAAAAATGTAGGAAGTGTTGACTTTCTTCGTACACTCCTTATATTATTGCCAGTGACTGAGCTGGGTTTCAACTGTTGCAGCGCAGCAAAGGCAAGCTCTAATCTCACATACAATATTTTATTGCAAACATTTATTTACATGATCATATTTTGCATAGAAATAATATATGCCTTTTAGAAGTGAACTTCATTTTTATCGTAACTCTATTTTTACTCAGACCTGTGTTTCTTTTCACTTCATTTTTTCTTGAACCTTTTTAAAAAAAGAGTTATATTGACATACTTGTATATTATACAATTAATTGTTCAGTCATACTAAGAAGATTTGTGTAGTCATCACCACAATCTCAATTTCATAAGATTTTCTTCTCATACTCATTTTTGTTAGCTCCTCATTTCCCCCACCCTTGCCTGCCATTCCCCCATTCAGGTACTGCCCTGATTAGGTTGTACCTTACTCAGATCCACCTGTTCTGGATTTGTTATGCAAAAAAAAAAATCATACGAAATGAAACACAGTCATACAAAGTCATACAAAGTCATGCAAAGAAAACCAACAAAACGCCGACCATAAATGACTACACAAAACATAGAAAACACCCAAAGAGAAAGCAGAACTATTAAAACAAACAATTTTAAAATAGGTTAAAAGGGACATAAAAAATAGGGCATTATATTTTACCCTAATTACATCTGCCATTAAAAAAACTTTACAATGCTCTCTGTCAGATAACAAGGCTAGACACATCCCTTCATTATCGTCAGAAGGGATTTACTAAAGATTTCACGGTTTTACAGCTGGGTAGTGCAAGGCCTCCTAGTTTGATCATCTTTGTGAAAATTTATTTTGTATCCTGGACCTCCTCCCTTTCCATATGAAGTTGGAAAATAGTTTTTTTTTTCAATTTCTTTGAAGAGTGAAGTTTGGTCTGGGATTGAAATTGTGTTGTATTTTCAGATTGCTTTGGGTAGCACTGACATTTTTTACAATATTAAGTCTTGTTATCCATGAATATGAAATATTCTTCCATTTGTGTAGGTCTCTTTGGGTTTCTTGTCATAATGTTCTGTCGTTATCTTGCATAGGCTTTTTATTTTTTGGGTTGTTTTTCCTAGGTGTTTTTCTTCTGTGTAGCTATTATAAATGGAATTATTTCTTTTTCAGAGCTCTCATGGCTAGTATATAGACATCTGATTGATGTCTGTTAGTTAATCTTGCATCCTGCTTTCCCAAATCCCTCAATTGTTTTCAACAGTATTTCTCTGGAGTCCTTGGGGTTCTTTCTATATAAAATCATATTGTCCTCAAATACCGAGAGCTTGCTTCACTTCTTCTCTGTCCAATTGTATTCCTTGGAGTTATTTTTACCATCAAATGGCTCTGGCTTCAATTTCCAGCATGATGTTGAATAGGAGTGATGACAAGGGGCACCATTTTCTAGTTCCTGTTTTCAGGGGAAAGTTTTCAATTTTTACCTACTATTTTTTAGAGCTTGTAAAATCGTTTTTGCTTTTAAAACACAATAGTATCTAGTTATACCTTAAAACAGTACTGAGTTAGCTGAAGACAATGCCTTCAATGTCACCTTAGCAGCAGAAACTGTTTATTAACGACTATCACTCTTTAAGTCCCATGATCTATGTAAAAACAAACACTAAAGAGAATAAATAAAGCTTACCCAGTTTGTAAGAAAGTGACCCATGACCAAAATGAATACCCAAATAAATACCAGATTTCTAACCAGAAACCTGAAACCAAAGTTTCACCAGGTGGTGTTGTTCATTCGAAGTAGACCAATTGTGCACAGCCATCCCAGAGCCAGAGGTTTCACCTCGAATTTGAGGCCTCTCCAACCTTGGTTAACATTTCTGGGTGCAGCATTTAAAGTTGTTCCATTTGCATTTTCTCACACTGTAGTTCATCCTCAGCATTTTTAGTACTGGCAGCATCATCGTTACCTGCGTTTTCAACAATGGCTTCATTTAATCCACTTGGCTCCTCTGTTTGACCTTCACTTCCATTAACCTCCTCAATTGGTACCTCAGGACTATCCGTTAGCAAGTCACTGCCTAGTGGCTGGCTCTGCCTCAGTAGCTTTGTCTGTCTGTCTTCTCTGCAACTGGCTGTTCCTCAGTAGCTTTGTCTGTCTGTCTTCTCTCCAAGGCCAGCTGTTTATTTCTCTCCATTCTTTGTGGCTCCTCTTCCGTTTAGCTTCTACTTGGCTCAGAAGCAACCCTCTCACTTTCAGATGAGTCCTAAAAGGATCTAAGTCGGTGGGAGATGCATCCTGGTCACTATTTTCCCCTCCTTCATCTTTATTGCTAATAAAAACTTCACGTACAATAGGGAGATCGAGTCGGATTCGTTGTAAACAGGTCTGAACTTCCATTTTATTCCCCAGGTATTCGACTCCGTCATCAAAATCCTCCAGTTGTAGGTTAGGGAATAGCCTATGTGCCAGTGTTCCGTGTGTCTGATTAGCTCCTTCAAGTCTTCAGCCTCATGACCTTGACCTTTGAGTTTTGTCTTATCAAACACATGCCTGAAGGTTGGAAGCCCTCTCTCAGAAATGAACCTCTGAGCATCCCGCTTGGGTGTCTTCCTCTGAACGATCTCTTTGGAGGCACAGGGACAGCTGCCTCTTCTCGCTAGCTCTTCATGGCGGCCTTCAGCAGCTCCCCACCTTCTCTCTGCTGCAGCCACAGACAGCAGCATGGTGGAGCACGCCCGCCTCTCCAGTTTTTAACTATTGAGAATAATATTGGCTGTTGGATATTTTCTACATGGCCTTTATTATGTTGAGGAATTTCCCCTCTATTCCAATTTTATTTAGTGTTCTTGTTAGAAATGGGTTCTGGATATTACCACACGTTTGATTGTTTGTTATCTGTCTCAGTTAATATGATGAAGCAGTTCTTATTCTTTGTTATTTTTTTGTTTTTTTGTAATGCTGTCTATTAGATTGTTTTCTGAATGCTGCTCCATCTTTGCATCCCTGGTATGAATCTCACTTTGTCATGATGAATTATTTTGCATTCTATTGGTCAGAATGTTGTTGAGAATTTTTGCATCTATTTTCATGAAGGACATTTATTGGTCTGTAGTTTTCTGTCTTTGTGGGATCTTTGCCTGTTTTTCAAAAAAGGGCTATTCTGGATTCATAGAATAAGTTTGGAAGTTTGATGTCCTTTCTATATTTTGGAATAGTCTGTGTGAAACTGGTGACAACTCTTCCCTGAATATTTGGTTGTATTTCCTGTGGAGCCACCTGGTCCTGGGCATTTCTCAGTTGGTTTGTCTCCTGGAAGATAAGTTAATAGCGTGGTGGTTGCTTTGGAGCCTGCTTATTCATCTAGCCAAGTGGAAATCCTATACTCTTTATTTATAGAATGCTGATACAAGATTTATCCTCACTGTCTGTATAACCATAACACCTTGAAATTATGTGCAAATTATTATAATTATTTTGACAACTGAAAAATTATTTGATATATTATCATATGTGCTTCACACTAAAAGCCTATTTCACCCCTCTGTGTCAATTTATCATACTAAGGTGCTGTGTGCACCGTTATTATGTTGGAAGCTTTGCCACCGGTATTTCCAATGTCAGCAGGTTCACTCATAGTAAATAGATGTAAGTGGAGCTTCCACACAAAATAGATATCAGAAGGAAAGAGCAGAGCATTTCTGAAATATTTTAACAATGGAAACTCTTGGAATAGCAGTGCGACAGTGTTCGATACAGATGTAGCTCTCAGGTTACAAGCCACTCAAAATATGACGGAGGAAAAATTGCTTCCTGAAAGCAGAGTGGACATTAGTGACCTGGTTAAAGTGAGCCTCGGGAGGTCTTTGTTGGCATGTGTGACAAATGTGAACAGTTACGGACATTCATTAACAGTCAGAATGTGGAATGTTTGAAGCTATCAAAAAATGAGATCAAATAATAAACACAGAGAGACATTAAAAACTGAGTTGAAATGAGGTGATATTAACTATTTTAATAGGATAATTATATTATTAACTATGCTTGAAATTACAAATTGAAGAAAACGACATAGCACTTATTGTTAAAAAATAATTTTCAAGATTCATCTTGAAGGACAATGCTGTCAGTAAGAAGATAATATCCTTAAGTCTACATAGAAGAACCATATGACTTTCTGATTTAGAATGACCAATACTAAGCCTAGGATATCAGTCACAAAGATAATCAGTACACCTATTATTGAGATTTAGGCACTAGCCACTACTGAGAGTGGTTAGGAAATTGAAAAATTCTACCAATTTTTTTTCAATCTGAAATTGATGAAACATGCAATACAGATGCACATATAAGTGTGAGTGATAGGAATGGAAAAGTTGGAAACAAAGAGGAAGAATAAACAGCTGGAAATATGATTTGGGTGATAGAAATGAAGTTGGAGATCATGTGACATAATTTTGTAATTCCTATGATTTCTTCATTGCAAATATCTTCTTCAACAGCATAAATAGCATGTGTACTCCTGGACCCAGAAAGATGAAATATACAGGAATTAAATTGAGTGCATCTGTGGAAATAGACAATGGAGAAGCTCAGTAGCAACCAAAATAAAGCTGTTCACTAAATGTAAAACATACCATCATAAAGATGACCCAATAGAATGCAAACATTATAAAAAATATCATTAACAAAAGTAAAATTTTGCTGCAGATAATTGTAAAAACAGTTGCCCCTGTACATAGAGAACTGTCATCAATTCAATCCACTTTAAGACAAGGAAGTGGAACCAGGGACATCATGACTAAGGTCAGAAAGATCTTGGTTGAAAGCAGAGAATATTAGAAACCAAAAGAATGAACAAACAAAAAACTCACAAACAAAAAATTCACTGCCATTGAGCTGATGCCTAGTCACAGCGACCCTATATGGCAGAGTAGCTACTCCAGTGAATTTTCGAGACTGTAGTTGTTTACAGGCATAGACAGGGCCATAGTTTTAAAAAACTCAAATCACTGGGAATGAGGCGGAGTGCGGAGTGGAGACCCAAAGCGCATCTGTAGACAATTGGACATCCCCTTACAGAAGGGTCACAAGGAAGAGACAAGCCAGTCAGGTTGTAGTATAACACTAATGAAACATAAGAACCCCCAATAAAATGATTTTTAAAAGAATAAAAGAGCTAATTTTAGATAAATTGGTAAATTTGGTATGAACAAAAAGAAAGAAACATACAACTCTCCTCTAGTTCTTTAATGCTTCCTCCCCCAACCAACCCCCCCCCCTCCCCACTATCCTTATCTTAATTCCACCTTACAAATCAGGCTAAACCAGAACATGTGCACTGGTACAGACAAAAGCTGGCAACACAGGGAATCCAGGACAGATAAACCCCTCAGGACCAATAATGAGAGTTGTGATACCAGGAGGGGAAGGGGAAGGCGTGGGGAGAAAAGAGGAATAGATCACAATGATATACATACAACCCCCTCCCTAGGGGATAGACAATAGAAAATTAGGTGAAGGGAGACATCAGACAGTGTGAGACATGAAAAAAAATAATTTCTAAATTATCATGGGTTTGGGATGGAGGGGGGAAAATGAGGAGATGACACCAAGGACTCAAGTAGAAAGAAAATGTTTTGAGACCGATGATGGCAACAAATGTACAAAAGTGCTTGGATAATGGATGGATGGATGGATTGTGATAAGAGTTGTGTGAGCCTCCAATAAAAAGACTTTTTAAAAAAAGAAAGTGCCGGATTTCTCTCGCACAGCTACTGGTGGCTTTGAACTATGGACCTTTCAGATTGCCATAACTACTGCGTCACCAGGACTTCAGAGAACATCAAAAGATGTTTAATTGTGTCTTACTGAATACTCAGAGGCATTTAACTGAATGAATCATAGCAAACTATGGATAACATTTGCAATCAACGTGTATTCCAGAGGACTTAATTGTGCTCCTGGGGACCCTTTTACATAAACCAAGAGGCCATCCTTCAAACAGAACAAAGGGATCTTGAATGGTTTAAAGTCAGAAAAGATGTGCATCAGGGTCATATTTTTTCACCATATTTTTCCAATTTGTATGCTGAGCATATAATTTGACAAGCTGGACTATATGAAGAACTTGGAATTGCGATTGGAGGAAGGCTCATTAGCAACTAATGCTATGCAGATGACACATTTTTACATGCTGAAAGTGAAGAGGGATTGAAGCACTTAATGATAAAAATCAAAGGCTATAGTCTTCAGTAGGAATTACATTCCAGTGTAAAAAAAAAAAAAGCTCACAAATTCTCAGATCAAACCCACTGCCGATGAGTCATCTGACCCCTCTCAACCCTGTAGGATGAGAACAGCTCTTGTGGTTTAGTCTGATCTTTCTCCCTAAAAGTGGTTGATGGGTTTGAGCTGCTGACTGGAAGTTATCAGGCCAACGCGTAACGCACTATGCCACCAGGAATATCTCATGAAGTATTTTCTTACTGAAGGCCTGCCTCCTGGTCTTTGTATAGGTTCTACATGAACATAGCGAATTGTTCTGGAATTCTCATTCTTCTCAATGTTATCCACCTTTTGTCATAATTCGCAAAGTTGAATGTTTTTGCACAGTAAATAAAGCCCAATTAAACATTTGTCTGGTATTCCCCTTTTTTAGTCAAGATTCATCTAATATCAGAAATAATAGCCTTCATTCAATTTTCTTTTCCAAATTCATCTTGACGTCCTGGAAGCGTCTCTGTCCTTGAACTGCTACAATGATTTAAAACTATTTTCAGAAAAATTTTACTTACAAGAAATATTAATGAACGTTTTTATGAAATTTCCAGTTAGGTCACATATCTTTTCAAATATGGATCTATACTAGTCAGATAACTCTCTTCCAATTTTCTTGGATGGACAAGTTAAGTGTCTGCCATGCTGCATCAGTTGGTTGCAACATTTCAGTTGGCAGCGTGTCATTCCCTCGAGCCTTTCCACCAATTCTTCTAGCGCGGCATGGACTAGTTCCTTCATTCTTGATCCTGTCTGTGCTGCCTTCTTGAAATGGTTGGATGGTGAACGATTATTTTTAGTACAGTGATTTCGTGTCTTCATTTCACCGTCTCTTGATACTTTCTATAAAATTCAGTATATTGCCTCCAATACTGCAAATCTAGCCTTAATTTATTTGTTGCCTTTTTGCTTACTTCTTTCAGCTTAAGAACTGCTGAGGATACTCTTCCATTTTGGTTTTCCAACTCCAAATGTTTTCACATTTCACTATAGTGTTCTATCTTCTTCAATTGCTCTTTGAAATTTTCTGTTCAAGTATTTCTCTTCGTCAGTTCTTCTGTTAACCTTAGCTACTTTATATTTAAGAGAGAGTTCTTCTGTTAACCTAAGATACTTTATATTTAAGAGAAAGTTTTAGCATCTCTTTTTATATTCGTGTTTTGTTTTGTTTGGTTACTGACCTATTGCTCTTTACATGTAGTATGTTTTTGATGTCATCTCACAACTCCATGGCCTTTGGTCATTAGTGTCCAGAGCCTCGGGAGCCCTGGTGTCACAGTGGTTATGTATTGAGCTATGATTTTCAAGGTCAGCAGTTCCAAACCAACAGCTGTTCCATGGAAGAAAGCTGGGGCTTTTTACTCCTGCTGCAGTCTCAGACTCACAAGGAGCAGTTCCATCCTGTACAGTCATATTTCTCTGCATCAGCATCAACTCCATCACTGTGAGTTGGGTTTGGGTTTGGGCCTTGCACCAAACGTATTCTTGTGAGGGTCTCTTGATTAAGGCGGGATATACTCAAGGTCATAATTTGGTTCTGGTGAACTTGTTTCATTTTGCTCAGCTTCAATCCTAATGTACACATGAACAGTTGATGGCCTGTTACATACACAGTGCCTAGCCTTGTGTTGGTTGGTGATATTGAACTTCTCCAGTCTCTCTGGTGAAGTGAAACCACTTATGTTTTTCTATCTATCAGCCTTGTAATTCCCACTAAATGACTGAATAGGAGCATCCAAATAAGGTGAGAGAACGCTCTCAGAGATTTGTCAGTGTTCACATTTTTCTGGGTATAAAGTAAGCAATAGACTCCCATGAACACAAGAAGCAGCCATTGTCCAGCAGCCCCAGAGACCATGAAGAAAGACCACTAGACCTGATGCTAACGGAGACCAGGGGCCAGGGTCCCAGATGTCCTGGCCTGTGGAAAGAGTAAAGCTGAGTGCTTTCCAGCAGGAGCACTGGCTTTCAAAGTAGGGTGCTTTGGGGGCATTCATCAGCACTCCAGGGGCTTTGTAGCACTTGCCTCAGTTGAAAAGAACTCTAGAGGCCATGTTGCAGAGGGCCTGAGAACCAGAGAGAGAGATGCCTGAAGACAAAGCTGAAAAATAAAAACAAACTAACAAAAAACACTGCTATAAACAAAAGGAATTTATCCCTATAATGGCTTCTGTTCTTGACTGATGGTAACCAGCAAATGTCCCTAAAAAATACGCATAAGCATGCGTGTTGTCTGTGTTCTGTGTCACCATTGGAACAGATTATCAAAGAGAGCGAAGAAAGAGAGTGCAGTGGAAGGCTGACTGGTGGGAGAAGAGGGTAAGGAAGGTGGGAGAGTGGAGGCACATTTGGCTTTGTCTGTATGGCTTTGTCTTACAGGAATTGTCCTTGGGCAGACATGAAGCTGAATTCTCCTTTCCTTTTGTGTAGCTGGAGGAGTTCAAGTGTAGACCCATATTATTCCTTCAGTCTCTTTGCACACATGCAGTCAATTTGATTCCAGTGTTTTTCATCTGCTGAGGTCCATATGTATAGACATTGTTTATGTTGTTGAACACAGGGTGGTCTTGCAAAATTTTTATCATGTAATCTCCTGATCCATTTCTATCATCAAGCCCATGTTTTTCAAGTACAAATTCTCCCTTTTTGTTTCCAACTTTTGCATTTCAATCATCAGTAATCATCAATGCATATGGATTGCATGTTAGGTCAATTCCATACTGCAGTAGTTGGTACAGTTTTTTCAATATTACCTTCAGTGGTTGATGTATAAATTTAAGTAATAACTGATTTATCTGGTCTTCCTTATAGGCAATTTCCTATAAGTGATAGCCTTGTAATGAAAGATAGATTTTGAAATGTCCTTTTTGATAGTGAACAATACCTAATGAATGTGTCATTTCACTATAGAAGATCATATAACTGTCCAATTCAAAATAGCCAATGTCAGTTGATATCAGGTCCTCATGCCTAAGAGACTGATTTCATGCTTTCCAACTCATTTTTTACTGCTTACACTTTTTCTAGATTCAGATTGCATATGCAACCTACATTTTTATTATTAATTGTTATTTGCAGTGGTTTCTTCTCATTTGGAGCTATGTGCCACCAGCAGTGAAGGTCCCAAAGACTTTGCTCTATTCACATAATTAATGTCAACTCTACTTTGAGGGTACAGCAAGAACCAATGATGCTGAAGGAAGTTCAAACTGCACTGAATGAATCAGCCAAAAACAAAGCTCCAAGAATTGATATAATACCCATTGACCAATTTCCCAAAGCTGAAGATGCACTGGAAACACTCACTATGCCAGGACATTTGGAGGACAGCTACTTGGTCAGCTGACTGAAAAAAGATCCACATTTGTGCCATTCCAATGAAAGGTGACCCAGCTTAATGCTCAAACGATAGAACATTATCATTAATATTGCACGTAAGTAAAAGTTTGTTTAAGATTGCCCAATGAGGGTGCAGCAGTCCATTGGCAGGGAGGTGCCAGAGGTCAGGCTGGATTCAGAAGAGGACTTGGAACAAGGGACATCAATGACAATGTCAGACGGAGCTTAGCTCAAAGTAGAGAATACCAGAAAGGTGTGTACTTGTGTGTCATTCACTATGTGAGGGCATTTGACTGTGTGGACCATAATAAACTGTGGATAACCTTGAGAAGAATGGATATTCTGGGTCATTTCATTGTGCTCATTAAGAACTTGTATGTAGATCAAGAGGCAATTGTGTGCACAGAACAAGGGAATGCTACATGTTTTAAAATCAGGTAAGGTCCAGAGCATGTGCACTGGTACAGATAAGAGCTCTCAACACATGGAATCCAGGACAGACAAACCCCTCAGGAACAGTAATGGGAGTAGCAATACCATGAGTGTAGGGGGAAGGTGTGGGGAGAAAGAGGGAACCAATCACAGTGATCAATATATAATTAACCACTCATCCCCAGGTGGATGAACAACAGAAATGTGGGTGAAGGGAGACAGGGGTCAGTGTAAGATATGAAAATGATAATAATTTATAAATTATTAAGGGTTCATAAGGGTGATGGTGAGGAGGGGGAAATAAGCTGATAGCAAGGATCAAGTAGAAAGAAAATGTTTTGAAAAGGATGATGGAAACAGATGTACAAATATGTTTGATACAATTGATGTATGGATTGGTATAAGAGCTGTAAGAGCCCCCAATAAAGTGATTATTTAAAAAATCAGTTAATGTGTGCACCAGAGTTGTATCCTCTCATCATACTTGTTCAATCTGAATGCCAATAAAATCATCAGAGAAGCTGGATGATATAAAGAAGTGTGTGGCATCGGGATTGGAGGAAGGCTTATTAGAAACCTGCGGTCTGCAGATGGCGCAACCATGCTAACTGAAAGGCTGGAGGGATTGAAGCACTCACTGATGAAGATAAAATATTTCAGCCTTCACTCTGGATTACAACTCAAGACCAACATTCTCACAGCTGGACCAATAGGCAGCATGATGAGTCGAGAAAAGATTAAAGTTATTAAGGACTTTACCTACTTGGAATCAATAATCAATGCTCATGGAAGCCGCAGTCAAGAGATCAATAGATGTGTTGCCTTAGGTAAGTCTGCTGCAAAAGACGTCTTTAGAGTATTGAGACCACGGATGTTTATTTGAGGACTAAGCTGCACCTGAGCCAAGGCATGGTATTCTCCATTGCGTCAGAAGCATGTGAAAGTTGGACATTAAACAAGGAGGATGATAGAAGAATAGACACATTTGAATTGTGGTGCCAGAGAAGAATATCAAAAATAGCATGGTGTGCTAAAATAGCAGACAGATGTGCACTGGGAAAGTAAGGCCAGAGTGCTCTTTAGAGCCAAGGATGGCAACCCTTTGTGTGTGCTTTGGATATATTGTCAGGAGACAACAGACCAGTCAGGCCCTGGAGAAGGCCATCATGTTTGGTAAAGTGGAAGGGCACAAAAAAGAGGAAAGCCCTGGGTGAGGTGAATTGCCCAGTGTCTGCATCAGTGAGCTCAGACACAGAAACAGTGATAAGGCAGGCACCGGACTGTGCAGTGTTTCCTCTTATGGTGCACAGGGTCACTGTGGGTCTGAGCCAGCTCTGTGGCATCTAACAACCTAACAAGGATCAACTGCTGAGTTCTTAAAGTATTAATGATTTCTACCTGTTTCATCAGAAATTAAATATTCATTCTCGCTTTGATTGTAGCAGAAGTCTTATTGTTCTTATAGGGGATCTTTGAAAATTATGTCAATCTTCAGGCATGTTAGCCATGCTATGGCAGAATAGTGTGAATTTAATTTGGTGACACAAAATATTGAAACTGATATATTTTTTCATAACTTTTTTTCATGAATTTTGTGAAGACACCTTTAGCAATGTGCCAGCCTCCACTAAATAGTGGGTAGTGGCTTCTTATGAAACGCAGTGACCATAAATTCACCCATGTCCGCAACGAAGGTAAGAGTTCTAACACCGAATCATTGCTGCCCAACGTTTTGAGCTCTACTGCCCGATGACCAGTGAATAGAGGGTGACCGCTCCCTCTCAATGTGTAAACAGAGAGGACCCAGTTGAAGAGAACTGAAACCCACCCGGTAATGGCTCTGCTGCCTTCTGACAGCTGTGCTAGGTCTAGTTTGGGATATTTCTGGTGACAGAAAGGACCACAGCAACAGAGCGATTGGAGATCTAAGAAGTGACATTAATTCTGGCCTCTACAAAAGTAGGGATTGTGAATCAGGCACACTATGATGGTATGAAAAACACATTCCAATCTGGCTGCTTTGTTAACACATGGGGCATACACTAAAAAAAAAGGCCCACTGGACATAGACATAAGAACTTGGACGGCATTGGGCTTTTTATTGAAAATCATTTTATTGCTGCCTCTCCTAGATCTCGTTATAGCTCTTATTAAAATCCCTGCATATATCCATCTTGTCAAATACATCTGTACATATGTTACCATCATCTTTTTCAAAACATTTTCTTTCTACTTGAGCCCCTGGCATCAGCTCCTCATTTTCCCCCCTCCCTCCCCCAAGACCCCTTATAATTTTTAAATGATTCTTGTGTGTGTGTGTGTGTGTGCCTTTGTGTTTCTGAACAATATTGGCACTAGAGGTTGACAATGTATGGAGACAGCATTAAGAAAGGCATCTTTAGATGTTTCCACAAGTACCTTGGCAAGCAGATCCGATTTATTCTTTGTCTCAGGAGTTCTGCACAGGTTTTCCATCATCTCAAACAAATGAATAAAAGGTATATTTAAAATTTCAATTAAAATCCAGCCAATTATAACTTTTTCCAGATGCTGATACAACAAAGCTAGTCAGATCCAAGTCAGAGGCCAGGCATTTCACTGTTGGTAATAGGAACATAAGATGTTCCCAAGATCTGGGAAGGCATGTCACTGTTGGTAAGAGGAACATAAGATGTTCCCAAGATCTGGGAAGGCATGTCACTGTTGGTAATAGGAACATAAGGCCAAGAGTTAAGATGTTCCCAAGATCTGGGAAGAGGAGGGAGAGTGGGAGACACCAGAGAAGCACAGAGCATGAGGAGCCAGGCCAGTAACAGCGTTCCACAGGATGTAGCAAAGGTGATTCCAAGAGCTACAGGAACACAAAGTCCAGACTGTACTTCTGGCTTGGATGTCAGAAGGGGTTTAAGGAGATTAAGGATAAGAGGAAAGCATCAAACCGACAAAGATAAGACACACATTACCAAATGATTTGCTTGCTGCCTCTCCTCGATTCCTTTGGCCAGCTGTGAACAATGAGAATCTTGTTGTGGATGATATCCTAATGGCACCACATGATACTCTGACACTGCCTCAGCAGGTTACTTACCATGAAACATTTAAACCATGATATAGCATGGATTCAGACCCATAATCACTCTGAATTTAATTCCTCCCCCCTCCCTAAAATAACCATTTACTTTGTATATACAGATGGATACTTTATGTTCTGTCACATTCTTGGAAATATTGAGATTATATTTGACTGGATAGAAACTAGCTCCATATAAATCTGTTGTCACATATTAAAAAGTTTTAATATTATTTATTCAAATGCGAAGAGCTAAACGATAAAGTGGGAACATCATTGGAGTAGGAATTAAGGGACTGAGACTCCAATCCTGGCTTGGATGCAAATGTAAATTCAGTTTCCTCATGTATTGAAAAAAATGAACAATTTACTCATTGCCTAATAGATTGTTGATAATTGTTGATGTTAGATGCCCCAGAGGCAGTTCAACTCACAGCAACCTTACGTGTAAGAGAACCCGACCCTGCCCAGGGCTGCCCTGTGCTCACCGTTGTTCCTGTATTCCAGGTGATCTTTTCAGTCACTGTGTCAGTCCATCTCACTGAGACCTTTTTAAAATTCACTGATCTTCACTTTACCAAGATGATGTCCTTCTCCAGGGATGGCTGTCTTTTGGTAATATGGCCAAATAAATTTTCTGCATCCTCGTTTTTAAGGAGCTCTGCTTCTTCTCCTGGTAGTCCAAGGTAGATCCAGCATTCTTTGACAGCAATAATTCCAAGGAATTAACTCTTCTCTGCTCTTCCTTAATCTTCGCCCAGTTTTTACCAACCTATGCGATGAGCAAACATGTCATGGCCTGTGGCTTTATTCCTTAAAGTGGTATCTTCACTTTTTAACTCTTTAAAGAGATTTATTGCAATAAATTTGCCCAGTGCAGTGTGTCATAGATTTCTTGACCAGTACTCCTGTGGGTGATAATTATTAATCTAAATAAAATAAAGTCTTGACAGCTCATTTTTGTCTTATTTGAGGTATAATACATACTGTAGGCTATAGTGGCTGGATCTTCATTACTTAGTGCTCCAATCTTCTTAAGTTCCAGCGAGCAAGGGTATATTGCTGAGTCTCCCTTTCATCCTAAGGCTGCCTTCTTCTTGGGTGATTTCTTCAGCATGCAGAGAGAAAGAGTACAGTGTAAGGATGCAGCTCCCATCCACACCTCTCCTGATTTTATGACACAATGTCAAAGTTGGCGAAAACACCCAGAAAAAGCAAAATAAAAAACACATATAAGAAAATGCAACACAGTATTAACCACACCCTTAACCACTTAGCCAAAAACAGTAGTTTATGGAAATTATTAATTATATTACAGAAATATCAGACAAATTTTTGTTAGAATTTTCTTTGGTGGGGAGAAGAAAACTATTATTTTTGTTTTGTCACATTTAGGTATCTTCATATGTCACAAAAATTGTTGCAACTCTAGGGGCATTGCTACTCTTGAACTATGCTGTCAAGTACCACTGTAAAGAATCAATTTTTGTTAAGTCCAGTGAAAATATTGTGCCAATCTGCAATTGCCTTAGACCATCACTTTGTAAACATTTCACTTTTTATTTTTCTGGTAAGCATAAAAGGAGGCCTGTAGTTCTGTATCTTTGGATTTTAAGTAATAAGTTCCCTTAGATCAACTATTTTTTAAAGTTCTAGTTTTAATTAAACTGATGGGTAGTCCTATGTTGATTAACACATTGTGTGGGTGTGTTTGGTGTTAGCCAGGGTACATGTGTATATTTCTAGAATTCCTTAAGTAGAAGAACATAGCTCCTAGATGAGCCATGGCCCTTTGAATAGGAAGAGATCTTTAGGGGTTGCAAGTATGTGGAAACAACTGCTTTCAGGCAGTTCAAGATTATTACTGCATTACTAAGTCAACTGGACAAAACTGAATTTCTTTTAAAGTCTTCCTTTGAATTGAACATGATTCGTCATCTCTGACCAAGCTAAATTCATCTTCCAAGATCTCTACCTTTTGGGGTAAGCAAATCATTTAATAACCAATAAATATAGATATTTTGACGTATGTGCTATTTATCTGGAGAAAAAAGTGACATGCCTGTTTAGATCTTATCATTTACTGCGGTTCATGAATGTTGTCTGAGTCCTGTAAGTGAGGTAAACTCAGATGTAACAGGTAGGGATCATAATACTAAAGGTGATTTATTTGATTCTGAGTGTGCCTCTAACTCCATTAAAACCTTTTGCTTTCTTTGGGAAAATAATGGCTGTTTACCCTTTCTCTTTGAAAAATTGTAGGTACATTATACATCTCTTAATCATATTTCGGTCTCACCCTTCACACCACTCCTTAGTCTGTGGTTGTTTTTATGACATATATTAAGTCCTTTGTGTCCCCATCATAAATCTTTATAATCCAACATCATAAATAACTTTTTATGAAAATTTCGGAAGGTTAATCTTGCTATTTGAGGTAGTTAGTTTATTGTGCCAACCTGGCCAATAAACACATGTGTGATTAATTGAAGGGCAGAGACATAAAATCCTTGCCTTTCTTGTCTCTTGCTCTTTGATCATCAGACCAGTGTGCGGCTGCCTTGATTGTTCTGCAACTTGCCTCAATTTGCAAGCTACGCTACCTGTGGGACACCTAACCTGTGGACTGTGTCTCTGAAATTTGAGGTTCCTTCAAGACCTGCTTCACCACACAATTGGAATTTACATCTCTTGAGCTGGGGTCTGTCAGACCCTGTTATCTGGCTGACTGTGTGTGACTTGCCTTACTGTTTACTGCCTGTGCCGGGATAGCCTGAATCTCTCTACAGAGTACTACCTGGAAGCCCTCAAGACTTGAAGTGTCTCAAAACTCTCTCATGGGAGTGAGTTGCACTGAGCCATTTGTACTGCTTTATAATTTCGCTGTTTATTTCTTGTGCTATATATCTATATCTATATATATATATATATATATAATTATTAGCAATCTGGTTTTCTCTCTCTAAAGAACCCTGTGTAGCACACTACTAATTCCATTAATTATCTTTCCTCAAGTCATAATTCATGAATTACATGCAAGTCTAAGGTGAGAAAGATCTAGTACAAAAAGAAATTCAAAAACATAGCAGTTTAAAACAGTGATAAATGTTAATTTCACACAGTTTCTCTGTGAGCAGTTTAACTGGATGGTTCTAGTGCAGAGTCTCTCATGATGTTGAAATCAAGATGGCAGCTGGATCTCTGGTCATCTGTGAATATGATGGTCTAGACTCTAGACAGCAGTTCTCAACTCGTGGTTCATGTGACCCTTTCGCAGGGTTCACTCGATGAATAACAGTGGCAAAGTGACAGTTATAAGTAGCAATGAAAATAATTTTATGTGTCAGGGGTCACCACAACATGTGGCACTGTATTAAAGGGTTGCAGCATTAGGTAGGATGATCTTTAGACCATCCATTTCCAAGATAGTTATTCACCTGTCCAGCACATTGGCACTGGCTCAGCTCCTCCACACACTAACTTCTCCATAGGACTGCTTAAATGTTCTAATGACCAAGCAGTTGACTTGACCCAGATAAAGTGGAAACCACATATCCTACAGTTTAGCTTTGGAAACCACACACATCCATTTCTGCAATATTACAGTGATTTATTTCCCAGATCATCTCAATATAATTGGTATAAAAAACAAACTATGAATTATTGGAATCATTCGGGACCAGGATAATAAAGATCATTTCAAAACTCTAACCTCACTGCCATCGAATCAGTATGTAGCCAGCTCTGGTCAGCTCTGCAGGTGTGTGGGGGAGATTCAAGGTCACTTGCTGCTGGAAGCCAGCCTGGTATTGATCCGGCCATACATATGCCACCTGCACTTAGAGCCTTTTAAGGAGCTGGCTACCAAAGCCTTGCTAACTGCACTTGTTTGACATTTCCATAAGGAACAGATATCTGAAACAAATATCTCTGTGGTTTTGATTAGTGAAAATGAATACATGGCACAAAAGTAGATTTGTGGATACATTTTTGTCACTGTAGAAGGAAGAACATTTATGAAGACTTTTCTACATTACGGTGATTATGGCTACCTAGGGCACAAATAACAAGATAGACTCTTACTTGCTAGATCTGGGAAACTAGTGCCCGTTCCCAGAGTCTGCTTTTCTCAGACAGGTTGTGCACCACACCCAGACGCAAGTTTCATGCTGCAGAGTTGCTCAGAGTGCTGGTAACCTCATGTCTTTAGAGCAGAATTCTCCCACAGGGTTTTCATGACTACAGTCCACTAGAAGCAGAGTGTCAGACTTTTCTTTAGCATATCTGGGTGCATGCAAACCATCAACTTTTACGTCACTTGTTTTGTTGTTAGTTTTTGAAAGCAAACTATTATTTATCCCAAGAAGGTATTTAGAGAAGCTAAAAAAGAAATCTCAACATGCCATTAAAGCTTTTCAGTCTTCATTTCATAGATATTAGAAATTGCTGTATTATTTTTATGGATAAAGATAAAACTATGTACCTTAATACTAAAACTGTAACTCCTGACACATTGTTGAAACACATGTCAGTTGACTAAGAAAATAAATAGTACTATAGATGTTCAAACAATAATGCAGCTTAGATAAGGGACAATATCTCAAATTGTGTTCATGTAAGAAGGGAAGGAATGGGGATTAAAAACACTACAAGGTACATGAATGTTCAAAGTATATCATATGTTCTTTAACTTTTTGAAGCCAGGAGACGAAAACCACCAACATATCAGACATGGGCGTGATGTCATTTTTGTTATTTCTCCTTCCTGATTGACCATGTGCAGAAGACTAGTGCTAAGCCATCGGTTACCATCGTCAGACAGACTGTAGTTAGAACACTGAAAGTTTGCAGTCACTGGCCCAGGGGCCAGGGAGCCATCTTGAGGTGAGTCCCAGTGTGCTCCTTTGCCTGGCTAAACAAGTGCTACCTTCTGTCCCTCTGGGATGTCTGTGTCTTGGTAGTACACAGACCCACACTGGCAAAGGGCTCTCTTACTCTGGATCCCGCTTCTGGCTTGCTACCTTCTAACCTCCATTTGTGGGGAGACTTGAGCTGGCAGCTTATTGCCTGGCCTCATTACACGGTCTTCTGAGCCAACAGTGGCAATTTAGTGTGAATGAGGGAAATCCTCCAGATAGACATCCGCACCCCAGATCCGGATCCTGCTAGCCTCCCCAGGCGCATGAGTCATATTCTTAAAGGTTCATGCGTTCTAGAAGATGTTACAATGCTTCTCAATCGCTAGCACATGAAAACATTCACTATGGGGAGCAGTGGTGATTGCCATCCTGTTTACTGGAATGGTGCAGCTCCGGTGAAGGGAATTCAATCTTTATGGCTTTTGTAGTCTTTGCAGTTCCCACTCAGCAGGACTCTGACTGAGGGACTGGTCAAGTTTTCCATTGTACTGAGCATAAAAGGGAGCCACCTCAGAAGCGAAATCCGAGAAATCCGTGACCTCCAAGAAAGAAAAGCCGTCAGCAGAGCACGTGTGAGAGCTCTATGTCAAGCGGCACCGGAAACAAGAGGACCGGAAACAAGAGGACCGGAAACAAGAGCACGGAGACGACGGGACAGAGCATTGTAGGTGAGCCAAGAGCACGAGACAGATCCATGTTTGGGGTCCACAGAACAAGGTAAGCTTCGTGCCTTTCATTAAGAGGCTGGCATGCCTTTGAACATATAGCTGCCCGAAAGGGACTTTATCACACTTTCGCCAGCAGTGGAGAGACCAAGAGACCACGTGATTGAGAGGCCGGGGAAGAGAGAACAGAATTATCAGCATGGCCGAGAGGACAAAAGAACTCTATCCTTAATGTTTTCTGATTGTGGCTTGATAGAACCTCTTAATTACTCTAATAAAAGGCTGTAATGAATATTAGCTGTGAGTTTGGTGTAGCCATTCCAACCAATTCTCAAACCCAGGAGAGAAATAGAGTGCCTGGGGCAGGATAGCAGGTGTCAGAATAGGATACGGAAGGGTGCAGAGCTGCCTGACCTCTGTCAGTGTGGAGGCAGATTCTCCTTCTCCCGACTGAAGTTCAGGAAGGTCAGCTGAGGGTGCCCTGCCACTTCCCCAAAAGCCTTTTAAAAGGTTGGACATTTTGAACATCTAGAATCTCCTCCTCATTGGGAATGGCTTTGCATGAATATTACCAAAAGAAGTGATTTTGTACAGACTCATACCATATAATCAGGTAGAATAGTTGTTTATATTCCATGTGATATGATTCATGCTACAAAGTTGTCATTCCTTTTTTCCCCAGAGAGCTGATTAATCAGCACATCAATTCATGCATTTTATTTTCCATAAAAGAATATACATGCCCAAAAAGTACATACGATGATTGATGTTGTTAGGTACCATTGAGGTGATTTAGAAACATAGTGACCCCATGTGACAGAGTGAAATTGCATGCCAAGGTTGTCTAGGCTGAACTTTCCATAGAAGCAGTGAACAGAGTCCCAGGTTTCTTTTCCCATGAGTCATTTAGTAGATTTGAACCACCAATGTTTTGGTCAGCTATACTTAATCACTGTACCACCAAGATTCCTATATATGCTTTAATAGTGCATTTTTATAAAGTAATAGTGTTGGGTACTACACATGAATCAAGAAGAATCACAGAAGAATTGATGTACTTGGATGATGGTGTTGGAGAAGAAGTTGAAAGTACCATGGACTTTCATAAAAACGATCAACTCTCTCTTGGAGGAAGAATAGTCAGAATGCTCCTCAGAAGCTAGGAGGGTGAGACTCTGTCTCATGGAATTTGGATGTGTTATCAGGAGGGACCAGTGGCAACATACTTGTTTAAAGAGAGACAGAGAGAGAGGGGGGGGGGAGGGAGGGGGGGGGAGGGGAGAGGAGAGGAGACAATCCCTCAACAAGATGAAGTGGCACAATGACTGCAACAATGAGGTCAGGCATAACAGTAACTGCGGCCACAGTTCAGGAAGGACCTGGCCGTATTTTGCTGTTATACATAAGGTCACTACACTATGCGTCAGAACCCACCCGCGGCCCCAAACAATGACATACAGTGTCAGCGACCTGGATGGTGGCTATCTGTGGGAAAAGTAAGAACTAGAAAGGAGGGCCAAGGGGCTCTTCCTGAGTACTGGCAGGGACCTGCTTTTGTTTTATTATTTTTTAATAAGTCATTTTATTGGGGCTCATACAACTCTTATCACATTCCATACATACATCAATTGAGCAAAGCACCCTTGGGGGATGCAGCCATGATCTTTTGTTTTTGTCTGGAATCTTGTATAGTCAGTATGAAAATTTAATGATTTCGCTCATTACAGGAGTCCTTTTCTAAACATATCTTATATCTTAATTTTTTAATTACAGCATTGTCAAGGTAATGAAATACTTGTTGGCTTAAGCACTGTTGAAGAGTATCACTTAAATAGCTAGCATCCTGTTGATGCAAACGTGATATATTAGTTCATAGATCAGCAAAGTGTTTCTATGAACGGCTAGAGGGTAAATGTTGTAAACTTCTGAGCCATATAGTCACAGTTGCAATTACTCAACTTTGTCATTATAGCAAAGCCAGATGAAAACAACACATAATGAATGTTGTGACAGGCTTCCAGTAAAACTACATCTGCATAATCAGGGGAATGGGTCAATTTCACTGCAGGCCTTACTTAGCCATTCCTTGTGCTAATTGATATCTAATATTATTAGGCCTAGCCCAGTTAGGAACAATCTGGAAGCAACTTAATTCACCATTTTTAATTTAAAGTAAACAATAGTGGACATCCAGAGGTTACACAAAGACTTCCCCAGGTCATAGCTATCTGCAGACAAACTTCTGCCTTCCAAGAGAGGGGGTTCTTCAGGTCAATATGACTTGCATTCACACTTTTTAAAAGTCTGCATTTCCAGGTGGTAAATGTTTTATGCGTGTGACAAAAATGGGAAAATAGGTCACAAGTGGTTTTCCTGTTTGTATGACACTAGATAAAATGTCTACAACAAATTTTATATATTAAATGTAGTGTGGTAGTTAGATAATTTTATGTAAATTTGACAATGTACGAAAATCTAGGGGTAGACTCCAACCTGTCAATCAGATCAAAACCTGATGATGCCTTCTTGGGGATATGACCTTCTTATAATTGGAGGAAACTGGGAACACCGCCCCCCCCCCTTCTTCCTCATCTTCCTGCTTGCTAGGACTCTTGCCCCTGACCCTAGAGCTGCCGGAGACCTTCCATGTCTCTACTGACCTTGCACTCACACCACTCTGCACCTACCAGCCTGTGACCTTCCTCACTTCTGCACCATTGCAGTCTGAAGAGGGACTTGTGGACTAGTATCAGACTGATGGACTTGAGTTGGACTGGGCTGGGGCTCTTTCTTGGTTTATAATTACTTCTGGATATATAAAAACTTCTGGATATATATATATATATGACTGTCACTGATATTGTTTCTTTAATCAACCCAGTCTAACACACTTGGGCATTTTATTGCTTATGCACAACTTATGGGGGGAAAGGGTACTTTTAGAAATAAGAGCAAAGAAAATAAGTATAATTTCCGGGGAGTTTTTTTATAGTCCTCACTAGGCAAAATGTATTCATGCCCCCAATTATGAAGCAATTTTAGTAATTTTCAAAAGACCAAATGAAAATGGGTAGAACTCCTGAAGTCTAAACAGCTTAATAAACAAGAAATTTGTAGTTGCCTCAGGATCCTCCAAAGAGAGGAGCAACAAATATTTATTATAGTTGGAAAAGTTAAACTGTTTGAGATCATATAAGCCATCATGTTCCTAGGTGCCACCAAGTCCGCTCGGACGCACGGTGACCATGTGTGCAGGGAATGAAACACTGCCAGGTCTTGATCGCCCTCACAATTGTGGTCATGTCGCGGCTCATGGGTGCAGCCACTGTGTCAGTTCATCTTGTTGACAGTCTTCTTCTTTTTCACTAGCCCTCAATTTCACTAAGCAGTTTGTTCTTCTCCAGAGACTGGTCCTGCCTGCCTGATAACATGTCCCTGCGTGTGAGAGGCCATCTCGCATGAAACACTCACCTCTAAGGCTCCTTCTAGCTACACTTTTTCCGAGACAGATTTGTTTATTCTTCTGGCAGTGCACGCCACCTTTAATAATCAATATTTCAAGATTACCAAAGAAGTAAAATGCAAAAAGCATCATAAGTTGAAAGTCTGGCAGTTAGTGACACTGAAGAAAATGGATACTAGCAAAGATGAGTGCAGGATTAGACAGAGAGAAACATCTTCCCTTCAGAACCTCACGCAAAGTACAAGGATGCAAGTGCTCAGAGGCTAGGAGAGCTGAAATAAAAAAGGACTTCAGAAAAAGTAAAAACAGATGCTATAGTAAAGACGTTGAGTTCCAGCTACTGAGAACTATTCTTCAGCAAGTGTTGAGGGCGTCTTTGTGTTTTAAATAAATTACTGTAATGAATGCACCTTGCTTGCTCATTCAGCAATGGAACTCAGTGAATTAGATTAGCATCGCGGGCTGGAATACTCGTGTTTTAATGCCTGAACACTGTGGACTGCTCACGAGTTCCTCTGTGTTTGGTCTTTCATTCAGGGATTCAGTTTGTAAGCCTGAAAGCAATATGGGTCTTTATAGGAGTGAATTCCATGGGGTAGTATTGGGAATGAATTAGCCAGTGAGTAATTAGTATGCCTCTTGTTATCATCCTTGTTACTTCTACCAAATGACCTTCGTGTTCCTGATAAATCTGGAAAAGAAGGTGGAGGACGGTATTGACTGGATCCTAGGATTTAGCTGGGGGTGATTTTTAATAAGTTTAATTGTTAGTGTCATCCTGCTGGCTATAAAGTCCGTCATCTTCGAAACAGGAGTGGGACTTTTATGACCAGCCAAAGAGAGGAGATAAGAACAGAGTGTGTTTTGTGGTCCCTGAGATCTTTGTGCACTGGACCTCCTTCATCCAGTGACAGCTGTGACACCAGAGAAGTGGCAGAGAGCTGCATCAGCAGCAGAACCAGGGGCCAGATCATGATAGAGCAGTGGGCCTCCCAGCCCAAACAACAATGAACACAGGATGCTTTGGGGCATGAAGCAGGCTTGCTGAATGGGATGCCTCTGGGCACTTAATTGGGGGTGCTGGAGTTGCTAACCCACAGAAGTGGACCTGAGTGTCATCAGGCTGAGCAGTCCCAGGGAACCCTACAAGAGCTCTGTGACATTGCTCCAGCAGGGAAGAGGCCAGACCAAAAGGCCGAGGGCCAGAGAAAGCCTTCCCGTGGGCACAGCAGAAAAGAAACTGTCCTGACGAAACAACTGTATCCTGAGTATTTTTTATATGAATTATTCACAACTTGTTAAAACTTCCCCCAATGAACCTTCTTAAGTCGTGAGCATCACCTCAGAATTCTGTGTGACCATTCTGACGAATTTATCAAACCTAGCCACAGAATTAGAGTGCTGTGGGGGGGGGGGGGGACAGTTGGTGTTGGAATGGAATAGAATTGGAAGGTGGGTGGAGGCGTAGCTGACCTCTTCCCTGTAGCAATTTGCCTTGCGAGCCAGAGGAGTTCAGATGTGGCCTCCACAGCATTTTCTGGAAGCATGAATTGACCGTTACTGCATACTAAGCAATGCAAAGAAAAGCATGGTCCTCAGAAAAGGCAACATTGAATATTAGAATTGAGATCAGGATTATCCCTGGGACTTACCAGCCCTTAAAGAAAATATGTACTCATCTCTGTCTCTGATAGAAGAAATTAAATAACATATATAATGTTATATATTATTTATATATTATGTATATATATATTGTGCAGCCCATATGTTCATTATTATTTATGTGAGTAAATGGCTTAATGCACAGAAAAAGAGGTATTACAGAATTGAAGGACTATCGTAAAGGGCAAGGTAATGTTCATTTATTTGTATTGCATTTAAGGGCTCTGATTTTCCTCAGGGGAAACTTGAAATATTCAAATTCTAATCTGGTTTATAAATTGGGTTGAAGAATTAAATAAACAGTGTCTTTTAGTCATGACCGTTGTTCAAACTCTTTCATTTCTATACTGGCCTCTCCCAATCTGGAGGTAGGAGCAGCGGGGGAGGGGGGGCAGAGGGGGATTGTGACCCTGTGTTTGGAGCGCAGAGCTTGAGGGCCTATGAAGCATCACCCAGGTCCTAGAGAGCTCCGGCTTCCGTGTTTGATCAAGCTGATCCTGCAAGCGGACTGCGCTTGGTCTGCAGATGGTGTTTGCACCATCTTTGATCTGGGATCTACTTTTCCTCAGCTCCACAGCCCCTCACTCTGAACTTAGTCTCCTTATGACTCCTGCAGAATCTCTGCCAAGTTCCGCAGTGGCCTGGCTGGCACAGCGCTTGAGGCATGGGGTCATCTTGCTAGCATGCTCCCTGGCTTTCACAGTCATGCTCAAGGGTTACAAGCACTTTGAACAAATGAGGCTCAGGGAGCACAGTGCAAAACAACATTAGGCTCTTCCCACACAGCCCCTGCAAGCTAGCTTCTCCCAGTAGAGCTGGTTTTTCTGCCCTGATAAAATCTTGGGCAAGTCTCATGAATCACAGCTCACACTCAGGTAATAAAAAGTCCTCCAGTCATTTGTAGAAAGCTTGAAAACCTCAGTTCAGTAAATAGGATATCCAAGGAGAGTTAAAAAATTATATACATATATCCCCAATTCATTGAATGTTGCGTGTTCTTTCTTCCTGCAGTCAGAGTGGAAAGCAAGCAAGAGTTGATTGCTTTCTCCTTGTTTTCCTCTCTCCGGAGGTAGTTTCATCTCTCCTTTCTTCCTCCCCCTCACTTGGATGCAGGAGTGAGGGGGGAGGGGCAGGAAGGGTGGGACAAGACTTATTTCCCTGGCAAAGATGCTATCTGGCATGGCTTTCCTCTGGCCATAGCAGATATTATTAACACCTCTTGTTTCTTTGGTTCTTTTGCTTGCTCCTCTCAATTCGGCCCCTCAACTTGGACAGAGCCCTGGCTTCCATCAGATGCTTCCTCCTGGGCTTCTGTATCCGTGAACTTGCCTTGAGTTTCCTCTCCTGCAGATGTCTTGCCCTCTAGTAGAAGCCCTCCTGAGCATCACTTATTTCACACATAGCCCTGGGCTGACCTTTCTACTGTCCCTTCCACAGCTGGTTTTCTAGAATCACGTGTCTTTGATCATCTCTCAATGGGAATGGCCTTCAACCTTGTATTTGCTGGCCAGTGCAGTCAGTTACATTGTGTTTCTTAGAAATGAACCACAAGTTTACAATCACCCCTGAACTCCTGGAGAAAATCTTAAATTTATATTGTCATTGTATAATAAGTATAATAATAAAATAATAATTCTGATTTTTTAAAAGTACTCAGAGCTAAACTAGGGTCTATTCCTCATAACAATCCATTAAGCGATCAGTTAATAGAGAAGCTGAATTTGGGGTGGGGTGGGGACCTTGACTTTGCTGATTTAAGTAAGTTAGCAGGTCATGGCTTTCCATTTGGAAGCACGCATCTTGACGTATAATGGTGTATTGGTGTGTCTGACCCAACAAACTGTCAAGGCTCTGAGTATAGGAACTTCATCTCTTTTGTTCACCACTATTTTTAATGAAGAGTACATGCATTCTCAATAGGAATAGCATTGCCCTCAAGGGAACAAGAATACCTTAGGTAGGATGGTTTGTGTCCCTGCAAAGGTGAAATATGATGTGTGACTCATGAGAAGGTACACTACACTGTAAAAGAACTACATGATTTTTCTAATTTCTACATATAGAAATATGGGACTGTGTGTGAAAATGCATATTTTGGGTTTGGAATAAAGCAAGAACAATAGGGTTGAATCACGCTGACTCACTCATGTGAGCCCACTAAGAGAAGGTGGAATTCAGCACTGAAGCTCAAGGGATTGCAACAGGGTCCAACTGTTTGGTTGGTTTGTTGACTGGGACATGGATCGGAAAATGGTATACACTAACTAAAGTTGAAATCCTAGAACTGCCTTTTTATACTGTAGAGGAAGATAGTCAATGCTTAGAGTGATTTATTGTATAGAGCCTAATGCTGTGCAAGTCCTGGGAGACTATCCCTCTTTTACTGCAGCTATAAGGAATACATGTGTGAGGGAAGCCCCGTCATTCTGGTAGAGCATTGTGTTCTTTTCTGTAGGCCATTGTGGTAGTTATGTAATCATTTGTCAATTAGAGAGGATTGGGAGTGAAGGGGTGGAGTCTAGCCTGTCAACCAATGAGGCCTCTGTGTGGGCATGACCTTCTCCTGAATTTCTGGGAACTCCTGGATTCCTCCTTGGAGGCAAGAGACACTTCTCTTTCTCTCTCTGCTCACTCTCTGCAATGCATTGCAGCTGACAAGACACGGAACTAGGCTAATGCCCTGAGCTGGAGAAGCCATGTGGAGACCCCTGCCAGTGCTGAGATGCTTCCAATGCCACTGAATCCACAAGACTTCCTACCCACTGGCCTGTGATCTTCCTGCATTTGGTGTCATTGCATGTGTTTCCTGAGTCTGAGGAATTTATACATTGATGTTGGACATATGGGCTAATATCAGACATATGGACTTGATCTGGACTGGGGTGGGATGTTTTCTCCATATTCAACTGCTCTTGTCTATAAAGTTCTTTCTTATACACATACAAGTGTCCATGATTTTGTTTCTCTACTCAGACCAACACAGCCACACAGTGCAGTGGCCACACAGTGCAGTGGGAACCAGGGGTACTGGATTTAGAAACCTCAACAATCTGGAAATAAGTGAACACTGGCTTGGAAGAGCCACCTGGTAATATTTAATCACCAACAACAATGTATGCTTGGTTATTATAATGGACAATAGAGTCAAAGTGGTAATCCAAATAGCCTGACCTTAAGATAGCTTTGTCGGTGACTAATTGAACATGGCAGTTTTAGAAGTGAAATAGATGGGGAGATTATTTAATGTTTTTTGACCTACAGAAAGAGAAGCGTCTTCAGTCAAGGAAATATAAATCTATTTTAAATCACCAAAGCATGATCCCTTGATCAATTACAAGACTTTGGCCAGATGATAAATCCACAACCATGTGAATGAATGGGTGAATGAGTTCCTTAAAGACTGACCCCACTGCATGGTCAAAAGTGTTATAGTAATAACTTTCCTCCAGCTTTCTCAAAGTGGACTACCAAATTCCACTTATGCAATCAGGGAAAGTATTACCCCACTTTTGAAGGTATTATTTGATGCTGACTTTGTACTGAAACTCAACTTTAAAACTCCAAACATCACTGATCATAGGTGCTAATAGAAGGCAGGTGATCAATCAACTTTTGGCTCAGTTCCACCACTCAGTATATCCCTGAACTCATTTTGAGGTATTTTTCTTAGTTTTAGAAGACATAATTGGATAGATCTATTTATGAACTAGCAGAATTCACATATTAGTTGCCTTTATATGGTTACTGACACTATTCATGTTTACAGGCGCAGATTGCTTCATCTTCCATGATACAACTCATGGGTTTGAACCACAGACTTCCAGGTTAGCAGCCCAATGCCTAACCCACAGCGCCATAGGGGCTTTTCTATTAAGGTGTGAAAGACCATGTAAAACTAACTAGCATATCTTCTGCCTAGAAAAATGGCAAACCAACAGCGAGTCCACATTTTTATAAGAAACTAGTGCTACGAGCAAGGACTTAAAAGGAAGCAGGGTAGTGTTTTTCAGCACATATCTATTCGCCTTACACAGTGGATCTGCATAGCAAATCTTGGAGAGTGAGAGATTTTTGCCATAAACTTAGCAGATGGTGACTCAATACTCCAAGACAAGCTGCCGTTCCAGATGGTGTTTCATTGTTTAAGCACATTAATTTGCTGGTGCCAGGGACAAAGCGATTGCCCTGGATGATGCCTTTCTGTTGATTCCAATTAGTAAAGGCCACCGGAAGCAATTTCCTTTCCATGGCATCTTAATGTTCCTACCTCAGGAGTATATCAACCCTCTAGCTTAATATCATAATAGAGTCTGCAGGACCTTAACCTTTTTCTTTCCACAGAACATCACACTGGCCCATTATATTAATGACCTTAATGATATTGTTTTGCTGTTCCTACTGGTAAGAACTAGCAGCTACTCTATATTTGTTTTAAGATATTTGCATATCAAAGTTTGGTAAGGAATCCCACCAAAAATTCAGAGATATTCACTTCAGTTAAATTTCTATTTTTCCAATAATGAAGGACAAGTTGCTCCATCTGAACACCCGCCCTACCATGAAGGCAGTAAAATCTCCAATGAATTTCTTTGCATTTTGGAGGCAATACACTTCTCGTTTGTTTGTGCTGCTCACTTGCCAAGTGACACAAAAAAACAATAAGTTTTGTCCAAGGATCAGAATCAGATTCTGCAGCATATCCAGGTGTTGTGCAAGCTGCTCTACCAGTTGGCATCTGATTCAGTAAATCCAATGATGTCTGAAATGTCAGTGATAGAGATGCTTGGCTCCTCTTGATGAATCACCTGAAAGACTATTAGGATTTGGGAGCAAAGCCATACTATACTCTGGAATTGCTCTCATTTTGAGTAATGGCTTTTTGTTTTCTCTTTGACCTTGTTGTTGTTAGCTTCTCAAGTGCCATTAGGTTGGTTCTGACTCATAGAAACCCTACATATAGCAAAACAAAATATTGTCTGGTCCAGGACCATCTTCACAATAATTCTTATGCTTGAGCCCAGTGTTGCAGCCACTGTGTCAATCCTTCTTGTTGTCCTTGGGCTCAGTAGAGATCAAATGCTTAACCATAGGTCACAAAGTTATGATGAAGCTCAATTGGGGGGTTTTCTGATGCACAAAGCCATAAAGTTGGGTCAGTGCAGAACTGCTCTGTCATCGATAGGAATTTATTTGTAGAAGATCAGATTTGATCACGTCCCAAAGCTACAAATAAGTTATACAAGGAAGTGTCCATGATCCCCACTCCTTCTATACTATCTTCTATTTCCCAGGACCCACATATAGCTTCATGGGAGTTCCCTAAAGGCTTTTGCCTAAATGACTGCAGAACAAACAACACACACACACACACACACACACAGCCTTGATTTGCAAATGGTTCTGGGTGATATGCAGGCATCATTTGAAGCTAGACAGCAGCAGCACTATAGCCCAGTTCTTGGCATCCTTAAAGGGTAGTGATAAAGGTAAACCATCCCACTGGGCAAAACTTTAAGAAATTCACCTGATGTTTAGCTTTCTTGGGTGGATAAATATTCAGATATGTGATTGGAATATCTTTACCTTGTGATGGACCCAAAAGTGTGGCTGAGTAGTCCAAGAATTGGAAAGAACATGATTGTGAAATTGGCAACAAGGTTGTCTAGGGAAAGTAGCTCTCTCTAAATGGCCTAAAGACATGAAGACATTCTAATGTGAATTTTCACCAAAAGATAACCCTAATAGAAGTTTATTTTTATACATTTATTTTTATAATCAATTGGATAGGTGGACAGGTTCTCCCATTCTATGAATATCAGTCACCCTCATTTTCCCACAACTCATGTAATTTAATATATATGTGTGTTTGTGTGTGAGTATAACAAATACATATTTGTTTTCTTCCAGCTCTTCTTCTTTTACCATAAAGATGCACTAATTTTACCTAGTACTATTTATGTAGTGGCAGATTTATATGATGGGACTTAAGTTACATGATGTCAAATAGAGAAGTATTTATCAGGCTAGAACTTTGTACTCTCCTCTGGGTGGAGAGGATACTGTGTATGTTTAATTTCTTGCCGAATTGTTGTATCATGATGGTGAAAATTAATTACTTTTTAATTGCCTCTATTTGGAGATTTTAAAAGGTTGAAGAGATGTGTATGAGTGCCACATTGAAGGGGTAGATGAAGACTGTTAAGTTTCTATGTTGACTTGGTCAGGCTATCATAGCCAATAATTTAGTCAGACACTAGTCTAAGTATTGCTGTGCAGGTAGTTTTTTGACATGATTGACATTTACAATTACTTGCCTCTCTAAGGCAGTGGTTCTCAACCTTCCCAATGCCGTGACTCTTTCATACAGTTCCTCATGTTATGGTGACCCCCACCATAAAATTATTTTCTTTACTACTTCATCACTGTAATTTTGCTACTGTTATGAATTGGGTAACCCCTGTGAAAGGGTTGTTTGACCCCCAAAGGGGTTGCGACCCACAGGTTGAGAAGTGCTGATCTAAAGAGTCTATCCTTGATCATGTGACTGGACCTCATCCAATAAGTCAGATGCCATAAAAGTTAACTGAAGTATCTAAGGGAAGAAGAAATTATGTCTCGAGCTTGTAACATAGACATCCTGCTGGAGACGCAAGTATACACATAGGTGTAAATAAACAGATCTGTTCATCCCCTTTCTCTGGGGAACCCTGACTAATTCCCTGTGTATGCTGGCATGACCAAGGAGTAAGGAAGCTACTTTTTCCAGACCCCAAAGGAGAACAGGTGGAAGGAAGAACCTCCTGCAGAAATGAGGGAGAAAGGACAGACCAGAGAAGGCCTCCCGGGGAAGGAGAAGAGGCGTGATTTCCTTGTAGGAAAGAATGCATGATGGCTGCTCCACATCAAGTGTCCTTGCAAATGCCTCCAAGACAGACGACGATTACGAGATCCAGGTGTGTCCTGTCAGCATGGCCTCATGACGTCGGCGATTTCAGTAAGATAATTAATAATGAACATTGTGATGTTTTTTGTATTGCCAGCATTATAATTAATCATCTGCCCCATAGGAGTGGTCCGCATAGTATTAAATTAGAAAGGCCATTAAGCACCGCAGAATGGTGACTGTGCTCGCTGCTTCTGAATTGATGCCAACTCATAATGGCACTGTCGGCCAGGAGAGAACTGTCTTTACCGGTTTCCGAGACTATAAATCTGTATGGGTCTGGAAAGCCTCCTCTTCCTCCTGATTGCTACGTTAGTTGTGCGAAATATCTAACTAATAAGCAGACTGCCAAAAATAGGTTTTCATTACTAAAATTCTTCATTGTTTAATGTAAAGAAGAATGTTAGAAATAAATATTAGGAATGCCGCCTCTTTGGGGTGCTAATACATGTTTTATATAATCTGAGATGATTAAAATATTTTCGAGACAATCCCTTCCCATTGCCTGTTTGAAACTGTTTGGGTAACAGCCAGAAATAAGTGCTACACTATAAAATTTGATTGATGAAGTAACTCACTCCTGGGAAAATTCATCAGAAGGAAAGATGGTTGTAGAAAGGAAGGTGCATTTTATTGGAAGACAATTGGTCTGCTCATCTTGTGAGCAGAGACACTGAGTTGTAGTCAATTAATATGGCCCTACTAGCTAAACCTCCTTATGTGGTGCATTATAAATTCAGACCTTTATGCATTTGGCTATAATCCTATTTTGCAGAGGATTCTCTTACAGCTTTAAGGTGAGATGTATTCTTAGTCACCACCTTACTAGACAGTGTGACTTAAGTCACTGCCGTTTGTTTTCGCTGGGAGCCTAGTCTGCTGAAAGACAAAAAGCACACCTCCACCGCAGCCCTCCCTCTTTGTAGGAAAGTCATCCCGGAAGAGGAACGCAGCAACACCTGCACCGCTGGAAGAACTGCTAGTGGCGCACATTTGAGAACTCTGTCTGACGCGGTGGATTCTGGGACCAGCCGCTGAACCACGGAGATCAGGGGATAAAGCAAACGAACCAGACCAGGACGACAGGCCAAGGAAAGGAGGCTCTGAGACTGCGCTGGATTGCAAGGCAGGGCACCAGGTGGCCAAAGGGCCACATGACTAGGAAGCTAAGAGAGAGACCTGAGTTCCCGCTGAGAACAGGTACTGATGTGGACCAATGACTGGATCCTAATGTTTACTGTTATTGGTTCGTCATAAACTGTAAACGTCCCTAGTACCCTGCCCTTATTTGTGAATATTGTTTGTGAGTTCTGGTGGCCTTTGTAATGAATTCTTGCCCCCGGCATGGCATACAAGTAGAGGGCCATGGGAGCATAGTTGGCTTCAGAATAAGTAAAGGAGAATCATTGGAGGCATGTCTACCCTCTGTCTCAAGACAATATGGAAGCCAGAGGAAGTCAAATACGGCCCATCTGTGTTGTTTCTTGCTGGGACTGACTTTGACCCTGGACTAGCATTTCAAGGATTTCCAAGGCTTTTACTATATATAGTGAAGAAGCTTAGAAAATAGAGATGACCTTGCCTCTGGAGCAGTGGACAGTGGCTCACTACCAGTGAGCCAAATTTAGCCTGCAACTTATCTTCATACAATTCATAAGCTAAAAGTGGTTTTAAAATGTTTAAAGGATTATTTTAAAAATAATACACAATAGAAACTATATTTAGCCAGAAAAATCTAAAATGCCTCCTCTATGACCCTTACTCCCACTTATTTGATAGCTTGTTTATTGTGGTGGCCTGCAGTTTCTGTGATATTGGAAGATGTGGTACTGATATTTCAAATATTCCCCGAGTCTCTTATATTTAACAAAGTTTTCCAAAGCTTCCAGACTAAGAACAGATGGGAAAGGAGTAAGAAATGGTTCATTTTGAAAAGTTAGTAGCTGAACACCTTATGAATGACATGGAAACATTGATGTGGTAGCAGAAGATGAACCCTTTGACGGAACAGCATTTAAAATGAGATGGGGGCAAAATTGCCTTCTTAAAATGGAGCTGTCTTGGAAATCCTGGTGGAAGCAAAGCAATCAGAACATTTATTTGGTGATAAGGCATGATGAAAAAGGAGATGCAACATCGACAAATGTTCGCAATCAGAATGTGAACCACTTGAAGTATGTATGTAGAAAAAAATGGAAGTCAGCAAAATGAAATGGCGCGCATGAAAATTGATATCCCAAGCATTGTGAGCAGTCATGGATTGCCCTTGGCCCTTGCAGATTAGATAATCATATGGTTTACTCTGAATGAAAAATTCAAGAGGCCTGGTCTTTCATTTTCATTAAAAAGAACATTTCCAGATATAACTTGAAGTATAGTGCCGTCTGTTAAAGGATAATATCTATATGCCCACAGGGAACACCAGTTAATGCAATTATTATTCAGAATTATGCACTAACCACTAAAGCCAGTGATGAAGAAATGAAAGAATTGTACCAATTTATTCACTCATAAATTGATCAAACATGCAATCAAGATGCCTGGTAGTTACTGGTGATTGGAATTTGAAGGTTGGAAATAAGGATCTGTTGTTGGAAACTATGGTTACACAGGAATGAAATTGAGTGCATCTATGGGAAGAGATGATGGAGAAGCTCAATACCATCAGCTAAAACAAGACCCAGAGGTCCACTGTCGATATTGCTCATATGCAATTTCAGGTTGATGCTGAAAAAAACTAAAGCATGTCTGCCCCCCGCCAAACAAAATAAAGCAAACTCACTGCCATAAGTCAATTCCAATTCATGGTAACCCTATAGAACAGACTTGAACTTGTCCTGTGTGTTTCTGAGATGAACTCCTTACGGGAGTGCTGACCTAGTGATTGACAGCGTAGCATGGAGCGCACTGTACCACTAGGGCTCCTACAGCAAGTCCAGGAGGATCTACACACGACCCCATTAGCTCCGCCTTGATTTAGTGATCATCTCAGGAACAGATCGAGGGGACACTCCATGGTTTAACATCAGGGAAGACGTGCATCGGGGGGGTACGCTTTACTCACTTATTTGAACACTAATGACCAAGAAACAGAGAAGTGGTAGCATGGCATCCAGAACATGTTCCATGAAGAAACTAAACAATTTTGAAAATAAAGACCAGACCAAAGTGGATATCAAAAGAGACTCTGACACTTGGTCTGGAATGTAGAGTAGCTAAAGCAAATGAAAGAAACAATGAAGTAAACAAGTAGAATAGAAATGAGCTACAAGGAGCAGCTCCAGAAGACAAAGTGGACCATTTTACTTTGTGACATGTGTAAAGACCTGGAAAACCCCAAAGTGAAGCCCATATTCAGCATGTCTCAAGCTGAAAGAGTCAAAAACAGAACTCAGCCTAGAATTGTAATACTGAAGAATTCCATGGACACAATATTGAATGACTCAAGAAGCTTCCGAACAGGATGGGAGGTATATACGGAACGACTGTACAAAAGAAGAATTGCCAGGGGGATGAAGAACCAAATGCGGTCCTTCAGGGAGACAATGGACATTGTCAAACAATGTGTAACCCATCGAGGATTCACGAGGGTGGAAGGGGCAGGGAGGGAGGGAAAAAAAGAGGAGCTGATACCAAGGGCTCAAGTAGAAAGAAAACGTTTGGGAAATGTTGGTGGCAACATATGTACTAGTATGGTTAAAACAATTGAATAATGGATTATTATAAGATTTGTAAGAGCCCCCAATAAAATGATTAATGAAAAAAAAGAATTGGTCAACACATTCAGTTATTTTAAGTGATAGTATATAATCAAAAGCTTACGGTATTGAAGAAAGACACTAAAGTTACATTGATGACATTACTGATAAACGAGGTTCCAGGAGTTCAGGAACTATCCATTGAACTTTCCCAACCACTTAATGCAGGGCTGTAAGCACTCACTGGTATATGCAAAGATTAGAAGAGAGCTCCCTTTATAACTGACCGGAAAAAATACATATTTGACCAACAGAATGCAAAAATTATCCAGCAATATCACTAATGTCACATGCAAGTAAAATTTTCCTGACAATAATTTAAAAACAATTGCAGCAGAACATTCATAGGGAGCGGCCAGAAATTCAAGCTGGACTCAGAAGGGGACATGGAAGATGAGGTGGTTGCTGACAGCAGGTAAATCTTGGCTGAAATGCAGAGAATATCAGACAGATTTTACTTGTGTCTTTTTAATGATGAAGCTTTCTACACTCATAAATATTTATAGTCTGTGAGACCCACAAGGAAGTCCTGCTCTGTTCTATAGGGTTGCTTTGAGTCAGAAATACCTTGTTGGCCATGAGTTAGTGGCTTTTAAATGTTTTATTCAATTATGAAATAGTTGTGGTCCTGGCATTACCAGCTGAATAAAGACTACATTTAATGAGAATATTTACTTTATTCTTTATCAGTTAACTAAATCGCAACCACACTCCTTGCATTTTGAATGAGTAGATCCTAGTAGATCAGTACTTTAGATCCAGGAGACAGAGACCCCTCAAATCCAGACTCAGGCTGTGAACAGCATGGACTCCACAGAGTCATCTTTGAGCATTCTTCTTTTCTCTCTATTCTTTTTCATTTTAAAATTCTGCTCTCCTTCCCATCAGACCATAGGTATGATAATATACACATGAATGTTGTTTACATGGCATCCAAGATATTTTTATACCTCCTAAAAACTATCAAAAACATGTCCAGCGCTATGCAGACCCCATATCTGGATGATTGACGAAAATCTCACTTCCCACGGGTTTGAAGCCCTCTAGACACAGCTAATGCTCAGGAAAGTGCCTTCAGAGGCTGAAACACTGCTCAGAGAGAAGCAAGCAAAGCGTACTCTTTAGGAGAGACCACCAAGGGAGAGGGCCTTTCTGCTGGAAATTTATTTATGTTTCATCTAAAACAGGTAACATTTCTACCTAGGGGGCCTGTGAGTAACATTGATTCCATTGTTTCTCAGTGTCTTATCTGAGGAAAATGAATTCAGTGTTTGGAAGCTCTGCAGTGCTTCAGAATTAGCATCTTTGCTTGCACGTGTTTCCTATGACTGCTCTAGCAGACTAGAGGTCCTGCTGGCCGCTCTAGTATTATAGACACAGGGGATGTGCGTTAGCCCTGAGCCGCTTTTCTGAGGAATTCGTTGGAGGAAGGGATTTTTTTTTTAAGTATAGAATGTTGTAAACTATTCCCAGGCATACCAGAGCCTGAACTCTAGGGAGCTGTGGTCTGAAAGATTGAGAAGGCATGGTATTACTTCCTCAATTTTCCTTCACTTTGTGGTCCACATGGAACTACTTAAATGAAGTCATCGCTTTATGTTGATGGAATAGAGAGGCCAACAGAAAAGAAAAATAAAGAATACTGTTCTCATATATAAATGTCGTGATATACATTTTTCTCCTTCAAAACTGAACCATTCTTATTAATACTATAAAAAACAATAATGTTTTACATCTGTATAATTATTAGAATTTTCAAAGTGCACCACAGGCATGTGGCCATAAAAACGAGTGCATGCTCTTCGCTGTTCGTCTTTAAAGTAATTGTCACTGTTGTTAGTTAATATTGAGTCAACTCTGCTCATGCACCGAGTGGAACTTCTCAGTAGGCTTTGCAAGCTGTGGCCTTTTAAATGCGATCGCCAGGCTGGTCTGGTGTTCCTCTGTGTGAATTTGAAGCTCAGTCTTCTGGCTAGTAGTTCAACACTTAACCATCTGTGCCACCCATGGACTCCTGTATACTGGGACTACATTAATGTCTACTTTCATTATGTGGGTGTATTGTAAGAAGACAATTAGTTGCTGAGGAACAATTGGCACCAGCTGAGTGGCACACCAAGAGGCACAGCAAAAATGGAAATGCAGGCTGCTTTTTCCACTGCAGAAAGCAGCTGGTGGATTCGAACTGCTGGCTTTTCAGTTAGTAGCTCAATGAGTAATCCACTAGGCCACCAGCACCCCTCGGGATGCTTTTTACAATGCTGACTTTCCCCATTAAATGTATTTTTATATTTGTTAGTTATTGTGATTGGTTTCTCTTCTCCTTTAAAAAAAGTTTCATTGACATATAATTCATTTACTATACAATTGTATTGTTTAAATATATCAAAATGAGTTATGCAATTATTACCATAATCAATGTTACAAATTTTGCTTTGTTTTTGTACTTATCTTTCTTAATTTTCCATTTCCCCCCAACCTCCCCAGCCATAACCCTCACTCATTCACTGCCATTGCACGGTTTCCCACACTTTCCCATCCTATAGGACTGGGTAGAACCACCCACATGGGTTTCTGAGACTTTAACTCTTCACGGAAGTAGAAAATCTCATCTTTCTCCTACAGAGACAGGTGGCTTCAATCGGCTGACCTGGAGGCTAGGCCAGTATGTAACATTATGCCACCAGGTGACCCTAAGATACTATTAACCCAGTTACGGTCTCTATAGATTTCCCTATCCTGATGCTGCTGTGGTAATGCATTGGGCTGCTGACTGCCAAGTTATGAGTTCAAGACCACCACCCTCTCCAATGGAAAAGAATGGTAACTCCCATAGAGTTACTGTCTTGGAAATCTACGGAGGCAGTTCTACCCCTTCTTATAGCGTCACTATGAGTCAGAATTGACTTGCTGTCATTGAGTTTTGAGTGAATTTCATATAAAGAAACACATACCAAACAAACCTACCAAACAACAATAACAAAATACAACAGAAACAATAAAAAATTAGAACAAATTAAAAATGGTCAAAAAAGAAAACAAATGACAGATATGTCTGCGTTAATCCACTTTCCAACACACTCTCTCTGACAGTGAGGTTATTCATATTCAGGAGCTGCCATCGGAGGGAATTCTCCAGAGGATTAATCCAGGTGGGGACCTTGCAAATAGATTCGGGACTTTCACTGTCATCCACAGCCTTTCAGAATTTACACTCAAATGCCGTTCCTTCCTTCAGTCTTGGATTTTACTATTTAGAAAACTCAGATCATACAGGTTGATGTGCTTCTTCAACTTCTCTGACACCTCACTTGGATAGCTGCTTATTTTAAGACAAGCCGTGCAGCCCCTAAATGCTCTTCTCTGTGATAGTCAGGCATCATTCATATGACTTCTTCGTCACACATTTCTATAGTACGCATACCTTCAGTGATCTCTTCATGAGGACGAGTATAGCGTAGGGTCACATCGTAAGAATGAATTGTATTTAGATTAGAGCTAGGATTAAATGGGAGCTCAAAACATGATTCCAGATGATTACTTCAGTACTCCGATTCTTATTTTTTAGAGAAGAACTTGCCACTATAATTGCACATATTTATTTACTGACATGCTGGTTCCAAAAATTAACATATAAAACAAGATATTTTCCTCAAAATCTCTTGGACACCGCCTTTTAGAAGTAATGGTATTATTCAAAAGGTTCTGTAGGAGAATCCCATTTTCAATTGGGGCTCTGAATGTAGGTCATAAGTAGAATAACTAATAGAATTCACCACTTTTTTTATTTTTTAAATTTTTTGAAAAAATCATTTTATTGGGGGCTCATACAACTCTTATGACAATCCATACATACGTCCATTGTGTCAAGCACATTGGTACATTTGTTGCCATCATCATTCTGAAAACATTTTCTTTCTACTTGAGCCTTGGTATCAGCTCCTTTTCCCCCTCCCTCCCCACCCCCTCCTCACAAACCTTTGATAATTTATAAATTATTATTACTTTGTCATGTCTAACACTTTCCAACATCTCCCTTCACCCACTTTTCTGTTGTCCGTCCCCCAGGGAGGAGGTCACATGTAGATCCTTGTAATAGGTTCCCTGTTTCTACCCCACCTTCCCCTTATCCTCCTGGTATTGCTACTCTCATTATTGGTGCTGAAGGGTTTATCTGTCCTGAATTCCCTGTGTTTCCAGTTCCTATCTGTACCGGTGTACATGCTCTGGTCTAGGCAGATTGGTAGAATTTGTAGAATTGAGATCATGCTAGTGGGGGTGGGGTGGGGGGGAAGCATTAAAGAACTAGAGGAAAGTTGTATGTTTCATCATTACTACACTACACCCTGACTGGCTCGTCTCCTCCCCACAACCCTTCTGTAAGGGGATGTCCAGTTGCATACTGATGGGCTTTGGGTCTCCACTCCACACTCCCCCTCATTCACAATGATATTATTTTTGTTCTTTGATGCCTGTTACCTCATCCCTTTGACACCTCGTGATCGCACAGGCTGGTGTGTTTCTTTGTTGCTTCTGAGCTAGATGGCCGCTTGTTCACCTTCAAGTATTTAAGACCCCAGATGCTATATATTTTGATAGCCAGGCACCATCAGCTTTTTTCACCACATTTGCTTATGCATCTGCTTTGTCTTCAGCGATCGTGTTGGGAAGGTGAGCATCATGGAATGCCAGGTTAGTAGAACAAATTGTTCTTGAATTGAGCAAGTACCAAGTCTTCCTTTCATATGAATAGAGCCCTAGTGCTACAGAGAATAAGATTTTATATCTTCTATGGTCATTATTCAACATACCATAATATCTTGTAAATGAGTTTAACTATGAAAGTTGTAATATTAAAAGATTTAATAGTAACATAATTAAGCTTCACATTGGGCTGTTAACTCCAAAGTCAGCAATTCAAACTCATCGGCACCTCCACCAGAGAAAGACACACTACCTGCTCTTTCTAAGATTTTCAGTCTTGGAAACCCCCATAGAGGATCTCTATGAGTTAGAATCTGTCCCATGGCAGTGAGTTCGGTCATCTCATTTTCTTTAATATGATGGCAAAACAGAAAATGGAATGTTACTCGACCACAAGAAATATGGAATTTGCCAAAATAAAGGAATAAAAGGAGAGGATATAGCGTCAATAAATGATTTATGTGCATATTGAGGTCTCTCTGGACGGGGCTTTGTCTGTAGACCCACATGGTTGGAAACGCCTCATAGAGTAACTATGTGGTTTGCTTTACTCGTAGAGCTGCTATTGGTTGGATCTGGGAGGAAGAACTACAAGAAAAATTTGCAGATAGTAGGAAAAATCTAATAGGCTCTTGGTTTTGATCCTTAGGTATTGGTGCGATCTGTGCATTTCTTAGGGACTTCAAGGATTTCAACTCAGTGTTGAGGATACTGAAATTGAGAAGAAAGCAGAATGAATCAGATCCAAAGATGGCCCTTGGGGGAATAACAGAATTTTCAGCCACAAAATGTTTGACGTTTGTCCATAATGGAGGTTAAAGCGGTGTGACCAGAAGAATCATGACAGATCTGAGATTAATGCCTACTTGGTAATATCTTGACAACGGTGGATTTTAGCATTGGCTCCTTAAAAAGTGCTATCTTGAAAATGAACTTTTACAAGATTTAGAGGAACTAAATAGTAACCGATGGATGACAAATGAAAGACATGTAAAATTCCTTAAGTAAAATTTATAAACATTAAATAACATTTATAAAATAAAAGCTTTTACAATGTAAAAAAGTTGTTTATGTACAGGATAATATTGAAATCTTTCTACCTCTCTTCTGGAAAGCACCAAATAGATGTACCAAAGCTTTTATAGATAATAACATTCATTTCACTTTGCTCTGGCAAAAATTGATTGTGGTGATGATTGTATAACTCTGGTTAATGTTTAAGCCATTCAAATTCATGGTATCTGAATGATATGTCAGTAAAACTGGAAAAAAAAAAGAAAGAAGGGAACATTTGATCCATTTAAACTTAACTACAATTTTCCTGATTTCCTGATTCGATCTTTTAAGGAAATCTACTCATAGCACAACATTGATGCAGTAAAACTTACCAGTTTTACTTCTTGAATGATAATTCAAAAGCTATTCATTTCTGCTCTTTTCAAGGTGTATACTTTCCATTAAGTTCCTTTTAAGGAAAAAAAGAGTTATTAAATTTGAATATTCCAAGTCTGACAGTTGGATGTAATTCAAAGCCTTATCAGAAAAGAGCCAAATGTCAATTATGGACTGTGACATGGGCAAATGAACTAAAATTGCAAATTAATTTATTCCTTCCTCCATGTAATCTTTCTTCACCCTTATCAAGATGCTCAGCAGAGTTTAGTTTTTCTTTGACTTCGTCTCAAGAGTGTGCCCTTTGCCTCAAACGGTGCTAAAGCCTGCTTTACCCGAGGCCAACGCATCTTTCTCAGTGAGCGCGTGGCTGCTTTCTTTTTCAACCAAGCAAACTTGTTCCCACAACGATGATAAATCGTGAACAAAAACCACATCATCAGCTGTTCATCGGAATAGATGGACTTTGAAAGAAGAGCTATAGGAACTGTAATCAGCATCCTGCCATCACAGACACCCAGAGCTTTCACAAGCAAACTTTTCACCAATAGCACATTATTCTCAACTGCACCCACACATACAAACAAATACAAAAGAACTAAAGTTTTTAATCAAATATCCAGTTATTTTATAACAATTATAGTCGAGTGTAATTTGTGTTTGCTTTCTGTTTAAATACATGATTGCTCGACTAAATGCATAATTCTAATTGTCCCTCACCTCAGGACCTGGTCATACAAATAGTCCATAGAAGGACTTCTTGAGAACTCACAGATGGCATGCATATATATATATATATATATATATATATATATATATATATATATATATATATATATATATATATATATATATATGAGATACTAACATCTTTCAGCAAGCAACATGTCCTTGATTCAGTGAGCAGTGGCTGATCTTTGGAGCCAACAAGACGCAGGGCTGGTGAGCACCAAGTGGAGTCCGAGACACCCTTGGCAGTGAGTTTTGCTGCTTTCCTTTATGTCCATTGACCTAGACCTTTATAAAATATTTGCCCAAAAAGGTATAAGTTAAAGTGTTGGAGAGCTTACAGTTTTTAAGATTGGCTAATTCAAAGTGTATTTCTATCCATAGAAATAGCTGTCAAATTGTATACAAGAAAGCTTTAAATGTGTGTGAGGGAAAATACCATTATATCTTATTTAAATTTTCCAAAAGGTTTCTGAAGCCCCATAAATACATGAAGTACCCCAACAAAAATAATTTTTATTAAAAACACGTTAATGTTATAAAATGACAAAATCTATCAAATTACAACTTGGTGATATACAATGTGAAGCTTAATTATGTTACTACTAAATATTTGAATATTACAACTTTGATAGTTAAACTGATTTACAAGATATCATGGTATGTTGAATAATGACCATAAAAGATATAAAATCTTATTCTCTGTAGCTTTTAAATATTAGTTTATTTTGAAGAAGAACCATAATGTTATGGATCTTGAGATGAGATCATTCTAGGATCTGGATTATCCACCCAGCCATCACTGTTGAGTTGGTTCCAAATTACAACAATCCTGTAGGACAGATCAAGCTGCTCCGTAGGCTCTGCAAGACTATAAATCTTTAAAGATGCAGACAGTCTTTTCTTATTCCCTCTGTGTGACTGCTGGATTCGAACTGCCAATGTTGTGGTTAGTAACCCAGTGCTTAGCCCACAGTGCCACCTGGGATCCTTTAGATTATCAGCGAAAACCCTTGAGGTAGTTAGTTTATTGTGCCAACTTGGCCGATAAACACATGTGGGGTTAATTGAAGGGTGGAGAGATAAGTGGCTCAGTGAGCCTCCCCTTTCTAGTTCTTGGGTCTCTTGCTTTGTGATGGTCGCACCAGGGTGTAGCTGCCTTAGCAGTTCCCTGCTTCAGCTTGCAAGGCTGACTTCCTGCATGATATCCCCAAGGAGAGCCATATGGACCTTCCCCAATGCAGCCCTGCGTGCTGGAGCAGCCTTACGAGATCCCTGCCAGCACTAAGATGCTTACACACTCACTGATTCAGCTTTCCTCCTGCAGTCATCATCATCGAGTGTTTTGTGAGATGGAGGAGGACTTTGTGGATTGATGCTGGACAAGTAGGTTAATGTTGGACTTGGGCAACACTGGGTTGGGATGTATTCTTGATGCATACTTAACCTTTATATAAAACTCTCTCTTAAATATGAGTTTCTGTGGATTTGTTTCTCTATAGTACCCAGACTAACACATTATAGTACCAGGAGTGGAGTACTGGAGAAACAAATCATAAGATGGAGAGTAGATGTTTGTTTGACTGCTCCCTCAAGGTAGTTTTTCTTCTTTGTCTAGCCAGAGGTCAGATAAAGCCACACTATTTACTTGGTTGTTTTCTAGGGAAATGTGGGAAGCATGAAAATAGAAAGTTTGTACGCCCACTTGATTTGAGCCATTATAATTTGATCTTTAGATGGGTTTAGGCCATGCCTGCAAAGAAAGATATGCCACACCCAGTGCTTTGGACTACTCAGGAACCAATGGTCTTTGTCGGAAGCTGGAAAAAATCTGTAACTATGAAGAAAACTCCTCTCTGGGACGGAATATTAAAGGGAGCCTGAGAGCACGCTAAAAAGCTTGCTAGGTGACCACCTGGATCTACTTGTTGAGTGGAAGTGGGAGAAATGCAGCAATAAAGAGATGGGTTGAATGTGGCCACTGACACCTGTGGACTTGGTTTACAGGAAGAAAAAGGAGATGAGAGCAGGCTGACTGGTCTAAAGTTCATGACTTAGCACGAGGGGCCTAGGCTTGTTGAGTATTGGTGAGAGCCCATACTCTAAAGGCAAGGTGACCAATGGACACCTTGAGGAGGCTGAGTGAGGCAGTCCACATTGAGTTGACCACAACCTGACTAGATGAAAAATTTTAAGCCTGTGAACTAGTGCATATTGTTGCTGACTTCATGGATGGCCTGTCCAGATTTGACTTTGCTTATGGATGCAGACTTCACAAGGTTCCAACTAGAATGAAGACTCTTCATGTTGAAAGAAAAATATGATTGTCTTCTCAGAGAACTGAGTTGACATAAGTGGGCAGTGTATAAACTGGATACTGAAAATTGGGGGGAAAGGCATGAAGTGGTTGGCTTACAAACTTTCATAGGTAGGGGAACATATTCACAGGATTATAGGATTAAGGTCTAAGTGTTCATTTCAATCGTGAAGCTAAAGAATTATGTACAGGTGCCAGGTTGGCAAAGGGTGGATTCAGGTAGGTAGTTTATTGTGCCAACCTGGCCTATAAACATGTGGAGTTAATTGAAGGGTGGAGGGATAAATGGCTCGGTGAGCCTCGCCTTTCTGGTTCTCGGGTCTCCTGCTTTGTGATGGTCACACCAGAGTGCAGCTGCCTTAGCAGTTCCCTGCTTCAGCTTGCAAGGCTGACTTCCTGCAAGGAGAATACACATGGACCTGCCCTGATGCAGTCTTGGTTGCTGGAGCAGCCATGTGGAGACCCCTGCTAGTGCTGAGATGCTTATGCATGTACCGATTCAGCTTTCCTCCTGCAGTTGGCATCATAGTATGTTTTGTGAGATGGAAGAGGACTCTGTGGATTGGTGTTGGACATATGGGTTAATGGGTTTATGTTGGGCTTGTGGGCTTGGGCAACACTGGGTTGGGATGTTTTCTTGATGTGCTCTTAACCTTTATATAAAACTCTATTCGGAATTCTTTAGATTTTTTCTTATAAATGTGATTTATGAAGTCTTATTATTAGAATACTATGTCTCTAGTACTCACTATATTACAGGAAAAAAATCAACTAAATCCTGATATTAAGCTTGAGAAAGATTTAGGTGATAAAAATATTAAGAGGTGAGAACAATACAAACTGAATGTAAAAACTGAATATTACCTGTTACTGAATGCAGAGATTAGCTGCTGTACTAGTTCCTCCTGTCTTTCCTCAGGCTGCCTTACAAATACGTTCACAGGACCTAGCAGGAGAGGAGGCTAGATTTGGGGCTTTATGGGGGGGGGGGGTAAATGTTTTTATAAAAACGGATGCATGCCATTGTGCAGGTTCTCAAATGAAAATATAAATCATATTTGAAATCCATAAAAGTGCCAGGATCTTCATAAACTAATTCTTGTCTTGACTTTTTTTAATATAGAAAGAAAAGAAGAAAAAATAACTGCATGTGATAACATTCAGGAAATTGATTGTTAATCTAACATCTCTGACAAAACTTGGAGTTGGATAGAGCTATGTCGCCCCTCCTTGGTTTTACTTCCAAAGCTTGTATTGAAATAAGTCCAGGAAAAATACATTAAGGCCAAAGCATTGAAGGATTAAATACACAAACATCTATAGAAGATAATTCTAGTTTACATCCTGTTAGCCATTCTCTACATTAATGGAACTTTCCCATGTTCACTAGCAGATGGCTACACAAAATGAAGACTCCATTGCACACTCTCCTTTATAGCTCGGCATGACCACATGGCACATTCTGAATATGAGATGTAAGATAAAAGGAAAGTTGCAAATTGTTCTACAGAGGAAAACAGGTGAGTTTTTGTTGTTGTTATGAATAGACATGGTACAACTGAAACTCCAAGGAGCCCATCTTGACATCAAGTAGAGTTATTTATGGCAGAAAAAAAATGGTAACATCTTGGTTCCTGAAACCAGGACTTAATATGACACAGACAGTAAACCCTTAGCATAAGGCCTGGCACAAAATAAGTATTCATTAAATATTGGCTGTTTTTATTAGTTTCACAGCAGCTATTACTTACTTATTTATCAGAATGCAGTAAACATTTTATATGTTTCATCTGGTTTAGTACTCTCAATAATCCAATAAGTCAGGTATTATTATAAAGATCAAATTACATAAAAGGAAACAGAAATTCTGAAAGATAAATTTCTCAAAGACACAAAATTAGTAACTGGTAGATGAAGAAATTATACCAGATTAAACACATTCCCAACTGACTATTATTTCCACTACTAATCATTTGTGATCCCCAAGTTCTAAGGTTTTATTATTTTTTAAATTTAATAATGCACTTGGTTTATATGCATAAATATACTATGGAGACTTTATGTTGCTTTTGAAAAATAAAAATAATAAGTGAAGTGGAATGTACTGAGGAATAATATTTTGGTTGAAATTTCTGGTATTTCCTGCTACAATCATGCAGGAAATGATTTTTCATTCTGTTCCCCGATCTTTATACTCAATATTTCAGCATTTCTGTTTCTGACCAAAGGCAATAGTTGAGGACCTCATGAGTAACAAAATAAGGACTTAAACTGAGAAAAAAAGGAAACCAAGTCCCTCAATATTTATAAAGTTCACAACATGCATCAATATAACGGAAAAAAAATTTCAGAATTTTTCAACTGTTCTGCAATAATCCTCATTTTTCCATAATGCAATACTCTTTTATTACAAAATAACAAAGTTATTTAACTATATTTATAGCAATAATATATTTTCAGATACATTAAGCCTGCTAAACACAAAGTGATATTATGTTAGAAAACAGGCTAATCAGAAAGCAGAGATATGTGAAAATTATGCTCTAGTACTGTCTTTATCCCATTCATTTTCTCTTTTTTTGGTGAATGTGGGATGCATATAAAATAATTTGAGTGTTTAATAAGTAGCTGTGCAATTAGCTTTGGCAAATGGCAGCATTAGAGTTTCGTCGGAAGCTATGTTATAATTGGAATATAAGAACACGTCATGTATTATAGACATATACAAATAAAAATAATACCTTACATGTTAGATCTTATATAAAGCAGCTTTTTTTGCGTGATGATTGACTCCCAAAATTATTTTATCCAAACAATATTTATTTATCATTTATGGTTCTGTAAGACTGTAGTTTGGGCTTGGCTCAGCAGGGTAGTTCTGTTGACCTGTGATAACCTAAGGACTGGGGCTCACTCATGTTTCTACAATCAACTCAGCTCAATTTAGAGTAGGCAAACTGAATCGGAAGGCCCAGGCAACCACAGGGTCTCTTATTTTCCAGCATGCTAGGATTTATTAATCTTTTACTCTCCTCATTCCAAGAGCAGCAACAGAGAAGAAAATCACTTCACAATTATCTTCATTTTCTAATGCTGCTATATAAGAAATATTACAAATGAGTAGCTTTAACAACCAGAAATTTAATTAATTTCTGAAAGTGTAGGCACCCAGGAATCCAAATTGAGGGCACAGGTTCTACAGTGGTTCTCAACCTGCCTAATGCCACGACCCTTTAATATATATAGTTCCTTATGTGGTGGTGACCCCTCTCCCAACCATAAAATCATTTTCGTTGCTACTTCATCACTATAATTTTGCTAATGTTATGAATCGGGCAACCCCTATGAAAGGGTTGTTTGACCCCCAAAGGGGTCACAACCCACAGGTTGAAAACTGCTAAAGTGTTTCTCTCTGTGTCAACTCAGAAAGGAAGTCCATGTTTGTCCTGTGCTTCAGCAGTTTTCATGAGTCCTGGCTACTGTTTTCTCCCATCTTTGCTTATTTTACCTCTTGGAAGAGATGGACTCAAGACACGCGCACAGTAGTACTGCCTCATTAACACAACAGAAAAATCACTCACAAATGCAACTTTAACTGTGGGAATGGAGGTTAAGATTAACACCACATATTTGGAGGAGACAATCCAATTCATAGCATGCTACCCATTGCTCCCTCCTCAAATTTCTGTCCTTGCCACATATAAAACACAGTCACATCCACACTCTCACAAGTCTTGAATTATCTCCAACTCTAGAACCTCATATTCTGAATTATCTAAATCCAAATATGGGGGCAACTTTAGGTATATATTCCATTCTGGGACAAAATTCCTCTTCATCTATGAACCAGAAATCTAGAATACAAGTTACCTGTTTCCAGACTGAATTGGCAGAAGAAGTACAAGGTAAATATTTTCATTTTCATAATTGCTTGCTTGCTAAATCTGCTCTTTTTAGATCTCAAAAGATAGACCCTACATTCATATAGTCTCATATATCAAACAAAGAAAATTAATTTCCAAATGGGACTGTAACTATCAGCATAGGAATTAAGATTTACACTCCATAGTGTGTGGATGGGGTTGCAGTGGAGGTGGGTGGTAGAATACCATCAATAACACACGCCAATTAGATTAAAATCCGTGGTCAATGGTGATCTATAAAATGTCATACAATCTGACCTGCTTTCTTCCTGTAATCTACCACTACTCCAACTACATTGGCCCCTTTGCCTTTCTGTTTAGCAGGTTTTTTAATTTTGGAGAAAAGTTACACGGCTATTTCTATCCCTATTCTGTAAATGTGGTTATATTGTTCAGTATATGTCAACAGTTTTATTTTCCATTAATCTAGCTTCCTTGTACTCTTTTACCTTATGTGTTTGGCCTAGGGTAAATGTTGACTATTAAATATGATTTAGATATTCACTCATGGAAGCATAGAACTCATGGATATTAAAATTTATGTTGTGAACCACTCTGTTTTTTGGTTGGTAAGTGAACTCCATGAACAGTTTGAGTAGCAAGTTTAAAGGTGTCCCAAGAAAATAATTTTGGGTATCTCTAGTCTCTCCTGGTTTAGTGAGTCTGCACTCTTTCAGGAAGTTGAACTTTGTTTTATTTCCTTGCTCAGTCCCCATTCTGTCAGGAACCAGTAATTCTCCTCTCAAGATAGGGAAGACCATAATTCATGTCGACTATTAGTCCTATAGCCTAGTTTCTTCCTCTGAATTGTCTTTTTCTTTTGCTCCAGAAATACAAAGAACAATAATAGTTCAGTCACAGTAAATATTTATTTTATTTCATTCCACACTATTCATTTTTAAGTCTATCCCTTCTCTTGCCTGTCACTGTAAGCTACTTTAAGATGTCCCTTACAAATATCTTCAGCCGAAGATGGCAACAGAGTAACACAGAGGGACTCCACAGAATTCAGCCCAGGAGAGTTGCTTAGAGGGAAATTCAGTGCTGCTAGAACGCAGGAGGAGCATCATAAAGATAAGTAGGCACATACCCATGGGCTTTTGAGGGTCTGGTGGCTTTTGGCTTACTAAAGTGGAGTCTGACTGGGCCTTGACCTTGGCCCTGCCACTGTCTGCTGGAGCTGGGACCATTTGTAGTCCGTAGGGGGGCTTGGTCTCAAAACAGCCAGTTTCCCCTGCCTCCAGGGACTGGACTCTTGCAGTTCCACCCGCAGGGATCAGGTTCAGTTACATTGTTACTTTTGTTTCCATCTCTTCTCTCTATCCCCCCACAATCTTGGAGGGTTGAACAGGGGCTTTGTTCTGAACACAGCCACAGCTTACCGCTGCACCCTCAGGTGGGGACTAAACCTGTGAAGTTCCAGGGGAAGGGATCGGGACTCAGCTACATTGTTGCTTTTGTTTCCCCCTCTTCTCTATACCCCCCCCCAAAGTCTCAGTGGGCTTACTTAAAAAATTTGTTTCTCCTCTTTGTCTCTTTCTTGTTCTCATACTCCACTACTGACCTCCAGATGACTCCCCTTAACCTAGAGCATTTATGCCTATGCCACACCCAGCTAGGTGAGCTCCACCCTGTGCAGCTAACCCAAGTATAGAGAAAGCCCTGCCGACCTCCACCAGGGGATGCTGTACCCAAATTCTTACCTGGGAATTCCTGTCTGAGTGCTTGGAGGCTTAAGGCAGCTCTGTCAACACACTCAACATTCCAAACTGCTGCTGGAAACTCTGCCCAGCCTCCACAACACCAAAGCAGGCAACCCACCAGCCTTATGGGGCACTCCCCTGAGAGGGAAGCCACAGGAAGATACACTGGTAGGTTAATTCCATAGTGAAATTAGCTTTAGACAGTTCAAAGAAGCATTCCAACAAGTCACCCAGAGAGAGTCAATGTTCTTCAACCCCATGGAAAATGGCACCTGGCTCGTGTATAACAATGTAACGCAACAGCCATCAGCCCAACGACCTCAATGAAAAATCAGGAGAAGAAAAAGAAGGCAATGGCAGAAGATGTCCCGAACATAACAACATGGATAGAATAAGCAGTCATTGAGTTGCAACAGAAAGAAATTTCCAGAATGTTGCTTGAAGTCATACAGGATATGAGGGAAAAAATACAGAAAAAGGATATAATGATGGAGGAGATAAAGGCCATACGCCAAAAGGAAATACAGGAACTTAGGGAGGAGATAACAAAACACAGTAGCAGAAACACAGACCTTGAGAATCGACTGGAGGAAGCAGGGAACTGCATCAGTGACTTAGAGGACAGCCAAGCAGACTTTAACAAATGTGAACAAAAATCTAATAAGACCATCAGAGAAACTTAAGAAAACCTAAGAGCTCTGTCTGATGCTATGAAGCAGAACAACATTAGAATTATTGGCTTACCAGAGGAAGACACACAAAGAAGTCATCTACAACAATAGTGAGAGAATTCTTGGAGAAAGAAGTCACCAAGGCACATAATAGTTAAATTTTCCAACTTTGAGGAAAAGGAGAAAATCATGATAGCAGCTAGGGAAAAACAAGCAATTACATATAAAAGTTCCCAAATAAGAATATGCTCAGAACTATCAGCAAAAACTATGAAGGAGAGAGTGGAGTAACATATCCCCAAAATTGAAGGAAAACAAAGCAAACACAAGAATATTTTATGCAGCCAAATTATCAATCAAGATAGATGGAGAAGTAAGAGACTTCCAAGACAAGGAAAAGCTCAAATAATACATTAGAAGAAACCTAGCCCTCCAAAAGATCCTTGCCAACACAGTATGGGCAGAAGAACAACACTTACCAAACATAAATAAGAGACCACCACATAGAACAACCTCACCCAGAGGGCATCAAAGAGAAAACAGACCACAAGATAGCATTGGATTAAGGATGGAAAGAAGTCAAAAATGATACACACACATGCACAACACACTGAGAAAGGAGCGCAGACCCTAATGAAATCAAAAGGATAATTACACAGTACTATGAAAAACTGTACTCCAATGAATTCAACAACTTGGAAGACATGGAAAAATTCTTGGAAAAACAATCCCTCCCTAGATTATCCTCGATGAATGTCAAGAATCTCAACAGACCCATAGCAATCGAAGAAATAGACAATGTTATCAAGGGATTATCAACAAAAAATCCCCTGGACCAGATGGCTCCACTGGAGAATTCTACCAAGCATTTAGAGAAGAACTAACACCAATCCTACACAAACTCTTCCAGAACATAGGGAAAAAATGGCAAACTCTCACACTCCTTCTATGAAGCTAGTATAACTCTGATAACAAAACTGGGCAAGGATCCCAGAAAAATTGAGAACTATAGACCAATATTCCTAATGAATATCGATGCAAAAATCCTAAACAAAATACTAGCCAAGAGAATACAAAAGTATATAAAACAAATAATTCACCATGACCAAGTGGGATTCATACCAGGGATGTAAGAATGGGGCAACATACGAAAGCCCATTAGTATTATTCATCACATTGACATGAAAAACTATAAGAACTACATGATAATATCGATAGATGCAGAAAAAGCATATGACAACATCCAACACCGATTCTTATTTAAGACACTTGAGAAGATAGTAATGGAAGCAAAATTCCTCAAGACAATATAAGGTATATATAAAAAAAAACCAACAGCCAACATGGTAGTCAATGGAGAAAAGACTAAACACAATCCCACTGAAAAAGGGGACTGGACAAGAATGCCCCTTGCCCCCACTCTTATTTAAAATCGTGCTGGAGGTTTTAGCTAACATCATAAGGCAAAGAAAAGACATTAAAGGTATTTGTATGACAAAGGAGAGGTGAAGCTATCGTTATTTGCAGATGATATGATTTTATAAATGAATCCGAAAAGTTCCAGAAGGGGAGTACTGGAAGCAATAGAGGAGTTTGGTAGAGTGGCAGGATACCAGATCAACAAACAGAAGCCCATCGGACTGTTATATACATCAGATAAGACCACAGAAAAGGAGACTAAAAAAAGTGGTATGCTTCACAATAGCCAAACACAAATTGAAATATTGAGGGATATACCTGACTAAAAGAACAAACTATATGGGGAAAACTACAGAACATTATTATAAGAACCCAAGAGCGACCTTAGCAAATGGAAGAATATCCCATGGTCGTGGATTGGAAGACTCAATATAGTCAAGATGTCAATTCTGCCAAAGGCACTATATAAATTTAATGCAATCCCAATACAATTACCCACATCTTTCTTCAAAGAAATGGAAAAACTGATTATGAACTTCATATGGAGAGGGAAGAAACCCAGAATTAGCAGAGAACTCCTCAAGAAGAAGGACACAGTGGGAGGGCTTGCTTTATCTGACTTTAGCAGATACTATACAGCCACAGTTGTCAAAACCATATGGTATTTGTACAGTGACAGCTACTCAAACCCATGGAAAGAAACTGAAAACCCAGAAATAAAACCCTCAGCATACAGACAACTGATCTTTGATAAGGGCCAAAAAATAGCCAATGGGAAGCAGATGCCCTCATTAACAAGTGGTGCTAGAAAAAAGTGGATGTTTACCTGCAGAAAAATGAAGCAAGACCCTTATCTCACTCCATGAACAAGAATAAACTCAAGGTGGATCACAGACCTTGGAGTTAAATCCCAAACTAATAGGGCCATGAATGAGGGAATTGGGAACAACTTGAGAACTTTGGTACAGGGAAGACATAGCCTATCAGAAATAGGGATGGACTGAAACACAGAGGAGGCACAAATTAACACATTGGACATACTGAAGATAAAATACTTGTGTACATCAAAATAATTCACCAAGAGAGTAATAAGAGAGCCCATGGAGCCATTCAACAGATAGGGCCACATGGCTGGCAAAACTATGAGACATGACATCCCTCACTGTCCCATATCCCTACAGGAGACAACATCGGAGACACAGTATGGGAATTGCACCTGATCGGATCCCGCCACACTGAGGAAAAATATTAAGGGAATGCAACAGAACAATAAGGGAACTGAGTAGCAAGATCCCCAGGAAATGTTGAAGGTGGACTTTGGGGCCAGGGCGTGGTGCCCCAACAGACTGGACTGGAAAACACTCCTAAAGGCCAACAAACAATCCTTGACCTAACCACAAGCTTTTCTTTCTTGTGTTTTGTTTTGTGTGTTTTTTTTTGTCATAGGTTTGTTGTTGTTTTGTTGCTTGGTTTTGATCTGTCTTGTTTTTGTGCATGTTATTATCTCTGCAGGTCTGTCTAAATAAGATAAGCTGGATGAACAATCTGGAGGAGAAAACAATGGGATCGACAGTTCCAGGGGGACATAGGAAAGGGAGACATGGGGGAAAGGTAGTGGCTTTAACAAACCCAGGGATAAGGGAACAACAAGTGATCCAAATCGGTGGTGAGGAGGGTGTAGGAGGCCTGGTAAGACATGATCAAGGGCAATGTAACCAAGAATTACTGAAACCCAAATGAAGACTGAGCATGATAGTGGGACAGGAGGAAAGTGAAAGGAAATAGAGGAAAGAGCTGGGAGGCAAAGGGCATTTATAGAGGTCTAGATAAAGACATGTACATATGCAAATATATATATGAGGATGGAGAAATAGATCTGTGTGCATATATTTCTAGGTTTACTATTAAGGTGGCAGAAGGGCATTGAATCTCAACTCAAGTACTCCCTCAATTTCTTCTATTAAATTGGCATTCTATGATGCTTACCTTCCCGACACAACCGCTGAAGACAAAGCTGGTGAATAAGCAAATGTGGTGAAGAAAGCTGATGGTGCCCGGCTATCAAAAGATATAGTGTCTAGGGTCTTAAAAGCTTGAAGGTAAACTAGCGGCCATCTAGTTTAGAAGCAACAAAGCCCACAGAGAAGAATCACACCAGCCTGTTTGATCACGAAGGGTTGAAGGGATCAGTTATCAGCCGTCAAAGAACAAAACATCATATCTTTGTGTGCTCACCTCCCTGATATGATCGCCGAAGACAAATGGGTGCATAAGCAAATTTGGGGAAGAAAGCTGATGTTGCCCCGCTATCAAAAGAAATCACTTCTGGAGTCTTAAAGGTTTGAAGGTAAACAAGCCGTCATCTAGCTCAGAAGCAACAAAGCCCACATGGAAGAAGCACACCAGCCGGTGCAATCACGAGGTCTTGAAAGGATCGGGTATCAGGCATCAGAACAAAAAATCTTATCATCGTGAATGAGCAGGGGAGTGCAGACTGGAGACCCAAAACTCATTTGTAGGCCACTGGACATCCCCTTACACCAGGGTCTCGGGGAGAAGTTGAGCCAGTCAGGGTGCAGTGTAGCACTGTTGAAACATACAACTTTCCTCTAGTTCCTAAATGCTTCCTCCCCCCGCCCCCCATCATGATCCCAATTCTATCTTGCAAGCCTGGCTAGACCAGAGGATGTTCACTGGTACAGATAGGAACCAGAAACACAGGTAATCCAGGGCAGATGATCCCTTCAGGACCAGTGGTGTGTAGAGGAAGGGTGGGTTAGAAAGGGGAAACCGATTATAAGGATCTACTTGTAACCTCCTCCCTGGGGAACGTACAACAGAAAAGTGGGTGAAGGGAGATGTTGGACTGTGTAAGATATGACAAAATATTAATTTATAAATTATCAAAGGTTCATGAGGGAGGGGGGAGCAGGAAGGGAGGGGAAAAATGAGGAGCTGTTGCCAGGGGCGTAAATGGAGAGCAAATGTTTTAAGAACGATAAGGGCAATGAATGTACAAATGTGCTTTACACAATTGATGTTTGTATGGATTGTGATAAGAGTTGGTTGGGCCCCTAATAAAATGATTGAAAAGAATAAAATTTTAAAAATAAAAGAAATATGTACCAAAACATCTAATTTTATCACACAAGTTATGCCATGTGCTAAATATTTGAATATAATGAAGATAGGTCCTTTGCCACTGCATAAAAATCTACCTTTTCCTCCATGGTCCAATCACATGTTCATCATTTTCTTTTTAAAGCCTCAACAGGAGTGCATTTAGCATTTGCATTTCTAGCAACATTATGTTGCTGGTGAGATATGTATTCTGTAAGATAAAGGAACTTTCTCTTTAGCTTTTCAGATTTCCTTCCCCACCCTGCCTAGAATTGTCCTTGACATCTAAAATTCTAACAAGCTTCTCTTTAAGGCAAGTAAGCTTTGAATAAGTGGCAGTATTGGATAAGCATTGGGCTGCTCAGTGCAAAGTCGGTGGTTGATACCCACCAGCCAACATGGGAGGGAAAGACGAAGCTTTTTGCTCCGTAAGGATCCACAAAGCAGCACAAAAGGTCACTTTGCATGGAACAGCCTCAATAGCCGTGGTATTAGGTACCTTAAAATTGTTCCAGCCTCTCCCCAGTAACCAATTACAACAGGACTGCCACATCTTTGGTATTTGTTAGAGCAGCACCCTGCTCTCTGAATGAATTTATTGGTTATCTAGGGCTGCTATATAGGTGGCATAATGGTGGCATAAAGCTGTTCACCATAAGATCAGAGTTTCAAAACCATCAGCCATTCTGCAGGAGACAGACAGCTTTGCACTCCTATAAAGAGTTATAACCTCAGAAACTCACAGCAGCAGTTTCTACTCTGCTGGATAGGGTTGCTATGAGTTGGCAGCAATTCAATGGCAGTGGCAGTGATTGCCCTACCCCATTGCCCACCCTCCACCCCAAGTACTGCTATAGTAAAATAACACAAGAAATGCATACATATATAATTTTGTGATGGCCAATTTAAGAGAACAGCATGCCGCTGGAAAATTGTGTTCCCTGCTCTGGAAAAATGCCACAGAAACTGTTGTGATCTTAAACACAGTCCTCCTCTTTCTGGCTGCTCCTCTGCTTTACCAAACATGATGTCCTACCTAAATCATGGTATTTTCAATCACCTGACATGCATGTGAAAGTTGGACATTGAATAAGGAAGACTGAAAGAGATTGAATGCATTTGCATTGTGGTTGTGGTCAAGAATATTGAAAGTATCATGGGCTACCTAGAAGTCAAATCTCTCAATAAATCCGTCCAGAGTACTCCTAAAGGCAAGGATAGCAAGACTTTGTCATACATAGTTTGGATATGCTGTCAAGAGACATGAGATGAATTAATAATGCCTGCACCAGTGTGCCCAAGTATAGGAACAATTATGCAGGTTTCACAGTACTGGGAAGTGATTCATTTAGTGTGCATGAGGTCATTATGTGTCTGAACCTACCAGATAGCCCCTGAAAGCAAAAGCCTTCCCTTCTGAATTCACCTGGAGTTTCTGGCAGCTTCCTGGTGAGGCATTGCTGCCACCAGTTTTGAATGACCTTCTGCAAAACTTTACTTGAATGTGGTAGTCATGGTATTGTTCAACAATTTCTACATTTTATTGGGTCACTTTTATTTGGAACAGATACAAATATGATTCCCTTCTAATAAATTGACCAGGTTGTTGCCTTACAAATTTCTTGGATATCTGAGTGAATGCTTCCAGTGCTTTATAAGATTTATAAGCTTCCTGAAATGCTCCATCAATGCCTGGAAGCTCACGTTTAGCAATTGCAACCTCTGGAAATGGCTAACCTCTTCCATTTCTTTGGGTACAATGACTCTGTATTCCTTCCATCCTGTTTTGATGGATCCTGCATGATTTGATATTTTTTCATAGAATGTTTCAGTATTACAATTCCACGCTTGACATTTTTCTTCAGCTTTTCCTTCTTCACATACACTGAGCACGTTTTTCCTTTATGGTGCTCTAACTCCGGGTTCTTATGCTTTTCAATATCATGCACTACTGTGTCTTCTAGAACTGCTCATTGTAATTATCTGTTTATTTGTTTTTCACCATCATTTTTTCCACTGCTTTATCTACTCAGGTTTCAAGAGCAAGTTTCAGAGTCTCGTCTGACATCCAAATTGATCTTTGTTTTCTTTCCTGCCTTTTTAATGACCTGTCACTTTCTCATGGAGGACGTTCTTGATGGCCTTCCACAACGCATCAGGCTTTGAGCTCACATTTTCACTGTATCAAATCTGTTGTTTGTTTTTTTTTAATCTTCAACCTGAGCTTTCATTTGAGCAATTGGTAATCTGTCCCACACTCAGCCCATAGCCTTGTTTTGCTTGATGATATTGAGATTTTCTGTGTATTCAATTTGGTGAAATTCACTGGTATAGTCACCATTCACAATGTTGAAAAGGAATTTCATGGAAGAAGTCATTCACCATGCAGAATGTTGTCATTCGATCTTCAGCTTCATTGCTGTCACGAAGGCCACGCTTTCCAATTGTTGAGCCTTCCTCTTTGTTTCTAACTTTTGTATTGTAGTCACCAGTAATTGTTAATGCATCTTTATGGTGTATTTGAAGAACTTGATAGTGAATAAATTTGAATAATATTAGTATTAGCTGGATTTTCTAATAGACTCATGCATATTAGTGTAGCAGAGAGAGCATTGCACTTTAAGAGACATCTTGAATTATACTTTTTGACAATGAAGGTGACACCATTCTTCTTGGATTGTCATTCCTGACAGAGTAAACCATATGATTTTCAGATTCAAAATAGCTAATGACAATGCATTTTATCTCATTAATGCCTAATACCTCAATCTTCATACATTCTACTTTTTTTGACGGAGTCCACCTTTCCTAGATGTACACTTCATACATTTCATGGTGTCATTAGTGGATGTTCACAGTGGTTTCTTCTCATTTGGGGTCAGGCTCCCTTAGTGTGTTAGCCTGGGTGGACTAGAGAAACAGATCCATGGACACACATATGTGTATAAGAAAGAGATTTATATACAAGAGCAATTGAGCATTGAGAGAACAACCCAGCCCAGTCCAGATCAAGTCCACAAGTCCGATATTAGCCCATATGTCTGATACTAATCTTAAAGTCCTCTTCAGACTTATGAAACACATGCAATGATGCCAAATATAGATCACAGGCCAATGGGTAGAAAGTCTTTGGATCAAGTGATGTTGCAAATATTTCAGCGCTGGCAAAGGTCTCTGCATGGCTTCTCAGGGCTGCATCAGGGTGGGTCCATGTGTCTTGTCAGCTGCTGTGTCTCCCAGGGTGTGAGCAGAGAGTCTCCCACCTCCGAGGAAGAAATTCGACAATTCCCCAAATCCTTAGGGGGAAGGCCATGCCTACACAGAGATCTCATTGGCCATATCCTGATTAACAGCCTAGGCGCCACCTCTACACTCTTAATCCTCAAATTGACAATTATATAACTACCCCACCTAGCACATGATTGGCGGAAAGCATTTTTCCATCCGCATCATTAAAGTCAGCTCCACTTTGAGGAGAAAGTTCCTCCTCGGTCATATTTTGAGGGCTTTCACTCTGATGGGCTCATCTTCTGTCAACATATCAGGCAATGCTCTGTGGCTACTCATAAGCTTCTTATTGGCTAATCCCTCAGAAGGGTACAGTCTGTACCTTCATTGTGTTCTGTTCTTAGCTCTGTTAAAATGTATTTACCATGACTGACCTTGAAAGACCCATATCAAAACTTCCAGAATCACAGAAATACATAGGTCATCACAGTAAGCTAAATTGACAATTTGTGCATAAAATAAGTGTATAGTAGTCCATGTATATATCAAAAAGAAATTAAAGGGAAGAGACAAATCTCTTTTAAATCTAAATCTTATGTAGATATTTGGGCCTGGAGGAAACAGCATAGCTTCTCCGTCTTCATGTGTGAGCTGTGTTTCTGGACTTCCTTTCAGAGTTCGGTATGGGAAGAGTGTAGGTGGTTGCATTACAGAGGAGAAAACTGGCTAATTATCTCATCTAGCTGATCAAGGTGAGCTTCGATGATAAGCAGGGGTAGATTACCCACTAAGCAAGTTAAACAGGTGCTGTGTGTATCAAGGTTTCCTTTGTTACCGGGTACTTTGTCTGTGTCAGAGACTTTAAATTTGAAAAGAAGCTTTGGTTTTCTAGGAAGATGCTGTGTGTGTGTGTGGATTGGGGGGGGGGGCGGGGGGGAGGAGAGACGAATGCTAGCCATGCCTAGAAGTAGAATCTGTAATATTTTTTGGGGGAAATAATTTTATCTTTGCAGATTATTAACTATGTACAAATAAATCAGTGATCACCTTTCATACTGGCTATTCCAATACTGGTGTTATCTCTATCTCACTACTATGGAATCAATTCCAACAAATAGTGAATCTACAGGACAAGGTAGAACTGCCCCTGTAGAATTCCAAAGCTTTAAATCTGATGGCAGTGGAAAGTCTCACCTTTCTCCTGAGGAATAGGAGAGGCTGGTGACTTTGAACTGCTAACCTGGTCATTGGCAGCCCAAGGCATAACCCACTACACCAACAAGACTCCTAGTCATCTTGAGGGCTATGATATAATGAAAATGGCACCTGACCTCTATTATTTTATTCCAAAATTCATAAACTCAATCTAATTATGAGAAAACCTGAAACAAATATAACTGCAGGACAACCTACAAAATATATAATCAGTACCCCTCAAAGTTGCCAAGGTCATCCAAAACAAAAAGTCTGAAACCTTGTCATGGTTCAGAAAATCCTGAGGCATGATAACCAAATGCAGTGTGATCTCCTAAATATATCAGAATAAAGAACAGACTTTAATTAACAACACAGTCAATATTTTTAATTAATTATAATAAATGCAGCATACAATTACAAGATATTAGCCATAAGGGAAACTGGATATTATATATTTGGAAACTTCATACTAGTGTTATTTTTAATAAATATGAAATTATTCTAAAATTTTAAAAATCAATTTTTAAAACTGTGGAAGTTGAGCTCTGACCTTTAGTTTATGTCTTTATTTTCATGTTCTTAAGAAATTTATTTAACACATGCTATCTAGAATTCCTTTTTGGAATTGGGCTGAATATCAATTAAATAATTCATACCAACAAGCATATCCTGGTGCACTGTTACCTTATTCAGGGGACCCCAAACCAAATCCAAGCTGATTCCCACTCATAGAAACTCTACAGGACAGATTAAAAGATGTCCACGGGGTTACCAAGGCTACAATATTTCTCCTGTGGAGCAGCTCATGGGTTTAACCAACAGTCTTCTGTTTAGCCGGCAAGCTCTCCACCACTGCACACCCATGACTCCTTTCCTTTACGGCACATCCCCTTTGATATGACTGGATAACTCCAGGTTTAATGTGCATTACTCTGAGCACATTGTGAGTCTACCTGGAGAGTACGGAGCCATGGTGATGTAATGAATTAGGCATTGGGCTGCTAACCATAAGACCAGTGGTTCAAACACATAAGCCACTGAAGAATAAATGGTGATGCTGCCTCTTGTTGTACAGATTTTCAGCCTCAAAGAAGTTCCATTCTGACAGTTCCTGTTTTGTTATTGTTGTTGTCCTTGGAGTTTGTGTTTTAAATCAGAGAATAAATCATGGTTGCATTCCTGTTTCAGAGTTAGGATTCATCTGATCTAAGTTAAGGTATAATTCGAGAAATTAGTTTGGCACCTGCAGGTGCATTCCTTTGACCTTCAAGAGTTTTGGAACTGTGAATGACTGCTGAGGGTTGTAGGGGAGATTCAGAAAGAATGCAGAGTGAATCCTACCTTTTTATAAACAGCTTTTGATATAGAAAAATGCGTACTTATTAATGTTGACTAATGCAAAAAATGTGCAAGGTAAGCAATGTGTCCACTTTAAAAGCATATCTCTTACAATCATCAAAAACAGTCAGTACTATCAAAGAAGACTAGCTAAGCTCGGCTATCCAGAGAAAGAAAACCAATTCCATTTATTTATAAAGAAAGCTTTGTATGAAGGAGTAATCTCAGCAAAAGACGCCATCCTAGTCCACTTCAACTTAAATCCATGAGTCCAGCCCTAGCCAGAGCCCTCTTCAGATTCATGAAGCTGAAGGCCAATGTCGCCAAATGGTGAAGTGGGATGCAGGAGGAGATAACATGGATATAAGGTCACTGGAAATATAGCAGGACACCAATTGGCTCAGAGCCATGTGGCCCCCATGAGGCCACCCCTGGTGGCAGGCAGAGTTCCAGCAAACAGGAAAGCTAAGTGGCAGAGAGAGAAGGGAGGGCTCCCCAGTGTCTCCTTTTTTTGTGAAGATCACACCTCCCAGGAGGCAACGTCAGGCTATGACTTGATTGATAGGTTGCACTTCTGAATAGCTTTCTCCTTTCCAGTAGTATTTTTAAAAATAAATCCTAACTTCCTCAATCTGCTTTCCTATGATCTTTATTTGTAAACTCTGGGAGACATCTGGGTGACTTTAAGTTCCTCTTCCCTGGCCACAATCCGATAGCATTTTGGTAGAAAACAAGAGTCATCATAAGCTTCACCTTATTGGTTTTTCTATTTTTGGTATTTTTCCCTGTAATGATTATTGTATTATATCTAAAAATAGTAGTTTCCTTTATTTAGTCCTCTTTCGCAAGTATTTGTCCTAGGGAAGTAGTAACTGGAAGTCCTTATTCAGTGAAGCAAACTGTCACGTTGCTCCTGCAGGGAGGCTAGTGGTTCAAATCGCTGACCTTTCCGTCAGCTGCTGGGTGCTAACCACTATGCTACCAGACTCCCTGTTTAAGGGTAGAAGGAATAAAACATTGTAAAAAAGAAAACAACTATAAATTTGAATATATTTAGTCAAGAAATTTAAACTGCTAGGTGCGGTCTTACATATTCAACCATATTAACATTTTGAACTTTGATTAAAATAGAATTTTAATTAGGATATTTTTTCATGGTTAATAGGCAAAACACAAGCAAAAAACACACTGTACCATCCTTTAAGACAAAAAAAAATTGCGACTGAAAATGCTAAGAACATGTTCTCCTACTTATTTCCGTTTTTAATCCTGTCAGCATATTGCCTCTCTTGCCATGGGCGACAACCTTTTTACAGTTGACATCAAAACTTACAGTGAATCTACTCTGACTATTATGCCCCCCGCCCCACTGGGTAGCTCTCAAGGTAATGGGTCTGTTAGACAGTGCATTAACTGTGGAAGCGCCCATGCTTTCATAATGTAAACTGTTAAATGCCACCCCATTTCTGCACTTTGAAGCTCAATGACTGACAAAGGAGGCGATTGTAAAATGTTTGCAAATTTACACAAACAGAACACTGGCTGCTAGATGGCAGTGACAAAAATTGTTTCAGGAAATCCTGCTGGAAAATGGTGATTTCAGTTATATATATATATATTTTTAAGTTCTAGGGCATTACTATATTTTTATGAAAACATAGCTTTTTTTATGCCGTCCCACGCCCACAAACAACAGCTTTTTACACTCTGTTTTAGTCAACTGTGTCCTATCTCTGCAAGGTATTTTCCTGAGTACACTATGCTCTTTTCTCTTGTTTATGTAGCAACATATTAAAAAAGAAATAGCATAGTGCGTTCATAGACAATACCTCAAAGAGGGTCTAGCGCGGCTGATACTCATCCATATATACGGCAGTACACTGGGATGGCCTCTCCCCAAACAGGAACTGCCCTGGGAAGAGAGGACCTCTGGGAGCACACATTTTTCCCGCTAGGTGAGCGTCAAGCAGCTTACTCTGAGCTAGCGCACCCAGTGGGGTCACCTGGGAAGGCTCTCTCTGGTTACAGTGAATTTTTTCATAAAAACAATTTCACGCGAATCTTGCTTTTTATGACGGCCACTCCAAGAGAACAGAATGCAGCTGTGAAATTGTGTTTCCTGCTCTGGAGAAATGCCACAGAAACTGTTGTCATGTTGAACGCAGCTTACAGGACAGCGCTTTGGGAAAAACTCAAGTGTATGAGTGGTTTTTTGTTTCAAAAAAAGGTGAACTGTCAATAGACGAAAACCCGTGATCTAGAACTCCATCAACTTCCCGAACAGTTAAACGTAGTACATTTGGAGGCCGTTCCATCAGGTCAGACTGTTAATCAAGCTTTCTACTTAGATGTTCTAAAAAATATTATGTAACAGTATGTGCCAAAGGGAAAAAAAAAGGACTGATTTGTGGCAGACAGGGGACTAGTTTTGCCACCATGACAATACACCTGCTCACACAGTCTTCTCAGTGCTCCAGTTTTGGGTAAAAAATCAGCATGCCTCTCTTGCTCCACACATCTTATTCACCTGACCTCGCTCTGTGCGACTGATTTTTATTTCTGCAAATGAAGAGAGACATGAAGACACAGTAATTTGATGAATTAGAATAGGGATGAAAATGAGGGAGGTGCTAACAGCCATCCAAACAGATGAGTTTGAAAAATGTTTCCAAAAAAGGACTCACAGATTTAACAAATGTATAAGTGTAATGGAGAGTACTTTGAAGGTGATATTTTTATTTTGTAAAAAAGTTTAAATACATAGCTTTGAAAAAAATCCATTTTGGGGAGATACCCTCGTCTGTGTGTATAATCTATAGACTTTAATGGGTACCCAAAATATTAAAAATATCTGTGTATATATAGATATATAAACACAATTTGCATAAAATATGATATTTGACTATATAGCTCTGGGCAATCACAACCACATTCATCAGAAATAGATATGATACAACAATGATGAATTCAGCAAAAATTCTCTCTAAATATTGTATCATATAATATTGTTCTGTATGCAGCACGTAGCTATTTAGTAGACAAAGAGTTAAATATCTTTGTTTTGGCCAATTGCCATTCCCTTAAAACCTAAAATCTTCCCCAATCCAATTTTACACCATAATTTTGAGCAAAAAGTATTATGGCCAAACCTTTTTGTATAATTCATTATATAAATGCCTTCCCATCCAGGCATCTCTTTTCGGTTCCTCTAACTTGTTTTGCTTACACACTGTTAGAGATTGGATCGTGGTTCCTCAAAGGTATGTGCTGACAACCTAGCCCTTCTCCCTTCCAACATAACCCTGTTGGGAGACACGGAGTTGTAGTGGATTATTTATTGTGGCCCTTGTGTGCACGCAGGGTGTTCTAAGTCCCACAGAGTGTTGGAAAGAAATCATGCAAATAATATGTATGGGATGCTAACAAAAAGGTTGGCCGGTTTTGTCATCAACTAGATTTCCAACAAGCCATATGAGAGGCAAAAAGGGAAGGAGATCTTACTACCATCAAGATAGAAAAGACCTGAGCTAAGCCAATCTTTTGAACTTGGAATCCTGTGCTGAGAACCTTGACCTAGAATTGAGAGAGAACTAGGAAGAGGAACAAAAGCTGTAACAATAGAGATGGTTCAGGATGGTAAAAGGCAGTAACAGAGAAGCAGGAGCAGCAGAACCAAGAGACTGGCAGAAGGTTACAAGGGGGCTTCCTGGCTCCTGGAGCTGACCCAGAGAGTAAGAAAACGGTTCACCTTCAGGTAGGAGTTTCCTAGCAGAGTGATGTGCCTCCGGGCACTTAACTGGCAAAACTGTAGAGGCTTGTAACCCATTCCTGTACAAGGCAGAGGATGGGCCCAAATGGCAAGGCCAAAAGATAAGGCTTATCTTGAGGAGACTGTCCTGGGGGAGCCCAGAGGAGTTCTACATGGCCAAACAAAGAAACAAACAGCTGAGATAGTTGTCCTGCACTGAAGAAGGAAAACTGATGACATGTTTGCGGATTCTGATCCTGAGTTGTAGCCTGTTGATCCTGATCCCAGGTTGTAAACTATTACTTCCCTAATAAACCTCATGTTGTTTATGAGTTCTGTGTAGCCATTGCAATGAATTAATATACCCAGGCAAGAAGTAGAGAGTTCTCTGGGTGCAATAGCTGGTGTAAGAATTAGTGTGGAGTTTGGAAGGGGATTGTGTATTTGCCTTCTACCCCATAGAAATCAGACTTGGGCTGTGAATGGTGAGTCATTATCTCACCTCATGAAGTACAGATGAGGAGGATAAAGACATCATACCATATTTTGTTCTGTGAATGAAGTCCTACCAGTGAAGGGTTGTTAAACCTAATCACTTCTGAATTATATAAATGGCAGAATCGAGAGAAGGGCACACAAGGAATACAGAGAAAGGACCATAGATTCCATGGAACCTGAGGGCCATGAACAGGAATTTCATCATACACTCACATTTTGCATTTGAACTTCAAGTCTCTTTCAGTAGGAGAAAATAAATTTCTATTCTTTAAGGTCACCTACTTGGGATGTTTTTTCTATAGTTGCACCGAGTAATAAAGATGTAGGCTACAGAGCTTCAAAGAAAATAGATATTCCAGTACAAAGCTTCAACTGATATGTGGTTATATGTACAATTATTGAGTTTTTAAGGGTGATAAAGAATGTGCTATGTAATCAGGGCATTACACAACAACAAAAAAGCAGATGACCATTTCAGTTTCTTTCACACAAATACCTGTGATATTGATCACATGGCCAAGTGGAACAAATTAAAAGTTGAGACTAATAAAAAAAATTAAAAGTCTAACTTTGCTTTTCTTGGAGTCTTGGAGGCAATGTCAGGTAAGTGGGGAATTGCTAGCCTAAAATTCGTTGGTTCGCACCTGCGAGCTGCATGGTCAAAAAGTCCGGACGATCTGCTCTCCTGACAATTTACAATCTTGGAAGCTCTATCTCTACTGGGTCAGCACGAGTTGGAATTGACTAGAGGGCACTGGCTATATTGTTTGCTTTTGTTGGAGGAATATGTGTAGCAGATTTTTTTAAACAGCTTTATTGAGATATAATCCACATAATTTTTTTAACTGACAGAGAAATATTCTGGATTAAGCCTCCGGTAAATTCCCTGTGACCATAGGCCCTGGATGTGAATGGACTTGTTATCACGAAGAGTGTGTTGGAAAGTGAATTGCTGCTGCTGCATTTAGGTTACAATTTAACACCTTATCATTCGATATCTCCTTTGCCCCATTTAAAATTTTTATCTAGTTTTCAATATATTCTGCACCTTTTTAAAGGGTTTTCTCTTTTTATTTTATCTTATTTTTACATGTTTTTCTGTATATGAGATCCAGAATAGATAAATCTAGACAGACAATAACTAGATTCATGCTTTCTGTGGGGTGTGGGGTACAGGACGGGGAGGAATGGAGAACTAATAACAACGAGTACAAGAAAGAACAAAGTGTCCTAACTTGATTGTGGCGATAATGATACAATGGACTGTAGTATGTTTGAGATACCAAGCTTATTCTCATTAAATCTATTTTAATGGAATGATTTTTTAAGAAAAACTAAATTTATAGAGGCAGAAATATGGTGACAAAGTGTACAGTAAGACAAAAGGAAAACATTTGGATCATAATGAATCAAGCACAGCTTATCAAACACATATAAGGAGGTCAACATCAGAGTTAGCTGAATTGAACTTGTGATAAGGCATCCTGAAAGAGAATTCAAATGTGTAAACAAGGACTGTAAACAGGATTATTCTAAGGTCACAGTGCAAATCTTCAGAATAGAAATGAAGTAGGTAAAATTTATTAGAAAATTCACATTTATGACCAAAGGAAATTTTGAATAATGCAGGGAGATATTTAGTCAAGTGTTAAGTTATGAAGCAGAAAAAAGGACTGGAAGGCTCAGGGTAAGATGAAAAAAATTATAAGATGAATTTTTTGCTTGGAGTAAAGCATGGAGAACAAGTTGAATGAATGTGCAAGGTAGCTAGATTAGGGATAAAGGCACTTGTTCCCACCAAATGCCTATGCTAAATGAACAGTAGCTGTCACTGCCAAGACAAAGGGGTTAGAAAGAAACCAATCACACTATTAAACACCTATGGGGAAATTCAAACTGGGCATGCACTGACCCACCTAGGCCCAGGTGGAAGCCAACCTGGGCACACCCACATTAGGCACCTGCAATATTCCATCACATAGATGCGCCTAAATCAGCCAATAGGGTCGGACAGTACCCTCAACCACACCCCCGGCACCAAGCGGGAATAGGAGGGGCAAATTCCAGAGAAATCCTAGACCAAGGGCAAGTGCTTCTTGTTCCGGTGCGCTCTTGCCAGTCAGTGGACAGGGGCGCGCTCTCAGCTGGAACTCTGCCTTGTGCCCTCGGGCCACCCGCTCTGTCCCTGGGCTCTGCTCGCTGGGTTTTCATTCCTGTCCGGGTGCTCCTTCCGCATGTTTCCCTGTGCTCCCCTGAAGTGGTCGCGGAGTGGCCATGTGCAGTCAGGAGCTCTTGCACAGTCTCCACGTGGCCCGCATGCTCTCCAGAAATAGCGTGTTTGTCTGAGACTCTCTTACGCCAAACTTCCCTTTCCTTCGTAAAGTTACTTGAATTTACAAAAGTGCTTCTGCTGCATGAATTCTTTCAGGTTTGAGAAGCAAGAACTGAGGTAAACCACCCCAGAAACGTAACACACGTATAAAGATATAAAATTGAGATAGAAAGGAGAAAAGCTAGTAAAGGAATTCCAAGAGGGGAATAAGAAAAACAGAAAGGGAGGATACGTGGTTGAAGCATATAGTGCATGTTGGTTGGGCTACTCCAGCAGACAACAGTAAAACTGCTTTTTACATAGCACTCTATATTTCACGTGATAATTATATTGATTCACCAAACAACTTCTTGACATGAGATCGGCAGGTATCTTTATTTTCAGACAAAGATAAAGTACGGAATCGTGGGAAAGCTCCCCAAAGTACACTGAGAGTACACGACAGTGATAATATGCAAGCCTAAGTCTCAATTCTCGTTCAGTGCTTTTTGCATTGAAGTCCATTAATGAAAGAAAGGATGGAGGAAGAAAGAGAACAATTGATGAGAGGAGAAGAGGAGAGAAAAGAGAGAGACAAAGTGGTGCTGAAATTAGGTTCTTGGCTCCGTCTAGAAGGAAAACACCCTCAAGAAGTCTGGCGCTCCTGGTCTTGGGGCATGCTCATCATCCTCTGCATTACCACTTTAGGTAAAAATGCAAAAATAGATCTCATGTCTCTGAGACTTGGAGGGAGGCACAGGGAAAAGATGCCTTTAACTCTCTTGAAAGTGTGGGGCTAATATCTGGAATATTTGTCTTGGGTTTTCCAGCCTCTCATCAGTAGCAATATTTTATCGGGTTAGAAATGTTTCCTGGCGGAGGACGGGTGGTGGGCGCTGTGATTGTATAGGCTCTCCTGCTGAGATTACGAGGGAATCTGATTCTGTTGTTAGATTTTATGAAAATGTTCCCTGTCTTCAAAGCCTTCTTGTTGCTTTGGGGCACATGCAAGTCATTTCCGCTCGTAATGACTTCACGTAAGGGAGTAGACATGTTTCATCGAGTTTGGAGGCTGTAATATTTGTGGGCGCAGTGATCACCTCTAAGTTCTATGGGAGAATGTAGTCCTTTCTCCAATTGAACTGACAGGTAGGACTCTTTACTAAAAACCTACACATGTATAGGAGAATACAATTTGCATTTGCATTCTTTGCACAAATACCAAGGTGCTAATCATATTTGAGAGTTTTCAGTGATATGTATCATAGGTAAGTAACCCTTGAGGGTGTTTAAGTGGTACATCTAAATACTCGGGCATTCAATACTGATTTGCGTTACAGTTATTCCAAGATTGCAGAAGGTCACATGGTTGTAATTGTAGAGAAGTAAACGAGTAATCTCCATTAACTTTAGAAATAGGACGTTAGATGTTTCTCTTTCCATAAAGGATTGCACTTTTATCCAGGGCTGAATCTGATAAGACCTTACTACTTACAGTGGTTGAAATCTGCAGGGCTACAGGGGTAGTATTTTTATTTCTGAATATTATTGATGTCCAATACAGCCCTCACCTCAAAACACCTAGTAAAAGGATTTGAAATGGAAGAGTTTCTTCTACCCGTCAATTCTCGTTTTAATTCTATTTTAAAGTGCATCTCCGAATCTGAATGAGCTTCATACAAACCTCATATATAACAGACAGGAGAATTCAACCCAATGTGTTTATTATGCTCAGGAATCACAGCTGACTCCCAGCCTTGCCAAAGCCAGCGGGGTTTGCACAAACTACGTGTAGTTTTCATAAGCATTGATTGCAGCCAAAATGCTGTTTTGTGAGCTGAATTTGTATCCAATTGCCAAGTGGCCAATACTAACTTTGCATCAATATGAGGGTTTATTTAAGCTTATCATTTCCTTGTTTGCTTGCTAGGTTATTCAGTTGTACAAAAATGTAATGTAAACATGAAAATTTCCTTTTGCACTTTTTTTTTAATGAATCCCGAGCAGCTAGTTTACAATCACATAACAAAAAATAAATAACATAAATCAATCCCTTTAAAGATTTGGGAAGATGAAAACATTATCTATAAAGTGAATTATGGGCATATTGATAGAGAAGTCAGATTTATACCATTATCTATAAACCCACTAAAATATTACTAGAAGTAGAGGCCTATAGAACATAATGAGTTTTCCATATACCATATTGTGCAACAGATAGAAATAGAATCCAAGGCCCAGAGGAATTAGAGAGCATAGAATTCTGCATGTAGATGCTTGGAAGCCAAGCAGGACTTAAAGCACAGTAACAGAACGCATCTCTAATTGAGGATATTCCCTTAGGACCTTGTTACTACAATAGCTATCGAAAAGATTTTAAAAACCTTTTGAGTTTCATGCTTCTGGCTGGAATTCTACAGTAACATTTTTTACTACAACACAGTTCCATTTTTATATATTCATCTATCTATGTATATTTATGTAAATGAAAATGGGAGAAAGCAAATAAACCCAAAAATTAGAATCAGCACTTTGAGTAAAACTCTTTACATTTTGAATATGTTTACAATTGAAAATGTCTCCCTGTGACTCTCTCCGTATTGTCAGTCTGCTACTGTTAGCATGATGAGAGGCAAGACAAGGAATGTCAATTGGGTTCCGGTTCTTGAAGAAGGTGACTATAGATGGCCACTCTGTGATGCTCAGTGATACAGGAGGATTCAAGCAGCAAAGATTTCAGGATGGCAATGAGAGAAGCAGACCTCCAGAAACAGAAGAAAAAGAACCAAGTTCACTGAAAATCAAAGCTCAGGTTGATGCCTGTCACTGGCTGTTCTGACAGGCTGGCCAGTCTGCAGTATCATGAAAGCAAAGGCAGAAGAAAATCCTGCCAGTCTATCATTAATTAATTAATAACTATAAATTAGTAATTATTTCATGATTAGAATTTTCCTTAGGGTTTTGGTTTTTAGACCTGTTCCTGGGATTCAGAATAATTGCAGGGGCTATATCAAATCCGTTCTGGTCTCTAAGATTTGGCTGAATTTATAAAATTTTAGTCTGCTCTTTAAAAATCCTCCTCTGCACGTTCAGGATGTCATCACAAGCTTTCTGTTTGAATGGTAAATTTATGTAAATTAACCACAAGGTTTTAGGTATAGAGGCTCCTACAACTCTTATCACAATCCATACATACATCCATTGTATGTCAAGCACATTTGTACGTTTGTTGCCCTCATCATTCTCAAAACATTTGCTTTCTACTTGAGCCCTTGGTATCGGCTCCTCATTTTTCCCCTTCCTCCTCGCACCTCTTTCCCTCATGTACTTTATAAATTTATAAATTAGTATTTTGTAATTTATAAATTAGTATTTTGTCATATCTTACACTGTCTGATGTCTTCCTTCACCCACTTTTCTGTTGTCTGTCCCCCAGGGAGGAAGTTATATGTAGATCCTTAAAATCGACTCCCCTTTTCCACCCAACCCTCAGGTATTGCTACTTTCACCACTGGTCCTGAAAGGATCATCTGCCCTGGATTCCCTGTGTTTCCAGTTCCAATCTGTACCAATGTACATCCTCTGGTCTAGCCAGATTTGTAAGGTAGAATTGAGATCATGCAGTGGGGGGGAGGAAGAATTTAGGAACTAGATTAAAGTTGTATGTTTCATCGTTGCTACACTGTACCTTGACTGGCTTGTCTCCTGTAAGAGTATGTCCAGTTGCCTACAGATGGGCTTTGGGTCCCCAATATGCAGCCCCCCTCATTCACAATGGTATGATTTTTTTTATTCTTTGATACCTGATTGTTCCACACGTTGACTAGCGCCTATCCCACCTTTCTGTGAAATACCACAGACTCTCAGAGGATGTGTTTTCTGGTATGCTATCACAAAAGGTAAATAAATTGGGGGTACTGACAGTGATTTCCAAACAACTTCTTATAGTAAATGGTTGGACCCAAAGGAATTGAGTGATCTGATTAGGGACTGAAATCTTTCCAAGGAGTCTTCTGAGTGGCTTTCCTTCAAACTAAATAAAAGATTGTTTTAAACCAGGAACAAAAATAACATTTTATCAAAGGAGAGAAAAGGATTTGTTGCCACTCTTTACCAAAGACAACTTTAGTATTCTGAAATGACATGGAAAACTTGCTAGAATAATTAATCATTTAATTAATTAAAAGAAAACCAGAAGAAAATTAGTCATCTAGATTATAACCCAAGGGAATGGCATCTTTTGATTAACAGTTGAAAGATGTTCTTTAAATAACAGCAGCAAACATGTTTCTTTTCCAGTTGGTCACTTCACCGGGATGAAAGACAAGTCCAAGGCCATCTCTAGTCTTGGAAAAGGTACATCAATGGGTGGTTTGCATAAACTTGAAGATGGTTAGTCAACGAAGTGACTGCACAAAATATGCCTACTTTTTATTGTTTGGGTATAGTAGAACCAAACATGGACATTGGGTGAGAAAAGACTGACCTCCAATGGAATATATGGTGGTGGTCACAAAAAATATAATCAATGAACCTTTGGTTTCATGAGATAAAATCATATTGCCACCATTACCTATAAAGCTAAGCCTGTGAAATAATTTGTAAAGGTGTTGTAAAAAGATGGTTCATGCACTGAATACCTAGCTTCCTGGTCTTACCATGGGAAAATTGAGGGCTGGAACTTTCCATGCTCCACAGATCAGATGGTTTTACATGGCCTACATTTCATAGCATCAAGGAATGAAATGGAATCGAGTCCCTGCTCCTCATTTGCTCTTGTAAAAATCATTATTGCCAACAAGAGGGCAGACAACTGCACCCCATTAGTAGAAAATAACCTCCTTGAACAGTCTTAACTGTGTCATGAGTGTTATCTGCACAGTCATTTAGAATGCTTTCCAAAAAAACTTGGTGACTTAAGTGAAAAGCAAGGTGAAATATTTTGCCAACCCATAAAAACAATGGAAGTCAGATACTAAGAAAGATTGGATGCACATATGATGGCCTCAGAGAAATATGTGATTTTTGGTATGAAATAAGTAGATTTTCATGCAGTACATGTGTCTTTTAATATTAATAAATTTCCTTCAGACTTAAAATATTTTCATTTAAATACGGTGTTAAAATATCCAGATATTTTATGGGTGATCAGAGTCAAGAGTGGCATATGGAATATGTTCTGTAGCTCATAAACTAAAGCATATAGGGAGAAGCTGGTGTCCCTTTTAGAATCAGCAAGTAAAAGGTGCCCAGAAATAAGTCTAACATTTGAGATATAAAAATGTGCTTTGACCAGTGTAATCCAAACATTGATAGCTTATGGAGATGTCTATTCAATTCTGATAGGATTCTCATTTATAATTTTTATTGATGTAACAACAATGTTATGAATGCTATTGAGTATTAATATTGGTGTTTGCATAAACAAATATTGGTATTCTCATGTGAAACTGTCGGCATACAAGACAATCAAGCCAAACCCAAACTACTTTTAGAATCAGCATAGCACACAGTTTCATTCAATTTTTATCCTACTTAATATGATTAAGTCAAAATCATTGCGATGTTAAAATGTACACTATCAGAATACCTATATTTAATGTTATAATTAAATTATTTCAGAGATCTCTAACACAAAAATGACTTTAAAATTTAATTGCAAAATACCCAAAATAAATTTTTTATTAAACATAAAGTTTCACATGCCCAGGGTCATTTTGTTCAAATTATTTGTATAATATAACTGCTAGAATTTTTAGTAGAAAAATTTGAATATACTAATAAGATAATAAAAATTCTAAATGAAGTAAATCAAAAACTTTAAGCTTACTCAATAAATAAATAATATATAGCAAATTGTAGCAAAAATGATGTTCTTTCTCCCGGAGTGTGGATGGACCTCAGAACAGATTTACAGTTCTGGAGAAGAAATACATCCATTAACCTCTAAATCACTGATAAAATATCACATTGGCTAGCAAACAAAAGCTTTTGCTCATTCGTTGAATTCTTAATTATATGTTGTTCATCCCAAATGCTGTTCTAACCCATCAGAATAAAAAGAAAAAAGAAGAATTCCCTAACTTCTACTGATGGAAACTTTGCTTTGTATTAGGCTTTGCCTTTTACTTGGACTTCGACAAAAGGGAGATCCGTTTCTTTCTTCGTCACATCTCTTACTACCTGGAAGTTAACTCTTAGTTGTTTATTTCCTGCCTTCCCCATTAGACACATGCTCTGTGTAGACAGGAACTTTGTCTTGTTCGTTTTGATAGCCCCAGCTCTCATATGACTGCCTGGTGATATACTGAAAATAAAACACCTATGTACAGGGAGGGGCGATGCTGGGAGAGTGGAGGGTGAATGGGTTGGAAAGGGGGAACTGATTACACAGATCCACATGTGACCTCCTCCCTGGGAGACGGACGGCAGAGAAGGGGTGGGGGGGGGGAGAGACTCCAGATAGGGCAAGATATGACCAAATAACAATCTATAAATTATCAAGGGCTCATGAAGGAGGGGGGAGCGGGGAGGGAGGGGGAAAAAAGAGGACCTGATGCAAAGGGCTTAAGTGGAGAGCAAATGTTTTGAAAATGATTAGGGAAAAGAATGTATGGATGTGCTTTATACAATTGATGTATGTATATGTGTGGATTGTGATAAGAGTTGTATGAGCCCCTAATAAAATGTTTTTAAAAAAACAACAAAAAACACCTGTGTACATGGAAAGAATTTATCAAGAGAGTAATAAGCAAGCCCGCAGCCTGGGAAAACATCTTTAGCAATGACACATCATACAAAGGCCTTATTACTAAAATCTACAATACCCTGCTAGCTTCCAAAAAGAAAAAAACTAATCGTCCACTGAGGATGTGGGTAAAAGACCTGAACAGAAGTTTTACAGGAGCAGAAACCCGAATGGCCAACAAACATATGAGAAAATGTTCCCGATCTTTAGCCATAAGAGAAATGTTGTACTTGTCCTTTTGTGCTTGGCTTACTTCGCTTTGTATGATTTCCTCCAGTTCTTCCCATGCAGCGATGTGCTTCATATGTTCACCACTACTTTTTAGCGATGCGTAGTACTCCATTGCATGTATGTACTACAGCTTTTTAATCTACTCATCAGTTGATGGAAATGTGGGTTGTTTCCAACTCCTTGCCATTGTGAACTGTGCCACAACGAACACTGGAGCACAGATGTCTGGCCATGGTTTGTTTCTTGCCTCTTCTGGGTATATGCCAGTACAGGGATTGCTGGGTCATATGGTAACTCGATTTCCATCTGTTTTAGGTATCGCCAGATCGATTTCCATAGTGGCTGTACATACGTACAGGTCCACCAGCAGTGGATGAGAGTTCCTGTCTCCCCACAACCCCTTCAACGCTTGTTGCTTTCTGATTTTTTGAATTGAGCTATCTTTGAGGGTGTTAGGTGGTACCTCATTGTTGTTTAAATTTGCATTTCTCTTATGGCTAAAGATCGGGAACATTTTCTCATATGTTTGTTAGCCATTCAGATTTCTGCCCCTGTAAAACTTCCTTTCAGCTTCTTTGCCCACCTCTACAGTAGGCAATAAGTTTTTTTTCTTTTTGATAGCTAGCAGGTATTGTGAATTTTAGTAATAAGGCCTTTGTCTGATGTGTCATTTCTAAAGATGTTTTCCCAGTCCGTTGACCCTCTCATTACTCTCTTGGCGAATTCCTTCAATATACACAGGTGTTTTATCTTCAGTATATCCCATTTGTCAATTTGTGCCTCCTCTGTGTTAGTGTCATTCCCTATTTCTGATAGCCTCTGTATTCCCTGTGCCAAAGTTCTAATATTGGTCCCAATTCCCTAACTGATGGCCCTAATAGTTTGGGGTTCAGCTTTGAAGGTAATATCTTAATTTTCCATGGCAGACTGCTGCTATATATCTCTCTTTTGTAGTATCCCCAAAGTCACACTTAATTGTTCCCTATGCAAGCATTAGTAGAAATAAATTGTCTTCCAGTACTACACACCAGAAAGGCATCGCTAGCTGTCCCACTGTAAAATGGATGTTTCCCTCCCCATGAGCATCTGCCAATTAGGCTCTGGGCCAATTGTAACTCACCAGGGGTATTAGTTTAGAGAGGGCTCTCTCTAAGTGGATTTAAGGTTTCATTTTAGGACAATTAGCACCATGCAATGTCCCATTGCTGTCTATGATTTGGCAGGGCCATGTTCACTGTGTCTTGCTTCTTAGCTCTTACGTTTTTGCCATAGGACAGGACTAGCACCATGCCACAGCACTGATGAAACTGGCCCAGCAGAGTCTCCTCCATCCTATTTGAGTACACATTTCTGTACGTGTGACTAGCTTTTGCTTCCAGATATGTAATGTCTTGTCTTCTTGAAATATTAACCCAACTTACTGTTATCAAGTCATTGCCAACTTCTACAGAATCTATCTATGCAGAGTTTCCATGGCTGTAAATCTTCACAGGTGGACAGACACATCTCACTTGTTTAGAGAACTCTGGAGCGTTTGAACCATTGGTCATACAATTAGCAGAATACTGCTTAGCCCTCCGTGCCACAAAAGTTTTTTTGCAGCATTGAGACAAAAATAACTATCCCCCACAAATGTCAACTCCTCCTAAAAGATCCTTCTTCTTTGGGCCCTACTTTAAGTAGATTTCTCCAGATAAATTTTCCCATTTTTCAGTGATGTGTTTATTCATTCAACATCCATCTATTGATTATGTAAAATGTGCCTGGAAGAAACAAGATGGGGCATAATCTCTCACTGTAAGGAAGTTCAGAGAAATAAGACATGTGAAAGAAAATAACTAAATTAAATTGAACAGACTCAGACTCTGTCCTGACATATCTGTTTGTCTTGAAGCTGGACTCAGTATTATGTAAGTGTTAAAAATAGATCCAAAGTCCCAGAACTGTAAATAAAATTAATATTTTAACAAAGGGTTTGTAATGGATGTCTTCAGTAGTTACTAATAGAAAAAAGCATTCATATGGAATATTTACTTTATCCCCTACATATGACATTTTTATATGAAATATTTCAATCATAGCTCATCATTAGATAATAACTTGGCAAACAGCCATGTACTCACCACCTAACTTGAGACATAAAATATTTTATATATATTTGATGTGCCTAGTGTATACTTCCCAGAAGACATTTCCAGGTTTTGTTCGCAGGGTTAAAGCATTCTTTCATTAACATTTTAGTGGTTTATACATTTGCATGAAGAAGCCCTAATGGCATAGTGGGCTATGCATTGATTATTAACCACAGGGTCAGTGGTTCCAACCCACCAATTTCTCTGAGGGAGAAAGATGAGACTGTGTACTCCTATAAAGGTTTAAATTTTTAAAAACCCAAAGAAGTAGTTCTACTCTGTCTTGTAGACTCATTAGACTCACTATGTGTAGGAATGGATTCAGTGACAGTGTCCGTGCAAATTAGTACATTTGCAATTCTAAATACAGAATAAAAAGAATTGCTTTGCATGGTTTTTAACTTTATATAAATGGACTTACCTGTACACAGCCTCCTTTATTCTTTGCCTTTATTCTCAACCATAAGTTTTTAAGATTTATCTATATGGATAATTACAGATATAGTTCATCATCTGTATGAATATACTCAAATTTAATTATATACTGTGAAATAAGAATTAACTCATATTGGGCTTTCCATATCTTGCACATACGAAAGAAAGATTTGGTCCTTACTAAGTTCCTGGGAAATAAATAATAAACTACCGATGGTGTGGTTTCCTCCATTTTTAACATGTCTATGTCTTCTGTTAATTTATATATATCTACTCAAGTTACTATATATGGATTATTCAAGACAACAAAAATGACAGGAGAGCTCACGAGGTGTGAGAGACATCAGGATCATCACACATGAACAGAGAAAAATGTTGTTTAAAGAAAGAAAGCATCAAAGTGGACAACAGAAGAGACTCTGAAGCTTGCTCTTGAACACAGAGTAGCTAAAACAAATGGAATAAATGATAAAGCAAAAGTCTGACTAGAAATATTCAAAGGGAAGCCCCAGAAGACAAAGTATCATAGTGAAATGTGCAAAGGTCTGGAGTTTGAAAACCAAGATGGAAGAATATACTCAGCATATCACAAGTTGAAAGAACTGAAGCAAATACTCAGACCTTAAGTTGAAATATTGAAGGATTCTATGGGAAAATTATTGAATGATGAAGGAAGTATAAAAGTGAACACAGTCATTGAATCAAAAATAACTGATTGATTTAACTATTTCAAGAGGTAGCAAGAACCAATGACACAGAAGAGAGAAGTTCAAGTTGCACTGAAGGCATTAGCCAAAAAGAAGGCTCTAGGATATGGTGGCATTGCACTTGAAATGTTTCAACACGCTGGCAGAGCACTGGAAACCATTGCTTTCAGCAACAGTTTACTGGAATAGATTCATATCCGTGCCCATTCTAAAGAAAGATGATCCAGCAGAATGTAACAATTAGCAAATAATATCATTTGTATCATATGCAGGTAAAATTTTGTCTGAGATAATTCAGAAATGATTGCAGCAGTACATCCATAAAGAACACCCAGAAAATCCAGCCGGATTTAAAAGAGGCTGTGGAACCAAGGATATTATTGTTGATATCAGATGGATCATGACTGGAAGCAGAAAGATGTTTACTTGTGGTTTATGGACTATGCAAAGACATTTGTTTGTGTGGATTATAACAAACGATGAATAATATTGAGAAGAATAGTGTGGCAGTTGGATTGGATGTCAACTTGAAGATGTATGAAAGTGTAGGGTGGTATCCAACCTGTCAGTCTGCTGATAGCCTGGTGATGCCTCCTTGAGGGTGTGACCTTCTTATAGGTAAGGAATGTGGGACCTTCCCTCTCCATCTGTACCCTCACCTTCCTAGTTGCTGGCATTCTGCCTGCCTCCAACGGCAGTCCCACGTGGGCTCTCTAATCCAGAGTTGGTGGTGCCCTGTCATATTTCCACCACCCTTGAATCCACGAGATCGAGTTCATACTGGCCTATGATCTTCCTGCTTCATCTTTCTGCATCTTTTTCATCTTACAAGAATCTTGATGTGTTTTTTTTGTTCTTTGTCAGTGGTTTATTGTTGTTTTGTTGTATACTGTTGCTTGGTTTTGCTCTGTCTTGTTTTTGTGCATGTTATTATCTCCACATGTCTGTCTAAATAAGATAGGCTGGATGAACTATCTGGAAGGAAAATAACGGGACCGACAGTTCCAGGGGGACATAAGATAGGGGGAGGTGGGGGGTAAAGAAGTGGTGTTAACAAACCCAGGGACAAGGGAACAACAAGGGATCCAAATTGGTGGTGAGGTGGGTGTGGCAGGCCTGGTAGGGGATGATCAAGGGTAAGGTAACAAAGAGGTATAGCTGAAACCCAGGTGTGGACAGAGCATGATAGTGGGACTGGAGGAAAGTCAAGGGAAATAGAGGAAAGAGCTAGGAGGCAAAGGGCATTTATAGACAAAGACATGTACATATGTAAATATATATATGAGGATGGGGAAATAGATCTATGTGCGTATATTCATAGGTTTAGTAAGAAGGTGGTGGAAGGACTTTGGGCCTCTACTCAAGTACTCCCTCAATGCATGAATACTTTCTTCTATTAAATTGGCGTCCTATGATGCTCACCCTCCTGACACAACCGCTGAAGCCAACGTGGGTGATCAAGCAAATGTGGTGAAGAAAGCTAATGGTGCCCGGCTATCAAAAGAGATAGCGTCTGGGGTCTTAAAGGCTTGAAGGTAAACAAGCGGCCATCTAGCTCAGAAGCAACAAAGCCCACATGGTAGAAGCACACCAGCCTGTGCGATCACGGGGTGCCAAAGGGATCAAGTATAAGGCATCATCAGAAAAAAAATCTTACCATAGTGAATGAAGGGGGAAGTGCAGAGTGGAGACCCAAGACCCATTTGTCGGCCACTGGAGATCCCCTTGCAGAGGGGTCTAGGGGACGAGATGAGTCAGTCAGGGTGCGATGTAGCACCGACGAAGAATATAGCTTTCCTCCAGCTCCTAAATGCTTCCTCACCCCCCCCCTCCCCAACTATCATGATCCGAATTCTACTTTGCAAGTCTGGATAGAGCAGAGGATGTACACTAGTGTAGATAGGAGCTGGAGGCACAGGGAATCCAGGGCGGATGACACCTTCAGGACCAGGGGTGTGGGGGGGCGATACTGGGAGAGTAGAAGGAGAGTGGGTTGGAAAGAGGGAACTGATTACAAGGATCTACATGTGAATCCCCTCCCTGGGGGACTGACAACTGAAAAGGCGGTGAAGGGAGACATCAAACATGGCAAGATATGACAAAATAATAATTTATAAATGATCAAGGGCTCATGAGGGCAAGGGGAGTGGGGAGGGAGGGGAAAAAAGAGGACCTGGTGCAAAGGGCTTAAGTGGAGAGCAACTACTTTGAAAATGATGAGGGCAAAGAATGTACAGATGTGCTTTACACAATTAATGCATGTATTGATTGTGATAAGAGTTGTATGAGTCCCTAATAAAATGTTTTTTAAAAAGAAACAGACGAGGGGCTTATGAACTCGCACAGGACTCATGGACTTAAGTTATTGACATAAAACTCTTTCCACATAGATGAGCGTCACTGAATTCGTTTCTCTAGACAACTTGGCCTAACAAATAGGATTTCCCAAACACTTCATTGTGCTTATGTGGAACTAATATGGGGCAGCAAGCAGGCATTTTAACAAAGAAACGTTGCATGGTCTAAATCAGTAGGGCTGTGCTTCAGGGCTGGATCCTTTTGTCACACATATTCAAACTGGATGTGGTCACCACATCATCTGAGCCATAGAACTAATTGAAGACAATTGTGGCCTCAGGATTGGAAGAGCCCCTGCGAACAACTTAACACAGGGCAGCGACACCACCTTGCTTGCTGAAAGTGAGGAGGACACAGAGCATTTCGTGATGAAGATAAAACACTGCAGCCTTCATTATGGGTTACACCTCAATGGAAAGAAACTCAAAACCGTCGATCATAAATGAGTAGTCAACTTTTCTCTCTTTGTCATCATGGTACCTGATGTGAGGTTTTGGGTCTTCTTTACATTGAGTTGCAATCCATACTGGAGGCAGCCATCAAAAGTGCTTCAATTCCTCCTCACTTTCAGCAAACAAGGTTGTATCATATAGACATGGCATGTGGTTAACAAACCTTCTTCCAATCCTGATACTGATTTATTTTTCATATAACCCAGCTTTTCTGATTATTTGCCCAGGATACCGTGTGAATAAATATGGTGAGAGGATACAACCCTGACACACACTTTGCTTTTATATCATGCAGTGTTCCCCTGTTCTGTTCACAAAGCTGCATCTTGATTCACATACAGGTTCCACACGGGCACAGAGAATTTTTCTGGAATTCCATTCCCCTGAATGTTATCCACAGTTTGTCTTGATCTATACAGTTGCATGCCTTTGCATAGTTAGTTTTACATAAGGATGCTTAACAAAAAATTAGTAATGCATTTTTGAGGTGCTTTGGAAAGGTTGGACTCCTCACTCTAAAGTTATCTGTTCAAATCCACCAGACACTTTGAAGTAGAAAGATGAGGCTGTTTGCTCCCATGAAGATTCACAGAACCTCAGTAACCCTATATAGAGTTGTTATGAGTCACAATTGACTCATATAGCTCTCAGTGGGAATGTGTTTTTGTTTAAATGAAATTTTAATTAATGAATAAATAATACAGATATGCTATAGAGAAGGGGAGGGAAAAGAATCTCAAGTGAATCTGTAGTTAACTTTGTAGTAAAGTGACTGTATTAACACTACTGAAAGAAAGAAGACATAAGCACAGCCAAACTGGGAATGCTCCTCACTTAGTACACTGTTCATGGTCTTGGAAATTATTAGCATATTGAGGAAGAATGCATGTTCTTTGTAGTTTAAGCTTGGTTAAGGTCAGAAAATATACCATATGGCCTTTGACAGTGTGAACAATTTAATTTCCAAACACATTTCCCATGTCAGTGATTAAGGTAAACTCATTCTTGTAGCCCTGTGATAAGATATTTTGTCCCAAGAAAACTAAAAAAATTTCAGGAAATTTTTGATCAGGCTTCATTTATTATTATGACTCAGTGACTTAACGATAGGACACATCTTTCTTGAGATGCCAAATCCAATTTAGTGGAGTCAGGTGGTGCCTAAGGAGTGGTTTCATGAAAGAACTCCAGGGAGCACCTGAGCAGGCTCAACTATACGCAAGCCCAGGAGCCCGAAGTGAGAATAACAACTAGCTGATTACATAGGTTTCTTTGACTAGATATTGCATTGAAAACTTAAGACATAATGTTGCAATGTTGAATATTAAAGTCCTGATGACACAGCAGTTAAGCAGGTGTCTGCTTATCGAACAACTGAGTTTGAACTCACCTGCAGATCCCACAGGAGAAATACCTTGCTCTTTGCTCCTATAAAAATTATATCCTATCAAAGCCTATACGGTCTTTCTACTCTGCCACTTGGTGTCAGTTGTTGAGTCAAAATCCACCTAATGATACATAACAAAATCAATACTCATTTGTCAAATGACAAGTAAATGACATGAAGGGTAAAACAGGTAATTCATGAAAGAAAAACAGAAGATCTAATGCATATCAAAAACTCTCAGTCACTCTAGTAGTGAGATCATCCTAATTAAAACGAGTGTCATTTTTATCTATCAAAAGGAGTAATATTCCAAATACTAATAATTATCCATTTACTCATTAATGTCCATAGTATGGGTAAATTGGCTTTCATAAATTTTTTTAAAGCATAAATTGCATCATTACTTTAGAGATAAAATTAGTTTTATATAAAAATCATCGTAGCAATTATCTATTATGTAATATGTATCATTATAAGTACTTTATATATTATTTAATATTTATAGTTTTAGGCGATCAACAAAGTAGGTGCTTTATTATCCCTATTTTACAAATGCGTCATGGAGAGGTTCTATCTTCTTTCTGGTCATAAGGTCCCATCTAGTATGCAAAGATGAGTCCTAAACCCAGGTACTCTGACATCAAAGTGGGTGATCTGAAACTACGTGTTATACTACCTTATGGGATTCTTCTTCCAATACTCCTTTGCTCTACAGTTTACTGGCTAGACATGCATATTGTGGAAATACTCACATAAAAAGCAATGTGTATGCACAGATGCTTGATGCAGCCTGCTAAACACTGGAGCAACATATCTATTTATCAATAGAACTTGGATAGATTGATTATGCTACAGACATTGAATGAATGACACAGCTCCTAAAATAAATAGACTCTCCTGTGAAAAGTACAGCCTGCACGTTTCCGAGAAGCAAATGATAGCAGGATTTCATTTCCTGCTCTTTGAACATGTTATAGGAGAGACTCCAAAAAACAAACGTTGCCGTGGAGTCGGTTTGAACTCTGAGTGACCCTATAGGACAGGGTAGATCTGCCCTGTGGGTTTCCAAGACTAACTCTTTATGAGAGTAGAAAGCCTCCTCTTTCTCCTGAGTGGCTGGTGGTTTTGAACTGCTGACCTTGGGGCTAGCAACCCCACGCTTAACCATGAAGTCAAAAGGATATCCTACTTGGTAAAGGGAAGTCCATCAAGGAGATGGACTGACACAGTTGCTGCAACCATGGCCTCAAACCTACCACTTGTGAGGATGGTGAGAACCAGCTGGTGTTTCATTCTGTTGCATGTACAGCCAGTGTGATTCAGAAACAGCTTGACAACACACAACAACAACAGAGAGTAGAGTCAAATTGATAGGAAACTGTCAACGATAATTACATTTATTAAATATGTCATTCACTGGTCTGTTGTTTAAGCTTTTGAAAAGTTTTATTCCAAAATTAATAAAATTATTTTCTATTTCACCATATTATATGCTAGTAATAAATGAATGAATGAGTTAATTTGAGTGATAAGGAGTAAAATAGTAAGAATAAAATGAACAGAGGGTTTCCTTTCTTGGTTTTTGCTTTAGCCTATTTTTATGCTATGGTTTGGATGAAGTTTTACAGACTAAATAATTTTGCTTTCAACAATTTATACATTTTGTTTTGTTTTGTGACAATCATTACAGTCCAATAACATTCTTCCCACTTCATTCCAGGGTCCCCATTACAATTCCCCTTCTTCATTTTCATGCACCATTCTGCCTCCTGAGAATTGCTGAGGATTCTGTCCCTCACACTGTTCCCTCTAAAGCTTTGTCTATAATTTTGCTGAAAGGTGGTCACTGGGGATTATTCAATTTCAGGTTTGAAGAGCATCTCAGGGCCAACATCTTGGGGATTCCAAAAGTCTTTATTAGACAAGTAAGTCTGGTGTTTTTAAGATTTTGGATCTTGTACATTTTCCTTCTACTCTGTGCATGACCTTCTATAAGATGATTCTGATCAGGATGGTGGACAATGGTAATTAGGCACCATCTAGTTCTTCTGATCTCAGAGTAGTAGAGGCTTTGACGTATGTGGCCCACCAGTCCTTTGAGCTAGTTGTTTCCTTGAGCTTTTATTTTCTTTGCTCTTCTTTTCTCTAGATGGGGGACATGAATGGTTACATCTTAGATGATTGCTAAGAAAGTTTGAAGAACTGCACTTGCTATGCACCAAAGTAAGATGTAGAATGCTGTCTTTGTGGATTATTTTTACCATTGACCTAGATGTCCCCTGAAACTATGATCCTAAGCTCCAAAGCCCAGGTGACTCATTCTATTAAAGTGATTGTTTATGGCTAAGATTTTTTTAATTTTTCCTCCTATACATTGTACTGTATATATGGATAGATTCTCTACACATACAGAAATAACCTCCATCAAATCTATCTATCTATATGTATTTTTTGTATGTATAATCCCAATTGCCTTCTGAGGTAGTTAGTTTATTGCACCAACCTGGCCGATAAAAACATGTAGGGTTAATTTAAGGATGGAGAGCTAAATAAATGGTCAGGTGATCCACTCGTCTTTCTAGTTCTCGGGTCCCTTGCTTTGTGATGACCAAACCAGGGTGCAGCTGTCTTACCCAGTTCCCTACTTCTGCTGGCAAGGCTCACTTCCTGAAAGACATCCCTGAGGAGAAGCCACATGGACTTACCCTGATGCAGCCCTGGGTGCTGGAGCAGCCGTGTTGAGACCCCTGCCAGCAATGAGATGCTTACATGGTCACTGATTCAGCTTCCTCCTGCAGTCAGCATCATAGTGTGTGTTTTGTGAGATGGAGGAGGATTTTGTGGATTGGTGTTGGACCTATGGGTTAATTTTGGACTTGTGGGTTTGGGCAGCATTGTGTTGGAACACTTTCTTGATGTGCACTTACCCTTTATATAAAACTGTCTTATATAGATGAGTTTCTATGGGTTTGTTTCTCTAAAGCACCCAGACTATTACATCTTCCCACACTTGTTTTTCTTGCATATCTACCTCTGTATCCATTTGCAGACTGCTGTTGGTTATGAATGTTGATGTAAAATTGTGTATGAAAACTATTTACCCGTGTTGATACTTACTCTTGAGCACCTCCCAGTGTCTTCTCTTGCCTTGGTCATATTTTGCTGACTTACCCCTTAATGTATGTTGCCTTTCTTTTAACCTGAGTTAATATGTGCACACTGTCTAGCTAGTGATCACCACTAACCCCAACCCTAGTCTCTGGTAACCATCAAAGAATATTTCTTTCTGTAGGTAAATCTTTTCTTGGCTTTTTATAACAGTTACCTTATACAATATTCGTGATTGTAATTGGTTGATTTCACTCTGCAATCCTCCACGTTCATCCATGTCAGGAGGTATTTTTTAGACTCATCACTATTCTTTAGCATTACACATTAAGTAAAACTATTGCTATAGAAACCTTGATTAAATAAAAATATCAAAATGGGAAGCTATTAAAAGTCAGCCTATCTTCTGAGTAGTTATACACACTTCTAAAGGTGGTGTTTACAGCTCGCAAATCCTCCCCCAAATAATTCCGCCTTCTTCGATGATTACCATTTCAAACAACAGATTTAGCATTCTCAAGGTTTTCCAGTACTATTCCGTCTTACCTTTATTGGAGCTTGAGGAGCAAAAGGAAGAAGCAAGATCAGGGCTTAAGGGTGATAGAGATAAGGTTTTCCAATTAAATTCTCTCAGAGCAGTTCTTGTTACCCTTGAAGAATGAGCGTGGGTATTGTTTTGTTGAAAAAGCAAACAAACAAATAAAATCTTCAGTGTAACTTTTTTCCATCACTCCAGTCTTCAGTTCTCTTAATACCCCTCCATTATTAGCTCATGGTCATCCTGTGTTCTTCAAGAAAAATCTATTGGGATTAGCCCTTGGAATATCAGCATAACCTTCTGAGTGGACTACATGCTTCTAATTGAAGTGACACTGCACACACATCTCCTTAGAAGCCACTGTATTGATTGGACCTTATATTTTAAAGGCATCTTAACAGGACTAGGTAAAGTATATACTGAGAATTATCTTCAGCCAGTCACTGAGAGCAGAGATAAGTTTTAAGACATAGTGTTTGGAATAAACCTCGGTATGTATGAAATTCAGCCCAGTGGCAACATTTATTTGCTTATACTAGTATACCTAGTAGTGAAATTGCTGGATCATGTGGAATTTCTATTTCAGCTTTTAAGCTCACACAGTCATCCACAGTGGTTGCACCATTTTATATCCCACCAGTAGTGTGTGAGTGTTCCAATCTATCCACCATCCTCATCAACATTTGTTTATTCAGTGTTTTTCAATCCTTGTTATTATTTTTATGGTGGTGAGATTCTACATTGTGGTTTCAATTTGTATCTATAATGGTTATGAGCATTTTTTCATATATTTATTAGATGCCAGAATATCATCTCTGAGGAAGTGTATAATTATGTATTCTGCCAATTATTGAAGTTGGATTGTCTTTTTGTTGTTAGTGGTTGAAATTTTAAATAAATTTTGGAGATTAGTGCTTATCAGTTATAGTTTTGCAAATAAAATATTTCCATTTCTCCTTCCACTCTTTGAAGAACTCCTGATGCACAGTTTTTAATTTTCAGGAAGTTCGCATCTGCTAACTTTTCCCCCACTGTCTATACATTTTCAGGCATGTTTGATAGTCTATTTAGGCTATCTACTAGAGCCCCTATGTTTTCCCATTTGAATCTCTTTGTGATTTTAGGTTTTACATTTAGATCTGTGATTCATCATTTTAGTTTGTGTGTATGGAGTGAGGTATAGATGCTGTCTTCTTTTTCTACAAAGGGATATTCAGTTTTTCAGCACCACTTGTTAAAGAAACTATCACTTCTCCATTTAATGTATCTGATCATTTTGCCAAAGGCAAAAGTGATTGGATAAGTGGATGGATTTACTCCTGGATTCTCAATTCTGCTCTATTGGTCTATGCTGATTTTGAAAGGAAAACATGATTCTGGTGTTTGTGTGAATATTTCCGAAGAGTACTAACCACTAGCCAGAAAAGGAGTGCAACACATAGATCAGGGGTTCTCACCTTTCACTGTGTATCAGAATCACCTGAAACCCGCCCCCCCACCCCCTGCAAAACAAATACAAAAAACCCCACTGCCATGAAGTGGATGCCAACTCATAACATATCTTTAGGACAGGGTAGAGTTGCCCTTGTGGGTTTCTGAGACTGTAACTCTTTACAGGTGGAGAAAGCCTTATCTTTCCCTTGGGGAGTAGTTGTTAGTTTTGAACTGCTGACCTTGCATATCACAGCCCAGTGCATAACCACTACACCACCAGGACTCTTCAGAATCATATTAAACCATATGCTGAGATTACGGATTCTTGGATGAGGTCCAGGCATCTGACTTTCTAACAAGTTTCAGGTGCTATTAATGATACTCATACTGGTACCACACTTTAAAAATCCTGCCCCAAATAAAACATTGTTGAATGAGGATACAAATTTAGAGAAGACATTCAAACAGCCACAGGTGAAAGGTTAGATTTGCTAACCTTGACAAAGTAGCTGACACGTGTGAGGCTCAATGAGAAAAGGCTTCCAGCAGAGGACAGTAACACAGAACTTGAATACCCAGTGTAAGACATTTTGTACAGTGACATGGAGGTATACTTTGGGTAATATATTTTAGGTTGTTGTGTTGTAGTGTCACTTATTAATGTTTTCTTATTATTGTGATCCTTGTCAGTTGTGTGGCATTTATTATACCATGCACAGAGTATTTGTCTAATAAGGAATGCTCCCTAATTTCTTGGAGTAGTAAAGGATTATAACTAACATCTCAGAAGAGTGTTAATTATCCATATATAAGCTCAAGGATTAGATGGCCAAGAAGTTATATTGACATGGACACCCACTAATACAAAAATCTATTATCGTCTTCAAACACACATGAATATTTATGTTACTGCCCAAGTCTGTCCCATAGTTGTATGTTTAGTAGGAAAATGAGTAGTTTTTGCAACAAAAAGTGTCAATAAACCTTATGTAAATCTTAAGGAACTGAGAAAAATTAATTTTCTGCATTAGGACTGTAAATTTCAAAGCCTTCCTGCCCCTCCTCCTCCAAACCCCTAAAATCAATTTTTCCTGAGATAGTTTTGACTTGTGAAGACTTCATGTGTTTGAGAATAGAACTGTGCTCCACATGGTTTCCAGCATCAGGTCACAAGGGTTTTATTTGGGGGGGCTAGCGGAGGGGATATCAGTCGGTAGATTTGAACTTCCAAGCTTTTGGTTAACAATTAAGTACTTCAATAATTGCACCGTTCGACCTTCTCTTCACCCTGTCCTCACACATACACACCTCCTAACCTTATAGAGTACGTGGTCCCCATGTATAGAAATAGGACAGAATACAGCAAACCTAAAATGTCCATAATCTACAGAATTCATTGCTTTTGGGAAGATTATTTCCTGGGTACACTGAAGTTAGATTTTTGTCCTTCTCTCTCCTGAATTTAAGTTGAAGCTTGTTTCTACAGAAAAGAATTTTCTAAGTGAGGAACTTTGGTAATTTCCCCCTAAATGAATATTGTCATAAGTATAACCGACTAATTTGGATAACAAGTATCCAAAATAACTCCTTGTTCTCATAAGGTGTTGATTCTTTTCAAAATCTTACATGGCTGTTTGAAACAGTTGGCTACAAGATAAATATCTGAAGATAAATTCTTAGGTCTGGAATATTCACATTCCCAAGTCACATATGGGATATTGAAGACCCCAGCAGAGTCATTGAAAATATTTTACAGTTTAAGTTTGGAGCCAGAGATATTATTCAGCAAACATGTGGTTATACTTCTCCATGTGAATCACTTCAATATCCACTTGGATACATTCTTATGGAACTTCACGTTGTGAAATGTACCAATAAATTCTATCACCATTTGCTAGAATAATGCCATAAAGGCTATGGTGTGGAATATATAACTTGGTTATGAAAATAATCAAAAACCCTTATTTGAATCTTTGTTCCAAACTTTAACAAGACTCAATCATAAAGCTGATTTCAGTTATTTGATTTCCAGGGCTTGGGCCCAAATGGTGAAAGAAAAGATCATAGAGTACTTATCTTCTATTCATGTCAAGGCTTTGGGCCAGTTTGAACTAGTTCAGTCATGGCCAACATAGCAAAATGGGAACAGATCCTAGTTTATAAAATGTTGGTGTACCCCTATGGGAAACTTCACAGAAAAAGCCATGGAATGAGACAGTAAAAAGAGGCATCATGAGACTCTCTGGGACCTGAGCTGGGAGACTGAATCCCTGTGAGGGCAGAGGAGAGGGATGCATGCTCAGGGTAGTGTAGTGGCCACCACTGTTCACCGGCTGTTTCTATCTCTACTGGTCAAGAGATTTTTGTTGCTATGCAACTTACAGGTTGTCCTTGTTTTTCAGGGGGGAGAATATCATGTTTTTACTCAAATAACATGTGCATTGTATGGGTTTTTGCAAACTTTTCAGTCCCTTAATGCATTACTTTTGTATGAATGCTATTAGTGTATATTCCATGCCAAAAAATATGGTCAATTTCTATCATGCTATTCACCCATAATTTTTCCAGTTCTAGTTATCTTACGGTATATTCACATTTTCCCAATTCAGATCCATTCTGGTTTCACAGGATGAATTGCTTCAATGTACTGTTTGCTTTATCATCTGAAATCATGGTTTTTTCCAAATCTTTTGTATAGCACTAAAGTATAAAAGTAGTCTAATCATATTTTTTGGAATTAAAGATAACTAAGAATGGGAATTCCAGAACACTTCACTGTGCTCATGATGCACTTGCACATGGATGAGAGGCAGTCATGAGAAGAGAACAAAGGAATACTGCAGGGTTTAAAACCAGGAAAGGTGTGCGGCAGGGTGGTATCTTCTCACCGTACTTATTCAATCTGTATTCTGAGTAAATCATCAGAGATGCTAGATTACATAAAAAGAATGTGCATCAGGATAGGAGGAAGGTTTATTTTCAACCTGTGATATGCAAAGGACACAACCTTGCTTGTTGAAAGTGAGGAGGACTGGAGGAATTTGCTGATGAAGATCAAGGACTTCAGCCTTCAGTGTGGATCACAACGCAGTGTAAAGAAAGCCCAAATCCTCACAACTGGCCCAATAGGTGACATCATGGTAAATGGAGAAAAGATTAAAGTTGAAGGATTTCATCTTGCTTGTATCCACAATCAATGCTCATGGAAGCAGCATTCAAGAGATCAAAAGACAAGTTGCGTTGGGTAAATCTGTTTCTGCCGACCTCTTTAAAGTATCAAAGAACAGGGAAATTTGAGAACTACGGTGTGCCCGACCACTGTGTTTTTAATGGTCTCAGATGCATGTGAAGGTTGAACAATTAATAAGGAAGACTGAAGAAGAATCCATGCATTGGAATTTAGTGCTTGTGAAAAATATTGAACATTCCATGAACTGCAATTTAAAAAAAAAGAGAAAGAAACCTAACAATATTGAAAGTCTTGGAAAAAACCACAACCAGAAGACTCTTTAGAGACAAATATGGTGAGACTTTATCTCTTATACTTCAGACATGTCAGGAAAAATCAATCCCTGGGAAAGGACATCTTGCTTGTAAAATAAGCGGCAGTAAAAAATAAGTTCTCCAGCAAGATGGATTGGCATAGTGGCTGCAACAATGGGTTGAAAAACAGAAACAGTCTGAGGATGGTGAAGGACCAGAGAGTGTTTTGTTGTGTTGTGCAGAGCGTCACAGTGGGCTGTTACCAACTCAAGGGCACCTAGTAACAAGGAACTGTCTTCATTATCCAATGAGAGACATTCCTTTGTATGTATTCTGTAAGGCTGTCCGTGTCTGGGAAGACTCTTAGTTCTCCATCTAGCTTAATAGATAATTTGGCTGGCCAAAGTATCCTTGGGTTTGCATTGTTTCCTTCAATTTTTGGAATATGTTACTCCATTCCCTCCTCTTCTTCATTGTTTCCGCTGATAGATCTGAACATACTCTTATTGGGGTACCTTTATACGTGACTGTTTGCTTTTCCCTAGCTGCTTTTATGATCTCCTTTTCCTCATAGTTGGATAGTTTGACAATTATGTGTCTTGGTGACTTCTTCTTGACATTTAGTCTGGCTGGTGTACTTTCAGCCTCTTGTATGGTTGCTTGATTTTCATTTATTAAGCTGGGGAAGTTTTCCTCTAAGAATTCCCTTGCTACTTTTGCTGTTGACTTCTTTGTTGTGTCTTGTTCCGGTAGTCCAGAATTCCGTTACTTGGAATGTGTGTTGGATATTCCTCTCATGTGACACTGGTTGGATTGTTGTGGGACCATGATGGCGGCCCTTCCCTGACCTATCTGTAAGTAGGCTTCACAGTTCTTTGAGCACCTTGGCTGTCCTGTGGTGTTTTGCTCAGGAACTGTACTGCAGAGGAGGCCATGTGGGTATGCCCTCCTTGGTGTATAGCTCTGTAACTGGCAGGGCAATTACCGTAGACAGAGAGATTGCCTTGGAGGTTGGGTGGATGTTCCCGCAGCAGTGTGGAACTCTACAACTGGTGGTCAGGTGTTTCCCCCAGTCACTTGTAGGGCCTCAGGATTTAGGCTGGGATGCCCCCACTTTTTTAGGGGAACACCCCCTGCTGCTTGGTGTGTGGGAGAGGACCGGCATGAATTCCCCCAGCTGCTTCCCAAGCCAATAAATGCGGGTGGGATCTCCCCCAGTTGGGCCTTCAGAATTGCCCTATGCAGAGGGTAGTGGCCTGGAGGCTGCTAGTGTCTTGTGACAGGAAAGAGAGTGAAAGGAGAGGGGAAAGAGAGAAAGAGGGAGACACAGACTGCGGCAAAATGCCAAGCAAACTGACATCCACTCACCATGCACAACTAAAATGCACAGAGTAAACAAAGGTGAAAACAGTAAAAAATAAAAAGAAAGAAAGAAGGAAAAGAAAACAACTAAAAGGGAGAATTAAATCCGTTGAGGCTGTGGTAGAAAATAGAGAAGAGCTTGAAGGAGAGGATAAAAGAAGAAAATGTTTAAAAAGAGCACAATGAAAGAAAAAAGAGAAGAGAAAAGGAAGGAGGAGAGAGAATGTTAAAAATAGTTAAAGAAACAGCTGACCCTGTGCTGTGCTGTGTGTAGCACTAACTCGTCCTGTGTGCAGCACTGTCTTAGGGGTCAGGCTGCCCACTGGGGGGACAGGGTTGCTCTAGGCTGAACGTGGGGGTCTGGGAACAAGCAGTGGGATGTGCAAGGAATGAGAGGTAGCAGAGAGAATCATACAAGCAGAGAGAGGGGCGAAGAGAGCAAAGACAGCAAGAGGAAAGAAAGAAAAAGTATAAAGAGAAAGAAGGAAATAAACCCAACTGAGTTCGCTAAGATAGGCTGTGATGGTGAAGAGGGAGGAGAGAGAGAAGGAGGAAATAAAGAATAAAGAGATAGCTGATTCCTGATTGCTTGGTTGTGGGTCTAGAGGGGTTTAGACCCTGCCCCAAATGGTAGGTTGATGTGCCCTTTTAATGCCGGGACCCAGTGGTGCTGGGCAGAATTGCCCTAGTTGATAAGATCGCCTTAGAGGTCTGAAGGAGGTTTCCTCAGCAGTGCAGCACGGTGTAGGTGTTTGTTCCAGCTGCCTTGTGTGGTGTGCAGCACTCCCATGGAGGGCAGGCTGGAGTTCTTCTTGCTATTTGGATTGATTTGCCCTAAGTGGAGGGTAGTGACCTGGAAGCCAGTAGTGGCATATGATAGGAGAGAGTGGGAGAGGAGAGGAAGAAGAGGGGGGGGAAAGAAGAAATAAAAAGAGGAATAAAGAAGAGAGAAAATAAAACCCCAACACAAACGTGAGCTCGTTGAGACTAAGTGCGGTGGAAAAGTTAGAAGGGCTAGTGAATAAAGAGACAAGAAATAGAGTAGTAGGTAAGGAGATAGCTGAAGCTTGATCAGCTGTCTGTGAGGCTGGAGGAGTTCCAACTCTTCCTCAAGGTAGCAGGGTGGTGTACCCGTTTGATCTAGGGTTCCACAGATGCTATGTGGGATTACTTCAAAAGCAAGATCAGGCCATGGCCAAGGGTCACTTGGGTGCTGGAGTTTGCTGGTGTTCCTTCCTTGTGCGGTATATAACACTGCAGCAGGAGCTGAGAGGGGGGCACTGGGGTACACCCTCAGGCCTGTCTAGGGCCCCACTACAGACAGGGTCTCCCCAGCTATGTGTAGAATCACTGAGAGGGAACCCGGGCTTATTGTCCTATCTAGTCTGCTGGTGCTTACTAGATCAGAGGATTGTATTATTTATTTTATTATCGCCCTGGCCAGCTAGAGTATAATCAAATGAAATTGTCTCTCACAGTTACTGGGCTGCAGCTCCTTACTGTTTAAAGCTGACACTTGCTACAGTGGGTCTTTGTTATGCTAAAAGCGGCCAGGGCTTGTAGCTGATTTCTGGAATTACTTAGCTAAGTTGCTTCTTATGTCGATTTATGTTAAAGACCTCTGCCTATGTTCTCCTTGGAGCTGAGCAACCAGACTTGAGTTTGAGTTTTAAACCAAGATGTGCTCCGATTTGGGGGCTGTCAGGCTGAACCCCAGAGGGGGAGATCCAGCTTATTAGGGGGGTTGTTTCCTTCTCGGCCAATTGGAACTAAATTTGCTCCCAGTACTTCCAACTTTCCACCTATTTCCCCCCACACCGCGTTCTTCCTAAGGTAATAATACATTTTTTCTTTTACTCTAAATTATGGCTACCCGCCACCATTCCCCTGGCCGTACGCTTAAGGCAGCCAACCATGCAGAGAGCTCCGGAGTAGGGGTCCCCTCGTGCCCTGGATTCTGTCCCCTCTTGGCCGTCTGCCTGCAGAAATCACTGCTCCCCGCAAGGGCACAGCCGGCGCCTGCGGGCTCGCCAAAGCTAGAGCACTTTAAAGCATTCTTGGTTTGCTTTGTGAGTGGAAATCCCACACAAAAAGGGGCTCAGGAGAAACCCTGGTACACTGGTTCTAATTTCAGGACTCCACCTCCCGTTTCCTTTGCCTTACCTCCAATATTCTGGTCTGACAGCAGGAGCCCCAGAGGGATGAGTCCTATCTGGTCGCCATTTTCTTCAAGGATCCAAGAGGCATTCCAATGCATCTTTCTTTAATCATTCCAGGTGAGTTTCAAAATGAACAGTAGAAGAAGTACTAATATATGCTGTTTGTAAGTCCAAGAGTTTATACAAAACAGTTTAGACTCAAAGTATGAGAATTTTATTTAGAGTCAAATAGGAAGAGACTCCAAATAATTTGTGGAAAATTTACATTATGTTAAATTGCATTTTCCATGATTTTTGGAAGCCTTCTTGTATTATGCCCAATATAAAGTAATTTTCTCAGTAAAAATATAAAACAAAATTTCTGATGTTATCAAAAGATAATATCCATATTCTATTATTTAATATGTAAATCCAAAAGTTTCCCTTCACAAATTTGATAAAATACAAACTTTTAGATATCCATTTCAATTATAGCTGAATTAAACATTGTACTATATTATTTGATTTTTAGCAATATTCTAATTTCAGGGGCTAATTCTTATGTCTGCTATACACAGGTGGCCATGAATTCGAGCTGATGTTGTGCAACTAACAACAATGGTTCCTACATCACAGACTCAATTTTCACTTTGGTATGATTGCTAAGAGGGGCAATGGTCGGTTATTAGGGAAAAAGGATGAGTATCAGCGAATATGCAGCATAGACAATAGTATTTACAACAGCATATACAACATAATAACTAGCTATTAATAACAAGGACTGAATCACTGTTGACACATCCTAGCTTCTCACAGCCTGACAAGTGGGCTTTGGAAACAGAGAGAGATGAGTCATTTTTCTCTGCCTGTTGTCATGGGATCCAATTGCCTGGATCACCCTTCTACCCGAGCTAGCAATATCAGCAGTGAGCAATCTGGAAGGCTCCCAGGGCAGGAAGGAAGTTGGCCCATCCGTGACCCCTTTCCACGACGAGAAACGGTATCTCTCGAGTTGAATTATGTCTTTTACATAGTTGAACACTTGAGTTTGCTCAGGTTTGCTTTTATCCAAATGTCTATAAGAACCGTTTATTTTTTTATTTTGTTTTTAAGTTAAATCACTTCTAATACAGAAAAATGAAAATGAATCATTGTATTGACCAGACTCTCCTCTGAGACTTTTGAGATGTAAATGATTAAGTCAATGTCTCTAAAATTCTATCCTGCTCTAAAAAGCCTAATTAAATAATAAAAGTTTAAATGCAGAAAATAGGTAATAATCATTCCACAAATAATCCTGAAAGTGCACTTGGTTTTCAAAAGATCTCCCACAACCTAGTTCACTCACTTAAGAATGTTAATTTCTATATAACACTTCAGTTCTTCCCTGTTAGTCCAATCAGTTGTGTATACTAATGCAAATACTTACATTTGTAAAATGTTCTTGTAAAATGTTGTATACTGCTAATGTGTGTATATATATATATATTTGTGTGTGTGTTTTAATTCTTAAAGTGGTGCTACATCATGTAGCTCTGAATTTAATTTGTTTGCTTATACTATTTTAAAAAAATCCATCCATGATGTTATTTGAATATCTAATCGATTGCTTCTTACTAGTGCATATTTTTCTGTCGTGAGAAGCTACAAAAACTTACTCATGTTTTAAAGAACATATTTGGTTGCTTTCAGGTCTCCATAACCATAGAATGCTATAACAAGAATTTATTTACAAGTCTCCTCCTAAAATTAAGAGAAATTTTTGAAGGTATATGTATGTGTGTGTACATGTGCAAAACTTCAAGATTATATTTTTATATATATTCATATATATATACAGATAAGCAACATATTGAGTGTTGTTTGCCATCGAATCAATTATGAGGCATAGAAACTCCAAAGGACAGCATTGAACTGTCTCACAGCATTTCTTTCCTGTACTGTATTCTCCATAGAATCAGATCACACCCAGAGGTCTGGTGGTCTTCTCCCACCAGAGTGCCTGTTTGGTTCCCACTGCTGATCTTTCAGTCAGTAGTTAAGTACTTGATCACTGAATAGCCAAGGCTTATAATGGATATATTCATGTATTAAATATATAGAACCCTAATGGGACAATGGAAAAGTACATAACTGCTTATCAAAATGTCAGTGATTTCAACTCATCAGCCACTCCACAAGGAAAAAAGACACAGCAATTTGTTCTCATACAGATTATTGCCTAAGAAATCCCATAGGATCAGTTTAAGGTGATCAGTAATATTGCTATGAGTTGGAATTGTCTCAAGAGCACATAATTCTGTTATTTTAACTCAATTTCACACAAATTTTATAAAGCACCCTTGTAAGTATATATAATATATGCACTATTCATTATTAAATGTATACATATATGCATGTGTGTGTAGACAAATAGAAAGAGAAAGAAACAAAGAGAAAGGCACTGGGGAAGTGTATAGTTGGTGCCAGTATTTGCTTTGACAAAGTAGTTCAACTTTATTCTGTCCAACATGATCGAATCTGTCACTATTTCTATTAGCAGTGCGACATAGTCATAATTCACGTGCCTCAATTCTCCTCGGTTCTTATTCACTGTTAGCTTTTACATGAGTATGGGGCTATTGTCATGACTATCCCTTGGATCAGCTGCTTTTTCATTCTCAAAATGACATCTTTGTTCTCTAATGCTTAAAAAATGTCTCACGGAGTTGATTTGCCCAATGCAATATCTCATTTGACGTCTAGAACACTTTATTCATGAGAACTGATGACAAACCCAAATAAAATGAAACCTGGGCAACCTCTGCCTTTTCTTTTAAAAAAAATTTAAAACTAATTTTGTTAGGGGCTCATATAACTCTTATCACAATCCATACATACATCAATTGTGTAAAGCACATTTGTACATTCATTGCCCTCATCATTCTCAAAACATTTGCTCTCCACTTAAGCCCCTGGCACCAGCTCCTCATTTTCCCCCCTCCATCCCTGATCCCCTCTCCCTTAGGAACCACTGATAATTTATAAATTATTATTTTGTCATATATTACATTGTCTGATGTCTCCCTTCACCCACTTTTCTGTTGTCTGTTCCCCAGGGAGGAGGCTATATGTAGATCCTTATAATTGGTACCCCTGGTCCAGTCATAAAGATTTTTGTTCTCTTTGCATTGTGGTCCAATCCATGCTTAAAGCTCTAGTCTTTGATTTTCAACTGCAAGTTCTTCAAATCCTCCTTGCTTTCAGTAAGCAAAGTTTTGTCATTTGCACATCTCAGGTTGTGAATCAGTCTTTCACAAATCCTGATGTTGAATTTTTATTCATATAGTCCAGTTTATAGGATCATTCCTCAGCACGTGGATTAAATAAGTTTGGTGAAGGATATCCCCCTGAGACACACCTTTCCTAATTGTAAGCCCCTACTTATCCCCTTGTTTCCTTCAAAGAACTGTCTCTTGGTCTATGTACAAATTCTGCAGGAGTACAGTTAATTTTTCTGGAATTTCCTTTCTTTGCGATGTTTTATATGGTTCAATGCCTTTGCATAGTCAATAAAATAAAACTAAATATATCTCAAGGTGTTCTGTGCTTTCAGCAAATGCCCATCTGATGTCAACAATGGCATCATTCTTTCTACATCCTCTTCTGAATCCATCAGACCTTTCCAGTAGCTCCTTGCTCATATATTGCTACACCCAATTAAAAATTATCTTCAGCAAATTTTTACTTGGATTTGACATTTTAAAAAATTAATTCTGCATTCTTTTGGATTACCTTTATTTGTACTGAGTACAGATAATGGATCTCTTCCAATAGGTCTGGCCATGTAGCTATCTTCCAAATTCCATGTTGCATTCAAATGAGTCCTTCCAGAGTTGCATCCAGTTTTGAAAACATGTCAGTTGATTTCCTGTCAGTCTCTGAAGTTTTGCTTTTTGCCAATGCCATCATTGTGGCTTGTACTTCCTCCTTCAATACGGTGTTAGGGTTCTCTGGAGAAACAAAACCAGGACACCTATGAAGATAGATAGCTAGCTAGCTAGCTAGATAGATAGATAGATAGATAGATAGATAGATAGATAGATAGATAGATAGATAGATAGATAGAAAGACAGATAGATACACACATACACACATACAACATGAAGGTATATAACAGCTAATTGAGTCCACACAGCAGTACAGAGGGCTCAGTTCAACTCACTTCCATGGAACAGATAATGTACTGGAAGTTCTTCAACTCACGAGGGCTGATGGATTCAGGGTCAAGGGAACAGACAGCTGAGTCTTCTGTAGAGCAATGCAGGCAGTCCAGCCACAGGCAGTAAACAGTAGGACAGGTCACCAACAGTCAGCCAGATGACAGGATCCAATAGTCCCAAGCTCAAGTGATGTATACAGCAGCAACGTGGCAAAGTAGGTCTCAAAGGAACCTCAAGCTCTAGTGACAGGATCCATGGGTTGGGTGTCCCACGGGTAGTGAAGCTCACAAGGTAAGGCAGAAAACTAGCTAAAGCAACTGCACACAGGTTTGATCACCAGAGAGCAAGAGAGAGACGGGTGACTTGCCAAGCCATTTATCTCTTTGCCCTCCAATCAAACTGTGACCTTATTAATCCCACACGTTCCTATTGGCTAGGTTGGCACAATAAATCTACCTATTACAAATATAGATCAATTATTTTAGTACAATGATTTTTTCATATCCCTTCCATATTATTTTGGTGTTTCCTGCAAATTTTTTTTTACCATTTTGTGCATATAATTATTCAATATTACCACTGAGGCGTGGATATTTTCCCTTGGAGACACCGTGATGAATGCTTGTCTTCTCAAAAAGTTGGTCACTCTAACTTACCAGCTACTCCACAGAAGGAAGCTGTGTCAGTTTGCTTCCATAAATAAAGCCCGTGAGGGGGCAGTTCTACCTTGTCTACCAGGTTTCCGTAAGGGGGAATTCACTCTATGGTAACACGGTTTTCACTCCTTGTGGTGAAATGAAATTTCATAATAATGGCTTTTCCATCTACATCTCTAATTCCCACCAAATAATTGGGTGTGGCTATGCAAACAGGACATATATAACACCAATGGAAAGATCGTTGCGTATTAGTTACCACCACCACCCCTCCCAACCCACTGGTTATAAGGATGTGCTATCATTGAAGCCTAAGCAGAGAGAGAAATCCCAGGATCCTTGAAAGTGGAGTATGTTCAAGATCTCTTCCTGAAGTGGTAGGGACCCTGACCAGAGGCTCCACAGGCAGAAATGAGAAGTTCCTAAGACGGAACAAAGGAGCAAGTCCAAGTCTATGTGACTGGAAGGCAGCACATTAGGCTGGCTTCCTGGGCGACAGAGGCAGATGCCATGGGTTTACATGTCTGAGAGACTGAGGACTGGAGAGAGACTTGGCCACTGGCTGCGAAGAGGTGTTGCTGTGGACAAATGATTATATCCTTGAGATTTATTTTTATTTTTCATCTTGGCTTGTAGTCGCCTTTTAACTACGCTGAAAACGACCTTTAACTGTGAATATTGTCTGTGAGTTCTTTGCAGCCATTGCAATGAGTTATCAACCCAGCATAAAAGTAAGAATTCCATGGGAGGAAAATTCCCTGGGAGTCATGGTAGAACAAAGAAAGCTAAAGAGTGATGGCATACTGAACTCTGGGGATCCAGGGAAGACCAACTATAGCCTCCATACTGTCTACCACATTCTGGCCATGTAGTGGTTACACGCTGAGTCCATCAGCCACTCCACAGAAGAAAGATGAGACTCCTGTAAAAGGTTAGAGTCTCAGAAATCCAACGGGGGTTGCTCGACCCTAACTTATAGGGTCGTTATGAGTCAGAATTGACTCAATGGCAGTGAGTTTGCTTTATATCCACTGTGGTAGTTACATGTCGGGCTGCCAACTACGAGGTCAGGAGTTCAAAAGCACCAGCTGATCCATGGAGGAAACATGAATTTTTTCTACTCCCATAAAGAATTCCAGTTGTGGGGAGGAGACAAGCCATCAGGGAGCAGTGTAGCAACGATGAAACACAACTTTCCTCTAGTTCCTCAATGCTCTCCCTCCTCCCCGCAACTATCATAATCCCGATTCTACCTTGCAAGTCTGGCTAGACCAGAGGATGTACACTGGTACAGATAGGAACTGGAAACACAGTGAATCCAGGGCGGATGATCCCTTCAGGACCAGTGGTGTGAGTGACGATACTGGGAGGGTAGAGGGAGGGTGGGTTTGAAAGGGGGAACCAATTACAGGCATCTACATCTAACTTCCTCCCTGGGGGATGGACAACAGAAACGTCGGACAGTGTAAGATATGACAAAATAATAAGTTATAAATTATCAAGGGTTCATGAGGTAGTGGGGAGTGGGAAGGGAGGGGTTAAAATGAGCTGATGTCAGGTACTTAAGTGGAGAGCAAATGTTTTGAGAATGATGAGGGCAGTGAATGTACAAATGTGCTTTACACAATTGATGTATATATGGATTGTGATAAGAGTTGTATGAGCCCCTAATAAAATAATTTTTTAAAATAAAAGAATTACAGTCTTGGATTCCCACAGGGGCAGTTCTACCCTGTCCTATAAGGTCACCATGAGTCACAATGGACTCTTTGACAGTGAGGAGTTAAATGGTCTGTGTTTAAGAATTAAGTGTGTTATTTCCAAGCTGCTTATGGCTACTCTATTTTTTAGTGTTGCTACCTAAGTTAATGATCTCTTGAGGGAGCAGAAAACCTTGTTATTCTCCTGAAGAGTGACTGGTGGTTTTGAATTGTGTGCCTTGTGGTTAGCAGCCCAACAAGTAACCCATGAAGCCACTCGGGCTCCTTGGAAACTCACCTGTGTAGGTCTACCCTGACCAGTGGGGTTGCTATGAGTCGGAATCATTTGATGGCAGTGACTTTCAGTTTGAATTCAATCATCCTATAAACCAATTACATGGGAGTGAAAAGCATAGAGTTATTTCAATGAAAATCATTTTGAAAATGTAATAAAGAGAATTGTTAGAACAATCATTAGGAAATAGGTATAAGATAGGCAACTACCTTAATTCAGATGAAGTGGAAAAAACCAAACTGGAAAACAGACAATATTTGGGGCTGTGTTCTATAGCAACAGATGAATTAGAACTACTTCACATTTAGGTTAAAAAATATGCATTGTTCTTTAATAAAAGTTTTGCAGAAAATGTTCAGGTATATTTGCATTGTAATATATATAATCTGTATCACTTTGATAATTATCTGTTTAATGAATTTTTTCTATATACCAATAATGCAACTAGATAAGAAGGCTTCATGCTGCAAACATGTAGAGTGGAGTTACAGATTCCAAATAAACTGCATATCCAAAATTTCAGAAGCACATCTGGTACATACTTTTCTCTAAAATTTATGCAACTCAACTTGATTGGTATTTTGGGGGCTTTAGGGGTGTTGTTGTTTGATAATTTTAGGTTATTAAAATTAGAAGTAATGTGAAGGTGATTAGATTAAGATATGAATTGAATGCATAGTATTTAAGTATTTTTAACGATTCAAACCCACATAAAAAGTGAAAGACAGGAGGCTACCAGCTCCGGGGAAATTTTGAGGAAATGCTGTGAGATAGGAAGCCAATGAAATCAGAATGCTTAAGAAATAAAATCAGAGAAAGCAATCGCCCAAAGCATACAGATGAGAAATTTTTGTTAAAAGCAATTTCATATATAATCATAGCCCAGACTCCGTAACATCAAAACAAGTCTTTAAGAAATAATGAGCATAATTGAAGTACCATAGTCAAAATAAGTAGGCCTGTTTGAGCCTCTCTTTTTTTTTCACTTAAAATAAACAAGCAACAGCTACAATTCTCCAAAATATGTCCTTCCAAGTTAAGGTAATCTCTCCAATGGAATTCTGAGCATTAGTAACAGGAATAGAGAAACAAACAGAGCAAAGCCGAAAGATATGTCACCCTGTATGGGAAAACCAGATGAGGAAAATGAAAAGGAGAGTAATTAACTTCCATTTGTCCCCTATTAAAGTAGTCAATGCAGGGCTTTCTGAAGTGTATGTTTTTGACTTAAGCACTAGACCTGGGGCAGAGGGAAGTAATTTAATATGCAATTAAAAATCAGAGTAGCAACAGGGGGCTTCCACCCTTGGAGGGATCTTTGAAACAAGCCAAACCACACAAGCCCAGTGTAGGCTATTCTAATCAAGTTCATGTTGTCAATAACTTAAATATTGATTATTAGATGGTAATATTAATAACAAAGAATTACTGGAGATTTTAGGAAAATCAGCAGCATGAACAGTCATGATATCTACTAAACAAACGAACGCTCAAGGCAATAGCATTCAAAGAACAAACAGAGCACAACTTGAAAGTAAGCATAGTTAATTTCCACAGATTGCATCCATAAGACAAGAATAGAATTTTATGGAAAAGAAAAAAGAACTAGAAAGATTAAAAATTAAAAACATAATCACTGAAGTTAAAATATGTGTCTGTTTACAATAGACATAGTAAAAGAAAACATAAATTAACTGCAATATCTCCCTGAGGCATACTTTTAGAGAGAAGGCATATGTGAAAGAAAAGTCAAGATTTCTCTAAACTATAAATATTTCAACATTATGTTATATCTATTTTAATTTTCATATCAGCCCTGAATGATGCATATTTTACTATCATTTTTTCCCTTTTCAACAGGGCAAATCGAAATTCAAACACGATATCCTGGAGTCAACCTGTAACACTGTCCTGTCTAGTACTCATGTCATGGAGACAGAGCCAGCTTTTTCCTCTCCCTGGTGGAGGATGTGGGTACTTGTTTAAATAGGGTAACTGTAAAATGATGGTTTAACTATATCATAATGTCGATGATCCTCAGGGGGAGAGTATGGGCACAACAATATATCAGAGCAGATGCGGGCCCAATGCTTCAAACTCTGACCCTGCTCTAGAACATTGGATTACGAACTTTCCAAACACATCTTCACCAGTTTTAAAGTGTATTTACTGAGTGTTTGAAAAGAACACATTCAGGGTAAAGAGATTGCTATATGCTATACAAATAATTATATTAGTTATATCGTTATATTATTTATCATTATCATTATATGTATACTTTTAATTTTTCAAAGACTGAAAGTGTTCTAAAATCTCTCAATTTTTGTTAGTTTGTCTTCTAATTTTCTGTAATTACCATTTTACACATCCAAATACTATGTTATATGGTCTGAGGTAGTTGGTTTATTGTGCCAACCTGGTCGATAAACACATATGGGAATTAATTGAAGGGCAGAGAGATAAATGGCTCAGTGAGCCCCGCCTTTCTTGTCTCTTGCTCTTTGATCATCGGACCAGTGTGCAGCTGCCTTGCTTGTTCTGTGCCTCAATTTGCAAGCTATACTACCTGTAGGACACCTATCCCATGGACTGTGATGCTGTAATTTGAGGTTTCTTCAAGACCTGCTTCGCCACACAACTGGAATTTACATCTCTTGAGATGGGGACTGTCGCACCCTGTCAACTGGCTGACTGTTGGTGACCTGCCTTGCTGTTTACTGCCTGTGCCCAGATAGCCTGAATTGCTCTACAGAACTTGCTGAATTGCTGAATTGCTGAATTGCTCTACAAAACTTGAAGGACTGCCAGTGTCTCACAACTGTCTTATGGGAGTGAGCTGCACTGAGCTATTTGTACTGCTTTATAATTTAACTAGCTGTTTATTTCTTATGTTATATATCTATCTGTCTGTATAAATATATATAAAATTTTTAGCAATCTGATTTTTGTCTCTCTAGAGAACCTTCTCTAACACATGGTCAAAGATGCTAATTATAGTTGAAATATGAAATATTTACTTTATTATTAAAAATACTTGAATTTGATTATTTCTAATTCTATTCTCATCAAATGTTACAGTTTCAGAAACTTGCAGTAGAGTTATACCTTCTCCCATAGGGTTGCTATGAGTTGAAATCGACTCAATGTCAGTGAGTTGGTGAGAATGAACAACTTGTTGAAACATAAATATTCTATTGATTAACATATCTACAGTGATCAAGACAATTTGGCATTGGGAAAGGGATCGACAAATATATGAAAGCAACAGAAAAGAGTACACAGAAATAGTTCAAAAAGATATAGCCAACTGATATTTGGCAAAGTGACAAAGTAAATTCAATGAAGAAAAAACAATCTGTTCAACAAATGGTGTCGGAATGACTGGCTGTCCATTGTTGTTGCTATTGCTGTTGCTGTTGGTAGGTGCGACCAAGTCAGCTCCAACCTTCAACAACCATAGGCACAACAGAGCGAACCACTGCACAGTGCTGTGCCATCCTCACAATTGTTTCTGTGCTTCAGTCCACTTGTGGAGCCATTTTGTCAACCCATCGTCTTCAGGACCTTCCTTCTTTTCACTGACCCTCGACTTAATCAAAAAGGATGTCCTTCTCCATGGATTGGTCTCTCCTAAAAACATGTCCAAAGCATGTAAGATGAATCTCACCATCCTTGCCTCAAAGTAGCACTCTGGCCATACTTGTTTCAAGACAGATTGGCTTGTCTTTTAGCGGTTCACGGTATGTTTAATATTCTTTACCAGCACCACAATCCAAATGCATAAATTTTTCTTTAGTCTTCCTTATTCAATGTCCAACTTTTACATGCATCTGAGGCATTTGAAAATACCACGGCTTGGGTCAGGTGCACTTTATTCCTCAAAGTCATATTCTTGCTTGTCAATACACTAAAGACATATTGTGCATCAGATTTGCCCAAGACAAGTTGTCTTTTGATCCCTTGAGAGCTGTTTCCATGACATTGGTTATGGATCCAAGCAAGACACATTCCTTAACAAAGTCGACCTTTTCTCAATTTATCATGATGTTACCTATTGGTCCAGTTGTGAGGATTTGGGCATTCTTTACATTGAGTTGTGATCCATACCGAAAGCTCTGATCCTTGATCATCAGCAGTAAGTGCTTCAGTTCTCTTCACTTCCAGCAAGCAAGGTTATGTCACTTGCATTTATCAGGCTGTTAATAAGCTTTCCTCCAATCTTGATGCCAAATTCTTCTTCATATAATCCAGCTGCCTGATGATTTGCTTAACATACAGATTAAATAAGTATAGTAAAAAGATAAAACCCTGTCGCATACCTTTCCTGATTTTAAACCATGTAGTATTTCCTTGTTTTGTTCACACAACTGCCTCTTGATCCATGTGTAGAATCTGCGTGAGCACAATGAAATATTTTGGAACTCCCACTCTTCTCAAAGCTGTCCATAGTTTGTTATGATCCACACAATCAAATGTCTTACCATAGTCAATAAAACACAAGTAGACATCTCTTTGGGATTATCTGCTTTTAGCCAAGATCTATCATCAACAATGATAGCCCTTGCTGCATATCATCTTCCAAATCCAACGTGAACCTCTTCCAACTCCCTATCAATGCAAACAATATTGGATTACCTTTAGGAAAATTTAATTGCCTATGATATTAATGATTTCATCCTATAATTTGAGCATTCTTTTGGGTCACCATTCTTTGAAATGGATACAAATATGGATCTCCAGTTATTTGACCAAGTAACTGTCATTCAAATTTCCTGGCATAGATGAATAAGTGCTTCCAGTGCTTCATCAACTTGTTTAAAGATTTCAATTGATATTACATCTATTTATAGAAACTTGTTTTTAGGCACATTGGTTCTTTCTCATATGCAGCCTCATGAAATGGTGGAATGTCGACTAATTTTTGTGGACACAGTAACTATGTATTCTCCCCATCTTCTTGAGGTGCATCATTCAATATTTGTCCCATAGAATCTTTCAAGATTTCAACTTGAGAATTGAATTATTTCTTGTGTTCTTTCTGTTTAAGATATCCTAAGCACATTCTTCTTTTATGGTTTTCTAACTCTAGATCTTTGCACATTTCATTAAAATATTTTACTTTATCTTCTTGCTGTCCTTTGAATGTTCTGTTCAGCTCTTTGACTTTCTCATTTCTTCCTTTTGCCACAGGCACTGTACAATCTAGGACATATTTCAGAGTGCCTTCTGATTTCTACTCTGATCTTTTCTTTCTTAGTTATCTTTTTAACACTTTCACTTTCTTCATGAGTGATGTTCTTGGTGTCCTCCTTAGCTCATCTGGTCTTCTGTCATTAGTGTTCAATGCAGCAAATGTGTTCTGGAGACGTTTTCTAAATTCAGTTGGAATAGAATTAAGGTTATATTTTTGCTCTGTGAACTTGTTTTAATTGTATTCAGTTTCAATATGAGCAATTGATGGTCTTTTCCACAGTCAGTCCCTGGCCTGGATTTTATTGCTAATATTGAGTTTCTCCTTCTCCTCCCACCCCCCATAAATATAGTCAATCTGATTTCTGTGTATTTCATCTGGGGATGTCCGATATGTGTGTAGTCACCTTTTGTGTTTTTGTAAAAAGGCACTTGCTCTGAACAAGTCATTGATCTTTCAAATTTCTCTCATGGGCTCTCCAGCCTTGTTGCCATCGCCAAGACTACATTTTCTAATACTGACCCTTCCTCTTGTTTTCAACATTTTCATTCCAATGGCCAATAATGAATCTTGATTGCTTGTTTTATCAATTTCTGAGCCAAGAGATTGGTGGAATTTTTCTATTTCTTCATCACTAGTTTTGGTGGTTGGGGCATACATTTAAATAATAGTGGTATTGATGGTGTTTTCTTGATGACAGATCAGACATAATCCTACCACTGATAGCATTATACCTTAGAAAAGATCCTAAATATCCTTTCTGACAAGACATGTAAGCCATTCCTCTTCACTGTGCCAATACTAAACCTTGTTATTTTCTCATCCAAAATGGCTAATACCAGTGTGCTTCAGCTGTCTAATGCCTAGGATATCAATATTTATGCGTTCCATTTCATTTTTGGTGACTTCCAATTTTCTTAGATCCATACTTTAAACATTCTAAGTTTTGATTATTAATAGATTTTCTCAGCCTTTCCTTGTCACATTCAGTTGTGCTGCATCAGCAAATAAAGATGCTGAAGGCCATTTTCCTAGCTTTACTCCATTCATGTTACCATAGGCAACTCTACTTTGAGAAAGCACTTCCTCATTAGTGCCATTTTGAGTGTCTTCCAACCGATGAAGTCCACCCTCTGCCATTGGACAATGTTCTACTTCCATTCATTAGACTTTCAGTATCTGATAATGCCTGGAAGCTATGCATAAGATTTTCAGTGATTACTTCCCCTGAAGCCTGCTGCTGATTCCTCCTGCAGTGTCTGCTCTTAGTCTGGAAACTGCTGAAACCTCTTCACCTTATGTGGCTCTGTTGGCATTGCAAACATCAGTGATGCAGTTTCAACATTACAGCAATACACAAGCCATTGCACTGCAAAGTGACAGATAAGCATTGTGGGGGGAAGGCTGTTTGTTCCATAGGCAAATGGGACAGGACTATCACCTTTCATGATCCAAGGCCATACAAAAAGGCAGATAGCTCATCCTGGGCAGCTGATTAAAGTCTGTTTCCCTGACTGAGATAAAATGCACACTTTGCCTCCTGTTCCCTAGCAAAAGCTGCAGAAAGCACCCACCTGCAAACTTATCAGTTACTTCATGTTCCCAGCTTCTACCTCCCCTCCAGTCTATGAATAACTTGGTTGAAGTGTTAATGTTACTTTGTACATTCTTAAGGAATTGTGAACCTTTTTTCTGTGTAAGCCTGTCATGGGTGGCAGGATGCATGCAGGGTAAGTATTTAAGTCTCCCCCTAATAAAGCTTTGAGCACTAGAGGATCCTGCAGGGATCCTTCTGCCCTAATTTTTGTCTGTTTGCTTTATATGTAAGTTTTCTCTTGCAGATCATAACCTCTAGAATCCATTCCATTTTAAGATAAGAGCCAGTCTCTACATTATCTTACAAAGGGTGAATGCCACTATAAAAATATAAACGAATCTAGACACTGATCTTACAGATTTATCAAAAATTAACTCAAAATCAAAAACTTGGAGAAAATCTAGGTGTCCTTGATTTGGGTTATAATTTTTTAGATACAACACCAGAAGCACAATTAATGAAAAAAATCTCTAACTTGAATATTATGAGTTTTTTATTAATAAAAATTAAGTTTTATTAAAAAAATTAAAAGAAAACATTTGAAGCCAAATATACCAATGATCATTAAAATGCAACAAAAGCAACAACAGAACACAATTAAAAAGTAGTCAGTAGGTAAGAACAGGTAGTTCACCAAAGAAAACATAAAGATTAAAAATAAAAATATGCACATAAAAGAAGCTCAGCATCATTTGTCATTGATTTTTAGGACAGTAATATTACCCTGTCCAATATATAATAATATATATGCGATGTTATGCATTTGGGAAAACCTACAGAACTGTACAACAAAGAGTGAACTCTAATGAAAAGTTTGGGCCATAGTTGATTATACTGTATCAATATTGGTTTGTTCATTGTAAATATATTACACTAATGGAAGATAAGAAATGGAGATAGACCAGGATAGGGCAAGGAAAACTATAGGAATTCTCTCTACTTTTTCTGCTAATTTTCCATAAACGAAAACTTTTCCATTAACAAAAATGAAAATTAAAAATAGGACATCAATAAACTTTAAGGTAACTTTGAGCAAATATAGGTAATTGGAATCTCCAGAAAAGGGGGAGGGCAGAAAAATGCTTGAAGAATAAATGATATTTTCCAAATTGGATGGAAACTCTGTACCCATAAATTTAAAAGTTCAATGAATTCAAGTATAGGAACCTAAAGAAATCTCTGCCAGGAGCTAACTTAATCAAATTGCTTGTAGCCTATAGCAAAGAGAAAGTCTTAAGAGGAGCCAGAAAAAAAACACATTGTGCACACAACACAACAAAATTTGGAGTGACTAGATTTTGAATCAGCAACAATGCAAGCTATAAGACAGTGGGGCAAAGGCTTCCAGAGTACAGGCAAACCCTGGATTACAAATGAGTTTTATTCTTCAATTTACCTTTTTTTCCCCAAAAAAAAAACATTTTATTAGGAGTCAATCCAGGCATCATATGATTCCATTCATATCATATCAAGAAGTGTTATACAATTGCTACCCTAATCAATTTCAAAACATTTGTTTCCTTCTTGATATCAACCGCTTCCAACTCACTCCCCTGCCATACTCTCAGGAACCCATAATCTAGTCCCTGTACATTCACTGATCCTGGATTCCATACCATGAAAATGCATATAACAGAGAGCCCAGGGGGCTTCAAAAATGACAAAATTCAAGAGATACACCCCAATATAAAAAACCACAGAAAAATTTAACAACCAGATCGAACCCCAAGTATGAAGGGGTACCCCCCAAAACTGGAATTTTTTTTCAAAGCTATGTACTTAACTTTTTTACAAAACAATCTTATCACCTTCCAAGTACTCTCCATTACACATAATATATTTGTCAAATTTGCTATTCCACTCTTGGAAACATTTTTCGAAATAATCTGGATGGCTGACAGCAGCTCCCTCGTTTTTTTCTTCATCTTGTCTACATCTTCAAATTGCTTTTCTTTCATGTCTCTGTTAATTCACAGAAACTAAAAGAAATCACATGGAGTGAGGTCAGATGGGTAAGGTACATGGGGCAAGAGAGGCATGTCACTCAAAACTGGTGCACTGAGATGGCTATGTGAGCAGGAGCTTTGTCTTGATGGCAAAATCAGTCCCTTGTCTGCCACAAATCAGGTCTTTTTTGTGGCATTGTTCTGTAATCTTTTCAGAACCTCTAAATCAAAAGCTTCATTAACAGTCTGACCTGGTGAAACAAACTCCAAATTCACTATTCCCCTCACATCACATCTGCTTTTTTTCCACCTAACCCCCTCTTTTATCAGAAGGGAGATCAAGTCATTTTAATCTACTATAGTCATCTACCCAATACTCTGTCTGATAACCATGTCGTTCCCGTTCTCTCAATGATGGCTGGAGGGAAATCATCAGAGCTTATTCCCTATGGAGACCCTGCAAAGTTATTTTGATCTTCCACTGTATTCCATAGCCTTCTACACACCAGAATCTCATGATTTAAACTCTAATAGTATTTCCTACTTTGGATTTGTATTATATAACTTCTAATCCTTGCATCATGGATGTTGGTGTGCTTCTTTCATGTGGGATTAGCTGAAGTCTTAATTAGATGGCTGCTTGTTTGGAATCAAACCTTTAAAACACGAGTCACTATTTTATTCTAAAATATATGGGCATCCATCCAATTTCTTCATCATAATTTTCCATAGCATCCATATACTTTCTGTTTCCTTTGAGAGTGAGTACCCAGCAGGACTATGTCATAAGATCTACTTGTTTTTAGGTTGGAGCTATGATTAAGTGTGAGCCTAAAATCCATTTCTCGATCTATGTTTTTTTTTTCTACTTCTCTTTCACCTTAGAGGGATGTATGGTAGAGAATCTTGCTAAATATATGCCTGGATTATAAGGAACTTCTGTTTATAGTGTCATTGATTGGTGGTATTAATTTAAAAATATTTTTTAAAATTAAAAATAAACAATATGGTTTCAATACAGATATATTATTCCATAGTTTAATCACATCAAGCAGCATTGTACAATTGCTATCACTGGTTTTAACCCTGTTGGGAGGGGACACCAGCAAGGATAGGCTGACTACATACCAAAATAACTAGATTATTAACTTGTACAGAATAAATTGTTATGTGACTGGATGCTGTATGAACAAAATGGGAGTTGGTAGACAGGTAAAACGTACCATAATATTCACTGACAATGTTGAACACTGATATGGAAGAATAGTACATACTTGATACAGAAAGTAAGGCACAGAAATGGTAAGTCAATGTCAGTCTGTCTACTGACAATTCAAGACTCTTGGTAGAGCTGACTTCTGCTCTTTTACACAACATGAAGTTTCAGTCTTACGTCCTCATGGCTCAGGTGTATTGGAGGTAGAGTCCAGTTCATCTAAAGGGGGTTCCACATCGCATCCCTCTAGTATAGTCATTAGAGAACATTTATTTGCCTTTAAATTGAATTTTTTTGTAAGTTCAAACAATAGGTAGAGTTCATAGTGAATGTCAATTAGTTGGACATTTGTCAGTATATAAGATACCTCTGAATCATAAGTATTATAGAAACACTTATATTCTTGAACATCTTTAACAGAGTAGCACAGTAATAGCAATGAAAATAATGCTTTGATGAACATTTCAAAATCTGTTTGTAATTAGGAACCATCATATGTACCTCAGCCTTATAAGTTGTATATTTGTAACCTGGGGTCTGCCTTTACTGAAGTAAAAAATATAATAAGCATAAGGTCTACTTATTTGTTTATCAGAACTCAGAAAAATTGTACATACTAATTTGGATATTACAATTCTCTGATAAGTGAATGAATATGTGTACTTTTTCCCCTCAAATCAATTGTTGGTTTAATGGATATAATTGTATTTTTACCAAGCAAATGGACAAAAATTCCTATAAGAATTGGGAATTAAACTGTAAAGCTGATCAGTTTTTCAATGCTGTTTTGATATTCAAGAATAATTCTTAATAATCATTGAACTACAATCCAACTAGCAGGACTGAGTAGGAATAGGATTTACAGATTAAAGCAAAAACAATGATTGTGGTAGTTACAAATGTCCTGTCAACTTGAGGACGTGAAGAGAGAATGGGTGGAATCTACTCTGTTGATCAGGTCACAGCCTGATGATGTCTCCTTGTAGTCTTGGCTTTCTCATGGGGATTCTTGAAACTTCCTCTGTATCTCTCTGCTTCACCTTCTTGTGGAGGAGCGGCAATAGGGAGCTGGAGGGCCACCATGCCAGCACTCAGATGTTTCCACCCCCACTGGATCAACAAGACTTTCACCCACTGGCCTGCATTTGCATTCTGTGTTGCATGAGTCTAAGAGGAATGTATGGACTACTATGAGACATATGAGCTAATATTGGGCTTATGGACTTGATCTGGACTGGACTGGTATGTTTTCTCAATATGCAACAATTGCTCTTTGATATAAAAAAGGAAAATGAGCTGATTCCAGGTTGCAGCTTGATGACCTCATTTGGAGGTACAAAGGAGATAAATAGCTCATTGGAGGGAGGGACACATGCTCATTCCCTGGGAGACATTGCAGCTGACAAGACACATGAAGTTATGCTAGTGCCCTGAGCTGAAGGAGCCACAATGGAGACCCCTATCGGTGCTGAGATTCTTACAACATCACTGGATCCATAATACTTTCCATCCACTAGCCTGTGATCTTCCTGCATTTGGCATCATTACATGTGCTTCATGAATCTGAAGAGGACTTTATAGATTGGTATTAAACATATGGCCTAATATAAGACTTATGGACTTGATCTGGGCTGGGCTGAGATGTTTTCTCAATGTTCATTTGTTCTTGTATAGAAAGTTCTTTCATATACACAATTGAGTGTCCATGGATTTGTTTCTCTAGTCAACTCAGACTAACACAATGTAAATTCACTTTATTACAAGGAACAAAACTAGATAAAACAGATGGCTGAAGACTGACTGTCCAGCAAAGCTTTAAAGAATAAGATGTTATAAAAGGCCCCTGAATTTACAAATGGTAGCTTCTCACTGCCAACTTGAGTGTGGCGCCTGCTGTGTTACCAACCAACATTCACTGCTATTGTGTTGACTCTGACTCATAGTAACCCTATAGAACAAAGTAGAACTCCCCAATGAGTGTTGAAGGCTAACATTATTTTCTGGAATGGAAAGCCTCCTATTTCTCCTGTAAAGCAACTGGTCGGTTTGAATTGCCTACCTTGTGTTTGGAAATCCAGTAAATAACTTACTACATCATCAGAGTACCATGTGCTTGTTGTTGCTTTTGGTGCCATGGTGTCAGTTTCCGCTCATTGTGACCTTGGGCACAACAGAATGAAATACTGCACAGTTCTGCCCCACCCTCACCACTGTTTCTGTGCTTCATCCCATTGTGGCCATGGTATCCATTCATCTCATTGAGGGGGCCTCGTCTCCTTTGCTGCCCTTCTACTTGACCAAACAGGAACTGGTCTTTCCTGACAACATGTCCAAAGTATGTAAGACAAATTCTTGCTTTCATTGCATCTAAGGAGCATTCTGGCCGTACTTCTTTCAAGCCAGATGAGTTTGTCCTTTTAGCCACCCATGGCACTTTCAATATTCTTCAGCGGCAACACAATTGAGATGCCTCTATTCTTCTTCAGTCTTTTTATTCTATGTCCAACTTTCACATGCAAATGAGACAATGGAGAATACCAGGGGTGCGTCAGGCATGTATTAGACCTCAAAGTAATATTCTTGCTTTTCAACACCCTATTGAAAAAGTATCGTGCAACAGATGTGCTTTAGCAGTGGTTCTCAACCTGTGGGTCGCAACCCATTTGGGGGTCGAACTACTCTTTCACAGGGTTCACGATTCATAACAGTAGCAAAATTACAGTTATGAAATAACAACGAAAATAATGTTATGGTTGGAGAGTTACCACAACATGAGGAACTGCATTAAAGGGCGGCAGCATTGGGAAGTTTGGGAACCACTGGCTTAGAGGGAGAGTAATAAAGAATACTCATAATGCTGTAGGTAATGCAGGTATCATGAGATTTGATGTGGAAGCTTTCCTTTTTCCTCATTTGCTTTAGGCTCTTGCTTTTCATTCATCATAAAAGAAGAAAAAGCATACAGAAAACATCTGTGACCAGTTAGTTCTCTGAACAAATGGTTTTAGGAATCTATAGGATTGATTACTTTTCTGGCTTTGTGCCATTCCTGAATGGTTAAAAAGATATAAATACTTCTCAGTTTTACTGTTCCTGTTCCCTCTTAGTATTTTATTAACTATATTGTGCCTTAGACTGTGACTTTCCACGCCCTTTTCTTTCTTTACAGGAAGCTATTCCAAAGTGTATATGCTTCATCCATACCCTTCTCACTATTTCTGAAAGTGGCTAGCAGCTACAGTAGAAGAGAAACAACAACAGAGGCCAGAAAAATTGACATCAGGCCAGTGGAGTCATCTGAGATTAGGATTCCAACTTGGCAAATTGAGGTGAATCAGATCCACATATTTCCCCAAAGCCAGAGGCGGGTCCTGGGTAGAGTTCCTGCCCTCCATTCAGGAGACCGCAGCTTGATTCCCAGTCCATGTACTTCAAGCCCGGCCATCACCTTTCTGGCGGCTGAAACTCATATGTTCCTATAACAACAAACAGATTTTTCAAAGGAGCTTGAAGACTGACAGATTAGACCTCAAACCCTGGCATTCCACTTCTGTAGGCACTTCATCGGTTTATGCCACAGCTAACAACCTGTGGGTGCTTCCTTGACAGCTGTTCTCAACCTCGACAGTAGCAGCCTCATTGCTTGCTGGACATTACTTGAAGGGCTTCTCCTCAGACGCGCTCTCCACACAAGCTGTCCGTCCCATGAACAGTCGCTCCTGCCTTTTTCAGTTGTTGTTGGGTTTTTTTAGGGCAAATCATTGTCTAAACTACCACTTAGTTTATTTAGTCATCTTTCATATTGCATAATATGGAATTGTGCAATTGTATACTATCAGAGCCGGGAAGGCAGGAACTTTTACCTGTTTTATTTACTCTTCTCCCCGCTAGTAGCTAAACCACACTTGGGACATTCATAAATACCAATTAAAATAATTGAATGAGAACAAAAAACACCTTTTTCACTGAATCTATTCCAACTCAGCGGAACTCTATGTCAGGTTTCCAAGACACTATACAGGGTTTCCAATATGCACAGGAGCAAAGTGGCATGTACATTCTTAATAGTGGGTGTTCTTAGAAATGAAAAGATAATTTGCATTATTTACATCGAAGTAACTTAATTGAATGAATGAAGCCCATTACATTCAACAAAAATTTGTACATATTTCTGAAAGTTCTTTGGTAAGTCAGATGCTCAGTAATATCACAATATGAGGGGGATAAAAATGTTCATGGTAAGATGGAATTCAGACATAATGCATATTTTCTATAATCATTTTGAAACCTCTTCATATGTCTATGAGAGTTTGGGTATATATGTATATATATAAATTCATATTATTAAACCATTTTTCTATGTTCAAAAATATCACTAATAGCATTAGAGAAAGAAAAAAAGACATAAATGAGTGCCAAAATTTTAAACATTACTCATGACATTGTTTCACAAAACAATAGCAGGTCTATGGGTAGAAAATTGCTTGAATATAACTTGATTGCTTGTGAGAGAAGTTCTAATGATGGATACGTTCCAAAGTTGGATAATTTCAAACTTTCCACTCTGTCCTGTTTTATGTTTATTATATGCTGTCATTAGAACAATAGTTCATATTGTCAAACTTGAAATCATGTTGCTAGAACATTCTTGGCAAAGTCCTTTCTTTACTCTTGTCACAAAACAAAGCCCTCATTCCCCAAAGATGTTCAAATCTAATCTCCAGAATCTATGAATGCTCTTTACATGCTGTGTTAGTCCAGGTAGACTAGAGAAACAAATTCATGGACACTGATATGTGTATAAGAAAGAGCTTTAAATACAAGAGCAATTGAATATTGAGAAAACATCCCAGCCCAGTCCAGATCAAGTTCATAAATCTGATATTAGCCCATGTCCGTCCCATGAGCAGTCGCTCCTGCCTTTTTCAGTTGTTGTTGGGTTGAAACCCTCTATAGACTCACGAAACACATGCAATGATGCTGAATGCAGGAGAATCCCAGGCTAGTGGGTGGGAAGGCTTGTGGATCCAGTGGTGCCATAAGCATCTTGGCACTGTCAGGGGTCTCCACGTGGCTTATCCAGCTCATGGCACTAACCTAGTTCCATATGTCTTGTCAGTAGAGCATCTCCAAGGGAGTGAGCAGAGAGAGAGTGTGTGTCCCACCTGCGAGATAGAAATAGAGGAGTTCCCAGAATCCTCAGGAGAAGGACATGCCCACACAGAGCCCTCATTGGATATATCTTGATAGACTGGCTAGGGTCCACCCCTACACTCTTAATCCTCAAATTGACACCAGATTATGTAATTCCCACATATGCCAAGAGGGATGTTGCTGATATAGTAAGAGCCTTTGTATTAGACAGTAGTTTGGATGATCTAGATTATCTAATACTAAACAATCGTTTAGATTATCTAGTCTGAGGCAAACGTGACCGCTGAAGAATGGTCAGAGAGCATATAATGCTGCTGCTCCCTTAGGGATGAAAGGGAGCCCCTGGAACCAGAAAAGGCAAGGACCCAGATCATCCCTAGAGTCTTCAGAAAGAAGCCCAACACTGCTGACACATGATTTTAATTTCATATGTGTGTCAGGTTTCTGACCTACAGAACCGTACAACAGTAAATATGTGGTGCTTTCCGACACTAGGTTTTGAATAATTTGTTACCACTACTGCACAAAGATCAAAAGATTCTATTAGCAAAATGCTGAGCAATGCAGGAAGCATCAGGAGAAGATGGAAAGAATGCTCACAGACACTGTATCAAAAAGAACTATTCTAGAGTCTACCTTTAAGGAAGTAGCGTATGAAAAAGAACCAATGGTGCTGAAGGAAGTTAAAACTGCACTGAATGCATCAGACAAAAATAAGGCTTCAGGAATCGAGAGAATATCCATTGAAGTGTTTCAGAAAGCTGAAGAAGTTCTGGAACCACTCATTAGTCTACACCAGGAAATTTGGAAGACAGTTACTTGGCCATCTGACTGGAAGAAATCCATATTTGTGTTTATTGCAAAGAAAGGTGACCCAACAGAATAATCAAACTATAGAATGACATAACTAGTATCACACAGAAATAAATTTTTCTTAAGATCATCCAACAATGGTTGCAGCAGTGCATTCACAGGAAACTGTCAGGATTTCAGGGCAGATTCAAAAGAGGATGTGGAGCAAGAGATACCATTGCTGATTTCTGATAGATCTTGCCTCAAAGGAGGGAATCATAGAAAGGAGTTTACTTGCCTGTGGAAAGGCGTTTGGTTTGGAGGCATCAAGAACTAGACACATGGATGCTGTACCAAAATAAGCTAGTCTGGGGCCCACCATGTGGATATGTTGTGAAGAATGGAAATTTCCGAATACTTCATTGTGCTAATTAAGAATTATATTGATGCGAACGAGGGACATTGTTGTGGAGACCTGGAGCCCATCTGTAGACAATTGGATATGCCACAACAGAGGGGTATAAGGAAAGGAGGAACCAACCAATGCTCAGTATAGCTCTGCCGAAGTATGCATCATTCCTCTAGTTCCTGAATGCTTCCTCCTCCTCCTACCAGGATCCATTTCTACCTTACAAAACTGGCTAGACTGGAGAACACATGTTGGTACAGAAAAGAGCTCTTAACACATGGAATTTAGGACAGATAAACCCCTCAGGACCAATAGTGGGAGAATCTATATCATGAGGGTAGGTGGATGATCAAGGAGGGGGATGGGGAAGAAAGGGAGAATCCATCACAATGTTGGATATATAGCCCCCCCCAAGGGGACAAATAACAGATATGTGGGTGAAGGGAGACAACAGACAGTGTAAGATGTGAAATAATAATATCAATGCATAACTGATCAAGGATTCACTAGGGTGGGGGGTGGGGGGGAAGGAGGGGAAAAAGAGAGCAGCTGATACCCATGGCTCAAATAGAAAGCATATGTTTAGAAAATGATGATGGCAACATATGTACAAATATGTTTGATACAATTGATATATGGAATGTTATGAGCTGTAAGAGCCCCCAGTAAAATTATTTTTAAAAGACTTTATACATGGATCAAGTGGCAGTTGTGCAACAGAACATGGGAATACTGCATAGCTGAAAATCAGGAAAGGTGTGCATCAGGGTAATATCCTCTCATCACACTTGTTCAATTTAGGTGCCAAGAGAATCATCCAAGAATCAGGATTATATGAAGAAGAGTGTGGCATCAGGATTGGAGGTAGGCTTCTTAACAGCTTCTGGTATGCAGCTGGCACAACGTTGCTTGTTGCAAGTGAGGAGGACTTGAAGCACTTGCTGATGAAGATCAAGGATTATATCCTTCTGCACGGATTACAATTGAATATGAAGAAGACCAAACTCCTCACAAGTAGAGCAATAGGAACATCACGATAAATAGAGAAAAGGTTGAAGTTGTCAAGGATTTTGACTTGCTTGGATCCACCATCAATACTCATGGAAACAGCAGTCAAGAGATCAAATGACATATTCCATTAGGTAAACCTGCTGCAGAAGACTTCTTTAGAGTACTAAAGAGCAAGGATTTTACACTGAGCACCAAGGTGCACCTGACTGAAGCCATGATATTCTCCATTGTATCATATTCATTGGAAAGCGGAAGGATAGATGCATTTGCATTGTGGTGCTGGAGAAGAATCTTGAAAGTACCACAAACTGCTAAAAGGACAAACCAGTCTGTCTTGGAAGAAGTGCCACTAGAGTGTCCCTTAGAGGCATGCATGGCAAGAGTTCATCTTACATGCTTTGGCTATGTTGTCAGGAGAGACCAGGAAACGTAAGGAAAAGGAAAACATGCTTGGTAGACGCAAAGCGGAAATGAGGAAAGTCTTCAATGGGATGGATTGTTACCTTGGCTGCAACAAATGGGCTCAAGCACAGGAACAATTGCATGGATCGAGCAGGACCAGCCAGTGTTGTTTTCTGCTGAGCAGAGGAGCTAAGATTTGGAACCAATTCAGTTGCACCTAACAGCAACAACTACAGTTCATACACACATACATTGTGGGATTTTTTCCCTTAAGTATGGTAAGTATTTCTAGAACCCACTAAGGATGTATGTATATGTGTTGGACCTCTGCTTAGAAAACCTGAATTTGGACCAATACCTCTTACATCATATGTCTATCCATGTTCATGTCAGCATTATTCACAATAGCCAGAAATGTGTAAACAACTCAAGCATATAATAATAATAGATGAATGGATAAACAAAATAAGTTATTATACATATTGGGATATTATTCAACTATGAAAAGAAATTAAGTTCTGATATAATCTGTATTACCAATGAACCTTAATAATATGTTGTTGAGTGAAAAAATCCAGACATAAAAGGTCAACTTGGGCTGCTAACTACAAGGTATACAGCTTGAAACCACCAGCCACTACATGGGAGACAGATATGCCTTTCTATACCCATACACAGTTACAGTACTGGAAACTCACTGGGGTACTTCTACGTTGTCTAATAGCAATGAGTTGAGTTGAGTTGAGTTAAGAAGGCTGCCAGGAGGAAATGGGAGTTATAGCTAAAGAAGTACTGAATTTGTTTTTTGGATGCTGTAAAATTTTTAGAAACAAATAGTGGTGAAATTAGTCAACACGATGAGCGTCATAAATGTCACTAAATTTTACATTAAGTAATTGTTAAAATTAAATTAAAAATTATTTCTTTTACAATCCATACTGGTAAACTCCAGTTGTAAATTTATCCTTCACTTACATATATCCTAAAACAATATCTTGGTTTCTCAAAATAGCAATATAAAAATATTAATATCAAATATAATACTAGCTAAAAGGTATAGAGTACTTGCTTTTCTCATTATTTTACCGTTTAGATACATCAGTTCATTTGGACACAGCTTTCTTACCAGTTAGTTAATTGAGGCATGGGAAGATTTTGGAGCGGTGTAAAATGAAAACCTAAAAACAACATTTGTATTTGTTTATTGAGTAAATGAATAATAATTTACATGGCAAAGGAACAAAATTGAAAAGATATCACTTTACAGTGCCCCAAGTCCTGGAAATCATAAAAATGTAAATAGTTAAAATGCAAATTGGCTAAAGAAGGAAAGGGAAATGCGTTTTCACATTTTCCAAACAGTTCAGAGGTGGCTTAGACAAGGCCAGATCCCGGGTCACAAGTGATGGCCTTATGAGTAGATCTCTCCTGGCTCCCCTCGTTTCCTATTTGTCTCCATCTACCTCAGCTCTGTCTGCCTCTAGACTGGCTTTATTCTCAGCCTGACCTGACCACACCACAGGGGCAGCAAGCGGCTTCCTAAACTCTAAGACCTTCCTCCTTTGTTCCCTGTTTGGAGGTAGATTAAACTTTTGTGGGTAAATTTATAACACATTTTTTAGTAGCTTTGTAACTTGAACCACATATTTGCATAGGGAGAATAATACATTCATGACTTTCTATAGGGTCAAGAAAAACTGATGAAACAACAAAACATGGGGAGAAAAGAGGACATTTAAAAAAATCCGAGCCAGTTTTTCATAAGAAAACTTACTGAGTCATAACTTTTAAATGCCATCCCAGCAGTTTCACCTTTTCACCTCGTCTGTTGAGGGGATTGGAAAAGAAAATTAAGCTATGCCAGCTCCCATCCAAAGGAAAGCAGAGAAGAACTTTGGATGGTATGAGCCTTGGCGCCAGCTCGAAAGTTCCTTTCGGTCTTGTTATTTGTTTTCTTCGTGTGCTGTGCCAAAGCGGGTTTACTAGTTTGAAAGCCAAATTGGAATAAATGCTGGAGAATAATGCCTTAAATTATCTTAATTTGAAATCAAGAGAGAAACTCTAGGTATAAAGACCTGATTGTAAAAACCGGGTTCTCCCTTCACTATGACTATTTATGGTGATCCATCTCTCCCAAGGTGAGACCTTCAGTCTCCCAAACCTAGTTTCAATTAATCTATGTGCATCCAATTTCATAATTTTCTTCTTCTCTTATAGGCTTAGGAAAGTACAACTCGTGGCGCTTTCCCGCAGGTAAGGTAGATGCAGAGCCTGAGAAAAAAGCAAACAGTCAATTAAAGGAACCAGGTCTACAGTTCACGCAGGAACATTCGGGAAATGACCCGGTTATCTCAGACTGTCTAGGACTCTTGCAATTTTTGCTTTGAATATCTGTGTCCCAGCAGCATCCTTAGTTCCTGGAAAAATAAAAAATACAGGTGTGTTAGACTTGGGATTTATGACAGAGATTAAAAATGGGTCATATAAACCATGTATTAATACTTCAAACCTGTTAGCTGCTTGAGGAGCGGAGCTGTTGAGGACTGTAAATTAATTTAATAAGGGCACATCAATAGGGGGGAATTTTACACGAGGCCTTAGGAATTCTAAAAACACCGTGTTAAGGCCCCTTTTAAAATGAATAAGTGTTAAAAGCTCTAATAAAGTATTTTTTAATGTTCCTAACTAAAGAACCAATAAATGTACATAAAATGCGCTAAGAAAGAAGTCATGCCTTAGAAACTGAGCAGTTGGTTGGGAAAGGTTGCTCTGATATTCTTTTAGATCCCCTGGTCTCAGTGCTAAGGAGCAAATGTAATGGGAACCTGACAGGTGTGTTTTTTTTTGGGGGGGGGGTGTTGGCTAGAGAGGCTGTGAGTGAAGCAATTCAACAACTACACTTACTATTCTCTGTCAACTTGACTTAAAATATGCATTGTCTAAATCTTGCCATGAGGAAAAAGAACAGATGTATTCTTGATGAGTCATGGACATTCCATCAGGTATGTTTTGGCAGAAAGAAGGCTATTTGGACTGGAGAGCACCGTACGTGTAGGAGGAATAGAAGAAAACTTGGGTAGGCCACAGGGAACATAGAGGAGACTGCCCCAGCCTGGCCTCCTACGGCCCTTGCGTTCCCAGTCACCTTGTAGCTAGGCAGAAGCCTGGACAACAAGGCTTACTGATGAGAATGTGCATGGACAGCCAGCCTCAGGCAGTTAAAAACAGATGTGAATTCTCTATTTATTCTTTGGCTGAAAGTGAGGAACTCTGAAATGGGCTCACGGCAAATTAGAAGCAGCTGTTGCCCTGAGACATTTGGAGAGCCACCAAGAGGGGAGACCTGACGCAACAGATGATCATTCAAGTGGGAATCAAACCTTTGTTGCAATAAACCATGAGCGCTGGGGTTTATGTTACTGTCATGTAAACATGTTTATGTTACTAACATGTAAACATGTTTATTGAAACTGATGAAGACTAAGGTTCTCCTGTGGAACCTTTCTAAAATGTTCTCTGAAAGATTTTGCCTTGCTGCATTAAGAACTCTCAGATGACCATCTGAAAGCAGAACCAGCTCAAGAACAGTTCCCACTGTCTCTTTTTGTCCTTAATAACTACGCTCTTCTGTGGAACACTGTGCGCTTTGAGTGGTGTGACTGTGCTGTGAAGTGTGTAGGACAGGATATTATGAATATTCTCCTTGCAAGAGATAGCTAATCAGGGTTTCCATGGTCTTGTTCATTCTTTCTTTACTTCTAACCTCTATTTTAGCCTTTATTTTTTAATTCAACACTCCAGCCTGCCATTTTCCACTCAAATGACTTGGCTGGCTATTCATTCAAATGGATTCCACAGTAGTAAAACCAAGAACAGGAGGCCTTTAACGAAGTTATTTCCCTTGACTGCATTATTGCCCTGAGCTACTCCAGGACCACAACTCACTGGACTTTTTGATTCTGTGAAATGTAGATTCACAAAATGTGTAGTCAGGTTTCATTTCACTGCTTACTAGCTGGCTAACCTTAGAAAAATTACCTTAAGTAATTTTTAAAAATCATTTTATTGGGGGCTCATACAAGTCTTATCACAATCCATACATACATCAATTATATAAAACATATTTGTATATTCATTACCCTCATTATTCTCAAAACATTTGTTATCCTCTTAAGCCCCTTCCATCAGCTCATTTTCCCCCTCCCTCCCTGCTCCCCTCTCCCTCATGAACCCTTGATAATTTATAAATTATTATTTTGTAATATCTTATACCGTCCGACATCTCCTTTCACCCACTTTTCTGTTGTCTGTTCCCCAGGCAGGAAGTTATATGTAAATCCCTGTAATCAATTCCCCCTCTCTACCCTACCCACCTGGTATCACCACTCTCACCACTGGCCCTGAAGGGATCATCCGCCCTGGAATCCCTGTGTTTCTAGTTCCTATCTGTACCAGTGTACATCCTCTGGTCTAGCCAGATTTGTAGGATAGAATTGGGATCATGATAGTGGGAGCAGGGGAAGCATTTAGGAACTAGAGGAGAGTTTTATGTTTCATTGTTGCTACACTGCACCCTGACTGGCTCATCTCCTCCCGAGACCCTTCTGTAAGGGGGTGTTCAGTTGCCTACATGGGCTTTGGGTCCCCACTCCCCCCTCATTCACAATGATACGATCTTTTTGTTCTCTGATGCCTGATACCTCATCCCTTTGATAACTTGTGGTCACACAGGCTGGTGTGCTTCTTCCATGTGGGCTTTGTTGCTTCTGAGCTAGGTGGCCGCTTGTTTACCTTCAAGCCCCTTAAGTAACTTTAACTTCCACCTTTTATCCATAAGATGAAAAGTAATAACATCTATTTAAGAGTTCATTTAAGAGCTTCAAATGTGATAATTTTTGTAGAATTATGTTCCATAATATTTAGCACACAAAGGATACCATGTAATTATTAATTGAATGCTTGTGAATTCATATGAATAGGATGCATAATATAATCGAGGTGAGAAATATATGCAGTATTGTGCTGACCAATATTAACAACTAGCTCTCCTTGGAAGAAGAGGCTCAAATTTTTAGTGGTTGCCAACAGGCATGGTGTAGACACTCTCAGAAGGACTGGTTTCAAGCTACCAATGTGAAGTCGCTAAATGTGGAACCAGTAAGGTTTGTACAATAACATGCCATCACATAGCATTTCTACCATCCTGATACAATAGATGGTCTCCTGGGTAATGCCAACGAATAAAATGTTTGATAACTGAAATGCTGCTTGTTGAATTCCACCCCAAGTTGTCTTGAAAAAAAAAATCTAGTGATCACTTATTAAACAAAATAGCCTCTGAAAATTCTGTGGAGCCTTCCACTCTGACACCTATAAATAGGAATTGACTCTTCAAGAATTGTTTTTTGTTCATTATTTTGTGAATAAGGGGTACCCCCCCAAAGCTCTGCTAGGTGGAGCAGAGCTTTCGTGGGACACTTTTCCCCCCACTGTTGAGCATGGAGTAATTCGCTCTGAGTTCGTGCACACAGTGGTGTCACCTGGGAAGGTCCTATCTGGTCACAGTGAAATTTTTCATAAAAGCAGGTTCTCTCAAATCTTGTTTTTTGTTATAGGCAATTTTAGAGAGCAGCGTGCAGTGGTGAGATTCTGGTTCCTGCTCAGAAAGCGGCTGTAGAAACTGTTGTGATGTTGCACACAGTTTAAAAGGACAGCACTATGGGAAAAGTTCAATTGTACAAGTGTTTACCTCAAGAAAGGTGACATGTGGATTGATGACAAACCTCATTCTGGACATCCGTTAACTTCCAGAAAGGACGAAAATGTTGACTCACAGGGCACTTGGAGTTTGTTCCACCAGGTCAGAGTGTTAATCAAACTTTCTATTTAGAGGTTCTGAAAATATTGCAGAACAGTGTGTGGCAAAGAGGCCTGATTTGTGGCAGTTGGGGAACTGGTTTTGCCACCAAGACAATGCACCTGCTCATGCAGCCATCTCAGTGTGCAGGTTTTTAGCAAATGCAGCATGCCTCTTTTGCCCTGAGCACCTTACTCACCTGACCTCCGTGACTTCTTTTTGTTTTTGCAAATGAAGAGGGACATGAAAGGAGAGAAATTTGAAGACAGAAGAGGTGAAGAAAAAAATGAGGGAGGTGCTATCTCCTATCCAAACAGAGGGGTTTGAAAAATTTTCCCCAAAAGGGAATCGCAGATTTGACAAACACATTAAGTGTAATGGAGCGTATTTTAAGGTGATAACGTTGTTTTTAAAAAAATGAAATGCATAGCTTTGGGGGGAAAAGAAGACCAGGTTTTTTTTGGTACCCCCTTGTAATCCATTTCCATAGAATAGACATGATATCCTCAAGAGCATAATGATGGCAAAATATAGAAAATTAGTTAGAACGTGATGAGTTTTTAATTTATTTTTACAAAAACATTTTTGTGTTTCAAAAACATAATGTATGACGTTTTAACATAATTTTCTAAAATTTAAGCCCAAAGTTAATACCTTAATAATGTTTTTTATGTTATAACCAGCACTTGAAAAGTTTATGATTAGTTCTTGTGAACTGGCACAAGCCAGATTCAGCATACACTGTGTGTTTCCACCTAAGTCTATATAAGTTAACTCTTAGTTAACTACACATGGTTTAATTCATGGTGTGAGATTTGGTTCTGCCATGATGAAGTAGGAAATATGAGCTAAATCCCACCTCTACTGTGGGTTACCTCTGGGCCTTGTGCAATGATTTAACCTTTCTGAATCTCATTTTCTCACCTTTATAGTAAAGGGTTAAGGGCTAATAATAATTCATAATGCTTTAATAAACAAAAATGATTTATATATATAAACTAACAGGAAGCCCTGCATAACATATGAATTCAATAGATACTAGTCCTGTGTTCCCGTTTCTCACATTTTTTGTCTTTATAATTTTTGTAGGAAAATTAAATTATCCAAGAAGCCAAACACTACACTACCCCTTTGAGTTTGACAAAGAAATGTCCTTGAATCAGATTAGCCCACCAGCTTGTGTGCTAGTGTGTCTTTGTCCTCAGACAAGAGCAGGTGATTAGAATTACTTAGAATTTACAGTTTCTTACCAGGAATAATTACTGTTTCTATGATGAAGTCCTTAACATCATTGTAAAGGTAACAAAGAACCCTTCCTGTAGTTTTTGAAAGAGTAAGTCTTGAATTTAGGTCAAGTGGAATGTTGTGTCTGGGTTGTGGGTGGAAGAGTATTAGAAAAAGGAGAACCCTGAGAATGCTAATGTAGCAACAGAGAAGTCAGTATTGGTGATGGGTGTACAACACGATCAATACAAGTAAGGTCACTAAATTGTATGTGTAATGCAGGCCTGAGGCCTGCTTCCTAAAAGCTAAACCAAAAAAAAGCAATACTCACTGCTGTCTAGTCCCCCAATATAGGTCATCAATATACCTCTCCCTACACTCTCTGGGACCCACTTCATATTTTTCCAGAAAGGTATATTACCTGGCACTGTCAGCTCCCAAACCAAGTGTATAAAAATAGCAATAATTTTAATTAAATCATCTTTGTTACTGAAAAGCAGACATCATGACTAAAATGTAGTACCAATATCGGGATTCATGATTATGTAAAGGTAAGTAAAGATACATTGATACGATGGCTCCAGCTTATTCCTAGGACTCTAAGCCAAAGAAGTTGACACAGTACACTGTGATCGCTGGATGGCTTCAGAGATATGGCTCCGCTGCTCGGGATGCCTTCAAGAGCACTGCACGGGAACAGTGGCTTCCGGGGACACCTGCTCGGCCAGTTCAACTGGAGGCAGAAAAGTCAGTTCAGAAACCTACGGCAACAGTTTTCATCTGAGACTCCAAGGGGGCATTTGAGAGCTTTTCCTGAAGGACACAAAACAATCATGGTTGCTTCTCATGAAGAAATGTTAAGAAAATTGAAAACTGCATTGCTGAGAAAAGGGGAAGGAAAATTACACCCAGGAATTCTTTTTTTGTCACTATCAGGCATCTGTCCATGCTTCGGGCTGGCCTACAAGCATTTTGTTGGGAAACCGTACCACATCCACCCGGCAGTCCTGGGCTTGCCCCTTCCAACTTCTTTTTCCTCTACAAACTCAAAGAACATTGAAAAGTAATAAGATCCGAGTGCCTTGAGGATCAAACACTGCCACTTTGATGTGATGTACATCCAAAGACAAAGAATTCTTTGGGAATAGGTGACCGATAACCAAACAAACTCACTGCCATCAAGTCCATTCTGATTCTTAGTGACCCCACAGGACAGGGTAGACTTCCAAGACTGTAACTCATCCATCTTCCAGAGGAGCAGAGGTCATGGCTAGCAGCCCAACCGCGACCCAAGATGCCGCTGCTGCTGCTTTGCGGGAGGGTGACAGAACTAAAACTACCACCTTCGTTAAGTGCATCAAGCTAGACAAGGACATATTGAGAAACAACAGCTTCACACTGGATAATTTTGCTTAGTAAAGGTTTCAATGATCTTTGTAGCAAGACATTTTTTTAAACGTACTTTCACATGTGCTATTTTACTTCCCCTTCCTACTTTTCTGTTCAATTTTTGGTTATTTCACTGTCCGTTATCCAGTACCAAAGGTTGAACCTGGAAAGTTAGAAAAACGAACCTCTAAAAATATAAACATTTTCATTTTAAAAATAATTCGATTCAAACGCTTTGTTTAAAGATGCAGTTTACTATAGTCGGTAAAATGGTTAGTGAAAACCTCGGCAGTTTATTTGCAGACAATGCCAGAGTTATGCAAAGAGTATTAAAGTTGGTTTCAGTTTTAACAAGTTGCCTCTGTCTGTTCCTGTGAATATGCAAATGCATGTCCATGATCCTTCCAGAGATGTAAGAGGATGCTGGTGTGCAGATTTGCACTTCTGCATGTGGGAAATAAATCATGTATTTAAAGGCCACAGTCCATGTCTCCTTTGAGTCACGCAGATAAAAAAATAGAAACTTTAACTAAAAAAACATTTGTAGAGTTCCTCGCTTAAGAGTTCTAAAGTACACTTTATGAAGGTAAAGGAGATACAAACTCTGCCTTCACCGGATTTATGACCCATTGGCAAAACACCACAACTGCTTTCTATGACAACATGTAGTTGATGTCAGTGTCACTGGGTCAGCCCCAACTCCTAAAGCAAAACAAAGCATTGCCCAATCCTCATGATCGCGTCTGGGCTTGAGCTCATTGTTGAGCCACTGTGTCAGACCATCTCACTGAGGATTTTCCTCCTTTTTACGGATCCTCAGCTTTACCAAGCAGAATGTCTTTATCCAGGGATGGCTTTCTCCTGGTAGCACACCCAAAGTATGTACATAAAAAAAGAAAGCTCCCTGTTCTTGCAACCCAAGGAGCTTTCCAGCTGTAGTTTGTCCAAGACCGATTTGTTCATCCGTCTGGCAGTCCATGGGATTGCCAATAGTCTTTCCAAACAGCGGATTTCAAATACACCAACTTTTCTCTGCCCTTCCTTATGCATAGTCCAATTTGCACACATTTAGGAAGTTATTAAAAATACCATGGATTGGGTCAGGCACATCTTAATCCTTAAAGTGACCTACTTGCTTTTTAATACTGAACACACACACACACACACACAGTGGGGATTTGGGGGCAACAGATACATCATTTGATATCTTGATTTTTGCTTCCATGAGTGGTGATTGTGAATTCAGGTAAAACAAAATGTTTGAAAATGTAAACATTTATCATGATGCTGCTTATGGGTCTAAGTGTGAGGATTTTTGGTGTGTTTATGTTGAGGTAGAATCAATATTGAAGGCTTTATTTGTTGGCCTTAATCAGTAAGGGTTTCGATTCCTCTTTGTTTTTATCAGGCAAGGTGGTCATCGGCCAATGACAGGTTGTGAGAGTTTTCTTGCAATCCTGGTGCCATATTCTACTTCACTTGGTTCCATTTCTCAGATTATTTGCTCAGTGTGCACACTGAGCAAGAGTCGTGACAGAATATATCCCTGACACACGTTTCCTGATTTAAAACCACAAACTGTCCCTTTGTTCTGTTCAAATGATTGCCTCTAGGCCCACGTACATGAGGTTCAGCAAGAGGACAATGAAATGCTTGTGAATTATCAGTCTTTACAGAGTTATGCATAATTTGTTCTGATCCACATAGTCAAATGTCTTTGCAGAGCCAATAACCAGAGTGAAGCTTTTTTTCTAGTATTCTCTGCTTTCCGCCAAGATCTATCTGACATCAGCAATGAAATCCTTCTTGCACATAACCTTCTAACTTGAGTTTCTGACAATTCCCTGTTAATAGACTGTTACACCAGTTTTAAATTATCATCAAAAACATTTTTACTTGGAACAGTATTAGTGATATTGTTCAATAATTTCAACATTCTATGGATTGCTTTCCTTTAAGACGCGCATAAATATGGATACCTTAACGCTGTAGCTAGCTTCTAAATTGCTCAGGAAGAGTGATAGATGAGTGAGCGATGTCAGCATGGCATCTCTTCGTTGAAACGTTGGTAGGTTTTCCATATCTGGATCTTTGATTTTAACCAATGCCTTCAGTGTGGCTTGAACTCAATACACCGTGAGATTGACTACTTTATATTAATAACTACTATCTACATTAAGAAACAGTAATGATGTTCTCTTTTGCTGTGGATTGTGCTAAAGGGAATTTGGATGACTCTTTTTCTTTAAGAGGCAATTGTCTGTTGAATAGGTTAATAATTTCATCTCTACTGATCCATTTATTATGAGAAATAATTTGTTTTTCTGGTGTTACAGAGCTGAATAAGGAAGAGTATATGGATGAAGAGGAGCGATTCCAGGTGCATTTAAAAATCAATCACCAGTGTTTCTCCAACACATACCCAGCAAGACACATGGGCACAGAAAAGGCAGAGAGGGAAGAGGAAATACAATCCCGAATGGCTTGGGAGCTGACTTTCTGCTTGGCTTGTCTATTTCAACAAGTAAGGACAAGGGGGTAGATTATCTCCCACATTGAAAGCAAAGCCACCAGCAAAAATGGAAAAGAGAGCACAGAATCTTCAGAGACCAGAGAGTGACTTACCAGTGCTAAAAACAATGTGTGCACATGGGAAGCCGCGAGAAAGCTGCAAGAATTATTGCACAGATTTTGCTTGTTTCGTTGAAAACTGGGCCAAAGGGCTGGGATTTGAATCCTCACATCTGCAGGAGGTTTGGGAAATAGCACAGCCTGGCCTGTTTTTAGGTACCGCACGTATCCTTGTCTAAAGACTGATGGAAAAAGTGAGAACTGCAGATGGGAAAAGAAGTAGGAGACCCTTGGGAACCTGAATGGGGATGGAAAGAGTGGGATGATAGAAGAGAGAAAGAGTCAAGATAATGTGGCAACATTGACAATGGTTGGCGGCCTTTTGAATGTGGTGTGAAATAAAGCCCAAGATGAGGCTACAGCCAAGAGACATCTGGCTCAATAGACACTAAAGGCATTAGTCCAAATGAGGAACTGGGAGGAGCAGGTGTGTGGGGGAGATGCTTGGATTTGGTTTTGAGGATCAAATCCTTTAAACACAATAGTGTCTGTGAGGAGAGAAATACATATAAAGCCGTGTTGAACAATAAAGCATTGAAGTATGCTCTTATTTAGGTTCGTGTACATGCAATCTTCCTCATTAATAATTTTATGATTAAATTTAAAATGATACTAGTTCACATATAATGGTCTAAATAAAACAAATAATTAAATTTAAATTGATCTGCTCCTTTTAACTTCTTATATTATGCACACTAACTTTATTACATTTACTGAAATGGCTCATATATTTCTATTGGACAGTGCTGATGTAAGAAAGTCTTAAGTTTTAGAATTCAGAGTAAAATTTCTTCTGCATAAGTATACAATTTCTATTACTGAATCATGATAAATCTGGTCAGCTGATTGATTAGTTCCTGGTGTCTGCCTTCGTAAGTAACTTTGTACTCCACAAGCTTATTCAATGACAGAATGTTTATGTTACTGTGTGGAAGTATTCTGATTACTAAGATGAAGGATAAGAACTAGCAGTTGCATAAAAGGGTGAAAATGCCCTGGGACTAGAGACATCAGAGATTTCTGAGAAGTAAACAGAACCAAAATTACAAAAAAGCAGAGACAAACCATGGGGGTTGTGCCCTTCTCTCCAGGTAATGCCCCTGACCTTGGCTGACAATAATTCCTCTGACCTCAGTGCCCTAAGCTACGAAGTGGGAGCTAGATGAGCTCCGACCCATTCCTGCAGTTTGGTGTTCGAATTTCATGAAGCACAAATGACTTTGTCAAGTTTTATAGTCTTTGATATAACTTGCTTGAAAGAAAAGAAAGGCATTCCACAAAGGAGAGAATTATTTACAAAGACATTAACTTTAAAAAATACGAGACATTTTAGATAAAGCAGTAAGTCGAACAGACATGATGTCTTAAGGCAAATTTGGGGGTCTGAAATATTGGGGTGATTCATAGATGATTTCTAGGTGAGAATAAGGATATATAATTTATTTTATAGGTTTGTGATTCTGAACCCTCCATGAGCATTTAGCAGTCTCTGGGAACAAGTTGTGGTGTCACAGCTTCAGGGTTGGGGAACCAATTCCATTCATTCAACTCGGAAGCGCAGTGACCCTCTACGGGGTTTGAGTCTCTGCAAAGCTCATGAGAGCAGACAGACTGGCTTCCTCCTATGGAGCAGTCGGTGGTTTTGAAACCCAGATCTTGCCTTTAGCAGTTAAATGCTTACCTGGCATCACCACCTGGGCTCCAGTGGGGGTGTGGAGCAGCTCTTGGCAACAGAGCATAGTGGGCAGAGATTTGGCTAAATCCCCTACAACATACAGAAAAGGTGCCCCAAACCCAAAACAACCAAAAAAATTATAAAGACCAAACTATCACTAGTGCTGTAGTTGAGAAACCTGGCTCTAAGTAATTAGGAGAAATTCCAGGTTCATGACTAAGCCATTGAATTGCCTCTTCCAATTCTCAGCCATGTGCACTTCTGTGCAGTTTAATAGAGAGAGGTGAGTTCATTCTGTCCTTGGGTTGCGCGTAGTACGTGGTTGCTGGTGTGCCCATGCTAAATTAAAGGAATCATTACTGTACAGGAAGTTCCAGGACTGATCATCTCGAGGTTGCTACTTTCTGGCATTTTATTCAGCCTTGGAAAGAAAGCACTTATTAGTAGGATGTACCAACCTGTTCTAATTAAACAGAGTGTTAATTTATGAGTCACCTGTATGTGAACTCTTTTGAAAGTCAGTCATGTGTTTGCACTAATTTGGAACTTAATTTTCAATTTTTCTCTGTTGTAAGATATATCAAAACAGAATCAGGGACTGTCCTTATTGAATTTCCATTTGGCAGCAAAAAATGATAGAAATATTGGTGTAATTCTAAACCAGTTCTGCAACTTGAAGAAGAGAATTTTGGAGTGGACAATTGTTTGTAAAAGTTCCTCAAACTCTCTGGCTTCTACAGAAGTCCCGTCTTTGCTTTCCATTTTAAGAGAGAATTAATTACCGCATTTTCTTAAAACAAACACACATGTTTCAGAATGTTTACCTTTTAAAAGTAGGCCTAATGTATCATTTTAATTCCCAAATTGCCACTGTGCCATTCCCTTCAAGCTAGATGTAGGACCAGGAGAGTGACACAAATACCTGTGAAGAAATAATGTAGGCAACATACGATGTCCTGAAAACACAGAGCTCTAGCAGTATCTGCCCAGCAAAGACAGAGGTCACCGAGCCCCTAGCTGACAGAATTCAAAGGAGAAATGAAGCTGAGGAAATGCCCGCTTGATGATCTTCAACATAACTCTACAGAGATAAGGAGGTCTGGTTGTGTAACGGTGAAGCTTTAGGCTGTTAGCCCCAAGGTCAGCAGTTCATAAGCCCCAGGCTCTCCTCAGGCGAAAAATGAAGCTTTCTATTCCTATAAGGAGTTACAACCTTGAGACCTCACTGGGACAGTTCTACCTTGCCCTAGAGGGTCACTGTGAGTAGGAATAGACTAGAGCAATGGGTTTGTGTGGTTGCTTTTGCGTGTACATATCTACCGGTGGACCCCTGGTGGTGCTGTGGTTAAGAGCTTAGTTTAGCTGCTAACCGAAATGTCAGCAGCTACAATTCACCAGCTGTTCCACTGTATAAAAATGTGGAAATCTGCATCCATTAAGAGCTGCAACCTTAGAAACCTTCTGGGGCGGTTCTATGGTCTCCCATAGAGCCTCTGTGACTTGGAATCGCATGTGTGTGACTTGTACATGGAATGAGGCCGTAGATGGTACAAATGGCTAAGTGATTGACTACTAGCTGACTTCATCCAGGGGCACCGGAAAGACAGTTCTGGGATCTGCTTTTAAAAGATCACAGTCCCGAAAGCCTGTTGGAGTTCTACCATGGCTGTACACACGGAGTCGCCATGAGTCAAACTTAACTTAGCGGCAACCAACAACAGCAGCATACAGAGATAATTATAAGATTTTTTTCTCCAATATAGAGAGACTCCTCCCTTGAATTCCAGGTTCATATAGCTCCCCAAATCCTTGGCATGTACATTTTGATGACGATGTGATATCTTAAATGTAAAACATTCAAACCTTTTACTTTTCATCTCCACCCATACTCAACTTATGGTCTCCTTCTAGTAGGAGAGGGCAAATCCGTCTCCTCCAAGTTGTTCTGGTCACGATTCCTCACTGTGTTCCGATATCCTATTACTATCCTAACCACCCTCAGGTGATCCACTTTCCTCTACATCACTCTGATGACTTCCTAACCGGCCCCATACTGACATTCCTGCCCCTTGAATCTATTCTCAGGACAGTGTTCAGGGTAATCCTTTTCAAAATATAGTTACATCATAACTTTAAACCTTCCATCACCATCCCATTGTAGTTAGGGCACAAGCTAATGTTCTAAAAATCATCTACTTACCTGACTTTAAAGAAAATCATCTACAATGATAATGCAGTGATGAGCTTACTTTTTTTAATGAAGGGTCAGAGAAGAAATGTTTTGGAGTTTGTGGGCCATATGGTCTTCATATTCCATCTACTTAACTCAAAACAGAAATAGACAATATGTAAATAAATGTCAGTTGCTGTGTTCTAATAAAACTCTATTTTAAAAGACCAGGCAGCAGGCCATTTTGGGCTCAAGTTGATGAGTTTTGTATGCCATTTCCTCTCTCTGTTTTAATTTTCTTCACAGCATCTAACACCATCAAATATGCTTGTTTATTTACATTATGACTTCTCAAATTAGAGTATAAGTTATATGAGGAATAGAAATTGTCTATTTTATTTGTCTCAGCATAGCTAGTACTTACAACAGTGCCTAGTACATAGTAGGCATTCAATGTAAATTTGTTGAACGGATGACCAAATGAATGGCAAATAAAATGAAGATAAAGCAATGCCAAATATTATTTTTCATTGGTCTACTAGCTGATTTATATCATTGTACACCCTTGAAAAGAACTAAAACATCCATTCAATGCACATAGTGCAAGGCATCCACCTCATTTGTTCAAGCAAGCGTGTTCCATCTAGATTTCTTAATCTTGAAAGTAATCTTAATTGCGGCAGTGGAAAATAATTTTTTAACATACTAATTATCGAAATCACTCTTAACATCTGTCATTTCTTCCTGACAGCTGTAGAAGCAGAGAAAAGTTGTACCATCCACATGTGCTAAGTAAAAGGAGGCGATGAAGTGGCTAAAAGCCTCTTCGTAGCCCATAGCACCAATGAGTCCGCAAATCAACCTTAGAACATGGGTCTTGTGTTGTGTGCGCTGACCAATCATTTTACCACGAGGTATTTTTTCTCCTATGGTACATACAATTCATGGTAGTTATGGTTTTATTTTTCACAATAAAAGAGGAATATATTCAGGGAAGAAAGATGAAAAGAACTTTGTCCCCTGAAATATTTTACAAAGTTGTGGGAAAGAACAAAGCAGTTAAACTCATCCATCCCTGAAAATAATAACTCTCTCAGCTTTAATAAGAGAATTATTGGGTGATAAATGACAATTTTCCAGTAAGAATGAAGAATGAAGTCAATATTTACTAGGAATGTAGTAAAACCTTTAAGAAATAACCAGACCTTTAAACTACTCTAAAGTCTGTTTCTCTAGAGATTATTGCACTGAGTTTTGGCAATAGCACTCACAGTCTTGAAAACTCTTCTGCATATTCTTCCAGCTTCTTTCTTCATCAGGGGCTTGGGGAACCAGTGTCTGTTTTCCTAGTGGCACAGAGGAAATCAGAGTGAATTTCAAGTTCCTTTATTTCAGATCAGTCTTGTCCTACGGGAAACATGGGAATGTGACACAATACTATTTCAGCCTGACTTTCTGCGTGGTGTGGTTTGTTGCTTTTGGAGATACCAGCAAAGTAAATTAATACAAACACACCTTATATCTTCCAAAATAATGGCTGTAACATATAACTTGTTAATACCTGAAGTTATGTAAATATAAAAGAACATTTCAACAGCTTCTGATTTCCACCTTTGGGATCCTCCCTTCAATTCATTGTCTGCAACAGCAGGCACTAGCTAAATCCTTGTAATCAACAATTCATGGTGTCCTTAAGAATAAGTCCCTGGTTGGGAAGAGTTCACTGACCACCGGATTGAGAGGGAAGGTGGAGCTTGACTCCACAGAGGCCAGGTAAAAGGGGTAGTTGTTGATGAGGGAAGTAGAGGTAAGGAGCTTCATGTTTGTCATTTCTGAAGTTCTTCCTTTTCTTCAGTCTTGGTTTTCAGCTCTCTCCCTCAATTCCCCCTCACTGTCAAAAATCTACTATGGCCATGAGTACCCTTTTTCTAAAGGGTTGCTCATTCTCTTTTCCTGAAATTTAGAAATCTAAGATTCAGCCCAATTTCTCTTCCTTTTCTATGCCACATTCCCTCCTGCTCTCAAACTAGAAAGGGCACGTTAGTTTTGTATCGTTCAACTTAATCTTTCTTATTATTTTCAAATACTTACGTAAGGCAACCTAAACTCTTTTAACTCTAAGACAAAGCTAAGGGTTTTAATTTATTTGAGTCCTTTACTAATGCTTTCCATATAAAGCCAAAAGGCAAAAGAAAGCAACCTGTTGCCATTGAGTTCCTGACAGAATAGAACTCCACCATAGAATTGTATTGGTTATAATCGTTATGAAAGCAAACCACCAGGCCTTTTTTCCAAAGCCCTTATAATTAAAAATATATATCCATAATGAAAAAACTTGGTACATTGATTAAAAAACTAAAATTTATCTGTAGGCTAGACATTCAAACATGAGAAAAAAATAAAAGACTTTAAGTAACTTTATATCAGTCAAGGACCATCAGAGACAGATACTGTAAAAGTAATTTGAATAGAAAAGCATTTATATAAAAAACTAGTAAATTTTTAAAAAGTGGATAACACTAAATGGGCTCAAAAAAAAACTTTAATTGGTTTAGAAACAGGTTCAAAACACAGTGGTTACAATAATGGACTCAAACATCACAACCATTGTGAGATGAACGTAGAACCAGGTAGTGTTTAATTCTATTACACATAAGGTCACTATGAGTCATAACCAACTCTATGGCTTTTAAAAAATAGCCATATAATAGCCTCTGAGACAAAGTAAATAAGAATGGAACCAGGACATAGGAAATGCTCTCCCTAAGACTAAGATTCACCTTCAAAGGTTCTGCGACCCGAGGACTCAGCAAGACCTGTTGGAGAAATCCTTCCTAGGGCTGATCAGAAGCAGTCACTGGGAGAAGAAGACATGGCCTGATGATGTTGCTGGAGCTGGCCTGTGAAGGCTGATGGACTCCCCCATTGACTTTTAAAAATGGAGGAAGAAAATAGCTTCCTGTCACTCTCCTCCTGAAGTGTCCCTCTACTACCCTCTATTGACAAAGCCTAACACAGAGCCAGCTGCCAATGGAGAAATGTTCCCAGGCTGCAGTTCATAGAGATATTCACAGGGCGCAACTTCATTTTTATGGAACATGATCAGAAAGGCCACATTTAGAGCGCAAACATTATAAATCGACAACGATTTTAAGTTTCAGAGCAAAATTAAGTAAGTGAAAATTAATATAATAAAACATGCTATGGTCAAAGATTTTCTATTCCACCATGTTTCATTCTTGAAAGAAAATTTAAAAACTCACATTTTTCGATAGGCCAATAAAATGTTCATATATGACAATGAAAACACAATCTTGCTGGGCTGAATTGATTAGATAGGTGTCTAAGTCCTAGAAATTACACATATATATTTTTAAATTCTACTGTCCAAGTCAAAGGCAATGGTAAGTAGCATGAAATTATGCGCTTGGCATCTTGGAAATATGATCAGGTTATCTAAGACGATGTCCATCCACAGCCTGATACAACAGATAACATTTCTCATAAAGTTACTTGCTTCCTCTACTCTAGAGTAGTAAAAGAAGACAAAAGGCGAAAAAACAAAAATGACAAATGAAACATATGTATTTAATGTTCAGCAGATACGTTGATATAATTTTAGTGAATAGAATAAAAGAACAAAATAAATTTCAACATAAGAAGAAATGAATTAAACAGAGAGCATCCAAGAAGAGTAGAGCCACAATTTAGGCTTATCCCCTTGCACCTTGAATAGCTTAAACTGTGCCTGTCCAATACCAGTGGAGCTTCCCCTGAGTTACTCCAGTATCCAAAAAGATTGTGAGCACAATTTTATGCTTTGCATGTCACTTTCAAAACATATAATATAGAAGCATGAAATGATTTGTGAAACATTGCATTCTAGAGTTCAAAAATGTGAATAATGTTGTGAAATCTGCAAGAATGGCAAATTGAGAAAGCTTTCTTAATGTAACTTATATTGAGCACAGAGTCTCATAAAAATATTCTCAGACTGATATTTGTTTTCACTTGGCATGAAAGAGTTTGAAATCAGACAAGCTATGGATATTAAAGCATTGGCATAATGGACTTTGGATTGTATTTTTCCATGCAGACTTGTAGCAAAATCTCTGACTAGCTGGGATGTGGTTTAGTCTCCTTGACTAGCTGCAACCTGGTTTAGTCTCCTTGACTAGCTGTGACCTGATTTAGTCTCTGACTAGCTGAGATGTGGTTCAGTCTCCTTGACTAGCTTTGATGTGGTTTAGTCTCTGACTAGCTGGGATGAGGTTTAATCCCTTTGACTAACTGTGACCTGGTTTAGTCTCCTTGACTAGCTGTGACCTGGTTTAGTCTCTTTGACTAGCTGTGATCTGGTTTAGTCTCTGACTAGCTGGGATGTGGTTTAGTCTCCTTGACTAGCTGGGATATGGTTTAGTCTCTGACTAGCCAGGACATGGTTTAGTCTCTTTGACTAGCTGTGACCTGGTTTAGTCTCTTTGACTAGCTGTGATCTGGTTTAGTCTCTAATTAGCTGGGATGTGGTTTAGTCTCCTTGACTAGCTGTGACATGGTTTAGGTCTCTCTTTAGTTTAAATTCAACAGCGTACATCCACAGTGTGTTCTTTCCTCCTTATCTCCTTAACATCTGATGATTTCTTCCTTTGATATGCCTTGGGTGACCTCAAGACACAGGCCACTGGTTTTTACTAAAAAAATCAAGCAAAATCCACTAGAAATGCTTTTGTAAAATTTTCCCTATTTTCTTTTTTTGTTTTCCAACAGAAGACACCCATGATGCATGGTTTCCTCTCAGAAAGCTAACATAGTGCATATGCCACAGGACTTGTCTTGAAAGGATAGGTCACTGAACAAAAACTTTCCTTCCCCTCTGGGAGCATCTGGGAGTAATATGTCCATGTGTCGAATCTGTTAGCTCCTGTCTCATCCACACCAAGACACCTGGCTGCCAGATACACACACCCGCTTGTCAGATGCCTTCAGATCATCAGTATCACAGAGGGGCTTTAGACTGGGGTTGCCCGAGGGTGGAATTCTTACCAGAGAAAGTATCACATTCTATTCTTTCTCTCTGAACAATGGTTATCAGAGAAAGTTGATGAGCCAAGTTTTGTTATTTTCCTTAGTATATGATAAGCACTCATCTTACCCTTATTCTTAACTAAATCACTTTGTTGAGCTTTTACTGAAAATGTGAACTTAGACCATCTTTCTGACCTATTCATCAAGCACTCATGAGCACCCAGATATCCTCTTCTCAAGGTAAATATAAGCAGCCTTGGTTCATCCCTGAGCAAGGAGCATTGCTGCTGTGTTTTATACAATTCATCACATGATCTAGACAGTATTGTTTATATGCTTAAATAGTGGTGCTGGAGATTTTTTAATAAGGCTCAGGTACTTCAGCTATTTCCCAAGAATGCATTGTGATTTAAATTCAAACCAGACTGAACTCGTGAGCACATGCTTTTTTGATAAATTATTATTTATGAACTGACAGAGCAGTGTGATTTTTCCATCAGTCATCAAACATGCCCTTTTCACAGCTGGCAGTAAATGTATACTTTCTTGAGTAACGATGATCTAAGTAAGCTTGCAACCTGGTATTTGTTAGGATTTTTTTGGTGTGTAATAATGGTTACAGAAAAGAAAGAAAGAAAGCCTTAGACAGCTCAAATCTAAAGAAGTAATCTTTCTGCAATTTTATTCCAATAATAAATACTCACCAAGTACTTAATGATTGTGAATTGCTTTATCTCAACAGCTACTCAAGACTCAAACATACGAAAGGCAATTAAAGGAGATAAGAAAATGGAATAGCCCTGACACTGATAAAAACAAAATACAATAGATCATTTTTACTGAACATGACGCATGTGATACCTGCAGTATAACCAGGCAGATCTGTCCAATGCTTGCTTTAATATGAGAAGACTGGTGTTTTCCCATCAAGTAGAAACTTAGTGACTGTGTCTGCTTTCTCTGTGTATTCTGTTGATCTGTCTTTAAGTATTTCTTAAATGAATGGCTCTGTAGTTTGCTGCATTTCTGTTCTGTTGGGAAGTGGGAAGATTATACAATTGCAATAAAAAAAAAAAAAGCAAAAACCTGTCACCTAAACTGGAAAAACTCTAGAGTAAGGCTTCTCCACCTTGGCATTCCTGATATCTTATTCCAGAGAATTCATTTCAGTAGGTGGCTCTCCTTTGCATTACTAGGATGCTGCACAGCACCCTAGACTTCAGTCCACTAAATGTCAATGGCAAACCTTTTCCTGAGCTGTAACCTCCAAAAACATCTTTATAAGCTGCCATGTGTCATACAGGAAGAAAAACTAATTCAAAATAATCACTGTTCTAGACTAAAATCCACATTCAACAATACAAGGGAACAAATTATCTCTATTGCTGAGATGGGAGTACCAGCTGTTGCATATTTGAGGGTGGACAGAGCTAATATCAGAGGACTTGGTTTCTGAGCGAGTACACTGGCCGCTATCTCGACATGGCATAACCATCACGATTTTATTGAGTTGGCAGCTTGCATCAGGTCACTTAACCTGGAAATCTTTAGGAAGGAGTGAATGTGGCATTATTAGAGTACATTTGAGAGATCATTCTCAAAATAAAGAAAGACAAGAAAATCACCCTAACAGATGAAAATCAAGTAGCTGTGATTATCATATGACTGAGTTAATGACATAAAAATAGCTGAATAATATTAAATATATGTCTAGATTTCAAAATACAGTTCTTTCCAAGTATTTGAGTTAAGTGTTTGACCATTACCTCATAGTCTGAATAAAACAACTGTTAGCAGACCCACAGTATCAATTCTTATTCATTTTCTCCTCTGCTAAATAGGATCTTCACTGATTTATACCCCTTTTGTAATATAAACATTTGTTATGGATAGAATGGTGCCTCCACAAATATGTTGTACATCCTAACCACTTTTATAACTCTAACTTCAATTATAAGTTCATTTGAGAATGGGGTGTCATTTTTATGTTAATGAGTCAGGATTAGTGTAGAGTATGTCTTGACTCAATTATTCATTTATTTATTTTGAAATATGATTTTGGTGAGGTTTTTATTTTTACTTTTTATCGGGACCTGGGTAAAATTTTGCAGAGCTGATGCATTTCCATTCAATAATTTATACACATTTTGCTTCATCTTACTGATTGGAATCCCCACAAATTACCATCCCTTATCCCACTCCCACCCTGTGTTTCCTGTTTCCATTTATTTACAAAGGACTTATAAAATTCATCCTTAGGTAAATGCTACCCTTTGGGCTTCAAGTGGTTGGTTAGTCCACATCTCCTTTATGTTATTGTGCTTCCATGTAGACCTGTCTATTGTTTGGCTGAAAATTTTTTAAAAAATACATTGAGACATGAGGGTGAGTTCAGTTCCAAACTTGAAAGGAACTAGAGCCACAATCTGAGGGGTTCCACCAATCTAACCAAACAGTGACCCTAATTTATTTCATGATCTGGAGTTTCCTCCCACGATAGTTCATCCAGCCTGTCTTATTTAGACAGACCTAAAGTATGTTTTATACTAGAGAATAAATATGGCATCAACAACAGTCTTGGTAGAAATGTGAAAATTAAATGTGTTCTGATGAGACTTTAAAAGAAAATCATGAACATATGACTGGGCAATGGAGGAAAAGTGATGCTTTATATGCAGTAGCAAAGAACTTAGTGGATTTTGTTCCATTTTTGAGGGAAGACAGATATTGTAAGTAATGAGCTTACACTTATCTGGCAGATGAGATCTCTAACAAAATCTTAAGGACCATGTGGTTTCTTCTTTCAATTTCAAGTAAAATGTGAGAGAAAAGAGATTAATTAAAAAACCAATTGTGCAAAATGAAAGAAGAACGTAAAGATTTTCTAAAATTCTGTTATATAAACTAAGAACACATATCCTAGAATGCTCACCAAGGGTCTGATTGCACATCTTTAGTTAGAGGGATTAAGCCTGTGACTGATGGATGTAACCACCAAGAGCAGAAACATCCATTTGCTCAGACAGAACAGGACAGATAAAGAACGACGAGAAAAACCATTGTTTGCCTCTTGGAATTCTATAGGCAGGAAATAAATCAAAGGATCTATATCGGTTGTCCTCCCAGGAAAGACAAAGATTATCCCTGAAGCTGCTTGGAAAGGAAAAGCACTGATGGTAGGAGCACAGGAAGCAGGGATTTCCCAGTTTCAAAAGATGGGGCCACAGTGTCCTGGATCTCAAAGTATAGGGCCACATTCCTGGGCTTCAAAGAGCTGGGTATTTCTCACATCAGTTTCAGACCGTGCAGCTAAGCTTCTGGTGCGCGAGGGTAATGGAGTCCCAGAGCAAAACTGAGGAGCTCTAACTGCCCTGCCCATTAGATAGAGGAAAGAAGTCAGAGGTCTGACAGAGCAGAAGAGACAGGCCTAGGAGGATGGGGCTACACCAAGCTGGGAAGCAGAGTTGTCATCCCAGTGGACGCGGAAGGCAAAGCTAAAGCCCTGATCTAAGAAGCTTCTACCTAGAATCCAGATAGCATGACCCACACCCGGATTCTGGAAGGCGGCGTCCTTGCCTAGATGCTGTCAGAGAACAGAGGACTGTCTACAAGACTGAGAGCGAATGGAAATCATGCTGCTGGGTTTTGTATTTGCTCCCTGCCTGTTATGTTTGCCCTGCAATGTCTCCAGCTTGTCATAGAAATGCTACCTTCCATCACTGTATTTTGGAAACAGTTAACTTGCACAGTAGATTGCACAGGGTCACATATGCCCTCGGATGAAAATCTACCCATCTTTGATTTAGATGATTCAACAGATGATAATATAGAGTTAGAGTTGATTTTAGACTTTTGAGATAATGAAAGGGAGCGAATCCACCAATTGTTTGTCAATCTTTCCTGCTATAGTGGTTGAGGTGTTGCTGTGATGCTGGAACCTCTGCTGTTTGTGTTTCAAATGCAAGGAGGGTTACCCAAGTGAACAGAGAGCCAGGCTTCCCATTTAAGACCAGACAATGGAGAAAGAGAACCTTGGAGGAACTTGCCACCAATAGCATCAAAACGTCCATTACTGGAAACCTCATGAACAGAGGCAGAACGTTGTCAGAAGCAGCGCATAAAGATGAGCCCCTCAGGCCGGAAGACGCTGGAAGTCATAACTGAGGAATTGCTGCCTCTCAAACTGTAGTTGTAAAGCGCGTGGGACTAACGTCTCTGTGACTAAAAATGAGCAGAAACATCTACAAACAGCTATGAATCATTTGGAAGTTGGAATGTCCCAATTAAGAATCTATGAAAATTTGAAATTGTGAAAATGAAAGGAAATAAGTTAATATCAATATTCTAGGCATGAGTGAGCATAAAAGGTTTGTTATTAGTTATTTGAAATCAGAAAATCACATGGTTTCCTGGGCCAGCAGTGGCAGATTCAAGAGGAATGTGTCACATCATCAAAAGGAACATTGCGATATTAATCTTGATGTACAATGCTATCTGTGATAGGATTATATTGATCTGCCTTCAAGGAAATCTCTTTAATACAACTATTATTAAAATTCATACACCAAGAACAAAAACTTATGATGCAGAAATTGAAGAATTAAACTGTGTTAGGCAGAGTTCTCTAGAGAAACAAACTCAGGACACTTATGATTATATATCTATCCATATATAAGTGTGTGTGTATATATATGTATACATATGTGTGTGTGTATATATATATATATATATATATGGAATATAACAGCTAATTAGTCCACAAAGCAGTAGAGAGGGCTCAGTTCAACTCATTTTCACAGAAAATTTAATATACTGAAGGTCCTTCAGTTCCTGTGGGCAGCAGGTCAAGAAAGTAGAAAGCAGAGTCTTCCCCCAGGCAAGACAGACAAAGTCAGCTTAGTGAAGCAGGTCTGATGGGATCTTGAACTCAAGTGATGTATGCATGCTGACAGGATCCATCAGCATCATGGTGAAGCAGTTCTCAAAGGAGTCTCAAGCTCTAGTGATGCCAGGCAAGGCAACACGATCTACAGATTGACTCAGCCCACAGTTAGTACAGTACACAGTCAAGGCAAAGAACTAGCTCAAGCAGCAGCCTGCTGGTCTGCCCACCACAAAGGAAGCGAGACTGGATGGCAGTCACAGAAATATTGAACTCAGTTGCCCTCCAATCAAGCTGTGACCTGTTTAAACTCAGCCCACATGTTCCTACAGAGGCCTAGTTGGCCCAATAAATGTAACGATCACATATACCAGCATATTCAGTTTGAAACTGATTGAACATGCAATGAAGACATGTTGATAATTATTGGTGACTGGAATGTAAAAGTTTGAAACAAAGAGAAAGGCAGAGTAATTGGAAAATATGGTCTTGTTAATAGAAATGAAGATCTCATGATAAACTTTTGGAAGACCAACAACTTCTTAGCAAATACTGTTTTTCAGCAGCAGACACAGTAATGCTAGGTGAGATAATTAGTTTCTTGTGTCAACCTGACCGATAAACATATGTGGGGTTAATTGAAGGGCAGAGAGATAAATGGCTTGGTGAGCCTCACTTTCGAGTTCTCCGGTCTCTTGCTTTGTGATGGTCAGACCAGGGTGCAGCTGCCTTAGTCAGTTCCCTGCTTCAGTTGGCAAGGCTCACTTCCTGCAAGACATCCCCAAGGAGAAGCCACATGGACCTACCCTGATGCAGCCCTGGGTGCTGGAGCAGCCGTGTGGGGACTCCTGCCAGTGCTGAGATGCTTACACGTTCACTGATTTGGCTTTCCTCCTGCAGTCAGCATCATTGTGTCTGCTTTGTGATATGGAGGAAGACTTTGTGGATTGGTGTCAGACATATGAGTCAATGCTGGACTTGTGGGCTTGGGCAGCACTGGGTTGGGATGTTTTCTTGATGTATACTTACCCTTTATATAGAACTCTATCTTACACATATGATTTTCTGTGGATTTGTTTCTCTAAAGTACCCAGACTAACACACTAGGCAACTGCTCTCCAGATGAACTACACAGAAATCAAATTGATTAAATTTGTTAGAAGAGACTATGAAGAAGCTCGGTATCAGTGGCTAAACCGAGCTGTGAGATGACGTCAAGAACATCACACACGAAGAAAGCAAAATATAATTTAAAAGATGGGGACAAAAGAAAAGATCCAAGTAAATATCAGAAGAGACACTGAAACTCACTTTGAACAAAGATGTCACTTTGAAGACGAAGATGCACCCGAGCCAAGCCATGATATTCTCAATCACTTCGTGTGCATGTGAAAGTTGGACAGTGGATAAGGAAGACCACATAGAAATTGATGCATTTGAATGATGGTGTTAGCAAAGAATATTGACAGTCTGTGGACACATAGAAAAACAAATAAGCAAATCTGTCTAGGAAGTCGTGAAACCAGAATGCTCATGAAAAGCAAAGGTGGCGAGATGTCATCTCATGTAATTTGGATGTGTTATCAAGAGGGCCCAGTCCATGGAAAAGGAAATCATGCTCGGGAAATTAGAACAGTAATGAAAAAGAGGAAAACCGTCAAAGAGACGTACTGACAGAGTTACTGTAACAGTGGGCTCAATCGTAACAGTTGTGAGGGTAGCGTGGGACAGGGCAGTGCTTGATTCTGCTGTGCATGGGAATGCTATGATTCAGAATGGACAGGTCTGCACATAAGAACATTTTCTTCTTTCTCTAAATTATGAAGGAGGACAGGAGAAGGAGACAACCTGGACCCAAATCAGGGTGTGGGACCAAGCGATTGGGAATTGATAGCTCTTTTTACTTTTTCTCCACATAGAAATACGAATAAGCCAGTTAACACTGAATAGCCCACAGTCGCTCCCTGAACAATTATGGAATAGTCATTACTTATATGATTAGCATCTACATGGCCCTCATCCAAGTTCCTTTTTTTTTAAACACTGGTCTCATCATTTTTACACTGCTGCAACATCTTTACAGTGCTGTCTATTTCCTTCCTCTTGAATTTTATGTATCAATTAAGTGTGGGTTCCCCCAGCAGCCGAACCTGAGTTAGAGAACAGAGTGCATGTTTCAGAGCTGATCTCAGGAAGACTCACTAGGGGACTGGGAAAGGAGGCTGTCATGGGAAGGAAGCCAACACAGGGTGCTTTCCCAGGCAAAAGAATACAAGGATGTTGGGAGCTCAGTCTTGGCTAGGAAACAATGATAAACAATGCTAAACACATCTCAAAATGATTCAGATGAAGGGAGGAGAGAGCCTGGAAATTCATCCTAGTCTTAAGCTAACCAAATCAAAGCAACAGCAACGTTATCTCAGAGTTGATTCCGATGGATATCTTGCCCGCCCCTCCCCAGGGATGTGGACTGTGAGATCCTTCCTCCCTGTTCTGCCAGAGGTCCACACAAATCCTGCCAGTAAGAAAAGTCCCCAGGCAGAGAATTTCAGAGTTTGAAGCTAGAAATGATGAGATTTGCTTTCTTGGAAATGACCGTAAACCTAGGAATCTGAGGCAGGCCACAGCCTTCTCATGATTGCTCTTAACTCCCTGACTATTTTGTCTTTTCCACCTCCTATTACTCCCGAGTCTGACACATTCTTTACCACTTGCATCCTCAATTAGGGATGATATGAACCCCCAAGGAAACAAAACTTGACTTGACGGACATAAAATATCTTGTTCATATTTTTCCCTTTATCTGCAGATAATTTACTTGGTTCTACTTATCTCTTTTATGTTTATAAACTTGCAAGTCTTGCTTCAAATATCACTTCCTCCTGATTTCTTGTGCTCCTACTCTGCCATATGTGAACTAAAGAGAGATTCATATCCACAGTGGTTACTGTTGGGCTGTTAACCAGAGGCTGGCAGTTTGAGACCACCAGCTGCTCCTCAGGAGAAAAACTAGGCTTTTCACTCCTCTCAATAGTTGTAGCCTCAAAACCTCACCCAAATAAACCAACTCTTTACTCCCCAAGATAGTGATGGTCTTAAAAACACACACTGCTGTATAAAGTTGCTAGTGCTTTGAACATAATAAATTAATGCTTACTTTTATCAAGGGAAAGAATAAGTATGTTTACCTTTCAACTTTGTGGGTGGGTGGGTGCCGAATGTCCTATTACAGCGCTGTTACAGGTTACCATAAAGGTTCACTGAAGCCTTTAGTGATGCTTGCCTTTTCAGAAATGGTGATAATTTCACAGTCATGAGGGATTGTTGTTCTTATTTTGAGGTGCCGTTGAGTCAGTTACAACTAATAACAACCTGATGTATCCCAGAATAAACATTGCCCGGCTCTGCTTCAGCCTCACAATTGTTCCCCTGTTTGAGCCCATTCTTACAGCCTCAGTGTCAATCCATCTCCTCAAGGGCCTTCCTGTGCTTTGCGCCCCTCTGCTTTACCAAGCATGACGCCCTTCTCCAGGGACTGGTCTCTCTAGACCGCATGCCCAAAGTGTGTAAGACGAAGCCTCGCCAGCCTTGCCTCTAACGAGCATTCTAGTCTTACTTCTTCCAAACAAATCGATTTGTCCTTTTAGCAGTCCTGGGTATTCTTGACGTTCTTCACCAACACAATTCACATGCATTCTTCTTTGTTCTTCCTTACTCAATGTGCAACTTTCACATGCAGATGAGGCAACTGTAAATACCATGGCTTGGGTCAGGTGCACCGTAGTCCTGAGTATATAAGATATTACTGAGGAATTAGTAATATCATTATGGGGACATAAAGCAATATAAAAAGAAGCACCTGTCAGAGCGAGTTAAAGCGAATTGTCGGTATCTGTGCTAATCTGTGCCCTCTCTTTTTCAGGTGCTGTCTATTTTTTCCCAGTGCCAAGGTGGCTTGTGTTATAGCTGAGAAGACAGATGCCTTAGCAAATGCAAATAGGCTCCAGAGCACATGGAATATGATGGTAGAGTGATTTTTTTTCCCGTTCTTCTGCTTAGTGATGTTTCCCCAAATAACTTCAGCAGAGGGGCCTGGATCCCAGGGAAGGCTTTCAGCAGCAGACAAACACTGAGCCTTTCCTCTATTCTGGAATCTAGTCAACAACTCAGGGAAAACCAATGGCTTTTCTTTATGCTGCTTAAAAATCTAAAGCTTAATTGGTGATGACCTAACTAAACTAGGCCAAAGTGAAGATGTTTGTCCCAAACCAGCCAGCTGAAACCTTGGTTTTTGTTTCGTGTAAATACCTAGATTTCCCTGAAGTTGAAATCCAAGTCAATCAATTGATTCTCACAGAAAGAGAAATCTAATCTAGCCAATCAGTCCTGTTGGCAAATATGAAACCTTTCCACCTGCACTGTGCTTGGGGACTCTTGTTTAACTTTCAGAACAGATGGACCCTGCTTCATGAGCTGTAAAATAGAGCTTGTGAATTTCGACAAATTTCATAGTGTGAACTCTTTATTTTTAACATTAGGGACAAAATGATTTGAAAAAGCATCGTAAAATGAAGGAAACTGTAACTGTGAGAGCTGGAACACGTCCCACTTTTAGACAGACATGCTTTTCATACATGGCCCCTTCTACCAGCAGTCTCACCATTTTGTCGTTTCCTTCTTCCAAATGTCCTCATTGGTCCAATGTAAAAACATCCTTCTGTCAGGCGGGAAAGTGAGTGTTAAGAGATTTGGGGAGTCACAAACTGCCTATAGATAGCCATGAGCCTAAAAATCACTTGGCTATAATTTTCAGTCCTAAATATGAAGAAGTAAATACATGGGATGTTGTTCATCCACATTATTATTTTATTAATACAAGCTGTGAAATTATTTGATTTATCTGTCAGAAAAGTGGACCAGGTGTTATGCCCAAGACTAGATGGACTTCCTTGGTCCTCTGAGGGCCTGAATGGCTTTGCAGGAGAGCATCAGAGTGAGGACCCTCAGTCATCACGTCTGTGACTCAACTTTAACTGGAGTCATTCCATTTACAAATGGCTGATCAAACCTATACTTATTTTCAAAGTTCTTTACTCCAGTTGAAATGTATTTAATTCATCCATAAAATTATTTATTTCAAAAATTAAACTTTATTGAAATGTATATTAACATGACACAAACCTGCTCACCCACTATACCCTATTGTGCATTTTTTGAGTCTTGACTACTGTGTTTCAACAAATGTTTACACACACTTTGTTTTTTTTTTTTTTGGTACATTTTCAGAAGAACTACCTCTTGTTCTTCACCTCATAAACAAAATTCTCCTCACTTTCCTGTGATGAGGAAAAATATGGAATTAAATATGTGTTATTTTCATTTTATTAGCGTATTAGCTCATCAAACTCTTGCTTGTTTCACAGATTTACACATGCAGAGCCATGAGAGAAGGCCATAATGGATGATTTGGTCCTAATTCCTTCCTCAGGAGCCCTAGTGCTGTCGTGGTTAAGCATTGTGTTGCTAACTGCGAGGTCAGCAGTTTGAAATCACCAGCCTCTCCATGAGAGAAAGATGGAGCTTTCTACTCCTATAAAGAGGTACAGTCTTGGAAATCCACAGGGGCAGGTAGTGCCTGTCCAAAGGCCACTCTGAGTCTCCACTGCCTCAAGGTCAGTGAGTTTGATTTTTTTGGTTCAATGCTTTCTTCAAGAAGCTTCTGAAGAAATCAGAAACCTGAGATCCAAAGGGAAATGGACACAGCGAGCTGAAGTTGTATGGGTCACAATCACTTCATCCTAATTCATGTTTAAGTGGCAACTGAGAGGATGTGTTTATATCTAGTGTAAGAATTTAAATCATAGTAACTTTCATTTGCTTATTTTGTGTATAACATAACATTTCATATACAAACTGCTTAATATTTTAAAAATCATTTTATTGGGAGCTCATACGATTCTTATCACAATCCATGCATACAACCATTGTGTCAAGCGACTATCTGAAATTATTATCAGAATATAAAAAGTCTAGAGGGTTATTTCCCTACCAGTACTCATCAATGACATGAGGTTACCTGAAGCAACTATAAAACTTTTCATCTTGGTGCTCCTATAAGAAGGTATTAGTGGAGTTAACCTATCAATAAGGTCACAGTCTAATAACATCTCCTTGGGGGGCGTTGACTATTTATAAGAGAACTGCTCTCTTTCTCTTGTCACTCTTCTCCTTCTAGTTTGCTTGGATTCTAAATCCAGCTCCTGGAGCTGCCAGTCCATCAACCCTGGGCACTCTGGGCACCATGTCATGTTTCTGACAACCTTGTAGTCCATGTCACTCTGTACCCACTGGCTTTACCTTGCTGCCTCATCTGCCAGCATCAGAGCGAATCTGGAAGGGCCTTGAGGTAGCATCTGATGCAGGGACTTTAGGTTAACTAGGCTGGGCCACTTCCTTGATATAAATTTATTTCTTGATATAATGCTCTTTCTTATACATATATGAATGTCACTGGTTTTGTTTCTCTAGAAAGTACACCCTAATAAAATTACATGCTAAGACAAACATCTGATTAACTAAATAAAGCTATGTACTATTCTTCAAAAAGTAACTCATTCACTGCCATCAAATCAATTGAGACTGATGGCAACCCTATAGGATGGTGTAGAACTACATCTTTAGATTTTTCAAGGTCATCAATCTTTACAGCAGCAGAAAGCCTCATCTTTCTCCCCTCCCCATGCAGGTGCACGTTTCCTATCATCCTTTGGTAAAAATGAGGACACACCATGGGGGGAAATTCATTCTGAATGGGGCCAAAATATTGGGGTCCAAATATAATGCTTTACAATGGCCGATGACTGGACATTAGATGTCCAAGATAATACAACATTCCCTATATAGTCGATTCCACAACAGGTCTTTGGAAAGTGGGGTCAAAGACAATCCAAGATTCCATTTGTTAGGAGAATCTAGGGTCAAGAGGGAAATTTTATCGTCTATGGGGATTGTTTGCAGATTTTATCCTGAGTTTGCTGGATGATGGAATATCCAATTCATTAAACTTAGGGTAGAATTCCATTTCAGACCTTTATATTAAAATAAAGAAACCTAGTCAAGACCTCTCTACCTATAAGGAGAACTATTCACTGTATACACAAAGTGATTTGAAGATCACCATCAAGATAATTCTACTTAAACATATTCTAAACATATTTTATTATGCAAATGGTTAGACCTTCGTTTCATCCTGTTTCATTTCATGCCTGTTCTAGAAAGGTGCTATAGTTTATTGTGCCAGCCTGGCCGATAAACACAAATAGAATTAACTGAAGGGCAGAGGGATAAATGGCTCGGTGAGCCTCGCCTTGCTTGTTCTGTGCCTCAGTTTAAAGGGGTACACTACCTGTGGGATGCCTAGCCTGTGGACTGTGTTGCTGTAAGCTGAGGTCCCTTTAAGGCCACACGATTGGAATGTTCATCTCTTGAGCTGGGGACCGACAGTTGATGACAGTTGGGGACCTGCCTTGCTGTTTCCTGCCTTGGTATATATAGCCCAGCTCTCTCTACAGAAGGGGACTGGCAACTGGCGGCTCTCAAAACTTGAAGGACTGCTAGTGTCTCACTGCTTTATAATTTAACTGTTAATTTCTTGTATTATCTATCTGTATATTATTTAATGGTTTATTCCTTGAATAATATATTTATCTTTATAAATATATTTATATATAATTACTAGCAATCTGGTTTGTCCCTCTAGAGAACCCTGTCCAATACAAAAGGCAAGTAATTGATGTTAATGTACGTTTTAGAAAAATAAAATGAATTAAGTTGAACAAATATTAAAATTTTACATTAAAAAGATTCACTTTAAAATTTTCATTTTAGCCACTGATTTCATCAAATTATCCCCTTATTTACTATTAGCAAGCCACTTGTCACTATAGCGTTGTTCTTGGAGAATTAAATGCAGTTCTTCATGAGGAATTTGACAATCTGATAGGCTTAGACATGGAAAAGTAGTTTAGTTTTTTTTTAATGACACAAACAAGATGTTTTAGAAATGAATATAAAATACAAAGTATAAAGTGCTAAATCAGTTATAATCACAACTCCCAGAAAAAAAACATTTTGAGTATATCTTTATACTACAGATGATAAAAATATGTCTTCAGATTCCTGAAAATAACCCTTGGAATTTGTCAGCAACAGAGGAGCCTTTATTACATAAAATAGCCAAGCAAACTTAAATGTGTACAAATGTGGTGGGAAGTCTAAAATATTTTGAGAAGAGAAAAGGTGTTTATCTATTTAATTAGCTAAATCCATTAACTATGTATTTAATTAAGCACAGTCACTGATTTGATCAACAAGTGCATTGAAGTCCCATTGATTTTTATATACCTTGGCGCTCCCAAACTGATGATGCAGTTGGAAAAATTGCATATGCCCGTGTCATGAAGCTCCATCAGGACACCTTCCCCAAAGTGCGTCCTTTTTTATACTTCTGTCTTTTCTCTGCTGAATTAATCAAAGCCCTATTTTAGGAGTTGGAAAGTGGTTCCAAAAGATTATTAGACCTAACAGGTATTCAGACTCCGTGCTATCTATGAGGAGTGTCGTATGAACTTCCCAGTTTGCAACCTATATGCTGTGCAGGTAGAAGAATGCCCCAGAGTGAGTACCAAATTGTAAGAAGTGGTAGGAGTGTGTGTCCTCCCTGGCTTGCAGCTGATCCTCTGAGAGGATAGAGAAAAGCCCCATCGTTCAGACCAGCTGCCTGAATTTGCAGTCACGAGAACTCTCTAGCTGGTTGCTACCATGTACTCATCTATCTCTGGGTGAGAGAATGGGCAGTGCAGAGCTGCTGGGACCTGGACTGATCCTTGAGCTGATGCGATACCACAAATTGTTTCAGTAGAAGCAAGATCCAACACAAAGACTTCTCATGCAGGCAAGTATAAGATTTGGGAGGAGAAAGAAGTGTTCCGGCTAGTTACTTTTCTCATTGATTGCTGGAAGGTTTCTGTGGTCGATGGCATCTACAACTGTAAGGAAATTGCCTTCTGTAAGTAGTGACTATCTTTCACTGTGTCGGCACAGTGTGAATGTCTACTGTTCTAGTGTGTGTGGCTCACATGGACCAAACGGATATAAAAGATTACTGCTACTGGTTGGGTTCCTCATCTTGATTGTCTTGTTGCTGCTTGAGGTCTTATGACCACCAGGGAGTCAACTTGCATATGTAGTACATCTGTTGAAAGTGGCATTCCCATGTATCATTTTACCAGGCAAACTTTAACTAACTGATCAAAAAAATAAAAAGCCTTTTTCTCCTCTCTCTCATTTTTAGCCTATTTTGTTGTATTTCATTTCTTCTTTTTCTCATATTATTAAAATATTTAACTAAACTTACTTTGTATTTTAGAATAATCACTCAAAATTTGAGTGTCCAACCCCTTTGACAAGATCATGTATGTTTTAGACCCTTTTTTCAGTAAAGATAAAATTGTACATGTTGTCGTTGCTGTCAAAAGGCATCCAGTCCATTCGGGCTCAGAGACCCTATGTACCAACAGAAGGAGAGACAGCCCAGGCCGGTGCCACCCGCACAATTGTTCTTATGCTCAAGGCCATTGCTTCCGTCACAGTATCGATCCATATTGTTAGCGCTTTCCTACTTACCAAGCATGCTGTCCTTCATTAGATAGTCTCTCTTGATAGCATGTCCAAAATATGTGACACAAAGTCTCACCATCCTTGGTTCTAAGGAGCATTCTACTGTACTTCTCCCAAGACCAATTTGTTTGTTCTTTAGGCAGTCCATGGAACATTCAATATTCTAAGCCAACACCATAGTCCCAAAGCATTGATTTTCCTTTGGTCTTCTTTATTCCAAGTCCAACGTTGACATGCATATGAGGCGACTAAAAATACCATGGCTTAGGTTGGGTGCACATTGGTCCTCAAAGTAACATCCTTCTTTTTCAATACTTTAAAGAGGTATTTTGGGATAGATTTACTTAATGCAACATGTCATTTGTTCTTTTGACTGCTGCTTCCATGAGCATTGAGTGTGGATCCAAGCAAGATGAAATCTTTGATAAATTCAATCTCCTTTAATCATAATGTATATTTATCAAAATTGAACATAGAATAATTCAAGAAATAGTTGCACAACAGTTTAAGCTATTTACAATGCTTCAAGTGTTCCCTAAAGAAAACAGAACCACTGTTCTGTCATTATTCTTCCTCTGCTCTCTGTGATTTGATTTTCTTGACTGGCATTGACACTTGGACACCTTTCCACCAGCTGTTGGCTACACAGGTTTTCAGCTGTGCCCTCATCTGGAATGGGAGGGGGGAGTGAAGAACATAGGAGCACACGTCACCACAGTTTCCTGTGACCTGCGCACACATGGATGCTGTGTTTGTCTGGGTAGATTAGAGAAACAAGTTGAGGGAGACTTGTATGTGCATAAGAAAGAGCTTTAAATAAAAGAACGATTGTACATGAAGAAAACATCCTAGCCCAGTCCAGATTAAGTCCTTAAGTCCGATATTGCCCCATATGTCAATACTAGTCCATAAGTTCCTCTTTATACACACAGAGTCATGCACTGATACTGAATTCAGGAAGATCATGGGCCAGTGGGTAGAAAGTCTTGTGGAACCAGTGGTAGTAGAAGCATTTCCACGCTGGAATGAGCCTCCACATGAATCCTCCAGTACCAGGACTCTGGCTTCATCAGCTTCGTTCCATGTTTCTTGTCAGCAGGAAGACGAAGCAGAGAGTCTATGTGTGTCTAGATCCCAGTGAGCTATTTATTTCCTTGGTGCCTCCAAATGAGGTCATCAAGCGGCGAACTGATTGACAGGCTAGACTCCACCCCATTGCAAGTTGACACCAGATTATGTAACTACCACAGATGCTCCTTTGTATACCAACTTAAAAGCAACAAATATTTGTGGATATCAAATATATGGAAAGGGAGATATTGCAGAAGGATCTACAAACTATAGAAAGGTCATTTAGGGTTCTAGCTTTCTGAAATTGTCTATTCAAAGATCCAGTTACTGTATAATTCATAGATGTTTACAATACCAGAAAACAGATTAATAGCAGTTATACTCCATCCTAAACCAGGAAGATTCCAGAAGACCTTCTAACTTAGCCTGTGAGCTCCGCCTTTTGCTTTGTTCAGGCAGCAGCTTGATAGCTTAGGGAAGAAATAAGCTGTTGTTTTTTTTAATTCTTACTCAAAATTGTGAAATTCCTGCCATAAAAATAAGAAATTGAATATGAAATCTTGAGATCAAATAACCCACTCGTCTTAAGAGTTCTCAATGGAGTTATTATGCTTTGGAAAAACAAGGTGAAAGGAGATTATGGTTTCATACTAGTATTTGAATTTCCTGAGATTTGTTCACTTGAGAAACACACTTATCATCATTGAAATGTTTAAAGAATTGAAAGAGCTATTTTCTTTTTTTAAAATCTAATATCTGAAATAAAAAATTCCAGAATGGAATTGAATAGCCAAGAAAGCTTAAAGCACATTTTATATGTTATTTTTAAAAACATGATAAATAATATCAATTCAGGAGTTCAATTTGAATAGCTCTTCTTTTCATACTCCAAAAACATACCTAAAAATTGGAAAAAGCTTTCCTTTGGCAGGAAAAAGAACACAAAAACCTTCTACCACATGACATCCCTGATATTTTCCTTCGTTGTTAGTCACAACGTATTTTTGGCCTTGCCACAGAAACCACAAGCCTAAATTACATTTGCTTTCAGACATGTGGAAGAACGACATGCTAAAACAATTAACAAAATTATGACATTTACATTTTCCCCTGTCGGTCTCTGTGATTCCTCAGCATATGATTTAATGTGAACCGAAACAATGATCATAAATCAAGGTGACCGCATTTATTCTTACCTAGTTCTTTGAAAATGTCAAAAAGTAAAATGGAAGAAAATAGTTTTGCATAGACTGAGCGCAGTAAGCGCTGTGAGGCAGCCAGGCCCCACCTGACGAAGCAGGAAGGCGGGATCTCACAAGGCGATTGAACTCAAAAGCAGCCAGTGATAGTGTGATTACTAGCATCTCTGAACTGTCTCATTTGCCTGGAATTGGCAGTTTCTCCTTCTGTGCTGACAGATTTTAGAGCTCACTGGATGGACTGTTTAGTAAAATCTCAGATTGGTGACTATTAAAGACAAAAAAAAAAAAGAAAGTTGTGTCAAATTTTCAGAAATGCTGTAAAATGGAGGGGAGGAATGTACAGCAGAGATTTACGACAGCCGTGGTGTACCTTCTGTACCTAAGTGTACCTTCTGTACGTTCATAGATGTCTTAGCAATTGCACTCTTTTTCACTTGTTTATGATCCTATTAATTCATATGTAGGACTTCAGTGAGAGGCTATCATTGATATGATACATGGATGGTTTCACAAGCATTTGTTGATATCCTACTATGGACCATGCACATAGGCGGCGCTGTGTGCATAAAGATGAATAAAGACAACTCTTTGAAGGAGGTCATAATTTAGCAGGAAGACAACTGTGCACATTAATGATAGTCCACAATGCCATGAGAGTTATAACTAATTTAGCTAAAATATTCTATGAAGTACGGATAGGAAGAAATCAACTTCATCTACCAGTCACAACACAGTCTATGACTTCGAACACAGCCCAAGAAGTACCCATATGTCTTTGAAAACTCTAGTGAGTATTTCTTGTCTGAGCATGTAGATCTCTTCTCCACTCTAGTCTACCCTGTCCTTGCCTCAGAAGACCGACCTCTGAGGACTGGATCAACAGGTTCTTTTGGCCTTTAGTAGATAGAAAGGTAGCATGAGAATGTGGTCAAGTTATTTATTTTCCTACTCAGTATCTGATTTCAACAGATTGATTACAGCTTCAATCAAAGGCAAGATCTTCCATAAAGTGATCCTCTCTACGCTCTTACCCACTCCAGAACAATGGCCTCTTCTGGCATAAGGGAGGTATGGCAGTATATTTTGTTGGAGTCTCTAAATGATGTCTATCCTATATAACACAAATCCTTTACTGACTCTCCCCAGTTACCCAGTTAGAAAGCACTATTGTTTCCTGTCAGACCCTTCAATGCTACTCTAGCTATGTTAGTATTTAAGGGATTCAGATTAGAGAAGCCAGATGAGAAACATACAGCCAGAATTTTCTCAATCACTCAGCAAGTCCGTCATGAGTGCCCTCAATTAGACAGGTCTTCATAATGATAATTCTTAGCCAGGAAAATTATAAAACTCAAGAAAATTACAAAACTCATCAGCTCTGCCACAGACAAATCATTACAAACACTTACCCTTCTGCTGTGGAGCCGTATGGTAGGCAGAAATCTAGGATAACCCCCAGCATTCTCAGTGTACACCTGCCTTAGCTCAGTAATCCAACCAGATCCTCACCTCAGCTGACCGTGTGGAGGTTCTCTGGCTAGGCCTACGAATTGCAGAAGCTCTGTCGAGGCAAAATGCCTTCTCCAGTGTCCAGAAGTGAGATACAGCTTGAGCTGGCCTGCACTGTGGGCAATATGTGACCTGCCAATGGCAGTCAGGTGGCAATAGCAGGCAGATTACCCATCGATGAAGTGAAGACCGTGTGGCATTACTCACTAGAGATTAATAAATGAATACAAGTATGGCTATGCTTATCTTACTGGCAGGGGCAGTAAACTTGAAAAGAGGCATCAATTCTATAGGAAGTTGAAAGAGATAGATGCCAGGCATACCTAGAAGTAGAATCTTTGATGCAGCGGGGGTAGGGGAAAAGGCAAAAGTCTTCATCACAGATTGGTAAGTAGGAACAAGTAAGCCTGTTTTTACCAGGTAATTGCGAAGGGGTGGTAAGGAATTGAGGACATCTTCTAGAAGCTGAAAGCAGTCTCTGATAGACAAACAGGCAAGAAGAAATGCATATGGTGAACAAACAGTGAGCATAGAAAAGACCCAGAGCTCCAGCCAAGAAGCCTCGGTCAACACTTGGATTTCATTCCAGTGAGACCCGAGTGGAATTTCCAGTCTCCTTGTTCCCAGACTTCTGGCCTATGCAGTTAGTTAAAAGCTGGGTGTTTAAAGATGCTGTTTTGGTAATTCATTACACAGAAATAAAGAACTAATATGGGCCACGTTGTATTTTTACTTAGTCTTCAGG